>NC_133325.1:594526850-596926850 GCF_042186555.1 Aquarana catesbeiana | reverse complement strand
TGCTGGATCGCCATCAGCCGATACGCTACTCTTGTACGATACAAAGAACGAGCACAGGACATTTCTTCATCCACATATGAAAAAATCATCTTCGGCCAAATACTAAAAGCTTTTCGGAACCCTAAAATCGCTGGCTATCTGTGTGTCTGCGTGTGGATCGCTTTTTTGTTCCCAACGTTTACATTGTTCTTATTCAAAAATAATTCTGAACTAGACAACTGCTGCTCCTTTGAAGCTGAATTTGGTCAAGAAAAGTCGCAGATCTCTTCAGTTACACAGTCGACATGTTTCTTCTTTTTTTTCTTCATTGTGTTACTGTTTTATGGGTTCTTTATCAAGCATATAAAAAAGCTACAAACCAACAGCTGTATAGATGAAAAACATTTAGTTCACCAAAGAGTAAAAAAAAATATTGCTGTGATAATGGTTTTACTTCTGGTCACTTTTGCTCCTTACCATCTGATAAAATTTTTCCTTGTGGGACAATACTACTCATGGGAATGCCAAGAGCTGAGAGTACTGACAGAAATTAAAAACTGCTGCCTTTGCCTAGCCGAGTTCAGAAGTTGTACTGACCCCATCGTTTATTTTTGCTTAGATGAGTCTTTTCAGAAGACTATCCAACGTTTCCTTCAAAGAAATGCCACAGGTCAAAAGGAGGATTCAAATATGAACAGACTTACGAATACTCAAACCCCAACTGTGACTGGGAGAGTTATGGCCACCACAGCTAATGAAAGCTGTGGCTGAAAACTGTTAAAAAGCAGTTTTGTAATAGATCTATAAAGGATTCGGAGATGTGTACCTGTGCCCAGTCTATGGACATTCACCCTTGCCCAAGCCAAAATTCAACTTTCGGCACAGAGAAACGTGTGAGGAAAGCAATGCCTATAACTGGCAAATCTGTTAATATGTGACCAGCTGTGACTTGACACAGCTGATCACATGGTAAAGAGCTGCTGTGATTGGCCCTTTACCCTCATTTGAGATCAGCTGTGTCCAAAGGACACAGCGGTTACAGAGCGTGCCCCCGTGGATGTGCAGGACGCCATCCATGTGCGTCCTCCCAGAACTGGAAGTCCATGCTGTAGCCGTCTTGTCTATTGCGTGGGCAGGAACCAGTTAAATTGTTTACTGTTCTTAAGCCAGCCATACACTCAGCCGGAACCGTTCGAATTTCGATCTATGTATGGGCAGGCTGGTTGTACTGAAGTGAATCTATCAATTGACTTTAGCACAACCAGCCTGTCGGATTTTCTTCATGCGATCACTGCCGATGGCTATAGCCACAAGCAGTGATGATCGTATTCTGATGGCTTGGAAACCTCCTGCTCCATGGGAGGAATATCCTGAATGTGTGAACTGAGCATTTCTCTTTCCTTCGACACTTGGTTAAAGAACAAGGAAAATTGGTTAATATATAGCCTGCCTTAACAAGGAGACCTCTCTTGCTGTGTAAAGTTAGGTGTTGTTAACACAAGCTTACACCCGTGCAAGGGTCATGTTTGCCTGCACGGGGATGCACTGGTGTTCCATGCAGTCCTATTCATGTCAACTGAGACACAGAAATTGCTCGAACATAACCGCTGTTCCCACATTTCATATCTGTGCAGGTGCATGGTCCTGTTTACAGGCAGTGTGCGTTCGGAGCCTTGTACACGCCTGGATGTCAATTTGGGAGCAGCGAATCTGTCCGTGAAGCCGCTGTGTCCCAATTAACATGAACAGGAATGCCTACATGGGACACCTGTGAATCCCCATGCGGGCATACATGGCCCTTACACAAGTGTACACTGTAGTACAACCCATGTGAACGAAGCCTTATTCTCTACCCCAATAGATCCTCAAAGATTACAGCAGACTAGTGCCCATTGAGTGTTTCTAGAAGCTCTGAAACACCTGGTGGTTGTCTACATTAGAGTGGGGGGTCGGCAACCCATCAATTGCGGGCAGGCGACGGTTAGATCGCCTCCCTTCCTTATCACCTCCCCAGATCTGGACAGGAGCGGGGGTGGCATTTACAGGAACTGATCTCCTGTATTTTCTCCATGAAGTAGTCAGGCCTGCTTCTTCTCCTCTCCCTCCTGCCGGTATTCAGTTGCTGCAGGACAAAAATACAGAGGGAGTCAGGTCCAGTAAATGCCGACCCTCCTGTCCAGGTTCCCCTTCCTTCTGCTACGGGCCCCCCTGTGTGCTCATGACTCATCCCACCTTTGCAGTGCTTCTGCCTTACCCTCCTCTCCTTCCCACTGGCTGCTGTACGAGATTTCAGGATGGAGAATTAGGAGAAGGGGCTGGTAATTATGTAATTTACTGGCCCTTTCTTTCTGAAATAATAGTGAGCGATTGGTACCGATCACTTACGGTGTCCATTTATAATCGAAGCATAGTAAACTGAGTTTACTATGCTTCAGTTTGAGAAAGAATAGGAAAACTGTGCAGAGCTCATCCTGTTCATCCATTATGTGCAGCTGAGATTGCAGAGATAGAAATTGAGGACTGTGTGTTCAATCTCCTTCTCTTCAAAAGTGAGACCATCCAAGGTCTGTCTAGAGCCCGGATCTCTCACCAAAGCCATCCAACACGGCTGCTAAAACAAAATTGTAAAAAAATAAAAATAAAAAAAAGTTACTGACACTATCCACTGCCCTACTGACACTGTTCACACCCTGTCCACTGCTCTACCACTGACACTGCCCACTTTAAGGGCTCATGCACTCTGCAGCTCAAAAAAATAAAATGCTTTTACAGGTGTTTGAGCTTTTATTTCTATGCCCAAAAGCTTGAAGAAGCTTGTGCTTTTTATTGCTCTTTTGCACGCTTTTGTGAGCATAAGCGTTTTTCTCAGCTAATTTTTCCATCATTTTTTGTGCTTTTTCTGGTGTTTTTGGGTGCTTAGGTGTCTTTTCTGCTCAAAAGCTCCTCTCAAAAAAAACAGGAATTTGGTGGGTTTTATCTTCTGCCTGTAAGCTCATATGCCTGCAAACTCCTGAAAATGCCACAGTGCGCATGGACACTTGGCTAACATGGAGGGCAGTTTCCAGGTAGAAAAAAAAATGAAAGCTCAAAAGCCTGTAGGAACAGCTTCTTTGAGATGCAGCGTGCATGAGCCCTAAGGGTAGAACAAGTTTATATTTTTACAGTGACATTGGTTTAATTTTTTTTTTTTTACGTTTTTTCCTTACTAAAGTTAGGCCTTAGTAGTTTGTCCAGTGTCAGCAATATGGACAAGCAAACAAATTAATAGAGGACTCCACGTGGTTCAACCAATTCTAAACACAACAATGTATACAGTAAATACTTCTAAATAATAAAATGAAATAGCATTGCATCCTATCCCATCAAAGCCTGTATGAAAATTAAAAAAAAACAGTAATGATTGTATATTATGAACAGCTTGCCTTTTCACAGCCACTTTCCTCCTGTTTTCTGTGATGGGACTGCAGACAAATTTTCCCTTTACCCATATAGTCTGCATTGGTACTTACAGGTGAAAAATATGTTAAAGACGCATTTAAAGTAGATCTAAACCCAAACTAAATGTTTAATTTGCTAAATCACTGTATATAACAAACTGCAATTTTTTGGCAATAAACTACTTGTTTTGAAATTTTTGTCATCTTTTCTTGTATCTCAGTATGTCGATATCCTGCAGCCATGTCCTGTCTACATGCATGCACTCCTGAAATGGTTGTATGGCATTTCATAGGGTGGAATTCCTGATGCGGACAATAGACCATGTCTGCAACAGACAATTCTAGATCCCATCTGAAGCCTACTTAGCAGGATGACAAATCAAGAGCACAGTTGAGAAAAGTTGCGAGTTTTGTCACCTTTACTGGGAAGTTCATGAACAAGGACTGTAGGTTTACCAGGTATTTTATTGAAAGCCGCAGATTTAAAAACATTTTAACATGTCTTACATTAAAGTAACTAAAGTTTTTTTTTGTAAAACATATACACATTATACTTGCTCTTATCCTCCTTTTCTGGGGTCCCCCGGCAGCGCTCCTGGCCCGTCCTCTTCATCGGGTGCCCCCACAGAGAGACACTTAGTCTTGAGTCCTGCTGCTGTGTCCATTGACACAGACAGCAAAACTCGGCCCTTCCCCCCTACTCCCATGTCACTGGATTTGATTGACAGCAGCGGGAGCCAATGGCTTCTGCTGTTATCAATCTAACCAATGAGGACTTGAGACAATGGCTGGAGCTGCTGGGCTCGTGTGTGTCACTGGAACGATCATGTTCAGGTAAGAAAAAGGGGGGCACTGGGGGGGCAGCTGCATCGCATAAGTTTTTTCACCTTAATGCATAGAAGGCATTATGGTGAAAAACCTTGAGGGTTTACAACTCCTTTAATATGTTCAAGTTTATATGTGATTTTAGTGATAGCAAGGTCTAATTGTGGACAGTGGGGGAGCATAACAATCATTTTATGGGCCCCCCTTGCAACCTCTCTCTGTGGCATCTGGCAGTGCCCACAGTGACAAAACTGTTACGATTTTAACAATGTATGTCTAAACGCAGGACAAGTAGGAGAGCTGTCAGCATAATCAACACACTATTAGACACCAGTACTGCAGATATACATTGACAGGGAATAGCAGGGCAGCAGTGCAGGGAATTAACTGTTGACAATAATTTTCCAGCCATCCTCTGTAGCTCACATGTTTTTTCATCATATCAGTTCTGCTGGGCCTTCGTGTAAGTTCCCTCACCTATTTCACCACCACAGCAAGTGCTTAAAGAGGTGGCCAAGTCATCATTTAGAAAAAAATAAAAAATAAATAAAATACAAATATAATAGCAGCAACTATTACAACAATTTATATTATACAATTGTTAGTATGTCTGCACACAATTGGTCTATAACCCTAAGGCCCCTTTTACACGGCCATTGTGATTAGGTCTGCTTGTCAGTTTTTTCAGGTGGACCTGATGGCAAGGCCCATGAAACCCTATGGACAGACGGATCCGTTTACCCACCTACCTCCGAGTCCGTCAAGGTCTTCGGGGGGGATTAAAACGCCCCATTTTCATTTATGCGGACCGGTTTGAAGGTATCCTGATGTAAAAGGACAGCGGAGTCTGTTTACACCCAGCCAGGTATAACGCTGACAGACCCACTGATTGGAGCACACTCCACTCCATGTGAACGGAGCATAACTACAAACCTTAGCGGTGTTAACATTTAAGCATACAAGCAGTTTACACCTCTGTACAGAGCGTTCTTTAGGTGTTATTTAATCACCTTTTTTTTCCCCTTATTAAAACATGTATAAACAAAAAAAAGAACAAAACCACTGCACTTGCTCTGGTAACAGCATGTAAAAATAAATAAATGTACTTATTTGTCACCAGAACAGTCCTGTAACCCAATCTGTGCACTCTAGAAGCCATGACAAGTGACCAATGCACACCAACGAAAATTTACATTAACGGCTGGACAGGAATTGGTTAAGGTGCACTCTATTGTGCAGTGTTTTGTAGTGGCCCAGCAACACACAGAGGGGGTGTCTTGCCATGAGTTGTGGCCCTGAGAGAAATTTGAATGTACATAACTTTGCTGCAGAAGCTCAATTTCATACATATGCAGCAAATTAAACTTATAATTTCCTTTTTTTTCCCTTAAATTTTTTGTAATAGAGCAGGGGAGGGTTAGAACCCCTGCTAGCACAATCACTTTAAATATACAAAGTATCGTTTAAACTTATTGCCCTAGCAAGCTAATACACTTTAAAATTTCCAGCTTTTCAATTCTCTTTTTTCTTAGTCAAATTACGCATTTTCCTCAGGTTAACCACGTTTTAGTGGTTAGACACAGGATGTTACATATTCCAAAGCCGAAGGAAACCACCGTTCTCTCTTTTTATTTTGAATGATAAAGCTACAAGCCCAACTTTAATGAATACATTCTATATATACAAAAAAAATGCAAATGCCATTCCTACAAGACCCCTTTCATACTGAGGCAGTTTTCAGGCATTTTAGCACCTGTAAAGCGCCTGAAAATTGCCTCCCATTCATTGTAATGGGTGCTTTCACACTCGGGCGGAGCTCTTGCGGGACATTAGAAAAAGTCCAGCAAGCAGCATCTTTGGGGCAGTTTGGGAGCCAGCGCTCCCAAATGCCCCTGCCCATTGCAATGAATGGGCAGCACTTCGGAAGAGCCGCAACACGGGAGTTTTTAACACCTTTTTTGGGGTTAAAAGCACCCCGCTAGCGGCCGAAAAGCGCCCCTTAAACTGAGCTAAAACGTGCAGCGCTTTACCGTGAACGCAGGGGCGGCCCCAGTGTGAAAGAGGTCTTGGATAGCATTTAATGTAATGTCTAACAATAAAATAAGACTGATTTGAGGCTTTTTCAGGGTGCTGAAAATACCATTAAAACAATGGTAGATGTAAGTTATGTTCCCCTAAGGATCTATCTATAAATTACTGCCGAGAGCTACACAGACAACTTTTGATAATAAAGCTAAAAATTGTACAATTGCGCTGTTATTAATGACACACATTAACATGCATTATATATTATTTTCAGTGAATTTTTTTTCAGGTAGTCTTTCATATTTAAAAAAGGGGTAATGAGTTTTTACAGCCCTCTGCTATGGGACAATCTCCAAAATCGACCTGGTCCACCCCTCATGTCTGAGTAAATGGCAAAATATTGCAACACTACTGCTGGTTCTCTATAGTATGCCTTGCTTGGGAGTCTGCTGTTCTCAATTCTTAAAGTGGAAGTAAACTTCCATCACAAAATTTTACCTATAGTTAGTGTAAATATAGGTAGTGTAAAAAAACAGTGCCGTTTAGGAGATATTTACTGTACATGCGCTCTGAAGGAACATAAAAATGAATACGTGCAGCGCTAAAAAGTGAGTGAATCAAACATAAGATTAGTGACTGAAACCAAAAATGATATATTATTCTACACAATAATAAACACTGGTGAAGTGTATATAAATGTCCAAACAAAATGTGTTGAATATAAAAATGTCCAGTAACAATAAGTTAAGCTCCACAGACTGCAGTCAAAAACTGGAGTCAATGCATAAAGGAGTCTTCTCAGGCAGAGGGGGTGCTTGGACCCATATTGTTGACTGGAGACTGGAAAGCACATCAATCATGGGCAACACGACATAAACATCTAGAGTAAAGTACTCTTACCAGAGCGAGTGGGACGTATCGGCCATATAGCAGTAAGTCTATCAGAGCTTGTGGAAGTAGCCTCCCGTGCACTTTCTCCAATTATTCTCCCTTCGATCACGATCTCCGATCGGCCAGGTTATCACTTGAATCGTGGTCACCGATAGCCAGGACAGTCACTGTTGGAGGTGAACAGCTCTCTCGCACGCTCTCAGGTTCCAGGCAGGTTCAAAGGGACCAATCATAGACAAAATCATGGAGAAAAAAGAAAAAAGGGGCTCCACATGGCGCAGATCAAAAATAAAGGGATTTATTGAATAAAAAAACCTTACAAAGTAAAAAGTGATCACTAGATAAAAATTGGTGGCAATGTGGAAAGCTGAACGCCCTACGCGTTTCGACTAAAGAGCCTTCAACTGGGGCATGAAACAGCCTCTCCACATTATATATATATATATATATATATATATATATATATATATATATATATATATATATATACACACACACACATACACACACACATATACACTGTGGACACCATTGTAAATTCATTGGATCCGCCCCCATCATGGCGGGACCGGAAGTGCGAGATTGAGCGGTAAAAACACCATAAACAGGCTACTTATGATATTAATATGCTATCAATCCCCTGTAAACCAACATACTACATTAGGTTGAAAGTATATAATTCCAGGGTAAGACCAGGGTGTAAACAGTGGTAAAAGGTCCCGAAAATCGAAGTATCGAGTCGGCTTGCGTTCCAAGCCTCACACTAGCTGGAGGAACCTGCGTTCCAAAAGCCTAAAGCATGTGACCGGAAAGGGAACAACAGCCGGCGTATGATGCGCCGCTGATGTTTCCCACGGTCATCGCTGGGAGCGTGCGTTCCAGGTCTCAGAGGGAAGTAAGGAGGAGATGCACGCCGACAACCAATGCGCCGCCGGCAACTCCTCCACTCCCTCCTATGGGGCGTGCGCTCCAAGCCTCTTAGTGGAAGGAGGCAGACGGCCGCTCCAAAGCCAGCCTCGTCAGTGGTCGGAACCAAACGGGCCAATCACTGACATGCTGGACGGATAGATCACTCCCCCTCCTGTCAGTGGAATGCTAGACTAAAGATCACGGTGCGCACTGTTATGGCAACGCTAAAAAACACGGCGCGGATTGCTATGGCAACACTAAGAAACAAATGCCAGAGCAGCGCCGCCGCATTGAAACTGTAATTTCTTGCCTCTGGAACGTGACCACAAATGAAAAAATCATATAGGTGACGTTTCACAGGATGGGCACAGCATAATGGTCAGATGTGGGGAGGGGGAGTGATGTTAACCCTTACACTGTATGAACTCAACCAGTTGTAATATCAGAACTAATCTAATCCCTGCAGCTCTGACGCAGTAATGCAAATTCAGGTCACAAAAAGTGATGACCAGACAATGCCACATTATCAGACTGACCAGGGGGGGAAACCCTACGGTCCTAGAATGGACAAATGTGGTATCTAATATGTCTGGTATCAGTAAACCAGGGTGAAAATATATAACCAAACCCAAAACAGAGTCAATTAACACAAAGGAACGAGCTCACAAAAATAGAGGACAATATACTCCGCACATACTGAAAGAAAGCGTATATGACGTGGAAGTGAAAATAAAAATAAAAATGGAAAAAGTTGAAATAAAAACCTCAATAACACTCATAACTATATCCTGAAAAGTAACTGTAACCTAAAAAACGAATAATAAACAGGGACAAAAAGGTAAGGGGTGCGTCACGGTTCAAGAACCAAAGTGTCTCTCACGCACGGTTAATAAAACTATTAATGTCCCATTCGACATTCATACCGTGCGGAGTGAAACACCTGAGCTTGTAAATCCAGTACGTTACCGCATGGACATGTGATAAGATAAATATGTCGGGTAGCACATGTAGTAAAGTGTTTCATGTTATACTCTCTAGATGTTACCGTAGAGTGGAAAGTCGTTGTTTTGCGTCTCCCACTTGTGTTGTGTAGACACACATTACACTTTCTACATGGGAAATATCCCTTACAGTCTTGAAAAAAAGAGATGGACCGGGGGGGATCAATAACATTGGGGACAATCTCCTCCTGAACTGAATGTGCACCCCGGAAGATAATACCGGCCCGATCTGGTAGAACGGGACCTAGAATACGGTCGCTTTTCAGGACCTTCCAGTGCCTGTCTATAATCCTCTTGACTTCTCTATGTTGGGTAGAGAATGCAGTAAAAAACGACCATTAATGGGGGTTATCACCCTGTACTTTGGGACGGTCAATTAAAAGTGAATTCCTGTCTACATCCCCGACTTCCTTGATGGTATTATCAAGGTCAGATGGTCTATATCCCTTTTCCAGGAATCTTTTTCTAAGAGTTTGGCACTGTAACTGAAAGTCCTCAGTATTGCTACAGTTTCGTCGCAACCTGAGGAACTGTCCCTTAGGGACAGATTTCAGCCACTGTTGATGGTGACAGCTGTCCACCGGGATGTACCCGTTGCGATCTGTGGCTTAAAAAACGTTTTAAGCACCAGTTGCCTATTAACTATAGACACTTCAAGATCAAGGAAATGTATGGTCTCAAGACTAGCCTCAAAACACAGAGAGATGTTTCTATCGTTGGTGTTTAAATTATCCATTTACTGTTCAAGTGATTTGGGGTCACCCTTCCATAGGAGGAGGATGTCGTCCATATATCTAGCCCACAGAACCAACTGTGGTGGTCTGCAGGCATAGACGACATCCTCCTCCCATAGGGCCATGAAAAGGTTGGCCAAGCTGGGGGCATATTTAGCCCCCATGGCCACATCCTTAATCTGAGAGTAATAAGTTCCCTGAAACCAGAAATAGTTATGTTCTGTAGCAAACCTGAGGAGCTCCATAACATAATTTCTGTGAATGAGAGGAGGATGTCGTCTATGCCTGCAGACCACCACAGTTGGTTCTGTGGGCTAGATATATAGACGACATCCTCCTCCTATGGAAGGGTGACCTCAAATCACTTGAGCAGTATATGGATCATTTAAACACCAACGATAGAAACATCTCTCTGTGTTTTGAGGCTAGTCTTGAGACCATACATTTCCTTGATCTTGAAGTGTCTATAGTTAATAGGCAACTGGTGCTTAAAACGTTTAAGCCCACAGATCGCAACGGGTACATCCCGGTGGACAGCTGTCACCATCAACAGTGGCTGAAATCTGTCCCTAAGGGACAGTTCCTCAGGTTGCGACGAAACTGTAGCAATACCGAGGACTTTCAGTTACAGTGCCAAAAAGATTCCTAGAAAAGGGATATAGACCATCTGACCTTGATAATACCATCAAGGAAGTCGGGGATGTAGACAGGAATTCACTTTTGATTGACCATCCCAAAGTACAGGGTGATAACCCCCATAAATGGTCGTTTTTTACTGCATTCTCTACCCAACATAGAGAAGTCAAAAGGATTATAGACAGGCACTGGAAGGTGCTGAAAAGCGACCGTATTCTAGGTCCCGTTCTACCAGATCGGGCCGGTATTATCTTCCGGGGTGCACGTTCAGTTCAGGGGGAGATTGCCCCCAATGTTATTGATCCCCCCGGTCCATCTCTTTTTTTCAAGACTGTAAGGGATATTTCCCATGTAGAAAGTGTAATGTGTGTCTACACAACACAAGTGGGAGACGCAAAACAACGACTTTCCACTCTACAGTAACATCTAGAGAGTATAACATGAAACACTTTACTACATGTGCTACCCGACATAATGTTTATCTTATCACATGTCCATGCGGTAAACAGTATGTCGGGCGCACCACTAGAACGTTATCCATTAGGGTCAATGAACACATTGCCAAAATTAAGAAAGGCTGTATTAAGCATAGTGTTCCCCGCCATTATTTGGAAAGTCATAATAGGGACCCTACAGGCACCTCCTTTATTATCATAGACAAATTTGTCCCCCACTGGATGGGCGAGTCTTGTCTTAGGGGTGTGTCGCAGCTCGAAACGTACTGGATTTACGAGCTCAGGTGTTTCACTCCGCACGGCATGAATGTCGAATGGGACATTAATAGTTTTATTAACCGTGCGTGAGAGACACTTTGGTTCTTGAACCGTGACGCACCCCTTACCTTTTTGTCCCTGTTTATTATTCGTTTTTTAGGTTACAGTTACTTTTCAGGATATAGTTATGAGTGTTATTGGGGTTTTTATTTCAACTTTTTCCATTTTTATTTTCACTTCCACATCATATACGCTTTCTTTCTGTATGTGCGGAGTATATTGTCCTCTATTTTTGTGAGTTCGTTCCTTTGTGTTAATTGACTCTGTTTTGGGTTTGGTTATATATTTTCACCCTGGTTTACTGATACCAGACATATTAGATACCACATTTGTCCATTCTAGGACCGTAGGGTTTCCCCCCCTGGTCAGTCTGATAATGTGGCATTGTCTGGTCATCACTTTTTGTGACCTGAATTTGCATTACTGCATCAGAGCTGCAGGGATTAGAGTTCTGATATACAACTGGTTGAGTTCATATTTACTCTATGATACAGTGTAAGGGTTAACATCCCTCCCCCTCCCCACATCAGACCATTAAGTGAAACGTCACCTATATGATTTTTTCATTTGTGGTCACGTTCCAGAGGCAAGAAATTACAGTTTCAATGCGGCGGCGCTGCTCTGGCATTTGTTTCTTAGTGTTGCCATAGCAATCCGCGCCGTGTTTTTTAGCGTTGCCATAACAGTGCGCACCGTGATCTTTAGACTAGCATTCCACTGACAGGAGGGGGAGTGGCCTATCCGTCCAGCATGTCAGTGATTGGCCCGTTTGGTTCCGACCACTGACGAGGCTGGCTTTGGAGCGGCCGTCTGCCTCCTTCCACTAAGAGGCTTGGAGCGCACGCCCCATAGGAGGGAGTGGAGGAGTTGCCGGCGGCGCATTGGTTGTCGGCGTGCATCTCCTCCTTACTTCCCTCTGAGACCTGGAATGCACGCTCCCAGCGATGACCGTTAGAAACATCAGCGGCGCATGGTACGCCGGCTGTTATTCCCTTTCCGGTCACATGCTTTAGGCTTTTGGCACGCAGGTTTCTCCAGCTAGTGTGAGGCTTGGAACGCAAGCCGACTCGATACTTCGATTTTCGGGACCTTTTACCACTGTTTACACCCTGGTCTTACCCTGGAATTATTATATACTTTCAACCTAATGTAGTATGTTGGTTTACAGGGGATTGATAGCATATTAATATCATAAGTAGCCTGTTTATGGTGTTTTTACCACTCAATCTCGCACTTCCGGTCCCGCCATGATGGGGGCGGATCCAATGAATTTACAATGGTGTCCACAGTCTATATATATAGGCAATGTGGAGAGGCTGTTTCATGCCCCAGTTGAAGGCTCTGTAGTCGAAACGCGTAGGGCGTTCAGCTTTCCACATTGCCACCAATTTTTATCTAGTGATCACTTTTTACTTTATAAGGTTTTTTTATTCAATAAATCCCTTTATTTTTGATCTGCGCCATGTGGAGCCCCTTTTTTCTTTTTTCTCCATGATTTCATCTATGATTGGTCCCTTTGAACCTGCCTGGAACCTGAGAGCGTGCGAGAGAGCTGTTCACCTCCACCAGTGACTGTCCTGGCTATCGGTGACCGCGATTCAAGTGATAACCTGGCCGATCGGAGATCGTGATTGAAGGGAGAATCCTTGGAGAGAGTGCACGGGAGGCTACTTCCACAAGCTCTGATAGACGTACTGCTATATGGCTGATACGTCCCACTCGCTCTGGTAAGAGTACTTTACTCTAGATGTTTATGTCGTGTTGCCCATGATTGATGTGCTTTCCAGTCTCCAGTTAACAATATGGGTCCAAGCACCCCCTCTGCCTGAGAAGACTCCTTTATGCATCGACTCCAGTTTTTGACTGCAGTCTGTGGAGCTTAACTTATTGTTACTGGACATTTTTATATTCAACACATTTTGTTTGGACATTTATATACACTTCACCAGTGTTTATTATTGTGTAGAATAATATCATAATTTTTGGTTTCAGTCACTAATCTTATGTTTGATTCACTCATTTTTTAGCGCTGCACGTATTCTTTTTATATTTGATGGAACTTGGTTTGTTTGTGTACTAGCAGCTATCTATCACTCGTTCACATTTGTTTGTTTTTGGGGTCAGCGTAACTTCTCTTTTATATCACATTTCAAGCTCTGAAGGAACAGCCTCCTGTGCCGGTCCCTCAGAGCCCTGTGCCGTGAATGGCAGCTCCCGCGCGCATCCCCAGGAGTGACGTCATCGCGGCTCTAGTCAGTCACAGAGCCGGAGTCCGCCAACCCGTGAAGACGGGAGGGCCTGCAGCACTGATATCTCGGCACTGGAAGAGGTTTGTTTAAAGTTTAACATGATGTGCTAGTATGCGATGCATACTAACACATTATGAGATTACCTTGCAGAGTAAGGAAAGGGGAAAAAAACAAAAAACAAAAAAAAAAACAAACATCCAGCGGTTTGCAACCACTTTAAGCTGACTGTGAACATTCAGGTGGAAGTGATTTTATCAGCTCTAAGGCTGGGTTCACACCTGTGCGATGCATTAACCAGAGCCATTCCAGTGCAGGTTCCCGCATCGCAAGTCACTCGCAGGCAGTTGACACTGCCCTTTGTGAACCGCTGCAGGTATCAATGTAAAGTTAATGACACCCCCAGATCTGTTCGCAGATCGTAGTGCGAACTGTGAAATGGTACAGGAATTGGATCGCATGGGTGTGAACACTCATGCAATCCGATTTCAGTGTGAACCAAAAAAAGGGTCCTGCACCATTTTGCCATTTTGCGATGTGCATTCAGCAATGTAAACTGTATGGCTGAATTTGCATCGCACAGATACTGCATGTCATCTGCACAGCAATGAGGTGCGAATCACATGCGATGTCTGTGTTCGCCCCAGCATGAACCCAGCCTAAAGTAGCTTGATCACTACCACACCCTGCTGAAGCTACCATTCCCCCATCTAAGCTGTATATCCTGGTCTCCGCTGTCCCACCTGCACAAAAGGAAGCAGCATGCTGGGTTGGGCATTGACGGGAACGGTGAATATATAGGACTTCACTTCCAGATTTAGCTCTGTCACCTCCCAGTTGATGTAGCCAGGGAGGCATCTAAGGGAGCACAATCTGTGCTCCAGTAGCTGCAGTGGGGTGTAGAGGAGAAATATCTAATAGACCTCTTAGTAAAGAGAACCTGTCATTAACGTGTGATATCACATCAGTTAACAAAAAAAGTAACAAATAAAATTTTTGTCCCCCCACCTTTACATAAGAACATAAGTTCATAAGTGCATGCAGTAGGTGTGCCTATGTGTGAAAACAATTGCACCACACGTGAGGTGAAGCTATAATTCATGGCCATTTCACGGGTGTTCACAAATTTAAAGCTTGACATGTTTCGTATATATTTAATTGTCGCAACTTTGTCTTTTATACTCAACAGAAATTTGGTAAAATGTTGTGTTTCTGGACACTAAAATTACTTTTATTTTTTACAGAAACGTTGCATTTGATAAAAATTTACGCTAATATTGTGTAATGTAAAAAACTTTGCAGCTACAACCATTTTATCCTCCAGGGTCATTACTTTCAAAAAACGTAAAATATGAAAATATGCTTGTGGGGTAAAATCTTCAGGCCCAAAAATATGCATTTTAGGCATGTGTGAAAGAACAGAGGAAAAAAAATGGCTCTGGTAGAGAAGTGGTTAACCAAATATATTGAAAAACTTTCAATGTGAGGACATCTGCAGATAACTTAACCACTTGCTGACCTAGGATGTCCATGGACGCCCTTGGTTTGCAGTGGTTATACCGGGATGATGCCTGCACCTGCAGGCATCATCCCAGTATGAAAAATTTCAGCCGCCGATTCCTTGTACTGCAGAAGTGATTGAACAGCCACTCGATCAGTTCTATGGGTGGAGGAAGTGGGTTCCCTCCCGTCACCATTCCCAGGCTCTGACGTCTGATCGAGCATCTGAGAGCGGTGCAACCAGGGGCTGACAGAACAGAGAGAGGAACTGACAGTGTTCCTCCCTCTCTGCGAACCCAGAAGCGACGAGTATGTTGTTGCTTCCGGTTCTGCCTCTCTGTTTACCTAGCCGTTAGCGGACATTAAAGCAGCCAATCAGAACAGTCTGTGTCTGATCAGCTGCATTTGAGGCCAAAGGAAAGATTTGGGGTCTAATAAACCCCAGATCACTCCATAAAGAGGACCTGACAAGGCCCATGTTGTTCATCCCTTGTAATAGCAATGACGTTTTGGATAAAATAAAGGATTAAAAAAAAAATAAAAATAGTTTAAGTGTCCCCGACCCCCTGTGGTTATTCGCATATGCGAACACGTATGTTACTCCCGCACACATATGTAAACGGTGATCGCATCACACTTGAGGTATTGTCGCAAAGATCTCCTGTGTATCTCTAAACTGGTAACCTTAAAGGCATTTAAAGAGTCGTCAATGGAGAATTTTAAGTACCGTAGTTTGGAGCCATCTCTCTCTCTCTCTCTCTCTCTCTCTCTCCACACACACATACATATACATACACACATATAGTTATTTTTTTCTAGTTCTAATTTTCTAGCAAAAAAAGTCGATTTTCAGATGTAGGAGAGAAGTGTCAGAATTGGCCCGGTTGGCAGGTGGTTAAACAAAACGTAGCTATATTGACATGATTTATCTCTTTCTTACCTTTACATCTCTGTGAATGATGTTGTTATCATGACAGTAGCGTAGAGCTTCCAGTATTTGCCGCATGTAATGACTATAAAGAAGCAGAATACAAATGCATAATTTAAGGGTAAATCCAGTCAATGTCTTTTTAAAAAAAATGTTATTTATTTTTCTACTCTGGTGCTTGAGTTTCCAGCTAAGGTAAACAAATCCAATGCTTTGATTGTACTTGGTCCTGTTGAACTTTATAATCTTTAAGTCCTGCATTTACCAAAATTTGGCATTTGATTGCAAAAACAAAAACAAAAACAAAATGTTACATAGGTGATTATTAAAGGGCGATTGCCATTAAAGGTGAAAGGTTTGTGTATTTAATCAAAACTATAACAAAGGTCACGTAAAGTAAAAAGTTTAAACTAATGGGAGACTTCCTTGATAGCGATAAACCATATACATTGAAACACTGCTGTAATCAAATTATGTCTTTTGTCCAATGTGAACTTAAAATGTCTTGTGGGCCCTCTGACGCTTACACCTTTTGAAGTATCATGTCAGTCTGGAGACCTGACAAAGTATGTATATCCATTTTCCATACCTCACTGACAGACCCAAATTGCAAACTCCCCTATATGACTTTGAAAAAAAGACATGAATATCTCCCTTGAATTAACTGAATGGCAGGAAATTGCTAAAGTCCTATCCAAAATATTAATCAATACATTGATAGAGTCTAATTCCAAAAACCTTAAGATGGTACCTGGTGCCCACAAAGATTGCAAAAATACACTTGTCAGCTTAACCAGCCTGTTGGAGGAACTGTGGCCAACTTGGGACCATGTACCATATTTGGTGGCAATGCCTCAAAGTACTCAGATTTTGGTTCAGAATTTTTAATCTTATCCGTTCGGTAACGAAGGTACATATACATAGATCTCCCAAACTAGCTTTATTCAAAAAATTACCTCCTGGGGTCCCAAAGGACTCCAAACACCTGATCCTGTATATCAGTTGTCATCAATCCTGTCCTCAGGGCCCACTAACAGGCCAGGTTTTATGGATTTACCTTGGGGAGATGTAGACTAGAATACTGCAATCACTGAGCAGCAAATGATATCACCTGTGATGTATTTCAGTTATCTTGCAAACCTGGCCTGTTAGTGGGCCCTGAGGATAGGGTTGAGGACCACTGCTGTATATGGACTTTAGTGGCCAGGATAACTATTGTGAAACATTGGAAGGAGCGTGTGATAGCGCTTGACTGTGTCAAACGCAAGCTTAACTGGATTATGGTTAACCTTAAAGTATAACTAAAGGCAAAACTTTTTTTTTTTTAGTTTTGGATAGAGTGTAGAGAGATTAGAATATCTGTCAGTTTTTATTGCTGTCTGTGCCCTTGTTCGGGAGATTCACCCTCTCTATTTGTCCTGTTTACCATATCATTGAAAGTGAAAGTAAAAGAAAATCCCAAATTTTGGGTTGTCCCCAGAAAAGTAATAGGAGGGGAAATCTTCCAATGGGGACACTAGTTCTGGTGACCTGGGGGTCCCCCAAAGAAAATCCCTTAATTTGCAGGTATTTCCTCTCACTTCCTATTTGGCTATAGGACCGTAAGTGAAGGGGAAATCTCTGCAATGGGACACAGATGGCAAAAAAAAAAATTGACAGGCGTTATACCCCTTCCTTGCTCTATCCAAAATGGAAGAAAAAAAAAAAGGTTTTGCCTATAGTTCTACGTTAAGCTTACCTGCATCCTTCAAGAGGACAATAATTTGTCAAGACGTGGATCAAAGGCATTTCCTGCACCTCCAGGAAATTTCTCTGGTCCATCAGTGCAACTGCTGCTTGAAAAGCAGAGTCAACTACAAGAGGTGGTGGCCATTGAAAAATTGTTTTTATCATAGGTGGCGAGTACTTATCGTTATAAGTGAACTAAAAGAGAAACACTGCAGACATTCAAAATAGCCCTGTATAAGTTTCAATGTTCTCAGAATGGTGAAACTTACACTTCATGTGTTTCATGTTCTTTAATGCATATTTTACATATGTTTTTTCATGCATTTTCATTGGCTTCAATGAGCCAGAAAATGCAAGCAATGCATGTAAAAATCGGAAACGCCTTATTTTTAAAAAGCAGTGCGCAGATGATGTTCATGGCCTCTTTAGAATCAATTTTCAGGACAAAATGCACAGGTGTACAGTGCAGCCAAAAAGTTTTCACAGCACTTCACTTTTTCCACATTTCGTTGTGTTACAGCCTCATTCCAAAATGGAAATGACGTGAAAGAGGTTTGTTTGAAAACTTTGAAAAGGTTTTAAAAATAAAAAACTAAAAAAAAAAAAAAATCACATGTACATAAGTATTCACAGCCTTTGCTCAATACAGGCGGTCCCCTACTTACAAACATCCGACTTACAAACGACTCCTACTTACAAACGGAGGGAGAAAACTGGAAGTGAGAGGAAATCTACCCCTAGGAAGGGAAATTCTCTCCTGTAAGAGTTAATATGGGAAAAAGGTGTCTCCACTGATGCTTTATCACCAATCCTTGTTTCCCTAACAGCCCAAAATTTTCAAAATCCAATTGTCATTGGGACAGAAAGTGAGGTGAAATCTTCTGAATAGGGGCGCAGACAGCAAAACAAATGTTACAGGGGTGATAACCCTTCCCTATGCTATCCAAAAAGCTTAAAAATAGATTTTTCGTCTGGAGCTACACTTAAAAAATTGACCTGTTCCAACTTACAAACAGATTCAACTTAAGAACAAACCTACAGTCCCTATATTGTTTGTAACCCGGGGACTGCCTGTACTTTGTTGAGGCACCTATTGCACTGATTACAGCCTCAAATTTTTTGAGTATGATGCTACAAGCTTGACACATGTATTTTTGGGCAGTTTCTCCCATTCATCTTTGCAGGACCTCTCAAGCTCCATCAGGTTGGATGGGGAGCATCGGTGCACAGCCAGTTTCAGATCTCTCCAGAGATGTTCAAATCAGATTCAAGTCTGGGCCACTTAAGGACATTTACAGAGTTGTCCCATAGCCACTCCTTTGTGAACTTGGCTGTGTGCTAAGGGTCATTGTCCTGTTGGAAGATGAACCTTCGCCCCAGTCTGAGGTCCAGAGCACTGTGGAGCAGGTTTTCATCAAGGATGTCTTCATACATTGCTGCATTCATCTTTCCCTCGATCCTGACTAGTCTCACAGTTACTGCTGCTGAAAAACATCCCCACAGCATGATGCTGCCACCACCATGCTTCACTGTAGGATTGCTATGGGCCAGATGAGCAGCAGTGCCTGGTTTCCTACAGGCATGACGCTTGCCATTCAGGCCAAAGAGTTCAATCTTTGTTTCACCAGACCAAAGAATTTTGTTTCTCACGGTCTGAGTGTCGTTCAGGTGCCTTTTGGCAAACTCCCAGTGAGCTCTCATGTGCCTTTTACTGAGGAGTGGCTTCCATCTGGCCACTCAACCATATAGGCCTGATTGGTGGAGTGCTGCAGAGATGGTTATTCTTCTGGAAGGTTCTCCTATATCCACAGAGAAACGCTGGAGCTCTGTCAGAGTGACCATCGGGTTCTTTGTAACCTCCCTGACTAAGGCTCTTCTTCCTCGCTCACTTTGGCTGGGAGGCCCCCTCTAGAAGAGTCCTGGTGGTTCCAAACTTCAATTTACGGATGATGGAGGCCACTGTGCTCTTTGGGACCTTCAATGCTGCAGAAATTTTTCTGTACACTTCCCCAGATCTGTGCCTCGATACAATCCTGTCTTGAAGGTCTACAGACAATTCTTTAGACTTCATGGCTTGGTTTGTGCTCTGACATGCACTGTTAACTGTGGGACCTTATATAGACAGGTATGTGTATTTCCAAATCATGTCCAATCAACTGAATTTACCACAGGTGGACTCCAATCAAGGTTGTAGAAACATCTCAGGCTGGGTTCACACTGGTCCGACAAACGCTCCGACATTGAGAGCTCATGTCGCATGACGTGTGAAATTTAATGTTTCCCTATGGGAGCCGTCCTAACTGGTCCGACACAAGTCGTTCCGACTTTAGAAATGCTCCCTGTACTACTTTGGTCCGACTTTGATCCTACTTCAGCCTATTGACTATCATTGAAGTCGGATCAAAGTCGGATTGCCGTCTTGCATGATCCGACTTCGGCACGCGACTTGTGCTCAGATGTTCTTGAGGGGGAACTCCGCACCAAATTTTAAATAAAAAACCGGCATGGGTTCCCCCTCCAAGAGCATACCAGGCCCTTGGGTCTGGTATGGACCTTGAGGGGAACCCCCTACGCCGAAAAAAACGGCGTGGGGGGTCGCCCCCAATCCATACCAGACCCTTATCCGAGCACGCAGCCCGGCCGGACAGGAATGGGGGTGGGGACGAGCGAGCGCCCCCCCCCCCCTCCTGAACCGTACCAGGCCGCATGCCCTCAACATGGGGGGTTGGTGCCTTGGGGGAGGGGGCGCGCTGCGGCCCCCCACCCCAAAGCACCTTGTCCCCATGTTGATGAGGACAAGGGCCTCTTCCCGACAACCCTGGCCGTTGGTTGTCGGGGTCTGCGGGCGGAGGGCTTATCGGAATCCAGGAGCCCCCTTTAATAAGGGGGCCCCCAGATCCCGGCCCCCCACCCTATGTGAATGAGTATGGGGTACATGGTACCCCTACCCATTCACCTAGGGAAGTGTTAATAAAAAAAAACCACAGTACACAGGTTTCAAAATTAATTTATTGGGCAGCTCCGGTATCTTCTTCCGACTTCTCCCGGTGTTCCGCCTCTTCTCCCGGGCCCCGCCGCTATCTTCTTCCAGCTCTATTGCCAGCGAGGGGCCCGGTCTGCTGCCGCTGTCTTGTCGCCGCTGTCTCGCCGCTTCTTCTCTTCATCTCTTCTTCCGATGTTGACATGACGCTCTCCCCGGCTGGAATGCTCTCTGTGCGCTCTGCTCTGACTTATATAGGCGGTGACCCTGCCCCCTTATGCCGTCACAGTCCCTGGGCATGCTGGGACTGTGACGGCATAAGGGGGCGTGGTCATCACCCGATGAAGATGAAGAGAAGAAGCGGTGAGACAGCGGCGACAAGACAGCGGCAGCAGACCAGGCCCCTCGCTGGCAATAGAGCTGGAAGAAGATAGCGGCGGGGCCCGGGAGAAGAGGCGGAACACCGGGAGAAGTCGGAAGAAGATACCGGAGTCGGAGAAGTCGGAAGAAGATACCGGAGCTGCCCAATAAATTAAATTTTGAAACCTGTGTACTGTGGTTTTTTTTTATTGACACTTCCCTAGGTGAATGGGTAGGGGTACCATGTACCCCATACTCATTCACATAGGGTGGGGGGCCGGGATCTGGGGGCCCCCTTATTAAAGGGGGCTCCTGGATTCCGA
Source organism: Aquarana catesbeiana (assembly GCF_042186555.1). NCBI lineage: Eukaryota > Metazoa > Chordata > Amphibia > Anura > Ranidae > Aquarana > Aquarana catesbeiana. Next base: position 596,905,575 of record NC_133325.1, on the reverse strand, counting down.
TAAGCCCTCCGCCCGCAGACCCCGACAACCAACGGCCAGGGTTGTCGGGAAGAGGCCCTTGTCCTCATCAACATGGGGACAAGGTGCTTTGGGGTGGGGGGCCGCAGCGCGCCCCCTCCCCCAAGGCACCAACCCCCCATGTTGAGGGCATGCGGCCTGGTACGGTTCAGGAGGGGGGGGGGGGGGCGCTCGCTCGTCCCCACCCCCATTCCTGTCCGGCCGGGCTGCGTGCTCGGATAAGGGTCTGGTATGGATTGGGGGTGACCCCCCACGCCGTTTTTTTCGGCGTAGGGGGTTCCCCTCAAGGTCCATACCAGACCCAAGGGCCTGGTATGCCCTTGGAGGGGGAACCCATGCCGGTTTTTTATTTAAAATTTGGCGCGGAGTTCCCCCTAATACCAACCAATGCCGGGCATTGGCGGGGATCCAAGACGGATCCCCTATCATTGAAAGTCGGACACATGCCGGCTTCATGTCGCAGGGCAAAGTCGGATCCAAAGTAGGACGGCTGTCGTGTCACACCAGTGTGAACCCAGCCTCAAGGATGATCGGTGAAAACAGGATGCACCTGAGCTCAACTTTGAGTGTCAAGGCAAAGCCTGTGAATACTTCTGTACAAGTGATTTTTTCATTTTTAATAAATTTGCAAAGATTCCAAAAAAACTTGTTTCATGTTGTCATTATGGGGTATTGTTTGTAGAGTTTTAAGGAAAATAATGAATTTAATCCATTTTGGAATAAGGCTGTAACATATCAAAATGTGGAAAAAGTGAAGCGCTGTTAATACTTTCCGAGTGCACTGTATTGTTATGGGTGACACGTGTGCCTTGTTTTTGTATCCGAGAGATTTTGTCTGTATTCGACTTGCTGTTCTTTGATGATTTGAAAAACGTATAAAAAAATAAATGAATAAAAAAGACTGAAATATAAATTCGGAACTTGTACCATCAGGAGACATAGGCTCAATTCATAATAACACAACATAAAAATATTTAATTTTCAGCCAGGCGACTGTAATTTTCAAATGTCAAACTTGAAGGATTTCAAGTTCGAACTAAAATAAATAAAGTAAATGGGGCGTAACTAATAAAGAAACTTAAGGAAAGTACCCAGTGGGTTTAAACATTGTTGGTAGTCACATACCTGGCAACAGCTTCACTGTATACAAAGCCGGCATCAGCTCGCTTTACGATTTCAAAGCACAAATCAGCTCCATCCATGCTGCATTAATAAAGAAAAAACAAACAGTCAGGACTTTTGCAGGATAAAACTTATGGAAAAATAACCTACCTGCTGAGAATATTTAGTGCTTTGTCACAAGCTAGACAGGCACAGTAAATAATTAACGCAATCTATCCAAAAGCTAAAAATGATTTGGCTAATGTGGCAACACATTACACTGTAACTTCCAATTGTTATTCATCTTCTATTTTTACTGCAATTCAATTCAACAAAACACACAGATATAATATGAGCTGACGGGACGTTATCTGAAGCAATCAAATCCTTTTAGTGAAGGAGGAAAGACGAGTAACAAGAAAAAAAAAAAAAAAAAAAAAATTCAGACAAGGGCTTTGGAAAAAGAACGGGACAGAGTCTATTACTATCACTCTAGGGGTGTTCAGGATTGTAAGAGCAGACACAATAGCCAACTAAGCAGCTGATGGCTTTTTAACTTTAGATAAAAATTAAAATATTTTAACTCCCGAATAACATATAAAGTCATGTGTATATTGTTATATTTCTGGGGAATTTACTCAAGTGTAGTGTTTTCCGGCGAGTTCAAACCAGCTAGGCCTTTCAGGGCTTGATGGCCCAGTTTTATTTAAGAAGAAACTAAAATCTCAAAAGCAACTTCAGTGTTACTCTCGCAGAGGTTTCCAAAACCATTTCAAAACACATAAGCAAATTGTTATTTGCCTCCTGGGCTCTTCCCGCTGTGTTGATGCTCAGGTCTCAAGCTTCAGCCTTTTGTCTGGTCCCACAGGCTGATTCACAACACCCCTGTTTTCACATACACGCTGTACTTCTTTTACTCTCTTTTTCTTGCAGCTCCCTGCTGCTCCGGCCTACTCTCCCGAACCTCAGGGCAGGGGACCTCCTGTCTCCAGGGTGGACCCTGAACCACTGCTAGGTCCTTTATTATCCACTTCACCTTCAGAAGATTTAGTTCCCCCCCCCCCCCCCCCCTTCTTCACGACCAGGCCATTTTTTGTGATACAGGATAATTTAGCTGACAATTACATGGTCGTGCAACGCTGTACCCAAATAAAATACGTCCTTTTCTCCCCACAAATAGAGCTTTCTTTTGGTGGTATTTGATCACCTCTGCGGTTTTTATTTTTTGCACTATAAACAAAAAAAAAAACCAGACAATTTTGAAATATATATTTTTTGCTATAATACAGATCTATATCATATCTATATCATATATACAGTGGGGACAGAAAGTATTCAGACCCCCCTAAATTTTTCACTCTTTGTTATATTGCAGCCATTTGCTAAAATCATTTACCGCATATACTCAAGTATAAGTCGAGTTTTTCAGCACTTTTTTTTGTGCTGAAAGTGCCCCCCTCGGCTTATACTCGAGTCAAGCACTTTTCTGGTGCAAAGAATGACATTTTCCAAACCAAATTTGAGGCTCCGTATCTCAGGACCACTTGGTGCTAGGAACCCCAAATTTGGCGTGCAAACCCAGTGGAACTAGCACTACAACATAGAGCTGGGGTTCCTAGCACCAAGTGGCCCCGAGATATGGGGCCCCAAAGTCGGTTCGGAAAATGTCATTCTCTGCTGCAGAAAAGTGCTTGACATTTTCCAAACCAACTTTGGATATGTTGTAGTGCTAGTTCCACTGGGTTCGCACACCAAATTTGGGATTCCTAGCACCAAGTGGCCCCGAGATACCGGGCCCCAAATTCAGTCAACTGTGTCCATCTGCAGCAATGTCATTTCGGGACCCTTTGGGTCCAGAGACCCCAAATTTTGGCTGCAGCTAGGGGGCATCTAGGAACCCTGAACTACAGAGTTTGAAGTTCTGGGACCTATGGCTGCAAATGGGCACAGTGAGGCATGCAAATGGGCACAATGAGGCTGCAAATGGGCATTGTTGACCCTCTTTTCCACTTACAGTAGCTGCGCATTTCTCACCCTAGGCTTATACTCGAGTCAGTAAGTTTTCCAAGTTTTTTGTGGTAAAATTAGGTGCCTCGGCTTATATTCGGGCCAGCTTATACTCGAGTATAAACAGGAAGTTCATTTTTTTTCCTCATTAATGTGCACACAGCACCCCATATTGACAGAAAAACACAGAATTGTTGACATTTTTGCAGATTTATTAAAAAAGAAACTGAAATATCACTTGGTCCTAAGTATTCAGACCCTTTGCTGTGACACTCATATATTTAGCCCAGGTGCTGTCCATTTCTTCTGATCATCCTTGAGATGGTTCTACACCTTCATTTGAGTCCAGCTGTGTTTGATTATACTGATTGGACTTGATTAGGAAAGCCACACACCTGTCTATATAAGACCTTACAGCTCACAGTGCTCAGGACCTCAGACTGGGCCGAAGGTTTACCTTCCAACAAGACAATGACCCTAAGCACACAGCTAAAATAACAAAGAAGTGACTTCACAACAACTCCATGACTGTTCTTGAATGGCCCAGCCAGAACCCTGACTTAAACCCAATTGAGCATCTCTGGAGAGACCTAAAAATGGCTGTCCACCAACGTTTACCACCCAACCTGACAGAACTGGAGAGGATCTGCAAGGAGGATCTGCAGACGATCCCCAAATCCAGGTGTGAAAAACTTGTTGCATCTTTCCCAAAAAGACTCATGGCTGTATTAGATCAAAAGGGTGCTTCTACTAAATACTGAGCAAAGGGTCTGAATACTTAGGCCCCTTTCACACTGGGGCGGTTTGCAGGCGCAATTGCGCTAAAAATAGCACCTGCAAACCGACCCGAAAGTGCTGCTGCTTTGTCTCCAGTGTGAAAGCCCCGAGGGCTTTCACACTGGAGCGGTGCCCTGGCAGGACGGGAAAAAAAAAGTCCTGTCAGCAGCATCTTTGGAGCGGGGAAGGAGCAGTGTATACCTTCCTCGCTCCTGCCCATTGAAATCAATGGGGCAGCGCGGCTATACCGCTGTCAAAGCGCCTCAGCAGAGGCGCTTTGCAGTGGTTTTTAACCCTTTCTCGGCCGCTAACGGGGGGGGTAAAACCGCCCTGCTAGCGGCCGAATACCGACGGTAAAGCGCCGCTAACAATAGCGGTGTTTTCCTACGACGCCGCCCCCGCCCCAGGGTGAAAGGAGCCTTAGGACCATGTGATATTTCAGTTTTTCTTTTTTAATAAATCTGCAAAAATGTTAACAAATCTGTGTTTTTCTGTCAATATGTGCTGTGTGCACATTAATGAGGAAAACAAATGCAAACAAACCATGGGATATATACATTTTTTTTTTTTTTACTAGTAATGTCGGTAATCAGCGACTTATAGCAGGACTGCGATATTGCGGCATACAAATCGAACACTTGACCCTTTTTGGAGACCAGTGACATTAATACAGTGATCAGTGCTAAAAATTTGCACTGTCACTGTACTGATACTGGCAAGCCAGGGTTAACATCAGGGGCAATCAAAGGGTTAAATGTGTGCCTAGCTGGTGATTCAGTGTAGTGGGGGAGGTGCTTTTAGGCCTCTTTCACACGGGGCAGATCAGTCATGATCCGCCCCGTGAACACACGCTGGCTCAGCGGGGATCGCTCCGCCGATCCCCGCTGAGCAGGAAGATGACAGGTGCATCGCTGCACGCTGTGCAGCGACGGACCTGTCAGAGCGCCGCTCTCCCCTATGGGGGGATCGGATGATGACGGTCCGTAGTGTCCGTCGTCATCCGATCCGAAAACGGAGGGAAAAGTAGGTTTTTCCTCCGTTACACTTTTCGGATCGGAGCGGGGTCGGATGTCAGCGGACATGTCACCGCTGACATCCGACGCTCCATAGGGATGACTGTATGTCCGTTTTTCATCCGAAAACGGATGGATGAAAAACGGACATACGGATCATCCGTGTGAAAGAGGCCTTACTAGTGAAAGGCATGGATAGGTGTTTACAGAAACACAGGATCCATGCCTTCTGTACTGACAAAACAGCAATCTGACTTGTTTACATAGGCAGACTGCTGTTCTGTCAGCATAACGAACAATCAGCTGGTGCTGGCGAACATTACCCACTGATCAGCGGCAGCGCGCCCTCACGTCTGATACCCAGAAGTGCAGAATCACGTATATATATATATATATTATATATATATATACACACACATACACACACACACACACACACACACACACACACACACGATCCTGCACAGCGCAGATGCCCTGTAGCAGTAAATGTGCTATGGGGGCAGTCAGCAACTGGTTATAAGGGCTGTACACAAGTGCACTCAGCTTCCTTGTCTCTAGTAAGGCCTGGAAACAAGGTTAGAGGCGTCTTTCCTCTCAAAGCTCTTCGAAGTCTCTGCACTCGAAAACCCAATCTGGGAGTTGGAAAACCCAATCTGGGAGTTGGAAAACCCGAGGAGAACTGAACTCCCAATTTTCTCTGCTCAGAACAGATATTCTGGAGGCCCTCAATCTGTACCTGAGAGAACCCTGTGTGTCATTTACCTAAGCACTAGGGACTAGCACTGTTACAATATCTATAGACTGTAATAAATGTGAGTTAGGGACCTTAGATTGTAAGGTCCCTTCGAGGGCAAGGACTGATGTGAATATATTTGTAAAGTGCTGCGTAAATTAACAGCGCTATATAAAGTACCAGTAATAAAATTAAAAAATAAACATATACACTTTTTTATTTGTATTAGACACCAGTTCCTAGTCTACTAAAACAGATCGAAGCCACACATGTATCTACCACCTGTACACAACAAATGCATTTTCTGGTCTGAACTAATATTCAGGATGTGATAATCTGTCATTGTATGTTGTCATAATATCATCAACTCGATTGCTTGGGGGATTGGTTCAGGCAATAAACAGCTGGATCTTTACTGCAATGGAATTAGCATGTAAAATTACATTTTATAAACACCTGTTGGTCTCAGGCTTCATGTACACGGGACGTTTTTACAACCTCTCCTGAACGATTTAACTTGACAGCTAGTAACCCACGTTTAAGGCCTGTTGAACGCACGTTCAGAGGCAGTTGGACACTTTTTTCAACTGCCCTTGAACCCATTCAATGTTATCCTATGTGTCCATGTACACAGTCTCATTTTTTGGCATTTTTAGGCACTTGCGTTTAACCTCGTTTTTCCAGAAGCAAAAAAATGGGTTCAGACACAAAAGTTTTCCATATTTCAGACGCCAAACGCGGCTAAACGCGGGTACCGTGTTTAGCCACGTTTGCGTTTATAAGTGTTTTTAAAGGAACATTTTACGACCCGCTTTTGGGGCCCCATATCTTGGGGCCACTTGGTGCTAGGAACACCATTTGGTGTGCGAACACAGTGGAACACTATAACATATCCAAATTTGGGGTTCCTAGCACCAAGTGGCCTTGAGATATGGGGCCCCAAAGTCGGGTCACAAAATGTCTCTCTGCAGCAGAAAAGTGCTTGACATTTTGTGACCCAACTTTGGGGCCCCGTATCTCGGGGCCACTTGGTGATAGGAACCCCAAATGTAGATATGTTGTAGTGCTAGTACACCAAATTTGGGGTTCCTAGCACCAAGTGGCCCCGAGATACGGGGGCCCCAAAGTTGGGTCGCAAAATGTAATTCTCTGCTCTGCAGACGCTTCTAGACGCAAACGCGGCATGCAAACGCGGCAAAACGGGCATTTCTAAATGCCGGTTTCAGCTTTTAAAAACATGTGTTCAGCAGAGTTTGCACCGGCGTCTCATGTGCATGAGGCCTAAAACGTCTGTTTTGCCATGTTTACATGCTGCATTTGCGCTTAGAAGCGTTTAAAAAAAATTTTTTTTGTTTTCAAAATAGCCAAAAATCTGAACTAATTTTTTTGCCTTCAAAGAAAAGCCTCTAAACGCAACTGCCTAAAAATGACATTAAACGAACCTGTGTACACGTACACATAAGATAACACTGGATGAGTTCAGGAGCAGTTGAAAAAAGCATCCAACTGCCTCTGAATGTCCGTTTACCAGCAGCAGTGTACATGAGGCCTAAGTTGTTGGAAGTGGTGCATAGTCAGTCAAAAAATAAAGGGACCTACATTGTCTCTTTTGGCTGTTTTTTTAAGCTATCCTGTTTGATAACTGTCAATGCATGGGCGTAACCATTGCACGTTGGCTACTTGTTAAATTCTAAAAAAAAAGGATTGAAACAGAAAAAATAAGGGTTCGTTCACACTATGTGCAGTGACTGGAGCTCTGCACCCGATTTAATGCCATTCGCTGCAAGGTCACATTGCATTCTGTGCACCACAATGCCAGCGCAGATCTACTGCATTTTTTCTGCAGCGCATCAGATGGCACCACAGGTCACAGCAGCATATCACACCGCACTGCTGGGCAGAGACTTGAATGAAGTGGAAATTTGTGCACTCTCAAAGTTTAAAGGGTAACTGATTGTTATTAAAAAATAGGATTTTTATAACGGCTTACCTGTAAAATCCTTTTCTTGGAGTACATCATGGGACACAGAGCCTTAAGTAATTACTTAATTGGTTATAGGTCACCTTCAGGTGATGGACACTGGTATCCAGGAAGTTCACTCCCTATATAACCCCTCCTCCTTTCAGGAGCACACCAGTTTTTGTAGCAAAGCAATATACTTCAATCCCAAAAAAGAGAGGGGAGGGACCTCTGTGTCCCATTATGTACTCCAAGAAAAGGATTTTACAGGTAAGCCGTTATAAAAATCCTATTTTCTTTATCGTACATAATGGGACACAGAGCCTTAAGTAATTAATGGGACGTTCCATAGCAATGCTACTTGAGGGGAGGGAGGGAGACACAACCCGGAGGGTACCCCCAGACTTGAGGACCTATACTGCTGCCTGCAGCAAACTTCGCCCGAAGGCGATATCCTCATACCTCCTTACATCCACCTGATAAAATTTTGTGAATGTATGCACTGAAGACCAAGTTGCGGCCTTACAGATCTGAGCCATGGAGGCCTGATGACGCACTGCCCAATAAGCACTAACCGTCCTGGTAGAGTGCGCCTTAACTTGAAAAGGGGAAATCTTACCCCTTAAATCATAAGTTTGAATTATAACTTGCCGAATCCACTTAGCGACAGTGGATTTCGACTCTGCCTGTCCTTTCTTAGGACCCTCTGGCAGGACAAATAGGACAGTCTTACGAATGTGAGCAGCTGCCTTTAAATTGATTTTTACTGCTCTCACCACATCAAGACAATGTAGTGACTTCTCTTCCCTGGAACAAGGTTTTGGAAAAAACGATGGCAGGACAATATCTTGGTTCAGGTGGAAACCTGAGACAACTTTTGGTAAAAAAACCTGGACGAGGGCGCAACACCAATCTGTCCTCAAAAATCAAATATGGCTCTTTACAAGAAAGAGCAGCCAATTCCGAAACCCTCCTTGCTGAGGATATAGCAACCAAAAATACCAACTTCCTTGCCAGAAGGACTATTGGAATATGTTGTATTGGTTTAAATGGCTGTTTTTGTAACAGACAAAACTAAGTTCAAGTCCCAAGGGTTCAAGGGAGGTTTGACAGGCGGATTAAGCCGCATCACCCCTTGCATAAAACCCCAGACTAAAGAATATGTAGCAAGTGGTCTTTGAAATAAGACCGATAAAGCTCAGACTGGGCCTTTAATAGTACTCAAGGCAAATTTCATTTCTACCCCTAATTGTAGAAAGGCAAGAATTCTGCCTATGATATATCTCAGAGGGTACCAACCCTTGGATTCACACCAGGAAACATAGGCCCTCCAGACTCTATAATATATAGTTCTGGAAGCTGGCTTCCTTGGATTAATCATGGTAGTGATAACTGACCTGGAAAGCCCACGTTTCTTCTGAATGTAGGTTTGAATAGCCAGGCCGTTAAATTTAGAGACTGTAAGGAAGGGTGGAATATCGGTCCCTGTGAGAGCAGATCTGGCTATAGTGGGAGGGACCTTTGGCCCTCCACTACCATCTTTACGATTTCTGCTTACCATGACCTTCTGGGACATGCTGGTGCCACCAGAATTACCGGCTTTCTTTCCAGCTTGATCCTGCAAAGAAGTCGAGGCAGCAACTGAATAGGGAGGAATGCATAGATCAGTGAGAACTGATCCCAGGGGGTCACAAACGCATCTGTTCCGCATGCGAGTGGATCCCTTGTTCTGGCCACAAAGTTGACCGACTTCATGTTGAACCTGGACGCTAGAAGATCTACATCCGGAGTCCCCCCATCTTTGGCAAACAGCCCGAAATATGTCGGGGTGAAGAGACCATTCCCCTGGGAATAACTGCTGGTGACTCAAGTAGTCCGCCTGCCAATTCTCTACCCACGGAACGAAGACTGCCGATAGGCACGGAAAATTCCTTTCTGCCCAAGTTAGAATATGGTTCACCTCTCTCTGCACTGAGAGACTTTTGGTGCCCCCTGGGTGATTGATATAGGCCACAGCTGTAACATTGTCAGATTGAATGCAGACAGGACAATCCCATAACCTGAAAGTCCAGGCCTTTAGAGCCAGACGCACTGCCCGAATCTCTAGGATATTGATAGACAAGGTTCTTTCGGTTTTTGACCACTGTCCCTGGACAGTTGTCTTTTCTAGTACTGCTCCCCAGCCTCAAAGGCTGGCATCCGTTGTTACCACTTTCCAGATGACTGGATGAAAGGATTTTCCTTTCAGCAGATTCTGGGTTGGTAACCAGCAAGTGAGGCTTTGGGGCACTCTTGGGGACAGCCACATTGGCAAGTCTAAAGCTTGAATTGTTTTGTTCCAAGTTGACAGGATACTGTTTTGCAACAGTCTTGAATGGAACTGGGCATAGGGAACTGCTTCGAATGAAGCCACCATGGTTCCTAGCAACCTCATACAGAGGCGAATGGAGGGATCACCTTTTGACCTGACCTTCCGCACCAGCTCTCTTATGGAGTTGATCTTTGCCTGAGGCAAGAACACCTTTTCCGGGGCTGTGTCTATGATCAGACCCAAGTACTCCAGCCTTTTTAGCGGTATTAAGGAAGATTTCTCTAGGTTGAGAATCCAACCCAAACTTTTCAGATAATTGGTTGTAGTGCATACGCTTTGCTCCAAATGAGCCACCGACTGATCTATTAGCAATAGATCATCTAGGTATGCTACAACTGTTATGCCCTGTGCCCTTAACCTGGCTAGGAGGTGAGGCCAGCACTTTTGTGAACACTCGGGGTTCTGTGGCTAGCCCAAAGGGCAGGGCTACAAACTGGAAATGCTGCTGTTCTAACGCGAACCGCAGAAACTTTTGGCGAGTTGGAAATATAGGGACACGCAGATATGCATCCCTGATGTCGATAGATGCCAGAAGTTCTCCTCTTAGAAGGATAGAGACTAGAGGTCGACCGATATGGGTTTTTCTCTGGCCGATGCCGATGCCGATATTTAGAAATCACGGTGGCCGATGGCCGATATGTGATGCCGATTTTTTTGGGCCGATATATTTGGCCGATTTTTTTTTTTTTTCCTTTCTTTTTTCCCTTCATCTCATAAAATCTAACAGTTAGACCCCTTTCACACTGGGGCGTTTTTCAGGCGCTTTTGGGCTAAAAATAGCGCCTGTAAAACGGCTCCCCTGCAGTCTCAGTGTGATATCCCGAGTGCTTTCACACTGAGGTGATGCCCTGGCAGGATGTAAAAAAAAGTCCTGCAAACGGCATCTTTGGAGCGGTGTATAACGCTGCTCCACCACTCCTGCCCATTGAAATGAATGCGCACCGCTGCCGAAGCGCCTGCAAAGCGTTTTGGCAGCGTCGCTTCAGGGGCGCATTTAACCCCTTCCTCGGCCGCTAGCTGGGTTATAAGCGCCCCGCTAGCAGCCGAATAGCGCCTCTAAAATGATGGTAAAGCGCCGCTAAAACTAGCAGCGTTTTACCATCAACGCATGCCCGCTCCAGTGTGAAAGCAGCCTTAAGTAATACAGAATTTTTTTTTCATTTAAACATTAAACAAAACAAACCTTCAATCAGTTCACTTGTATGTATAATTTAATAAAAAGAAAAAAAAACTATCTTAAATAATAAATACACAAAAACAGGTAATCAAAACTTTTGTACGAAAAAAAATGGGCTAACTTTACTGCTTAGGTTTTTTTTTTTAATTCATTACTGTATTTTTTTTTTTTTAAATTGCGTTTGAAAGACCGCTGCGCAAATACCGTGTGACATAAAATATTGCAACAATCACCATTTTATTCCCTAGGGTCTCTGCTAAAAAAATATATATAATGTTTGGGGGTTCTAAGTGATTTTCTAGCAGAAAATACAGAATTTTTACTAGTAAGCAACAAGTGTCAGAAAAGATTTAGTCTTTAAATGGTTAAACTGAAAACTTCTCCACGGAGTTCAGTCTATTGATAAAAAGAACCTGAAAGAGATACAATGTATCTTCTTATCAGACTTGGCAGGCTGCCCAGAGGAGGAGAGAATCCTCTCCACAGATAACCTCAGGAAACTTGCATTAACTTCTATTACAGAAGTCATTTGCAAGTCACGGCTGAAGTTATAATCGGCCTTTTTTATCAGCACAATCGGCCGATGCCGATTAAGTAAAAAACGCCAAATATCGGCCGATATATCGGCCGGCCGATATATCGGTCGACCTCTAATAGAGACTACTGACCTGATCAACTCCATGCAAAAGGAGCGGATCTTCAGGAACAGATTTAGATTTTTTGATCTAGAATGGGTCTGACATCTCCATTTGGTTTTGGTACCATAAAAAGGTTTGAATAAAACCCCAAACCCTTGCTCTTTTGCGGGGATCTGTATGATCACCCCTTGAGAAATTAATCGGTCTAGTGCCTGAAACAGAGATTGTCTTTTCTCTGGATCTTTGGGAACGCTTGACCTCAGGAAACAAGACGGTGGCAAGTGCCGAAATTCCAGCTTGTATCCCAGCATTATCGTGGAGATGACCCATCTGTCCTGAATTTCCTCTTTCCAGACTTCTGAAAACTGCAGAAGTCTTCCCCCCCACCTTGGTGAGGGGGGTTGCCTCTTCATGATGAGGCTTTAGGCTTCTGCTTTGCAAGTTTCCGACCCCAGGACTTCTTTTGAGCCTGGGTCTGAACCTGAGGTTTTCCTCTAGAGTCTGACGGCAGAGACCGTCACCATTGTCTGGCGCAGGGGAAAGAGCCCGTTTAAATGAAGGGCGTTTATACTTTCTTTTGACTGGCAAAGAGTACTTTTTCCACTAGAAATTGTTTGGATATATTTGTCCAAGTCTTCTCCAAATAGTCGCTCCCCATTAAAAAGGGAACCCAGTTACGAGGTTTTTACATGGTGCTTCAGCTGACCAATTTGTTTAACCACAGGATTCTACGCATATGCACAAGCATAAGCGTAAGGCGGGTTGCTGGGTGAATAGAATCTTTAATGGCCTCTATGGCAAAGCATAATGCTTTTGGTAGTTCAGCCAATTCCCGAGCTAAAAACTCACGGTTCGGATCGTCCCTCAGATCAGAGATCACGGATCTGATCATTTTCAGATCAGCAAAAAAATAAAAATAAAAAACAAGACAAATAAACATAACCCCCAATGTAATATCTACAATCTCCCCCACTGTAATATCCACAATCTTCCCCACTGTAATATCCACAAATCTCCCCCACTGTAATAGCTCACCGCCGCCGCCGGGTGTACCAAGATGGCCGCTCCAAAGCTAGGCCAAACCCGTTTCCTAAGGCCGAGGCAGCGGAGCGCTCCGCGGATTGCGGTTGTGCCGATCCGAGCAGGAAAAAAGCCGCTATTAAGTTCAGCCTAGTGCTGGGAAAAAGGTGTCCCTTCCTGTATCAGGAATGCCAGTTTGCAACCCTCACGTGTCCCACAGCTCATGTCCCTGTGTGCAGACTGCTCGTTTCCTCCTCGCCAGCCGAGGAGAGACTGTCACAGCTGTAGTTTTATTTGTTTTAGTTCACGGCACAGCACTCAGGCCCTGCCCCCTCCGAAAAAATCCTGCCCCTTTTTTCATTTAAAATGTTACCGCTCTCATGTGTGGCATTTTTCGGGTCTACAGACCCAACACGAGGAGGGGGGGGGAGGGGGGTCGAGACCTGTTTAGCAGCAGGCAAACAAAACAGCATTATGTAAGTGGGTACAGCACTGATGTCCCCCTAACCCTCCGGTCCCTTCAGGGAGGAGAAAGAAAACTTTTGGCAGATTTCTTTTACCTGAGAGAAAAAAATCCTCTTGCACACGCTGCTGCGGCCACAAAGAGACTGACTGAGCTTTACAGTGAAGACAACAGATTAAGGTATGTGCATAGACTCCCTCTAGTGGAGAATTAAGGCATGACAACATTTTTTCCCTTAAAGAAGAATACAAAAGGTGTTTTTAGTTTCTTCTCTTACTTTATCCCCATCGCAGGATTTGCTGAATTAACAGACAATCCAACCTTCACCCATCACAGCGGGCTGCGTTTAACAAACCTTCAAGGACCGGGTCCCTAAAACGGGGTTCCACTCCCTTGGACCTGTAAAAGCACCCCACTGGAAAGCTTTAGGTAATGTAGCAAGACCTAAGCCTTGGGTTTCTGGGGTCCAGCCCTACAAAGAGGCGTTACAGGCAAAACCTTGTGCTTTGGATAAGCGGCCCCAGGTACCATCCACTTAAGCCTCAGTGGCACTTTGGATGGATCTGGTCTATGAAAGCTATTTAAATCCAGCATGGATCCCTCCTGGAGCTCCTCAGAGCACATCTTCACTCGTGACCAACACCTTAGACACTGGCGTAAAAACTGATGTGCTGCTGGAAGGAGGAGGGGTTATATAGGGAGTTAACTTCCTGGATTGGGTATAGCAGTATCCATCACCTGAAGGTGGTCTATAACCCATTAATTACTTAAGGCTCTGTGTCCCATGATGTACGATAAAGAAATTACCTTTCCTTTTGAATCTGCAGCTCTGGACATTTGTGTAAAATGCAATGCAAAATGGCTACCTGGAGGTGTTCTGTACACAGATGTACAGAACACCCCCCATCCCCCCAGGTATGTAATTTCCTGCTTGTGTGATTGGCTCACTGATTTTTCCAGAAGTCTGTACTAAGATACAAGTCAGATATCAGGCATCCCCTGCAACAAAAATGGCATTTTTGGTGAGATACTCCCAAAGAAAATCACATCTAAAAAGGATGTGAACCCTGCAATTTTCCTCATTAGAGCCTTGCAGGTGCAGCAGCTGATTGATAATTACAAAACCACTTCCATACAGATTCACTTTGCATATGGACACAAACTACTATTTCCAGAATCACAAAAGGTAGAAATCTGCAACAAAGTTTGTTAAAATCCTTGCAATGCACATAGATCACCCAGAGGGGAATGTTTTTTTTTTTCCTCAAGAAAAGTGGAGTTACACTTTAAAAAAAAATGTAAACATGATATGTTGAAACAATGCACCACCTGGTGAAACAGACACCAGCCTTCGTGCTAAAATACAATGTTTTAGCATGCAGGTAGTGCGAATGGACCCTAAAGTATTGTAGTAATATATTTACGCATAAATATGTGACATGAATTCATCAGAGCCAAACATAGTTCAAATGAAGATTAACACAACAGTGATACTGTAAACCCAGCACAAAGCTGAATTTCTGTCCTGTTACTACAAAGAATATTGTCATCTGACCTTTAAAAAAAAAATGTTGTAAACCAAAGAAATTAAATATGAACAAAGCATATGCCTCCATAGTGTGTATGTGTCTCAATTAAGAGCGCTAAGTATCATTTCTGTCTGCTGCTTTATTCTTCTGCTATCAGCATAAATCACTTTTGACAAGTTTTCCGACAGATAGAAAAAAGTTTACAGGGGAGGGAGCTTGAGCTGATTGACAGCCTCAGTTCTGTTCCTGTGTGCTGTGTGTCTCTTCCCTCCAATCAGCTCTCAGAGCTCTCCTCACTGAGCTCTGCAGAGTAACTTCAGCTCTAAGCCCTCTTTTTCTGACAGCTCTGACCAGCTTTATAAATGCTGTACTTTGAACAAATATAAATCGAAGCGAAGACTGCAGCTAAACAGGTACAACTTATGTAGGAGGGTTTGTTTCATCTGTGTATCACCTGTGGCCAGTTACTTCACTGGGTATATGTAGGGGTTCACAACCACTTTAAAGCAAGCTTATCCTGTGACCAATTTTTGAACCACCAAATCATTGTTTCACTGGGTTTTCTGAGCCCAATGCCCCAAAGTAATGCTCAACTATAAATACCCAAGATTAGAAAATGGCCACCACCATCTTGGTTCCTGGCTGGAGAAAAAGGGGATGTAAGCCATCATTTACAGCCAGCTGTCGGTCCCTGCATTGTGTGCATTCTCTTCTTTCTGTAGTAGTCATGTGCCATGATCAAATCTACAGTATGCTGAGCAGTTCCTTGACGAGGCAATGTTTACAGTCTTGCCTTTTAGGGAGATCAAGCTCTTGTCTTACCTTTATGGAGGGAGCAGCTGGAGGGCATGGTGCTATCTCAGCCAGCAACTTGGCAGAATGTCAGTATTTGCTATAAACTAACAGATGTTGTTTCTCAGCTTGAATATCACACATTGGAACAAGTGAGACATCGCTTGAGAAGTAGGTTTCCCACACTGATCATAAGGTCATTTTACGTAACATGTTCTCTTTAAAGAGCCTATATCCATTTCAACATTTTTTTTTTTTAAAGAGATCTTGTTTATTTAATTTTATATACTGTGTGCTAATGTTTTAACAGACATGATGAGTGATCTTTTACAATGCACCAAAGTGAGGTGACCCCTATCGGTCCTTCCTTTGGGAGGGGAGCAGTTTTGTTCTAAATACGCTCATGCAAACTCAACTCACCTGGAGCAATGTTACCAGCCAAGTTCAGGTTGTACTTCGGGTCGGTTCACACTACAACGACTTGGGATCCGACTTCTCAGCCCTCAAGTCACCCCAAGTGGCTTGACATTTGGAAGCGCATTATTGTCAATGAGAGCCATCTTAACGTACACTACTGAAGTCGCTCCGACTTCAGAAAAGGTTCCTGTACTACTTCAAGGCGACTTCTAGGCGACCTGTACCCATAGAATTCAATGGAAGTCGCCTCCAAGTCGGATCTTCATCTATAGTGAGGCGACTTTACAGGAAAAAGAAGATTATGAGGGGGAACTCCACGCCAAATTTTAAATAAAAAACCGGCATGGGTTCCCCCTCTAGGGGCATACCAGGCCCTTAGGTCTGGTATGGATTTTAAGGGGAACCCCCTATGCCGAAAAAAAACGGCATGGGGGTCCCCCCCAAAATCCATACCAGACCAGACCCTTATCCGAGCATGCAGCCCGGCCGGTCAGGAAAGGAGGTGGGGACGAGCGAGCGCCCCCCCCCCCCCCTGAACCGTACAAGGCCACATTCCCTCAACATGGGGGGGTGGGTGCTTTGGGGAATGGGGGCACCCTGCGGCCCCCCCCACACCAAAGCACCTTGTCCCATGTTGATGAGGACAAGGGCCTCTTCCCGACAACCCTGGCCGTTGGTTGTCGGGGTTTGCGGGCGGGGGGGCTTATCGGAGTCCGGGAGCCCCCTTTAATAAGGGGGCCCCTGGATCCCAGCCCCCCACACTATGTGAATGAGTATGGGGTACATCGTACCCGTACCTATTCACCTTGGGGAAAAAAAAGTGTCAATAAAAAAACACTACACAGATTTTTAAAGTAATTTATTAGGCAGCTCCGGGGGTGGTCTTCCGACTTCTCCGCTCTCTCCGGCCTCCTCCGCTATCTTCTGATCATTTGCCGCTCTCTTGCTAGCAGTGACCCGGTCTTCTCCATAGTCTTCTTCCCTCTTCTTTTCTTTCGACGTTGACACGACGCTCTCTCCCGCTGTAATGCTGTGTACGCGGAGCGCATTGACTTATATAGGCATGGAGCGGGGGTCACCGGGTGACCCCGCCCCTTATGACGTCACAGTCCCATCATGCCCCGGGACTGTGACATCATAAGGGGCGGGGTCACCGCGTGACACCACCCGGTGACCATGCCTATATAAGTCAATGCGCACCGCGTACACAGCATTACAGCGGGAGAGAGTGTCGTGTCAACAAAAAGAAGAGGGAAGAAGACGATGGAGAAGACCGGGTCACAGCTAGCAAGAGAACGCAAAAAAAACAGAAGATAGCGGAGGAGCCCGGCAGAAGAACCGGACACCGGGAGAAGAGGCCGGAGAGGGGGAGAAGAGGCCGGAGAGAGTGAAGTCGGAAAAAGACCCCCGAAGTCAGAAGAAGACCCCCGAAAACGGAAGAAGACCCCTGGAGCTGCCTAATAAAAATTACTTTAAAAACCTGTGTAGTGTTTTTTTATTGACACTTTTTTTTTCCCCCCAGGTGAATGGGTAGGGGTAGGATGTACCCCATACTCATTCACATAGGGTGGGGGGCCGGGATCCGGGGCCCCCCGGATTCCGATAAGCCCCCCACCCGCAGACCCCGACAACCAACGGCCAGGGTTGTCAGGAAGAGGCCCTTGTCCTCATCAACATGGGGACAAGGTGCTTTGGGGTGGGGGGGCCGCAGGGCGCCCCCCTTCCCCAAAGCACCCCCCATGTTGAGGGCATGCGGCCTGGTACGGTCCGGGGGGGACGCACGCTCGTCCCCACCCCCTTTCCTGACCGGCCGGGCTGCATGCTCAGATAAGGGTCTGGTATGGATTTTGGGGGGACCCCCACGCCATTCTTTCGGCGTAAGGGGTTCCCCTTAAAATCCATACCGGACATAAGAGCCTGGTATGTTCCTAGAGGGGAATTCCCTCTCGCTGCAATAGGAAAATGCGTTTTTCCTATTGCAACGAGCGCCAGATGTACAGTACTCTGTCACCGAGAACCAGTGCAATGGGATCGCGCTGGAAACACATTCTCGTGGGCAGGTACTGTATGTCACAAGAGCTGATTAGCTCTGATTGGCCACAGGCAAAGTCGCCTGTCCTGGGGGGCGACTTGAAGTCATGTTGTAAGTCGCCCAAAATCGCATTGAAGTCGCCTTGCAAAGTCGTGCTGAAGTCTTGTTGCCCCTGTGTGAATCGGCACTTAGTGTTACCAAGTAATATCACACAGCTGAGCAAACAAAAAACACATTAAAAAATGTTGTTTGATAAATCAGGCACCCAAAAGAGTACCCTTTTGCTTTACAGTTTACATGATGGAAATGTAATCGAGAGGTTTAGTTATACACTATCTTATACGGTATTTTCTCATGATTTACACATTGCTCTAAGCTCTTCACATTGGTCACGGACCTTACATCCTGAAAAAAACGTCACCAATGATCTAATATAACAAATCCATTGATCGATAAAAAGAAGGTATCACAGATACAAGAGACTACAAATGCCCCCAAATGTGACCTTTGGGTGAAGTCTGGCTACCCTAGAGGAAGTACCATTGACTGTCTTCATTAATGAAAAACTCTATGAAACAAGGCTGATACTTCTTTTGGCAAAATGACAAGAGAAAAGGCCGTGTTAACCACACAAGTTCTGCTTCAATTGTAATTACAGGCATAGTTCACCATTATCAAAAAGCTGCTTATATAGATAAGGGGCATCTGTCGGTAGATAAAAACAAGCTGTGCAGCTTTTACCAAAGTTGCATACCCTTGCTATACAGTGGGGAATATTATTGGATCCCCTGCAGATTGTGTAAGTTTGCCCAGTTACAAAGAAATGAAGGGTCTATAATTGTTATCCTAGTTCTATTTTAAATGATAGCGATAGAACATCAACCAAAGATCCAGAACAAACACATAAAACAAATGCTATAAATTATGCAGTTCAGTAAGTAAAATAAGTATTTGCTCCCAAAGAAAAACGTGACTTCGTACTTGGTGGAGAAACCTGTGTTGGCAAGCACAGAGGTAAGATATTTCTTGTAGTCGGTGACCAGGTTTGCACACATCTCAGGAGGGATTTTGGTCCACTTTTCTTTACAGATGATCTCTAAATCCTTGCGGTTTCTTGGCTGTCGCTTACCAACTTGAAGTTTCAGCTCCCTCCATAAATTTTCTATAGGATTAAGGTCTGGGGACCAGCTGGGCTACTCCAGGACCTTAATGTGCTTCTTCTTGAGCCACTCCTTTGTTGCTTTGGTGGTATGTTTTGGGTCATTGTCATGCTGGAAGACCAGTCTATGACCCATCTTCATTGTTCCGGCTGAAGAAAAAAAGTTCTCATCCAAGATTTTACAATACATAGCCCCATCAATGCAGCAAAGTCGGCCTGTACCTTTAGCAGAGAAACAGCCCCAAAGCATCATGTTTACACCTCCGTGCTCAACTGTAGGGATGGTGTTCTTAGGAGCATAGTCAGCATTTTTTCTTCCTCCAAAAACGGCAAATCAAGTTAATGCCAAAGAGCTCAATTATGCTCTCATCTGACCACAGCACTTTCTCCCAATCCTTCTCTGAATCATTTAGATGTTAATTGTCATGACCGTACATGTGCCTTCTTGAGGGGGGGGCTCGCCTTCTACTGAAGCCAAAAAAGGAGTCCTAGTCCTTCTACTGACACCAATAATGGGGTACTATTCCTTCCACTTACATCCACAGTGGGGCATGATTTCTCCCACTGGTTGAAAACAATTGGGCACTATTCCTCCCACTGACACTAACAATGGGACTCATCTCCAACTGACCACAAGCAGCATGTAATCTTTTTATTTACTGATATATTATGATGCTGGAACACAGAGGTGCAAACATTATGCTTTGGGTCGGTTTCTCTGCTAAAGGTACAGACCAAACTTGCCGCATTGAGGGGCCAATGGATGAGGCCATGTATTGTAAAATCTTGGATGAGAACCTTCTTCCCTCAGCCAGAACACTGAAGATGGGTCATGGATGGGTCTTTCAGCAAGACCCACAACTTACTGCCAAGGCAACAAAGGAGTGGCTCAAGAAGCACATTAGGATCATGGAGTGGCCTAGCCAGTCTCCAGACCGTAATCCTATAAAAGATTTATGGAGGGAGCTGAAACCTAGTTTCCAAGCGACAGCCGAGAAACCTTAAGGATTTAGAGAAGATGTGTAAAGAGTGGACTGAAATCCCTGCTGAGAGGTGTACAAACCTGGTAACCAACTACAAGAAACGTCTTACCTCTGTGCTTGCCAACAAGGGTTTCTCCATCAAGTACTAAGTCATGTTTTGTTTGGGGACCAAATACTTATTTTACTCGCTTAACTGCAACTCAATTTATAACATTTGTATCGTGTTTTTTCTGGATTTTTGGTTGATATTGTGTCTCTATCATTTAAAATATACCCAATAGTGTATAGAACCTTAATTTCTTTGTAAGTGGGCAAAATTACAAAATCTGCAGGGGATCAAATATTTATTTGCCCTTCCTGTAGGTGTAGGCCATTTATTTACCTCATGAAGACTGACTAAAAAACTCCCAGACAAAACATCCCCCATCCTGCTTTGCAGCTCTAAGAAACTCACAGCTTTTACATTTAAACCTTTATGGTCACAGGAGTTTTTTCTCCACTTCACACCCCCTCACATGCACATTCGCTCCCCTGATGCAGCAAGTCTGAGCTCAGCCTGTGATGGTGGGAGTGAACAGTAATGGCTGTAAGTCTTAGGGCCAATTCACACCAGTGCATTGATCTGCATTTTAGCGCAGCTGTAAAACGCAGATCAATAGAAGGACATCTGAAAAACTATTTCTGACATGTCCTATTTACACCAGAACGCTGTGCATTGGGGGTGTTGAATATAATCATAGCATCGCGATTCAGCTGTCCACCATTCTGCATCGATGCTAGGACCAGTCTAATCGATTGGTGGATGACATCTTCGCGGCTTACCCTGCCTCTCCTGGGAGAGTGCTCCCAGTGTACTCTTACAGGTGTTAAACCAACTATCTCATTGAATTCCATCTTACAGTACATTAAAAGTGCCCCACTGTACATGCTTTTTAAAAAATATGTAGCTACGTACCGCATTTCAGAGTGCCTTTCGGCGCTCATGTGACTGCCAGGCCCACCGCCCTTCTCCAGATCTGACAGCTCCAGCGGGCGGGGCTGAGAATCCCCCGCTGATGTCAGCCTGGATGAGAGAGGAGAGTGAGGAGGCGGACAGTCACATGAGCTCCAGTCAGTTTAAGACCTGTAAGTAGAGTATGAGTTTGTACTCTACTTACAACTTGTACTGGCTCAATACTGGGAGTTCAGCTCGGCTTCCCAGTTCACGCCTTCCACTGTGTTAACTTCTAGTGTGTTGGAATGTGCAAACGAGGAAGCCGAGCTGATCTCCCAGCATGGAGCCAGTACGGTGAACTTCACAGGGCTGTTTGTCAGCTGCGGATTCCATCACTTCTGTCCTCCGGAAAGCAGTGTAATTTTTCCCTTAGTGAATGCTTGTACTCTCCCTTTGATTCTTCCATCCTTCAGTCCCCCCCCCTCATCGCCGCCATTTTTATCTTTGAACTTTTCCATCCTTTTGTTCTTATCCATGGATTCCTCCATCTCCATCCCCAGACTCTTCCATCTTTCAGTTCCTATCTCCAAACTACTCCAGCCTTCCATTCTCTATCCATGGATTCCTCCATCCCCAGACTCTTCCACCCTTCCTTTCTTATTCATGGATGCTTCCATCCTGCAGTTCCTACCCCTCGTATCCTGGACTCTTCCATGTCCTGCTACATGCAGGAAGTGTCCTTTCTTTTTTTAACATTAGGTGGAACTGAAAATTACAGTAAACAAAGCAACATTCAAATTTTATAAAGCACATTGATAAATTTGCTGTTTGAGATGTTTACAACAAAACTGCAGGTTTGCATGCATTCCTAGAAAAACCCACAAGTGTGTGGTGGAGATCCCACCTTTCTACTTTTACTATGAACATTTTTGTTTTCAGACACATATTCCTGGGTACATACTGCCCTAAACATTCCTATCACTAGGTGCGCAATCGAGACCCGTCTAGCCACAGCAGCTATCTGCCTCTATAACTGGCCATGGATGGATGGATCGAAATTCGGCTGGTTCAGCAGCGACTGGCCAAATTTTTATCTTAAACTATGTGGAGGGTTCTTTACTGTAAGAGCGGCAGGGATGTGGAATTCCACAGGCGGTGGTCTCAGCCGGGGGCATTGATCGTTTCAAAAAACGATTAGATAAGCACCTGAACGACCACAACATACAGGGGTATACAATGTAATACTGACATACAGTATCTCACAAGAGTGAGTACACTTCTCACATTTTTGTAAATATTTTATTCTATCTTTTCATGTGACAACACTGAAGAAATTACACTTTACTACAATGTAAAGTAGTAAGTGTACAGCTTGTATAACAGTGTAAATTTGCTGTCCCCTCAAAATAACTCAACACACAGCCATTGTCTAAACCACTGGCAACAAAAGTGAGTACACCCCTACGTGAAAATGTCCAAATTGGGCCCAAAGTGTCAATATTTTGTGTGGCCACCATTATTTTCCAGCACTGCCTTAACCCTCTTGGGCATGGAGTTCACCAGAGCTTCACAGGTTGCCACTGGAGTCCTCTTCCATTCCTCCCTGATGACATCACGGAGCTGGTGGATGTTAGAGACCTTGCGCTCCTCCACCTTCCGTTTGAGGATGCCCCACAGATGCTCAATAGGGTTTAGGTCTGGAGACATGCTTGGTCAGTCCAACACCTTTACCCTCAGTTTCTTTAGCAAGGCAGTGGTCATCTTGGAGGTGTGTTTGGGTTTGTTATCATGTTGGAATACTGCCCTGCGGCCCAGCCCCCGAAGGGAGGGGATCATGCTCTGCTTCAGTATGTCACAGCACATGTTGGCATTCATGGTTCCTTCAATGAACTGTAGCTCCCCAGTGCCGACAGCACTCATGCAGCCCCAGACCATGACACTCCCACCACCATGCTTGACTGTAGGCAAGACACACTTGTCTCTGTACACCTCACCTGGTTGCTGCCACACACGCTTGACACCATCTGAACCAAATAAGTTTATCTTGGTCTCATCCATGTCCTTAGTCTGCTTGTCTTCAGCAAACTGTTTGTAGGCTTTCTTATGCATTATCTTTAGAAGAGGCTTCCTTCTGGGACGACAGCCATGCAGACCAATTTGATGCAGTGTGCGGCGTATGGTCTGAGCACTGACAGGCTGACTCCCCACCCCTTCAACCTCTGCAGCAATGCTGACAGCACTCATATGTCTATTTCCCAAAGACAACCTCTGGATATGACGCTGAGCACGTGCACTCAACTTCTTTGGTCGACCATGGCGATGCCTGTTCTGAGCGGAACCTGTCCTGTTAAACAGCTGTATGGTCTTGGCCACCATGCTGCAGCTCAGTTTCAGGGTCTTGGCAATCTTCTTATAGCCTAGGCCATCTTTATGTAGAGCAACAATTCTTATTTTTAATATCCTCAGAGAGTTCTTTGCCATGAGGTGCCATGTTTAACCTCCAGTGACCAGCATGAGAGCGATAACACCAAATTTAACACACCTGCTCCCCATTCATACCTGAGACCTTGCAACACTAACGAGTCACATGATACTGGGGAGGGAAAATGGCTAATTGGGCCCAATTTGGACATTTTCACTTAGGGGTGTACTCACTTTTGTTGCCAGCGGTTTAGACATTAATGGCTGTGTGTTGAATTATGTTGAGGGGAGAGCAAATTTACACTGTTATACAAACTGTACACTCACTACTTTACACTGTAGCAAAGTGTAATTTCTTTAGTGTTGTCACATGAACAGACAAAAATGTAAAATGTGAGGGGTGTACTCACTTTTGTGAGATACTGTATAATCAATCACACACATAGGTTGGACTTGATGGACTTGTGTCTTTTTTCAACCTCACCTACTATGTGTATTCAGCCTAGGATTCCTCTGTCCACCAGGATTGTGTTGGTGGAGGAACCCACTAGTTTTTTTCTTTTGGTTCAGCCCGCTGGCTGAATGAAAATACAAACAATCCATCTATGGCCAGCCTAAGAGTTTGACAGGCTGCCAGCAGTGGGGCTGAGTGTCCATGGGGCTTTGCAGCGTTTGTTACAACACTTTCTGAATACCGTTTAGAAACCTAAAAAACCCTTGGGATTTACACATTTGAAAAACTAGATTTAAAAAGACATTCCAAAAGATTTGTGTCTCCTATAGTAGTATAGTATATAGTAGTATAGTATACAGGTATTCAGTGAGTGACGACGTGGAAGATTTCAAAAGCTAGGAAGGCACGTGACACGAATATAACAAAAAAAAAAAAAAAGTTCGTTTTTTAAGTGCGACACGCATGTTGACTTCACTGCCCACATAACAGAATGATTTACTAGGCTGAACATTTATGTTTACTCCTACTGCAAAAGGGAAGATTAGCCCAATGTTGCAGTGCCACTTTCCTCAGAGGTAGGGTCAAAACAAGTTTTTAACTACTCTGAGGATTAATCCCTGTGGACATTATGTGGATGAACACACCAGGATGTGACGTCAATGAGCACCTTACACCAGGCAGGGGTGCAGTCATGCCACCTATAATAAGGCTTACCTGTAGGTACAGTGAATTTCTCCTAAACTTGCAGTTTAGGTGATATTCACTGTATACGCATGTGCCGATGTCATCAGTTCATTCGCACTAAAGAAAGAGCTTGTAAGTGCCATTTCTTCAGCTGCTGTGCCATGACCAGGAGTGATGTCATCGCAGCTCCAGCCAATCACAGCACCGGAGCCCGCAAACCTGTCATATTGGTGTACAGGGACCGATGCAACAGCATCGTTCTAAGGTAAGAATTTCATAATGAGCAAGTATGCGATACATACTAGCTCAATATGCCTTTGTCTTGCAGTTTTTTTTTTGTTTTTTTTTTTGCAGAGTTTACAACCACTTTAATACTCTCTTTATGCACAGTCCAAACAAGAAGTGCTCAGAGGTTAGCTGTGCTCCTCAAAAGTTATATTAAAGCAGAACTTCACCCAAAAGGGGAAGTTATGCTACTCCTCCACCTTCCTCTGGTATATTTGGAATTTTTTATTTTTTTTGGGAGAGTGGGTGTTTAGAGTTTGCAGGTACCTACTCACACCGGTCTCTGTAGCACAATGCACTGGTCTGTAGTTTCATAGCTAGCATAGTTTTTGCACAGCAATCTAAAACATTTAAAGGGCAACTCCACTTTCATGGGGAAAAGAAATAGCAAAAAAAAAAAAGATATAGCATATACAATTGCAACTCAAGTCATATTGTAACTGAATATTAAAAATGATCTATCCTTTTCAATCTGCAGCGGTGTAATTTTCTGTAAAGTGCAATGCAATATGGCTACCTGGAGGTGTTCTGTACACATTTCCTGCTTGTGTGATTGGCTCAACAATTTTCCCATAAGTGTGCACTAAGATACAAGTCAGATTCAGGCATCCCCTCCAACAAAAATGCAATTTTTGGTGAGATACTTCCAATAGGAAATCATGTCTAAGGCTGGGTTCACACTAGAGATCGCAGCCGATCACAGCAGAAGCCTCTCCATTCACCATTTCAGGTCCGATTTCAGCCCGAATTGCACAAGAAAAAGGACAAAAAGACGCACAGGACTCCAATTCGCACCAGAGATGTGTGAACTGGCTCCATAGACAGCCGGTCACAATCTCCTGCTATGCGAATTGGATGCGGGTTTCGCAATAGTGTGAACCCAGCCTGAAGGGATGCAGACCCAACAATTCTCCTCAGAGCCCTGCAGGTGCAGCAGCTGGTTGATAGTTACAAAACCACTCGCAATAAATTCACTTACCACATGGACACAGATAGTCTGTTTTTCATCCATCCGTTGAAGGATGAAAAACGGACATCAATGCATCTCCATTAAAAAAAAAAAAACGTTGTGAATGGATGATCATCCATTTACATCAGTTAACAGCCGCTTCCGTCAATATCTGTTTTTTGGAACGGATCAAAGCCCTATTTTTCTTCCGTTAAAAAAACAAAACGGATTGGACGAAAAACGGATGTAAAAAAGGGACAAATTTTCCGTTATTGCATGAAAAATGGCTCTGGGACTCAAGTGGATTAGGACTCTAAGCTGGTGGATGTAAAACTTCACGCGTTTTTTCTTTGAAAAAAAATGTGACTGAACTGATGAAACTAACGGTCCGCATGTGTGAAAGGGGCCATAAATGGTGATTTCTTCATAATAACAAAAAGGTAGGAATCTGTAACAAAGTTTGTAAAACCCTTGTAATGCACATAGATCACCCAGAGGGGAATTTTTTTTCCCTCAACAAAAGTGGAGTAATGCCGCGTACACACGAGCGGACTTTACAGCAGACTTTGCCCGGCGGATGGGATTTCGTTGTAAAGTCCTTCGAAAAGTCCGCCGGGCAAAGTCTGCCGTAAAGTCCGGTCGTGTGTACGCGGCATTACTCTAACTTTTTTTTTTTTAAACATATGGTTGGTGGTGAGTATAACAGTTTTCCTAGCGTTTATCTCTTTGTATTATATAAGGCACTGCCATCGGTTTATGTTTCTATGCATATTTGAGGCTCTTTACAACTATGTTTTTTTGTTTGCGGAGGAGAGAAACTGTTTGGAATGTCCCCAACTCTTTCACTGCAGACTTACACCACAGACACAAGGTGATTGTAGACCAAAGTGTTTTTGTTTTGGATAGAGTAGAAACGGCTTAAATGCTCCGACAGTTTATTTTTTGCTGTCAGGGAGATTTCATTTTACTTCCAGTCTTGGAGGTACAACAGGAAGAGTGGAACTCTCTCCAAAATGAAGGGAATTTCCACAAACAGTTTTCACTTGAACAAGAAAACTCTAAAGTGTTGGACTTTATCACTTTTTCTGCGGCCATTGGTCATTAGGCAAATATAAAGGGTTAATCTAGCAGATGGGGACACAAACCAGAATGACAACTTGATAGGGATTCTAACCCCTCACTGCCCTATTCAAGCCTGAAAGAAAATAGCCTAAACACACACTTTAATGATGCCAAAAGTTTGGTCACCAAGGCTGGAGTGTGAGCGATTCTGTGGCACTACTCAAAGATCACTCACACAGCCAAAGAAGAAGTAGAGCCAAAGCTTTTTTGGTCATACTTCTCCTGGAAATCACAGAAGTGCAATTAGTGCTGCACTCTTGTGTCGCACATTCAGCTGACACAGAGCTGAAGCCCATTGTCAGCTGATGTCACAGAGCTGGTCCAGGCTCTGCAGTGTGCAGTGTAGCATGATCGTGCAATTGTAGTTTAAAGTGCGACAGTGCTGAAAGCTGAAAATTGACCTGGGCAGGACGTGTCCTGTATTGAAGTGGTTAAAAGAGTCGTCGAGGCAAGCTGCAGACCAGATTAATGCTGCAGCCATCTAGGTGAGCATTAGGAGTTTGCTTGATGTTCAGGTCGAACATAAGTTCGACTCAAACATAGGGAGTTCGCCCGTTCGCTGAAGAACGAACATTATGGTGCGTTCGCGGCAAATTTGAACGCCCCATAATGCACTGCGAGATCGCAGTGCACTGCTATATGATGATTGGCCAAAGCATGCACCTGACCTGCATGCTTTGGCCAATCCCAGCGCCCTCTACACGGCGGCCCTGTGTAGTGTTGTTGTGGACGGAGAGATGCTGTAGCTCGATTTAGATTAAGCAGGCAGGTTATTCAGTTAGTGGCAGTGTGTGTGATATATATATATATATATACACATACACACATATATATATATATATATATATATATATATATATATATATATATATATATATATATATATATATATATATATATATACACATATACATATATACATACACACACACACACACACACACACACACACACACACACACACTCTGCATCCAGTGTAGCCTATATCTACAGTGCATTCCGTGGTGTGCTGTCTGTTTCTACTACACTTCTGGTGTTGTACACGTTACACAATACAGTGCAGTTGCTACTACACTTCTGGTGGTGTACACATTACACAATGCAGTGCAGCCGTAGTGCAGTTGCTACTACACTTCTGGTGGTGTACGCAGTACAGTACAGTTGCTAGTGGTGTACACAGTACACAATACAGTGCAGCCATAGTGCAGTTGCTACTACACTTCTGGTGGTGTACACAATACAGTGTAGCGTGGTGTTGCAAAACAAAATATACATCATGTCCGGAAGGCCACCAAGGAGAGGCCACTAAAAGAGGGCAAGCAGCCTCTGTGTCTACAGTCAACAGTGCTGGTTGTGGACATGGTGCATCCTCTGCAGGTGGCCGTGAGGCACACTTGTCCTATTTTTCTTCTGCTGGCCGTGTTAATTGAGCCAGAACATGCAGAAGAGTTGGTGGAGTGGATTACAAAGCCGTCCTCATCCTCTGTCACACTGACTCAGAGTAGTTTACCTTCCAATGCAGCTGCCAAAGTCGCCTATCCACCGGCTCCTTGTCCACAGTCACTCCTTTTGTAGCCCCACCATCATGCACGGAGGAGTCCCCCGAACTATTCGACCACAGTGTCGGGTACATGCTGCTGGAGGATGTGCAGGGATTTGAAGACTCCGATGTTGGTTCCCAGGTTGAGGAATGGAGTAACACGAGCCTAGAGAGGGGGTGCCCAAGAAGGACAAGAAACTGGTAGTCATGTTCCCCCAGCTGCAGCATACTGCCAAGTTTGCTCCAGTGACGAGGAGGGAGGGGATGAAGAGGTCACTGACTCTACTTCTGTGCCTGATAGAAGAGAGGAAGAGGAGGCGGACGCACAACTGCAACGAGGCAGGATGTCCTATAGGTGCAGCTTAAGGGCAGCCACAATACTGCATCACACCGCAGAGTTCCGCAGGTGCAGGGCACTGCTGACTCCCCGCTGACTTTAAAAAGTTCCTTGGTGTGGGCCTTTTTTGACACGTGTGCAGCAGATCGCACCATTGCTGTTTGCAACCTATGTCTGAAGCGGATCAAGCATGGCCAGAACAACAGCCGCTTGGGCACTACATGCTTGACCAGACATATGATGACCTCCCATGCAGTCCGTTGGCAACAGCACTTGAAAGACCCAAAGAAAAAGGCGGACTTCTCCTTGCTCCTCATCTGGGATCTCCAACCCCACTATACCTCCAGTCCTCTCAAAAACCTGCACTAAGAGGAATGAACGTATAGCAATAGGTGTCAGTACACCACAATCTGATTTTAGCAGACAAATTTCCCTACACCAGTTGCTAAACCGTAAAAAGAAATTCGGTCCCATCCATCCACATGCTCAGCGTCAGAATGCTAGCTTGGCCAAATTGCTAGCACTGCAACTGCTGCCTTTTCAGCTGGTAGACTCTGCCCCCTTTCGTGAATTTCTGGAATGTGCTGTACCTCAGTGGCAGGTTCCAAAATGTCATTTCTTTTCACGGAAGGCCGTTACGGCTCTCTACCGGCATGTGGAAGGCAATGTTTTGGCCTCGTTGGACAGGGCGGTCAGCAGTAAGGTGCATATTACCACTGACTCATGGTCTAGCAGGCATGATGTTACCTTTCCTTCACGGTGCACTGGGTAACTCTGCTGGCAGCTGGGAAGGATGCAGGACAGGGTTCAGTATCGTTGGAGCTTGTTCCGCAACCATGCCTCTAAAATGCTAGTGGCGATTATGCCACAGCTCTTTCCTCCACCCCCCTCCTCTTCTTCCTCTGGCCTCTTCTGCAGATTTGTCCTCTGAACCAGCGGTGCTCCATAAGCGTTCAAGGGGCTACGCAAGCACTCAGGCAAAAAGATGCCAAGTGGTGCTTGAGTTGGTATGCTTAGGGGACAGGAGCCACACTGGGGCAGAGATTCTGTCAGCTCTGCAGGGGCAGGCTCAGAGGTGGTTCACGCCACGCCAGCTTCAGCCAGGAATGGTTGTATGCGACAATGGCACCAACCTTCTCTCCACGTTCCAAACAGGTACCCAGGCAGGATCTCCTGAGGCAGGCCAGAAAAGTCTGTGGTCATTTCCGCCAGTCATACAATGCCAGTGCCTGGCTGGCTGGCATTCAAAGGGAATGCAACCTGCCCACCAACCGCCTCATTTGTAACATGCCCACCAGGTGGAACTCAATGTTGGCAATGCTGGAGCGGCTGCACACGCAGCAGAGGGCCATCAATGAGTACCTGCGTGAGTATGGCACAAGGACAGGGTCAGTGGAGCTTGGCTTCTTTTCTCCACGCCAGTGGCTACTGATCAAAGATGCATGCACTGTCCTGTCACCATTTGAGGAGGCCACGAGGATGGTGAGCAGCGACAATGCATGCATCAGTGATACTGTCCCTCTTGTCTTCCTGTTGGAGCAAACGTTTTCTGAAATAAAGGACAGGGCACTTGAGGCAGAACAGCGGGAGGAAGAGGAGGACTTCCTTACCTCTCAAGACCCCCCTTTATCCAGATAGTATTCCTGCCGGCCTGCCAAACACACAGGAAGAAGAGGAGGAGGAGGATTGTGTCAGCATAGACGTGGAGGATAACACTCAGCAGCAGTCTTCAAGGGATGGTTTTCAGTCCCCAGAAACCCAAGGAGTTGTACATGGCTGGGAGGAGGTTGTTACGGATCATGTGATCCTTAGTGACCCAGAGGACTCAGAATCGAATGCCTCTGCAAACTTACGCTGCATGGCCTCCCTGATTCTGCAAAGCCTGCAAAAGGACACTAGGATTTGTGGTATCAAGGAGAGGGATCATTTCTGGCTGGCAAACCTTCTTGATCCACGTTACAAGGAAAAGGTTGCAGAACTCATCCTGCCTTCACAGAAGGAGCAGAGGATGAAACATCTTCAGGAGGCCTTGAAGAAAGGTTTGTGCAATGCATTTCCAGACCCTGGGAGGTTACAATCTCCTGGTGCTGGACAACATGTTGCTGAGGCTTCGTTCAGTCAGAGGAAGAGCGGTGGAGAAGGTGGACAGCTGACCGATGCCTTTAGACAATTTTTCAGTCCTCAGCACCAAGGTCTGGTCGGTTCAAGCAACCATCGCCAGCGTCTGCATGACATGGTGCAGGAATATCTAGGGGCAACAGCAGATTTGGAGACCTTTCCAGCAGAGCATCGGATCACAGAGTGCGCCTGTCCACAGACTCAGTTGATAGGGTCACATTCATAAAAATAAATCAGTCTTGGATCAGCACCTGATGTTTATGTAACTGATTGAATTTGCTATGGATGTGGGCCTTGAAGACTGCCTATGCTGAGTGACTATCCTATTCCTCCTCAATCCTGATGATGCTAGCTTCCAACAATATTTTTGGTTTAGGGCACCACCACAGCTGCCTAAGGCCCAATTTTTCTGCCCCTGTTAAACAGGGGCATGTAATTACAATTAATTACAATTTTTGATATACTACCCCTTAATATCTATACCAGACCCAAAGGGCCTGGTAATGGGCTGGGGGGAACCTATGCCATTTTTCTCAATGATTTTCATCTATATTGCCAGGACCCGACAATTCATTACAGCCGCAAGCAGTTTTGAATGACTTTTTTTCCCTTTAGAAATGTCATATTGCTGTGGTATTGTTCAAAACACGGGAAAACTGCGCCACTTTACAGGCATACTATAGACACCCCCCAGGCACAATATTTAAAGAAATATTTCATTTTCATTGTTTCACTTTAAGCATTAATAAAATCACTGCTCCCGAAAAAACGTCCGTTTTTAAAACTTTTTTTGCATTGATACATGTCCCCCGGGGCAGGACCCGGGTCCCCAAAAACTTTTTATGGCAATAACTTACGTGTAAGCCTTTAAAATTAGCACTTTTGATTTTTCACGTTCGTGTCCTATAGACTAACAGTGTTCGCACAAACTTTTTGCATGTTCGCATGTTCTGCTGCGAACCGAACCAGGGGGTGTTCGGCTCCTCCCCAGTGAGCATATATGTCTGTTTTTTTTTGTAAACCCACACTTCTGTTTTATGTACACTTGTGTTCATCTGGTATTGTATACTTCTTTTTGTTTCTTTTAACAGGAGATTTTATATAAACTCCTCTTGCATGCATAATTGACAATAGTTTTAAAAATTGTTTCCAGGGACAGGTTCAGATTCAGGGCACCTATTCTAATTACTGAAGATTTTGGGGTTGATTTACTAAAGGCAGAGTGCAGTACCAGAGCTCAGTAAATGAGCAAAAGCTCTGCTGACTTCCATCATACAATCACGTGCAAACAAAAATTCATTTTTTTTTTAATTTTCCTTGCACGTGATTGGGTATTTTTTTTTAAAGTGAAGCTTTACCTCATTTACCAAGCTCTGGAGAAACTACTTTTGCACAGAGCCCTTTGCAAAGTGCACAGTCTATTTACCTTCAGAAAATCAACCCCAATGCCTTGGAGGATAGTAGGGTATAAATAAAGAATGTACTGTTTAACTGATGAATATTCAACTGAAGAAAATGTTTAAGGCACAATCTGGTACTAAGCCAGAAATCTGAGAATGTTGCTGGCTATACTTTAGCGTAAACTGCAGTAAAGAGGCATCTACTTCTATCCTCTATGTCTGGTAATGTATTTTTGTTTGTAGGTTTAAAGAGGAACGTCACTCTTGCTTAAAGGGGCTGTAAACCCTTGTGTTTTTTCACCTTAATGCATTCCTATGCAATAAGGTGAAAAACCTTCTGTCATGCAGCAGCCCCCCCCAGACCCCCCCCATTTTACTTACCTGAGACCGTTCTCTCGCCCCAGGGACGAGTACATCAGCTCTAGCCGGTGTCTCATGTACCAACTGGATAGATAGCAGCACAGCATTGGCTCCAGTTGCTGTCAATCAAATCCAATGATGCGGGTGGCGGGGCTGAGTGCTGCTGTCTGTGTCAATAGACACAGCAGCAGGACAAGGGAGCATGCCCGCACGGGGTGTCCCGAAGGAGACGGGCACTCAAGAAGAGAAGGTGCCACGAGCGCTGCTAATGGACCCCAGAAGAGGATCACACCCCCCTGGGACCATGGACCACCCTTACAAAAAGGGTGGTCCCCTGGGAGGGTGGGCTCAGCTCCGCTTTGGGACTGTATCCTTCCCTTTTTGTAAGGGTGTTCCATGGTTCTAGTCTTGGAGGGGTTAATAAGGGGACTTAGGTGGTTGTTAGGATTATATGAGGATAATTAGGGCATTTATGCTGTTGATCTTGAGCCCATTGCTCAATAAATTTGTAGGTCACTCATTTTGGTGTGTAGTGTCTTTTTATATTCCATACTTGATAATGTATGGCATAAAAGTGTACTAATTACCGAACTATGCCATACATACAGGGAGATCACCGGAAAGGTTAATATCAGGGGGTCATTAGGAGTAGCCAGTAGCATTTTCACAGACACGACCTCTTCCAGAGAAACTGTAGGTAAAGCATGGTATACAGTTCACTTTTTTCCATTCAATCCGCCATTTGAAAAGAACCGACCGAAAAAAAAAAAAACACCCTGATAGATCCCTGCATCTCCCGCTGAGCTATTAAATCCCCCCACCTACCCCCTTCCCATCGGAATACACGGATCAGCACTGCAGCCACTGGCTGGCTGATTTGCCTGTATGACTGTTCGACAGAATCTGGTTGTAACGACACCCAGAGTATGAAAGGGGTTAAAGTCGGTTAGGACATTCCATACCCAAACACAAAGGCAGCTACCGGACACTTCAATCAGCCGAACAAGAAACCCATACGAATAATTCTCCCCCTAAATACGAGACAAGATGATCTGTCTTGAGGGTCAAGCAGGAATGAATCTTTTCAAAAACATTTTACATAGATCCCACTTCAACCCCCCCCCCCACACCCTTAGAAAACCAGGCAGGCCAAACTGTCCAATGACAATGGACACAGGTCAGGTGTGTCCAATGTCTCATCAGCACACAGTCTTATTAGCAAGGAGAGCTGCTGGAGGAATCCCCCCTCCCTCCATAGAAATACACATACTGTGATCCAAGGCAAACACAATAGAACAGTGGAATACAGCCCCACCCCAAACTAGCACAGCAAATAGTACACAACACAATGAGACAGCGCACATTATATATACATATATACAGCACTGAGTCTGACTAGCACAGATCATAGTGGGGTTCTCATTCACCTTGTGCCCCTATTAGTGACTCCCATCACAATGGCATATCCAGGGTCCCCAGAGTCTGTGTGTTTTGGGGGGATGTGGACTTGAATCCAAAGTAACATTAGTTCAGGGTCCCCAGGCATACACCACACAGAGTATTGTTCCCTTAAAATCCGGGGCCCATAGTCGAAAGGCAAGAGGCCTGCATTCAGTCCTCTCCAAAAGCCTCTGTCCTGGCTAGGTCTGTCACACTGGTCATTCGACAAGCTTCTGTTGAACAGTCAGCAGTACACATGGATTGAAAGTCAGCTGGTTCCTGCTAAACTGGCTGATTTTTTTGTCCATTAAAACCCCGGTTCAAGCTGCCCATACATGGACTGAATTTCAATTCATGTACGGCCGTTCCCATGGAGACGTTGATCAGTGGATTCTGCTGCTGATCAGTGTATCCTGATGGGGGGGCCACTGCTTGGCAATCGCACACTGTCTATGCAATCTGCTGTGCATGTCTAAGTTAGATTAACGACACCCCGAAACAGAACGCAAAATGCAGTGTGATTACCAGAATCACATCGCATGGGTGTGAACACCCATGCAATGCAATTCAGGTGCGGGGATGAAAAAGGGTCCTGCACCATTTTGGTGCAGATGCAATGAAATTTAAGCCATACATGTGCACAGGAATGCGGTGTGATTCTTGTGCGAATCACATGCAGTGTTTTCCACGCACCATTGTGAACATAGGCCAAACTTGATGCATTCCCTGTAATGATTTTCTAATATAACACCTGTTAGTTATCCATTTTATACTGATCGACTCTAATAAGATAACTGAGCCTTACCTGATTTTATAGAGTGAAGGATACTTCAAAAAAGCCCAACCCCAGTTAACCTCTATTGTTATTGCCTTCTTTTTTTTCCCCACGGCACTTCCGCCTCTTTAATAGTTTTTCTTTTCTCCATTTAACTACTGACATACACAACTGGTAAGGGTGGTGCCCCCACAATTCATGTAGCATGGTGCTGACAGCCATTTCGGAATATATATTTGAGTTAAACATTAACGGTATCAAGTAACAAGATTGC
This sequence comes from Aquarana catesbeiana, assembly GCF_042186555.1. Taxonomy (NCBI): domain Eukaryota; kingdom Metazoa; phylum Chordata; class Amphibia; order Anura; family Ranidae; genus Aquarana; species Aquarana catesbeiana. The sequence continues at coordinate 596,870,289 of NC_133325.1, read as the reverse complement.
CTAGGTTAAGGAATAATTTACTTTAAATTGATTTGTGTCTGAAAACTTTTCTTAATAAATATTACACAGACCAGTGTACTACTGCCATGTTCTTTTGACCTAAGACGACTGAAGCATAAGAGATTACTTTATAAGCACAGCAATTCCCTTTCATGGGGCTGCACTGACACATGCAGATACTGCATTCAAACATAAAACACAGGAAGGCAGACAGTTACCTACAACACGAATATTAAAAAGCCAAAGTTCAGCCTCAAATCACTTGTCTTGTTAAAACCGAACTGCAGCCATTTAGCAAATGCAGCTAGACTAGTGCATTTTCTGAAATTGTCATCCCCGTGTTAATAGATGACCTTTTCAAGGCTTTAATGTCTATTCAATTAAAGATTCCTGCCAAACTGTCTGGCTGCAGTGGTATTACAAGCTTGCGTCTGGAGGAGGGATTCAGGAAAACAGTGTCTGTGCCGTTCCCACTCAGTAAGGCCCAATACCATGGTCTGTAAATGTGAAGTTGCTGCGAACACACGGGGTGACCTGGTAGTGATACTTAAGCCCCCCACATACACTAGTAGAATTTCCTTTCCTAAAAAATGTTCATTTTAAGAATGTACTTTTGATTTTTGTTTTGCTAGTGCAGTCAATTAGTTGTTAGTTTTTGTCCGTAATGATGAGAAAATGTGAAAGAGAAGAATGGAAAATGCTCTTGAACAAACTATAACAGCAAATGTTCTCTTTCATTAAGATCCATTCACTCCAAAACAATGTTAAAAGCAAACTTTTTTTGAAGTACTTTTGTTAAAGTGTTACTAAACCCAGGACCCTGCATTCATAAACATCATATATATCTGGTCTCCCACAGTACACAAAACCTGGAAATGCAATTATTCTAGTAAATATAAACCGCTAAATACCTTTTTAGAGCAGTTAGAGCAGTCTTGTGACTTCTATCAGTGTCCAGCCAAGTACTGGTTAAAGCTTGTAGAAGGAATTTTGTGACTGGCTATGAGACTGCAAGACCTCTGACCCTCTATCTGGACAGTGCTGATTGGAGGATGCATGTGCTAAGCAGAAGGCCAAAGAAAATAAAAACTTCTCTAGCAGTACACATAAAAAACTGAGCATGTGCAGCCTGACTCCATAAAACTCTTATCAGGAGTCGGTGGAAGAAGAGGAGGATCAGAGAAGAAAGGATCAAACAGCCTTTTTATAATGCAGAGGTAACACCTTAGGTTCCACAGCGAGTATAACAAGCACGCTTTACTGAATATACAAACTGATTTTACTGTTGTGTGTTTAGTAACACTTTAAGTCATCAAATTTACTAATGAGAATTTTGGCACAAAGGTTCTACTAGAGTATGGCCAGCTAAAAGGCTAAGTTCACCTTCAGGAGCATGCTACAGGTTACAGGCCTCATGCACACTGGACGTTTTCACAGCAGCTGTTTTTGGCTTCAGACGTTTTTTTCTACAGACAATAAACCCCCCATCATGTTATCCTATGTGCACACATAGGCTGTTATCAGCAGTTTTTGGCTGGCGTGCTTTTTGGCTTTAAAAAAAATAAATAAAAAAAAATAAAAAAACTAGTGGGCTCTGAGAGGAGTTTTTCAGCTGTTTTCAGCTGGAAAAACGCTGATAAACGCTGGTAAACACTCAAAAACGTGGCTCACCAGCGTTTGACGCTTTTGACCCATTGAAGTAATAAAGAACGCAAACGCGGAAAAACACTAAAGCGGATGCTTCATTCGGGTCTCAGATCTAGAATTCCGGAAGCAATGTCATGACATCACTTCCTACATTACTGGCATCTTAAAAGGCGCCAGTTTAAAAAAAATATAAAGTATTCAAAAACGCAGATCTTGACGCTTTGAATACTTTGAAGTGCAGAGGAGGGGTTTGGGGTCCCCCGATCTCTCCATAAAGAGTACCTCTCACATGCCTACTACTGTCACAAGGGATGTTTACATTGCTTGTGACAGCAATAACAGTGATAAAAACAAAAACAAAAAAAAATAGTCAGGAGAGGTGGCCGAAATATCAGTATTGTATCGGCACCGAAAAAACTATATTGGTTTGAACGCTACTGCCTACAGCAACTCTTAGATGGGTGGAAGCATGATCACAACAGGAAAGTAATTTTTTTTTCCCTCACCAAGATTTTCCTCTCGACCAGAATTAATTTTGATCTTTTCAGTAGCAAACCTAAAGTGAAGTGTTTGAAGTATTAAATAACCTTTAGTTACATTATTTAATGTAGATTACTAACAGAGCAAGATTACTAAAAGCAAATTTTTACTCTTTAAATCAGCTAATTTGTTCTGTATTTATGCAGCAATTAAAAGAAACAGGAGAAAAACATGTATGCCATATAAGAAAATCAGTAGACTATGTGGGCCTGGTTGATGCTGGGCACTTAAGATAGCTTATGTCTGCCACCTTTTGGTGAAGGGTGAAACCGCTTCCCTAGGATTTAAAAGGCATTATGGGTTGATGCTGCCATAATATTTAACACGAAAAACCACAAAAAGAATAAGGGAGCATTTAAGATGCTCATTTCTATCAGATCGACATGAAAGTTGTATAATCTGATTGAAGTCAGCTGTACACCTTCATGTCAAAGTGTAGCAGAAAGATAATTACTTTAAGGGAAAAAAATGTGGGTCATCATGCTGGCCTGGGGTTACAGCACTGGATACATTATTATTCACATTTAAAGTGGAAATGAACAAAATTAAAAAAATAAAAACTTCTGACGGGTAGGGTTTTATAACAAGAGACCCTGTTGGTCTCTGTCAAAAATGTTTCTCCTTGCCTGTCAGAAGCAAGAGCAGCTCAGTATACATTTACGGCACCAATCTGTGCCCGATGTGACTCCCGTGTGCATGCGCAGAAGTGATGTCATCACAGCCCACCCATTCAAGTGGTCGAACAGAGCAAACCCAGATAGAACACCAGGAGAAGATGGAAACATACGTGAACAGCGGGAGCTTTAACAGTGCATTGCTGGAGGGCATAGTTTGACAGGCAAGTTTGCCATATTGTGCTTTTATGCGATGCATACTAGCACATTAAGGTGTAAAGCTCCTATAGGTCAATTTATTTAAAAAAATAAATAAACTGGTGTTTTATTCTCCTTTAAAGTGGTTGTAAACCTCAGACATGAAATATGAACAAAGCAAATCCCTGTCTGTGTACTTGTCTCAATCCAGAACAGTAAGTGTCATTTCTCTCTGCGGTTACGTTCCTCCGCTATGAGCACGAGTCACTTCTGACAAGTTTTCCTGACACCAAGAGAAAATTGGTGACCGAGGAGAGATTCTCTAGGTGATTGACAGCCTCTGCTCTGTTCCTGTGTGAAGGGGAGGGGGGGGGGGCGGGGGTTCTCACTGAGCTCTGCAGAGTGTGACTTTAGTTCTCCGCCCCCTTTTTTCTGAACTCTCAGACAAACTTTAAACATTCAGCCCTTTGAACAGATGCAGATAGACAGATACAACTTCTATTTTCCCAGTGAAGTGACTATCCTCAGGTGATAAGGGTTTACAACCACTTTAATATATGAGCAACGTATGGTGAACAGGAATAAGGAACTCCCTCCAGCTGAGAAGAGAAAGGACCCATGACATCACATGACCGGCCTGTAGACAACAGGATTCAAGGTATTTACAAGTCGAATGTTTAAATAAATTAATATTGGTAGCAAAAAAGCTACAGGATTCAAGGTGTTTACAAGTCAATTTTTAAATAAATTAATATTGGCAGCAAAAAAGCTGGAGTTGAGCTGTAAGTTGCAAGTGAAAGCTACCCAAAAAAAAAAAAAAAACGGTCATTGGGTGCATGTGAAAGAAGGATAAAGAAAAAAGCCTTTGGGTGAAGTCTAAGGCCTCACGCACACTGGACGTTATTACAGCAGCTGTTTTTGGCTTCAGACTTCTTTTTCTACAGTCAATAAACCCCCCATCATGTTATCCTATGTGTCCACATAGGCTGTTTTCTGAGCAGCCTTTTTAAAGCGGGGTTCCACTCAAATTTTTAACTTAATCATACCCCCTTCAGTTAATTGCATAGATGTTCAAATGCCGCACGAACATTTTTTTTATCGCTGTAATTACCTTTATATTGTACTTTATTGTGGCACTTCCTGTCTCTCCTCCCATGGGAGTAGGCGTGTTTATTGCCTTTCCCCGGCGCCGCACTGTCTCCTGGGAGCTCAGTGTCAGGCTTCCCAAGATTCAGTGCGGGAACAATGATCATGCTTGTGAACAAACTATGAATGAACAGCATTTACCGCATCCAGGAAATCAATGCTTGTGGGCTTCACATGCCCACAAGCAAGATGGAAACAGCCAGTCATATTTTTAAAGTTATTCTTCAGTACGAAAACAGACAGAGGCAGAAATATTACACCCAAACTGTGAGTATTATTTTGGGATTAGCAAAGTGTCTCAATGACCTACAAAAAAAAAAAAAAAAAAGATTGGTCGCCGGACTCCCACTTTAAGGAGTTTTTGGCTGGGCTTTTTTGGCTTAAAAAAAAAAAAAAAAAAAAGAAGTGGGCTCTGAGAGGAGTTTTCAGCTGTTCTCAGTTGTAAAAATGCTCCAACGTCAAAAAACGCCGATAAAACACCTATAAACGCTCAAAAACGCTATTGCAAAAACGTAAAAAAATTTTGAAAAACTCACTGCAAAGCTGCTGGCGTTTTTATAACATTATTTTAACGTCCAGTGTACATTAGGCCAAAGGCCTCATGCCCACAGATGTTTTTACAGCTGCTTTTTAGGAGCGTTTTTCACAGTTTAAAAACGCCTCTCCATGTTAGCCTATGGCCTCATGCCCACCAAGGCGTTTATGAGCTGTAAGTGGCATAAGTGTTTTCAAGCTCCAAAAAAAAAAAACCCATGACCAGCTCATTCTGAGGCTCCAGCGCTAGAGCTGTAAAAACGCCAGACGCTGGTAGAAGGTGTTAAATGCAATTTAACGAGGCTTAACACTGTATGCACAGCATTAAGCCTCGTCCAGCGTTTCTCTGTCTCTATTCAAAATCAATGGTTCCCCATGGATCAAGCCAAAATTTGCTTGAGGTCGTTACACACACCCCCCCCCCCCCCCCCCCAAGATCCATACCAGACCCTTATCCAAACAGGTCGGGGGGGGGGGGGAGCGAACGCCCACCCCCCCCCCCCTCCTGGACCATACCAGGCCACATGCCCTCAACACATGCCCTCAACATGGGGGGGTTGGTGCTTCGGAGCCCCCCCACCCCAAAGCACCTTGTCCCTCCCCATGTTGATGAGTACAAGGGCCTCTTCCCGATAACCATTGCCCGGTGGTTGTCGGGGTCTGCGGGCAGTGGGCCCATCGGAATCTGAAAGCCCCTTTAACCCCAGATCCCCCCCCCCGTTTCTGACGTGCCATGCTGCGTGTTCGCATAACGGTCTGGTATGGATCTTGGGGGGTAACGCCACGCTAAATTTTGGCGGGGTTCCCCATCAAGATTCTCAGCACACAAAAGTCGCACCGCTGGTCGGATCATCTTGATCCGACTTCTTGTGCCACTTCTATTCAAATCAATGAGCTCCCATAGTGAACCACTGATTTTGAATAGAGACAGAGAAACGCAGCTAAACGCGCATTGACGCCAATGCAAAAGGCGGGAAAAGAGAGTTTTTAGCGACGCTTTTTTCCTGGCATTGGTACTAGCTTTGAAGCTTGTTTTTTTAAAACGCCCGTGGGCATGAGGCCTAAATGTTAAGACTTTGTTTGACCCCGACAAAGTATTAAAAGCAACAGCAAATATATAGTTTCTGTGAATATACTCGGAATATTTCCCAGTTATGCAATTCAGCGCTAATGAACTGCTAGGAGACCGAGTGATTAAGCTTTATATTTTTTTTATAGCAGAGATACATTTACACATTTGATAACATAACTCTGGCAGCCCTATTTGGAGCAGCAGGGATAATGAAACATTAGATTTTATAGGCATGATTATTGCTCAGAACATAAACTTTTAGCCGAGTCTGCTTACATTGCAGAAGCCAACATACACCAAAGAACAAACAGTTAAAATGAGTCAAAAGGAGCAAAAAGACTTACAATTCAAAAACCATATAGAGCATTCCATCGGAGCTGTACGTTTCCAATAGCTCTACAATGTGTGGATGTTTCAGCATGTGGCATATGCTGGCCTCTCTCTTCAAATCTGTAAATACAAAAATAAGCCAATTACTGAAAAGAAATGCAAGGTAAGCATTACAGAAAAGCATCTCACTTTGCTGCTTGTGTGTATGCTATTATTCAGATACAGCAAAACTATAAATTTAGCTATTAGCTACTGCCATTATATAGCAAACATTAAAACTATTTAGTAAAAAAATTATACGAAACAAATACAATCAGTTTTTTTTTATTTTCTGAAAGAATTATTTCAAGCAACATTGTGCTTCTATTGAACAGTATGAATTGTACTGGACGTTCAACAAAAATATACAGTATTTTTTTTTTTTATTGGTGACCGCCCACTTGCCGATCCTGCACATCCGGGTAAGAGTGCGTGCCACCAGCAGCTCGCTTCTGCTGTGAATCTACACAGTGGGAGCTTATTAGAGGGTCCCGCGGACACGATGTCCGCCGGCACCCACTAATTGTTTGGTACACAGGCAGAACGGCAGTCTGTTTTGTAAACAAGGCAGATTGCCGTTCTGTCAGCACAGAAGGAATGGATCCTGTGTGGATAACACAGGCATGGATCCTGTGTTCTTGTAAAAGCACCTCCCCCACAACACTGAAATACCAGCTAGGTACACAGTTAACCCTTTGATTGCCCCTGATAACTCCTTCCCAGCTAATGTCATTAGTACAGTGACCGTGCATATTTTTATCACCGATCACTGTATTAGCGTCACTGGTTCCCAAAAAAGTGTCAGTTAGGTGTCCAATTTGTCCGCTGCAATATCAGTGTCCCACTATAAGTCGCTGATCGCCGCCATTACAAGTGAAAATAAATAAAAGTGCCATAAATATATCCCATAGTTTGTAGCTGCTATAACTTTTGCACAAACCAATGAATATACGCTTATTACCAAAAATATGTAGCAGAATTCATATTGGCCTAAACTGATTTAGAAATTAGATTTTTTTAGTGGATATGTTTTAGATCAGAAAGTAAAAAAAAAATAAATATGTTATTTTCCAAATTGTTGGTGGTTTTTTGTTTATAGCGCAAAAAATAAAAAGCAGTGGTGATCAAATACCACCACCAAAAGAAAGCTCTATTTGTGGGGCAAAAAGGGCAAATTTTATTTGGTTACAGCGTCACACAACTGTGCAATTTTCAGTTAAAGTGAGTAAACCTCCCCACGCTGACTGTGTTGATGGGGGAATTGAGCGATTTGCTTTCCTTCTACTCGTGGTGGAAAAAAAGAAAATCAATTACTGTATGGGCTGCCTGCTTTACAGACATAAATATATTAGAAAAGGTAATGCCTTGTTTTATCCCATTATTTACCAATACTATGCATTAGAGATGCATGGATACCAGCTTTTTTTAAGACCGAATAAGAGTACCAATACTTTTTCTAAAGTACTCGCAGATACCAAATTACTGATACCTATTTTTAGTGAAATGTGACAGTTTGTTTTTTTTTTGTTTTTTTAGACTAATAAAAAATCTTACCGTTTCTTTAAAATTATGAAGAACATTTCTGTGGCTGCTTTAAAATAGCATGATTTTAAAGCTGTAGAACTGTAAGCCCTGGCTCACACCAGTGTGGCTTTGAAATTGTGCTATTTAGCGCACTTTCAAAGCCGCAGATCGGTGCGATTTGGACCTGCGACTTCATTTAATAAAAGTCAATGCAAGTTGCAATGGAATCGCCAAAATGTATCAGTTTTAGTATCGGAGCATTTGCACGGGTACATGTACATCGGTATCAACGCTACTATGCATAGTATACAACCTTGACAAATAAATGCTACCTAGCACTTGAGAAACACACTCGAGATCTTTCCACTAAGCCACACTACTTTGATGATTTCATTTCTAGTCAGGGGTATGTTATTTGCACCAAATCTTTACATAGCAAGAGAAAGGGTATGAACTGGTGTCCTCCAAAAGGGAAAAATGACAATTCTTATACAAAAATCTCACTGCAGTTTGCAATCAATGCCCCCCTCTTCCTCCAATAAAACTCAGTTCTCGCCCTGCCTTCTCTCTATCCCTGTCCACAAACTCCTGCAGCTCTACCTCCTTCCCAGGTACTATTCACCTTCTGCTATGTCCCCCAAAAATGCTTATATGAGAAGTTTTCGCACTCCTCTGACTGTCCCATGAGGTTGTACAACCCCTGACCCTCTGTCTGGACAGTGCCGATTGACCCTGTGCTGACCACATGCACCCTCCCCCCCAAAAAAAAAAAAAACCCTCTAGCAACACACCAAACTGATCATGTGCAAAATGCCCCACTGCTCTGGAGATGGATTGGGGGCAGTGGTAGGAGGATCGGAGAAGACAGGATCAAACAGCCTTTTTACACAATGTGGAGAATTAACCCCTTAGTTTCCACATTGAGTATACCAAGCATTCTTTACTGCATATAGAGACCGATTTTACGGTTGTGGGTTTAGTAACACTTTAAACAATAGTATGTATCAGGCTGAAATATAGTCTGAATCAGCAGTAATACAAGTTTTACTAATCATTCTAAGGCTAAAAATGTTCAGCTGAAAGTACCTCTTCAAGAACCGGCACACCTTTTCTACATACAAAAATAGATTGACAAATTCCTTGATGTCACTAAAAAAAGACAAATGTCACAAGGCAAATGTATTCCAAATGAACACTTTATCTGGGTAGGCATGGGGCATTGCAAGACAGTCAGGAAACATGTGACTCAACTAATAACAGCAAAGGCATAATCATTTATTTATTAAGATGCATCGATTGCTTTGTTTTAGGATCACAGCAGATACAGTAATGGAGCGGAATGCACTCTCTGATGCACAGCACGAGAGATTTATCATGTTTTTGCACAGCAAAACAGTGTAAAATTGTAGGTCCAAACTGACCCTCTCTCAAGTCAGTGCCTTATGCCCTGTACACACGGTCGGACATTCCGACAACAAAATCCATGGATTTTTTCCGACGGATTTTGGCTCAAACTTGTCTTGCATACATATGGGCACACAAAGTTGTCGGAAAATCCGATCGTTTTGAAAGCGGTGACGTAAAACGCGTACGTCAGGACTATAAATGGGGCAGTAGCCAATAGCTTTCATCTCTTAATTTAATCTGAGCATGCGTGGCACTTTGTGCGTCGGATTTGTGTACACACGATCGGAATTTCCGACAACGGATTTTGTAGTCGGAAAATTTTATAGCAAGCTCTCAAACTTTGTGTGTCGGAAATTCCGATGGAAAATGTGTGATGGAGCCCACACACGGTCGGAATTTCCGACAACAAGGTCCTATCACACATTTTCCGTCGGAAAATCCGACCGTGTGTACAGGGCATTAGAGTTACACTTCCGACTTCAGAAAGGGTCTGTCTGGCCTGACACAATGGTAAAATGTGTGTTTATGGAACCTACAAATGAGAATTGTGATTTAATTTTCTGGATATAGAACATTGATTATAACATGGAATAAAGGATTGTATCTAATTTATTGGCTATATGGAAGCTGATCGTGTAATTCCAGCTTCACCGCAACGCCTCTTAAAAACTGCCCCCCTCCCAACACCTACAAGAAAGATGCATATACTTATATGTATATGTGCTCCTGCTATGGAGACTGTGGAAATTATAGTTAGGACTGCAGTATACAGAGGTTCCTTGGCGTGGGCATGCATTTTCAAATGTGTGCCAACAAAACTCTTGACATAAAATTGTTAAACAGGGTCAATTTGGTTGTTTTGCAGACTGGCTGGTAAGCGTGCTGGGAAATCTTTTGTTTGTGATGTGTGTTGCCATTCCATGTACACCTTGCTGCAAAGACTAGTTATAGGTTGAGGTAGTTGCCCTTTTTTTTTCTAAAGATGAATATACTTACCCAATTTCAGGTCACTCCATTCCAGTCATGTGATCCCGCATGCCCTGTGTCAGCCAGCACCACTGCAGGGGAGGGGAGGGAGTGCTGACAACTTGAAGTTGAAGGCCATTGAAGTCTATGGGTGACGTCACAGCTCCCAGGCATTACCAGCCATTGTTGAGCACTGTATTCTCCCCTGCAGCCACCACTAGCTGACACGGGAACTCACATGATCAGACTGGAGGGGCCAGTATAATAGTTTTTTTTTTTATGCAGGTTAGTTAGTATAGGTGCTAAGAAGGGAGGGGACAGTTAGGGTGAAGCCGGAGTTCCACTTAAAGAGGTTGTAAGAAGTAGTTAGCGGCATGTTATACATGTACATGGTGTAGTATAGCTTGGAAGAACAGAGGCAGTAATCCTGACTTTACAACCACTTCAGCTCTGGAAGGTTTACCCCCCTTCATGATCAGGCCATTTTTTGCGATACGACACTGCATTACTTTAACTGACAATTGCACAGTCGTGCAATGCTGTACCTAAAAATAAAAAAATAAAAATGTATGTCCTTTTTTTCCCCACAAATAAAGCTTTCCTTGAGTGGTATTTGATCACTTCTGCGGTTTTTATTTTTTACGCTATAAACAAAAAAAGACCAATATGTATTCTGTCATTTTTTTTTGGTAAAAAAAAAAATACGCATATATTGATTGGTTTGCACAAAAGTTATAGTGTCTACAAACTATAGGATATATTTTTGGAATTTTTATTTAATTTTTTTTCTAGTAGTAATGGCAGCGATCGGCAACTTATAGCTGGACTGCGATATTGCAGCAGACAAAAATCGGACACTGACACTTTTGACACTGTTCGGGGACCAGTGAGACGAATACAGTGATCAGTGCTAAAAAATATGCACTGTCATTGTACCAATGACACTGTCTGGAAAAGGGTTAATATCAGGGGCAAAGGGTTAAATGTGTTTCTATGGAGTGCTTTTACTGTGGGAAGGCAGAGATCCATGTTTCTGCTTAGCAGAAACACAAGATCACTGCTTTCCCTGGTCACAGAATGGGAGACAGGTTGAATGGCAGATCTACCAAATGATCCGCGGGTCTCGCTGATTGGCTCCCGCTGTGTCCAATCACAGCGGTGGTGGGTCTATGTTGGGAGACTAAAAGGGCATAAATGAAGGACATCACAGAGTAAGAAACTTTTGGGCCAGTAAGTGTGCAAGTGCACATTGAGTGGAATAGAGTGGGGGTTGGAGGAAAAGGCAAAATGGTTAAAGATGAGTTTCAGCCTGGGTGAAAATTGAGTGCGTATGTTTTCAGAGGAGTTCCATTTTTGCCTGGAACTCTGCTTTAAGAGTTAATGGGCATTTCGTTTTAGAAGCATTTTTTTCGAAAACATTCCTCTTTACTAATTTTTCACTATAATTAATTTACACTTAAAAATGCCGAATGGTCCTTAAAACTCGATTCTGATGGTGTTTTTCTTTGTCTGAAAATGATCCGCTGCAAATATGCCTGTAAACGCCCTAATGTGCATGGGAAAAATAGGCCAACACAGAACTGCTTATACAGGCTAAAGAAAAAAAATGCAAAAAGCCTGTATAAGCAGCATTTTTTTATGGCCAGTGTGCACGTACCCTGTACACACATCAGCTTGTATTGGTCTACTTATGATAAGCATGTTATTGTCTAGAACTCTAGATCTTGTATTTGTCTACTTTTTTCTTGCTCATTTTGAAACAGAAAATGCAGAACCACATCACACAAAGGTTCATGCAATTACTAATAATGGGCACTGTACCATTTCGCAACATTATAACTTGAGTTTCCCTTCAAAATGTATTTATGGGAAAGAGGCCTATGGATAGCCATTAACAAGGGAAAGATGTAAACCACCATTTTTATGGAAGAAAACCACCTTTATTTGAATAATCTAGTGACTTTCCTAGAAATGATTTCTCCCAGTTGCTTTTTTGTTGATTTTACACAGTCAATGCGATTCCATTTTTCACCAGTCTGTGAAATCATTCACACTGATATCACCTCCTAATTATAAGCTGGTAATGATTTTCTGTCAAGACAGAAAATCAGTTTATCATTACCTTATATCTCACATTCATATTTGACTGTTGTTGATCGTTGACAATTGTGCTTGACATAAAATGAACGAACTATCATGAGTGTTAGTCAAATCTATGGGTACTCTAAAGCGCTGGTGCCCAACCTCTGGTCCAGGGGTCCTATGGCATTTAACTTGCAGTCCTTGGGGGCCCTGTAAACAGTAGTCTGTTTTGTGCACGGCCGGTTTCTAGTAGTTAAAATATTTTTTTTTTTTTTTAAATAAATAAATACACAAGCTTACTTTTTACTATGCTGTCGCTTACTTTATGACGGATCTAGCTGAGCGAAATATCAAATGTGGCATCAGTAATTTTTAAGGTGGCTGCAGGGAGCACAAATGTGGAGGCAAATGTAAAAGAATGCACCTAAGGAAAAAGAATCCCGAGAGAGTATAACACTGGTACAGTGTTATCCAGCACTACAGAGGAATAAGATTTAGGGGTCCTTATTTCAGATTATTGCAAAATGAGCAAACCGTGTGACCAGGCAATGGGAAAAACGAATAGATTTCCAGGATGTGTCACTAGAGGGGTCACTAGGAGGAGGAAGGAGGTTTTTATTCCCCTATATAGATCTTTAGTGACCCCTCATTTTAGAATACGGTGTCCAAGTCTGGAGATCTCACTTACAGATAGATCTTGATTTAGAAAAAAAAAAAAAGGAGTCCAGAGACGGGTAACAAAAATGGTGAAAGGTTTGGGGGATAAAACATCAGAAGCGACTTCAGGAAATTAAACCCTTTGTGCCTAAGCCTATTTCTGACATTTGTTGCTTACAAGTTAAAATCCGTATTTTTTGCTAGAAAATTACTTACAACCCCCAAACATATATTTTTTTTTTTTTTTTTTTAGCAGAGACCTTAGAGAAAAAATGGTGATTGTTGCAATATTTTAGGTCACATGGTATTTGCACAGTCTTTCAAATTAAATTTTTTGGGAAAAAAGACATTTTCATGAATTAGAAAAAAAAACAAACAGTAAAGTAAGCCCAATTTTTTTTTTTATAATGTGAAAGATCACGTTACACTGAGTAAATACTGTAAATACCCAACTCATGTCAGGCTTTGAAATTCCACACTCGTGGACAAACGACGGTACCTAAATATCCCCATAGGCGACGCTTTAAAAAAAATGTAAGGGTTACCAGGTTAGAGTTACAGAGAAGGTCTTTTGCTAGAATTATTGCTCTTGCTCTGATTGTGGCAATACCCCACATGTGCGATTTGAATATAATTTACATATGCGGACACAACTTACGCATGCAGTTTCTTGTTAAAGTGACAATGTAAAAAAATAAATAAGTAAACATCCCTTGTGAGAGTAATAGTTGGTAAAGGTACTCTTTATGGAGGGATGGGGTGTTTAAAAGAACCCAAATCCCTTCTTTGCACTTCAAAGTATTCAGATCGCCAAAAACGGCAATTCTGAATATTATCTTTTTTTTTTTTTTTAAATCGGCGCCATTGGCAGCCAAGTAAACCAGAGGTGACGTTGCTTCTGTATTTTTACATAGGAGACTGGAACTAAGCCATTCCCAACTTTGTTCCAGTCTCAGCCTAGCCGGCGGAAGTGCCAGATCATGGATCAGGTCTCCCGGTGGAACGGGAGGCCCGGAAAGAGCGGCGAAAGAGGGGGGGGGGCTGCAGGCATCACCCCAGTATAACCCCTTCAAGCAGAGGCTGCATATGTGTGTACAGTCGGCGCTAAGGGGATAAAATGTACAGTCTAGAGGAAAGAAGGCACAGGGGAGACCTGATTGAAACCTTAAAATACATCAAGGGGGTGAATAAGGTTTAGGAGGGAAGTATTTTCAATATGAAACCAAAATCAAGAACACAGGGACATAAAACCAAACTGGAGGAAAGTTCAAAACTTTTAGTAAGTATTTTACTAAAAGGGTAGTTAATGCTTGAAATAAACTTCCAGCAGAGGCAGCGAGACAGTCAACAGTAAAGGGCTTCAAACATGCATGGGACAAAAAGATTTATACTCAGACAAAAAAGTAAAGTAAAAAAAAAAAAAAAAAAAAAAAGAAGGAAGGGCAGGCTATGGACTACTGTCGTCAATTTTCTATGTTTCTAAACACTAATTTGTAAATGGGCTGAAAGGGGCAGTGATCTCAGTTTAATTACGCATCTCGCAAGTTATATAGTTTAATTACGCAAGTCTCTGGTCAGCTCCCCGTCCCGCGTCTGCAAGTCTCTGGTCAGCTCCCCGTCCCGCGTCTGCAAGTCTCTGGTCAGCTCCCCGTCCCGCGTCTGCAAGTCTCTGGTCAGCTCCCCGTCCCGCGTCTGCAAGTCTCTGGTCAGCTCCCCGTCCCGCGTCTGCAAGTCTCTGGTCAGCTCCCCGTCCCGCGTCTGCAAGTCTCTGGTCAGCTCCCCGTCCCGCGTCTGCAAGTCTCTGGTCAGCTCCCCGTCCCGCGCCTGCAAGTCTCTGGTCAGCTCCCCGTCCCGCGTCTGCAAGTCTCTGGTCAGCTCCCCGTCCCGCGTCTGCAAGTCTCTGGTCAGCTCCCCGTCCCGCGTCTGCAAGTCTCTGGTCAGCTCCCCGTCCCGCGTCTGCAAGTCTCTGGCCAGCTCCCCGTCCCACGTCTGCAAGTCTCTGGTCAGCTCCCCGTCCCACGTCTGCAAGTCTCTGGTCAGCTCCCAGCCCATGGCTGTTTAACATGTGCAACCTCTTTGGTGATATTAGGGGCCACACTTTTGGCTCCTTATTTTACTCAAGTTGACCACCACTGGCCTAAAGTATAATTGAAAAAACACACATTTCCACAAAGAAAACAGAAATGGCTTAAACAAAAATGTACTCTCCATATAAAATTATCACAGATACTTGATGCAATACAAAGATATCTATGTGCCTGTATGTTATACAGCGATAACCAAGTGCATACATGAAGCCAAGCAACAACAGATAAGGAGAAAACGGGCTCTTGATGTAGAGGCATCACAAGATGTCACTCACATCAAACTGTTTGCAGCAATGGCGATTCTCATCTTTATAAATCTAATTCCTATTACATTAACAATGACAGCCAAGCACATGGAGGTGATAGATCAGAAGATCCTGCTGAGTGGAAAGTTTCAGCAACCAGCCATCAGTATTAGAAAGTGGCAGCTTGTAGCATTCATGATGAAAAACAATCTCCAGAAGTATGTTAGCAAAACTCAGATAGAAGGCTTCCTTGAAATATATACTGAAACCCCAGCAAAGCACAACTGAACTGTCAGTTTAAATTGGCTAAATACATTTGAGACATATCAAAACAAAAAGTATTAAAAATGTTTTATAAAACCACAGGCTCGGTAGAAAAGCCTATCCCCTGCCAACATGGTGCAGAGAAGGACTCCTGCTGTGTGAGATAGTAGTCTCTCTGCAAAGATCTGACACGCCCACCTCTAAGTAGACCTATAGTTCTACCACCAGCAAAGCTCATGCTGCCTGTTGGAGATCAAGCTCGGACTAAGCATGGGGCGTGTCAGATATCTGCAGAGATACCACTGTTTCCACAAAGAGCAGGGAAACTTCACCAAAAAAAAAAAATTAACAGTAAAACTGCGCACCTTTTGTCTTGAACACCTGGAATGTATTTAGCAGATTTGGTTTAAATATGAGGGATCTAATTTATGATTTACTTTTGTCACATATAGGTAAAAACAGACAAAATGAACACACACACACTAAAATGAACACACACACACTAACACGGGGACAATAACTTGATTTTCATTTTATCCAGCTTGGTTGTTATGCATAATAACACTCACTCATCAGCACAATTTTCCTACATGAGACTCTATAGGAGCTGTTTAAATGAGGAAATAATCAGCTTCGCGCTGTCATTTTTACCAGTTCATGGTATTTAAAAAAAAAAAAAAAACGCAAGCATTCTCTAAGAAATTGTATAACTGTTGAAAACTGTCAAAACTGGATCCTATGGGATACTGTGTTTTAAAATATAATAATCTAGAGAAAAAAAACAATTTCCAAAAAAAAAAAAACTTTATTAAATGAAGAAGTGTGAAGTGTTTAAATTAGGTTTAAAATCCATCTATTCCTTTGTCATTTTATGCACTAAATGAACAACAATGATGTGACTGAAACAATTCCAAAAGCCTAATTATTTTCATTGTAATATGAAGAGTCCTTGGTGTGTCTGTCTGGAATGATTACAAAGGGTATGGTTCTGGTTTAAGCCTTCGTCTATTTCTTCGGGGGAAAGAGATTTATTCCTTACCCAGGGGAACGGGCACAGAAAAAAAAAAAAAGTAGAAAGTAAAATAATCCATGCGTAAAACTCAATTTTCCTTAAAGCGTATTTCCACTTTTGCAGTCATTTTTGAGTCATAAAAAAAAAAAAAAAAAAAAATATCCTAACCTTTTAGATGTTTCTCAGGAGGAGGCATCATGGCTGACTGCAAGGTTTTTTGAACAATGTTAAGCCGACCATACATGGATCAAAAATTGTCCGTTTCAGCAGGAACCAGACTCATGTAAAGGTAAGGCTGATTGTACCAAAGGAGATTCATCGATCGACTTGGGTACAATCAGTCTGTCGGATTTTTATGCATGCGACTGCTGCCAGCTGCTATAGCCAATAGCAGTAATCAATATGTTCTGCTGACCAGGAAGGCCCCCTGCACCCCCACCACTGGCAGAACATAATAGTGCTATGGGAGGCACTCCCCCATCAACACTCACTGTGTTGATGGGGGAATCGAGCTATTTCTTTGCTTCCACCCATGGTGGAAAGAAAGAAAACTGAATCATCTATTTGGCTGCCTTAAAAGTGAGCCTGTCCCAAGTCTGTCCTTTTTAACACATAATTTAAGAAGCTTGTTAGGACAGACAGTGTTCAATACTAGTTTACAACCAATAATTAAAAGAGTGTGGGTTACATAGTAAGTGAGGGTGAAAAAAAAAAAGACACAAGTCCATCACGTCCAACCTATGTATGTGATATGTCAGTATTACATTGTATATCCCTGTATGTTGTGGTCGTTCAGGTGCTTATCTAATAGTTTTTTTAAACTATCGATGCCCCCCGCTGAGGCCACCACCTGTGGAAGGGAATTCCATATCCTTACCGCTCTTACAGTAAAGAGCCCTCTACGTAGTTTAAGGTTAAACCTCTTTTCTTCTAATTTTAATGAGTGGCCACAAGTCTTGTTGAACTCCCTTCAGCGAAAAAGTTTTATCCCTATTGTAGGGTCACCAGTGCGGTTTTTGTAAATTGAAATCATATCCCCTCTCAAGCACCTCTTCTCCAGAGAGAATAAGTTCAGCACTTACAACTAATGTCCTTCAGACCCTTTATTAGCTTTGTTGCCCATCTTTATACTCGCTCCATTTCCAGTACATCCTTCCTGAGGACTGGTGCCCAGAACTGGACAGCATACTCTAGGTGCGGCCGGACCAGAGTCTTGTAGATCAGGAGAATTATTTTATATCTGGAGTTGATCCCCTTTTTAATGCATGCCAATATTCTGTTTGTTAGCAGCAGCTTGGGATTGCATGCCATTGTTGAGCCTATCTACTAGGACCCCCATGTCCTTTTCCATCCTAGATCCCCCCCCCCCCCCGAAGTTCTCCCCCCCCCAGTGTATAGATTGTATTAATATTTTTGCCAACAAATGCATTTTTTTACTTTTCTACATTAGACCTCATTTGCCATGTAGTTGCCCACCCCATTAATTTGTTCAGGTCTTTTTGCAAGGTTTCCACATCCTGTGGAGAAGTTATTGCCCTGCTTAGCTTAGTATCGTCCGCAAATACAGGGTTTGAACTGTTTACCCCATCCTACCGTTCTTATTACTAAAATCTTGTATATAGTCCCTTATCATCCCCTCCAAGAGCTTACATACTAACTGGTCTGTAATTCCCAGGGATGCATTTTGGGCCCTTTTTTAAATATTGGTGCTACATTCTACATTGGCTTTTCTCCAATCAGCTGGCACCATTCCAGTCAGTAGATGGTCAGTAAAAAAAAATAGGAACAATGGTCTGGCAATTACTTGACTGAGTTCCCCAAGTAGCCATCTGGTCCCAGTGATTAATGTTAAGTTTCCCAAGTCTAATTTTAATTCTGTCCTCTGTTAGCCATGGAAGTGCTTCCTGTGATGTGTCATGAGGATAAACATTGCAGTTTTGGTTACTGAAGCCCCCCCGACTCCCTTGTGAAGACTGAGGAGAGGAATAAATTCAATACCTTCACCTTCGCCATCTCTCCATCCTTTGTAACCAGATGACCTTCCTCATTCATTATGGGGCCAATATGGTCTGTCCTCCCTTTTTTACTGTTTACATACTTCTTTTCTTGGCATTTTTTTTTTGCTTTCCTCCGCTATGTGTCTTTCGTGTTCTATCTTAGCCGCCCTAATTGCACCCTTACAATTATTGTTGCATTCCTTATAAAGTCTGAATGCTGATCACGATCCCTCAACCTTGTATTTTTGCTTTTATATGGGTGGTTTTTTTTGTGTTTTTTTCATACTTGTGGATGCAGCATCAGACCGATGCTGCATCTGTCCCCCACCGTCTCTGCACTGAGAACCGAGCCACCGAACATCGCCGATAGCTCAGTTTTCACAGATCCTTGAGGGGAGAGCTGCTGACTGTCAGTCAGCAGCTCTCCTCTGCTTCTCCACGCTCATTGGAGCGCTGAGCTGTGGAGGAGCAGGGAGCAGTTGTCTCAGCGGCTCACTGAGACTGCCATCAATCAAGGCAGCTGGCAGATCCAGACTTAGGAAGACGTGCAGCCTCGACTGATGGCAGTGAGGTCAGCAGAGAGAGGACTTCAGACTGCTCTCTGCTGAAAATGGGTCACAGGAGTGCAAAACGTATTGCACTCCTGTGACCAGGAGGAGAAGCCCAGCCTAAAAAGCTCAGGCTGGACTTCTCCTTTAAGATCTGCCTGCACATTACAATTACAGTACTGTACAGGGGCAGAGCTGTCCAACCCCTTAAAACAGAGAACTACCTATGATTTTCCTTACTGGAGGGTCCAGAATAGAGTATTTAAAAAAGATAAGCTCCAATTTTTTATTTTATTCTTTTGGTTATGCTATGTAAACGAGGCATGACACAAACAAAGTAAGTATTATCCCAATTTGGCTGCAAAAGTAGACATAGCACTTTAGGTTAGCAACACAGAGATGTCTTTCTTGTTCAGCAGCCAGACTGTCAGGATTTAAATTTTTTACACACAAAATACAGAATATACAAAAGAGTATACTTTCAGAAAAAGAGGGAAATACAGAGGCTCCCACTTCAGACCGCTTTAATCCGGGGGATTAGCTCAGATGGTAGAGCGCTCGCTTAGCTTGCGAGAGGAAGCAGGATCATTGCCCACATCCCCCAAGTCTTTTGGCGGCACAGTGGTGTAGTGGATAGCACTTTTGCCTAGCAGTAAGAAGGGTCGCTGGTTCGAATCCCAACCATGACACTACCTGCCTGGAGTTTGCATGTCCTCCCTGTGCCTGCGTGGGTTTCCTCCAGATACTCTGGTTTCCTCCCACACTCTAAAGACATGCTGGTAGGTTAATTGGATCCTGTCTAAATTGTCCCTAGTATGTATGAATGTGAGTTAGAGACCTTAGAGTGTAAGCTCCTTGAGGGTAGGGACCAATGTGAATGTATAATGTATATGTAAAGCATTGCGTAAATTGACAGCGCTATACAAGCACCTGAAATAAATAAAAATAATAAATAAAATAAGTGGAAAAAAATGCAGTGCTAAAAAATATTATGTGGTAAAACAATTGAGTGGGAAATGCTGTACTGAACAGTAAAGCATATACTCAACCAACATGAATGAAGTGAAATAAACAAACACAGTGTGAAGTGTCCACTTATGATAAATAAATAATCCCAAACTCAGATTAATAAGAGGAACTAGTATAAACCAATAAGAATAATGTGAAACTGAAAATTAGAGTCAATGGTGCACGGTGTGGATCTGAGACTGAGTCAACAACAGAGTACAGAGCTTCCGTAGCTGTAAACCAACATCACGATAAGGGACATCAAAGTGGAAACATCAGGAAGTAAGGTAGGGTGGGTACTCTTACCAGATGACGTGGACTCCACTGTCGTACGACATGGAGTCAATGGTGCATGGAGCTAAACTTAGGCTGAAAAACGATATCCGGAATGGTAGAACCTCCGTCTCGCTTCTCGACCTCTCTGGTGGAATGAAGCAATATCAGGAAGGACCGCCAACTGGATATCAGCCAATAGACCTCAAGGATGTATTCCAAGGAAAAGCCGTGATGGAAGTGGGCTACTGGAAAGCAGTGTCTTGTATCGGGATAATATGCGAATAAAAAATAAAAAGCTTCTGCATAGTGCAGGTAAACCAGGGATTTTTATTTCTAAAAATACCATACACAAAGTAGATAAAAGTGATCACAATTAAAATAAATGTAAGCAGCGTAAGGAAGGGGGAATCGCCCAACGTGTTTCGACCAAGAGGGTCTCCAACAGGGGCATGAGCTTCCCCCTTCACGCTGCTCATATTATATATCAAATCTAACAAGCTTTTTCCCGCCGGACTGTTCACTATTGTTTGCCATGCGGTGGGGATGTCTCCAGGCGTGAGTCTTACTATCAGACTGCGCTATTGGGTCCTACACTCATCGGCTTTTTTATTCATGATTCTGATTGGTCTAGCGAACAACAGGATCCAGTTCCGGATTACTTGACCTTTTCAGCTCTAACGCGATTGGTTGTAGGGGTTATCTTGTTAGATTTGATATTTATATATATGAGCAGCGTGAAGAGGGAAGCTCATGCCCCTGTTGAAGACCCTCTTGGTCGAAACGCGTCGGGCGATTCCCCCTTCCTTACGCTGCTTACATTTATTTTAATTGTGATCACTTTTATCTACTTTGTGTATGGTATTTTTAGAAATTAACATCCCTGGTTTACCTGCACTATGCAGAAGCTTTTTATTTTTTATTCGCATATTATCCCGATACAAGACACTGCTTTCCAGTAGCCCACTTCCATCACGGCTTCTCCTTGGAATACATCCTTGAGGTTTATTGGCTGATATCCAGTTGGCGGTCCTTCCTGATGTTGCTTCATTCCACCAGAGAGGTCGAGAAGTGAGACGGAGGTTCTACCATTCCGGATATCGTTTTTCAGCCTAAGTTTGGCTCCATGCACCATTGACTCCATGTCGTACGACAGTGGAGTCCACGTCATCTGGTAAGAGTACCCACCCTACCTTACTTCCTGATGTTTCCACTTTGATGTCCCTTATCGTGATGTTGGTTTACAGCTACGGAAGCTCTGTACTCTGTTGTTGACTCACAGTCTCAGATCCACACCGTGCACCATTGACTCTAATTTTCAGTTTCACATTATTCTTATTGGTTTATACTAGTTCCTCTTATTAATCTGAGTTTGGGATTATTTATTTATCATAAGTGGACACTTCACACTGTGTTTGTTTATTTCACTTCATTCATGTTGGTTGAGTATATGCTTTACTGTTCAGTACAGCATTTCCCACTCAATTGTTTTACCACATAATATTTTTTAGCGCTGCATTTTTTTCCACTTATCAGTTATTGTTTGTCACAATGTATGCAGCCGCTGGCTCACACATTTTATTTTCGTTACTAGAGCGCAGTGTTTCTACATTCTCTAATAAATAAAATGACAGGCGACTGCAAGTTATGTCAACCTGGCTTTAATACATGGAGTCATTACTCTGAATTGAGTATAACTGGGGATAACTAAAGGCAAATAGACTGTTTACTTTTCCAAGTGCAGTTGCACTTTGCAAGGGAATTTTCCCCACAGCTTCACAGCAACCAGTAAGGCTGACAGTGGGCGGAGCCTGATGGGGAAGCCGAGAAACTAGTTCTGCATCAGGTCAGCTCTGACAGCAGGCAATGGGCAGATTTTACAGCCAATAACAGGCTGTCTATTGGCAATGGATGTGCCTGCTGCCTGATGTCAATCACAGACTTGATGGCAAACTAGTGTCTCTAAATCTTCACTGGGCTCCTCCCACCCAACTGCAAAAATCTTCATCTGGTGCACTGTGTGCGACAGCTACAGTGGTGGGAGGGAGCTCAGCTGAACTATGGAAGGAGAGTCTCTATGGACATTCTGGCTTCATTGCGCCTCCAGCACACAGTACTTGCCCCAAATTCATGCACCCATTTACAACAGGTACTAGAATCCTTCACCTGCACCAATATTCTAAAGTGTTGCAGACACTCCTTATGAATTTCTCCCAAGTGTATTTTCTGCTCTGAATTCAAAAGCATGCCTTGTTAGGACAGCCTATGTTATTTCTAATACAATAAAAAGAATACAGCCGCGCCCCCATCTCCATACCTCTCCTTGTGCAGAAAAGGAAGTTGTTTAGCTTACAAGATTTCGGCAAAACAAACAGGTATTTTTTTGCACTTAGTGAACAGCTATCACAAAAAAACTTTATTTAGCAGATCAAAAGGGAGCAAATAAGAACAGTTCATTGTTGAGTTTAGATACACTTTAATACATGCAGCTTAAAACAGTGAGGTGCAAACGTTCCATTGATTGCAGCAATGAAAGGCTTTTCAGCTCCTGATATAAATCAATTCATACTGAGGCTCTGTGCCATCTGCCTATGAACACCAGTCTATAAAAGGTTAATGACTGTAAACGATCACCTTGTAAAACAAACATTCAGTTTAAAATAGAAATTAAAGGCAAAACATTTCTGCATAGATATAAAACAAACATTATAAATATCTTTTTTTTCCCCTTTTTATAAATCATCACATTCCCTCTGTTCTTGGTTGCATAAGAGGTGAGGGGAGGAGAAGCAGCAGTATACTGATCTTCCCATTGAATGGCTGTGCAGCGAGGGTAAGCAAGGACAAGTCTGATCATTGGAGGGAAAGCACACTAAAGTTCCCAGCAGAGCTAGAGAACTGACCACAGTGTGATCTCCTGCTTAGCGGTCAGTTTTTAATGACGCCTCTCATTAAAGCAGGGGGACCGACAGGAACACCAGGAATTTCACACAAAGAAAGCAATACAAAGAACAGGATACCTTCTCATACAAATACATGGTACAGCAGGCATATTTTAGCAATATGAAGTGTTAGGGTAACAAACGCTTTAAAAGTCATAGGGGTCCATTTGAAAAAATACTACAGGGCCTCAAGTGCAGCCTGTAACAATTCCAGAGGGCCGTGTAATGCACGTAGAGGTGCACTGCCTCATGTTAGGCAGTCTATTCAAAATGAAAGGGGCTGCAACCTCAATGCTTAACCAGTTGCCGACCGCCGCACGACAATGTACGTCGGCAGAATGGCACGGGCAGACAAAAAAAATAAAAATATTCCATGGGCTCAACATGCCTCTCCGCAAATAGCTTGGGGTGTCTACTTTCCAAAATGGGGTCATTTGGGGGGGGGGGGGGGGTTGGGCCATCTGGGCATTTTATGGCCTTCAAAACTGATAGGTAGTGAGGAGTGAAATCAAAAATTTACACCCTTAGAAATCCTGAAGGCAGTGATTGGTTTTCGGGGCCCCGTACGCGGCTAGGCTCCCAAAAAGTCCCACACATGTGGTATCCCCGTACTCAGGAGGGAGAAGCAGCTGAATGTATTTTGGGGTGCAATTCCACATAGGCCCATGGCCTGTGTGAGCAATATATCATTTAGTGACAACTTTTTTTGTAAATTTTTTTTTTGTTGTTGTCATTATTCAATCACTTGGGACAAAAAAAAATATTCAATGGGCTCAACATGCCTCTCAGCAATTTCCTTGGGGTGTCTACTTTCCAAAATGGGGTCATTTGGGGGGGTTTTGTACTGCCCTGCCATTTTAGCACCTCAAGAAATGACATAGGCAGTCAAACTAAAAGCTGTGTAAATTCCAGAAAATGGAATACCCTAGTTTGTAGACGCTATAACTTTTGCGCAAACCAATAAATATACGCTTATTGACATTTTTTTTCACCAAAGACATGTGGCTGAATACATTTTGGCCTAAATGTATGACTAAAATTGAGTTTATTGGATTTTTTTATAACAAAAAAGTAGAAAATATCTTTTTTTTTTTTCTTTCAAAATTTTCGGTCTTTTTCCATTTATAACGCAAAAAATAAAAAACGGCAGAGGTGATCAAATACCATCAAAAGAAAGCTCTATTTGTGGGAAGAAAAAGGACACAAATTTCGTTTGGGTACAGCATTGCATGACCGCGCAATTGGCAGTTAAAGCGACGCAGTGCCAAATTGTAAAAAGTGCTCTGGTCAGGAAGGGGGTAAATCCTTCCGGGGCTGAAGTGGTTAAAGCGGAACTTCAACTAAAAAAGGGACATTTCGCTTTTCTTCCTCTTCCCACCTCCTCTATCATATTTAAAATGTTTCTTTTTTTTTTCCCCAGGGACCAAAAGTTATGACCTCCGCTGTGCCACATCCATAGTGACAAGAGCAAAATATGTATAGGAAAAGATCCTACAGCAATGTTGGACTTTAACGGCACTGGCATGAGACAAAACACTTATGTATAAAAACAAAATCTTTATCTACCCCAAGCTGACTAATGCAGAATTACCATATCTATCGGAGTATAACACGTACAGTCATTAAGAGGGAAGCTTCAGGAAAAAAACTTAAAATTTTAAATAAGGAACACTGAAGCAAAATAAGGGTCAGTGCCCATCTGCAGCCTCACCATTGCCATCAATGCAGCCTGATCACAGCCCATCTGCAGCCTCACAAATGCCATCAATGCAGCAGCCTCACCATTGCCATCAGTGCAGCCTGATCAATGCCCATCTGAAGCCTAGAGAGGAGAGGACAAGCGCCGACAGATTACATACAGTGAGAATCTCCTATGACAGACAGAACAGTGGTCCAATGGCGGCCCAGGAGACGGGACTTCCTATTACAGAGGCCGCCAAGTAAACAGGAGATTCTCACTGTATGTAATCTGACGGCGCTCCTCCTGTCTCCTCCGAGGCAGCTAAAATTGAAGTATCGGAGTATAACACACACACGCTATTTGCACCCGATTTTCAGGGTGAAAAAGGAGTGTTATATGCCAATAAATACAGTACTTATATATACAGTAACTTATACAAAGTGGATAGAAATATGTAGGTCCAAATTCACAGGCATAACCAGTCTTTAGGGAGGACATAGGGGCATTTAGGATGCCCACAAACTCCCACTAGTCCTATATGCGGCAAAGTTGTATAGGATGTTCCAATTTAGATATTAATAGGTCCTTATAGGCCTTAAAATAACAATACTGAACAGCCACAGTGTGGAGTACAGCAGATCATCTTTCTCTGGAAGGTGGAAAGAGAAGAACCCTCTCTCCACAAAAGGTAAAGTGTCTTATAGAATCACATTGTAAAATATCCTGCCATTGTGTATATGCACAAATGTTTTTATTATGAATTGTAAATAAAGATTTTGTTTCTATACATACGTGTGTATTGTCTCATGCCAGTGCTATTAAAGTCCAACATTGCTGTAGGACCCTTATACATTTTTTTTGCCAGAGAGTTTTGACAGGTACCCGCGCTCCCATTTCCGCACAGATAAGCAGCCCCCCAGGTACACATTACAGGTCTCAGGAGGCTGCAAGTCCAAATCAGAAAGCGCAGTGTAACTCGCGCAGTGAGGAGCCAGCAGGAAGTCACAGCTGGCTTCCCATATTTAAGATGACAGCCCTGAGGATCTGAAGACTGGTGAAGTACCAGCCTGAGTGATGACAACTCAGAATCCATGGCTGGTAAGTACCTGTTCATTAAAAGTCAACAGCTACAGTATTTGTAGCTGCTGACTTTATTTTTCTGCAAATGGCTGGGAGTTCCTCTTTAAAAAGTTTGGTCCTGCTGAATTTTTTGCAACGCGTCACAATGCACACAAATGAAAAAGTTGGGCGTCATTACTGATGTTGGCGATTACAATAATGACCCCCCCCAGCATTAGTGTCCAGGACTGCAATAAATCTCAGAATTGCTGTCAGTGGCAGTCCCGTTCCCACGGCTCTGAGCTTCAGAATATTGATCAGAAGCTAAGCTACCTCTGACAAAAGATGCCCTGGAGGGCATCCAAGACTACACCAAGCCAAAAAGGTTGGCATTTGTCATGAGCACCCTACAGACCACCATGAGAAAGGATTTTCCCAATTCTCAGCACCAGGCTCAAGACCCACAAGCAAGCCTGGTCTTGATGGTCGTGCATATAGGATTGATCCAGAGAGAGTGTGCCTGCTTGTCCCACACTGCCAGAATGTTAAAGTGGAATTCCAGGCTAGAACTAACTAAAAACTTAAAATGGCTCTCACCCATGTGACCCCCCCCCCCCCCCCCCCCTTAAAGGAAAAAGCATATATTTGTCTATTCTCAGAACTCTCCGGTTCGGTCACAAGATCAGCTTCCAGAGGTTAGCTTCAGGGGAGAGGAGGAACATCAGACAATGGATGCCCCATATTGGTGAAAACCCAAGGTGCAGTGAACAGGTCAAAGGAAAGGGAAACAAATTGGTAATGTGAGCCCACAGCAAAATGCAGGTAGCCTTAATGTGCTGTAAAGATGTAAATAAGCATTCTTGATGTCCACATAGCCCAGGAAATCTCCTGAGTGAGGGGAGACAAAGAGAACATGTAGATCCATTATGAGGCAAATGTCTTTTCGCCTTGGGAACTGAAAAGGTTTAAGTAGAAACCCTGGAACCTTTCCTATTCTGGGACAAAGGTTGTAAACCCTTGAGAGAGAAAATGCTCAAGAGTTGAGTAAGTTCCCCTGCCTTTGGCAAGAAATACTTTTTCATTGCTAGGGTCAAAGACTTACTAGCAGAAGCCTTCATCTGTCAGGGCTCCTCGTTTAGTACATGGTCAGGGTATACATAAATGGACTCAGTGGGGGAGTATGAGGGGGCCCACTTGTGGGTCCAAGGTCTCCAAAAAGGCATAAAAACCTAACCAAAAATTCTGATCTACTGGCTGAAAACTCCTCTCTGGACAAACAGCAAGAGGGGGTGCCCCACAACTTGCTAAGTAGGTCTCAGAAGAGAGTAAGGACTTAAAATGGGGATAGCAGTTTGGACTATCAGAATCAGGTCCATTAGGGAAAATGGCAGAGGACCCTCATGAGTGGTTTACGATGCGGGAACTGGCATGGCTCACTGACCCACTTCCATTACATCTGATCTGCCATGTATACTTAAAGATAGCCCACTGGTTATACTCACAACCGTCACTGCAGAGCAGAGTGTGTTAATACTAGATTATGACCAGTATGACAGGAAGCCAGTAAAAAACATGGGTTGTATATCCAGGATGGGAGATACAGTTGTGCTCATAAGTTTAAATACCTGGCAGAAGTTATGTTTTCTTGGGCATTTTTCAGAGAATATAAATAACACAAACATTTTTCACTCACAGTTAGTGTTTGGCTGAAGCCATTTATTATCAACTGTGTTTACTTTTTTTAAATCATAATGGCAACAGAAACTACCCAAATGACCCTGATCAAAAGTTTACATACCCTGGTGATTTTGGCCTGATAACATGCACACAAGTTGACACAAAGGGGTTTGAATGGCTATTAAAAGGTAACCATCCTCACCTGTGATCTGTTTGTAATTAGTGTGTGTGTGTACAAAAGGTCAATGAGTTTCTGGACTCCTGACAGATCCTTGCATCTTTCATTGAGTGCTGCACTGACGTTTCTGGATTCAAATGATGAGAAAAGCAAAAGAATTGTCAAAAGGATCTGCGGGAAAAGGTAGCTGAACTGTATAAAACAGGAAAGGGATATAAAAAGATATCCAAGGAATTGAAAATGCCAATCAGCAGTGTTCAAACGCTAATCAAGAAGTGGAAAAATGAGGGGTTCTGTAGAAACCAAACCACGATCAGGTAGACCAACTAAAATTTCAGCCACAACTTCAAGGAAAATTGTTCGGGATGAAAAGAATATCCTACAAGCAACTTCAGGTGAAATACAGGACTCTGAAAACATGTGGCGTGGCTGTTTCAAGATGCACAATAAGGAGGCACTTGAAGAAAGATGGGCTGCATGGTTGAGTCACCAGAAGAAAACCATTACTATGCAAATGCCACAGAGTATCCCGTTTATAATATGCATAATGGCATAGAGACAAGCCTCAGACCTTCTGACACAGTCATTTGGAGTGATGAGACCAAAATTGAGCTTTTTGGCCACAACCATAAACACTACTTTTGGAGAGGAGTCAACAAGGCCTATGATGAAAGGTACAGTGGTGGATTGCTGATGTTTTGGGGATGTGAGAGCTACAAAGGCACAGGATGTTTGGGCAAAATTGATAGCAAGATGATTGTAGTATGCTATCAAAAAATACTGGAGAAACATTTGCATTCAGCCAAGAAGCTGCGCATAGGACATACTTGGACATTCCAACATGACAATGATCCAAAAACACAAGGCCAAGTCGACCGGTCATTGGTTACAGCAGAATAAAGTGAAGGTTCTGAAGTGGCCATCTCAGTCTCCAGACCACAATATCATTGAGCCACTCTGGGGAGATCACAAAACATGCAGTTTATGCAAGACAACCCAAGAATTTACAGGAACTGGAGGCTTTTTGCCAAGAGGAATGGGCAGATTTACCATCTGAGAAGATAAAGAGCCTCATCCACAAATACCACAAAAGACTTCAAGCAAAAAAAAAAAAAAAGGGATGATAAAAAAAGGGAGATTTGCCAGTGTCTAGTCACCTGAATGCACCTAAATAACAATGCCTTAAGACAGGGTTATTGAATTAAAATTCATGGGAGGTCCGGTCATGAAAATTTTTTGAGTCATGTTTGTGCTAAGACTCGGATCCTTCATATCACAGCCCCACTCCCTTACAGTACAGTTTACCCTTTACATCAGTGTCATCAGTTCTCTTTACGTCACAGTGCTCCTTTTTATATCACAGAACCCCTTTACAATACAGCCCCCTCTTTACATCACAGCCCCCCCATTCTTATCACAACTTCCCCTTACAATAAAATCCCCCCTTTACGTCAAGGCCCCCCTCTTTACATCACAGACCTTCTCTCTTTACATCAGTGTCCTCAGCCCCAACCTAACATCACAATTCCCCATGTCACTCCTTCACATCACCCCGCCCCTCCCCGCTTTCTTGCATCCAAGTCCCCTTCACAGTCCCCTTTCTTTGCACCTCAGTCCCCTTCACAGACCCCCTTTCTTGTATCCCAGTTTCCTCAACAGTCACTTGCATTCCAATCCCCTTTACAGCCCCCCTATTTGCACCACAGCCCCCTCTCCTTGTATCCAAGTTTCCTACACAGTCCGCCTTATTTACACCAGAGTCCCCTTTACAGCCCCCCTCCTCATATCAGAGCTTCCTCCACATTACCCCCTCCTTGCATCCCGGTCCCCCTTACATCCCCCCCCCACCTTATATCCAGACCCCTTCCTTGCATCCCAGTCCCCATCGCAACACCCTTTTCGTTTATCCCTGTTCCCTGCACAGTCCCCCTCCTTGCATCCCAGTCCCATTTAAAGCCCAATTACTAGCACCACAGTCCCCTTCACAGCCCCCCCCCCCTTATTTGCACCCCAGTCTCCTTTACAGCCCCCTTCCATGTACCTCAGTCCCCTGCCCATGCCCTTCCCATGTTAACACGCAGATTACTGGTTGCAAGGAAATAGCAACAAATCACAGTCTTGTTAACTTGAAACATTGGGTTGCTCCCGCCCTCTGTCTGGACATGCCGCACCTTCTGCCTTCTATCTGCTGTGTAGGGATGAAAGCGGTGGCAACAGCGGTAGGGGGGGGGAGGGAGTATTTACCCAGTAGTCCGACACTCAGGCTGCTAAGTGGCAGAGCCGCGGTCTGGATAGGACTGTCACACGGTCCGCCATTTAGCGATACCTGGCCTAAGACTTAAAGAGCCTATAATATTAAAACATGCACCCATCGAATGTGAAGGTTAGATTATTAAAAATACAAAAGAATACAAAGCTTTAAGGTTCTTAATGTTGCTACACAAAATACAACTTCACCCTTCAGGATAAGCAGCGGCACAACTGCAGGTCACATCTTGGATTTTTTTTAAACAGATTACAAATGCTATAGATAGTCATTGGGCAATTTAGGTATAAAAACAGTTCTCTACACAAATAGTGCAGGCTGCAGTATGCAACTTAGCAAAATCACTAGACTGGCACTAGTCCAGCAGAGCATGCAAGCATTTTACAGTGACATATCAATAGACTGCATTACAGCTGACAAATGTCATTGTTACATACTCTGATTACAAAAGGTAAGCAATCAATGAATACAAATACAAAAAGGTACTGAGAGAGTTAAGCAGAATTAAATTAATTACTGTCAAGTTGTGTTAAATGGCAAATGTTAACTTATTTTTACTGGACCATCAAAGATGGTCCATTTACAATTTCTGTGTTAATGCAACTATTTTTGCAAAAGAAGCTGAAATACACTAAAAAAGCAAAACACATTTATACATTTTCTGACAGCAGAAGCTGTGTAGAAAGAAAAAATATATATACTTGCAACTTAATGTACAAAATAAAAGATGAGGTACTATAGAGCAGTGGTCATCAACCCTGTCCTCAGGGCCCACTAACAGGCCAGGTTTGCAAGATAACTAAAATACCGTATTTATCGGCGTATAACACGCACCCCAAGTTTAGGAGGGAAGTTTAAGGAAAAAAAACTTACATTTTAAATGCCCATCAATGCAGCCTTCCCCAGTGTTCACCTGCAGCCTTACAGTTTCCATCTGCAGCCTTACAGTTTCCATCTGCAGCATGTTTTTGTTTTAAATTTAGCGCTGTCGCCGCCACCCCCGCCGCCGAGATCTTCGGCTCCTCTCGCCGCCGACATAGACCGAGCTGAGCAGAGCGTACTCAGCTACTTGGCTCTGCTCGCAGTAACGCCCTGTCCCGTCCCTTGGCCCGGCTGCAACGATGGACACGACACCGGTCCAAAGGCCGGACGTAAAGGCTAGGAGGCGGGACTAGGTGTGACTGCAAGCGGAGCCGAGAACACAGTACACTCGGCTCGTTCAATGTCGGCGGCCCTCACAGACGGCAGAGATCGGCGTATAACACGCACCCACAATTTTCCCCTGATTTTAAGGGGAGAAAGGTACGTGTTATACGCCGATAAATACGGTACATCACAGGTGATAGAATTTGCTGCTCAGTGATTGCAGTATTCTAGTCTGCATCTCCCCTAGGTAATACATAAAACCTGGCCTGTCAGTGGGCCCTGAGGACAGGGTTGATGACCACTGCTATAGAGTATACAGTATAGAGGCAAATGTGTCAAGCCTCAAAACTGCATGTGCCTGAAAATGGCATTAAAAAAAAAAATTATTGCACACAAAATTATCTATAGGCGATGCTTTAAATGCATTTACAGCTCATCAGTTTAGAGCAGCCTTTTTCAACCTGGGATGCCTTCTGCGTTCTTCGGAGATGCCTTAACAAAAAAGTCAAAAAAGTTGCCCCAAAAATTGTGTACAAGCCAGCGGGTAGATCAAGCCTGCTTTTTGTTACACAGACCCATAGGTTTTCATTGTGCAACATTATAACCTTGGGCACCATGTGGGCTAGACGTCAGCACACTATCTGCTGATGCCATCAGCTGATAAGGAGGAGGTCGGTCACCTGAACAGCATCCTTGTTTCACCCGTCAGCATTGGGGTCACATTAGCAGCATTGTGGAGAGAAAATACGTGAGCAGAGATGTCGATATATTAGTCAGTACCAGTGTGCAAAAGTGTATTTGTTTTGCAAGAAATATCTCTAATGTTGGGTGTCCCAAGTGTGTGGATGCCGCAATATGTAAAACTGTTGTTAGGGGTGCCTCAAAATTGTACATAATTTTAAAGGGTGCCTTGACTGGAAAAAGGTTGACAAATACTGGTTTAGAGTAAACTGTGAATGAGGGATCCACCAATATTGCGCTCATTCAGATGTTAGCAGCATTATAGAAAGTATGGCACAAAATCACCGTTGACATATGTGCTCACATTTTAATTTACAGGTGTGTGCAAGGTGATGGAGTAGTTTGTCCCTTTGAGAAAGTCTCGATTGGACTCAACACATCAGGTAGGCGGGGCCGTGACGTCACCGCACTGGGCAGATTTCACTGCTGGCTTTCGAGCATTGGCCGATAGCCACATTTATATGCTATAGAAAGTGTTTGATGTACTACACTATAAGCACTCTTTCTAGATGCAATAATCTTTTTGCAGAGAAGCAAGGAAGGTGTTCCTTCGTTGGGTGTTGTAGGCACATTTGACAACAGAAAGCATGGAGGAGACGTATCCTCAATTTGCAGCCTCTGGACACAAAATTTTGATCCGTTTTGGGGCCATACAGCTGTAAAGGCTGCCAGACTTGCAAAAGTGGGGACATCCCTTCACTGGGAAGTGGATTTGGCCCTCAAAGACTACTTCGGTTTTGCCTTCTGGCACTTCTTCTGATGTAGAGGTTTACTCTTTCTTCTTATACTCATCTTGATAAACGCATCCAAGCCATTACTAAATATGCTCTCACCCTTCAGAAGGTGTGCATTCCAGTTACTTCTTGCAAGGCAACGCAGCTGACCAGAATTTAAGCCACAGGACTCACCTCATGTGAGCCAACATGCAGTCCCAGGTTAGAGAGTTTGCGAAAGGAGTCTCCTAACCAGTCTACAAAGGCAAACCCACATAAGCATCTTATTTAAATAGGACACAGCTGGGTCCACAGCAGGGACCACCCATTTTATTTTTTTACAGAAGCTTTCTTCCACTACATATTGCTATGTAAACCATAGGCCCAGAATATTCTGGCAGTGTCAGCTTTAGGTTTTTGCAGACCACCTACATGAGGGGACTCACCGTCACCCTTTAAGAGTAGGAGATACTGGAGATTGGCGTGTCCCCAAAGGATTCCTCTTTATCAGAGCTGGCTTCATCCTCAGAATCTTATTCCACTTCCTCCTCTTTCTCGTCCAACCACAGCCTGAGTGGCAGAGTAAACTCCCAATTTAACCGAGGACTAAGAGCCAAGACCATTTAAAGACCCCTCAACACAAATTCTTGAGGATTTCTACCAATTGCGCCAACACCATTGTGAAGGCAGCAGAAGGTACTTGAGAAAGTAGCCCAAAAAGCAGTAAGTGAGAAACCGATGTTGCTTCAGAGCCAGAGCAAAGCTCAGCAACCCAAATTCTTTCTTACTATGTCTCAACATCTTAATGGTAGAGTATAAAAAGGGTTTGTAACCCCAACACTTCATTTTCCAAACATGTGCCTGCTGCGCCATGTACTTGTATGAGAAAAGTATCCTGTTCTCTTTGTATTGCTTTCTTTTTGTGAAATCACTGGTGTTCCTGCAAGTCCCTCTACTTTCCTATTAAAAACTGGCCACACTAATCAGAAGAACAGACCGTGGTATTCTCTAGCTATGCTGAGAACTCCAAATGATCAAACTTGTCCTGACAAGCCCCTGCTGCACAGCCATACACTGGGAAGCTCAGTGTGCTGCTACTTCTCCTCCCCAGCTCTAATACAGCTGAGAACAGAGGGAATGTGATCACTTATAAAAAGGGGAAAAAAAAAAGTATTTCTATATTTTTTTTATCTCTATACAAAAATGTTTTGCCTTTCATTTCTATTTTTAACTGCTTCCCGACCAGCACACGACGATGTATGTCGACACAATGGTGCGGGTGGGCAAAAGGGCATACCCGTGCCTCCCTCCATCATAGCTGCATAGCGGGCGCGCCACAGAAGCATGCCCTTAGGACTCTATGTCCACCTGTGGCCCGCGATCGCAGCAAGGAGGGGCAGAACAGGGAACTGCCTATGTAAACAAGGCCTTTCCCTGTTCTGCCTAGTGACATGTCAGGGATCCACTGCTCCCTGTCATCGGGAGCAGTGATCTCTGTCATGTCCTAGGTAGCCCATCCCCCCTACAGTTAGAACACACTGAGGGAACACAGTTAATCCCTTGATCGCCCCCTAGTGTTTAACCCCTTCCCTGTCAGTGACATATATACAGTAATCAGTGGCAATTTTTAGCTCTGATCACTGCATAAGTGTCAATGGTCCCAAAATAGTGTCAAAAGTGTCCGATCTGTCCGCCGCAGTGTCACAGTCCCGATAAAATATATATCGGCCTAAAGTGAGGAAGACATTTGTTTTTTTATATACTTTTGGGGATATTTATTATAGCAAAAAGTGAAAAATATTGCTTCTTTTCCCCAAAATTGTCGGTCTTTGTTTATAGCGCAAAAAACCGCAGAGGTGATCAAAATACCAAAAGAAAGCTCTATTTGTTGGAAAAAAAAAAAAAAGGACGTCAATTTTGTTTGGGTACAACGTCACATGACCGCACGATTGTCAGTTAAAGCGGCGAGTGCCATATCGCAAAAAATGCTCTGGTCATTAAGGGGGTAAAATATTCTGGGGCTGAAGTAGGGCTGGGGAAAATAATCGATTCAAATCTTGAATCGAGTTGAGAGGTCAAATTGATTCAAAATTTAAGCAAATCGATTTTTTTAGATTTTTTTTTTTCACCGCGCCGGTCCTGAGGCGCTGCGGGCATGAGTTTTTAGGCGAGGCCACGGCTTTGGCCTAGTCCGCGGCTTCGGCTGGACGCCGCAGACTAGACCAAAGCCGTGGCCTCGCCTAAAAACTCATGCCCGCAGCGCCTCAGGACCTGCAGGCAAGGAGTTTTTAGGTGAGGCCGCGGCTTCGCCTAGTCCGCAAGGCCAGACGCCACGGACTAGGCCGAGGCCACAGCCTCGCCTAAAAGCTCATGCCCGCAGCGCCTCAGGACCGGCGCGGTTCCCAAAGAAAAAAGAAAGAAAAAAAAAAAAAAAACTTGATTCGAATCGTGTATCGAGTTTTTT
This sequence comes from Aquarana catesbeiana, assembly GCF_042186555.1. Lineage (NCBI taxonomy): Eukaryota > Metazoa > Chordata > Amphibia > Anura > Ranidae > Aquarana > Aquarana catesbeiana. The sequence continues at coordinate 596,835,232 of NC_133325.1, read as the reverse complement.
TTAAGAGAATCGAAGATTTTTTTTTTTTTTTTTAAGAAATTCTCCCAGCCCTAGGCTGAAGTGGTTAAACTAAATGGGTTGTTTTACAAGTAATCGTTTACAATCACTTTAAATTGGTACCCCAAGCCTGCCTTGTTGTCTTGCGCAGTGTTGCCACCCCTCCCTCACTCTATGACATTAACCAACCCCCCGAGATGCAGTGAAAATGCGCCCTCTAGGGTGAGGGAGGGAAACCACTATTCACGCCCAACTTCTACACCTATAGCAAGAACGTACCACAATGGGTTAGAGCGGAAATTCACTACCAGTGCATTTACAGTTTTTGATGCAGAGCTGCGCCTGGCTAGCTCTTTGCCATCACATTAGGCAAAGGGTCTTCAGGGACAGGGCTAACTGTAGAGCACCCCGCCTGCTAATTTACATGCTGCAACCACCTGCCAATGTGACTGCCATATGTGGAAACTATAACCAATGGTGCTTACAGGCCCTTCCCTGTTTTTAAGCTAGGAGATTAACATCTGTAGGAACCAAACCAGGAAAAATTACATTTGCTGCAGAGCGCTGAGGCTCAGCAACATCCAGCAGTTCATAGGAAATTAGTGTAGATGAAGGAAAATCTCTAGAAAGAGAGAACAGGTCCACCACCTACAAATAATTGCAAAAAGCCGAGGCAGGGATGGGAATCGGTACAGTTATGCAGGGCTGGGTCAAAGTTTTGCTGTTTGCCAATGTCCAATTACTTGACATAACCCAGAAATAGAGAATTAACCTTCCTTTATCCTGCGATTTACAATTAAATATACATTTAATATTCTGCAACAGAGAAACTGCAACTACAATGTTTTTATTCTATGGGTCCTCCGCTTTCAGAAAATATAGGATGGGGGGAAAAGACTAAGAAGTTGATTTACTAAAACTAGAATGCGCAAAATCTAGTGCAGCTGTGCATGATAGCCAATCATGTTCTAACTGCAGCATGATAATCAATCAAGTTCTGACTGCAGCTAGTTCAATTAAGCATGGACAATAAAACCTGCAAGCCGATTGGTTTCTATGCAGAACTGCACCAGCTTTTGCACTCTCCAGTTTTAGTAAATCAACTTCTAAGTGTTACTAAACCCACAAAAGTAAAATCAGTCTGTATCTGCAGTAAAGCATGCTTATTATACTTACTGTGGTACCTAAGGAGTTAATCCTCTGCACTGTGTAAAAAGGCTCTTTGATCCGGTCTTCTCTGACCCTCCCCTTCTACCACATGTCCCCAATCTATCTGCTGATAGAACAGAGCCTTGGGGGCAAGCTGCACATGCTCAGGTTGGTGTGTAGTGCTAGAGAGCTTTTTTCTTTTTATTGGGAGAGTGAATGTGATCAGCACAGGGTCAATCAGCACTGTCCAGACAGAGGGTTAGGGGTCACGCCAACTCATTGGACAATCATGAAGATTTCAATCATGAAAATGAAAACTCTTCCTACAAGCTTTAGCCAGTGTTCGGCTAGACACTGATAGAAGTCACAAGACTGCTATATACTGCTGATGGGAAAAGGTATTTAGTAGTTTTGATTTACTAAAATAATTGCATTTCCATGTTCTGTGTACTGTGGGCGACCAGATATAGTGAATGTGGGGTCCTGGGTTTAGTAACACCTTAATAAGGGTTTTCCCTGCATCCAATTCGCATAGCAAGACATTTTGACTGGCTCTCTATGCAGCGGCTCCAGTGCGAATTACACAAGAGTCCTGTGCATCTTCTGGTCCATTTCAGGTCCGAATTCAGCCAAAAATTTGTGCTGAAATTGGACCTGAAATGGTGAATGGCGACGCACCGGACTCCTGCCGTGAGTCGGCGCGTGCTGTTGTGTGAACTCAGCCTAAAAGGGAGTTTCTCCACCAAAACGTTGCCCATTCGAGGTCCACATGCCTGAGCATTTAAAAGTTGTGCGTTTTTACCATGTTTTACTGCAATTTTGTTCAGGTCACCAATGTAAAGGCAGAAAAACGCCTGTAATCTACCCCAAAGAAGCTCATGTTCTTTTTTTGTCCCCAGGTCGTTTTTCAGGCGTTTTGCTTCAGGTGACAAAACACTCAGATGTGAACAGGTGCCATTGAAATGAATAGGATTTTGCTTGTTGAGCGTTTTTCAGGCGTTTTATGAGCTGAAAACGCTCAGGTGTGAATGCAGCCTTATACGTGCTTCTACTGTATGCTGGATTTGTTGACACATAAGAGAGTTCATCTAGAGAGCCCCACTATGCCCGCCCTTTTTTGCCCAGCTGCTCCATTCATAGAAGCCTTACTCCAGCTTTTTTGAATGGAACAGGATCTAAGAAAGAAGGACGGGTGGATGATTTATACGACTTTCTATGAAAAAAACAGCAGGGCGGAAAGCACGGGCATAGTCTTACTCTTTTGATAAGAGCTTGTGACAGCCCCTTAGTTGTATTAATACCTAGCACAAAAGAGGATTATAGCAGCAGCAGGGGAGAGGGGCCATGAACAGAGAAGGAATTCAACTAAAAAAAGAGGAGGCATCAACACAAGGGACACATTCTACTGGGTGTAAATTCGGTCCCTTGTGTGCGTTTTTTTTTGTGTGTCTGCACTTAGGGCTAGTTCCCCATGCTGGTTTTGAGTGGATAACATCCTGTGCGTGTCACCAGGACTAGGAATACAGAGATTCGCATCCTGCACACCTGTGGACCCCTGCAAAGGACTCTGGATTCTAGGGCTGCAACTAACGATTTTTTTTCATAATCGATTAGTTGGCCGATTATTGTTTCGATTAATCGATTATTCGGTTAATAACCTTTAAAAAAAAGTGTTGTGTATAATTTAGTTAATGTGTGCAACTTTAAAAAAAGGTAATTTATTCTTAAATATCTCTATGCAGTGGTAAATATAAATAACCAACTATATGGTTAGGGAGCAAAATATCGAATCCACTCTGAGCATAACAGACAGAAGAGATATACTGTATATACTATTAGAGGAGAGATATACTGTATATACTATTAGAGGAGAGATATACTGTATATACTATTAGAGGAGAGATATACTGTATATACTATTAGAGGAGAGATATACTGTATATACTATTAGAGGAGAGATATACTGTATATACTATTAGAGGAGAGATACTGTATATACTATTAGAGGAGATATACTGTAAAAACTATTAGAGGATATATACTGTATATACTATTAACCGCTTCAGCTCCGGAAGATTTTATCCCCTTCCTGACCAGAGCGTTTTTTTGCGATTTGGCACTGCGTCGCTTTAACTGACAATTGCGCGGTCGTGCGACGTGGCTCTCAAACAAAATTGACGTCCTTTTTTTCCCACAAATAGAGCTTCCTTTTGGTGGTATTTGATCGCCTCTGTGATTTTTATTTTTTGCGCTATAAACAAAATAAGAGCGACGATTTTGAAAAAAAACGCATTATTTTTTACATTTTGCTATAATAAATATCCCCCAAAAATATATATAAAAAAATTTTTTTTCCTCAGTTTAGGCCGATCATATTCTTCTACATATTTTTGGTAAAAAAAAAAAAAAAAAAAAAAAATTTGCAATAAGCGTTTATTAATTGGTTTGCGCAAACGTTATAGCGTTTACTAAATAGGAGATCGTTTTATGGCATTTTTATTAATAATTTTTTTTATTAGTAATGGCGGCAATCAGCGATTTTTATTGTGACTGCGACGGTATGGCGGACATGTCGGACATTTTTGACACCATTGTCATTTAAACAGCGATCAGTGCGATTAAAAATGCACTGATTACTGTGTAAATGACACTGGCAGTGAAGGGGTTAACCACTAGGGGGCGGGGAGGGGTTAAGTGTGTCCTAGAGAGTGATTACTAACTGTAGGGGGATGGGCTCTGTGTGTGACGTCACTGATCTCTGCTCCAATGGACAGGGAGCAGAGATCGAGTGACACTTGTCACTAGGCAGAACGGAGAGATGCTTTTTACAACGGCATCTCCCCGTTCGTCCTCTCCGTGAGGCGATCGCAGGTATCCCCGCGGCGATCGAGTCCGCGGGACCCGCGACCCGGCTCACGGAGTCCCCAGCCGGCGCGCGCGCAACCAATGGCACGGTGGGGAATTCAAATGGACGTACAAGTACGCCCATTTGCCCAGCCGTGCCATTCTGCCGACGTACATCGGCGCGCGCTGGTCGGGAACCGGTTAAAGGGTGAATCTGGTAAATATCATCAGACTCAGTGATCAAATTTTTTTATTAAAAACAAAAACAATGTCTTCCTTAAAAAAAAAAAATGTAATTTTAAGAACTTCATTCTTTAATTCAGTAAATGTACAAAGATTTTTCGTCTAAATATTCTCGTCTGAAAATTGATCCGTGTGGCCAGCATAAGGCTCCCTACACACCTATGCAGTTTGCTTTTCATCTGTTTCTGCAGTGCTTTTTGCTGTGCGTTTTGATTTTTGTGCACGTGATTTTGCTGCGATTTGCGTTTTTGCATTTTTTTGGCCAATTTGTTGTTGGGCAGATTAAAAAACACAAATTGCTGCAAAAACGCATTCCATGCTTTTCTGCAGCTTCTCTATTGAAGTATATTGAACCAAAAAAAGCACCGTTTTGCGTGAACGTGTCCCATAGGAAACCATGTGCATGAACTGTAGTGCGTTTCTGCAAAAAAGCACCAAAAAACACATAGATGTGAACTAGGTCTAAGATGTTTAGTAACATAGTGAGGTGAAAAAAAACTAAAATTAGCCCTTTATAGTACAAAAAAAGCAGATAATCACTACTGTAAGGGGTTAATTTTTTGTAGTGTAGAACTGTGAAAATAATATTTGCAGTAGCGATTATTTGCTCTTTTTGTACTATAAAGGGCTCATTTTAGTTTTTTTTTAACCCCATTATGTTACTGGCCAATTAATCGATTATGAAAATAGTAATCGATTAATTTTATAGTTGTCGATTAATCGATTAGTTGTTTCAGCCCTACTGGATTCACCACCTTGTCACTGCTATTGAGGACCAATCTAATATCATCTAAACAGTGAGTCTCTTTTCAACTGGTATATCCAGCAATCAATCACAGCCTGAACTTTTAAAAAAAAAAATATATATATATTTTTGGGAGGCTCTGTATTTTGACTCAGCTGACTATATTTTCCTATCCAATCTATATGCGGTGCTATCTTTAATGTTTCATGGAAACATGGTGCTGAATGACTAACAGGCTTGTTGTGGATCTATTGTTTCTCCTTGACTCAAGTCGCATGCTTGCATGACAGCGTGCTGCATTTTTTTTTTTTTAATATATATCATCTCTATGATTGACAGTGCTACATCCAGAAATCAAACCTGTCTTGTTCACTAACTATCAGGAATACTTTCTAGCCAGAATTGCATTTATTTGTCTGAGATAACCAATGCTTTCTTTAACATTGTAAAGACTTAATGCAGCAACTCTATAGGCATATAGGGAGTCTGGAGGTCCATGGTTAAGCACAATATGGGTACTGACTTGTGCTACCAAGGTTTCCCGGAACTCACCTGCCTAAACATATGTAAGCATTATATATTAAGTCACACTTAATGTCTTGAGACGATTGACACGTGTGGATGACTGGGATATGGATAAGTGACAACGTTGTCAGTTTTTACCTTATGCAATCTCCTATTGTTTATGCTTTCCTTTCAATGATTAAAATGTTTTTCTACTAATTGTTCTAATAAAGTTATATCAGGTTAAACCGCAGTTTGTTCCTTTTCCTTCACTGAAGGTAAGGACACCTTGGGTCCTATCCCCAACTCCCCTTTTATTTTGACTACTTCTCCTGTTCTGACAAGGAACACCTCCCTATTAGGTGAGCCGGTAACTTGTTACCTGAATTAACCAACGATGTTGGTCATCAGGACCCCGCCCATTGCGTTTTTTTATTACGATCTAGTTCCCACCACAAAAAGGCTCTCCAGATCTGTTCCTTCCTGTGAATTTTTGATGTGTTCTGGTGCATTTCCAGATGTGGTCTAGATGTTTTTTCTTCTTGTTTTCCATTATTTTAACCCACTATACTGAGGTCTGATGCATTTTACCACATTCCAGTACAGTTCTGTGCAGGATAAATGCAGCATGTTCTACATTTCTGAAACTGGAAGCACTGGTGTGAACTATGCCATTAAAAACCATGTAATCTACTTTCTATGCATTTTGGATGCAGAAAGAGAGCACTAGACGCACATGGTGTGAACTAGCCCTTAGGCTTTAAAGGTGTGGAAGCCACAAACTAGCAGGAGCAGCAAAAGTAGCCAAGAGTTGGCCTGCATTGTGGGAGCGTACAGATAGGCAGAGAAAACAGATACAGTGATGAGCTCATCGGTGTGCAGCTTCCAATTTCAATAGAAAGCAGATCTATAAGTGCTACTGAACTGCAACAGAGAGAAATCAGGCCTCCTGCTCTGCCAGAAAAGGTTGTATGGCTAAACGGTGCAAATCTTAGAACTGGGTGAACAAAAATGTAAATTCTCAGGCAGGTAAAACAGCCGTACTTAATACAACTGTATTTACTGCATCTGTGTATCCAGTTTGCCTGGATTTCAACATTAAGACCCCTTTCACACTGGGGCGGTTTGCAGGCGCTATTGCGCTAAAAGTAGCGACTGCAAACCGGCCCGAGGGCTTTCACACTGGAGCGGTGCACTAGCAGGACGGGAAAAAACTCCTACTAGCAGCATCTTCAGAGCGGTGAAGGAGCGGTGTATACACTGCTCCTTCACTGCTCCTGCCCATTGAAATCAATGGGGCAGCGCGGCTATACCGCCGGCAAAGTGCCTCTGCAGAGGTGCTTTGCGGTGGTTTTTAACCCTTTTATTTGTCGCTAGCAGGGGGGTAAATCCGTCCCGCTAGCGACTGAATACCGCCGCAAAAACGACCGTATAATTACGCTAATAGCGGCGCTTTACCGCCGATGCACCTCCCACCCCAGTGTGAAAGGGGCCTAACTTAGCCCACTTTTAGGTTAACCAACATACATAAAAGGATACTAAACCAAAGTCTGCATTGTCATATTTTACAAAATCAAATTTAAAGAACGCGTTACCCCAACATTTATTCCCAAATATGTGTCCGTTGTACCATGTACTTGCGTTAAAAAAAAATATCCTGTTCTCTATATATTGCTTCCTTTTTGTTAAATACCTGGTGTTCCTGACAGTCCCCCTGATTTCCCATTTCAAACTGATCATGCCAGTCATATCTTGCCAGGCATACATCCCAGCGTGGTCAGTTTTCTGGCTGTGCTGTTTTGCCATTCATTTCCATTTTCTGAATGGGTTGTTTTACAAGGTGAGGGTTCACACATACAGGTAATCTGGCTGGCTCATATTACACAACTACTGTAAATAAACAATCTTTAAGGATCCAGGATGTCAAGATAACCTTGTTTGTCTCAATGTCATCTGCCAGACGCTACAGGAAAAACAGAAAACCAGGGTAAACCTATAAAACTGTGAAAAGCAAGCTGAACAGTCAATAACTGGCTGATCTTCCTGTCACAAGTATAGTTATCAGATCGCGTGGCTAACAGGCTGCACCTTTAATTTAAAACGATTACCTTCTGTGCTTAATCCGGGGCTTGATGTAAACTTTGCCACATCGACTATTTTCACAGCAAACTGCTGTCCAGTTTCTCGGTTTATGCATCTTCGGACAACACTGAAGGGACCCCTGTACACAAAAAAAAAAAAAAGAAGAACAAAAAAGGTGTTAAAAAATAAAATGATAGATATATATCTATATATATCTATATATCTATATATCTCTATATTTTTTTTTTTCATTTATATTATACACACACACATACACACACACACACACACACACACACACGTATATGTAGTGTATATGTAGAGTAACAGCTTGTTCACTCACACACGCACAATGCCGTATGAAAGGTGATCCACATTCAGATAGTTTTTCAGAGGATATTTGACAAGCATGAGGTGGCATTATGGGTGCTTCCTCACTGCCCGTTCTAACCCTGTGAATGCCGCACTACAGTGCCACAATTGCATGCTTTGCAAATGGTTGCAGGGTAGTTGCGGCCCCATAGGGTTGCATTTGGTGGAGATGCCTGCCAAAAGTGATGAGCGGTTTTGTTTTTGCTGCAAAGCATAACATCACTCTTGCAGCGTGTGTACAGCCGTGAGCAGCTGGATGCCAGTGTTTAGGCATGCGGTAAAACCAGGGCTGGTTTAAACACGCCCTGCCCACTTCTGTGAAACAAAGCTTTACATTCTTTACATCCTAAAAATGATGCATTTTTATCAGGAAAACAATTGATATGATATCTTTTCTTAACACAAAATGACACAGCAACAGCAAATTAGATCTATGGATAAAACTGCCACTTCAGGAAATTGACTAGATTCGAATTGTTCCTTTATGAAGCAGGTTAAAATGAGTAATACTTCCTGATTACTAGAAGCTGAGGTTATTAAAACATTTAACAGTGTTATTATGCTTCAAAAGCAAGCAGATGTAGCAAAGAAATTCTCCCATATGCAGAAATCATACTCCTATTTATATGGATAAAAAACACGCATGTCAATTTTATTATACATTTTTTTCCTTGAATCGGGTATTAAATAAACAACATCCATTATTCAAATAGAGACTATAAAACACATATGAATGGATTAGCTAAGAATTAAGAGCATATTTATGCAAATGAGATTGTGATTTATCAAGCAACCGGAAATATTTTCTGGATTTGGCAACCCCCATCTGCACATTTGGAAATATGTCTATGATATCTTGCTTGTACATTTTTACCACACTACTGCATTTCTGCCTTTTACTTTGTACATCATAACATTATGATCACAGACACAATTATAAATTGGCTCACAGCTAATTCTAACTGCTAAAATGTACAATTTACAAAAAAATAATATTGTTCCTATTCTAAAATGGCTATGACTGGCCATAAGCATGGAGGTGTTTAAACGAAAAACAATTGTGTGGGGGGGGGGGGGGGGGCTTTATCAAAACTGGAGCAGCTGTGCATGGAAATCCCAACACACTTCCTGTCTGAGGCCATAAACAGGTCGAAATTCAGACTATTGATCCATCTATGGGCAGACTGGTTGTACTGATGTTGGGCTATCAGCTTAAGTACATCCAGCCTGTCCGTTTTTTTTCCTTGCATGATGGTACAGCTGTCAGCAGTGATTACTGTATTCTGGACGGCAAAGAAACCTCCTTTCCCAGACAATGACAGTTGCGTAGAAATGCACTGAGTGGAGCTTGTATCCTGTGACGTCATTGCGCATGCCGGTGGAAGTTCCGGCGGGCCACCTTTGATTCTGTTAAAGTAGAAGTAAACCCTCCAATCCGATCGCTGCCATCTTGCCTCTGTTTAACCTGCAACTGCCATGATGCTGCACATGTGATCCATTATGGCACTAGCCATTGGATGGTTTGGCAGTTTGGTTGAGAACACAACCAATGTGACGGTTAGCATTTATGGCATACCGAGAATGTTAACAGTTTTTTGAAACTATCAAAAATCGATGGGTTTACTTCTGCTTTAATGCGGTTTACTTATTCCTTACATGTGAGTGCAAGCACAAAATAAATTGTATTTGGTTTTCTGGGTTGCACTAGGCGTTTTTCATTTCTTTTAAAAGGTTCACCGCATGGGATGTGTATGAGAAACGATACAGGAAGCATTGTAGTGGAGCCATAAAGTGAAAGGGATGTCGTTAAAGAAGCCTCATATATTGGAGTCGCATCCTATGATGTTTGCCTATGTGTCACCTGAGTTCATATGATCTTGTTTGTTTATTTGAGATCCTACTTTTCTGGGAGGTTTTTTTTTTTTTTTTTTTTTTGTGGTTCAGCCCAGTGGAGAAAAAAAAAAAAAAAAAAATGGAGGGGCTCCAGATGAGATCACTGTACTAACCAACCATACGATTTTAGTACAGCAATCTCCCTGCTGAGCTATTGTGTTCCGACAGGAGCATTGGCTGAGAGTGCTGATCGGATGCCAATCAGCAGATGTTTTTCGGTCATGCCTCTTCTACAGAAGTCGAAAGCACAGCCGGTTCTGTTGAACAGGACAAAACCAGCCGATATTCAGCCCGCATGTACCAGGCATAAAAAGGGTGTGAACGCTGGTGCCATGGATATCCTTAGAATACTGGCTCATTCTGGGATTTGCACTTGGCTATAATTATTTATTAAAAAAAAAAAAAAAAAAAAATTATTAAAAACTTTCAGAATTCTTCTTCACTGTGGTGGACTTTATTGAATATAGTTGAGGTTTACTATATAAATTCTTTGGACTTTGTTACACAGTTTTTAAAAAGAGATAGCGCACCTGTTTGGGGTCAGAATACAATAGCGCAATGGGAGGGATCCCCCCCCCCCCCATCAACACTGACTGTTGCATAATCTAAATTGCATAATCTATAGGGTCTCTGCACTCTGGATGAAGGAACAAGAGACAACTTTGGGCAAAAATATTGTTCTAAGGGTGATGTTAGATCAACAAATTAAAAGGGGTTGTAAAGGTTCGTTTTTTTTGTTTGTTTTTTTTTTAAACTACAAACAGGTTATACCTACCTCCTCTGTGCAAGGGTTTTGCACAGAGCGGCCCTGTTCCTCCTCTTCTGGGCCCCCTCCCCCCCCCCCCGCGCCGCTCCTGGCTCCTCCCCGCATCGAGTGCCCCCCACAGAGAGACCAGCTTTCCATGCGGGCACTCGTTCCGGCGCACTCCCGAGTCCTGCTGCTGCGTCTATTGACTCAGACAGCAGAACTCGGCCCTGCCCCCAGCTCACTGGATTTGATCAGTCACAATGTACACAGCCAGTCAGTCAGAGGGGGTCTGTGCCCTGTGATGGCTATAAGCCAATCCCAAGTGTAAACATCAGCAATGTTTAGACATATAGGCCCCTTTCACACTTGTGCGACTTGGGACTGCAAAGTCGCATAACAAGCCGTACCCCATGATTTCAAATGAGTAACGTTCATATGTGTGTGACTTCAAGTCGCAGCAACTTCAAAGTAGTCCCGACACTACTTTGATGCAACTTGAGTTCCATCGGCCTTAAGATTACACAGGCATTGCTTCAAGTCGCAGCAAAGTCGCGTGACTTTCAGGTCGTACAAGTGTGAAAGAGGCCTTAATCCATTCATGCAAAGGACGCTCCCCTTCCTCACTTGGGGATTGGCTGAATGTTTGTGAACTCAGGCAGGAAGTAGGATCAGCAGAACAAATGTAAAGGTGGAGGGTCCTAAAGTGCTAATGACCAAATGATTATGGGATTTATTTCTTTATTTTTTTAAGGTGGTTGGGAAGGGGGGGGGGGGAGTGTGTCATACAATATTAAGGCAATGGTTTATCAAGCACAAATGTGGAGTGAAGAACACACACGCAAGTTCATTATAGGACACTCCAATGCAATATCCTACCACTTTCTTTTGGTAAAATATAAAAAATGAGGTAGCACAGAGTAAATAGACACCCAACACATCAAGTCCTAAAACTGTGCACTCCCATGAAAGGACAATGACGTTGGGTACACAAAATATTCATAAGCGATACTTTAAATGTTCAAATTTTCCAGAAACTAGCCTGTGCAGTCAAAGGGTCCTAATAGATCAAAATTTGTGCAGCTTTGAAGATGATCAATGATTTTATTGTTTAACCTATAGGCATTTTGGGCCCCCTCAGAAGCCTGACTGAAACCATCATGGCCTTACTTGCTGTCACAACCATTCGTCCAGGCTGCACAAATTTCCAGGAATGTCCTCTCCTCTTATGGCTTCCTATAAATGTCAGAGCCACCTAGTGGCCAAAATGCAGTATATTTTTCTGAAACAGCACATTTTGGCCACTAGATGGAGCCAATGATCATAGGAAAAAAAAAAAAAAAAAAAAACCTGGGAAAAATTTGTGCAGCCTGCTCAGTTACTTTTATTTAAACCTTTTATTTACAATTCACACAGTTTGGAAAAACACTTGAACAGCATGGCCTATCACACAATACAGATTTATTATAAGTCCAAAGCACTCAGCGCCAAAGCTATGATTTGGATTCCTACTTAAAATTCACAGTCATGCAATAAACCTTATGGGTTTTAACAAAGGAAAACAAACAAATGTGTTTAGGCCAAAATCAAAAGGCACAGCCACAAACACACTTTGTTCCCTGAAACATCTCACAGTGCAGCAACCCATATGCACTAACCATTCTTGTGTTCCAAAGTGGTACAAGGAAAAAAGTATTAGTGTTATTGATGAGAACATATTGTGCATTACTGCCTGGGTTTACCATAAAATGTATTCTTGTTGAATTTCCCATTTCACTATTTCGGTTACTGTATTATAGCAAAAAGAAGAAGGGGCAAAAGTAATCTGTATCAAAGAAGTCTCAAATGTCAAATAAAATACCCCACACAAGAATGAAAGTGTTGTCATCCAATATATTGGAATGGATGTTGTATTTACTCATCACATACTAGAAAGGAGTAATAGGACTCTGATATAATGGGGTTAACCCAATTGGTCATGAAAAACTGCTCACATTCGCTTCATATTAAACATAGCACTGCATGCCCTTGCCCCCTATCACATGTAAGGAGGTTAGTTGCTCACAGAACCAGAGGGGTAGAAATTATAGTCTACACTGGAAAGAAATCCTGATTGATAAAAGCATGAAACCCAACAAGTGCTCATCCTGTATATGAACAGCCGATATAAATGAAAAACTTTGAAATGAGGAACAGGCAAGTTCAATCACTATATCAGTGAGATCTGTAAAGAGAAATTCTCAGTTCCAGACAGGCTCCTTGGTACATGGAGATGTGCATTGCTACAATTCATAACAGATCACCAAAATGACAGTCCGACATACAAAAGTATTGGTCACAGAAGTAAATCAGTAATCCATATCAGTGTAGTGCACCAGGTTGATCTTACAACCACGTCATACTACACAAGCCTATAAATCAGGTTTACCTGTAGCTACACTTGTTATCTCTTAAACCTGCACAATTTCGGAGATATCCCTGTATTTGAATGTGCCGACGTCATCGGCACATGCGCATTTAAGCAAACCGAAGCAATGGCATGTACGTGCTTTAGTTGTACTGTGCCATTACCAGCGGCTCCCCCACGCATGGGAGTGACGTCATCACGGCTCCGGCCAATCACAGCACCGGAGCCACGATACACCCGGAAGTAACACACACACACACACACACCCCCACCTCCCCGGAGAGATATCGGCCGCCGGAGCGGTGAACGAGGACCGCTACGGGAGCTTTGATCTCAGGTAAGCAATTAATAATGAGCTAGTATGCTATGCATACTAGCTCATTATGCCTTTGTCGTGCTGTTTTGTTTTTTGTTTTTTAAAGGGTTTACAACCACTTTAAAAATTCTTCTGGTGCAAAGACTTCAGAGGCACAGAATCAATGAAAAACTGACATGTGCCACACCACTATGGGGTGCTTAGTCATAGCTTGACTAAGGATTACTAAAGAATGTTTTGGCTGGACTTATGCTTTAAAAAGGATAAGCTCACCTTTGTGAACATGTTACATGTTTCACCCGTTTTTAGGATTGAACATGTAACATGTTCCCACTCCTGCAGCAGCTCACTGATCCGAGTCCTCTCTGTGACATCAGGTGGAGAATCTTCTCCCTGTACCTGCTGTCACCATTTGAAAACAGGGCGCCTGTGTCATGCTCTGAGCGCAAGGCAGCATCAATCATTCACAGTTCTGCGAATGAATGAACTAGAACTACCGACATTCCTTGCGGCTGGCGGCTTGTAGTTCTCAATGAACTACCAGGGCATTGTTGAGCACTCTAGATAGTTCATTGAATCTTCCTGTCATTGCTTACACTGAGTCTGTAGGAGTCCTGTGTGGCACCCACAATCTGCTCATCACTGGTGCAATGCTTTCCAGGCTCCTACAAAAAATAAAATAGTAAATGCTCATTTTTTTTACCTTTATTTTTAAAATGAGCTTTTCCTTTAATTCATAAACAAGGAAAAAGGGGCGCCTCTGAGTATATATCAGCAATCATTTATTCAACAAACAATATCCACTCACATGGAAGACTGTAATGTTGCGTTCCAGTACGTCTCTGAGTAGAGGAGAAGATGGAGGACTACAAGTCTCAGCGGGTCCGTACAGTGCTGACCCCACATCGGATCCTGGCGAGGATGGGGTGAGGTAACTGGGCACAGCCGGGGCTCCCTCAGATCTTCAGATGGCGCTTCTGGATTAGAATAAGTTCGGGGTGACACAGACCATCTGTCTGCGGGTTCCAGGGATGAGGCTGTAAGGACGCCAAAGCCGATCACCGGGCGTGCTGCGGTGTGTGGTAAGGCTCGTATGGCTCCGTGAGATGGGATACGGCCGTGCAGGGAGCCAAAACGAGGCCTGGAGGGCAAGCACAGCGCGGCGCTGGGCTGTGACGTCACAGCTATGCTCTGCAAGATCTGCTCAGATCTTGCAGAGCATAGCTGTGACGTCACAGCCCAGCGCCGCGCTGTGCTTGCCCTCCAGGCCTCGTTTTGGCTCCCTGCACGGCCGTATCCCATCTCACGGAGCCATACGAGCCTTACCACACACCGCAGCACGCCCGGTGATCGGCTTTGGCGTCCTTACAGCCTCATCCCTGGAACCCGCAGACAGATGGTCTGTGTCACCCCGAACTTATTCTAATCCAGAAGCGCCATCTGAAGATCTGAGGGAGCCCCGGCTGTGCCCAGTTACCTCACCCCATCCTCGCCAGGATCCGATGTGGGGTCAGCACTGTACGGACCCGCTGAGACTTGTAGTCCTCCATCTTCTCCTCTACTCAGAGACGTACTGGAACGCAACATTACAGTCTTCCATGTGAGTGGATATTGTTTGTTGAATAAATGATTGCTGATATATACTCAGAGGCGCCCCTTTTTCCTTGTTTATCTTTTTAGCTTATTGGACCTTGCTTCTGGTCTTTTTTATGGTGGCAGCCCTGACTGACTTCTCCTCATATATTTATATATATGAATACCCATCTTGCCATTGGACTATTTAGGAACAGTTATCTGAGGTATACCTGCATTGCGCCTTTTTTACTTGTTTAATTTTCCTTTAATTCAGGTAAGAATTAGAAAAAAAAAAAAAAGGAAGAATAAAATCTATTCTTTACATACAAGCTAGCAAAGTACCTGAATGGCTAGATTGAAAGCTCTAACGAGCAGGGCCCTCCGATTCCTCCTGGATTGAATTGTATTGTCTGCCCTCATGTTGTAAATTGCTGCGCAAACTGTTGGCGATATATAAATCCTGTATAGTAAAAAAATTACACACTCCTGTAATGTACAGTAATACCAATCTGACCCTAGCAGCTTCCTAAGAGAGGGATAGAATAAACCAATATCTACAGTAAGCTGCAGCTTTTCGTTTTGCTTTGCAGTGGCACTGGAGATCAGAACATAGATCAACTCTCCCCAATGGGGATGGCAATAATCTGAGAGGGGTTCTATATCCCCATCACTGTCCTAATTAAAACAAATAAATAAAACAAAACAAAAAGTGACAAATACTTTAAAAGGCATCTTAATTAGGGTCTATACCAGAATGTAAAACTATATTAATTTCCACATTGTACAGCAACCCCTTACTAAATATCAAGGATGCATTGCACGCAAAAACATGTTAATTAATGGATTTAAATTAAATTAAAGAATACCTTTTTTCCCCAGCACACAATACAGGACTAACACAAAATATTAAAAACACATCCACTAGCTGGATACATAAGACACCACCTACCCAACGCAGAAGTGAATGCAAAGAGTACAAATGACGACAGTACATGAATACAGTAGTCCATTCACACATAAATATTCATCATTAGCTTTTTCATTCAGTAGTGATTTTGAATGCAGACTGCTCGTCTTGGTAGACCAGGACCCAGACTGCTGGCATCGTGTCTGTCTCTTTACAGGGCTCTCAATAAATCAGCTGGAAGTTTGTCTTTTCTGCTTGTGATGTCTCCCATCACCAAGCTGGAATGAGTCAATAAAAAATGGTCATAACAGTAGGAAAGACAATAAAAGCTTGGTGTGATGGCTTATTATAAATAGCCGCGACTAAAGAGAAATGTGTGACCGGTACACTTTCTGCAGCATCTGTTAAGAGTGTTTAATAAAATGTGAAATTATAAACAATACTATTTTAAACTGGTAGTTAAATTCATTGCAGTGTGTCCGAGTAATGTAGAATGCCATTTAAGATTGCTCTTGTAATAGGCAGAGAAAACAGATGGCTTTTTAAGAACTAATGTAAAAGGAATCATAATAAAGCTTCATCCAAGCAGATATTGCTTTCTGATTGGTGTAAGTTATAGCATCTAGTGTGCAGTGCCAGGATTTGAGCTAATGCCTCGGGTTTCTTAAAAATGTACCGCTTTCGGGGCGTGGCCTGGACCAGTATGGTGTGAGGCGTGCAACACGGGAGCTCCGCTTGAGAAAAATCCGTTTCCATATATCCTCTGGCTAAAACTGACTTTTTCTTCTATCTCACAAACACAGCTTGCTTCCTCCCACAACTTCTGCCATCATGTCGCCTCCAAAAAAGGTGAATGACACAACTGCTAAGCTGGACAAATACTGGCTAAAGGAGAAGGGGACTCCAGGAGAAAATGGCGCTGACGCGTCCTCCTCAGATTCAGCAGAAGAGGACACAGCCCGAGTACTGGAGACAATTTCGGATTGCAAGAGCACCTTAAAGCGGTGGGCCAGCTGAAAAAAAACAATTTTTAAAAGTCAGCAGCTACAAACACTGTAGCTGCTGACTTTTAAAAAAGCACACTTACATGTCCAGGGTGCCCACGATGTCGGCCTCCCGAGGCCGACCCGTCCCTCAGCTCTTGGGTCCTGGCACCGCCATTCGAACTAAGGGAAACAGGCAGTGGAGCCTTGTGGCTTTACTGCCCATTTCCTACTGGCAATGCGCGAGCCGCGTGGCACTTTGTGAATGGGGTGCGCTGTGTTCTGGAAACTGTGTGTGTCCCAGAACATAGCGTGCCTCATTCCCCAGAAGACAAAGCAAGGAGGAGAAGACTGAAGATCACCGCGGTGTAGGAAGTGGCAGATTAGGGCGATCTGCCTAGCAACAGCCATTTCTGGTGAGTTAAAGAAAAATTTTTTTCCATTTTTTTTTTCATATTTTTAGGAACAGTTTGATGTCTGTTTTTTTTTTTTTAGGGTGGCCCTCCACTTTAACGTGCAAGATAGAGGAGGTAGAGATTGATGTATCCCTGATTAGACAGGACTTACAGAAGCTCAGGGAACGTGTCACAGAAACAGAGACTCGAATTAGCCTCATGGAAGATGAAGTGCCACCATTACAGATCGCCACCGAACGAATGCAGCACCAACTGAACACCATACTCTCCAAACAGGACGACATGGAGAATAGGCTGAGACGCTGTAACCTGTGTTTCGTCAGACTACCTGAAGGAGCGGAGGGCTCTGACCCCTCTATTTTTGGAAAACCTGCTAATTTCAACCTTTGGGAGGCCCACATTTTGCTCTTCTTTCATGGTTGAACGAGCACACCGCCTAGCAGCTAGACCTGCTCCGCAAGGTGCACCACCCCACACATTTATTGCAAAGCTCCTAAACTTCAGGGACCAGGATGCCATCCTTCGTCTCACAAGACTGAAAGGCAACATCTCCTTCAGGAACGGTGAGATCAAGGTGTTCCCGGACTTCTCCGCGGAGGTCCAGAAGAAAATAGCTCACTTCATGGAAGCCAAGCGGCAACTCCGGATCCGGCATTAAACCTATGCTATGTTGTTCCCAGGCTCCGCGTGGCGGGAGAGGACAGAGCCCATTTCTTTGACACACCGGAGGTGGTTTTCGCGGACTGGGAGACCGTGCAGCTCCCAATCAGGCCCCTGCAAAAGATTTGTACCTGATGCTGGCCTCCCTTGCCCTACTAAGAGAGACCACATCCTGACTTCCTGACAAGCTTTGGAAAGATCACCGGATAAAAGGTACTGTGACAATGACCCCTGTCCCACCACTGAAACAGAGAATGAGAACCCTTCTCTGTGCGCAAACATTTCACTATATACCCCTTACTCTGGAACTTCTGGGCTAAATCCTACTCTCTTACCCCCTGACTCAAAATACCCATGGTAAAAAAGTGCTGCAGCCATCACAACCTTTAGACTATCTCAGGCTGCTACCCGTTCTGATGCCCGGGTCTTGGGTGCACTCTCATATCCTGCCATTTCCCCCTTGTTTGCTATCCTGTGGGCCCAGAACTGGGGGTCACTCCCCTCACACTGCTGTCCGTTCTTCAGCAGACGTTCGTCCCCCTAGACACGGGAGTCTCTTTGGACCCCATTGTTTCAATTCATGAACGTAATGTTGGTACTGTAAACCAAGTAATGTTTCCCTGGCCTATCTGAGCGCACTTTTCAGTCGCGGGCTTGATCCCAGGATGCTGCGTACCCAGCCAGACCAGTGTATGTGTATAAATATGCTTAAAGTTTTGTTATAAGTTTATCGTTCTTCAATTTTTAGTTATGATGCGCAAATACAGTCAGGTCCATAAATATTGGGACACAGTCACAATTCTAATCTTTTTGGCTCTATACACCACCACAGTGGATTTGAAATACAACAAGATGTGCCTTAACTGCAGACTTTCAGCTTTAATTTGAGGGTATTTACATCCAAATCAGGTGAACGGTGTAGGAATTACAACCGTTTGTATATGTGCCCCCCACTTTTTAAAGGGACCAAAAGTAATTGGACAATTGGCTGCTCAGCTGTTCCATGGCCAGGTGTGTGTTATTCCCTCATTATCCCATTTACAAGGAGCAGATAAAAAGGTCCAGAGTTCATTTCAAGTGTGCTATTTGGAATCTGTTGCTGTCAACTCTCAATATGAGATCCAAAGAGCTGTCACTATCAGTGAAGAAAGCCATCATTAGGCTGAAAAAACAAAACAAACCCATCAAAGAGATAGTAAAAACATTAGGTGTGGCCAAATCAACGGTTTGGAACATCCTTAAAAAGAAAGAATGCACCGGTGAGCTCAGCAACACCAAAAGACCCGGAAGACCATGGAAAACAACTGTGGTGGTTGACCGAAGAATTCTTTCCCTGGTGAAGAAAACACCCTTCACAACAGTTGGCCAGATCAAGAACACTCTCCAGGAGGTAGGTGTATGTGTGTCAAAGTCAACAATCAAGAGAAGACTTCACCAGAGTGAATACAGAGGGTTCACCACAAGATGTAAACCATTGGTGAGCCTCAAAAACAGGAAGGCCAGATTAGAGTTTGCCAAACATCTAAAAAAGCCTTCACAGTTCTGGAACAACATCCTATGAAACAGATGAGACCAAGATCAACTTGTACCAGAGTGATGGGAAGAGAAGAGTATGGAGGAGGAAAGGAACTGCTCATGATCCAAAGCATACCACCTCATCAGTGAAGCATGGTGGTGGTAGTGTCATGGCGTGGGCATGTATGGCTGCCAATGGAACTGGCTCTCTTGCATTTATTGATGATGTGACTGCTGACAAAAGCAGCAGGATGAATTCTGAAGTGTTTCGGGCAATATTATCTGCTCATATTCAGCAAAATGCTTCAGAACTCATTGGACGGCGCTTCACAGTGCAGATGGACAATGACCCGAAGCATACTGCGGAAGCAACCAAAGAGTTTAAAGGGAAAGAAGTGGAATGTTATGCAATGGCCAAGTCAATCACCTGACCTGAATCCGATTGAGCATGCATTTCACTTGCTGAAGACAAAACTGAAGGGAAAATGCCCCAAGAACAAGCAGGAACTGAAGACAGTTGCAGTAGAGGCCTTGCAGAGCATCACCAGGGATAAACCCAGTGTCCGGTGATGTCTATGCGTTCCAGACTTCAGGCTGTAATTGACTGCAAAGGATTTGCAACCACGTATTAAAAAGTGAAAGTTTGATGGATGATTGTTAATCTGTCCCATTACTTTTGGTCCCTTAAAAAGTGGGAGGCACATATCCAAACTGTTGTAATTCCTACACCATTCACCTGATTTGGATGTAAATACCCTCAAATTAAAGCTGAAAGTCAGCAGTTAAAGCACATCTTGTTTGTTTCATTTCAAATCCATTATGGTGGTGTATAGAGCCAAAAAGATTCGAATTGTGTCGACGTCCCAATATTTATGGACCTGACTGTATGTATGCCTACGTACAGATAAAAGTGTTAAGTGCAAGCAACCTTCAGGTACACACATTATAGATGTGCCTCTCGTGCTCCCTCGGGTCCTGCGGGCATATTCAGCCTGCACAATGTCTGTGCAACCAGGGTTGCACAGACATTGCCTTCCACACAGGCAGTGTGTCCATGGTCACCTACCAGGGCCCCAATCTGTACGCAGATTGGGGCGCACACCTATGGATTGCCTACAAAAGTATGCCTAACCTAAACTGTCTTACATGGAATGTCCGTGGCATCAGAGCCAAACCGGAGATAAACGCTGCTCTGACCTATCTTAAAGCACAGTGCGCAGACATTATGGTGCTGGTTGAAACCCAAATAATGGGTTAGCTGCTA
The DNA here is from genome assembly GCF_042186555.1 of Aquarana catesbeiana. Lineage (NCBI taxonomy): Eukaryota > Metazoa > Chordata > Amphibia > Anura > Ranidae > Aquarana > Aquarana catesbeiana. The sequence goes on along the minus strand of NC_133325.1, from coordinate 596,814,615 downwards.
CTGTCCCTTAAAAGGCCTTGGGTGGGATAGTTGTATCAAGCCCCCTACTCCGCACACTCTAGAGGTATTGCAATACTAGTGGCTAAGACAGCTCAATTTTCTATGCCGACGCTGAGATCCAAGGTTCCTGTTTATGCATGCCATGCTGAACGGACTGGAGCTTTTACTGTTGGCATATTATATACCCCCTCCATTCCAATTTAAACATGCAGGCTGAACATGACCAGATAGGCTCCAGAAGTAGTGGTGTCCCTAGACGCTGCAAAAGCGTTTGAGTCTGTGGAATGGGATTACCTCTGGGAATGTCTGGCCAGGTTTGGTTTCGGGCCTAATTTCATCAAATGGATTCAGCTTCTCTACCAAACTCCGAGTGCCAGGATCCTGGTCAATGGCAAAGTCTCGGACGCCTTCCCTCTATCCAGGGGCACACACCAGGGATGTCCCCTTTCCTGCTTACTATATGCTTTGGCGGTGGAGCCCCTGGCAACAGCGCTCCATACACACCCTGGGGTCAGAGGTCTACGATGTGGACAACTGACCGAAACAGTTAGCCTATATGCAGACGATATGCTGTTATACCGGGAAGATACAGGACAGTCTCTACTGACAGCTCTCGAAACCATAAAACAATTTAGGCGTTAGGTTTACAGATCAACTGGGACAATTCCCAGATCCTCCCCTTAGATATAGGGGACCCAACGGAGACACAGGCTTCATCCCCTCTAATTCGCATTAGCGCAATGAAATACCTAGGCATTATAAATCACTCAATCCCCAAAAGACTATATCAAAATGAACCTAGAACCACTATTTACAGTCCTAAAATCCAAAACACAGGCATGGACCAGACTGCCTCTGGGAGTCATGGGCCATATAAACTTAATTAAAATTATTCTATTACCCAAATTCTTGTACGTCCTATGGCATGCTCCAGTGTATATACCCCTGTGGATCTTTAAATCCTTAGAAGCCATTCTAAACTCCTTCATGTGGGGGCAAGACACGACACAAACTGCCCTGGCAAATGCTGAAGAATCCCACTGATTTAGGGGGTACGGCATTGCCGGACTTTAACTTATACTACCTGGTAGCCCAACTGTCTCACTTTTTCTATCTAGACAAAGCAGACAAGGAACGGTATTTGACCTTAGTATGCTCTCCCTTTGCTCAAATACACAAGCACCCCTAACAGCTTCTTCTCAGAGATCCTGGTGACCCCTGGACTCTTGGAGATCGTAAGGGTCTGCTATACAACCACTGCAAGATATGGGATGTGGTGAGAAGCAAACTCAAAGCTTCCCCCACGCACAAACAGACACGCCTGTGGGACAACCCTTGCTTACCCAAATTGCTACAACTACCGGATTGCAACTTGTGGATCACTAGCGGGGTAGTCCACCTAGCAGACATGTACTGTGGAGATATCCTAAAATCATTCCAACAACTTAAAGATCATTTTGGCCTCGCCAACTCCATGCACTTCTGATACCTCCAGGTTCGACACGCCCTACAGACCCAATTACGTGATACCCCCCCAAACCTGGAACTGGATGTACTTTGTATAATAGCCGAGCCAGAGTCTCAAAAACTAATTTCTACATTTAACTCACGCCTCATGCACCCTCCTGCAACGGCTCTCGCATACCAGCTGAAAGACCGCTGGACTGGGGACGTGGGGGAGATGGAGGACGAATGGGAGGAGGTGCTAGATGCCTGCAAAAAAGTATCTCATAAGATCTCAAACCATCTCACACAATTATACATTTTACATAGGTCTTACCTGACACCCTCACGATTAACCAAGTTTAGAGACAACTACAGCCCACTTTGCCCCAGATGTGAAAGGTCTACTGGCACTTTTTTTCAGATTATATGGTCTTGCCCGGTGATACAAGATTATTGGTTCCAAATAGCGAAATTCATACATGACATGATGGGCTCCCCCGTTAAACTCTGCCCTAAACAATGTTTACTGGGAGTGTTCCCAGACCCTGACTTCGACAAGTTCCACCATATATTTCTACAGGAAACACTGTTTATAGCCAGATTACTCATAGCACGGAAATGGCTCAGGGCGTTGCCACCTATCACTCAGGAGTGGATTGCCGCAATTAATGTTGCGTTACTCTACAAAAAGGAACTTTATGCTCATAGAGGATGCCCTTCTAAATATGGAAAGATTTGGGATGCTTGGTTGGGAGAAGCCTCCACCTGTGATGGGTTGGATGACAATCCCGCCTGATCGGAGTGAGGGTGGGGTGGGCACACTCTCCTCACATTACTCCAGTAGAATCAAGAGGCTATATGTTAATGTCAACACGTATACGTACCTGCATTGATGTCCAAGAATACTTTACTAGTTTCTTTTTCTTTTATTGTTTTTCAATACTCCATCTGTATTTTCTTGTAAATGTACAATATTTGCATCATGATTACTGTTATCGTGTAATCATGCATATTTTTCAAACAAAGAACGTTGTTTGTTAAAAAAATAAATAAATAAAAATGCACTGCTTTCAAATGTTATAAATACAACTTAATCCATATTCCAAAGATTTAAGGGCAATTTAACATTTGGGAGTTATGATCGCTACCAAGCGTTTGCTTTCTTCAGACTAAGGCAAGCCAAACATTATGCAAAGAAACCTGCTTAAATCCCCCCCATCAATGTCAATGTTGATGGAGGAATCCCTCCCGCTGTGCTATTGTGTTCTTACAGCGGGAGGTTTCCCTGCCGTCAGAATACAATGATCACTGCTTGCAGCTATAGCTGCCGGCAGTGATCGGAAAAAAAAAAAAAAAAAAACCTGACAAGCTGGTTGTACTGAACCCTATCTGTCTATGGCTGGCTTAAAGCATTTTTTCCAACCTTCATTTGTTATTATTCATGTCCCCAGCATGTTACTTTATAGGCAATAACCTGTGTTCTTGTTATGTGCCCCTACTAAACTTATGGAGCGAGACCGATTTCTGCAAAACAGCAATCATAAGCACAGTGCCAGCTTTAAAGTGGTTGTAAAGGTTTAAGGATTTTTTTTACCTTCATGCATTCTAAGCATGAAGGTAAACCTTCTGTGTGCAGCAGCCCCACTAATACAATACTTACCTGAGCCTCATCTCAATCCAGCGATGTTCACGAGAGCAGCGGCATGCCCGGGTCACTTCCTCCTCATCGGCTAAGACAGCAGACAGTAGCTCCACTACTGTCAATCATGACCAGCGAGCCAATAAGGAGAGAGCGGGGGCAGGGTCGAGTCACGCTATGTGTGTGAATGAGCACAGCAGTAGCTTGAGAGCAAGCCTGCTTGTGTGCCCCCATAGCAAGCCGCTTCCTATAGGGGCACACGGGCAGGGAAATATGCCCAAACTTGCCATTGAACAGAGTCCCTGACAGCCATGTGCATGAGTTCTTTAGGTAGAAATGGGTTCCTTGAAAAAGGGAAAAGGGAAAAAAAAAAAAAAAAAAAAAAGAAAGGAGCAGTTTTTCTTTTTGAAACATATACTAGAACTTTTGCTTTTTTTGAGGGTTTATGCACAACTTAACATTACATAAAAAAACCCTGACAAAATTGGAAAAAGGTATTCTAACAAAAGAGGAAAAAAAAATGCCAATGGAAATCAGAAAGTTTAACAATTCAGAAAGACTGTTAGTGATGCAATGACTTCTGAGCATCAATGCATGGAAGCATCCTGCTGGAATCCATTAACAAAAGGATCAGTAGAAGGGTGTGTAAGAAGGATCACTTTACATTGCCGCGTGAACTTTAAGGCTTAAGCAATGTTTTCCCATGAGAAAACTGAATAATGCTTTCAATTTCCTCTGCATACATCGATAGAACATGGTCTCAGACTATCTCTGCTCAGCACTTTCTGAAATGACCTCACTAGTTTCCGTGTCTCCGGTTCCCTGAAGACCAGGGCTGCTACAAAACTCTTCTAGATTAGAGAAACTTTAAAAAGAAGGGTCCTTGGGTACCACCATTTTTTTACAAATTTACTAGCCGACTGGCACACCAGAAAAATGGAACGAAGCCTAGATTAGTTAAAGTGCATCTGTACTCAGGGTTTGTTGGATTCTAAAGGCTCGTACACACTATATGAAAATCGGGCAAACATTTTCATCCAAAGAATTTCCGTACGATTTTCGTATAGTGTGTACGGAAATTCCCGAAGGGACAAACTCCAAAATTGTTCTTGTACGGGAACAGAAAAAACTATTTTCGTTTAATGTGTACGACTTTTTTACAAGAAAAAAAAAAAAAAAAAAAAAAAATTAGAAAAGTCTGTATGATCAGAAAAACAAAAAAAGCCTTTGTAGTACGAAAATATTCGTAACGATCCTTACACACGTTCCCAAAATCGTACAAAAAAAATACAGCTTTCGACGCAATCGTACGATAATCAGATTGTTGGTACAGAACTTGCGAGAGCCAATCACGACAGTTCATCTGATCAGACATGCACAAAAATTTTCCTCTTATGATACCAGATCGTACGATTTTCGTTTAGTCAGTACAGTTGTCGTCTGAAAATACAAACACAACACATGACTTCACGTACGATTTTTTTTTTTCTGTAGTACGAGAATTTGTGACTTTAGTAACCTATTCAATTTCTACTTGCGACTAATAAGCGGAAAAAGTCAGGCGATCTGTCACCAATTTTCGGATCATATGTACGGGGCATAAGAATGTTTGTACAAATTTTCTTTCAGCCTCTCCGATTTGCTGTGAAACAGCGAGAAAAATCTGACGAACCTCTGTCCGATTTTCGTATAGTGTGTAACCCACTTAAGAGTTTACAAGTATCTTGTGTTTTTACATTAGAAGACTACCAACCAAGACCCCCCCCCCCCCCCTGCATAAAGTAGATAAGCGAAGAGCTGTGATTTTGAAGTGAATTTTGAGCACCTATTTACACCATGCTTCGTTGGTGTGATTCTGAATGGCACCTCACCACACTTTTCAGCACTGATGTGCATTGTACTGCTCTCCTAAAAATGCTGCATGCATTTTTTTTGGTCCATTGTGGATCGTGGGGCAGACTTTTTAAATGAATAGGCTTCCCTAAAGCCTAGTGCACATGGGTCGAATGTCAGGCGGCATCATTCGGCCTGTGTGTACAGGAGTCAGGCCTGCATCTGAAGAAAGGGCATGACCGAAAAAGGCAATGACGGAGGGGCCGTCCCTGTCAGAACCCAATAGAACAGCAGGGGAGATCGCTATACTAACACCACATATTTAGTACAGCGACTCCGACCTGAGATGTCAGTTTCTTCGCGTTCAGCCCGCTGGGTTGAACGAAAAAAAAAAAAAAAAAAGAACAAACAAGTGTGTACAAGGCTTAAAAAGGGAATAAAATCCTGATGGGTTTTACTTCCTCCGTTTCCTGCAAAGCATCGCATACTAGCCCATTATGTGGCACTTAACTGCAGAAGAAACCCACGATGTCACCGATGTGTGGCCGCGTCCATCTTCAACCCCTCCGGCCTGAGTCGCATCACGATCATGCCCTTTCTTCAGTGCGCATACGCCAATGACGTCGGCGTCATTGGCGTACACGTTTAGGAGATATTTCCAGTACCTACAGGAATGCGTCATTATAGGCTTACCTGTAGGGAAAAAAAGTGGTTGTACAGGGTTTACAACCACTTTAAGACAACGTGTTAATGCACTCACAGGGGTCCAGGTGTGTGCATGGAGCCCAAGGATTCATTTCTCCACAATTCCTATATCAGAGGTGAATGAAGGCTTGTTTTCAATTGCCTTAATACTCGTTTCAGAATACTTTTATTGTGCATAGTATAGGCACAGGTTCACACTAAACCGGTCATCACAAGAATGAAGCCATCACATACACCAAAAAGGTTACCTCCTGGATTAAGTTAGCTTACATCTTTATAATATATGCATATTTAAAAGTTTAGGAGGGTGAACATCACCAGCAGGTAAAAAGTTGTAAAGTAAAAAAAAAAAACACAAAAATATATAAATACAAGGTGGAAGGGGGGGGGGGGGGGAATTTACAGCCATTACTGTAACCCCCCTGTAATATACAGTATGTAAATGTTTCTCTCGCTTTTGTACATGGTTGCCAACTGTCAGCAGAAGTGTTACATGCTCCCCTTCCCTCTGCATTGCTCTTACCAATAGTTGTCTTGGGTAAGTGCTTGGAACAGAGACAAGTGTTGGATATCAAGTAGTTACCTCCTTGATAGCTAGATGTGAGGCGAACCAGTGGGGAAAGGGGTGGGACACACAAAGCATATAGGAACACAGGACAAAAAAACTTCATGTACTTTGTCCCTTGGGGGGGGCAGAGAGGGGATCACAACGCAGGGATGAAGTATGCAACTGGAGCAGGTGCAAGAAGGCACTTGAGGGGTTATTTACGAAAGGAAAATCCACTTTGCACTGCAAGTGCACTAAAATGTGCAGTTGCTGTAGATTTGAGGGGGACATGCAAGGAGAATAAAAAACATAATTTTAGCTTGCACAGAATTAGATGATAAAATCAGCAGAGCTTACCCTCATTTCAGATCTACCCCTCAGATTTAAAGCAACAGCACTTCCAAGTGCACTTGTAGTGCAAAGTGGATTCTCCTTTCGTGAATAACCCCCTTGGTCTAAAAAGTGCACTTACCCCTTAGGGGAGCAGGGGAAAGGTACACCAGGTCAGGAACTTTGGTTAAGAGCAAAAATAAATAAATAAAAAACATGTGCCAAAGGATTTGGCACTGTATTCTTGCGCACAACACACCTCAGCCTTACGCCAGAGCCAGCCGGCTAATACTAGGATTTCCATGTTCAGCTTCACATGTAAAGCTGCCCAATTATTGGAAAAAAGGTGAAAAAAAACTGAGAAAACGTTTTAGCCAAAGAAAACACACACACATATTATAGGATCAAAACATTCTTACTTTAAGTTCTCATGCACACGGGGCATTAGAAAAAACGAGCTGCAAAGCCACTATCAACGCCAAGAAAAAGTGGCTGTAAAAATACGCTTTTAGCAGCTTTTTGCGTTGGTGTTAATTTGCGTTTAGCCGCGTTAGCTTTTGGCTCCGTTTTTCTGCCTCTATTCAAAATTAATGGTTCCCTATGAGAGCCGTCTTAACTGATCTACTTTCAGTCCATTGATTTGAATAGAAATTGGATTCAAGATGATAATGCTTGTGCTCTGAGGATCATGAAGGGGAACCCCTCGGCAAAATGAGAAGAAAAAAAAAAAAAAAAAAACACACAAATCCCGGTTCTTTCAGGGGAGTAGAGACAGATTGTGTGTCCATACTAAGTATGAACACCAACCTCTCTCTCTCCTAGGCAGTCCCATCCCCCCAGTTAGAACACAACTAAGGAACACAGTTAACCCCTTCCCCGCCAGTGACATTTACACAGTAATCACTGCATTTTTATAGCACTGATCACTGTAGAATTGTCATTGGTCCCAAAAATGTGTCAAAAGTGTCCAATTCGCCCACTGCAATATCGTAGTCCCGAAAAAATAAATAAATCACAGAATGCCACCATTACTAGTTAAAAAAAAAAAAAATATATAATAATATATAAAAATGCCATAAATCTGTTATTTTGTAGACGCTATAACTTTTGCGCAAACCAATCAATATATGCTTATTGCGATTTTTATTACCAAAAATATGTAGGAGAAAACATATTGGCCTAAACTGAGAAAAAATTTGCTTTTTAAAAAAAAAAAAAAAAAAAAAAAAAAAAAATTGGGGATGTTTATTATAGCAAAAAGTACAAAATATTGTGTTTTTTTCAGAATTGCCACTCTTTTTTTGTTTATATCTCAAAAAATAAAAAACAGCAGAGATGATCAAATACCACCAAAAGAAAGCTCTATTTGTGGGGAAAAAAAAAAAGGACGTCAAATTTCTTTGGGTACATTGTTGCACGACCATGCAATTGTCAGTTAAAGCGACGCAGTGCCATATCTCAAAAAATGGCCTGGTCATTGAGCAGCCAAATCTGCCGGGGCTGAAGTGGTTAACCACTTAAAGACTAAACCTTTTTCTGACACTTGCTGCTTACAAGTGAAAAACAGTATTTTTTGCTAGAAAATTACCTAACACCCTCAAACATTATATATATTATTTTAGCAGAGACCCTAGAGAATAAAATGGTGGTTGCTGCAATATTTTATGTCACACTGTATTTGCGCAGCAGTCTTTCAAACACGATTTTTTGGGAAAAAATACACTGTAAAGTTAGCCCAATTTTTTTGTACGATGTAAAAGATGAAGTTATGCCACGAGAATCGTGATCTTTATTCTAAGCAAAAAAAATTGTGATTCTCATTTTAGCCAGAATTTTAACAAAACCATGTAGTGCAAGGACCTGCCTGATTGCATAAAAATTGAAACCCTTAAGGTTTGACCTCATATTATACGGTTTTGGTAAATCCGAAGGGAAAAAAAAAATCTACAGAAAATTGTATAGTGTGTATCCAGCTTTAGTTACTTAAAAAAAAAAAAAAAATTATGTTAGCTTACCCAGGTCAACAAACTTCTTGGCTTAATTTGTGCACTTGCTGAAAAGGGCTGGATTGTTTAGGAGGTTTCAGGTTCATGTGCAAATGTTTCATATAATTAAAAATGCACCCATTTGAAGCAGAACCTGCTCTGACAACTACCACGCTGGCACGTAAATTCACATAAATGATTACTTCTTACAGGTGGAACGCAAGAAAACAGGTGAGTCTCATTTACCTTTTGGGCATTGCACTACAGAAGCTCCTGGAACATGTTTGGCTAGTATGTTTTACATGAGCTTGTCATTCTTGCAGCTGGCGAGTGAAGCAGGATTCTACAAAAACATTTTAACTAGTTCTGTCAGTCCTATACAATAGATTTAGTGAGTACAAACAGTGTTGAGTGTCAAAGAAAGTATATCACCTTATCAAATGTAAAATGAAATGTTAAACCATTACTAACCAATACACCTGAAACCAGTGGAATACCCAACTTAACGTTTGCCAAGAAACATATGCAGAAACCACCACTGACCGTTTTGCAGAAAATTTTCGAATTCATGGAGATCTGCAGTGGCAATCAACATGTTTCATTTGGCACAAATTTCCCTTATATAAAGAAACTGGTATTAAACTATCAACAACAACCCAAAAATAATCTAGCATCATGGGAATAATATATAAGCAGCACAACAGTGAAATGTCCTCAGAGTTAACTTTAATGATATACGGATATAGATTATATATCTATACATACACACACACACACACACACACACACATATACATACATATATATATATATATCCATATACACACACATATATGCACATGTAAATGTAGTTTTAGTAAATATAAATGGCTTTTCTCATCAGCAGTATATATAGCCTTCTTGTGACTTCTATCAGTGTCCGGCCGAAGGACCCCTCACCCTCTATCTGGCTGTCTGGAGACAGTGCTGATCCTGTCCTGATCATATGCACCCTCCCAAAAAAAAAAAAAACACACCTCTAGCAATACACACCAAACTGAGCATGTGCAGAGTGCCTCCAAAGGCTCTGTCTTATCAGAAGATGGATTGGGAACAGTGGAAGGGGAGGATCAGAGAAGACAGGATCCAACAGTCTTTTCACACAATGTGCAGGATTAACCCCTTAGGTTCCACAGTGAGTATAACAAGCATGCTTTACTGCATATACAGACTGATTTTACTGTTGTGGGTTGAGTAACACCAAGTCTAAAATATAGATTATGGTACAAGTCACTGGCTTACCAGAATTCCCTTTTCACCTTCTTAAGATCATCAACTACTGCGCAATTCACATAACCACCAGACCTAGGGAAGGTGCAAACAACTGAAATATTGAATGCACACCTATATACACACACTGGCTGGCAGAAATGTCGACAGTGTGTATGTGACACCTAGGTTTCTAACATACACGTCCAGGGTTTGTGGATGATGTGGAGGAGGGGGAAAAAAAAAAAAAAAAAACTTTGTTTCATCAGAATCTTAGTAAGTTCTGTTGTGCGTGCTTGAGTCCAGAGGCTTTGTAGACCTTTGAATTGAATAAAGCCCTCAATTCCATGTCCACAATGTACCTGGTTCATTAGTCTCAGCTGTCCTTCATATATGCACCCTTCACTGGAGGCTCAGCATTTTCTCTCTTGCTCTCTCTCTCTGCAGTGGGAGCCTGATGCTGGGTGAAAAGGCTGAGTACTGACAGAACACTGTAAACTGTACAAGCACTATCTACCTGTTTTGTAACATCCATTAGCATTAAGGGACAAGAAAAAAAACAAAAAAAAAAACAAACAGTGTAAGGACTAACATCCGAAACACATAGGCTGTTTTTACAGCGTTGTATAGCTTTTTTCAATAAAGTAATACAATTTTTTGGATGTCATCCTGAGTGCCGACCATCCCTTTCCTTATCCATTAGGGGACACAGTTAGTCAGGAACTGACCTGAGTTTAGTTTGTGGTTTAGAGAGACAATCTGCTACTTTGATTTATGCTATGAACTTGTGGTACAAAGCCCTCCTGCCATTTACCACTTGACAACCAGTAAAATACAGTATGTCGCTTAAGTTTAAGTGGTCATAGTGGGATGATGCCTGCAGCTGGAACCATGAGAAGTGGATCTATCCACTGACTTTTCATGAATGGGATTGTTGGAAAAGGGGCTGCAGCACTGATCAGAGTATTCTGAGGGAATCTTCTGCCATCAGATCCACCTCGAATGTATGGTTGGTGAAATCAGCTCAGTTTTTTGGGGGTTTTTTTTGTGTTCAACCGGTTGGCTTTAGAATCTTTACTTGAATCTTTTATAATCTTTAATATGGCATTATATTTACTGATTATACGAGACCCTACAGTGATGTTAGGGGCTGCACTTGAGGCCCCTATATGAAGAAAGTTGACCTTTACTGCATTATTGCCCACTGAGGTTCTGGCATTTGACGCGGAAGGGCCCTTTCTCAATTTGGAAAGAAAAAAAAGGCTAAAAGTTTTCTCTTTTTCATACATCATGGGACACAGACTCAGGCTAATATTCATTACCTACTGGGTTATACGCCATCTCCAGGTGAATGGACATTGGTAGACCAAAGGTCTTCAGACAGGAAGTGATCCTCTATATAACCCCTCCCACACAGGAAGCACTTAAGTTTTTTACCAGTGTCTGCAAGGTGGATGGCACGGTTTGTTTGAGTTCTCTGAGCTCCAGGTCTCTAGTCTCACAAACGGTTCTTAAATGAATCAAGGGATTGACCGATCGGCTCCATTTGACACAGGCTTTATATGCTTAGATAAATGGTACACGAGCCTCTCAAGAAGACTCAAGATCCTGCAAGGTTTTGCCTGTAATGCAGCCTCTGGACCCTGCGAAGTGGAATCCTGGACACCAGAGCGCTAAGGCATTCCTGCAGGGTGCTGTACAGGTCCAAGGGAGTGGACCCTAAACATAAAAAGGGTACCCAGTCCTTGAAGGTCCTCAAGTGACAGGAACCCGCCGTGATGGGTGAAGTTTGGGCTCTTAGTTTCTAAGCTGACCTGCGCCTGGACTAGTAAGTGAAACCCCTTTACTATTATTGTGAGGTGTCCCAGTGATTGCAACAATCAGTCAAGCTAGCTAGAGGCTGGACACCTATGTGCAGTGACCATATGGGGGGGGGGGGGGGGGTTGGGCTAACTGTGGGTGTTTGCAAAGTGTACCTTTTTTGCTTATGTTTGGCTGTTTACCTGTAGGATTCGCGCACAACGGTGTGCCATTTCGCCTTGGTTCACCATGGCGCATGTGCATTCGCAAATGTTGCTGTGTACAAAAGTTTGGCGGCCATGGCGCACATGCATTCACAAAAGCGCCGCTGGTCTTAGCAGTTTTGTTTGGTGGCCATGGTGCACACAGCTTCGCCGCACATGCACAGTAGCCTTTATCTGAGGATTTGCGTCATACATGAATAGTCACGCCATTCGCCGGGACCACGCACGTGCGTGCACACAGAACGTTCCAGCACACACCCAGCTTATTTAGGCTGTATAGGCCAAGCATGCGGGGCTTCCAGAAGGCAGCTGTGGGATACAGAGCAGGCTCTGAACAGACACTTGCAGCGGTTCATTCTTTCCTTACCGAGTCACGTGAGTTACCAAGTGTTGCTTGGCAGGCTAAAAGGTGCCTATTAAAAGGGTCTCCCTTCTGAGGCGTTTTAATACTACACCCAAGTACTCTTTGTGGCGGGTAAATGTCTTCAAAAAAGAGGACCGTAACTAACACTATAGGGAAGGGCACACAGATGTCGTCAGTAGTTCCTGATGAACCTAGTCATATCCCTAGTGTGATATCCTCCGAGGCAGTGCCCTATGCCCAGTTCCATACCAGGCCTTTACAACAAGACATCTTGTTGGCCTGGACCAGAAGAGGAAAAGCCCTGGATTACCCAATGTGCTTATCTCCTCAGGCACGCTTAAGCCTAAAGTGATGGTTGCAGGATTAGAACCTGCGAAAGGGAAAATCCTTTCTCCCAGTTACTTGGAGAGTGACTACAGATGCCAGTCTCTCAGGCTGGGGAGTGACCCTAGAATGGCTCACAACTCAGGGGAAATGGTCAGGGACAGAATAGATCCTGCCTATCAACGTCCTGGAATTACGGGCAGTACGTCTGGCCCTACGGTCCTGGACAGTGGAGCTTCAGGACTGCCCTACCAGGGTTCAGTCCGACAATGCCACTGCAGTGGCCTATATAAACCAAGGCGGTACCAGGAGTCGTTCAACTCTGAAGGAGGTGAACCACATACTAGCCTGAGCAGAGGGACATGTGCTGATTATATCGGCAGTCCATATCCCAGGAGTAGGGAACTGGAAGGCAGATTATCTCAGCCGCCAGCAGATCTGCCTGGGGGAATGGTCCCTACACTCAGGGCAGTTCCAGGAAATTTGCCAGTGTTGGGGATGGCCAGAGGTCGACCTATTGGCACCCACATTCAACAAAAAGCTACAGCAATTTGTGTCCCGAACAAGGGATCCTCTGGCAATCGGAGAAGATGCTCTGATAGTTCCATGGAGACAATACTCCTTGGTTTATGCTTTCCCTCTGATCCCTCTCCTTCCACATTTGTTGCGCAGGAATCGGAAAGAGGGGGTTCCAGTCATTATGGTGGCACCAGCCTGGTGCATAAGGCCTTGATCCTCAGAGATCGTGAGACTGACAATAGACGGGCCATGGACGCTTCCACATCGCCCCAAACTACTGTCTCAAGGTCCTATATTCCACCCCAATTTACAGTCTCTAAATTTGACAGCATGGTTATTGAAGCCAATGGCTATTGAAGCCAGGGTGTTAAAGGACCGTGGCATCTCGGGATCAGCAGTTTCTACCCTAGTGAATGCTAGAAAAGCTGTCACTAGGAAAATTTATCATAAGGTCTGGAAGACATATTGCTTGGTGTGAATCCAGAAAATTGGCATCCTCGGAAATACGCGATTGGGAGAATTCTCTTTTCTACAGTCACCTGTGGAAATCAAATTGGCTTTGAGTACAATCAGAGGTCAGGCTTCGGTCCTATCAGTATTCTTTAGCCTCCCATTCACTGATCCAAACCTTTATGCAGGGGGCAACTAGTTTGCTTCCCCCCCTATTAGGTCACCAATGTGTCCTTGGGACTTGAACTTGGTGCTGTCTATGTTACAGAAACAACCATTTGAACCTATCAAGGAAATTTCACTAGACTTGCTGTCACGCAAGCTAGCCTTCCTGATGGCTATCATTTCGGCTAAAAGGGTGTCGGAATGGCGGCCCTTTCATGCAGGAAACCGCACTTGATCCTTCGCAAAGACAGGGTCGTGTTACGACCTGTTCCATCCTTTTTGCCAAAAGTGGTGTCGGACTTTCATTTAAATCAGGATATTTTTGCCGTCTTTTTTTCTCTCAGCCTCGTTTGGCGGAAGAGAGACGGCTGCATTCTTTGGACGTTGTCCGGGCAGTCAAGGTTTATTTGTCTAGATCTGCGGAAATCTAAAGATCAGACTCCTTTTTTGTTTTACCAAAAGGACCTAAAGCAAGGGCAGGCAGCTTCCAAAGCTTCCACTGCCAATTGGGTTCGTCAATTGATCATTCAGGCCTACGGTCTGAAACATAAAGCTCCTCCCTTTAGTGTGAGAGCTCATTCTACCAGGGGTGTAGGAACCTCCTGGACTTTTTACCATCAGGTATCTGTGGCTCAGATTTGTAAGGCTGATACCTGGTCTTCAGTGCATACGTTCACAAAATTTTATCAAGTGGATGTTTGAGCAGCCGAGGATTCAGCTTTTGGGCCGCAGTGTACTGCGGGCTGCCGTATAAGGCTATTGTTTGGCAGGGTGTCTCCCTCCCTTCAAAGATATTGCTCTGGGACATCCCAGTAGGTAATAAATATTAGCCTGACTCTGTGTCCCATGATGTATGAAAAAGAAAATAGGATTTTTTTCGTCATACTTACCTGTAAAATCCTTTTCTTTGAGTACATCATGGGACACAGAGATCTCTCCCCTCTTTTTTGAGGATTCAGTGCTTACTACAAAACTGAAATGCTTCCTGTGTGGGAGGGGTTATATAAGGGATCACTTCCTGTCTGAAGACCTTTGGTCTACCAGTGTCCATTCACCTGGTGATAGAGTATAACCCAGTAGGTAATGAATATTAGCCTGACTCTGTGTCCCATGATGTACTCAAAGAAAAGGATTTTACAGGCAAGTATGATGAAAAAAATCTTATTTTTTAACTTCATGCATTCTATGCATGAAGGTAAAAAAAACCTTCAGTATGCAGCTCCCCCCTCAGCCCCCTCTTACCTAAGCACGATCTCGATCCAGCAACATGCATGAGACCTGAGGCTCTCCTGGGTCTCTCCCTGATTGGCACCCGCTGCTGTCAATCACAGCCAGTGAGGCAGGAGCAAGGGGCAGGGCTGAGCCCCACTTTGTTTCTTATGGACGCAGAGAGCCGGCTTGAGAGTGGATTGTTACGGAGGCACTCGGCAAGGGAGAGGGGCCAGAGCGCCAGCGGGGGGACCCCAGAAGAAGAGGATCAGGGCTGCTCTGTGCAAAACCAACTGCACAGAGCAGGTAAGTAAAACATGTTTACTTTTATTTTTTTTTAACATGTTTTCCTTTACAATCACCTTTAAAAGTACTACCCGGCTACATGAACCTTTTCTTCACTGGATGAATAGGGGTTAGTCATTCTTCCTTAAGCTGACCATACACCGAGACTTTTTTTCACTAAGCCTGCAGGTTAAAAATGGAAAAAAAATGTAAAAGTTATCAGATTCCTCCATCCCCGCTATACAGCTCAGATGGACGAATTGGCATTGCCAGCTATGATGGCTGTGTGAATCTCTGAACAGCTGAAGCATCTGATTGGATTCAGCCAATGTTTAGCCATCAACTTTCTGCCCAGCATCTTTGATTTTTCTAATCAAATGAGATTAAATGAAAATGTGGCAACAGGGCCACTCACAAAGCCAATTTTAGCCAGTTCATCAGGAACCAGACAAACTGGATGGCCAGCTTTATTCTGGTGAATTTGTAGTTACATTTTCCAGTGAGCAAGTCAAGTTCACAATACAGAGATTAAATAAAGAAAGAATGTGCAGCAAACATCACATTTACTTCTTTACATGCTGTTGCTTTTCTTAATGCAAGAACATTATTATCCTCTTATACATCATTATTCCAGCCAATGCACTGTGAATAGCTGCCTCCTCTTGTTTTTATCATTTCCAACAATATACACACGCACCCTGTGAATTCCAAGGCTTTAGATTTCTAATTACTTTCAGTTCCCCTTACTGACAGATCAATGCAGGACAGCAAAGGAGTGTCTGCAGGCACTATGTACTGAAACCTCTGAGTTTGAGTGCAAACTACTGGCATATGCCCACCTTTCATTTAATAGAAAAAAAAAATACATTTACAGACCATGTAGTGGCCATTACAGAGTAGGAAGGGCATGAAAATAGTGTTTTTCTAAATCACTCATCTAGATCAGTGTCTATTATAACAAATCACACATGAACAATGCACACAATAATGCGCTCTGTGGTGTGAACAAACCCTCAGCTGAACTTGCACGATTTTTCATTCCCGCACGGTCAATCCTGACTTCGGGGGCGATTTCAGAGACACCTGTGTAGGTTTCTGCACAGATGTCTATTTAAAATCGCAACACGAAGTTGCCAAATGTAGTACAGAAACTACTTTTGGGAATCGGTGTGGCGCTGCAAGTGCAGCTTCGCACCAATTCGGACAGTGCCATTGGCGGCCAATAGCCGCCGATTTGGCATGCAATTTGACATGTCAAATCGCATGACAAATTGCTGCAATGTGAACCAGGGCTAAATAGGAGTCAGTACAAACCTGCCATCATTTAAAGTGCCATTGATTAACCCCAAATAAAGTTCAGCTGTTCTAGTAGGTCTTTCCTGACATTTTCTTAGTCACATCCTACATCAAAAGCCATGGTCCGCAGAGAGCTTCCAAAGCATCAGAGGGATCTCATTGTTAAAAAGTATCAGTCAGGAGAAGGGTAAAAAAGAATTCAAGGCATTAGATATACTATGGAACACAGTGAAAACAGTCATCATCCAGTGGAGAAAATATGTTACAACAGTGACATTACAAAGAACTGGACATCCCTCCAAAATCGAGGTAAAAACAAGAAGAAAACTGGTCAGGGAGGCTGCCAAGAGGCCTACAACATTAAAATGAGCTGCAGGACTATCTGGCGAGTACTGGCTGTGTGGTACATGTGACAATCTCCTGTGTTCCTCATATGTCTGGGCTATGGGGTAGAGTGGCAAGACGGAAGCCTTTTCTTACGAAGAGAAACAACCAAGCCCGGTTAAATTTTGCGAAAACACATCTGAAGTCTCCCAAATGCATGTGGAAAAATGTGTTATGGTCTGATGAAACCAAGGTTGAACGTTTTGGCCAGAGTTCCAAAAGATATGTTTGGCACGAAAACAATGCTGCACATCAACAAAAGAGCACAATACCCACAGCGAAGCATGGTGGTGGCAGCATCATGCTTTGGGGCTGTTTTTCTTCAGCTGGAACAGGGGCCGTATTTAAGCTAGAAGGAATGAACTGTTCCAAATACCAGTCAATATTGGCACAAAACATTCAGGCTTCTGCTAGAAAGCTGAACATGAAGAGGAATTGGAAGCATACATCCAAATCAGCAAAGGATGATCTGAAGAGGGCTGTGCACAGGAGATGCCCTCACAATCTGACAGATTTGGAGTGTTTTTGCAAAGAAGAGTGGGAAAATATTACCAAGTCAAGATGTGCTATGCTGATAGACTCATACCCAAAAAGACTGAGTACTGTAATAAAATCAAAAGGTGCTTCAACAAAGTATTAGTTTAAGGGTGTGCACACTTATGCAACCATATTTTAGTTTTTTTATTTTTACTTCCCTCCACCTTAAATATTTCAGTTTGTTGTTCAACTGAGTTGTACAGTTTATAGGGTACATTAAAAAAAAGGTGGAAAAAGTTCTGAAATTATTTATTTTTGTCTAATTTTTTTACATCACAGAAACCCAACATTTTAATAGGGGTGTGTTGAAATTTTATATCCACTTTAAGTACTTGCTCCTCAAAAAAATAAATAAATAAAAGTTCCAAACATGTTAGAGGAGAGGGGGGAGAATGAGGATCAGTGGAACTTTTAAAAGGTGAAGTTCCATGCCACTACCTATATGCTATTAGCTGTTGCAAGACCCCTTTCACACTGAGTGAGGCATTTTTCAGGCGCTTTTGGGCTAAAAATAGCACCTGTAAAAGCACCTGAAAAACACCTGCCCTGCAGTCTCAGTGTGAAAGCCCGAGTGCGCTGGCAGGACCTTTAAAAAAGAAAAACACCAGCAAGCAGCATCTTTGGAGCAGTGTATACACCGCTCCTGCCCATTGAAATGAATGGGCAGTGCCGCTGAACCGCCGGCAAAGCGCCACTGCAGGGTTGTTTTAACCCTTTTTCGGCTGCTAGTGGGGGTCAAAAGCACCCCACTAGCGACTGAAAACCTCTGCAAAAACTACGGTAAAGTGCCGCTAAAAATAGCGGTGCTTTACCGCCAATGCCCCAGTGGGAAAGCAGCCTAAAGGATTAACTTCCATGCTTGAACACCCACTATGGCTTTTGGACACTCATGCACTGGGCCACGTCTAATATTCTCAAACAGTCTTTATCACTGTTACTAGAGCTTCCATTTCATTCTTTGAAAGGTAATTGCCTCAAATATTAGGAGGCTAAGACAAAAAATAAAATAAGAAAAATACATTGATAAATGTTTCTTATAACATAGCAATCTTTCATTCTGAGTTCAGGGCCACTTTAATTCCGACTATCTAGTGACACTAATGCTATGTACACATGATAGGATTTTCTGACAACAAAACAGTGTATTTATTTCCGACAGATGTTGGCTGAAATTTGTCTTGCATACACACGGTCGCACAAATGTTGTCGGAAATTCCGAACGTCAAGAACGCGGTGATGTACGACGAGCCGAGAAAAATTAAATTCAATAGCCAGTGCGGCTCTTCTGCTTGATTCTGAGCATGCATGCGTCGGAATTGTGTACACACGATCGGAATTTCTGGATTTTGTTGATGGAAAATTTGAGAACCAGCTTTCAAATTTTTATTGTCGGAAATTCCAAAAACAAAATGTCCTATGGAGCCTACACACTGTTGGAATTTCCGAAAACAAGCTCACATCGAACATTTGTTGTTGGAAAATCCTACCATGTGTACAGGGCATAACAGTCATTTGAATCTTGAAAATCATCTATTCTGCAGACTTTTTTCAGGCATATTCTATCTCAAAATTCCTCCAATTTAAGATGCTTACCAGATGGTAACTAGATCAAAAGGTTTTTTCCATTAAAAAAGGGTATAGTTTTAACGTTAGACCTTTAGGAAAATTACAATGCAAAAATCAATACTATTTCCTTGTTCTAATACACCAGTGTATTTTAAACTCTTTGTAGATGATGGTAAAATTCCTTATTAAAAAAGGAAGCATCTGGGTTGCCTATGCGTTTGGAGGTCTGGAAGGGTACGAGAAAGCTGAAACATTACTGAAATGTTGGCCAATTGTAAAACAGTCCACAGTAGAACTTGTTCTGGTAAAGCTTATTGAGTTAGGCTGTCGTAGTACACATCTGGTACAAAGGACATAGAGGAAGATGGAGCATTCTAATAAAAGGTTTCAGAGACTTAGGTACCAAGTTACAGCGGAACTAAACTCTCTTAATCAACGTTAACTATTTTTAATCCTTCTACTGCTAGCATTAGTAAATGGATAGGAAGGTATATTACATTTACTTGTTTTTAACCTCATTTATACATTTCAGTTGCTTTCTAGCCTAGACCAAAATGATGTTACACGTCCCAGGAATCTCCATGGGCAATTTTTGTCAGACTGTGGACATGGCGCATAGTATGATGACATGATATTTACATAAGAAATAGAGTCCTCAATCATCAGTGAGGATCCCAGCATAGTTATCATAGGATCATCAGTATGTTGTGCAGATGAATCTTCATTTCATATCCCCATTCAGGACCTTCACACAGATCGGATGATGACAGATAACCAATCAGGCAGACATTAGGTGCAGGTGTGATTACACACAGCACAGCTTTCAGGTTACCTGCAGAATCATCCCAGTAACCCAAACTTGTTCCCGTAACCTGCATTCCATCTATATTATAAAAAGGGATCTACCAACACAGAGGCTGAATAGAGGAACCTTGCAGAGCCTTACAGTGCACATTGATGGATGTCAGCACGCACTGCACTCCAAAGGAACACACAAATCATCAGAAAGGAGCCGGTGTTCTGTCGGATAGTGCCCTCTATCGAAAAATGCCCACTCCAGCCTGCACAGTACGGAACGGCACAACAGCCTATTTACGATCAGCTGTTGTGACGGCGTGACACCGCATGCACAGTGCAGACACACAGAGTGACGAGGGACAGAATTATTCTCAGAGTCAGCCTTGCACTTTCGGGGCGTGTTCAGTGTTGTGAAGGGCGGAGTTTTTTGTGTTGATGGGCGGGGGTTCAGTGCTGCATACATTGTGTACAGAATCAGAGAACATTGTCACTTTGCAGCACTGAACCCACCCAACAGAAAAAACCCACCCTTCACAACACTGAACACACTCTGCAAGTGCAAGGCTGAATCTGAGAAAAATTCTGTCCCTCTGCGCTTATCAGCTATTGTGACAGACACACTGCGCATGCGCCATCACAACAGCTGATCGATAAATCAGCTGTTGTGCCATTTTGTACTGCGCATGCATAGAGGTCACTATTCAACAGAACACAGTCACCACGCAGCTTTACACACACACACACACAGAGCCATTATGGTTGGGTGAAGCTGAGCAATTTGGAGAAAGCCGAGTCCACCATCTCTATTCTCCATAGATGAGGGTGAGCGGAGTCCTTGAGAATTGGCTGGAGAGAGGGGGGGGGGGATCCGATCCACTGTACATGAACGTGACTAGATAGGCAGCTTTTATCATCATCCATTCACCCTCTGCTGAGTCTGCCCCCCTTGTCCTCCTGTATTTATATAACTGGTCGGCGCCACGCCCCTAAAATATTATTATACAGGATTTATCTAGCGCCAACAGTTTGCGCAGCGCTTTACAACATAAGGGCAGACAGTACACTTACAATACAAATCAATACAGGAGGGATCAGAGGGCCCTGCTCGTTAGAGCTTACAATCTAGAAGATGGCGCCGAACAAGGCAAATGCCTTGTGTGCCTCAGGGTAGATATGCCCCTGCGTGTCAGTATACCCAGCGCTGTAGAGGAGATGTGGCCCCTGCCAGTCTGGGCCTAGTGACAGCTGGTGGGAGGGGAGGAGGAGGCAGCGGGGAGGATAATCCCATGGACAGTTGACATGGTTAAGGAAGTGGCGGCCCCGCTCCTTAACCAATAATTGGAGACATTCATTTCTTTACATTTCAGCTGTTAGCGGGAAAATCCAGCTGAAAAAAAACGAGCCAGAAAGTAATCGGTGTTGGGTATCGGTGCATTTCCACGAGTACTGATACCCTAAAAAATGCTCCGATATCGGTGCAATCCTAATTTTAACTCTTTCGCTGCTACTGATGAATATCATACGTCGGCAGCAGCAGCATTTGCACGCATACACATGTGTAAATCTACTAAGCCCACTGTCGGCTGTCAGATGAAAGTGATCGGGTGGCTCTACCTGATCACTTCCATGCTCCAGCAACATACATTTACCAATATTCCCTTCCTACGAAAGACCCACAAGCAATGGAGGAAGAAGGGTTTAAAGACATTATTATCGGTCCTGAAAAACATTTTATAGACCTTCTGCAACAAGGTAAAATACAGTAAAGCTGTTGATTTTACTATTCTGGACAAAACTAGGCACCTTCATGAGCAGAGACACACTGAGCAAATGTGGTATTTATAGGCGGTTACCATTTACAAAGCCACTGCTTAAAGTGGATGCAAACCCAATTCATGAAATCTGACCTGGGCACATATATTTGTAGCGTTTTCTAATCTCTCGCCAAAGCTTTGAGTCCCATGTCTTTCTGCTGTTTCCTTGCTCTGTTATCAGCATGATAACTTGACAAGTTCTTGGTCAACCAAGACCAGCCTGAAATTTGTGTGGAGGGAGGTTGCTATAAAATAGATAAGCAGAGAGCTTGCCTTGTCACAGCACAGCTCTGAAAGTCTCTGCCTATGTGAGGGGGGGGGGGGGGGATCTGTGTGCCTTTCCTCCAATCGGCTGTCTTGGCTGTATGCCAAGACTCCACTCCCAGTGCTGAGCAGGAAGAGAAAATCTCTAACACAATGTGCACTTTCTAAAGAATATATAAAGCTGAAGACAGCAGATATACATGTAAAACTTGTGTAGGGAGATTTGTTTCACATACATACATACCATATTTTTCGGACCATAAGACGCACTTTTTTCCCAAAAAAATATGGGGGGAAATGTCTTATGGTACGAATATACGACAGCCCCCCCCCCCCCCGTCACTGCCGCCACCATAATAGACCGGCAGACATCCCAGGCCCCTGTGAGCGCCGGAGCGTTCTCCTGGCTGGGACTGACAGAGCAGCCCGAGCAATAGCACAGATCAGGCTGCATTTCTACGGCAATCGTCAGACTGCATTTCTTTGACACAGGTCAGGCTCCATTTCATTGGCACTGGTAAATATTTTAGTACATCATTTGGTTCAGAATATTTGTTTTCCTCCTCTAAAACCTAGGTGCATCTTATGGAGCGAAAAATACGGTACATATACAATAAATATAAATATTTTATACTTTTTTAGCAGAGGCCCTTTAGAATAAAATGGTGGGTGTTGCAATTGTTTAAGTCACACGGTAATCGCGCAGTGGTTTTTCAAACAATTTTTTTTTTTCAAAAAAAAACACAACAAAACAATAAAGCTAAGCCATTTTTTTTTAGCACGTGAAAGAGGATGTTACACCAAGTAGATACCAGACATGCCATGCTTTAAAATTGCATCTGCCCATGGAATGGCGGCAAACTACGGTGCTTAACCACTTCAATACCAGGCACTTAGACACCTTCCCGCCCAGGCCAATTTTCAGCTTTCAGCGCTGTCGCAATTTGAATGACAATTGCGCGGTCATGCCACACTGTACTCAAACTATTTTTTTATCATTTTGTTCCCACAAATAGAGATTTCTTTTGGTGGTATTTGATCACCTCTGCGGTTTTTATTTTTTGCGCAACAAATAAAAAAAGACCGAAAACTTTGAACAAAAACAAGTTTTCCTTTGTTTCTGTTAAAAATTTTTGGAAATAAGTACGGTTTCTTCTTCAGTGACGGACACTGATATGGCTGCACTGATGGGCACAGATGAGGTGGCACCGATGGGCACAGATGAGGTGGCACCGATGGGCACTGATGAGGTGGCACCGATGGGCACTGATGAGGTGGCACCGATGGGCACTGATGAGGTGGCACCGATGGGCACTGATGAGGTGGCACCGATGGACACTGATGAGGTGGCACCGATGGACACTGATGAGGTGGCACCGATGGACACTGATGAGGTGGCACCGATGGACACTGATGAGGTGGCACCGATGGACACTGATGGGTGGCACCGATGGACACTGATGGGTGGCACTGATGCCCCTAAGGGTGGCATTGCTGGGCATCAGTGCTATATAATGGTGCCAATCAGTGCCCACACGGCTAATCACGTGGTAAAGAGCCTCCGCCGGAGGCTCTTTACCAAGATCGGTGGAACGGTGTGTCAGACTGACACACCGCTCCACCGATCGCCAGGATGCGAGCCCCCGTGGGCGCGGCGGCATGTTATCCTGCTGGACGTCATATGACGCCCAGTCAGGATAACTGAACCACCGCCCGGCCGTCATCTGCCATGGGCCGGGCAGGAAGTGGTTAAAATTCTCTATAGGCCAGCGTTTCTCAACTCCAGTCCTCAAGGCACCCAAAACAGGTCATGTTTTCAGGCTTTCCATTATTTTGCACAGGTGATTTAAGCAGTTTCACTGCCTTAGTAATTACCACAAATGTTTCATCTGAGGGAAATTCTGAAAACATAACCTGTCGGGACGCCTTGCGGACTGGAGTTGAAAAACACTGCCATAGGCAATGCTTTAAACGCCTTTTAGAGGTTACCAGTTTAAAGTTGCACAGGAGGTCTGGTGTCTAGAATTATTGCTCTCGCTCTGACGACCCCAATTCTCTGATCGAGAGAGATCGAGATCGAGAGAGAGATCGAGAGAGAGATCGAGAGAGAGATCGAGAGAGAGATCGAGAGAGAGATCGAGAGAGAGATCGAGAGAGAGATCGAGAGAGAGATCGATCGAGATCGAGAGAGATCGAGAGAGATCGATCGAGATCGATCGAGATCGATCGAGAGAGATCGAGAGAAAGAAAAACAAAAAAAAAAAACAAAAAAAACAAAAAAAGATTTTCTCGCTCTGTTCAGGGCAGCCCTCACCGCTGCCACATTGCTCCTGGGCAATCGTATGGTAGAGCCCCGGAGATGTGGCGGGAGGGGGGGGGTGGGACCCCTTTCCGCCACCCGTAGAAGTGATGGATTGGCCAATTAGCCACTTGGATCATTTCTGCCTGAAAGAAAATCGTCGGCTGAAAACATACATTACCAGGATGATGCCTGTAGGTGCAGGCATCATCCGGTTATAACCACTGAAACCAGAGGATGTCCATAGAAAAGAGCCAAGAAAGCTGCCATCTTAGGCCTCTGGTGTCGTAACTAATTACGTGCAGCACCATGGCAACTGCAGATCAAAAAGCCATTTGATGGCTTGACAGTTCTTAAATCAGAGGGGTGATTTCCGCTTTCAAATGCATCTAAAACTGACAATGAACTATACTTATTTGCCCTCATTTAGTCTTTTAGATATACTATTGAAAGCATTTTGGGATCTTTTTTTTGTTTTTTGTTTTTACAGAAACACCTGTTAATCCTGCTAGAAATCTTATGAGCTGATAACCTTTATGTTCTCTGCCTGTTATCCTGCCCTAGGTTGACAACCTGCTCCTCCACAGCCATGGTACTCTTGTCTTCCTAAAAAGGAATTATAGATGAGCAAGAAAATCTTAAAGTCTATGCGAAACCTGACAGGTAGCCAGTGCAAGGACTGCAGGATAGAGGTATTATGATCACCTTTACCAGACCTAGTAGGAAAGAAGGATTCTGGCTGCAGAATTTTGAACATATTGAAGTCGATTAATAGGGGGTTTAGGGATACCATCGAGTAAAGCTTTGCAGCAGTCAAGTCGGGAGAACACAAATGTATGGATAATATGTATGGAAAATAAAAACTTACCTGCCTGTCTGCAGCATCCCCCTGCATTAGAGCTGCACGATTCTGGCCAAAATGAGAATCACAATTTTTTTGCTTAGCATAAAAAGATCACAATTCTCATGATGTAAAATCTTTCACATTATATAAAAAAAAAAAAAAAAAAAAAAAAAAAAAAAAAAAAAAAAAATGGGCTACCTTTACTGGTTAGATTTTTTTTTTTTTTAATTCATTAAAGTAATTTTTTCCAAAAAAATTGCATTTGAAAGACCGCTGCGCAAATACAGTGTGACATAAAATATTGCAACAACCACAATTTTATTCTCTAGGGTGTCTACTACAAAAATATATATGTTTGGGGGTTCTAAGTAATTTTCTAGCAAAAAAAAAAAAAAAATTATTTTAACTTGAAACCAACAAATGTCAGAAAAAGGTTTAGTGTTTAACCACTTGAGCCCCGGACCATTATGCTGCCTAAGGACCAGAGGTCTTTTTCCAATTTGGCACTGCGTCGCTTTAACTGCTAATTGCGCGGTCATGCAATGCTGTACCCAAACGAAATTTGCGTCCTTTTCTTCCCACAAATAGAGCTTTCTTTTGATGGTATTTGATCACCTCTGCAGTTTTTATTTTTTGCGCTATAAACGGAAAAAGACCGAAAATTTTGAAAAAAAATGATATTTTCTACTTTTTGTTATAAAAAAAATCCAATAAACTAAATTTTAGTCATACATTTAGGCCAAAATGTATTCGGCCACATGTCTTTGGTAAAAAAAATGTCAATAAGCATATATTTATTGGTTTGCGCAAAAGTTATAGCGTCTACAAACTAGGGTACATTTTCTGTAATTTACACAGCTTTTAGTTTATGACTGCCTATGTCATTTCTTGAGGTGCTAAAATGGCAGGGCAGTACAAAACCCCCCCAAATGACCCCATTTTGGAAAGTAGACACCCCAAAGAAATTGCTGAGAGGCATGTTGAACCCATTGAATATTTATTTTTTTTGTCCCAAGTGATTGAATAATGACAAAAAAAAAAAATATTTACAAAAAGTTGTCACTAAATGATATATTGCTCACACAGGCCATGGGCCTATGTGGAATTGCACCCCAAAATACATTCAGCTGCTTCTCCTGAGTATGGAGATACCACATGTGTGGGACTTTTTGGGAGCTTAACCGCGTACGGGGCCCCGAAAACCAAGCACCGCCTTCAGGATTTCTAAGGGTGTAAATTTTTGATTTCACTCCTCACTGCCTATCACAGTTTTGGAGGCCATGGAATGCCCAGGTGGCACAAACCCCCCCCAAATGACCCCATTTTGGAAAGTAGACACCCCAAGCTATTTGCTGAGAGGCATGGTGAGTATTTTGCAGCTCTCATTTGTTTTTGAAAATGAAGAAAGACAAGAAAAAACTTTTTTTTTTTTCTTTTTTCAATTTTCAAAACTTTGTGACAAAAAGTGAGGTCTGCAAAATACTCACTATACCTCTCAGCAAATAGCTTGGGGTGTCTACTTTCCAAAATGGGGTCATTTGGGGGGGTTTTGTGCCACCTGGGCATTCCATGGCCTCCGAAACTGTGATAGGCAGTGAAGAGTGAAATCAAAAATTCACGCCCTTAGAAAGCCTGAAGGCGGTGCTTGGTTTTCGGGGTCCCGTACGCGGCTAGGCTCCCAAAAAGTCTCACACATGTGGTATCCCCGTACTCAGGAGAAGCAGCAGAATGTATTTTGGGGTGTAATTTCACATATTCCCATGGCATGTTTGAGCAATATATCATTTAGTGACAACTTTGTGCAAAAAAAAAAAAAAAAATTTGTCTCTTTCCCGCAACTTGTGTCGCAATATAAAATATTCCATGGACTCGACATGCCTCTCAGCAAATAGCTTGGGGTGTCTACTTTCCAAAATGGGGTCATTTGGGGGGGGTTTTGAACTGTCCTGGCATTTTATGCACAACATTTAGAAGCTTATGTCACACATCACTCACTCTTCTAACCACTTGAAGACAAAGCCCTTTCTGACACTTTTTGTTTACATGAAAAAGTTATTTTTTTTTGCAAAAAAATTACTTTGAACCCCCAAACATTATATATTTTTTTAAAGCAAATGCCCTACAGATTAAAATGGTGGGTGTTTCATTTTTTTTTTCACACAGTATTTGCGCAGCGATTTTTCAAACGCATTTTTTGGGGAAAAAACACACTTTTTTAAATTTTAATGCACTAAAACACACTATATTGCCCAAATGTTTGATGAAATAAAAAAGATGATCTTAGGCCGAGTACATGGATACCAAACATGACATGCTTTAAAATTGCGCACAAACGTGCAGTGGCAACAAAATAAATACATTTTTAAAAGCCTTTACAGGTTACCACTTTAGATTTACAGAGGAGGTCTACTGCAAAAATTACTGCCCTCGATCTGACCTTCGCGGCGATACCTCACATGCATGGTGCAATTGCTGTTTACGTTTGACGACAGACCGCCCCTTGCATTCGCCTTAGCGCGAGAGCAGGGGGCGACAGGGGTGCTTTTTTTTTTTTTTTTTTTTTTTTTCTTTATTATTTTTTTGCTTTTTTATCTTATTTTTAAACTGTTCCTTTCATTTTTTTTTTTTTTTTTAATCATTTTTATTGTTATCTCGGGGAATGTAAATATCCCCTATGATAGCAATAGGTAGTGACAGGTACTCTTTTTTGAAAAAATTGGGGTCTATTAGACCCTAGATCTCTCCTCTGCCCTCAAAGCATCTGATGACACCAAGATCAGTGTGATAAAATGCTTCCCCAATTTCCCAATGGCGCTATTTACATCTGGCGAAATCTAAGTCATAAAATGCTCGTAGCTTCCGGTTTCTTAGGCCATAGAGATGTTTGGAGCCACTCTGGTCTCTGATCAGCTCTATGGTCAGCTGGCTGAATCACCGGCTGCATTCTCAGGTTCCCTGTTGAGACAGGAGAGCAAGAGAAAAACACGGAAGACGGTGGGGGGGGGGGGGGGCATTCCCTCCCACGGCTTGTAAAAGCAGTCTAGAGGCTAATTAGCCGCTAGGATTGCTTTTACATGAAAGCCGACCGCTGGCTGAAAAGAATGATACCAAGATGATACCTAAACCTGCAGGCATCATTCTGGTATAACCATTCAAAGTCGTGAATGGCGTACCTGAAGACAAAAAAATGGTTAACAATAAAGCACAGTAAACGGTAAAGTATAAAAAATTGCATACCTGAAAAGCAAACATGATAAAACATAATAACAATAAAACATTGCAGAATAGAATACAGTAAAAAAGAGCAGAACAAGAGAGAGAGAATAGAGAGAGAGGAAACAATAAAAACGACAACTATTTTTTTTTTATTTTATATATTTTTTTTTTTTTTTTTACACTTTTTTTGTAACTAACTTTTATAACGGTAACCGGTTCCAGGTTCGGGTCTCTCAAAATGCGATGGCATCTTGGGAGACCCTGTGAAAGTGTGCCTAGTCTGTGCAATGCTGTACCCTACGCTAATACTCAACTAGTGAATGGTAGCGTTCAAAACATTCACCAATGCAAAGACCAGGATTGTCAGGACAGGAGGGACAATAATAGCGGGTGTCACGCCTATATCCGCGCTTGCTGCAGACACAACATCTTTTTTGGGGGTTCGTTGGGTAGGGGTACTCGGGAGGACATAAAAAAAATGCCTCTCATGCAGCCGACTGCATTTGGTTGGGGATGTGAATGGGGGGAGTACGGGTGCTGCAGAAGTGGTGGGTTCCCAATTAGGATTGGCGAATGCAGCAGGAAGGGCACTATGGGCACGACGGGCCTGTGTTTGTCTTTTTGGTGGCAGCGGGACACTACTTGTGCTTGCCACCTCACCAGCTTGAACTGCACTTATGGGACTCGCCACGTCACCAAGTATTACTGCAGTGCTGGTTTGACTACGACCGGGGTGTACTAGGCCGCTGGCGCTTGCCAGTTCAATAAAAAGCTACCAAAAAAACTGTTAGCGATCGCAGGGATCAGGCCTGACTCTGCGAACACTGCAGTTATGCATTTAGTGTTTTGTAAGTGTCAGTGATCGATCGATACTGCACTTGGGTGGGCTGGGCTGGGCCGGGCAGAGGGGCAAAACGCAGGTGCTAGCAGGTATCTGGGCTGATCCCGCTAACACTGCGTTTTTGGGAACCCTAAACTGCTGGGGACGCTAGTATAGATCTGATCGGATCAGATATTGATCCGATCAGATACTATACCACTAAGGGAGCTGTACGGTGCGTGCGTGGGTGTTAGCGCTACTGGCGCTAACCTGACGCTGCCTGGGGATGGTGCTTGCCAGTTCACCAAAATGCTACCAAAAAAATGTTGGCGATCGCAGGGATCAGGCCTGACTCTGCGAATGCTGCAGTTATGCGTTTAGTGTTTTGTAAGTGACAGTGATCGATCGATACTGCACTTGGGTGGGCCGGGCGGAGGGGCAAAATGCAGGTGCTAGCAGGTATCTGGGCTGATCCCGCTAACACTGTGTTTTTGGGAACCCTAAACTGCTGGGGACGCTAGTATAGATCTGATCGGATCAGATATTGATCCGATCAGATACTATACCAC
The DNA here is from genome assembly GCF_042186555.1 of Aquarana catesbeiana. Lineage (NCBI taxonomy): Eukaryota > Metazoa > Chordata > Amphibia > Anura > Ranidae > Aquarana > Aquarana catesbeiana. The sequence continues at coordinate 596,785,135 of NC_133325.1, read as the reverse complement.
TAAGGGAGGCGTATGCTGCGTGCGTGGGTGTTAGCGGTACTGGCGCTATTCTGACGCTGCCTGGGGCGACGCATATCACAGCCGGGCGATCAGGGGGCTAAACCTTTATTCGGTAATAAACGGCGGGTGCCCTGACACTAAAAAAAACAAACAAACAAACTAACCAGCGTCACCCGTAACACTTATACGGTGATCAGTGGTGAAAGGGTTAACTAGGGGGCAATCAAGGGGTTAAAACATTTATTAGGTAGTATATGGGGGTCCCTGTCGCTATAAAACGCTGACGGCGAACCTAAATATTTAGGTCCCTAACTAGCGTCACCAGCGACACTAATACAGCGATCAGAAAAATGATCGCTTAGCGACACTGGTGACGGGGGGTGATCAAGGGGTTAAAACTTTAATAGGGGGGGTTAGGGGGGTATCCTAGACCTAAAGGGGGCTAATATTCACTGTCCCAACACTGTAACTGTCACAAACTGACACCAATGCAGTAATCAGAAAAAAAAAAAAAAAAAAAAACTGCTGGTGTCAGTTTGTGACAGGGAGGGGGGGGATCGGGGTGTTTTGTGTGCCTGGCATGTTCTACTGTGTTGTGTAGTGTTGGTGCACTCACAGTGAAGTCTTCTCTCCTCGGCGCTGCAACGGAATACCGAGCCGAGGAGAGATGACATCATTTCCTTTGCTGCTGTTTAGCATACAGCAGCAAAGGAAGTGATCTGATTGGCTGGCGGCGATCGCGAGGGGGGGCCACGAACGGATGGCCTCCCCCTCACCTCTGATCGCCGCTGGACAAAAGACGACTGCCTCGGGCACCGGGGGGGGGGGGGTCCAATCGGACCCCCCACCCGCGGAAAGCAAATCACGTATATGTACGTGATTTTGCCTGTCCGTGCCACCTTGCCGACGTAAATCGGCGTGAGGCGGTCGTCAAGTGGTTAAGTGGTTAAACTTTTTCCACTTAGGCCCCTTTCACACGATCGGACCGTTCAGGTCCGCTTGTCAGTTTTGACGGCGGACCTGAATGGGTGCTCCATGTTAGCCTATGGAGCGACGGATGTCAGCGGAGACATGTCCGCTGACATCTGACCTGGTCCGATCCGCAAAAAGCAGACGGATGGCCCTACGTCCAGATCCGTCGCTGGCAGATCGGATCGGGTGAGATCTGATGAAAACGGACATGCTGTCCGTTTACATCCGATCCCTCCATAGGCAGCAGCGGCGCCTGACAAACCCCTGCCCGCTCAGTGAGCAGAGAGGGACCTGATGCTGGCTCAGCGGAGATCAACAGAGAGATCTCCCGCTGAGCCGGCGGACCAAGGAGAGCTCCGTGGAAACAGAGTCCGCCTCATGTGAATGAGGGCTAACACAGGAAGTCTATTCCATTGACAAATTGTTACAATGTTTATACAATGTTCAACTGATAAAGAATGTTTTGTTTCTTGGCAGACTGCCCAGTTTTTCTCTTCCTTTCTTTTGATGGCTGTGGCTTCAGAAGAGCAGAGAGAATTCTTTGCATAGAAAGAATTGTGAAACACTTTAGTCAAGATCGCGATAACGATTCTTGACGATTAATCACGATAACGATTCTTGATGATTAATTGTGCAGCTCTACCCTGCATGTACCATTAACTGAGCTACTCGTGCACACCTCAGCTAACAGTGGCTGGCTGATCCCTGTGTGCCAGAATGACAGCCTCCTGCACATCCACAGGTATTTTACAGAATTTAAACAAAAAAGTCAGTGCTACTACCCATACATCACATAGAAAGCAGAGATCCCAGGTGCTCGATCCACAGTCGCTGGCTGCGTAGGTAAATGAGGAAAAGATTATCCGTACTCCGGTGATTGCTCTTAAGAAGTATAATATTTATTCACAAGCCACAGTGACCAAACGCAAATAAGAACAGTTGACGCGTTTCAGCCTATAAGGCCTTAGTCATAACCACATTACAGACATGAAACTTTGAAAATAAATAGTAGCTCCAAGGATCACTGGCTCCACCCATTGTCTTAATTGACTACAGGCAATTATCCAAAAAAGGGGAATCAGCTATACTGCATATTGAGTGATCCATATGTATGCCACTATTTGTCACACACCTCAGAGTGATAATAAGTGCATGTGTGCACACACTCATGCATGCACTCATACACATATACATGATTAAAACACACCATGAAATACAAAAAACATTAGATACAAAAAATAAAATAAAAATAATAATTCAGGTATGTGAAAAAAACACCAGAGGAGGAAAAGAGAGAAAGAGAGAGGAGGCTCTGGGGAGAGGCATGCTTAATGTAAGTGCAAATCCAGATCCCACCTCAGGTTTAACCCCTGAGGCAATCTAGTTTTTAATCTAAAAATCCACCATGCTTCTCTCCCCAGTAGCCTTCTCTCCCTGTCACCTCCTCTGGGCGAGTGAGACAACCGTTCTATTCCTCTAAAGCGGAAAGAGAAGAGATCGCCCTGGTGACATTCCCTAAAGTGACGTGTTGCATTCGAAATATTTCTAGCATTTGGGTTAATTGTGTCACAGTAATGTTCCCCTATACGGGCGTTCACAGGATGTGTGGTACAGCCTACATATTGGAGGCTGCATGAAATACAGGTGATCAGGTAAATTACATAGTTTGTGCCACAGTTGATGTATTGGTGTATAGTAAACTCTTCACCTGTAGCTGCGGCAACAAATGTTTTGAGCAGTGAGCAGAGAGGGACCTGTCATCCGCCGGCTCAGCGGAGGCGGAGTCCGCCTCATGTGAATGAGGGCTAACACAGGAAATCTATTCCATTGACAAATTGTTACAATGTTTATACAATGTTCAACTGATAAAGAATGTTTTGTTTCTTGGCAGACTGCCCAGTTTTTCTCTTCCTTTCTTTTGATGACTGTGGCTTCAGAAGAGCAGAGAGAATTCTTTGCATAGAAAGAATTGTGAAACACTTTAGTCAAGATCGCGATAACGATTCTTGACGATTAATCACGATAACGATTCTTGATGATTAATTGTGCAGCTCTACCCTGCATGTACCATTAACTGAGCTACTCGTGCACACCTCAGCTAACAGTGGCTGGCTGATCCCTGTGTGCCAGAATGACAGCCTCCTGCACATCCACAGGCATTTTACAGAATTTGGCGTCATCCTGCGCTGGCCAACAAAGATAGCCAAAGATCCCAGAGTGGGATAGGACCTTGGAAGGGTGTATATAAACTGCCTTTAGTTCCGCTTTAACAAAAGTAACTTTACAAAACACTTTTATCATTAAAGTGGAAGTTTAACACAGGTTTACTTTAAAGTGGTTCTGGATAAATGGAAGTCTTGGCAAAAACGAACTCTAATTCTACTCTATTCCACATTCTAAGACTAATCATTCTTATGTAAAAATCGACAGCTGTGAAAAGCCTGGTAAGTAATGTCCCCCATAGAGTTACAAAGGGGCTTCCGTTGTCGGCTTCCTCTTCTGCACACTCCCACATAATGAAGCTGCCGCTGACAGCTCAGCGTGGGACCGGACTAGAGCCGTTGCAGTACAGGCAAGTACAGTGATTTTTGCTTTACAAGACTAGAGATTAGTCTTAGAACTTGTCTTAGAGTAGGATTAAAGTTAGTTTTTGCCAAGACTTTGATTTATCTAGAACCACTTTAAAATAAACCTGTCCTTTGCCACTTTAGGATATCTTTATAGTCCTTAAAGTAGAACTATAGGCAAAATCCCCCCCCCCCCATTTTGGATAGGATAAAGGAGGGTTATAACCCCTGTCAGTTTATTTTTTGCCATCTGTGTCCCATTGGGGAGATTTCCCTTCACTTCCTGTCCCATAGCCAAAACAGGAAGGGAGAGTAAGGTAATCCCTTGGGGACCCCTTTAGGTCAGGGCTCGACAAACCCCGGGCGCCAGGTCGCATTTGCGACTAGAATTAGCGACCTGGCGCCTGGGGCGGCACAGCTGGGGTATCCTGTGTCCGTTCGACACCCCCCCCCTCCCGCCGCGATCGCGCTGGGCCGCGCCGGTAATTGAGGCCCCGGCTTTGCGGCCTACTGCAGTCCTATGGTTCCTGGTTCCTTCTGCAAGCGGGCGCCCTCTGGTGGTGGCTGTTGGTATGACAAGACATCCACCAATGCTAATGGAGCTTTCCCTACCTGTTTTCACTGCCTGCTCATCTCCTTCCCTTTACTTAGAACCCCCAAACATTATATATATTTTTTATTCTAACACCCTAGAGAATAAAATGGCGGTCATTGCAATACTTTCTGTCACACCGTATTTGCGCAGCGGACTTACAAGCGCACTTTTTTGGGAAAAAATACTTTTTTTTATTAAAAAAATAAGAAAACAGTAAAGTTAGCCCAATTTTTTTTATATTGTGAAAGATAATGTTACGCCGAGTAAATTGATTCCCAACATGTCACGCTTCAAAATTTCATCCGCTCATGGAATGGCGACAAACTTTTACCCTTTGAAATCTCCATAGGCGTTGTTTAAAAAATTCTACAGGTTGCATGTTTTGAGTTACAGAGGAGGTCTAGGACTAGAATTATTGCTCTCGCTCTAACGATCGTGGCGATACCTCACGTGTGGTTTGAACACCGCTTTCATATGCGGGTGCTACTCACATATGCGTTCGCTTCTGCAAGCGAGCTCGGCGGGACGGGGCGCATTTAAAAAAATTATTATTTTTTCTTATATATTTTACTTTTTATTTTTTATTTTTACACTGTTTTTAAAAAAAAAATAAAAATTGTGTCACTTTTATTTCTATTACAAGGGATGGGGCACATTTAAATTTTTTTTTTTCTTATTTTAACTTTTATTTTTTCACTGTTCTTTTAAAAAAAAAAAAAAGGCACTTTTATTCCTATTACAAGGAATGTAAAAATCCCTTGTAATAGAAAAAAAGCATGACAGGTCCTCTTAAATATGAGATCTGGGGTCAAAAAGACCTCAGATCTCATATTTACACTAAAATGCATTAAAAAAAAAAAAATTGTCATTTGAAAAAAATAAAATAAAATGTTCCTTCAAGAGCTATGGGTGGAAGTGAAGATTTGACGTCACTTCCGCCCTGCAATGACTTGGAGATGGGCGGGGGGGCCCATCTTCCTCTCACTTGTCTCCATGTCAGGCCAGGGATAGATCTGGATCGCCTCCGCCGTTACCGACGACCACGGTAAGCGGTGAAGGGCACCGGAGAGCGGCGGTAGGGGGGGCCCTCTCCTGCCGCCGATAAAAGTGATCTCGCTGCTAATCTGCTGCAGAGACCACTTTTATCTGAAAGAGAACTGCCGGCTCTTGAAGAAGATACCGGGGTCATGGAGCTAGCTGCTACCATAACAACGGTATTTCTCTTCAAAGACAGGACGTATATAGTCGTCCTGCGGGAAGGAAGTGGTTAATTAAAATGAATTTATTATCTGTCATCTCCCTGCTTGGCCCCTTTCACACGGGCTGTCTGATCAGGTTCGCCTGTCAGCTTTTCAGGCGGACCTGATTGGATCCTTAGCGAGAATATGGCGGTCTTGTGTCCCTGCATGGCAGGAAATAAAAGCAGTCACATTCGTTCTAGTCGTCTCTGTGTAAATTTAAGATTGGTTAATTTTTATATTGAAAATAAAGCTTTGTCGGTCGTTTAAAAAAAAAAAAAAAAACCTGGCTCCTAACTTTTTTAGCTGGCTCCTAGATTCCAAGCAAATTTGTCAAGCCCTGCTTTAGGTCACCAGAACTAATATCCCCATTGGAAGAGCTCTCCTTTATTACTGTGTGGGGACAACCCAAAATTTGGGATTTTCTTTTACTTTCAATGATAATGGTAAACAGGACAAATAGGGTGAGGGTGAATCTCCCTAATGGGTGCACAGAAGGCAAAAAAAAAAAAAAAAAAAAAAAAGAGAAAAGTTGCCTTTAGTTGTACTTTAACTCTCTGGATATGGGAGACCATGTGATGCTTTAACATGCAACATTACACGGTTCATTGACACACATTTCAGTGTGAGCAAGCCCTTATATAAGGTTAGGGCCTTTTGTAGGGCCAGCCATTAACCTTTTTTGAAAAGAACTTGCCTTTTTAGGCAAACCGGTTAGAAAATTAAAATGAGGACTGCCACTGCTGACCTCCTCATGAAAACACTAGCTGCCTGGCCGTTATACTGACCCTGACAAACACACACAGCGGGAGAGATCGACAAAAACTCACAAGTTCTGCATACATTTTCCACACGGACCATTCAATAAACTGAAACCAGAGTATCAGCATGACAATCAGGCCCCAGTAACAATTCACGTAGCAGAAACACGCGTTCCTGCTTGCAAACTTTTTGGAACAATTTTCATGTCTTGCATAGGGCAGCCCCTTCATTTGAAGGGGCTGCCCTATGCATGTTTGTCACACAAGAGAAGCATCTTTTTTTTTCACAGCACCCTAGAGGCTAGAAGGCCGACTGTCCTCTACAGACTGCACTGGTGAGGAGGTGAAGAGGAAGTGGACAGAGTCCAGAAACTACAGGCACAGCCACACAGGCACAGCACTTCCTACAGAAGAGATGAAGCATCTGGCAGAAAGGTGCGGCATATGGGGTGCTGGGAGACAGGTAGGTTTCAACCCAAGGGGTGCTTAGTGGCAGGAAGATACAACATCAGGCTGCAGAGTGCCAGGATACTGGGTACCACATAGGTCTGGATGCAAAAGACATCTACTTGTAAGCCTTCAAAAAGGCATCTTTGACTATTGTATTAGAGCCCTTTCACACTGGGGCAGAGGCGCTTTGCCGGCGGTAAAACACTGCTATTATTAGCGGCGTTTTACCGTCGGTATGCGGCCACTAGCGGCCGAGAAAGGGTTAAATACCACCACAAAGCGCCTCTGCAGAGGCGCTTTGCCGGCGGTATAGCCGCGCTGTCCCATTGATTTCAATGGGCAGGAGCGGTAAAGGAGCGGTATACACACCGCTCCTTCACCGCTCCGAAGATGCTGCTAGCAGGACTTTTTTTACCGTCCTGCCAGCGCATCGCTCCAGTGTGAAAGCCCTAGGGGCTTTCACACTGGATACACAGCAGCGGCACTTTCGGGTCGGTTTGCAGGTGCTATTATTAGCGCAATAGCGCCTGCAAACCGCCCCAGTGTGAAAGGGCTCTTAAGGCTCCGATTTAACACCACCCAAAACTGTCTAGGCTCCTGTATGGCATGACCCACTTATGTAAGGTCCAAGTGAAGGGGATTAGTTAACATGGGTAGGGGAGTCATTGAAATTGAGGTTTTTGAAAAGTATAGTTAGCCTTTAAGTTCCTTCAGACTTATTTCTTACAGTAATGTGCATTTTACCACAATAGTAACACACTGCGCTCTGTCAATATCTGTTAAATGCACAACACTTTGAGGCACTGAGTGAAACAGATGGAACATGGCACAACAGCAAACCTGCCAAGAGTCGGCCAAACACCAAAACTCACAGACCAGACAAGGAGGGCATTAATTGGAGAGGCAGCACAGAGACCTAAGGTAACCCTGTAGGAGCTGCAGAGTTCCACAGCAGAGACTGGAGTATTTGTACATAGGACGACAATAAACCATACGCTCCATAGACTTGGGCATTATGGCAGAGCAGCCAGAAGAAAGCCATTACTTTCAGCAAAAAACAAAATGGGCACGTTTTCAGTTTGCAAAAAGGCATGTGGGAGACTCCCAAATCGTATGGAGGAATGTGCTCTGGTCTGATAAGACTAAAATTTAACTTTTTGGCCATCAAAGAAAACGCTATGTCTGGAGCAAACCCAACACATCACCCAAAGAACACCATCTCCACAGTAAAAAACGGTGGGGGCAGCATCATGCTGTGGGATGTTTTTCAGCAGTCGGGACTGGGAAACTGGTCAGAGTTGAAGGAAAGATGGATGGTGCTAAATACAGGGATATTCCTAAGCAAAACCTGTACCACTCTGTGTGGGATTTGAGGCTAGGACGGAGGTTCACCTTCCAGCAGGACAATGACCCCAAACACACTGCTATAGTAACACTTGAGTGGTTTAAGGGGAAACATGTAAATGTGTTGGAATGGCCTAGTCAAAGCCCAGACCTCAATCCAATAGAAAATCTGTGGTCAGACTTAAAGATTGCTGTTCACAAATGCAAACCATCCAACTTGAAGGAGCTGGAGCAGTTTTGCAAGGAGGAATGGGCAAAAATCCCAATGTTAAGATGTGGCAAGCTCATAGAGACTTATCCAAAGCGACTTGGAGCTGTGATAGCCGCAAAAGGTGGCTCTACAAGGTATTGACTTTAGGGGGGTGAATAGGTATGCACATTGACTTTTTCTGTTATTTTGTCCTATTTGTTATTTTCTTCACAATAAAAAAAAAAAAATAATCTTCAAAGTTGTGAGCATGTTCTGTAAATTAAACAATGCAAATCCTCAAACAATCCATGTTAATTTCAGGTTGTGAGGCAACAAAACACAAAAAATGCCAAGGGGGGGGGGGTGAATACTTTTGCAAGGCACCGTATGTGTAAACATGCACTGCTTATAGAAGAGGGAAAAAAAAAAAAAAAAAAAAAACCCAAATCCAAGTTTCCGGCTAGTATTTTACACATGTAAGATGTCAATTTGAAGAGTTTAAAATTCTATTCTGAGAGCTAGAATTTAGCTTACTTGTGTACACAAATATGCATGCAAATATGTGAAAAATAAATGCATGAAATTTAAGCCAGGAATAGGATTTAAAACATCAGTACCATGTAACCCTTAGACTTTGAGATTATTCACAATTTATTGCAGATGCAACTGATACGCAGTCAAACACAAGCCCATACTTGTGCAGCTCAGTGACTCAGTTTCACTAACACAATATCTACATGAAAGTCACACAGCTAGTGTTTGTAATGCCACGTACACACGACCGGACTTTCCAGCAGAAAAGGTCCGACGGAATCATTTAATCAGATATTCTGATCGTGTGTGGGCTTCAGCTGACTTTTTTTTTTTTTTTTTTTTTTTTTTAATTCTCACGGACCTAGAAATAGAACATGTTTTAAATCTTTCAGACGGAATCAATTTCTATCGGCAAAACCGCTCGTCTGTATGCTATTCTGATGGACCAAAAACAACGCAAGGGCAGCTTTTGGCTACTGGCTATTGAACTTCCTTTTCTAGTCCCGTCGTACGTCATCACGTTCTAAACGAACGGACTTTGGTGTGATCGCCCATAGGCAAGTCCGTTTCAGCAGAACACAGTCGGCAAGACCGTCAGAGTTTATTCTGACGGAAAGTCCGATCGTGTGTACGCGGCATAAGAGAAATTAGTAATGACAGCCATACATTCCCATCATAAAAGGTGGGTGCTGAATATTGGCTAAGTCAAACAGTACGTTTGCATTTTAACACATGCGTTGTAATCAGTAATGGCTTTTAATGAGACTGTTCAGATCAAATTACATTGCGTTTTGAAAAATGAGGCATGTCCATTTTTTGTGTGCATTTTCACATGCTGACCAACAGAATAAACATGTAAAATTGTCAGGTTATGCACACAATGTTTTTTTTTTGTTTGTTTGTTTTTTTAGTTTGCCAGTATCAAATTTTAATGATCTTTCAATTAGGATGCAAAGTTGTAAGGACAATACATCATTACTATCATATAGTATTTGAGCCTATTGTTTACATATCAAACTCAATATATAGCTCAAGGTGAATATAGCCTTTAACCTCATTTCAGATAAAGTATCTCAGATGAGACTTTGAATATCTAAAGAACAGCAAAACCAGGTAAACATGAAGGATTATCTATTACAGTAGCCACAAAAAACCTGAGTGCTCAGCAAGATGAAGGAAATGTAACAGCTTTCTATCATCATGCTTACGTAGCACTATATTCTATTAAATACAATTCTGAAAATTATTTTAAAGTAGGACACCAATATACTCACACTTTCACTCAGTACTTCCACAGATCATCCAAGTAAACATCACTGATCTACATTAATCGGAGAGCAATAAAAGATACTTTTTGAGTGAAGAAGACATACTTCAAGGAGAGTTTAAAAGGGGTTATAAACCCTCATGTTTATTCACCTTAATACATCCTATGCATTAAAGCGGGGTTCCACCCACATTTTGAACATTATCTCTATGCATTCTCTTCCTTGCCTAGATGCTGACATGCTGTGTAAAAAAATTTAAATCGCCATAATTACCTTTTTTTTTCTATTCTTCTTAGCACTTCCTGGTTTTCCTCCCATGGGAGTAGGCGTGTTTCTAGCCTCTCCCAGACCTCCCACAGTCCCCTGGGAGCTAGTCTCAGGCTTCCCAGCATGCATTGTGCAACAGCGTCATCACAACATCTCGGTGAATGCTGGGAGCACAGCAGTCACCGCATCCAGGAAATACATGCTTGTGGACTTCAAATGCCCACAATGAAGATGGAAACCGCCTTCAGTGAATTTTATAAGTTATTCTTTACAACGAAATCGGACACAGGCGGACTTATTACACAGAACATGTGAGTAGATAATCATGAGAAGAAAAGTTTGTGAATGAACTCAAAAAAAAAAAAACGATAGATAGGTGGACCCCCGCTTTAAGGTGAAAAAACTTCTGTCGCTCACAGGCCCCCCAGCCCATGTCCCATTTTACTCACCTGAGTCCCGTATTTCCCTCAGGGGAGACACGCTCTTCCCCTCTGCCCGTTGTCTTGGCTCTTGATTGGATAAGATTGATAGCAGTGCTGCCATTGGCTCCCCCGCTGCTGTCAATCAAATCCAATGACGCGGGCGCCGGGGAGGCAGGACCGAGTCCAGCATTCTGCGTCTATGGACCCAAATGCTGTACTCGGGAGTGCGCCTGCAAAGTAACCCCTGGGAGAGCGCTTCTCCTAGGGGGTTATACAAGGCGGGGAGGAGCCACCAGTGCCGCCGGGGGACCCCAGAAATCGAGGGTCGGGGCCACTCTGTGCAAAACGAACTGCATAGTGGAGGTAAGTATGACATGTTTGTAAAAAAAAAAAAAAAAAAAAAAAAAAGAAGGACGAGCTGCAAAGCCAGTACCGACGCCAGGAAAAAGCAACTGTAAAAACGCACTTTTAGAAGCGTTTTGCATTGGCGGTAATGCACGTTTAGCAGCGTTTCTCTGTCCTCTTCTAATTTTCTACTCTCAAATCCAATTACTGCAGCTTAAAAATGCTTGACTCTGCTTAACGCTGTATACATCGTCAACACATGTTTAGTCGTTTCAGGCGTTTTTACAGCTTGACGCTGCTGCTCCAGAGCGCCCTGGGGTTTTTTGAAAACGCCAATGCCACTTACAGCTCCTAAAAGGACATGAACATTGAATAACATGGGGTGGTGTTTTTTTTTTTTTACAGCTTCAAAAGGTCGGGCGCTGCTAAAAGCAGCAGTAAAAAACGCCCTGTGTGCATGAAGCCTAAAGCATTTCTAAAAGCTTAAGGATTTTTACCTTAATGCACACTCTGCATTAAGGCAAGAAGCCTTCTGTGCTGCAGGATCCCCCCAGCCCCCCTTACACTTACCTGAGCCTGATCTCGATCCAGCGATAAATCACAAGAGCAGAGGCTCCATCCCTCTGAGATACAAAAGTGGGAGACATGGGCTCCTGCTACTGACAATCACATGATGGAGGGAGTGTGGGTGCGGGGCCAAGCTGTGCACAGTGTGTCTTATTGACACACAGAGCGGGACAGAGCAGGCAAGTATGAGATGTTTGTTATTTTAAAGCAAAACATTTTACAATGTACAATTACTTGAATGTAAAATAATTCTGGGAGTGGCACAAGCTTCTTTAAAAAAAAAAATAGAAAAAAAATAAATTAAAAAATCAAGAACTCTTTTCTAGAGTATTATCCTTTGACAGGCTACAAACACAAGTGCTGGTTTCATTTAAGATACATTAATTATGACAATACAGGCGGCAGGGCTTAGCAGAATTAATTTTAGCTAGAAAGGCAGCAGAACACTTTAAAGAGAAGTCAAGTGACATTTCAATTGATCTCAGGAGCCTGGATCCACTATAGCAGCCACAGGCTTACCATAAAAGAGCTTAAGTGAATTACCTGTCCCTAGTCACTTCATTTATGCAGCTTTATCAGCAGCAGCCTCATGTATTGGAAGCATTTTCATACATAAGGTAAAAGAGGGCAAGTAGCCACAGTGAATGAGATAAAGACACCAAGAACCATACTTGAGAACTTTGAGTGAAAAAAGAAGGGGCAGAAGAGGGACATCTGAGACAATATTGGGGAGAAGAGGAGCGGGGGAGGGGGGACAGGACTGATGACAACAGAGATAATGAGCAGAGAGAATAGAAGAGAAACCATTGGTGAAAAGGAGTACAGACGGTAATATGTAGAGAAAACAGGTTTCACCATGGTTGAGTCAAAACTTTTTACCTTAATGCATTCCCTGCTAGAATGAAATGGGGTAGCGGGGGGCATATGCAGCCCAGCTCAGGAGCGCCCCCACACAAGTGCCCCCACTGCACATGGCACATGTATTAGGGAAAGGAAACAGAGGTGATGGCTGCAATATAAGCCCTAGTTAAAGTCCTTGTAGGTCTTATTTTCAGGGTAGGGCTTATTTTTGGGGAAACAGGGTAGGGCTTATTTGGGGGGTAGGGCTTATATTGCAGCCATCACCGACAATCACACTAGGTCTTATTTTCGGGGAAACAGGGTAGTACAATGGGATAATGTGCCAAAAACTTTGGGAGGTATGAATCTGTTGTGGTAAAAGTCACAAAGAAATGTACTTTAATTTCCTCCCTATGATGGCCCACAAATACATTCAGAAATGACATTGGGGTGGAAACCAAACAAAGAAGGAATCATATCCCAGCAGAGCTCAAACTGCCATTTGCTGAAATTTCCAACCAAGAGGGAAATGGTCTGGGGCTGCATGAGTGTCATGGTCTGGGGCTGCATGAGTGCTGCCAGCACTGGGGAGCTACAGTTCATTGAGGGAACTATGAATGCCAACATGTACTGTGACATACTGAAGCAGAGCATGATCCCCTCCCTTCGGAGACTGGGGCGCAGGGCAGTATTCCAACATAATAACGACCCCAAACACACCTCCAAGACGACCATTGCCTTGCTAAAGAAGCTGAGGGTAAAAGGTGATGGACTGGCCAAGCATGTCTCCAGACCTAAACCCCATTGAGCATCTGTGGGGCATCCTCAAATGGAAGGTGGAGGAATGCAAGGTCTCTAACATCCACCATCTCCATGATGTCGTCATGGAGGAGTGGAAGAGGACTCCAGTGGCAACCTGTGAAGCTCTGGTGAACTCCATGCCCAAGAGGGTTAAGGCAGTGCTGGAAAATAATGATCGCCACACAAAATATACTTTGGACCCAATTTGGACATTTTCACTTGGGGGTGTACTCACTTTTGTTGCCAGCGGTTTAGACATGAACGCCTGTGTGTTGAGTTATTTTGAGGGGACAGCAAATTTACAATCTTATACAAGCTGTACACTCACTACTTTACATTGTAGTAAAGTGTCATTTCTTCAGTGTTGTCACATGAAAAGATAGATATACCGTATATACTCGAGTATAAGTCGACCCGAATATAAGTCGAGGCCCCTAATTTACCACAAAAAACTGGGAAAAACGTATTGACCCGAGTATAAGACAAGGGTGAGAAATGCAGCAGCTACTGTAAGTGGAAAAAGAGGGTAAACAATGCCCATCTGCAGCTGCATGCCTCACTGTGTCCTGGGCAGCCTACCTGTATCCTGTGCATGTGTCCTGTGTCCCCGTGTCTTATACATGTACATGTGTCCTGTGTCCCTGTGCAGCCTACCTGTGTCCTGTGCAGCATCCGTGTGGCGATCTCCATCCTCCGATTAGCGTGTGATAATACCATTCGGCGGCCATTCCACTGTTCAAAAGCCGCGCCTGCTCCTCATCTGTGATAGGCAGAACACTCCATTTCCCAGCAGTCAACGGTCAACCTATCACAGACATTCTCTCATTCTCATACCACGGACGAGGATGAGAGAATGTCCGTGATAGGCTGTACACTGACTGCTGGGAAATAGAGTGTGCAGCCCGTCACAGACAAGGAGGCGTGGCTTTTGAAAGCTGGAATAGCCTCCAAACTGTATTATCACACGCTGGCTGCATAACATGCTGATCATGTAGGCAGACGGAGGTGACTCGAGTATAAGTCAAGGGGGGGGACTTTCAGCCTAAAAAAAAAAAAAAAAAAAAAAAAGGCTGAAAATCTCGACTTATACGGTAATAAAATATTTACAAAAATGTCAGGGGTGTACTCACTTTTGTGAGATACTGAATATACTGATGAGAAAAGGTATTTAGTAGTTTATATTTACTAAAATAATTTCCACATTCTGTGTACTGTGGGAGACCAGATATAGTGAATGCAGGGTCCTGGGTTAATAACACTTTAAGATGTGTAAAACCATGAAAGTAATTTAGGAAGACTTGCCAGGGAATTCCTCAGATTATCATTGTGTTATTGTGTTAGAATTTTTACTTCCTCATTCAGCTGTAGGAGTGTATTTTTGGCTTTCACTGGGAGACAGCAGATTGGAGGAAAGGCACATAACCCCCCCCAGGAAAAAGAAAGAAGATACTTTCAGAGCTGTGCTGTGACAGGACAAGCTCTCTGCTAATCTATTTTTAGCACCCACCCCTACATAAATCTCAGGCTGCTTTTATCTCCCGTCTCAGAGAACTTGTCAGAAGTTATCAGGCTGATAACAGAGCTACGGGACAGAAGAAAGAAATGGGACTTAGGGCTTTGGAGAGAGATAAGTAAACACTACAGATATGTGTGTCTAGGTCAAATTTCATGAATCGGGTTTACATCCACTTTAAAAAGTGTTACTAAACCCAGGACCCTGCATTCACTATATCTGGTCTCCCACAGGAGATTGAAATGCTATTATTTTAGCAAATATAAACTGCTAAATACCTTTTCCTGGTGCATCTTCAAGGCAGAATACACATGGGTTGTGACTCCGCCCCCACAACCTGATAGAACTGGTTAACTATAAATCAAAGACAGACCCGGCTCACAGCATTCTCCTTTTTTTCCCTCACCTGATCAGGACTGGAATCGTGAGGTATCCCTTACCATTTGTCACCCCAGCCAGGTTCAGCCTCTCCTGGGTAGAAGTCCTTCCTGTACAGTCTCTAAATGAGCTATATGGTTGGAGCCCCATTCTGGTAGTACAGCTCTGTCAAAGAAAGCTTTAAACAAGCTTTGATGTAAGTGACAGCGTTTCCCTTTGCTTTTTACTTCTTTTCTGTGTTATGGGCGTTTGCCATTTCCAAGATGGCGGTAGCAGTGCAAGTACACTGAGCATGAGAGGCAGGAAGTGATGCGGCCTCTGTGACCAGTTTCCTGGATGGCAATCTGAGCATGCTCAGGCACTGATATCATCACCAATAGCAAATGTGAGTTTTAAATGGTTTATGGGCAACAAAAGGTGGAGCTCTCTATTCATGCATGCTGGATGCTTATGTGGTTATGTGGTTTGCAGGTATGTTTTGCCTTTTTATGTCATTCACCTGGACTTTTCCTATCTCCTTCTCAGTGTTGCTCTAGGATCATTGTGCTCTTTATGGCATTCACCTGGGCTCTTCCTATCTGCTTCTCAATTCTTGCTCTGGGATCACGGTGTTGGGCTCAGTTTCCACTAGTGCGACTTGTCACTGCAAAGTCGCATGACACGTTGTACCCAATGATTTCCAATGAGTACCGTTCATATCTGTGTCCATAGACCTCAAGAATACACAGACATTGCTTTAAGTCGCATCAAATTTGCAGCAAAATCGCGTGACTTTCAGTTTTTCATTTCAGTCTGCTGCTTTGCTGTTTCTTTGGGGGAACGCGGCCCAGTCAGACCACCCATTGCTTTTAAGGTATAGGGATTAGGTAAGTAGTGAAGACTGAGAAAAAAAGAGCCGATATCTATAGTCCTGTAAGGACGACAAGCTGGAGGGAGCCTTCTGAAGGTCAAGACAAGTCACCAACTAAGAACAGACATCCAGGCAATGTCCATTAAGGTCATCATCTCACCCCTCATCACTGTTTCCAGTTTACAAACATCACAAGTTACCAGCCCTAATAAATCGCTGCATTTGTGCTGGAAAGTCATTGCTTGCCAAGCTAGTATGTCAAATCTGCATGGAACAAACTTTATACAGCCCTGCAAGGACTTCAAGATGGAGGGAGCCATCCAGGCAACATTGATCAGTGTCATCATCTCACCGCTCATTATTATTGCTCCCCGGTTACAAACACCACAGGTTACCAGCCCTAATGGTTGCTGCTTTTGTGGTGGAAAGTCATTGCCTGACTAGCTTACAGTGCATGAATTGCCTAGCTCCTCCAACCAGAGCCAGTAGGTGGTGTCCAAATTGGAAAGCTTGTCATGGGAAGAAAGCATTAAAGGAGCCACAAGCTTTGGAGATTGCGCAACAGAGCTTTTTGCAAGGGCAGATAAGGGCGCAACTGCCTGGGGTGAAGTGGAGGAAACTCTCGACAAGGTTAGAAAGTACTAATTTCCTTCACTGAACAACTGGAGGAGCTATTCCAGGAAGAATTGAAGGGGTCAGAGAAAAATACCATATAAATAGGCTGTCAAAACTGTATACCTTGAAAAAAAGCTAAAAGGTCAACCTGCCGCATTCTCCTCCGATGGTGGATGCATTATTAATGTAGCTGGGAAGACATGTCACCTTGCTGTCACATTCAAGGAGGCTCTTGTCTAAAAATCAGATCTAGATTTGAAGTGCTCCCACATACAGTAGCACCTGCAGGTGCCGGCAGACCAGCAATAACCATCCAATGTGCTGAGTGAGTCTAATGGGAGTGGTTTCATAATTATCATCCAGCTGCTGCACCTGCATAACTGAGGAAAGTGACAGGGTCTGCATCCCTTTAGACGCGATTTCCTTTCAGGAGTATTTCTCAGTGGATGACAAAAATCTGACTTGTATCTTGGTGCAGACTTCTGGGAAAAACAGTGAGCCAGTCATACAAGAAGGAAATTATCAAACTGTGTACAGAACACCTCTAGATAGTCATGTTGAATTGCATTTTACAGAAAATTGCAGCCCTGCAGATTGAAGAAAAAAGTGGAGTAACCCTTTAAAATTTAAGTTTAACCCTTCTGGAAGAAGTAAAGAGAAAGTATTAACAGCTTTTTGAGAGATGAAATTGGCCGCACACTCTGTGGTGGATGTGTCAGACGTCAATTGATGTTTTTCAAGAGCGGTGTTCCCCGCAGTCATGGCAAAGAGTGCATTATGGCTGAAGCCATGGTTGGCGGATCCCGCCAAAAGAAAAAAAACTGGTGCAAGATACCAGCCAACGGATCCAATCTATTTGGGAGTAGACAGGATACAGCCATCTCAAGGGTGACCACTAGCAGGTCAGGGCGAATATCATCTGACAATAACAGAAAATTCAAAAAAGGTCCAGCATACAGGTGGCACCTCCCAAGTACATACAAGGAGGCAAAATCCTACGGACCGGGAAAAAGATTAGTAAAGGAAATGGAGAAGTAACCAATCTTCATTATTAAAGCCTTAAAGATCTAAGGCACCTGTCTTGGGAGAACAGTGGAAGTCCTTTTAAGGGTGAAGCTTTGCGCACACACCTGGATGGAAAATATTCAGGATCAGTGTGCCATATCAACTATATATGTGCGACATTGGTGGAAGTTTAAGGGAGGTCCACCTTTCTGGTACAATAATTTGTACCAATAACGTCACCATTGGCTCCTGCTGCTGTCAAAGTCAGCCAATCAGGAGAGGGGGCGAGGCCGAACCACAGCTCTGTGTCTGAATGGATACACAGAGCTGCAGCTTGGCTCGGGTGCCTCCAAAGCAAGCTGCTTGCTGTGGTGGCACTCGACAGAAGTAAGGCCTCTTTCACATGAACGATCCGTTCAGGTCCGCCTGTCAGTTTTTTTTAGGCGGACCTGAACGGACCCTCCATAGACCTCTATGGCGCGTCGGATGTCAGCAGTGACATGTCCGCTGACATCCGAACTGCTCCAATACGAAAAAGTGTAACGGAGGAAAAACCTACTTTTCCATCCGTTTTCGGATCGGATCGGGTGACGACGGACTCTAAGGTCCGTCGTCATCCGATCCCCCATAGAGGAGAGCGGCACTGTGACAGGTCCGTCGCTGCACAGTGTGCAGCGACGGACCTGTCATCTGCCTGCTCAGCGGGGATCCACAGAGCGATCCCCGTTGAGCAAGCGGATGTTCATGGGGCGGATCATCTCGGATCCGTCCTGTGTGAAAGGACCCTAAGGGACCAGGAGCACCAAAGACACAAGAAGAGGGGGATTCAGGCTGCTCTGTGCAAATCCACTGCACAGGGTAGGTAAGTATAACATTTTTGTTACTTATAAAAAAGAAAAAAAAAGACTTTACAGTCATTTTAAGAAAACTGTATGTAGCGAGACATGATGCCAAACGTACCTAAAAATTGATCTATTTTTTATTTTTATGTACATTTTAAAGCTTAATGCCAGGCAAACCTCTAAATGCAAAAATCAAATACATATAAGTCAGCTGTATGTAGGCTTAAGCCGCTACTTTTATAAACTCACGCAAACTTACAGCCGTACATCCCTGGGTGCACACTGTCGGCATCCAGGATTGTATGCACACACAGATTTGTGCAGGTAATGAAATGAAATAAACCCACGCACAGCTGCATACAGCCGTTTATCACTGCAGTCGGCTGTATGTGATAACTGTGTATCCCAGATTGGAAATACATCCAGTTTAATCATTTGCCCACCAGCCTCCGTCCTTATACTGCGGTAGGTTGGCACGTTCCCGCAAACCATTTATTACTGCAGTCGGCTGTATGTGATAACTGTATATCCCAGGTTTTAAATGCGTCCACAGTTTAATCACTTGCCCACCAGCCTCCGTCATACTGCGGCAGGTTGGCACGTCCCCGCGAATCGCCATACCTGTACGTCGGCCCTTTTAAGAGCCATAGCAGGCACCCCAGTCATGATTTCCACTGGCCACGCGCGATCGTAGGCACAAGAGCCAGAACGTGTGTGTGTGTGTGTGTGTGTGTGTGTGTGTGTGTGTGTGTGTGTGTACACATACATACACACAAATCCTCATTCTGTCAGGAGAGACAGATTGTGTGTTCCTAGTAAGTAGGAACAGTGATCTGGCTCCTCCTCTAGTAAGTCACATCCCCATACAGTTAGAAACGATTCCAGTCCTCACCCAACAAAAAAGGAGGGCGGAGTTAGTGTTCAGGTATTTTGACAGCTGCCGGCAGATAGAATACTGCAGATTCGGGAAATCAAGTGATTTTTCTCATTCGGCCCCACAGGGCTTAGCGACAGAAATATTAACAGATAAGTTCACTTAAAAAAAAGTGCATGTATTTTTTTTTTTTATTCTCAGGAGCCTGCAGAGCACTGCATCCATGATCAGTTGATCACAGGTGCAAGGTCAGACTCCTGCACACTCTTCCTACAGCTCTGCGCCCGTACCCCTGTATGGACTATCAGTTTCAGAGATGCAGGAAAGAGTGAATGGACTACAAGCACACTTATCAGCATGGTCAGAGTCCATTGAAAACTACAAGCCATCCGCTGCAGTGTCAGATGGGACATGTAGAGGGGACACACGCAAATACTACAACACCATCTAACCCCAATACAGTTCTTAAAAGTTAGGCTGACGAATAATCAAGAAGCATCAGCACTTAAGAGTTTTAGAGGCATACAAAATGGTTATTTTTGACAATCCAATATAAGTTAACTTGAAAAATCTTTCTTCTCTGCTGTTCAATTTCTCAGGACTACACATTCCAAGGTTTCTTGCTGCCTGAAAGCAGTGATTACTGTACTGACTCCACCACCTGAATCTCTTCCTCTCAGCAGCCTCTATAGTTCAGAAGGCAGGCTCTGTAAAATGTGTGACACAGCAGTGCCTTACTCACAGGGCATGTTGAATACATGCCACAGAACTCAAAGAAGGAAATGGGTGGGGATCTTCACAGTGTAAGTTCTTCCTTACTGCGGAAATTCCAGCACTCCTCTCTCTCCTACATGTAAAAATCATAATTTTTTTGCTAGAAAATTACTCAGAACCCCAAAACATTTTTTATATAATGTGACAGATGTTACGCCGAGTAAATAGATACCTCACATTAGAGGTCGACCGATATGGGTTTTTCTCTGGCCGATGCCGATATTTAGAAATCGTGGTGGCCGATATATGATGCCGATTTTTTTGGGCCGATATATTATGCCGATTTTTTTGGGCCGATATATTTGGCCGATTTTTTTTTTTTCTCCTTTTTTTTTTTTTTTTCCCCTTCATCTCATAAAATCTAACAGTTAGACCCCTTTCACACTGGGACGTTTTTCAGGCGCTTTTGGGCTAAAAATAGCGCCTGTAAAGTGCCTGCAAAACAGCTCCCCTGCAGTCTCAGTGTGAAAGCCCGAGTGCTTTCACACTGAGGCCATGCGCTGGCAGGATGTTAAAAAAAAAAAAAAAAGTCCTGCAAGCGGCATCTTTGGAGCGGTGTATACCGCTGCTCCACCACTCCTGCCCATTAAAATGAATGCGCACCGCTGTCGAAGCACTTGCAAATCGTTTCGGCAGTGGCGCTTCAGGGGCGCATTTAACCCCTTCCTCAACCGCTAGCTGGGTTATAAGCGCCCCGCTAGCAGCTGAATAGCGCCGCTAAAATGACGGTAAAGCGCCGCTAAAACTAGCAGCGTTTTACCATCAACGCATGCCCGCTCCAGTGTGAAAGCAACCTTAATAAGTGATACAGAAAATTTTTTACATTTAAACATTTATTAAACAAAACAAACCTCCAATCAGTTCACTTGTATGTAGAATTTAGATAACAAAACAAAAACAAAAAAAAAAAAAAAAAAAACCAAACTATCTCGTAAATATTAAATACACAAAAAAAAACAGGTAATCAAAACTTTTGGTCGAAAAAAAATGGGCTAACTTTACTGCTTAGTTTTTTTTTAATTCATTAGTATTAGTATTTTTTTTTTTTTAAATTGCGTTTGAAAGACCGCTGCGCAAATACCGTGTGACATAAAATATTGCAACAACCGCTATTTTATTTCCTAGGGTCTCTGCTAAAAATTTATATATATATATAAAATGTTTGGGGGTTCTAAGTGATTTTCTAGCAGAAAATACAGGATTTTTACCTGTAAGCAACAAGTGTCAGAAAAGATTTAGTCTTTAAATGGTTAAACAGAGAACTCCTCCACACAGAGTTCAGCTCATTGATAAGAGAACCAAGAAGAGATACATGATAGGTTTCTTCTTATCAGATTTGGCAGGCTGCCCAGAGGAGGAGAGAAGTCTCTTCAGAGAAAACTTCAGGCAACTTGCATTGACTTCTATTACAGAAGTCATTTGCAAGTCACAGTGAAGTTATAATTGGCCTTTTTTATCAGCACAATCGGCCGATGCCGATTAAGTAAAAACCGCCAAATATCGGCCGATATATCGGTCGACCTCTACCTCACATGTCAAGCTTTGCGCTCTCTTGTGGAATGGCATCAAACTTTGGTACTTAAAAATTTCCATAGGCAACGCTTTAAAAATTTGTTACAGGTTACCAGTTTAAAGTTACAGAGGAGGTCTAGGGCTAGAATTATTGCTCTCGCTCTAACGTTCGCAGCAATACCTCACATGTGTGGTTTGAACGTCATTTATATATGTGGACGCGACCTACGTATGCGTTTGCTTCTGTGTTTTTTTACACTTTCCCTTGAATTTTTTTGATTAGTTTTATGCCCATTATAAGGAATGGAAACATCCCCTGTAATAGGAACAGTGTGTGACAGGTCCCCCTTATGGAGAGATGTGGGGTCTAGAAGATGTCCTCTCCAGCCGCCTGCAAGAATGATCTAGCGACTGAACAGGTGCTATATGATTGCGCTTACGGTGAAGGGAATTGCTGGCTGAAAAAAGATATCTGAATGATGCCTGGAACTGCAGGCATCATTCAAATATCACCACTGAAAGCCCAGGACATCATATGATGTTCTGCGGTATGGAAGTGGTTAAAAGATGGCTCCTCCTCCTCCTCAGCAGTGTCCTCTGCCCACCTTCCTATCACCCCCCCCCCCAAATCCCTGCATTCTGAGCACAGCACACTCCTGATCCCTGCAGTTTTTTTTTTGTGTCCACTGCATTTGCAATCTACGTTTGGGGTTAATGTATGATGTTTGACTTCATCAGCGTTGTTCAAGTAGATCTCCATCTCTCTAAGGTTGCCTACCCCTGGTTTAGATTATTAGGAGTAGGATAGAAATAATTAAAATACAATGTGGAAATGAATATATGATTTTACATTTTGATCATAGATACACGTTAAAAAGGGTCTTTAACCACGCTATAGCTGAATAACTGCTACAGCGTGGCTCGATAACTCTGAGAGGGCGTTCTATGACTTCTTCCTAGAATGGCAAGCACCCGGAAATATCTGTGACCTCACGGTAAATGGCCAATGACAGCATGATCACTTGTAAACAAACTGTAGCTTGTCCGGTTGGGCTCCTCCCCTCTCCTCACGCCGATCAATACAGCGTGTGAGGAGAGGGGGAGAGCTGGGCGCAGCAACGCTGTGGGTCTGAATCTGAAGTTCCCACAGCACTGATCTGTGCCCAGCCATGGATCATCCATCCAGGTTTCATCCATCCATGCTCCATTCATTCTCCATGCGTGCTCCATCCATGTCTCATGCATCCATCATATATGCTCCATCCATCTGCCATCCATGCGTGCTCCATACATGCTCCATCCGTGCTCCATCCATGGCTCATCTAACAATCCATGGCTCATCCATGCTCCATGTGTGCTTTATACATGCTGCATGCGTGTTCCATCCATCCATCCATGGCTTAGCCATCCCCTCTCATGCTCACCCATGGCTCATTCATGATCATCCGTGCCACACAAAAGTGTAATAAGTAGTCAAATTGGATTTGATATGTATGTCCCTGATGGCGCTCCCTGCATGTTGGGCTTCTGTATGTGGCCAGGCTGTGTAAAAGTCTCACATGTGGTATCCCCATGCTCGGGAGGAGTAGCAGAATGTATTTTGGGGTGTCATGTTTGCTATGTACATGCTATGTGTTAGAAATATCTTATAAAAATGAACAACTTAGTTTAAAAAAAAAAAAAATAATAAATAAATGAAAAAGTTTTCTTTCCACATTTTCCAAAAACTTGTGGAAAAAATTACATGTTTAAATGACTCGTTGTGTCTCAGATTATACGTTGGGGTGTTTACTTTCCAAAATGGGGTAATTTTTTGGGCGTTTCCATTGTCCTGGTGCTCCAGGACCTTCAAAAGTGTGATAGGTGGTCAAGAAATTAAATGTGTAATTTATGTACCTAGAACACCCGATGGTGCTACCTGTATGCTGGGCCTCTCTATGTGGCATCGCCATACTTGGGAGGAATAGCAGAATGTGTTTTGGGGTGAAATTTGTGGTATGCATATGCTGTGTCAGAGAAATAACCTGTTAATATGACAATTTTGTGAAGAGAAAAAAAATTTTCATTTCGCAAAGAACTGTGGGAAAAAAAAAATACAACTTAAAAAAAACACCATGCCTCTTACTAAATACCTTGGGCTGTTTACTTTCTAAAAAGGGGTCATTTGGGGGGTATTTGTACTTTTCTGGCTTGTTAGGGTCTCAACAAATGAGGCCATCAGTAGATCAGGTGTGATCAATTTTCAATGAATGGCACCATAGCTTGTAGACTAACTTTCACACAGACCAAATAATTTACACGGATTTGGGTTATATTTACCAAAGATATGTAGCAGTATACATTTTATAATAGAAACAAAGAAAACTGCATTTTTTTTACAAATTTTTTTTTTCATTTAAAGTACAAAAATAAAAAAAATAAAAAACGAGCAGGATAACAAATACTACCAAAAAGAAAGCTATATGTGTGTGAAAAAAAAAAACAAAAAACAAAAAGGACAAAAAATTCATATGTGCACAGTGTTGCATGAGTAATTTTCATTGGTTAGGTAGGGGGTTTTAAGTGCCCAGTGGGCAAGTGGTTAAAAGAATATCATATTCAGGGCTCAACAGATTTGCTTTGAAACTAGGAACCAGGTTTTTTTTTTTGTTTTTTTTTTAAATCTTTATTTTCAACAACAAAACCCCTTCTCTTATGTAGCCCAGATGTGTATCTTTACAGATGCAGGACACATGTTTACACACAGAGAATACACAGGGGTGCCAGAATGTGAAAAAAAAAACACTTTAGCTCTGCTGTGGGTGAGTTAAAGGTATTTTTTTTGTTTTTAACCACTTGCCTACCGGGCACTTTCACCCCTTCTTTCCTAGACCAATTTTAAACTTTCACATATGACATTATCTTTTTTTTTTTTTTTTTTTTCGTGGTAGTCACCACGAGGCTTTTTATTTTTTGCAAGGCAAAAAGATTGAAAATTTTGAAAAAAAAAAGAAATACAAATTGTTCATAATTTCTGTTAGAAAATTTTGCAAATAAGCAATTTCTTCTTCAGTGATGGGCACTGATTAGGAGTACAGCCCATCAGTGTAAATGTGCCTGTCAGAATTACAAGTTACCAGCTCTCCTTTCCTCACGCTGTGACAGAGTGAGAGGAAAGTACTGCTAATAGCTGGCAAGTCTGTTTACAATGTAGTCACCTGTGATTGGACATCACAGCTGATCACATGGTAAAGGGACACCCTTTACCTTTATCTCTGAAGGACACAGCAATCACAGAGCGCATCCTGGGGTGAAAAGGAAGGCCAGGGTTCTGGGAGGACGTCAATAGACATCCTCCCAGGACTAGCGTACCACACAGTCGGAAACCAGCTTCCTGGCGGCTAGAACTCTCTAGAAATGTCAGGGGCATTGGGCAATAGGAATTGCTCACGCCTGGGAATGGGCCGACAAAAGCCCAAGCGCCAGGCCACAATTTCTTGTCAACATGGCAACCTGGCACTTGGGATTTGTTGAGCCCTGATCATATGGAAGAATATTTCTTGAGGTTGCTTAAGCAGGCCTTTAAGTGGAACTCATATTTAAGCCTAGTACACACTAGTAGTTTATTTTTGTTCAAGAAGAAAAAAAAAAGAAAAAAAAAAAAACCCAGCCAGAGCACTCCATTCAGCGCTCTCAGCTTTTGGCGGAGATCGCTGATCGAGAGTCGATCGGCAGACATTTTTCTGTCATGCCCCTCCGACAGAAGCCAGCCAACTTGCCAGCTTTTGTCGGGACTGGCTGAGGTACACACCGGCCGATGCAGTCAGACATTCAGCCCGTATGTACGGGGCTTTAGAAAGTGATACTTGCCTGATCTAGTAGTCTTTATTGCCGTCATTTAAATTCTTAGCCTGAGAGCCGTTTCTAATGCAATCAATCTTTCTTCTAAAATAAAACATCTCTGCTTGTACCTTTAATCAAATGTCGGCTTTGCGACATTCAAAGTCACACAACCATTTTCTGTTCTCGATGGCTGTCTTGTTGCCATCCTCCTGTATTTATGCGGCTCATGCTGCTACTAGGCTTTATGAGTGGCAAAGCCAGCTTCTTTGCTACTGCTCCTTTCTGCTAGAGGCTCAGTGATTACTAGACCCTTTTTTCATGCGTGCCTTAGGCTGTTCTTTTTTTCAACACAGGGCAGTACAAGGCAATCCACTGCCTTACACAAGCAGCAGCCAA
Organism: Aquarana catesbeiana; assembly: GCF_042186555.1. Lineage (NCBI taxonomy): Eukaryota > Metazoa > Chordata > Amphibia > Anura > Ranidae > Aquarana > Aquarana catesbeiana. The sequence goes on along the minus strand of NC_133325.1, from coordinate 596,759,393 downwards.
TACAACAACTTAAAAGGGTAACTCCACCTTTCGTGGGGAAAAAAAAATAGCAAATAAAGAAAAAATATAGCGCATATTATTGCGACACTAATCATTTTGTAATGGAAGGTTTTTAAAAATTACCTTTCCTTTTCAATCTGCAGCCACTGTAATTATCTGAGAATACATTGCAATATGGCTACCTGGAGTTTTCTGTACACAGAATGTGAACTGACCACTCCCCAGAAATATAATTTCCTGCTTGTGTGATTGGTTTACCAATTTTCCAAGAAGTCTGCATAAGATACAATTCAGATTTCAGGCATCCCTTGCAACAAAAATGTCATTTGAGAGATACTTTCAATAGGAACCTGTTTAAAGGGATGCAGGCCCAGCAGATTTCCTCATTACTGCCCAGTAGCTTCACACCTGACAATTATGAAACCACTCCCATTAGACCCACTCAGTACAGAGGCACAGACAAACACACATGGATTTCTTCAGAATAACAAATGGTAGAAATCTGCAACAAGTTTGGTATAATCCTTGCAATGTATATAGATCACCCAGTAGGTAAATGTTTTTTTTCTCAACAAAAGTGGAGTTACGCTTTAATAAAAAGTCACTGTTGGGGGGAAAAAAAAAAAATGAAAAAGAGGCAGACAGTGCGATGCGATTGGCACTGCAGTGATCTCACTGCACCGCACGCCAGTCACTTTGTTGGAACAAATGCTGAACCGATTTAGCTCTTAGACCCCGTACACACCTCAATGGACACGAAGTGAAGCTGCGCTGCTCCCCCCCCCCCAAAGTTTCTGGAGCAGCACCATTCATTTCATATGAGATGATCTTACCACAGCTGGCACCTGTCAGCAGAAAGGTAAGGAAATAATATTGACCAGAAAGATTAAAAAGCCTGTTCCAAACAGTCTTCCCCTCAACCCCAGCATGAGCAGCACAAACCAGCACTGGTTTCCTCTTCAAGCGCCTCTATTTCTATAGGAATGATTGGATGATGTGATAGAGCTGCACAATTAATCGTTAAAAAATCGTGATCTCGATTCACCTCCCCTGACGATCTCTCCTGCTGAGTTTGACGATTCTTTCATATAAACAAGTGGAGAGATTATCTGCTCACTCAGCTGTCAAAAGAAAACATCCAGGCATTCTGCCAAGTTTAGAACTTGAAACATTGTATCTAACTTCCTTCTTAGATCAAAGGGATAAACTTCTCTGTGTAAACAAATAACCTGGGCAATCTGCCAAGCTTTAAACAACGTGTAAATGCAGGAAGTTTAACCACTTAAAGTCTAAATCTTTTTCTGACACTTCTTTCTTAAGTTAAAATCAATATTTTTTGCTAAAAAAAATTACTTGGAACCCCCAAACATTAGAGATAAAATATATAAATATAAAATATATATATATATATATATATATATATATATATATATATATATATATATATATATATATATATATATATATATATATATATATATATATATATATATATATATATAATTATAATATGGAATAAAATGGCAATTGCTGCAATATTTTATGTCGCACTGTATTTGCCCAGCGGTCTTTCAAATGCAATTTTTTGGGAAAAAATACACTTCAATAAATAAAAAAAAGAAACAGTAAAGTTAGCGCAATTTTTTTTGTTTTAATGTGAAAGATGATGTTACGCCGCGAGAATCGTGAGAGAATCGTGATCTATCCTCTAAGCAAAAAAATCGTGATTCTCATTTTAGCCAGAATCGTGCAGCTCTATGATGTGAGGATCTGTGTTTAAAATAAACCTGCATTTTGCCCATGCAAAGCACGGGACTCACTCCCCTTTTAACAATGTGGCAGCGCTGATGCTTGGCGATTCTTCAGTCAGGCACCCAGTGCTTGCAGCTTACAAAGATTATTATTCTCTTTGCTTCTGGTGGCTGAACATGGCAATGTTGCAAAAGGAATTTAAAATGTGCAGCCGGGGAGGGTAGCAGCTGAACTCCGGGTATGATCCTAACAGCATAGTTGCATTGGTCCAGCTTGGTTGAATGCAAGTATGCATCTCTCATAACTGATTGACTGCTGTTTAAGCTGATAATCACTGAAGTAGTTGGTGCTATTACAGTGACCACCGTTGTCTTCCTGTGCAGAGCAATTGTCTCTCTTGCATACCGACTATGTGGGGTGGTTGGCACTGTTCCATTCACAGAATGCCTTGTCATTTTTCAATGAATACAAGATGCTCTCTGATTGGATGGGGTGGATAAGGAGGGTGGTTACATAATGAGCTTCACCTCATCCCATCAAAAGTACACCTTGACAGGCTGATGTGAAGTGTGGTAGAGAATACTGCTATGCTGTGACCCTGCCCATAATCATGTCCTTTGCCCCCTTTCCTACCCGTTTCCACAGCGGAGACCAGGAGGCAGCACAGTTCTGGACAGAGGGGCAGGAGCTGGCAGAGTAAATTTTTGTATTAGCAAGCTGGCGATTGGTTGCTTAGGACCACCCTGTGTGCTAGCAACCAATCACCAGCGGTTTAACATTAAAAAAAAGTTTGTTTGGCCAGCACCTCCTCCCGCCCTCCATCTCTGCTGTTTACTGATCAAAGCGGTGGGAGGGGGAGAGAGACACCGGGACATAGAAGGCGCAGCACAGCCGCAGAGGAGGCGGGAGGCTGGAAGGGGAGACAAGGACAGGCACATAGAAGGCAGGTGTAGGTGGCGCAGGAACCTGTTCGCAGTCCACAGGTGGACCGCGATCGATGGGTTGCCACCCCCTGCATTGGACCAAGCTGGAGCAAGAGGACTATGAAAACATGGTCATTCCTGAAGTTCAGCTTTAAATTAACCCGTTTGCCCAAATATAAAAAAGGAAAATAAATAAATAATCCTAAAAAAAGTTACATACTTTGCACGAACTTCACCAAATATCTTTGGTAAAGTTCTACCCAATGCAGTTGGGTCTGGTTCACATTATTGCGGGAATCCCACCTGTTTCCGGACCCGCAGCCAAAATGCACATTTGCAGGAACCAGACACTGCATTTTTAAAACGGTGCAGGAACCTTTTTCCTGCATGAAATACTGGCACAGCATCCCATTCAATGGAATGGCCTGCCTTGGCTGCATAAAAACCAGCAATAGAGTGAACCAGGCTTTAAAGCATGGGATAAGAAAAAAACCTCAAATTCTTTTCTCTTTGCTATAATCAGGTGATCAGTTGCAGAGTTGTAATAAGACAAATAAAAAAAATTAAAAGAAAAAAAAAAAAAAACCCACACGGTGGGAAAATCACATGAGAAGGCTGTGAACAAGCTTTGCAGTGTGTGTTAAATGTTAAAAAAAAAAAAAAAGAAGGAAGAACGTTTCTGTGATTAGTTTTAATCAGCCTTTCCCAACCTTTTCACTGGGAAACCTTGAAATTAATTAATTATTCAGGTCTCTGGGAACCCCTAATAAAACAAATTCATTGGGGAGGCAACAAGAAAAATGCACCTTAAATAGGTGGCTAATGGGAAGAATGCAACCCATACAGACAGTTAGTACCTGAATGCACCTCAATATAGGCATGTGTGTCCATACAGAAGATTAGTGCCGCGTACACACGAGCGGACTTTCAGACTAGGTCCGACGGTCTTTCCGACGGACTTTCCGAACCAACGGACTTGGCCACACACGATAGGACTAAGTCCGTTCATAAGTCCGTTCCGTTTGAACGTGATGACCGAAACGGGACTAAAAAAGGAAATTCAATAGCCAGTAGCCAATAGCTTCCCTTGCGTCGTATTTGGTCCATCGGACCAGCACACAGACGAACAGTTTTCCCAATTTTAGTCCGTCGGACAGATTTGAAACATGTTCTATTTCTAGGTCCGTCTGATTTTTATCCCGAAAAGCTATCGGACTAGCCCACACACTATCGGATTGTCGCCGGACTAATTCCGTCGGACCTAGTCCGTTGGAAAGTCTGCTCGTGTGTACGCAGCATAGGTGCTTCAGCCTTTAAAAAAGGCAATCAAATAGGTTGGTAAGAAAAAAAAAAAAAAACGGCAAACATGGTTAAACGCTAAGTGTTAGGCGTGTTTAGCACATGAGAATTAATTCATTTCAATAGCCCGAAAAAATTAAAATTCTTTTAAATAAATGGTTAAAACACACCTAAACGCATTTGAAAAAAAAAAAAAAAAAAAAAAAAAAAAAAAAAAAAAAAAAAACGCAGGTTAAAGTTTTTAACACAGATTTTCTCCTGTCAATAAACCAGCAGGCATGAATGAGGCCTAAAGATCCACACCGTGTAACAAAGAATTAGCGTCTACTTTATCATGAACAGAAGATAAGAATGTACAAAAATATAATCCCTATAAAAAAAATATATTTTGAGCACGCCTTCACCCTCCATCTGACAAACTTTATAACATTGTCAAAGAGCAACATCCATGTCCGGACTGCTGTACCACTCTCGCCAATTATCCATGCATCGCTACTAAATTACTGTAGGGCGAGATTTTTTTTAGTTTCTTGCACAGAAAAATAGAAAAAAGTGACGGCAGAAAAAAGACAGGAGTAGTTGATTGAGTGTGCCTATTTTTTTTTTTTTTTTTTTGTCTGAGTATAGATCTATCTTGGTTTGTCCCAAGCATGTTTGAAGCCATTTACGGTTAATGGTCTCACTACCCCTGCTGGAAATGTTTTCCAAGCATCAACTACCCTTTCAGTAAAATACTTTTAAAGATTTGAACTTTCCTCCAGCTAGTTTGAGATCATGTCCAGTGGTCTTAATTTTGGTTTCATATTGAAACTATTGCCCTCCTGAACCTTACTCACCCCCTTGATGTATTTAAAGGTTTCAAATCATGTCTCCCGTTTCCCTTCTTTCCACCAGACTACACATATTAAAGCGGGGTTCCACCCAAATTTTGAACAATATCTGTATGTATTCTCTTCCTTGCCTAGATGCTGACATGCCGTTTAAAAAAAATTTAAATCGCCGTAATTACCTTTTATTTTTCTATTCTTTGCACTTCCTGGTTCTCCTCCCGTGGGAGTAGGCGTGTTTCTAGCCTCTCCCAGACTCCGCAGTCTCCTGGGAGCTAGTCTCAAGCTTCCCAGGATGCCACTGAGCATGTGCGGGAACGAGCGGTGAATGCTGGGAGCACAGCATTCACCGCATCCAGGAAATAAATGCTTGTGGGCTTCAAATGCCCACAATGAAGATGGAAACCGCCTGCAGTGAATAATATAAGTTATTCTTTCTGACAAAATCTGACACAGGCGGACATATTACACACAATATGCGAGTATGTAATGCTGAGAAGAAAAGTTTGTGAATTAACTCAAAAAAAAAAAAAAAAAAAAAACACCACACGATAGATAGGTGGACCCCCGCTTTAAGTTCTTGAAGAAGTCACTTGCGATAAGTTTTATCCCTCAAACCTTTCACTATTTTTGTTACCCGTCTCTGGACTTGTTCTATTGTATCAATATCTTTCTGTAAGGTCTCCAGAACTGGACAATGTATTCTAAATGAGGCGTCACTAAAAATCTATATAGGCGAATCAGGACCCCCTTCCTCCCGCTGGTGATCCCTCTAGTGATGCATCCTAGAATTCTATTTGTTTTTCCCATTGCCTGGTCGCACGGTTTGCTCATTTTGCAATCATCTGAAATAAGTACCCCTAAATATTTTTCTCCTGTAGTGCTGGCTAACACTGTACCCCCCAGTACCAGTACTCTTTCAGGGGATTTTTTTCCCCTAGGTGCATTATTTTACATTTAGAGACATTAAACTGCAGTTTCCACTGGTTTGACCAATCTTACAGCAATGCCAAATCATCTTCCAGGTTACAGTCACCTCCAGGGATATCAACACTATTACACACATTTGTGTCATTAGCAAAAAGACATACCTTGGAAAAACAAACATTAAGGCTTGGTTCACATATGAGTTGCATGCAGCTCACAGCAGGGGTCTGGTGCGTGCTGGTTCAGAGTTTCAGGTCCGATTTCAGCCTGAATTTTGGGCTGAATTCGGACCTGAAATGGACCAAAAGACGCACAGCTTTTTTCTGCAAAACGCACCGGACCTGCTGCGGAGATATGTGAACTGGCTTCATAGAGAGCCGGTCAAAATCTCTTGCTATTGCGAATTGGATGCGGGGATTCCATATCCGATTCGCAATGGTGTGGACCCAGCCTTGGATCACTTACATACTGTGTGGATTAAATAGAACTGGAGCTCATACAGACCCTTGTGGTACACCAGTAATGACTGGAATCTGTTCCGTCTGAACCCAAATTTACAATTACACTCTGGTATCAATCTATCCCCTAGCCAACTGCATATCCACTGAACCACCCAAGGGTTGAAGTGATACTAAACACACACTGTTTAATTTAAAACGTCCCTTTTATTTCTGTATATGGATGATGAAGCTGTAATTATTTTAATTAAAAAAAAAAAAAAAAAAAAACATCCAAGTACCTTTTACCTAATCAATACAGCTGTCACATAACCCAAACTGTCTGCAGGGAAACATAAGCAGGAGGAGCTTCTAGTTCTCTGCCGCTGGTCACATGTTCAAAAAAAAAAAAACAACAAAAAATCCACCAAAACCAAACAGCCTTTGGAATACAGCGTAGAAATAATTAAATATCAATTAACTGTTTTAAACGGTCATACAAATATATACTTGAAATCAAATCTTTATCATTTTATGGAAACATGGTATGGGCGGATTTCTGCCAGTCACAGACTGTGTCCAACCCCAGTCTGTGTCTTAGAATAAGAGGAGAGGTGAAAAACCCATTAATTTACAACTACCACTGTGTGTATACGCCCACATGTGTGACTCTCTAGTCACATGAGCTACTCAGATGTGAGAGAGAGGAAATGCTCAGCAAAGAAACTCACTGAAAACTGAGCATGTGCAGTAGCTGCCAACACTGCTCTGCAAAATCCATAGCGGAATCCGGAACTTGGACATGTACACTAGCCTACCCTGACCATGGCCGTAGAAAAACGTGTTTTTCGTGCGATTTTGCCACATTTTGCGTTTTACCGCAGACGGCGGTTAAAATGTTGCTATTCTGAATACAATTCTTCCACGATCAGGAGAGGGAGGTATAATCTCACCTGAAATGTAGCAGTTCCTATACTCACATTCACACATAGGCTTTTATGGAGTTGAGTTTAGGAGCTTGGGCTGCTGGTGGTGTACATGAAGCCTTATGCTGGCCATACACTATACGAAAAATCGTCCGAAATTCGGTCTGACAGTTTGTTCGTTTTTCGGCCAGTTAATGGGCACAAAATCGATAGTCGTTGGGACGTTTTTGAGCCGAAAAAACGAAGGACAAGTTTGGAAATTTTATGCAGAAGGAACGATAAATTGAAAAGTTAATGTGTTTCCCATCCAAACTGTCTGCACTAGGTATATGGAAAAATTAACAAAAATGCATTCTTTTATGTCCACTGAACGATTTATTGGTCATTACATGATGCCACTATTGTTTGTGCTCACGGCCAAATGTTTGTTTTTTCGAAAATGGGTTCGGCCGATTTTTCGTATAGTCTATGGCCAGCATTAGAAGATTCTCCCGTTACAGGATTCTGGTCCCCTCACCAGTGTAATCAATTGTCAAGATGAGTTAAATGTCTAAAAATTAGACTGAAAATGCCTATAGGTACCAATGTGGACCTTAAAGCGGAATTCCACCCAAAAATTGAACTTCCGTTGATCGGATTCCCCCCCCCCTCTGGTTTCACATTTGCCACCTATCGGGGGGGGGGGGGGGTGCAGATACCTGTCTAATCCAGGCATTTGCTCTCAGAGATACTAAATAAAATTCTGACGGATCTAGAAAGAGAACATGTTCTAAATATTTCCAACGGAATCAATTCCTATCAGGAAAACCGCTCATCTGTATGCTGTTGCGACGTACCAAAAACAACGCATGCTCTGAAGCAAGTTCCAGACGGAAGCTACTGGCTATTGAACATCCGTTTTCTAGTCCCGTCCTAGGCGTTGTACGTCACCACGTTCTGGACGGTCGGAATTTGGTGTGACCATGTGTATGCAAGACAGCTTGAGCGGAATTCCGTCGGAAAAACCTTCAGCGCTTTTTCCGACGGGAAAACCGGTCATGTGTACAGGGCATTAGAGCCCTTTCACACTGAGCCGCCCGGGCGTCGGTGGTAAAATGCCGCTATTTTTAGTGGCGCCTTACCATCGTTTTTGCGGCGCTATTCAGGCTTTCACACTAGAGTGAATGGATCCGCTGTTTCAGGGCGCTTTGCAGGCACTATTTTTAATGCTATAGCGCCTGCAAAGCGCCTCAGTGTGAAAGGGATCTTATGAATATGAAGGCCGAACCAGCTGATATTAATTAGCGCTGACAAGGGGCAGGATTGCGTTCTAATTACTGATAGATTTTAGCTGGTGTCTTGGCTTTCAATACCTTTTTGCACCTCTCTTTCTTGTGGTCAATACCTTTTCCCTGTGTCATTCCATTTTATTACACTTAATTTCTGAACCTATTTGTTTTTTTTTGTATGTATGGATTGCGTGGGTTGTTTCTGACATGTAGTGAAACTCATGTCAATGGCACCTTTAGAAATATATTTACCTAGAAAAACGGTGACGTGTTCAATACTTACTTTACCCAATGTGTATACATTTATATTTATTAGTTAAGCAGCAGCTCGTGATCCTTGATCAAAACTAGCAAGTATCCAGATACTCTGCCAGCTATACTTCTGCACTACAATCTTATTTGCCTTCTTCAGCAGCATTGTATGCCATCTTCTTCAGCTAATGCTTACCTGTTTAGTATGGGATATGATATATGGTGACATGGAATAATGATATGAGATTAGTCTCATGGAAGATTGTCGGCTGTTGGGGTGCTTCAATCTGAAAAACGGGTTGATATACTGTAACTACTTTGTGATTTATTGGCATCAACAGCAGCATTACGATTCTATTAACGATAGCTCATTTTGTTATGTGAGATTATAGGTACATCAAGTCAGAACACTGGAAAGGTGAAATTTGTAAGCTGGTGACTAATCATAATGGATCCATTTGTCTCCTAATATCTACAGGCATTCTCAGTCTACTTTACACATTGAACTCATCTTGACAATTGATTACACCGGTGAGAAGACAAGAAACTAAGAACTTTATTGCACCCTATAGTAATTTAGTAGGGATGCATGGAGAATCGGTAAGAGCCCATTCACACAGGGGCAACACGACTTCCAGTCGCCTCCAGGACAGGGAACTTTACAAGTGGCCAATCAGAGCTTATCAGCTGTGTGTGAGAAGGAGGGGGCTGGCTGTTTAGTGGAGGAAATTACTTTGTTTCTTTTCTGCTTCCTGTAAAGTTGCCTCAGTATGAACAGTGATCAGACTTGGAGGCAACTTCCATTGAAATCAATGGGTACAAGTTGCCTTCAAGTCGGATTGAAGTAGTACAGGAACCTTTTCTGAAGTCGGAGCGACTGCAGTAGTGTGCATTAAGACAGATCCATTCACTTACATTGATTTTTTGTGTAGCGCGACTTGAGGCGACTTGAAGTCAGATCCAAAGTTGCCCCTGTGTGAATGGGCTCTGAGAGTGGTACAGCAGTCCAGACATGGATGTTTTTGGCAAATGTATCAATTTTATGAGATGGAGGGTCAGGTGTGAGTAAAATACTTTTTTCATAGCGATTTTTATATATTGTATTCTTATAGTCTGTTCATAATTATTATTATACAAGATTTATATAAACGCCAACAGTTTGCTCAGTGCTTTAAGGGTAGACATTAAAGTTATACCGACATAAGGGCAGACATTACAATTGCAATACAAATGAACCCAGTAGGAATCAAAGGGCCCTGCTCATTACAGCTTACAATAATAAAGTAAACTATTTTTTTTTTATAAATTACACTGCATGGATCCTTCTAGTAACCTCACATTTACAGTGGGGTTTTTTTTGGTGGTGTACATTATGGGTTACAAGATCCGCACCTTAATCCTAAGTGAGTCAGTAAGTAAGGACACTTACCTGTCCAGGGCGCACACAATGTCCTCACCTGAAGCCGACCTGTCCCTGGGCTCCGTGTGGAGGCACCAGCATCTTCAGTAAGTGAAGCCTTGCTGCTTCATAGCCTGGTTCCCTACTGCTCATGCGCGAGTCGCGCTGCACGTTCTGAGCGGTTCCTGTTGTCTTCTGGGACCTGTGTATCTCCAGGGGGATGGGGGATGGAGGAGGGGCCGGACATGGCGTAGATCACCGGAAGTGGGAGCAAATACCTGGGGTAGACAGGTATCTGCTTCCTCCTCCCCTCTGAAAGGTGCCAAATGTGACACCGGATGGGGGGGGGGACCTGGATCAGCGGAAGTTCCATTCATGGGTGAAACTCACTTTAAATATATTTCCAGGACAGTGTGCTTAGCTAAGAAAGCCCCCTCTTCCCTTATAGAGGCCCCTGGAATGTATGGCATCAATTGCCCAGGAAACCAGGAAGTAACATTAAAAAAAAAAAAGTTATGCCTATTTACTAATGCTAGCAGCATAAGCATTACAAATACTTCATGTTTATTGAGAGTGTGAAGTTCCACTTTATAACCATCCCTGGTGTTAGCAGCTGACTTTGTAAAGTAGTGTTGACCTTGTAGCAATCAAGCAGCAGCAAAGGTAGGTCAATTAGCTACAGCACAAATAACCCCAAGCAACCTCTGGAGGAACTATAGTGTTCCACAGAACTCTGGTTGAGAATGGCTGATTTTAATTATGAGTGCACATGAGGGAGCTATATTTACGCATTACATATGCAGCACTACACAATGGCCCAGCTTTGGCATCCCTAAAGCCTGGTACACCGAGTTTTTTTTTTGTTCAACCCAGCAGGTTGCTCCGGTCAGAGCCGCTGTACTAACTATGCAACGTTAGTGCAGGGATCTCCCCCGCTGTGCTGTGGGGACAACCCCCCCACCCTGCCAGAACAAACCGATCAGCGCTCTCCGCCATTGGAGGAGCATGTAAAAAGTCACTTAAGAGCCAGTTCACGTCATAGAAACAGTATGGATGCGTTCCAGATGCTTTTCTGCATTCGTGTTTTTGACGCATTTTCTATGCGTTCCAGTGTGTTTAACTGTTCCAGTACAGTTCAGAAAAAAATGCAGCATGCCTTGAAATTTTCCACATTTTGTCATATTAGACCAAAAACGTAAATGGATTTTATGTGATAGAGTGTGAAGTGGAAGGAAAATGATAAATGGTTTTCAATTTTTTTTTTTTACAAATAAATATGTGAAAAGTGTGGCGTGCATTTGTATTCAGCCCCCCTGAGTCAATACTTTGTAGAACCACCTTTCACTGCAATTACAGCTGTAAGTCTTTTTAAGGATGTCTCTACCAGCTTTGCACATCTAGAGTGAGATTTTTGTCCATTCTTCTTTGCAAAATAGCTCAAGCTCTGTCAGATTGGATGGAGATCTGAACAGCAATTTTAAGTCTTGCCACAGATTCTCAATTGGATTTAGGTCTGGACTTTGACTGGGCCATTCTAACACATGAATATTCTTTGATCTAAACCATTCCACTGTAGCTCTGGCTATATGTTTAGGGTCGTTGTCATGCTGGAAGGTGAACCTCCGTCCCAGTCTCAAGTCTTGTGCAGACTCAAACAGGTTTTCTTCTAAGATTGCCCTGTATTTGGCTCCATCCATCTTCACATCAACTCTGACCAACATCCCTGTAGTGTTAGTTTGCCACCACACAGCATTTTGCTTTTAGGCCAAAAAGTTCAATATTGGTCTCATCTGACCAGAGAACCTTCTTCCACATGTATCCCCCCACATGGCTTCTCGCAAACTGCAAACAGGATTTCTTATGGCTTTCTTCTTGCCACTCTTCCATAAAGGCCAGATTTGTGGAGTGCACGACTAAAGCCCCGTACACACGATCGGATTTTCAGCAGGGAATTGTGTGATGACAGACCGTTTGCCTAAAATCCAACCGTTAGTACGCTCCATCATACAATTGTCCAACTTTCCACCAACAAATGTTGGATGGCAGGCTAGTAAATTTTTGGTGGACAACACTCTGTTGTCATATTTTCCTATACACAAGTTTTCCTGTACACAAGTCCGTCACACAAAAGTCCAAAGTACAAACAGGCATGCTCGGAATCAATGCTCACCAAACACGACATTAGCAGAAGGTGCCCAAGAGCTGAAATTCCAAGTAGTACGTCACTACGTTCGTGTTTGTTGGCCGACAATTGTGTACCGTTTGTATGCAAGACAAGTTCCTGGCACACGCCCTTCGGACAAAAGTCTGACGCTTTGTTGGCCAACAATCCGATCGGGTGTACGAGGCTTTAGTCTAGGTTTCCACTATTGCAACCTTAAAGTCACGTGATTTTTGCCGCAATTTTGATGAGACTTGAAGCCATGCCTGTGTATTCCTAAGGTCTATGGACCTCAAGTCGCATCAAAGTCGGATCAAAGTAATACAGGGGCTACTTTGAAGTCCCTGCAACTTGAAGTCGCACAGATATATACGGTACTCATTTGAAATCATGAGGGTACAACTTGTCATGCGATTTTTCAGTCCCAAGTTGCATGACAAGTCGCACTAGTGGAAATGTAGCCTAATAGTTGTCCTGTGGACAGATTCTCCCACCTGAGCTGTGGATCTCTGCAGCTCCTCCAGAGTTACCATGGGCCTCTTGGCTGCTTCTCTGATTAATGCTCTCCTTGCCCGGCCTGTCAGTTTAGGTAGACGTCCATGTCTTGGTAGGTTTGCAGTTGTACCTTACTCTTTCAATTTTCAGATGATGGATTGAACAGTGCTCTGTGAGATGTTGAAAGCTTGGAATTTTTTTTTATAACCCAATGCTGCTTTAAACTTCTCCACAACTTTATCTCAACACACCTGTCAGGGATAGGAACCTCTGAGGGCTTCACAGAACATCTGTATTTATACGGAGATTAAATTACACACACGTGGACACTATTTACTAATTAGGTGACTTCTGAAGGCAATTGGTTCCACTAGATTTTAGTTAAGGGTATCAGAGTAAGCCCGGGTTCACACTAGCGCGATCTCAGAGATCGCATGTGATTCACACCCGCACTGCAGGTGCCGATCACATGCGATCTCTGAGCAATGCGAGTTCAGCCATACAGTTGTATGGCTGAACTCGCATTGGATTCGCACAGAAAATAGTGCAAGGACTTGGTTTTTCCCCACACTAGAATCGCATCGCATGGGTGTTTTCACCTATGCGATCCAATTCCTGTGCGAGTTCACAGTTTCCACTGCGATCTGAACTAAGCTGGGGTTAATGACACCCGCAGGGGTTTGCACAAGGCAGTGTGAACTGCTGCGGGAGAGGAACGATGTGGGAACCAGCGCTGTAATCGCGATGGTTCCCGCATCGTATCAGTGTGAGGCCAGAGTAAAAGGGGGCTTAATACAAATGCACGCCACACTTTTCAGACATTTGACAAGTGGAACGAAAATGATAAATGGTTTTCAAAATGTTTTACAATTATGTGCCACTTTATTGCGCATCACATAAAATCCCAATAAAATACATTTACGTTATTATTTGTAACATGACAAAATGTGGAAAATTTGTAAGGGGTACAAATACCTCAAGGCACTGTATTTCTCCAGAAATACAAAAGGGCAATTATTTTTCTCCCCCCCGCAGGAGCCTGGAAAGCATTGCACCCATGATCAGTAGATCACAGGTGCAATGCCAGGCTCCTGCATACTCTCAGTATAGCGGTCTCCCGCACAACCAGTTACTAAAGAGCAGGAAGGATCAATGAACTACGAAAGTTTACCAGCGCCCTCACAGTTCACTGAGAAAAATTAGCCATCTGCCACAGTGGAAGATGGCATTTGTTGTCCATTCATTCGCAGATCGCTGTGAATGAATAACGCAGCTGTGTGGGCGGAGCACTGCAACAAATAAAAATATACACTCACTGAAAGAACACCGTAAACCCACTTTTTTTTTTTTTTATGTCATACTGTAGACATTTGAGCCCAGTCTTGCCACAAAGAGTTAATCCAGCTCTGAGCAATCCTCTTTTATTGTTCAGGTGTCCATTTATGAAGCAGTGATCAGCAGTGATCCCCAGGATCACCGCTGATCACAGTCCATAAACAGTTTATGAAACAGAGATAATGGGGGGAGAAGTGTTTGAGCTTCTTCTCCTGCCGATGATCTCCCCACATGGAGAATCCTCATTGAATGACACAGTAATGGGCAGTTTATGAAGCTGTGATCTCACCGCTTCACTGGCGATCTGTGTCAGGATTCACCAGCTCAGAGGTGGAGAATCGGGGAGTGAAGAGGAAATCTCGGGGGATCTGAGGGGGAAGGAGGAAGATTTTTAACTTCCTTCTACCTCGTTCAGATCCCCCCCCCCCCCCCCCCCCAACACTGTAACCATGTAGGGGGACTCATTCTTTTTAACATTAACCACACCGTCTGTCAGTGTGTTGAGCGGTGATAATTTATCACTGCTTAATAAACTGACATCTCTGTATTTCTGTGAATTTCTGGTACTGTAATCTCGTAAAGTCTCACAAGATTCCAGTATCAGGGGCCGTTCTCCACTGTTTGAAGCGTTTGTAGATCACTTCACTCCTCCAAAGGAGAAGCGATCTAACAGGCACACAGAGGAGAAAGATCTCCACTGTGAATGCCGGAGAACGAAGCAGTGAATAGATTTCACTGCTTCATAAAAGGACACCTCAGTGAGATAAATCTTGACAAACAGAGAAAAACTGTCAAATCCTCCCCCTTGCTGTGAGTGACAGGTGATTTACATATCTCGTGCACTAGCCTAAGACATGCATTATTTTTTTAATTCCCTCCCCCACTCCTTTCTTCAGCAGCTCTGGAAGGATTGGCTGTTCCACACCTCAGCATGATTGGGCATGCTAAAGTCATGTGGTTACTTTCCTGTCTTTTCACTGGATGTTAGAGATCTTAGCAGAAGTTCAGCAGAAGTTCAGTGTAAGAAATACACAGGAGAAATGTATATCGACAAGGAGTGTAGAGGTGGGCAGGGAGTCTACTGACATCATGACTCCACCCACCGAGCTCCAGACAGCAGACCCACCCACAGAATATGCAGTTTTCGGGTCTTATAACAGACAGAGGGGAGACATTTGTCAGGTAAAGATACATGCAGGAGGCAGGAGGTATATCCTTATAGATAACCCCTATGGCAGGAGTTTAGAAAGGATGACATTGGGTTTACATCCACTTTAAGAACCAGGAATCAGGTAAGAGCTGATCAAAAATATTATATACTGCAGCTTACCAAACCTTAGATGAGAGGTTTGCATTCTTTTTTTTTTTAGGTTTTTCTCATTCTGTTTTCACTTGGTCACCTGGCCAATAACACACCTCTATTACAGTGCCCCCTCTGGATGAAGGAGCATCAGAGACACCTTTGGACAGCAGCATTGCCAGTCTGGGGGAAGGGGAGGGTTAGATGTACTATACATTAACACATTTAAGGCAAAACTCAAGCTAACACTTTTTAAGCAGTTACAGCAACTTTTTTTCTGCTTTTTGGATAAAAGTTTTATATTTGAAAAAAAAAATGATCATTGTAAGCACCCGTCAGTGGTGAATGGTTTGTCTCAACCCTCTAACTGCTACATCTGGATGACAGCTTGTTCTACTGAAAAACAACAGACTAATGGCCAGATCACCAGGTGAAAAGAAAGCCTAAAATAGAAAACATGTAGCAACATCTAAGAATTGGTACCCTACAATATTTTGGTCGCTTTTGGGTTTATTATCACTGTAAGTCACACTGGCTGCAGGGTTACTGTACTTCTTCAGAACTCGTTTCTAAGAATAGCTATCAGTTTTCACATTTTCAATAAAATCACACATTGATTACTGTCAATTCTATAGCGCCGACAATTTACGCAGCGTTTACATACTGTACATTCACATCAGTCACTGCTCCCAGAAGCTTACAATCTAAGGCGTGTGCATTCTGAACCATGCCCCCGCATGGTCAGATTGGGAGCTTTGGGCATGTCAATGCATTCTGACAGCCATGGGGCTGACTGCACGGAACACCTTTGGATCCCCGTGCAGGTAAACATGGGTGTACGCTTATGTACACCCCATGCGAATGAGGCCTAACACTAAGCCACTGTGCTCTGCACACACATTTTATATATACAGTATCTCACAGAAGTGAGTACACCCCTGTACACAAGCTGTACACTCACTACTTTACATTGTGGCAAAGTAATTTCTTCAGTGGTTATCACATGAAAAGATATAAAACATTTACAATAATGTGAGAGAGAAAAATTATATATATATTTTTTTTAATTATAATCTATCTCTCGATCTCACACACATACATAGTATCATGGAATAGGTTTTTGAAGTAGCACTGAAAAGGCAAAACTTTTTTTTCCCCGTTTTTGATAGGGGAGGGTTAGAACTCAGTTTTATTATTCCCTGTCCCATAGCCAAAATAGGAAGTGAGGAAATCCCTAGTTGTCATCAGAACCAGTGTGCCTATTGAAAGATGTCCCCTCTATTCCTATTCTGGTGAAATGGAAATCCGAAAACGTGTGATTTTCTTTCACTTTCAATGAGAACAGTAAACGTGATAAATAGAGAGGGTGAATCTCCCTAATGGGGACACAGACAAGAAAGGTGTTCTAATCCCTCTCCACTCTATCTCAAACAAACAAATAAATAAATATAAAGGGAAGAAGTTTTGCCTTTAGTTAGTTATACTTTAAACAGATCCACTTGGAAAGAAAAAAACAGTTGTGTTAAAGAAAAAAAAATCCTTTGAACACCAATCAGGGCATTCCCATCTAAAAGGCGGTAGATATACAACCTCAAGCATTATGCAAATTACACATTGCAGGGACACACTACAAAACTGATCGGCACTCTCCAATATAATTTTAACACAGCAAGAGGTGAGAAGGTCAACACCCTGAACATTTACCCATGACCTTGAAGAAAGTTATACATATACTTTCATTCTCCGTTAAATAGTTAAAGTGAAAGTCCATGCTAAAACTAAAATCCCTGCATCTATAGACACATACAATCTAACACTAACCTATCTAGCCCTGTAAAGAAAAATAATAAGTATACATACCTTTTCTGAAGCCAATCTGACCTCCAGCAGCGGAAGCTCTGCAGAGGACACGGCCAACCACAGCTGTGAAATGAATTGGAAGGGATGGGGCTTCCGTTGTCAGATGTGTCCTCTGCACCCACCTACACAGCGAACCCGCCGCTGACAGCTCAGCATGGGATCGGGTTGGATAAGCTTCAGAAAAGGTATAATAACTCATTTCTTATTTACAGGACTAGATAGGCTAGTGTTAGATTGTGGGTGTCTATAGATGCAGGGATTTTAGTTTTCGCATGGACTTCCACTTTCAGCAGTTGGTACTGCACTCCAGAGCCAAGGTGTGAGCACAAGCCTTACTACAGCTCGATATCCTGTAAGACCATTACCCAATTACAGACTTCTCCACTCACAAGACAAAGAATGCTTCAAGGCAAACAAGTCTTAAAAAGCAGAGCTAAAAAGCCATACATATTGTGCCTAGTGAAGCTTGTAAAATCCCATTGATGAGAATGAGCTATATGACAATAAACTGAAAATTACATAGCTACCTTTACAAAGCATGACCTTGTATCCATATGAATGGAAACACCACAAATGATACAAAGACAAATACAGATCACGAAACAAAAAAAAAAGTTTAAGGGATCTTTCACTTCTAGTAGAGCTGCAGGATTTTGGCTAAAATGAGAATCACAATTGTAAAATAAAATGTAAATAAAATGTTTGGGGATTCCAAGTAAATTTCTAGCAAAAAATACTGATTTTAGATTGTAAGCAACAAGTGTCAGAAAAAGATTTAGTCTTTAAGTGGTTAAACTGACCTTGTTTACAGACCGAAGTTCATTCCTTTGATCAAAAAGAACTAAATGATACTTTGTTTATAGTTATCTCCAAGCACTGACAATGTATTTTTTTTTTTTTTTTTTTTTTACAGTGGTCAGCTGTGAGCAGAGAACTCTCTGCACTGAATCTGCTGTATTAAGATCGTGAGGGGGGGTTGAATCAAGATTTTTTTTTTTTTAAACAATTAATCGTGCAGCTCTAACTTCTAGGAACACAATACACTCTTGATTTCTAATTTTAATGTACTTGATTAAAAATTATGGAGTGATGCTTATTCACAAATAAGCACTAGGCCATTTGTCTCATAGCCCATTTCATGGGCTATGAGACAAACCCACTTGAGCTTTCCCAAAAACCATGAAGGATGCATATAGAAGATAGAATATTAAAGGCAGCAATGTGTGAAATAATGAAATTGTTTTAAAGACTACTTTACTATACAATAAGAACACTATAATCAAAGGTTACAAGGAATCCCACCTCCACAGGTTAATTTTGCTTTCTATCCCCACTTACCTTTTTTGATGGGTTATGCTCAAGTAACAAATATACATGCCCAACAAATAGAGCATTGTTCTCTTGTAATCTGCAGCTCCATGCAGGTCCCATGCCACCATATTTTTTTTTGCTGCCAGCCCCCTAATGATGGCCGCCAGGTCTTTTCCCCATCCAGCTGCTGTGTGGAAGCTGAGGCCAACTAGGATAACTGATGCAGATATCCCAGTAGGCTGCTGGAGCAGGACTGATGTCATTCTCTCCCAGGTGAAAATTGAGGCAGAAGGCCAGGTGGAATGAAATGGATTTGTTCTTCACTCCTAGGACCCGTATTCATCTGACAGTAGACGACAGTCCGCTGTGAGTTGACGTCACTTAGCTGGTACAGACTCTGGAGGGATCCCAACTCAGCATGCTGCTAAGGGCCTAAGCAAGCCACTCCTGCCCTTCCACAACCCCGCTCTCCACTGAGTGCTGGATGGGCAAAGCAGAGAGATACAGTCACCAACTTTCTGTTCACTGAAGACCAGCGGTCTTTGATCGCTCGGTTCTCAGTCTTAGAAGCAGCAGGGGGCAGATGCAGGATTGGATCTATACTGCATCCACCTAGATTGTTTTTCTTCAAACCCCATACTTCTTTTTTAAAGAAGGGTGACATAACATATCACGCCTCCACAATGTTAACTACCCGGAGGGGGAAACGCATCCAGTAGTCCATCCTCCATAGAGAGATACAGTATATATCTATTAAAGGCATTTAAATACAGAACACCTTTAAAATTAAAGTGGTTCTAAAGCCTGAAGATTTTTTTTACCTCGATCTGATCCAGGTCCATCCACGGGAGCATCGGCTCTGGCTGCTGTCTCCCTCCTCACTAGGCAGATTGACAGCAGTGGCAGCCATTAGCTCCCGCTGCTGTCAATCAAATGCCATAATAAGGGTACAGCCCAGTTGCCAGGTCTGTCAATAGATGCAGACTGGGTAGCTTGAGAGACTCCAAAAAAAGGGGCTTTCCCTGGGGGAACTTGCCGAAGAGGAGGAGCCTGGAGCGCAGGCGGGGAACCCCAGAGAAGGAGGATCGGGGCTACTCCCAAAACCACTGCACAAAGCAGGCAAATATACCATGTAAACCTTCCCTTTTTAAAGCCAAAATAACAAATCATTTTAACACAGCGCTATACATATTGTACATTCACATCAGACCCTGCCCTCGAGGAACAGGAGTATGCACATACTAGGGCCAATTTAGACAGGAGCCAACTAACCCACAAGCATTTATATGACGTGTGCAAGAAAACACAGAGGGACATCAAAACTCCATGAAGTCAAAGTCCTGGCCAGAGTCAGATCGCAGACCCAAGTGCTGCTGAATCAGCCCAAATTCAAGCTGTGCGTGGCCCTGCAAACTTGATAAAAGTCAATTTAATAACTGGCTCAAGCTGGCCATAGATGGATCAAAATTTCCCTGCTAAACTGGCCAATCTAACGATTGACTTCTGACAAATGGGCTTGTCAGAAAATTTTTCCATATCTGCTGCAGCCACTGATCAGTGTTTTCTGACAGCGCAGCCATCTTGCTGTCAAAATACAATGTCACAGCGGGGAGGATTCCTCCATCCACCCACTGGCTGGTCAAAAAAAAAAAAAACACACACAAGCCATCTATGGCCAGCCTGAGCCAGGTTGAAAATTACTGGCCAAACAATGGCTGCTTCCTATCAGATGCTACTATTAGTAGCTGCTTAAATACATCCTGTGAGTGAACATGGATGAAAGACTCATAGATTCCTCTCTTTCAGCTTGCAGGTTGAACTAGAGAAATATTTACATGTATGGCTAGTCCTAAAGCGGAATTAAGGTGAAGGTATCTACTATTATGCATAGTTACATTGGTCCAGCATAGACCAATGTAAGTATGTATGTATGTGCCATAAGTGGTTGATCTCAGTGGAAGCTGCAAATCACTGTAGAAGGCACCACTACTACAGTATTCTCAGCTGTCTTCCAGGTTCCATGCCAAGCAGCTGTCCTGCTGCTTGGAGAACAAGGGAGGTCACTCGATTAGCACAAGTGACATTTAGAAAACAGGATTTTTTTCAATGAATGCAAAGCATGCACTGATTGGACGAAGTGGAGATTTTGACATCACCATACCACCTTGTTCAATCAGATATTGCTATCCATTCATTGAAAAAATGCAAAGTCTTCTTTGCATGGTGCCTGTGTCAAGTGAGCAACCTCTTGTGTGCCCTGGAAGACAGTGGAGCTCACTGTAGCAGTGGTGCCTACTAGAGTGTTTTCACGGCTTCCATAAACGACAGGTATGGCACATACAGTACATACTCACATTAGTCCAAGATGGTCCAACGTAACAAAGAAAAATAGTTTTAACCTAAACTTCCGCTTTAAGCTGGACACACTGTGTGAATTTTGCCGGTTACTGATGAACTGGCTGAAATTTAGTCAGTGGGTAACCCTTTCACCATTCTCCCACACAATATCCTTTTATTGAAAAATCAAGGAGGGACATTTATGGGTAGGGTGGACAAAAAATGTTGCCAAAGCTGGACAGCTAGGATAGAAAAAAACTGAGAATGTGTTGAGGGTGTATGGGGCCTTTCAGACACCAATTTAAACAAACCTGCCGTTATTCCCTGCTGTTGGCCTTGCCTTGGGACAAATGTCATTGCATCATCTTTTTAGTATCCTGACTGGCCCTCGGACCCCTGTGGATACCTGGGCCCTTTTTGTGTTAGGACACCATAGCAGGAATGCACAAGCTGGGTTGTGTTGAAAGCGATTGTAAAGGTTGAAGGTTTTTTTACCTTAAGATTTAAAAAAAAAAAAAAAACACCCCTTTTGCGTTCATGAAAGTAAAAAACCTTCAGTGTGCAGCTCCCCCCTTATACCTACCCAAGCCCGATCTCAATTCAGCGATGTGCACGAGACCCGAGGTTCTTCCGGGTCTCTCCCTAGCGACTGCCTGAGATGCAGCAGTGGGAGCCATTGGCTCCGCTGCTGTCAATCACAGCCAGAGAGGTGGGATGGGGCTGAGCCGTATTCTGTCTTATGGATGCTGAAAACTAGCTCAAAAGCAAGCCCACACACACACACACACACACACACGAGTACTTCCACAGCAGGTGACTTGCTATGGTGGCACTCTGCAAGGGGGAGGGGCCCAGAGTGCTGGGAGGGGACCGAGGAGGATCGGCCGCTCTGTGCAAAACCACTGCAAAGAGCAAGTAAAACATGTTTGGTTTTTTTTTATAAAAAGGTTTCCTTTACAATCACTTTAAGCTTTGAATAAGTTCACACATATCTGGTGCAGGAAACACAGCGATCCCTGCACGTTTCCCGCAATGAGTTTGCAATCCACTGTGTAGATACAAAAGTTAATGACCCCCCCCCCCCCCCCCCGAAAGGGTCGTAAACAAAGTAGTTTGCCCACACTGGATTGCATGGTACAAAACCACCATGCAATGCGGCTGCAAAAAAAGATACCTGCATGTCTTTGGTGCGATTTGAGCCCATTCAAAATGAATGAGCTCAAATGGCACAGCACTGATTTGCATGTGAATTGAACAGGAATGCAGTGAGGTTCCTGTGCGATTCAAATGCAAGTTATAGTGTGAACCATGGCTAAATGTTTTTTGGTGAGTGGATACCTAGTTTCCGGGGCCTAGGCCAACTGAGCAGAAGTTTGCCCCTCCCTTTGACTGCAGCCTTCTGGGACATGCCACAGGTCCCAGAAGGCTGCAGGTCCATTTGCGCATGTGCAGTGTAAAACCGCAAGAAGTCACACCCGGCTTCCCACAGTAAAGCCCCATACACACAGACAGAAGGTCAGGAGACATTTGCCGGTTCCAAAAAAAAAACAAAAAAAAAAAAAAAAAACGACCAGCATTCTGCGCATGTGTATGTCGGTCTGTCAGATGTGCATGCTGGAAAACCAGAAGACCGACTCCTGATCAGCGCTCTCAGCCAATGGCAGAAAGCTCTGATCAAAGTATTCTGGTGGGGGGGGGTCCCCCTGTCAGAACACAACAGGTCAGTGGGGGGCAAAATTGCTGGACTAACCTTGCATGGTTAGTACAGCGGATCCGACTGGAGCTGACAGTACATACTGGGCTTAAACGTGCCGGCTCTGGGGACCCAGCCCAGGTGAGGATGGCGCTGGATCCCTGGACAGGTAAGCGTCCTTTTACTTAAAGTGATTGTAAAGGGTTTTCTTTTTTTTTTTTTTTTTTTTTTTTTAAACAAACATGTTATACTTACCTCCTCTGTGCAAGGGTTTTGCAGAGCGGCCCCGATCCTCCTCTTCTGGGGTCCCCCTTGCCTGGCTCCTCCTCCGCATCGTGTGCCCCCATGGAGAGCCGTTTTCCATGCGGGCGCGCTCCCGCGTCCTGCTGCTGCTTCCATTGACACAGACAGCAGGAATCAGCCCCGGCTCCCGTGTCAATGGCTCCTGCTGCTATCAATCTATCCAATGAGGACCTGAGACAGCGGCTGGAGCTGCTGGGCTCGTTCTCGTCACTGGAAAGATCAGGTTCAAGTAAGTAAAAGACGAGCTGCTGCACCACAGAAGGTTTTTAACCTTAATGCATAGAATGCATCAAGGTGAAAAACCTGGAGACTTTACAACTCCTTTACAGTATTTGTAGCTGCTGACTGTGAATTATTTTTTTTTCTCTAGGATGAAGATCCTCTTTAATAACACCTTTACTACTATCATCAATCAAATTGCATCCCTAGTTTCCAGTGACATCTCCTCTACTAAGAAAAAATAATGATATGACATGATGCACTTAGTACTCCTCACCATCCTAAGCCCACATCCGTTTTGACATATTCAGCAGAAGAAAAAAAAAAAAAAAAAAAAAAAAAAAAAGAAAAACACGAGTGGGTGGCGTTACCGACTGGAGAAATCAGGCACACCAAGTCCAACGACCTCCTACTTCTAACAACTTGAAATGGAAATCGCTTTTCAAGAATCGCTCCGCAAAAGCTCCTACAGCAACGTGCTTGCGGATAGCAGAAAATAAAAAAAAAAATAAAAAAGGGAAGAAGGAGGTTGCGGCCGTCCCAGCAGACATGGATTCATGCTAGCGATGCCGTGATGATTCCTGCCCCCCTTTGACTGCAAAGCTTGCATCTGTCAAACCTTGGGACCCTGGTGGAAGAAAGCCATCTTAGAGAGACCTGAGCGTGCACATCATCTGGTGACATGGGGGGGGCAAGGATGGAGCAATAGAGGAACCTCGTCCCACCTTAGATGAAAGCCATATGGTCACATCCAGCTAATGCACAATCATCATTGGGGACTGAACTGGGTGGATAACATACAGGTAATCCAAGAGATCTGCAGCATGCCCTGCCTAGAGGAAGAAGAAGAAGAAGGGGGGAACCCATTGGCATCCATAGAACTTGAGATCATCCAGCTGTGATGGTGTGTACCCAGGTGTCATTGTACAGCCATACCTCTCCCATTCTAACCATGCACAGGTCCAACTTACTTTCCGATCACCTCACACAGCTCATACACATCTTCAAACAGCACGTCGTCGTCGGCCATGGTCCTGAGAGGGGATTTCAAATTGTAAAAATAATAAAAGGTCCAGCAGAGAAGATATTAGAATCCCAGGGGGAAGAAGAGAGGGGGGAAGGGGTAAAAAAAAAACCCCACAAAAGGTGACCACCACACAAATCCGATCAGGATGACACAGAAGGTGACACCCGGCGCTCCCCTTTCATCAATGGGCAGGCAGGCGGCCGCTCTACATCTCAGGGCCGCCGCTCCTCCATCATCCCTACAGGAAACCGAGCGCCTCCCGGCGCCGCCGAGACACACTGAACGCAGACCGCGCCTCGATGGTTTAGTCCTCTCTCTCCCCCCCCCTCCTCCCGAATTAGATGACGGTGTCCGCTCCTGAGGTAACCGTGCCCCACATTTCAAAACCTGACGCGTGAGCGCGCCCTGCCTTTTTTCTTCCCCAGCCTTTCAGGATACTAGGAGGAGGCAGGCTCTCGCGCGTTCACGTGACCGTGCTTGCCGTAGGTGACGTCGGGGAGCGAGCACGCGTTCTCCACTCCTTCACTCCTTCACTCCTTTCGGGAGAAGGGCGGATTGCGCCTGCGCGTTGGTGGCACAACTCCCCCTGACTGAACGGGCTAGCTGGCTCGGCGCTGAACTCCTTTGCTACCTTATGTCTGGCGCTAGGTGTACACGGATACTGGAATTATCCAATAAGATGTGGCGTTCTGGCGCCATATGCCGCTCTTACATTGCCGTACTGTTTATGAACTAGAAATGAGAAAAAGGAAAGCACCAATAGGAATCGGAGGAGGGGCTAAGGTGGTCCGTTGAACCAATAGTTTGCGGTCCTGGAGAATTGACATTCAGTGTAACCTATGGTGTGCTGGGAGAATGCACAGCATCTCTTTAGACTGACGAGTGATTTCTAGATTGCTGCTCTGCCATTGCAAGCACTGACCTTCCTTTGATGGAACAATTAGGCCCAGGGGGGTGGGAGCAATGTATTGTATGGGGGAGAGCAATGTACTGTATGGGGGCCGGGAGGCATGTGTGCAGGGAGGGTGGGAGCAATGTACTATATGGGGGGGATGTGTACAGGGAGGGTGGGAGCAATGTACTGTATGGGAGGGGGGGAGAGAACATGTGTACAGGGAGGGTGGGAGCAATGTACTGTATGGGAGGGGGGGAGAGAACATGTGTACAGGGAGGGTGGGAGCAATGTACTGTATGGGAGGGGGGGAGAGAACATGTGTACAGGGGGGTGGGAGCAATGTACTGTATGGGGGGGCATGTGTACAGGGAGGGTGGGAGCAATGTACTGTATGGGGGGGGGGGGGCAATGTACTGTATGGGGGGGAGCACATGTGTACGGGGGGGTGGGAGCAATATACTGTATGGGGGGGGTATGTGTACAGGGAGGGTGGGAGCAATGTACTGTATGGGGGGGGGGCAATGGACTGTACATGGGGGGTGGGAGCAATGTATTGTATGGGGGGGAGCACAGGGGATGGGAGAACATGTGTACTGGGGGTGAGCAATGTATTGTATGGGGGAAGCACAGGGGGTGGCAGAACATATGTATGGGGGAGGAGCAATGTACTGTACAGGGGGGGTGGGAGCAATGTACTGTATGGGGGGAGAACATGTGTACAGGGGGATAGGGGCAATGTACTGTATGGGGGGGGGGAGCACAGGAGGTGGGAGAACATGTGTACACAGGGTGGGAGCAATGTATTGTATGGGGGGGCACAGGGGGTGGGAGAACATGTGTACATGGGATGGAAGCAATGTATTGTATGGGGGGGGCACAGGGGGTGGGAGAACATGTGTACATGGGATGGAAACAATGTATTGTATGGGGGGGCACAGGGAGTGGGAGAATATGTGTACATGGGGTGGAAGCAATGTACTGTATGGGGAGAGCATGTGTACAGGGAGGGTGGGAGCAATGTACTGTACATGGGTGATGGGAGCACATGTGTACAAGGGGGGTGGGAGCAATGTACTGTATGGGGGGAGAACATGTGTACAGGGGGATGGGGGCAATGTACTGTATGGGGGGGGAGCACAGGGGGTGGGAGCAATGTATTGTATGGGGGGGGGGGGGCACAGGGGGTGGGAGAACATGTGTACATGGGGTGGAAGCAATGTATTGTATGGGGGGAGCACAGGGGGTGGGAGAACATGTGGACATGGGGTGGAAGCAATGTACTGTATGGGGAGAGCATGTGTACAGGGAGGGTGGGAGCAATGTACTGTACATGGGGGGGTGGGAGACCATGTGTACAAAGGGGGTGGGAGCAATGTACTGTATGGGGGGAGAACATGTGTACAGGGGGTGGAAGCAATGTACTGTACATGGGGGGGTGGGAGACCATGTGTACAGGGTGGGTGAAAAGAACATGGGGGGTGGCAAATGTGTACAGGGGCCTGGAAGGGTTGGTCCAAAACTGAGGTCATGTATGTGAAATAAAGAACAAACTATACAAAACAAAGAGGTAAATGGAAGTATTAACTGCTTCCAGGCCATTTCTGGCATTCCTCCCCTACACATAAAAAACATTTTTTATTACTAGAAAATGACTTAGAACCCCTAAACTTTATATATATATATATATATATATATATATATATATATATATATATATATATATATATATATATAGTATCTCACAAAAGTGAGTACACCCCTCGCATTTTTGTAAATATTTTATTCTATCTTTTCATGTGACAACACTGAAGAAATGACACTTTGCTACAATGTAAAGTAGTGAGTGTACAGCATGTATAACAGTGTAAATTTGCTGTCCCCTCAAAATAACTCAACACACAGCCATTGATGTCTAAACCGCCAGCAACAAACAAAGATGGCCTAGGCTATAAGAAGATTGCCAAGACCCTGAAACTGAGCTGCAGCACGGTGGCCAAGACCATACAGCAGTTTAAAGGACAGGTTCCACTCAGAACAGGCCTCGCCATTATCTACCAAAAAAGTTGAGTGCACGTGCTCGACGTCATATCCAGAGGTTATCCTTGGAAAATAGACGTACGAGTGCTGCCAACATTGCAGCAGAGGTTGAAGGGGTGGGGGGTCAGCCTGTCAGTGCTCAGACCATACGCCGCACACTGCTTCAAATTGATCTGCATAGCTGTCGTCCCAGAAGGAAGCCTCTTCTAAAGATGATGCACAAGAAAGCCCACAAACAGTTTGCTGAAGACAAGCAGACTAAGGACATGGATTACTGGAACCATGTCCTGTGGTCTGATGAGGCCAAGATAAACTTATTTGGTTCAGATGGTGTCAAGCATGTGTGGCACCAACCAGGTGAGGAGTACAAAGATAAGTGTGTCTTGCCTACAGTCAAGCATTGTGGTGGGAGGGTCATGGTCTGGGGCTACATGAATGCTGCCGGCACTGGGGAGCTACAGTTCATTGAGGGAACCATGAATGCCAACATGTGCTGTGACATACTGAAGCAGAGCATGATCCCCTCCCTTCGGGGGCTGGGCCGTAGGGCAGTATTCCAACATGATAACAAACCCAAACACACCTCCAATATGACCACTGCCTTGCTAAAGAAGCTGAGGGTAAAGGTGTTGGACTGACCAAGCATGTCTCCAGACCTAAACCCTATTGAGCATCTGTGAGGCATCCTCAAACGGAAGGTGGAGGAGCGCAAGGTCTCTAACATCCACCAGCTCTGTGATGTCATCATGGAGGAATGGAAGAGGACTCCAGTGGCAACCTATGAAGCTCTGGTGAACTCCATGCTCAAGAAGGTTAAGGCAGTGCTGGAAAATAATGGTGGCCACACAAAATATTGACACTTTGTGCCCAATTTGGACATTTTCACAGAGGGATCTTTGCTATGAGGTGCCATGTTGAACTTCCAGTGACCAGTATGAGAGAGTTAGAGCGATAACATCAAATTTAACACACCTGCTCCCCATTCACACCTGAGACCTTGTAACACTAACGAGTCACAAGACACCGGGGAGGGAAAATGACTAATTGGGCCCAAATTGTACATTTTCACTTAGGGGTGTACTCACTTTTGTTGCCAGCGGTTTAGACATTAATGGTTGTGTGTTGAATTATTTTGAGGGGACAGCAAATTTACACCCTTATACAAACTGCACACTCACTACTTTACATTGTCGCAAAGTGTCATTTCTTTAGTGTTGTCACATGAAAAGATATAATAAAATATTTTCAAAAATGTGAGAGGTGTACTCACTTTTGTGAGATACTGTATATATATAT
This sequence comes from Aquarana catesbeiana, assembly GCF_042186555.1. Taxonomy (NCBI): domain Eukaryota; kingdom Metazoa; phylum Chordata; class Amphibia; order Anura; family Ranidae; genus Aquarana; species Aquarana catesbeiana. Next base: position 596,731,114 of record NC_133325.1, on the reverse strand, counting down.
ATATATATATATATATATATATATATATATATTTTTTTTTAGCAGAGGCCCTAAAGAATAAAATGGTGGGCGTTGCATATTTTTATACAAAAAAGGATAAATGGCGCTAGAACATACAAACATGCATATAAAGAGTCCAAAGTAAATGTGAAAAAACATCCAGGGTGTGATAGTCAATAAAATTATATATATATAGAAAAATTGTATGTATATATATATTTAAAAAAAGTCACTGAAATTAAAGATCTGATAAAAAGCACCAGCGGCAGCTCACTTGAGAGTGGAAGCAGGCAACTCTGAAAAAACAATGTAAAAAACAGCAAGAAGCGCCAATCTAAGTGCAGTATCATGAAACTTTAATGAGATAATTATAAACGGACAAACAGCCAAATGGCTACTCACAAAGATGAAATAGGTTAAGGCAAGGACAAGTAATGGGTCCAGGGACGTCCTCCTCAGATGTGGGCAAAGTGCATGGTGCAGGTTCTCCTGGAAGCGCTGTCCACGTTAAGATGTGCAAGTAGTCACCGGGGTCATCGCTGGGTGCTGGGCTGCAAAACGATGGAGGTGTCCGCAAAGACAACCAGCGTCTAAGTGGACATGGAGAGCCAGAGCCGTCGCTGTAGACAGGAACCGGAAGACAAGCGTGGAACGCAAGGCACTTAGTCCAGGAACCAACAAAGCGGAAGTGACGTATGGACGTGTTGGATGACGCGTTTCAATGCTTCCGCATTTTCTTCAGATCCGATAGGCTAATACAACAGGTGTCCTTTTATGGGAGCTATGGAGTCAGTAACTAGGCAACAGCTAAAAACAAAACACGATATACTAAATACAATAACAATGAGATGAAGAAAATGAGTTCAAAAACACCAGAAAAATGTGAAAGTGAGATATAAAAAAAGGGTAGAAAGAAAAGAAAAAGAAAAACGGAAAAGGATGAATAAATAAAATAAAATAAGGAAAATTCAAAAATAAATAAAATTCAAAAAAATATATTAAAAATATACAAAAATATATAAAAAATATATGAAATAAAATATAAAGTAAAAATAATAAATAATGAATAATATAAGAAAATTATAAAAAATTGTTGTTGGAAGAAATAAAGAAAAACCTTGGTAATAAAAAAGAGAGAAGAAAAAAATATATACATATAGAAACATATATACATATATATATACATACATACATACATACATACATACATATATATATATACATATATATACATATACATACACACATATATATAAAAAATTATTATAATAAAATAATAATAATAAGTGGAAAAAGAAGAAAGAGAAAAAATGGGAAAAAGATCTGAGCGAGAAATATATATAAAAAAATATATATATAAAAAAAGTGAAACCTAAAAGGGGAGCAGTTGATTAAAAACTGTATATGGGCTATAATAGTCACACATGTGTAAATGTAGGAAACATACATATTGACTACACCTAAAAAAAGGGGACATCTACATACAAATGGAGGAATATAGTAACCTTAAAAAATAAGAAATTATGAAAACCTAAAAACCTGTCGATGAACTTGTGTGTTTGTATGTATACACCCCCATGTACACACACAACACACATGATGGAAATTATATTGTTAATGAATTCAGAACAGAGTAGGAGAAAAATACCCAAAGGTAGCAGAAACTGAATATGGCTATAGACTGGAAGGGTATGGCCAAAGTGAGAGGAAAGTAATAATAGTAGGTAGCAGTAAGGAAGGGAATGACATGAAATGAAGTAATGATAAATGAGAAAATGATGATAAGAGGGGAAATAGGAACTTGCATAAGTCCTAAAACTAGGTCATACTGAACTAAATGACTGTATTGATCTCTATATCTTCGTTGAGACCATTAGGTGCCAAACTGTTTAAAGTAAAGATCCAGAAAGTTTCTTGCCTGCAGAGGCGCTGGAATCTTTCTGCAGGAGTGAATTGATCTGGTATAGATTCGATAACCCACACATTTAGGTCTGCAATATTTTGTTGATGATGGGTGGTAAAATGACGAGCGGTACTATATAGGGGATTATTGGCCTGTACTGCTCTTCTGTGTTCCCCAAACCTGGCCCGTAGGGTCCTGATGGTTCTGCCTACATACAACAGCCCGCAGGGACAGGAAATGCAATATATGACATAGGTGGTGGAACAATTGAAAAATGATTTTAGGATATATTGGTTCCCATTGGTGTAGAAAGATTTCTGACCATGTGTGACATGGGGGCAAGTAAGACATAATGCTTTCTTGCATCGGTACATGCCTAACAATGGAATAAGAGTACGTTGTTTAGATGTAGATGATATTTTCTGAACTGGGATTTTGCTGGGAGCAATCTTAGTCTTGACATTGGGGGCCCTCCGATAAGCAAACTGAGGAACAGCGGGTAAGGAAGGTGCTAGGTGAGGATCTTGAGCTAGAATCGACCAATGTTTTTTAATGATCCGTTCCATTCTTTTATGACTAGAATGGAACTGGGTGATAAATCTAGTGGTAGGTTCTGTTTTCTGGGCCTTGGGGTTGGGTAAAGTGTCAGTCAGATAGAAGGAGGCTGCTTCGTTGATGGTACTAAGGGGATAACCCTTATCTGTGAACTTTTTAGAAAGAATGGTACATTGAGAACTATAATCTTCCAGTCTGGTTCAATTTCTCCTGAGCCGATGGAACTGGCTCTTGGGTATGTTATTGACCCACCTGGGGTGATGGCAACTGGAAAAATGTAAAAAAGAATTTCCAGCAGTGGGTTTGGTAAAATTTTTTGTTACAATCTGGTCATTTATGTGGAACAGTTCCAAATCTAGAAAGCATATTGATTCGGGATCCATGGTCGATGTAAATGATAAGCCAAAAGAGTTATTGTTGCAATGGGCAATGAATTCTTGCACAGAACTAGGGGGGCCGTCCCAGATGATAATAATGTCATCTATGTAACGACCGTAGAAGACCAGGTGTGCAGAGAAGGGATTATTTTCCCAAACACACCTGGTCTCCCACAGTCCCATGGTCAGGTTAGCATAGCTGGGCGCAAAATTTGCGCCCATAGCTGTCCCCTGTTTTTGTAGATAAAATTGACCATCGAAAGTAAAATAATTATGTTCTAAACAGAACTTGGTGGCAGAAATAATAAACTCAATCTGGGATGGATTAAGCAGGGGGTTGGAGTGAAGGTAGTAAGAAATGGCTTGAAGGCCTATTTCGTGAGGTATAGAGGTGTATAATGAACAAACGTCCAAAGAAACCCAAAGGTACGAAGACTCCCATCTGTAAGGATATAAAAGATCGATCAGATGGGTACCATCTTTAATGTAAGAAGGAAGGGACTGGGCCAATGGCTGTAAAAACTGGTCAATATAAAGTGAGTAGCTGGTGGTAATGCTGTTCATGGATGCTACTATGGGACGACCTGGTGGCTTATTAGGATCTTTGTGTATCTTCGGTAGATGATACAGGTAGGGGACCTGGAAGAATTGTTTAAGAAAAAATGATGCTTCTAGTTTGGTCAAGATTCCCTGTCCAAGTGCTAGTGTGACTAGAGTCTTAGATTCCTCAATGAATTTGGCTAGTGGGTCTGTTTTCAGTTTCTCATAGGTTTTGGTATCCGATAGAAGATGGTACGTCTCCTGGAGATAATCTGATCTATTCTGTAGTACGATCCCACCCCCTTTATCAGCAGATTTTATAATGATATCCATATTGGTGCTGAGTGATTTTAATGCTGTGAGTTCCTGGGGATTGAGATTGCGAGTGGAATATGAGTTTTTGGAAGATTCAGAAGCACAAAGACCTAAAAGGTCCTTATAGACAACTTCATAGAAAGTTGTCAAAAAAAGGCCTTTGGATTGGGTGGGGTTAAATACAGATTTCGGTCTGAAAGAAGTGTGTTGTATTGGCACAGTGGGCTGAGAATATTGGGACCATGCTACCAGGTCATCATCCTCATTGATATTCCATAGTTCACATAAATCAAGAATAGCTTGTTGGTCCACTGAATTATCCAATGAGAATAGCGATCATCGGACACAGAAGTAGCTGTAGTGGGGGTTTTTTTGTCTTTAATATTGAAGTGTCTTCTAAGTGTGAGGTCACGAATAAATTTATTTAAATCCTTAAATAAGGTAAATGGGTTAGGAAGAGTGGTGGGGGCAAAATTAAGACCTCGAGATAACAATGAAGTTTCATATTCATTGAGAGTATAGGAGGATAAATTAAAAATTTTTATACTTTCCGCACTTTGAGTGGGCGGGATAATTCTGGAATTACGATGTCCCCCTCGTCTACGTTTTTTCTTTTGGATTGGAATGGGGTTAGGCTGGATGAGGGGGTCTGAACTAAAAAAGGAGAGGTCAACTTGTCAGGGGAAGAGTGTTCACTCACCCTGATATCTTTGATGAGATTTGGCTTAGTAGTAGACGTTTCATCTTGGTGGAGGCATCCCTGTACAACTAGAGATATATAAATATGTTTTATTAGATGAGTTATACACCATTTTTCCTTCTCACACTTTTTTCCCTTCCATTCATTCCCGTACTTGGCCTCTGTCCAAGTACAGGGATGCCTCCACCAAGATGAAATGTCTAGAAGACCTTGTCACTTCCGCCAATACTCAATGGTGGGATGGTTTCTTTTTGAAACAATATTTTAAATCTAGAATTTCCCCACGTGGACTCCGTATTTTGAAGGGCTGTGCCTTTCTGGATGAGGACCTCCGCACAGAATGGGAGGGAGTGGCTGAGTTCTGCACCCAGAAGTGGATACAGGTTCTCATCACCCATAGAAGCAGACGCTATCTTGCCTTGCGTCAAAAAGCAGAGAAACTTGTTATAGATCTTTTGTCCCTTCACCCACAGTTACCTACTGCGTGGCTCAAAACTTTCAAGATTAATACCAAAAAAAGTGAGAATTCATTAATTGAAAACAAATTAGGAAAACTTAGAAGAGATCTGGACGACTACTCCTATAATAGAGTTTTCAACTGGAAATCTAAACATATCCAGCCCCCCCCTCTCCTACCCCCTCCACATCCCATCCCCCCTCTTATTTCTGAACATACTTCGAGTTCACCTTCTTTACTTGACCCTATTCCTTTCAATCCAGCACCTACATCTCCTCCTTTGGCTTCTCCCCATCCGGTTATGGTTGATCATTCACCCCCTGCCTTACCTGCAGTTGATCATACCAATCAGGTTTCCCTCCATGACCCTGAATTCCGTCCCCATCTTCCCTCTGATTCACCTTCTGTGTCTGTACTCCTTGCTCAGACTTGTGCCGCACATGTTCCCACTGATCTTAATTCATCTGCCACTAATCTTGTTTGCCCATTATCTACTACTAAGCCAAATCTCATCAAAGATATCAGGGTGAGTGAACACTCTTCCCCTGACAAGTTGACCTCTCCTTTTTTAGTTCAGACCCCCTCATCCAGCCTAACCCCATTCCAATCCAAAAGAAAAAACGTAGAAGAGGCAGACGAGGGGGACATCGTAATTCCAGAATTATCCCGCCCACGCAAAGTGCGGAAAGTATAAAAATTTTTAATTTATCCTCCTATACTCTCAATGAATATGAAACTTCATTGTTATCTCGAGGTCTTAATTTTGCCCCCACCACTCTTCCTAACCCATTTACCTTATTTAAGGATTTAAATAAATGTATTCGTGACCTCACACTTAGAAGACACTTCAATATTAAAGACAAAAAAACCCCCACTACAGCTACTTCTGTGTCCGATGATCCGCTATTCTCATTGGATAATTCAGTGAACCAACAAGCTATTCTTGATTTATGTGAACTATGGAATATCAATGAAGATGATGACCTGGTAGCATGGTCCCAATATTCTCAGCCCACTGTGCCAATACAACACACTTCTTTCAGACCGAAATCTGTATTTAACCCCACCCAATCCAAAGGCCCTTTTTTGACAACTTTCTATGAAGTTGTCTATAAGGACCTTTTAGGTCTTTGTGCTTCTGAATCTTCCAAAAACTCATATTCCACTCGCAATCTCAATCCCCAGGAACTCACAGCATTAAAATCACTCAGCACCAATATGGATATCATTATAAAATCTGCTAATAAAGGGGGTGGGATCGTACTACAGAATAGATCAGATTATCTCCAGGAGACGTACCGTCTTCTATCGGATACCAAAACCTATGAGAAACTGAAAACAGACCCACTAGCCAAATTCATTGAGGAATCTAAGACTCTAGTCACACTAGCACTTGGACAGGGAATCTTGACCAAACTAGAAGCATCATTTTTTCTTAAACCATTCTTCCAGGTCCCCTACCTGTATCATCTACCGAAGATACACAAAGATCCTAATAAGCCACCAGGTCGTCCCATAGTAGCATCCATGAACAGCATTACCACCAGCTACTCACTTTATATTGACCAGTTTTTACAGCCATTGGCCCAGTCCCTTCCTTCTTACATTAAAGATGGTACCCATCTGATCGATCTTTTACATCCTTACAGATGGGAGTCTTCGTACCTTTGGGTTTCTTTGGACGTTTGTTCATTATACACCTCTATACCTCACGAAATAGGCCTTCAAGCCATTTCTTACTACCTTCACTCCAACCCCCTGCTTAATCCATCCCAGATTGAGTTTATTATTTCTGCCACCAAGTTCTGTTTAGAACATAATTATTTTACTTTCGATGGTCAATTTTATCTACAAAAACAGGGGACAGCTATGGGCGCAAATTTTGCGCCCAGCTATGCTAACCTGACCATGGGACTGTGGGAGACCAGGTGTGTTTGGGAAAATAATCCCTTCTCTGCACACCTGGTCTTCTACGGTTGTTACATAGATGACATTATTATCATCTGGGACGGCCCCCCTAGTTCTGTGCAAGAATTCATTGCCCATTGCAACAATAACTCTTTTGGCTTATCATTTACATCGACCATGGATCCCGAATCAATATGCTTTCTAGATTTGGAACTGTTCCACATAAATGACCAGATTGTAACAAAAAATTTTACCAAACCCACTGCTGGAAATTCTTTTTTACATTTTTCCAGTTGCCATCACCCCAGGTGGGTCAATAACATACCCAAGAGCCAGTTCCATCGGCTCAGGAGAAATTGTACCAGACTGGAAGATTATAGTTCTCAATGTACCATTCTTTCTAAAAAGTTCACAGATAAGGGTTATCCCCTTAGTACCATCAACGAAGCAGCCTCCTTCTATCTGACTGACACTTTACCCAACCCCAAGGCCCAGAAAACAGAACCTACCACTAGATTTATCACCCAGTTCCATTCTAGTCATAAAAGAATGGAACGGATCATTAAAAAACATTGGTCGATTCTAGCTCAAGATCCTCACCTAGCACCTTCCTTACCCGCTGTTCCTCAGTTTGCTTATCGGAGGGCCCCCAATGTCAAGACTAAGATTGCTCCCAGCAAAATCCCAGTTCAGAAAATATCATCTACATCTAAACAACTTACTCTTATTCCATTGTTAGGCATGTACCGATGCAAGAAAGCATTATGTCTTACTTGCCCCCATGTCACACATGGTCAGAAATCTTTCTACACCAATGGGAACCAATATATCCTAAAATCATTTTTCAATTGTTCCACCACCTATGTCATATATTGCATTTCCTGTCCCTGCGGTCTGTTGTATGTAGGCAGAACCATCAGGACCCTACGGGCCAGGTTTGGGGAACACAGAAGAGCAGTACAGGCCAATAATCCCCTATATAGTACCGCTCGTCATTTTACCACCCATCATCAACAAAATATTGCAGACCTAAATGTGTGGGTTATCGAATCTATACCAGATCAATTCACTCCTGCAGAAAGATTCCAGCGCCTCTGCAGGCAAGAAACTTTCTGGATCTTTACTTTAAACAGTTTGGCACCTAATGGTCTCAACGAAGATATAGAGATCAATACAGTCATTTAGTTCAGTATGACCTAGTTTTAGGACTTATGCAAGTTCCTATTTCCCCTCTTATCATCATTTTCTCATTTATCATTACTTCATTTCATGTCATTCCCTTCCTTACTGCTACCTACTATTATTACTTTCCTCTCACTTTGGCCATACCCTTCCAGTCTATAGCCATATTCAGTTTCTGCTACCTTTGGGTATTTTTCTCCTACTCTGTTCTGAATTCATTAACAATATAATTTCCATCATGTGTGTTGTGTGTGTACATGGGGGTGTATACATACAAACACACAAGTTCATCGACAGGTTTTTAGGTTTTCATAATTTCTTATTTTTTAAGGTTACTATATTCCTCCATTTGTATGTAGATGTCCCCTTTTTTTAGGTGTAGTCAATATGTATGTTTCCTACATTTACACATGTGTGACTATTATAGCCCATATACAGTTTTTAATCAACTGCTCCCCTTTTAGGTTTCACTTTTTTTATATATATATTTTTTTATATATATTTCTCGCTCAGATCTTTTTCCCATTTTTTCTCTTTCTTCTTTTTCCACTTATTATTATTATTTTATCATTTCTATTATAATAATTTTTTTATATATATGTGTGTATGTATATGTATATATATGTATATATATATATGTATGTATGTATGTATATATATATGTATATATGTTTCTATATGTATATATTTTTTTCTTCTCTCTTTTTTATTACCAAGGTTTTTCTTTATTTCTTCCAACAACAATTTTTTATAATTTTCTTATATTATTCATTATTTATTATTTTTACTTTATATTTTATTTCATATATTTTTTATATATTTTTGTATATTTTTAATATATTTTTTTGAATTTTATTTATTTTTGAATTTTCCTTATTTTATTTTATTTATTCATCCTTTTCCGTTTTTCTTTTTCTTTTCTTTTCTTTCTACCCTTTTTTTATATCTCACTTTCACATTTTTCTGGTGTTTTTGAACTCATTTTCTTCATCTCATTGTTATTGTATTTAGTATATCGTGTTTTGTTTTTAGCTGTTGCCTAGTTACTGACTCCATAGCTCCCATAAAAGGACACCTGTTGTATTAGCCTATCGGATCTGAAGAAAATGCGGAAGCATTGAAACGCGTCATCTAACACGTCCATACGTCACTTCCGCTTTGTTGGTTCCTGGACTAAGTGCCTTGCGTTCCACGCTTGTCTTCCGGTTCCTGTCTACTGCGACGGCTCTGGTTCTCCATGTCCACTTAGACGCTGGTTGTCTTTGCGGACACCTCCATCGTTTTGAAGCCCAGCACCCAGCGATGACCCCGGTGACTACTTGCACATCTTAACGTGGACAGCGCTTCCAGGAGAACCTGCACCATGCACTTTGCCCACATCTGAGGAGGACGTCCCTGGACCCATTACTTGTCCTTGCCTTAACCTATTTCATCTTTGTGAGTAGCCATTTGGCTGTTTGTCCGTTTATAATTATCTCATTAAAGTTTCATGATACTGCACTTAGATTGGCGCTTCTTGCTGTTTTTTACGTTGCATATTTTTATGTCACGCGATATTTGTGCAGCATTTTTTTCAAATTTTTGGGAAAAAAATACACTTTAGCCACTTCAATATCGGGCACTTTCACCCCCTTCCTGCCCAGGCCAATTTTCAGCTTTCAGCACTGTTTGACTTAAATTGCGCGGTCATTCAACACTGTCCCCAAACTAAATTTTTAGCATTTTGTTCACACAAATAGAGCTTTCTTTTGGTGGTATTTAGCCACCACTGGGTTTTTTATTTTTTGCTAAATAAACGGAAAAAAAAGACTGAAAATTTAGAAAAATTTTGTTTCTGTTATAAAATTTTGCAAATAAATAATTGTTCTTCATAAGTTTAGCCCAAATGTATTCTGCTCCATTTCTTTGGTTAAAATAACCCAAATCAGTGTATATTATTTAGTTTGTGTGAAAGTTATAGAGTCCACAAACTATGGTATATACAGTATCTCACAAAAGTGAGTACACCCCTCATATTTTTGTAAATATTTCATTCTATCTTTTCCTGGTGACAACACTGAAGAAATGACACTTTGCTACAATGTAAAGTAGTGAGTGTACAGCTTGTATAACAGTGTAAATTTACTGCCCCCTCAAAATAACAACACACAGCTATTAATGTCTAAACCACTAACAATAAAAGTGAGTACACCCCTAAGTGAAAATGTCCAAATTGGGCCAAAAGTGTCAATATTTTGTGTGGTCACCATTATTTTTCAGCGCTGCCTTAAACCTCTTGGGCATGGAGTTCACCAGAGCTTCACAGGTTGCCACTGGAGTCCTCCTCCATGATGACATCACAGAGCTGGTGGATGTTAGAGACCTTGCACTCCTCCACCTTCCATTTGAGGATGCCCCACAGATGCTCAATAGGGTTTAGGTTTGGAGACATGATTGGCCAGTCCAACACCTTTCCCCAAGCTTCTTTAGCAAGGCAGTGGTCATCTTGGAGGTGTGTTTGGGGTCGTTATTATGTTGGAATACTGCCCTGTGCCCCAGTCTCCGAAGGGAGGGGATCATGCTCTGCTTCAGTATGTCACAGTACATGTTGGCATTCATGGTTCCCTCAATGAACTGTAGCTCCCCAGTGCTGGCAGCTTTCATGCAGCCTCAGACCATGACATTCTCACCACCATGCTTGAGTGTAGCCAAGACACACTTGTCTTTGTACTCCTCACCTGATTGCCGCCACCCATGCTTGACACCATCTGAACCAAATAAGTTCATCTTGGTCTCATCAGACCACAGGACATGGTTCCAGTAATCCATGTCCTTAGTCTGCTTGTCTTCAGCAAACTGTTTGTGGGCTTTCTTGTGCATCATCTTTAGAAGAGGCTTCCTTCTGGGACGACAGCCATGCAGATCAATTTGATGCAGTGTGCAGCGTATGGTCTGAACACTGATAGGTTGACCCCCCCCCCACCCCTTCAACCTCTGCAACAATGCTGGCAGCACTAATATGTCTAATTCTCAAAGACAACCTCTGGATTTAAAGCTGATCATGTGCACTCACCTTCTTTGGTCAACCATGGCTGTACGGTTTTGGCCACCATGCTGCAGCTCAGTTTCAGCGTCTTGGCAATCTTCTTATAGCGTAGGCCATCTTTATGTAGAGCAACAATTCTTTTTTTCAGATCCTCAGAGGGATCTTTGCTATGAGGTGCCATGTTGAACTTCCAGTGACCAGTATGAGAGAGTTAGAGCGATAACATCAAATTTAACACACCTGCTCCCCATTCACACCTGAGACCTTGTAACACTAATGAGTCACAAGACACCGGGGAGGGAAAATGACTAATTGGGCCCAATTTGTACATTTTCACTTAGGGGTGTACTCACTTTTGTTGCCAGTGGTTTAGACTTGTTGAGTTATTTTGAGGGGTCAGCAAATTTACACTGTTATACAAGCTGTGCACTCACTACTTTACATTGTAGCAAAGTGTCATTTCTTCAGTGTTGTCACATGAAAAAATAGAATAAAATATTTACATAAATGTGAGGGGTGTACTCACTTTTGTGAGATACTGTATATCCGAAAAGTGATCAGTGTACTGGCGGCCTATCTCAAATGTCTGATGAAGGGGTCCTGCGCAACTCCAAAACATTGCACTAGTCTTTGTGATGTGTTCTCTCTGCAATAAAAACCTTTGGACATTGATTGTAGATCCTTGGTGTGCTGGCAAACATGTACACTTTCTTGATGTCAGCTTTTCATTATTTATGTAAAAACCTTTATCCAAAATGAAACAAAACTAGTAATGTAACTGCTTATAAAGTATTAGCTGAAATTTGGATTCAATTTGTTAGCATATTTATATCTGCTATTACATCTAACACTCCCCTCCCCCCAAACTGACAATGCTGCTGTCCAGATGTGCCTCCTGTTCTCATTCATCCAGAGTTGGGGTACTTTAATACAGGAGATGTGTTACAGGCTAGATCACCAGGGGAAAACAGAAGGAACAAAGCCTAAAAAAAATAAAATGAATGTAGCCAGAATGTATTTAACGCAGCAAAACACACCAATGTCCTGAATTAAGATAAAGAAACAAATAGGGGAAAAAGTGCATCAAAAACATCATGGTGTGAGCCGGCCCTAAAGATTACTGCAGTTTAAAATAAGTGTGCATTCCTTACACAGGTGATTCAGAGCTACATGGAAATACAATCTTTTTAAACCTCTCCCTTTACATTGAATAAAAGCAATCAGGCAGTAAAAGGCAATGTTGATGTGTGGTAACCTATAACAACCAGAAATGATAATATTATACAGGATATAGAGCCAACACTTTGCACTTTACAAAATAAAGTACAGTTACAATACAGTTCAATACTAGATTGTCAGTAACCCCGCCCCCAAAAAAGACATTTTTAAAGTCAGCACGTACAAATACTGTAGCTGCTGACTTTTAATAAAAGGACACTATCCTGTCCAGGGATCCAGCGCTGTCCTCCCCCAGGCCGGTTCTTCACTGTTCTTTAGGTCCCCAGTGCCAGCATATTTACTAAGAGAAGTTGGCTGTGACTCCTTGGAGCTTCACAGCTGGCTTCCTGCTGTGCATGCATGAGCCGTATTGCGCATTGTGAATGGTCCTTCGGCCTTCTGGGACCTGTGACATGAAGTGGGAGCGGGTAACTTTTAAAACCAGGTACCCGCTCCCCCCCATAAAGATATATATATGTCCAAAAGTGGTAGAGGAGGGGGGAGGAGGTGGAAAAAGCAGAACTTCCCCTTTTGGGTGAAGTTCCACTTTAAGCTGGGTATACACAGGCAGTTTTTTTTTCCGTTCAACCAGCGGGTAGATTCAAAAAAAATTGATTGATACCCAGATTTTGGAAAGAAAGTCAATGTTTGACTTTACAAAAATTTGGCAAAGGGAAGTAAAGAGGACTATGGAAGCAGAGAGATGGGTCCATATAGCTAACAATAAAGAAAAATGTTTTTGAGACATCTGGTCTGGTTGGCTGTACTATTCCTTAGAAATTGATAAACTTTTTAGATTATACCCCTCTCCTTATATCTCCACCTTGGTCGAATCTACCTATGGAGCCCACGTAAGGACTCAACCTCTTTACCAATGTCCTTGCCTTACACCCACTGCCCTTAGATTACTTATTCCCACATAGCAAGCAATTGTGCTGCAAGTTTGAAAATTACTTGCTAAGCTATTGCTAGACTTGCCAGGCTTCACAGGTGTGTTCCACAATTGCAGTAAGTCTACATTGCATGATTTCAGATCAACTTTCTTTGCAAACATTCTGCAAGTCTGCTGCAAGTTCCGGTTCAGTTACGTTGTGCAACAGTCATCCCACCAAAGGGGTCACCGTGACTGAATTTTCATGCTGTAGACTTGCAGACCTCTTGCTCAGGGGCGGATCCAGAGCCTAGTCTCGGGAGGGGCACTGCCATAAAATTTTGCGTCCAATTTGTCGGGGCAATGGCTGGTGTTGGCGCTTCAATCATCACAGCACCATGGTTGATGTGGTGTCAGGATGATTGAAGCGCATTATTTATATTATTACATTGTAATGTAAAATGAAATCGTTCAACTCACCATAAAGCAGAATCTGAGAGAGACTCGAGTCCGACCTCCGACGTGACTCTCACTCACACATGCAGTGTGACTGACGTCACTCGTTGCTAACGCCAGGGCCACGAGTGCAGGGAAGAGGCTCCACCCACCTCCTTCCTTCAGTGTCAGACAGCGACCACCGCCGCCCGTACCACACGCGAGTCTCTCTCTCGGCACCGCTGATCGGCACATGTGAGAGAGAGACTCGGGCCGGCAGCGGAGCAGCAGGAGGAGGATACAATAACATTCAGAGTTATTTCGGGGGGGGGGGGGGCAATTGCCCTGTTGCCCCCCCCCTGGATCCGCCCCTGCTCTTGCTGTAGACTCATCACTGCAACTTTGCTCTTGCTAGAGACTTGCTACAAATTGGAAAAGTGTCAACTAGAACTTGTGCTTCAAGTGCTCTGCAAGTCTACAACTTGCCAGTGAAAATGTGCAGCAAGTTAACAGACTTGCAATTCAACACTGCCGCAAATTTGTGGCAAGACATCCTTGCTATCTGGGTTCTCTCCCTGGTATCAGACAGCTATGAAAATACTTACAAGACCAATTATTCTCCTGTACTATGTTGACTTTTGAAGTTTTCTATTGTTTTCTTTTTGTTATTTGCTATTTTGTTTTTCTTTTTAGGACTTGTGGCTACACATTTATATTTTTGGATTGACAATAGTAACTATAGTTATACAGAGCCATGCTGTATCTCAAGTGCTGACCCTGAGGCTTCTCGCCTCATTTGATTTGTCTCTATTTGCATCTGTACAATCCTTATGACTTTTACACCGAGGGTTTACATGAGGTAGGAACCCAGTAAAAGCTGTGTATGTAAAACTGGTTACCTGTTGTCTGTATCTTTATGTGCACTAAGATGTAATTGATATTCCCTGAATTCAAACTTTTTTTTTTTGCATTTTCAAATTTTTGAAGATGTATGTTTCTGTACCTTTTTCTGGTAATGCAAAATCTAATTAAAAACAGATTATACAAAAAAAAAAACATGTTACACTTACCTGCTCTGTGCAATGGTTTTGCCCAGAATAGCCCCAACCCTCCTCTTCTCGGGTCCCTGCGCTCCTGCCTCCTCCTCTTCTCAGAGTGCCCCAATAGCAAGATGTTTGCTATGGGGGGCACTCGTGCATGCTCGCTCCCGAGCCCCGCTGTGTGTGTCTCTCAGCCCATGAGAAGGCAGAAACCTGGGAGAGCAGCTGCTCTCGTGCACATCTCTGGACTGTGATTGGGCTCAGGTAAGTATTAGGGGGGCTGCAAGGGGAGCTACATACTGAATGTTTTTTGTCTTCATGCATAAAATGCATGAAGGTAAAAAACCTTCATCCTTTAGAACCACTTTAAAGGAACAGTGCCCGATTTTGCACGTCCTTGGTCAGAGCAACACAGACGCTTAAAAACTCTGAAGGCTGTGTGGAGGAGGTGGTCAAAGCCCTGATGCAAGCTACAGTGGCACAGCAGCAGGCCTCTGCGGAAGCTAACCACTGCTATGAGGAATCGCAGACATCAGCAGGAAGCCATTCGGGTGCAGCCACCGCCATGAGGAGACCTTAGCTCTGTTAATTTAAGCTCAGAAGTCCTTGACAGTGCACCTGCAGGCTCAGAAAGTCTGTCCAAACTCATTTGACCGCAATAGCAGATCTTTTGAAAGGGGTTGAAAACCCCTAGCAAACCAGTGACAGTGAGGGCCATGAATGTGGAGGACCTGCCAGGTCTCCAGGAACCCTAACCATGCAGAAAGCCAAGCCATCCCTGACCCCAGGAAACAGCACTCAGACACAGGAGTGTCAGGAAATAATCAACCCAGTGTCACAGAGTTCCACTCTAGCACAAAGAAAGAATTGTTGTGCTGCCAGTGTCACACCAGGGTCCATGTTCAGGCTTAGTGTTCCTTGCAGAGGGAGCCCATGGAGTCCTAGTGTGGGTCTGTACAGAGGCTGTCCTGCTACACTCAGAGGGTCTGTGCTGCCCACCTGGGTCTGACAGAGGGGCAGTTTGAATTCGACATCTGGGTGAGCCATCTCCAGCACTACTAGATTCGTACACTCATATTGTATTAGTATTGTGACTCTAGTTCATACTGAGGTGGTTGGGAGAGTGGGCCTCATAAACAAAACTCTGAGGGTGATGTGTATACATAGGGGCACTAAGCAGTATACACTGGTGCCTGTGACAATCACTAATGCTTGTGGCACAGTTACCCTGGAGGTCAGGGTGGTGCCCAACCTCATACATGACATTATAGTGGGGTGGGACTGCCTTTTCTTAATGGAACTGTGGGACTATGCAGCACAGTGATGTAGTGGGTAGCACTCTCACCTACCAGTAAAAAAGGGTCGCTGGTTCGAATCCAAACCACGACACTACCTGCCTGGAGTTTGCATGTTCTCCTTGTGCCTGCGTGGGTTTCTTCCGGGTACTCCGGTTTCCTCCCACACTCCAAAGACATGATGGTAGGTTAATTGGCTTCTGTCCGAAATTGACCCTAGTATATGAATGTGAGTTGAAGACCTTGGATTGTGGGCTCCTTGAGGGCAGGAACCGATGTGAGCGTGTGATGTACTGTATGTGTGCAGCGCTGCGTAAATTGACGTCGCTATATGGGTACCTTGAATAAAAATAATAATATAATAGATGAGCATCTTAATGAGACACAATGTACATGGATAGGGACAATTGTAGACACGCACACTCACCCAGGTTGAACTGGATGGACTGGTGTCTTTATTCAAACTTACTAACTACTGTATGTAACTATGTGAGCAGAAGACTGCCTAGACCAGGGATGTCAAATTCACTTTCATTGTGGGCTGCATCAATGTTTGCCGGTTGTATCTGTAAGACAATATAAACGTATCTACTCATTACCCTTTTAAATAATTGCCTCCACATTCGATTATTACTAGTTTTAGTAATAACTTAAAACTTAAGCTGTGAAAGAGGGGTGCAAACTGGCACGGAGACCACTCCCACTCCTGTAGCAGATTATGCAAGTCTGAAAAGGAGGGTAGCACACCGCTGGTATCAGCCACAAGAAACTTTATTGGAGACTGCTCCAACAGAACATGGTTCTGCCATGGTGTTGTTCAGTATGAGTGCTCACCAATGAAGTTTCTTGTGGATGATACAAACAGCATGCAACCCTCCTTTTCAACTGGCATAGAATTATATTATTCTCATAACCCCCCTTACATCACACAGAAACTGGGGGAGTAGCTGGGAAGCAGATGGTGCAGGGTCTGGAGGAGGACCAGAGAAGGGCTGCCGGGAGTCTGCTGAATGCTGAGAGGGGGAGACAAAGGGGTGCTGTGGCTGCACAGAGAGGTGCAGGATCTGTAGGAGGAGTTCTGTACTCCTCTCTGCTGCTGACTGCTGAGACAGGGTGGCAGAGGCAAGCCTCTCTGTGGGTGCTAGGAGAAGCACAGTATCTGGCAGAGGGATTCTGTCCTCCTCTCTGCTGTACAAGGTGGGGGCAGCTGCAGGAGATGTGTGAGGGCCACATGAAATGTCCTGGTGGGCCGGATCCAGCCCACGGGCTTTGTGTTTGATGCAAGTGCCCGAGGCCTAAAGAAGGTTTTCACACTTTGCGGTCAATGGTGAGATGCTATACCAAGTCACCAAAGACAAGGTGAGGTGGTCGACCAGTAACTGGTCCCCCAATCTTTTAAGCATATGGAACTCGACTTGGCTCACAGTGACACATTGGGAAGTCACCGGGGGGGCTGGGAAAACAGAGGCATGGATAACAGACCAGCCTGCGGGTGCATTGCCTGAGACAGGCACTCTAAATGCTAAGGGAAAAAAGTTATTGTGGATCTATGTCCAACTTGTCAACTAACTGCTCCAGTGTTACATTGTAGAAAGATCAATTACCTATTCAAACCAGCATTTTCAAACAAATATTGTTCTCAAATTTATCATTGAAGTGTTCAACTCAATATATTATGACCTTTATGTCCAAACAAATGCATATATCCAAGTTACAAATGTCTCTTGTTCGCTTGCTCTTATACTCATTTGGTGGAGTTCCAGTTTGCAAGCTGATACTGTCTTCTCAAAGTGATAATCTCCAAAAAAATATATAGCGTAGTATGTTCTACTCCAAAAAAAAACTCATAATACTACTCCATGGGCTCACATTTGAAAAAGTGTAATAAAACACCTTGTTGATCTGCTCATGTGACCCTTTCTATATACTCTTACCCTCCGACTGTATAAATAAGCCGTGTATGTGACACTGTTGAAGATTCTTTGCTTCAGTAATCTCCTTCCCAAGGATATTCTTCCTCACCTGCTCCAAAGTGAATGTTGAAAATACCCAAAAATCAAAAATCCTAATATAGTGTGATACTGCTTTAAAAATTCAAAAATGTTCAAGTACTCCACTACTCACATTGAGATATATTATATTGAGCATATCCCATATACTAGACATGTGCAAAACGAAAAAATTAGTTTCATTTTGATTTGTTATTTAATTAATTTAGTTTAGTTAGATTCGTTAATTTAGATGAATTTGTTTTCGGAGTACGTTTCATTACATTTTTCGTATTTGAATTTGATTCAAATTTATGAATTCAACCACATTCGAAAACATTTCAACCCCATTTGAAATAATTTAAACCACATTCGAAAACATTTTAACCAAATCTGTGTGTGACAGATGTTTTGGTGTGCACTGGTACACACCGAGACAGATGTTGATGGGACACTAGTCGTACAGATGTTTTTGTACACTGGAACATGCCTGCTGTGACAGCTGCTTGGTTGCACTGGTAAGTCTGACAGATCTTGACTGGACACACACTACTACTACTGCAGATGTTTTTGTGTTTTTGGGCACAGGTACACTGTGACAGATGTTTTGGTGTGCGCTGGTACACACTGAGACAGATGTTGATGGGACACTACTACAGATGTTTTTTGTACAGTATTAGTAGTAGTAGCAGTAGTATTTATTGTTTTTTTCTATTCTATTGCATCCTTTTCTATTCTAATCTATGCTTTTATTTTCTAATCTATTCTAATCTATTATTTTCTATTCTTTTGCAGTTTGAATTTATTCTATTTGTAATTCGAATTTCGAAAGAGGGTTATATTCTTTTCTATTCTATTCTATTCTATTCCTTTATTTTTTATTCTATTTTACTCTGTTCTTTTATTTCCTATTCCGTTTTGTTTTACTCTATTCTTTTCTATTCCTTTATGTTCTATTCTTTTCCTTTATTTTCAGTTTTTTTCCTTTATTTTCTATTCTATTTTATTGTATTCAGAAATTCAAATTTGAATCGAATTTAAAAACTATTCAAATTAGAAAACGAAACGAATTCAAAAATGGTTTGAATTTGATTCAAATTTCAGCAAAAATGTTGTTTCATTATTTCAAATTTGTTTAAATTCATTACTATTGAAATTCAGAAATTGGTAAACATCCGAATAATGAAAAATGTGTCCGAATTTCAAAAGGGAGAGAAATGAACCGCACATGTCTACCATATTCCAAGTAAGGATCCCACCATGTGAAATGTGCTCGCAGCATTCACTCCATATGCCGTACCAAATTTCCAAAATTCATGAACCTTATCAATCATTCGCTGCTAAGGAATACTCCTCCCACTTGACTCCATTTTGTTAATTAAAAAGTGCCAAAAACAAAATCAATAATATAGTGTAATACTGCTTTAAAATATCACCCCTTCCAGTGACAAAACTACTCAAATTTGGACATGCAGCAACGTGCGTGTCCCGTAAACCACTGTGGTGCGCACACTAAGTCCCAATCTCCAGCAAAGAGTCACTCCATGCACCTTACCAAACATAAATATATCAGCACTTCTCTCCATGAGCGCTCCATAGAAAGCAGCTTTCTATCGCACTTGCCAACAGGAGGAGCCAGGTATGCCAGGAGAGAACAAGATAAGAGGAGGATTGGGGCTGCTCTGTGCAAAACTATTGCGCAGAGCAGATAAGTATGACATTTTTTTTTTTTTTATAATAAAAACAAAATGAAAGGTTTATGATCACTTTAAACATGATTTTTAAACTAAATGGTAGATGGTTTGCCCTGCTAGCCAGAAACTGCTTGTTATTGCTTCTGAGCCTGAATACCACCTGAGCCTGCACTTGCCTTTTACCTATATCCTGTACCCTGCTGCCTTGTACCTGCTTCCCTTGTTCCTAATCCTAGTCCTGGCTCCCCCCTTGCACCTCCGGTATTGCCTTATTTTTCTGTGTTCCCCATTTTGTATATATTGTATATAGTTAATTTGCTAGTTAGACTTTCTGATACTTAATTGGGTTGCTTGTTAGGTATTTTGTCATTTGGTTATGGTTCACTTATAGTAATAATTAATTAAGTAATTAAGTAATTAATTATTAAGTGAATTAATTAGGAAGGTCTGCACTTAGGACATGTATGAAGGTTGCAGCCTCCCCAAAAAGTCCCCCGTAGGAGGGCTGTAGGATATAGAAAAGAAAGAAGATGTGAAGGGGCGAGTGGCGCTACCTATATGTCAAATAGTGCTCTACCAAATCACTCTATAGTGGCTAAATATTAAAAGGCACAGTGCTATTGTGGAATAAATTATAACAAAACGGTTACCATAAAGGTGATAGTGTAATAGTTATCACACCTCACCTACCCCAGTAGGTGAGTACTAAAGCCCTCTAGGTGTGGGCACCAATCCTACACAGGAGAAATTGTCACCAAAAATGTAATAGCTTACAAATCAGTGTAACATAAAAATAAAAATAAATCCTCTCCATATATCAGTGCATAAAACATGCAAACATGAATATCATGATAGTATAGTGATATGTATAGTATATCTGAAAATGACTCCCAGGTATTTTATGGAGTTTGAGCAGGTTGTTTACATTTCAAAATTCTACAGTGCCTTGCAAAAGTATTCACTCCCTTGACATTTTTCGTGTTTTGTTGCCTCACAACCTGGAATTAACATGGATTGTTAAAGGATTTGTATCATTTAATTTACAGATCATGCCCACAACTTTGAAGATTTTTTTTTTTATTGTGAAGCAAACAACAAATAGAACAAAATAACAGAAAAAGTCAATGTGCATAACTATTCACCCCCCTAAAGTAGATACTTTGTGGCTATCACAGCTCCAAGTCGCTTTGGATAAGTCTCTATGAGCTTGCCACATTTTACCACTGGGATTTTTGCCCTTTCCTCCTCGCAAAACTGTTCCAGCTCCTTCAAGTTGGATAGTTTCCACTTGTGAACAGCAATCTTTAAGCCTGACCACAGATTTTCTATTGGATTGAGGTCTTTGACTAGGCCATTCCAACACATTTACATGTTTCCCCTTAAACCACTCAAGTGTTGCTTTAGCGGTGTGTTTGGGGTCATTGTCCTGCTGGAAGGTAAACCTCCATCCTAGCCTCAAATCACACACAGAGTGGTAAAGTTTTTGCTCAAGAATATCCCTGTATTTAGCACCATACATCTTTCCCTCAACTCTGACCAGTTTTCCAGTCCCGACTGCTGAAAAACATCCCCACAGCATGATGTATGTTTCAATGTGGGGATGGTGTTCTTTGGGTGATGTGATGTGTTGGGTTTGTGTTGGGTTTGTGCCAGACATAGCGTTTTCTTTGATGGCCAAAAAGTTCAATTTTAGTCTCATCAGGCCAGAGCATTTTCCTCCATACCTTTTCGCAAACTCAAAACGTGCCATTTGATTTTTGCTGAAAGTAATGGCTTTCTTCTGGCCACTCTGCCATAAAGCCCAACTCTATAGAGCGTACGGCTTATTGTCGTCCTATGTACAGATACTCCAGTCTCTGCTGTGGAACTCTGCAGCTCCTCCAGGGTTACCTTAGGTCTCTGTGCTGCCTCTCTGATTAATGCCCTCCTTGCCAGGTCCGTGAGTTTTGGTGTGCAGCCCTCTTTTGGCAGGTTTGCTGTTGTGCCATGTTCTTTCCATTTGTTTATGATAGATTTGATGGTGCTCCTAAGAATCATCTGATCCATCACATATAATTCAGATTAAAAAAAAACATTGAAAAAAAAACTAAAGGCTGCAATGTAACAATGTAATGTAACAAAATAGGTAAAAAGCCAAGGGGGGTGAATACTTTTGCAAGGCACTGTAGATCCGCATATAAAAATACTGGAAACCATTTCCGCCTGTATATTTTAATGTTCTGATCACGCTGGAATGCAAAACTGCAGCGATATCTACTGAATGTAGGGTTAGGGCATCTCTGATGAGACAACACTACTTCCTTATGACCTTGTGTCTCCTTCTTCTTGTTTTAGGCCCCATGTACACGGGACGCTGAGGCAAAGTTCACTGAACAAATTTTTTTGACACCTTGAAACCTGCGTTTAAACGACCGTTTAGCCGCGTTTGCATGCCGCGTTTAGCTGCGTTTAACCGCGCTTGCGTCTAGAAGCGTTTATTAAGATTACCTCATTTAAGACCCTCCCCAAGCTCAAAAAACATTGTAGTTAACTATTTCAGCCATTTTGACCAGAGTGAGTAGCAGCAGTAGAGAGAGCAGTTGTCTACTTGCATTTGCCTCTATTTCTGTGCTTTTTTTTTAACAGTTGAGACAGTCCTGTGAATCATTGTCCAAGCTGCCAAGAAAACTAGAGTTAAAATGGAATTATTAACATAGATTTGACCGGGGAAAAATTGAATTTTTTAAATAAAAAATTTAAATTTCATGAAACTATGTTTAATCAAGTCGGGGTCAAGCTCAATGGTGGGGTCATCTTGGTCAAATCTGAACATATGGGTCAAATTCCAATTAAAATTTGGATACAGCAATGCCAGTGGTATATTGCATTGCATCAAGGGCTATATAGTCTATGAATCAATTAAAACATTTTTAACTATATTCTTTGATGTTTTTTCATTGTTTTCCATCATATTTTTATCTTTTCAGGTCTAAAATATAGGGTACCTTTAAAAACGCTTATAAACGAAAACGCATCTGAACGCGGGGACCGCGCTTAGCCGCATTTAGCCGCGTTTGGCGTCTGAAACTTCGAAATCTTATGCGTCTGAACCCATTTTTTTGCTTCCAAAGAAACGCTGTTAAACGCAGCTGCAAAAAAACAGCAATAAACGAGACTGTGTACATGGTCACATAGGATAACACTGAATGAGTTCAGGGGCAGTTGAAAAAAGTGTCCAACTGCCTCTGAACACAAGTTTAAAGCGGGGTTCCACTCAAATTTTTAACTTAATCTTACCCACTTCAGTTAATTGCATAGATGTTCAAATGCCGCACGAAAATTTTTTTTATCGCTGTAATTACCTTTATATTGTACTTTATTGTGGCACTTCCTGTCTCTCCTCCCATGGGAGTAGGTGTGTTTATTGCCTTTCCCCGGCGCCACACTGTCTCCTGGGAGCTTAGTGTCAGCCTTCCCAAGATTCAGTGCGGAAACAATGATCATGCGCGTGAACAAGCTGTGAATGAACAGCATTTACCGCATCCCGGAAATCAATGCTTGTGGGCTTCACATGCCCACAAGCAAGATGGAAACAGCCAGCATCATATTTTTTAAGTTATTCTTCAGTACAAAAACAGACAGAGGCAGAAATATTACACCCAAACTGTGAGTATGATTTTGGGATTAGCAAAGTGTCTCAAAAAAAAAAAAAAAAAAAAAAAAAAGATTGGTTCGCCGGACTCCCGCTTTAACAGCGTCCCGTGTACATGGGGCCTTATGTGTTAGGCTGGGTTCACACTATTGTGAATTTAATGTGGGTTCCCTGCAATAGCAGGAGATTTCGACCGGCTCTCTATGGAGCCGGTTCATATATCTCCGCTGCGACTCCAGTGCGAATTTGCACAGGAGTCCTGTGCATCTTTTGGTCCATTTCAGGTCCGAATTTAGCCAAAAATTCTTGATGAAATTGGACCTGAAACGGTGAACGGGGACACACCAGACCCCTGCTGTGAGCCGCATGCGAAGATAGTGTGAACCCAGCCTTAAGCTGGCCATACACGGTTTGATTTTCTTTTGAATACTTGTTTGAAAATTCTGATCAATCATTCATCAAAACCTCTTTTCTTATCATCATTTAGTCAACGGATTAAACGCCAAAAAATTATGCCATCTAGACACACCATTTGAATTGAATCCCAGATGTAGGTATGAAACAGGTTTCACTACAAAAAGTAAGATTTTTCCCAAACGAAAATTACATTCACAGGTATACTTTTTTTCATTCGAGAAAACATTTCTCTCCTGTTCTTTCAAATTTTCCTGTCACTACAGTGATGCTATTGATCTTCAGCTCAAAGGAAATATAAAAAGCGTTAATTTAAGTACCTGTAATAAATTTGATGCTGCAGACTCCTTTTCAATATGTATATCCATATATATTTATGCCCACTTTGCTTTTTGGGGTGTAAAACGTATTATGCAAAATGGTTCTTCTACAAGCAAGAGCAATAAAGCTTCATTTTCAATAATTACTTTCATTTACACTAATAATTAACAATAATTAATGCTGAATAATACTTAATCATTGTTTAATAATAGTTATTATCCATTCAGTATTAAATACTCTAGTCTGCTTCCTTTACATAATGGATTTATTCTGCAGAATTATATTTCTAAATTCCAAATGATTTTGCTTTTACAAGTTCAATAAATACAAAGAACTTCAAGAAAATTACAATTATAGAGGCAAAAAAAAGCTGAAATACATATATAATAAAAGGGACCTCAAAGTGCATTTAATTTAAGACTAAAAATACTGATTTCAATGGAGAAAAGTTATAAATATATACAACAGAAATATTTACTTTGCACTGCCAATTTATGTCAAAGAGGCTATTCTGAAAGTGATAAATGTGCCCTAAATTACAACAGTGCTTTTTTTGAGGACTAAAACTATAGTTTTCCAGTGAGTTTTATAAATTGTTGAAAGATTAAAAAAAAATTTTTTTGCACAGTAAAAGTTGTATTAAACTCCATGAATTTTTTTTTCAAATGGCCCCCCCTGCAGGTTTATGTCATAATGTTCTTATATGCACAGTATGCTAGCATATTATGACATAGTTACCTGTCAAAATGTGCCCTTCAGTGCTCTGCTTTCAGTGCTTGGGTTTTTCCACCTTTGCCTGGTCTTCCTTCTGGGTTTGTTCCTCTCAGCCACCAAAATGGCCGGGCCACAATGACATCACTTCCGTGCATGGGAGGAGGCTATTGGGATTTTATGCAGAGTGGGTTCCTGGCTGTCTGCAGAGAGTCTAACAGCATAATTGAGAATTTACTCCAGTTGATCACCAAACTGGAGAATACTCCGAACTTGGTAATAACCAACATGGCTTCCCGCAGCGCGTCCAAGCTATCCCCCAGGGACAACATAGTATCATCGGCATAGAGCATGAGTTTCTCATGGATCTTGCCGTATGTAAACCTCTGAATCGAGGGGTTAAAATGGATCATGGCTCCCATGGGCTGTATAGCAATGGCAAATAAGAGAGGGGACAACGGGCATCCCTGAGGAGTACCCCTGTATAAAGAGAAGGGAGTGGAGACATGCCCCGCCTCTCTGTTGGCCGCCTGTGGGGAGCTATATAACAATTGAACCCAGGAGAGAAATATAGGACCAAACCAAACTTGTGCATGGTGGCCCAAAGGAATTGCCATGCCACACTGTCAAATGCCTTATGAGCATCCAGTGACAACAGGGCCCTGTCCCCTACATTGTCCGCCTTTGATTGTATGTTGAGGTACAGCCTACGTAGGTTAATAGCAGTTGACTTCCCTGGTATAAAGCCAGATTGATCTGAGTGAATGATAGAGGATATAGCCCGGTTCAGTCTCATTGCCAGAACTTTGGATAGAATCTTAATATCCACCTGTAAGAGGGAGATAGGTCTATAGGAACCCGGGCCCAGCGGGTCTTTGCCGGGCTTAAGCAATAAGACAATGTCGGCCTTGGTCATGGAGACAGGTAGACTCTGACGTTCTCTAGCTGCATTAACTACCTTAAGTAACTGTGGTAATATCACTTCCCCATATTGCTTATACATTTCTATTGTGAGCCCATCATCCCCTGGAGCCTTAGAACTAGGAAAGGAGTTAACTACGAGGAATAGCTCATCTATGGTTATGGAAGAATCTAGGAGCCGCTGCTGGGAATCCGATAGGGATGGCAGATCAACCCCCTGTAGAAAGTTCTGCAGTTCAGCCAACAAGTACTCCTGCCTAGATCGATACATATCAGAATAAAACTCCACCAGCTCCTGCATAATATGAGGCAGGGTATTCACCACCTTTCCGCCCTGATAGACGGGGAAGTCTGGTGAGAATGTACTAGC
Organism: Aquarana catesbeiana; assembly: GCF_042186555.1. Classification (NCBI taxonomy): domain Eukaryota; kingdom Metazoa; phylum Chordata; class Amphibia; order Anura; family Ranidae; genus Aquarana; species Aquarana catesbeiana. The sequence goes on along the minus strand of NC_133325.1, from coordinate 596,705,243 downwards.
TTAGCGAGCAGCCTACTGCCCGTCTGCTCCCCCTCCTCGTAGAAGGCCAATTTGGTGAAGACGCACTTTCTGTCTGCAGTGAATGCAGCTAATCGATCCACTGCAGTTTGAGCGGCCACCCAGGCCTCCCTAGTGGCATCCGACGAATCGGCAATTAACTCTGCCTCCAAACAACACACCAGCCATGCAGCCTGTTCAGATTGTGCCTTATGCCGCATACACACGAGTGGACTTTCCGGCAGACTTGATCCAGCGGACCGGACTCCGTCGGACAATTTGATCGTGTGTGGGCTCCAGCGAACTTTTTTTTCCCAAAAGTCCGGACCTAGAAATAAAACATGTTTCAAATCTTTCCGACGGACTTGAGTCCGGTCGAAAAATCCGATCGTCTGTATGTTAGTCCGACAGACTAAAACCGAAGCTGCACAGCTATTGGCTACTATCAACTTCCTTATTTTAGTCCGGTCGTACATCATCACGTACAAATCCGTCGGACTTTGGTGTGATCGTGTGTAGGCAAGTCTATCGGAAGTCTGCCGGAAGTCCGTCGGATAGACCGTCGGACCAGTCCGGTCAAAAAGTCCGCTCGTGTGTACGCGACATTAGTGTTTTGTTTAATGGCATTGACCTCCGCTATAAATATGACTCTCAAAAATGCTTTAAAAGCATCCCAGGCGCTAAGTGGATCTGGGTACTCATTATGGTTCTGCCAATATGCAGAGATCTCGGCTGCAATCCTATCATGGGAAGTGATTAGGTTTAACCAAAAGGCATTTAACTTCCACAGAGCCCTCAGGAGGGTCGTGGATGGCCTAACGTTCAGGTATACTATTAGGGGGGAATGATCTGTGATCCCTCTGACCAGGTATTGAAGGTCCTGAATTAGAAGTGAGGCAGCTGGTATACAGAGACATAGATCGATTATGGACAAGGAGAAGTGTGACTTAGAGAAGCACAAAAATAGCTTCTGCCATGGGTTTCGGCAGCGTCACCTGTCTATCTATCCATCCCACCTCTATGAATTTTAGTTCATATAGTACGGGGGGGTGGGGTGGGGTTAAGGCCCACCATGGGGGGGGGGGTGTTTGTCCAGAACAGAGTAAAATAAACAATTAGGATCCCCCACTAAGACTGATTTCGCACTGGGGCGGGCGTTGACTGCTTTCACACTGGGGCGGGCGTTGACAGTCCCAGTGTAAAAGCACTCTGGCTTTCACACTGGGACTGCAGGGGGGAGGTGTTTTTCAGGCGCTTTACAGGCGCTGTTTTTAGCCCAAAAGCGCCTTAAAAAACGCCCCAGTGTGAAAGGAGTCTAAGACCAAAGGAATTTCAGGGTTGCCCAGCTGGTATGTCAGGAGGACTCTAACTGTGGAATTAAAGGGAGGTAGTATGTACAACGCTGCAAGAATACATTTGACTTGGTGCAATCTGCCTAACAAGATCACATACCTCCCATCTGAATCAATCATTTTGTCAAATAGCTGAAAATCTATAGAACGGTGTATCAGAACACTCACGCCCCTTGAATAGGTTGTATGAGTGGAATAATACGCCCACCCTACCCCTGAAAATTGCACAGAAGATACAGTATCTTCTACCAGATGTGTCTCCTGTAGGGCATATATTGCAGGCAGATGTTTATGGAGTGCCGTAGAGACCATAGTGTATTTAAAGGGATCCCAGATACCTATAATATTTCCAGATAACACAGGAACCGACACCATTCTGGATTGTCATGATAATAATGAGACATGTGATTGGAGCTACGGACAGTGAGAACTAGGGATTCCACAAGGCCCTGACGACTGGGCCATACTGGGGGAACAGGGTTCATCAGCCTAATAATAAGGTGCTGGAACCACAGCATAATGAGTCAACAAAAACCAATAACAAGAAAAAGTTAACTTTAGTAATACCATCGCCTCGGATGAGGTGAGTCAACTCGGGTGATCCAAAGATTGCTCCTAAGGGCATGGTAGTAGGTTGTTTACCATCTTGATGTGCATTAACAGGTTGCACGGTGGGGTATCAACTTGGGATCAGTCAAAATACCCCATGTTACCCTCCCCAGAAGAAGAAAACAAGAAACCAAAAAACTTGTTCTAAATTTGTAACCCAAAGGCAACTGCAGCACATAAGAAATACTTGCTCACTTATGCCGACAGGATGACTAATTTTCCCAGCCAAATTTTCAACATCACTGAGGACCATGATATGGAAGTATTCCATCTTTTGCAAAGTAGATGAATAGGTAACTTGACCTGGTGATCGGTGTCACCCCTCCTCTGTCACCTCTTTTCCCGCTTGCCGATGCGTTGATTCATTTGCATCCAGCCAGTTTGAGGTCTCTGTAGCCATCTTGAAGAAATTAGCTTGTCCCCTTGCCAATATGCAGAGTCTAGCAGGAAACAGCATGGCATAGTTGGCCTGAAGATGTTGAAGCCTTTTCTTGACCTCTGCAAATTTTGCCCTGCAGTGTTGCACCTCAGCCGAATAATCAGGGTAGAAAGTGATGCGGGCGCCATTGAACTGGATATTATGGTGTTCCCTGGCTAAATGCAGCACAGACTACTAATCCTTGAAGTTCTGAATAATGCATGAAAGCTGGGAGAAATCCAAACAGAATCTGTGTTGTGTTTACAATCACACAAATCTCTGTACTGTGATTGGCCACAGTCAATCAGCGGGTATACAGCCCAAATCATTGGCTGTAACCTACTGACAAACTTGTGCTGTGTCCAGTCACAGCACAGATCAGCAGGGGGCATGTGCATGTATGTACGTCCGAGGATTAGACCCAAGAGCGTTCCTCCGGACCGTACCCTTTCCAATGAACAAGGTACTGTATGCACCTACGAAACCTACGGGAATCAATGATCGATTGAATCTCATACTCCTCATAATTCTCAACCTGCACTGGGCGAGGATGTGGTACCAAGGTGGTGAAGTGGTTGTACACCAAAGGTTTTCATAAAGAGACATGAAAAACATTCGAAATATGTTAGAAGGAAGGTCTAATGCGTAAGCCACTGGGTTGATCCTACGGAGAAAGGCCCAATAAATAGTGGTGCCAGTTTCAGTGAGGAAACACAGAGCCGGAGGTTACGAGATGACAGCCAGACCCTCTCCCCAACCTGGTAAGAAGGTATAGGTAATTGTCGGCGGTCAGCATGGAGTCTGTACTTCTCACTGGCAGGTTGCAAGGACTCTTGGACCTGCACCCAAGTGGAATGAAGATCGCAGAGAGGTGCTCCTCTAACGCAGGAATTCCTTGAGGAACAAAATGAGTCAGGCCACAGGAATGGTTGGAAACCATAATTCGCAATAAACAGAGATAAACGGGAAGCAGTATTGACGGCACTATTGTGAGCAAACTCCACCCAAGGTAGGAGGTCTGACCATATGTTATGGTGGTCAGAAATATAGCAGCGTATAAACTGCTCCAAGGCTTGGTTAGCTCGTTCTGCGACCCCATTGGACAGCAGGTGATATGCAGAGGAGAAGGAAAGCTGAATTCCTAACTGTGCACAAAAGGCTTGCCAAAACCTAGAGACAAACTGAGTACCCCTGTCAGAGATTATAACCTTGGGTAGCCCATGTAACCGAAAGATCTCCCGAGCAAAAATGTATACCAGTTCTTTGGATGTGGGAAACTTCTTTAGTAGAATACAATGTGACATTTTTGAGAACAGGTCAACCACCATAAGAATGACTGTGTTGCCCTGGGAGTTGGGTAGCTCCACAATAAAATTCATAGATAGATGGATCCAAGGCCTCTCTCCATTGGGTATGGGTTGTAGGAGGCCCACTGGAAGGTGTCCTGGTGTCTTACTCTGTGCACACACGGAACAAGTGGCTACAAAGGCGGTTACATTAGCGCGGAGACTAGCGCGGAGACTAGGCCACCAGATTTGTTGAGAAATAGCTCAAATGTGTTGATTCTTCCCTTGGTGGACAGCTGCCTTGGGAGAATGGTAAATCTGGAGCAAAGCAGTGCGGAGATTCTCAGGGACAAAGCAGCGGTCACCAGGTTTCTCAGAAGGAGACTGAATCTGAGCGGCACAAATTCTGTCACCCAAAGGTGAGGTGAGACAGTAGCCAGAATGCGATCGGAAGGTATTACAGGAACAGGCACTGGCTCAATCTTGGAAGTGGAGGAAAACTGTTGAGACAATGCGTCAGCCCTTACATTCTTGGTACCAGACTATATAATTGAAGCTTGACAGAAAAAGAGTCCACCATGTTTAGAATCAGACAGGAATGTGAGATTCTTATGGTCAGTCAAAATAAGGACCGGCACAGTGGTACCTTCGAGGAGATGCATGATAGCTAACAATATTGTCCCCAATATCGTAATTGCATTCTGTTCAGGAGACAATTTCTTAGAAAAGTAGCCACAAAGATGCATAGCGCTCTCAGATGTAGGATGTTGAGACAGAAGGGTGCCCACTCCAGTCTCAGATGCATCAACCTCAAGAATGAAGGGTAGCGTAGGATTAGGATGTGCTAGCACAGGCGCTGAAACAAAGGCAGCCCAAAAAGAAAATGCATGTGCTCATATACAGTTGAAAAATAATGATGATAAATGCTTGAACAAATGTAACACAATATGAGTGTGAAAACACAAATATGATGTGAAACGAAAAATAATTTAACAATAAGGAAACACCAAGTAAATGAATAAGTAATGTCCACCAATGTGAAGAAAAACAGGAGGGGAAGGGTTGATTCAAAAAGTCCTGGTCAGTGAGTTGACATCACAGAGGCGTCAATGAGAACAGGAGGCGTCAGTAAAAACATGACAGAAAGAAGATCTTGTAAGAGGAACCACCACCAACTGTCTGAAGGCTTACCAGAAACAATGAAGGGGCATATAACTCTTAAGTCATGCAGGCTTGCGGTGATATTCACCGTTTAAAGTGAAGACAATCCCGAATCCAGGTCACAACGATCACAATTCAAGGTCTGAACAGCACTGGTCATCAGCAAGTTCATAGTAAAACATATGGATGAAGTTCACATGGAGGGAAGGAGGACCAAAGGGTATCCAAGTACTCAGGATGAAACCAAAAATTAAAGAAAGGTTCCACATAGTGTGATATAATTTAAAAAATAGATTTTAATAAAAAGAGAGTAAACAGGAACACTCACATTTCAAATGTACCGGTAGTTAAAGGTTCTTAAGAGACATGGAATCACGCAATGATGTTGGCCGGACTCGACCCAACGCGTTTCGTCTACTTAGACGTCATCTTGGGTGTGAGTCCTTGCCACAAACACAGCGCTTATATAGACTATGTGGTCCCAAATTGAATCACGTACCGACCAGAAGTTTCTGCGTGGGAATGCGTCACTTCCGGTCTCTGAAATATAATAAATACTATATTTAAAGCCTAATATTTATAATATGAAATAGCATGCCAAGAATCTGGCTAGCACTAGTGAATAATTATAATGAAATGTCCGTATAACAAATAACAGAAAGAAATAACGTGCAGTCCACGCCTCACTATGCTATGTAAGCCGTCAAACGTCACACACTCAATCTCCCATGTGCGCAGTGGGGAGGATGTATAGAGTCAAACCTCGATCTAAGCCGTGAGCGCCCAATGTCACATCTCCACTGCCCACATCAGGAAGTGAGTGCAGGTCAAGCCTCGCTATGAAATAGCATAGGAGACCTGAACATGTGGCAAGGACTCACACCCCAGATGACTTCTAAGTAGCCAAAATGCTTTGGGTCGACACAAAGTCTATATAAGCGCTGTGTTTGTGGCAAGGACTCACACCCAAGATGACGTCTAAGTGGACGAAACGCGTTGGGTCGAGTTCTGCCAACATCATTGCGCTGTTCCATGTCTCTTAAGAACCTTTAACTACCGGTACATTTGAAATGTGAGTATTCCTGTTTACTCTCTTTTTATTAAAATCTATTTTTTTAAACAATATCACATTATGTGGAACCTTTCTTTAATTTTTGGTTTCATCGTGTAAGTACTAGGATATCCTTTGGTCCTCCTTCCCTCCATGTCAACTTTTTCCATATGTTTTACTGTGAACTTGCTGATGACCAGTGCCGTTCAGACCTTGAATTGTGATCGTTGTGACCTGGATTTGTAATTGTCTTCACTTTAAGCAGTGAATATCACCACAAGCCTACATGACTTAAGAGTTATATGCCCCTTTAAGTCCATTGTTTCCAGTAAGCCTTCAGACAGTCGGTGGTGGTTCCTCTTGCAAGATCTTCATTCTGTCATGTTTTTACTGATGCCTCCTGTTCCCATTGACGCCTCTGTGATGTCAACTTACTGACAGCGTCTATTTACACCAGGACTTTTTGAATCAACCCTTCCCCTTCTGTTTTTCTTCACATTGGTGGACATTATTTATTAATTTTTTTGGTGTTTCCTTATTGTTGAATTATTTTTCGTTTCACATCATATTGCGTTATATTTGTTCACGCATTTATCATAATTATTTTTCAACTGTATATATAAGCGCTGCATTTTCTTTTTGGGTTGTTTTTTGCTATTTGTCTTTGGCCATGCTGGCTGCTGTATATACTTTATTTTGGGCAACAGCGCGGTATACTTTTTGATATATAGTTGCGGAAACAAAGGCAGCCTTTGGGACGTACACACGGTCGGACTTTTCGGCTACAAAAGTCCGACGGACGCCGACGGACCAAATCCGGCGGACAATCCGATCGTGTGTGGGCTTCCCCGGACTTTCAGCGGACTTTTCCAGTCGCAAATCTGACGGACTTTAGATTTGGAACTTGCTTCAAATCTTTACTTCGTAACTCCACCAGACCCAGAAATCCGCTCGTCTGTATGCTAGTCCGACGGGTCAAAAACCGACGCTAGGACAGCTATTGGCTACTGGCTATCAACTTCCTTATTTTAGTCCGGTGTACGTCATCATGTACGAATCCGTAGGACTTTGTTGTGATCGTGTGTAGGCAAGTCTGGTTGTTAGAAAGTCCATTTAAAGTCCGCCAAAAGTCCATCGATAGTCTGTCGGACAGGCTGTCGGACTTTTGTAGCCAAAAAGGCTTTAATGGAATCTGGAGATCAATTTTGAGGGTTACCATCCTTTCTGATCACATCAGCCAGGGGTTTGACCAGAGAAGATAAGTTCAGAATAGATTTCCGATAATTACAAAGCCAAGAAAACGTTGTAATGGACTTTGCCTACGGGTCGAGGCCACTATAGAACTGCTGATAATTACTCTGGGTCCATCAAAAAAACGGCAGTAGAAATTTAACCTGTTCACGATGGAACTCGCACTTACTCCAACTTACAATACAGGTTATTATCTCTCAGCCTCTGTAGCACACGGGAGACATCTGTGTCATGGCTCTCTGGGGATTTAAAATATATGAGAATATTGTCGAGATAAACCACCACACATTGCTGCAACATATCTTGGAGGACATCGTTGATAAACTCCTGAAAAACTGCAGGAGCATTGCAAAGACCAAACAGCATTACGAGGTATTCGTAGTGTCCTGTCCTGGTGTTAAACGCAGTTTTCCATTCGTCGCCCTCCTTGATCCTCACAAGATTGTATGCCCCTCTCAGATCGAGCTTCGTAAAAACCGTTGCTCCCTTGAGGCACTCAAATAATTCCATAATCAACTGAATCGGGTAGGTGTTCTTTTTATACTTTATTCACTTTTTAAAACTTTAGCAATTCAATTTATAAAAATCAAGTAAACATTATCTTATCTACATAGTAAGATCATTGATTAAGCAAAAATGGGAGTCCAGTCCACTAGAAGAGAGCAAGGAAAAACAGAAAAAAAAAAATCAAAAACCAAGAGGGTAGAAGACACCCTAACCCCCCTTCCACACCCATTTCCAATATTGTAAGATTAGTGTTTACTCCTAAATTCCTCCCCTCTTTACCAACCCTCCCCCTCCCTTACCAATATGCTCGTGTTTAAATTCCTATATCGGGATTATCAGATTGTTCTTATATTACCTATAATTTCCCTTATTGGGATACCCTTAATTCCCATTTGGTCTAATATTTCCTTTCCCTAACAGAATAACTACTGATTGTTTTGCCAGCTCTATTATACTCTTTACTCTCTATTCGGGGTGACCCATTTTTTCCAGCCACAAACTCCACATCCTGTCAAATTCCTTGAGGTTACCTCTCTTTGTATACACTGCTCTCTCTCTACAGAGGGTTTCATTTATTGTACTAGTACAATCTCTTACTGTGGGGGGCACCTTTGATTGCCATCTTAATGTGATCATTTTCCTAGCTTGGAACAAGCATCTCAGAATTGCTACTGTGGTGCTCTTCCTCTCCCCCCGTTCCCGCCTATACCCCAGTATACATACTATGGCCTCCCTCTTCAATGTAATTCCAAATATATCTCTCAAGCTATTGATCACCCTCTCCCAATATCGGAACAACTTGGGGCATCTCCACATCATGTGTATGAGATCCCCAGTCCCCTGACATCTGGGGCATCTATCATCAGGTCTTCTACCAAATTAAAAATCCGCTTGGGTGTGTAGTAGGCTCTACTTAACAGCATCAGGTGTGATATCTTCTGTGGGGGAGAAACCGATACCATTGGTCCCATCTCTAAGATTCTTCCCCACTGCTCCTGTGTTATTGCCCCTATGTCCTCTTCCCATCTTGTTCTTTCGGAGTGAAGTTTCCCCCCCACTGTTGACTTTTTTACTTATTTGCCCATATATTTCAGATATTAGGCCCTTAGTGGGGCCCACCTGAAGTATACTTTGAAAAAGGGGCGTTTCTTTCCATTCTAAGGGGTGATTCCTAAATTGGGCTTCAAGTGCGTGTCCTAGCTGTAAATAAGTATAAAATGTGCTCTCTGTATATTGAATTCACGTTTCAACTCTGAGAATGTTTTAAGAGTTTTACCCACATAGAGTTGTCTCAGCCTTTTAATACCTTGTTTTTCCCACTCTCTGGCTTTCCCTCTGGACCGGGAGATTTTTGATTTGCCATACTAGCTACTGCCTGTTGGAGTTCTGCAAAGGGTTATTGGAGTTTCTAGTTCGTCTCTTTCCTCTTGCGTAATAACTGGTATTTCCAGGTTTCCCAGGAACTCCTCCATCACGCCCTCCACTCCCTTTTTCTGAACAGTATAAAGATTTTTGTAATAATCCTTAAATATTTGCACTATCTTTGTAGTGTTTGATAAAATCTCTCCTCCAGTGAACCTGATGGTAAGAATAGTAGATGGCGGGGAGTTGGATTTCACCAGCTGCACCAGCATCTTTCCCACGCTTTCGCCCTCTACAAAGGAGGACTGCCGCTAAAGGAGTCGCCTAGTCTTAACCTTCTGCATAATTACTATCTTATACTCTTGTTGTTTATCTAACCATGTTGTTTCCCTCTCGGGCATTGGATCTAATATATAGTTGTTTTCGGCCTCAAGCACCTCCCTTCGGCTTTTTTCCTCCCAGGCCCTAGCATCTTTGTTATATATGGCCACCTGTTGTATTAGGACACCCCTAAGAAAAGCCTTTAGGGTGTCCCATAGTATCCCAGCCGACACCGTACCTTCATTAAATTCTACAAATTCTCTCACCTTAGGGAGGACCCTGTCCGTTTTTTAAATCAGTTCAAACCAGTATGGGTTTATTTTCCACTCCTGGGTTTTTTTCCCTCCTAGTTTCAATGTAATCACTATTGGGGAGTGGTCCGATATTCCTCTTGGCCAGTATATGATTTTTTATGCAATCTGTAACGCTCTATCAAGGCCATATCTATCCTGGAGAGCGTGGAATATGAGGCTGAATAGCAAGAATATTGCAAGACCCCCGGGTTCCGCGCCCTCCACAGATCTATTAACCCCACTTTGTCCAGGAATTCTATCTATCTTTCTGTAGAGTATCTTGTTAAAGTCTCCTACTACTATAATCGGCACTCCTTCTTTGTCAAGCAAAAATTAATTTAGTCTAAGCATAACATCTATTTTAAATGGTGGAGAAATATAAACATTTGCCACAATATACATACTATTATCAATTGAGCAGTACAGAAAAATATATCGGCCCATCTCATCTAAGCTGGACTGCCTGCAGGAAAAGTTCACCCCGGTTTTCACCATAACACTTACCCCCCTGCTATAGGAAGAGTGAACCGAGTGGTATTGACATTGGTATTTCTTACTCTGTATTTGCTGGCTGCGTGTTTAGTTAAGTGAGTTTCCTGCAGGCAGACCAGTTCTACTCCATATTTCTCCAGCATGGAGAATACTGCCGCTTTTTTGACCGATGTCCCCAGTCCCCTAACATTCCAGGATCCTATATTAAGTGTTTTAGCTTGCATCAAAAAATCAAGAGATATATACAGAGCTGTAGGGAGTGTCTATTTAAAACTAAATTAATATCTAATTCATGCTTTAACTTCACACTTATACTCATTATTTGGGGCTGTGAACCCCGTAGCCCAATGTCTTTTCTAATACCTTTAGTGATTTTAAACAGTGTAACCAACATGACCAACTTTAAGTGAATATATTCTCCAAAATAATTTTGTGTGAATTTCAAACGCCTTTTTCCTATAATTATTACTTTGTGTTTTATCTTGCATCCAACAAGTGCAATTTCCTATAGTATTCCTTTGTGTTGTGACTTCATTTAATCCACACTTCCCCAGTGTTAATTCTTGAACAGTTCCTATGTTACCTCCCCCACCCCCTCCCCCTTTCCCCCTACTACTCACCCTCCCTCCCCCCCACCACCTAACTAGGTGACCCCCAAGGGGCTTTTGAGTGACCATTTCCCACACCGCCTGTTCCTCATATTTACTCCCAAATTCATTCACATCCATCGTTCCCCATACCCTCCTCCCCCCCCCCTCAAAAAAGAAGAAAAAAACAAAGAACAAAAAAAAATACAAGAACACATCAAATGATAAATCCTATACGTTTTTCACCCCCCCCCCCCACCCCCTAAAATTCCTTATTATTCTCTTCCAGCCATTTCTCCACCGCGGTCGGGGATTCAAAAATCTGGGTTCCCCCCAGTGCGGTTACACGTAGCCTTGCTGGGTAGAGAAGGGCATGAGTCAACTTAAATTTTTGTAAATTACGCTTGGACTGTATAAACTCTGCTCTACGTCTCTGAAGGTCCGGTGAAAAGTCAGAGTAAAATGATATTTTGGTACCATTGAAAAAAATGTTTCCCGTCTCCCTTGTTTTCCGTAACAGCGACACTTTGTCCTTATAATTAAGAAACATCATCAGTAGTGGCCTAGGGAATCCTCCTGCTGGGGGGCCCTAAAGGGCACTCTATGTGCTCTTTCAATAGAGAACATTGTTGAAAATTATTCTTTTCCAAAAAGTTCAAGCAGCCACTTTTCTAGGAACTCTATAGGGTTGGAGCCCTCACTTTTTTCATGCAGGCCCACCAGCCTCACGTTATCCCTTCGGTTCCTATTCTCCATCTCCTCCATTTTAGACGCATGCTTAGATATCTGTTCCTTCATACTTTTCATTTCTTTTATTAGTGGGGATATATCATCTTCTAACTGGCTAACCCTTCCTTACAAGGCTGTTGTTCTCTCTGCTGTTTTTTGTAAGTCCTGTCTGACCAGTATCAGATCCTCTTTTACTCCCTTCATTTGCTTGCAGAGATCTTTAAGTGATCCATTACATGTGCTCACTGCCATAAATACATCCGTTAGGGTTGGCTCCTTCTCAAAGGGCAAGCCAGACTCAGCTATTACTTCTGTATTTGTATTTTGCTCACTCGGCCCCACACTTTTATTACTTTGTGTTTTTGTTGACTGAGCTGGCGGTGCTGTAGCAGTTAACTGGCTCTGGCCCTGACCCTGACTTTTTTTATCCGATGGACCCCCCTGTTTTGTTTTAGAATGTGACCCCGTCTTTGGTGGGGTCTGTGCATATTGCTCCAATTTTGCTGCTGCTGCGGCTGCTGCCATTTGCTGGGAGTTTTTCTCCTTGGAGGAGCGTAAGTGCTGCATCCTGTCGTTTCCAATTAGCAGAAGGCCAACCGGGCTCTAAGCCAATATTTCAGTATAGTAAGAAAAAAAAAAAATTACAGCCACAATTTTTCCCAGCACTAGGATACGCACAAACACTGTACTGCACACTTATCTGCATAATTTACCCAGTCTCTAGGATAGTGATTAGCGTTCTATAGCTTTATACACAGTCACTATCATATACACCTTTGCAGATTCAGCGGACAGTAGTGCCTAACCACAAAGCCTCTCTTGTATACACATACTCTGGAACAGTATGGCCTTGTCCATGCACAGTTTACTGGGTTAGCATTTGGCAGCAAATGTCAGATCATGATACATTACATCTCCCCTTTAATCACACGTTCTTTATAACTATAATGCCGCGTACACACGGTCGGACTTTCTATCCTACTTGGTCCGGCACACTTTCCGACGGACTTTGTCCGCCAGGTGCGCCGGACTTTAAAACGGACGGACTTGCCCACACACGCCCGGACTTTCCGGCGGGCTAAGTCCGCCCGTCTAGGGGGCGTGGTCACTGGGTGATGTTGACCACGCCCCCTAAAACGTCACAGTCCCAGCATGCCCAGGGACTGTGACATCAAAAGGGGGCGGGGTCTCCGCCTATATAAGTCACAACGCAGCCCTCGGAGAGCAGTCCAGCCGGAGAGAGCGTCGTGTCAACATCTGGAGAAGAGAAGAAGACAAGAAGTCCGGACCTCTGCTGGCAAGAGAGCTACCTGAAGACAGCAGAGGAGCCGGCCGAAGAACTGGAGAGAAGAGAGCGGAGAAGAACCAACCGGACGCCGGGAGAAGATGAAGCGGAGGGACCCCCGAAGCCGGAAGAAGACCCCCGAAGCCGGAGGAAGATCCCCCCCCGGAGCTGTTTAATAAAATATTTTAAAAACCTGTGTAGTGTGTTTCATTACTTACACTTTTTCCCTAGGTGAATGGGTAGGGGTACCATGTACCCCATACTCATTCACATAGGGTGGGGGGCCGGGATCTGGGGGCCCCCTTATTAAAGGGGGCTCCCAGATTCCGATAAGCCCCCGCCCGCAGACCCCGACAACCAACGGCCAGGGTTGTCGGGAAGAGGCCCTTGTCCTCATCAACATGGGGACAAGGTGCTTTGGGGTGGGGGGGGGGCCGCCCCCAAAGCACCCACCCCCCCATGTTGAGGGCATGTGGCCTGGTACGGTTCAGGAGGGGGGGGGCGCTCGCTCGTCCCCACCCCCTTTCCTGACCGGCCAGGCTGGGTGCTCGGATCGGGGTCTGGTATGGATTTTAGGGGGGACCCCACGCCGTTTTTTCGGCGTAGGGGGTTCCCTTTATAATCCATACCAGACCTAAGGGCCTGGTATGCCCCGCGCTCGCCGCAATAGGAAAATTTGTTTTTCCTATTGCAGCGAGCGCGAGATGCAATACCCTGCCCTCGTGTCGTATCTGGTCCGTCGGACCAGCATACACACGAGCGGGCTTTCCGTCGGACCAGCACACACACGAGCGGACTTTCCGCCCGAAACTGAGTCCGGCGGAAAGATTTAAAACTTTCTTCAAATCTAGGTCCGGCGGGCTTTTGGGAAAAAGTCCGCCGGAAAAGTCCGCCGGCGCCCACACACGGGCGGATTGTCCGGCACACTCTGGTCCGCCGGACCAAGTATGCCGGAAAGTCCGACCGTGTGTACGCGGCATTAGAGGATATCAGAGGATTCAGTATCCAGGCTCCTGAAGACTTTTTGCACACCTGCTCTTTCACAAGGAGGATTCCGCTGGTCAGCTCACACCCCCAAAAACTCAGTGACCACACCATGTGCTGAGAGTAAAGCTTGCACTCACTGCCCCTTTGGGGAACCACCAAAGCTGGTTTGTGTAGCGAATGAGGGCCCAATACCCGCCGCACACGAGATACCTCTCAGGCGGCATGCGGCGTGTGACGTCACTCCTGGCTGCACTCAGTGCTGCTCAGCAAGGTTCGGGATAACTCAGAATCTTGAGGTCCCTCATGTGTCTCCGGGATGCCCCCGGTGCGACCGCTCGTCACTCCACCTCTGCTCCGCTCCACTCAGGGGAATAGCCTGTACGACATCCGGATTCTCAGTTCACTCCACCATAGCAAATACCATCAGACATGGTCCTGCTTTGTAGGGGAGATCAAACAGTGTCCTCTCCTCTTAGCGTCCTCTCACTCCATAACAATGCTCCTCTCACTTCCCACTCTCACATCGAGTCACGCCCCCTCACTGACTGTCCTCCTGGGTAGGCGTTCTTAATCGTGATGCGATTGAGACCCCTATAATCGATACAAGGTCTCAGTTCACCACTCTTCTTTTTCACAAAGAAGAAGCCAGGATTTGAGGATTAACCCGTGAGAAAGTGTGTCAGCAACATAGTCCTCCATAGCTCTATCCTCTGAGACAGACAAAGGGTAAACCCGGCCATGGGGAGGCATAGCACCAGGTTGAAGGTCAATTGCGCAATCATACAATTGGTGTAGAGGCAAACTACCGTCTTGACCCTTATCAAAGACATTGTTAAATTTACGGTACTCCTCTGGCAAGGAGGAGAGGAAAGAAGTGGACAAGACCTTAGCCATATTCCAAAAACATGTTTTACTGCATTGTGGCAACCAGGAAAGAACCTCAGCACAAAGCCAATCAAAAGAGGGGTTGTGCCTCTGTAACCAAGGATAACCAATAACCACCGGATAATGAGGAGAGGAAATTACTTGAAATTGGATCAGGGCTGGTGCAAGGATCTTTGACACCCTAGGCAAAACCTAATTTTGCCGTCCCCCCCCGACTGCGCCCCTGACTCCACTTTACCCTGCCCTTGCTACACATGTGACCTATCTGACCCCTACACTGACCCCTGACACACCTACCTGACATATACATTGATCCACCTGACTCCTACTTCCTGCACTACTCACATTACACTGCCCCTTACACTGACCTACCTGACCCCTACACTGACCTACCTGACACCTACACTAACCTACCTGACACCTACACTGACTCACCTGACCATTACACTGACCTACCTGACACCTACACTGACCCACCTGACCATTACACTGACCTACCTGACACCTACACTGACCCACCTGATCATTACACTGACCTACCTGACACCTAGGCTAACCTACCTGACACATACACTGAGCCACCTCACTCCTACTTCCTGCACTACTCACATTAAACTGACCCACCTGACCCCTACACTGACCTACCTGACCCCTACACTGACCCCTACACTGACCCACCTGACCCCTACACTGACCTACCTGACCCCTAAACTGGCCCACCTGACCCCTACACTGACCTACCTGACCCCTACACTGACCCACCTGATCCCTACACTGACCTACCTGACCCCTATACTGACCCACCTGACCCCTACACTGACCCACCTGATCATTACACTGACCTACCTAACACCTACACTAACCTACCTGACACCTACACTGACCATTACACTGACATATGCACTGACACCCCTTCCTGACACCTACCTGACACATATACTGACCCACCTACCTTACGCTGACCTACCTGACTCCTACTTCCTGCACTACTCACACACAAACCCTCTCCCCCCTCCATACAGCTCAATGTAGATCAGGGAGGATCCATCCTCCTCCTTACCTCTGCTCTTTGTGGCTTCATCGACCATCATCAGGGCTCTCCTCAGCACTGGGTGTGCAGAATTGATTAGGAGTCCAAGCCATCGCCATCCACCCGCTCCTTGATGTCCCCGCCGGGGCCAGGCCAGCGCCATCCACCCGCTCCATGTTGTACCCGCCAGGGCCAGGCCAGCGCCATCCACCCACTCCATGATGTCCCCACCGGGCAGGAGGTCAGCTAACAGACGCTGCACCTCTCAATGCTCCCATCTCCGCCGAGCCCCGCCCCTCCGTTGCACACACAGACACACAGCGCCACACCAGAGGGACAGGCTGGAGCAAAGGAGTCCCAGAGCGGCGCTGTGAGGAGAAGTGACAGCGCAGCGGGGCACTCAGCGGGACACATGGGGGATTGGTGGCGGCACTCAACGGATGAGGAGAGGAGAGCTGAGCTCACACAGGACAGAGGCCGCGGTTGCGCCCTAGGTGGTAGTACGCCCTAGGCGGCTGCCTACTTCACCTAGTGGTAGCGCCGGCCCTGAATTGGATTATCTAATGGTGAAGAGCCCCTACGGCCATGGTCAATGGAGCAGTCTTATGAGTCACATGGGCAGGCTGTAGAAGTCTCCCATCAATAGCCTCAATGGCAAGTGGAGTGGCACGAAGCTGCAGCAGAATCGAGTGCTTAGACACAAAGGCACTGTCTATGAACAGGCCTGCAGCCCCAGAGTCGATTAGAGCCTGTGTCTTGATGGACGGCTCAGACCACGAAAGGGCAATCGAAAGTAGAGGCTTATCCTTCAAGTTAACTGGGGATGTAACAACGCCACCTAAGGTCTGTCCCCTACAGGACCGCAGGTGCGTTTCCTGAACGGGTAGGACAACACTTCAAGAAGTGGCCTGCCTGGCCACAATAAGGGCACAATCTCTCCCTCCTCCTAAAGGCCCTCTCATCCACAGAGAGACATGTGAAGCCCAACTGCATAGGTTCTACTTCACTGGCAGACTCGGTACCAGGAGGCATGGGATGTGAGGGAGGCAAGTGTGGAACTGCAAAGCTCGGAGCCAAACATACAAGAGGCTTTCGCAAGTGCTCCCTAAATTAAGGTCTCTCTCGGAGTCTGGAGTCAATGAGAATGGCAAACGTGATCAACTTCTCCAGATCTGTAGGTATGTCTCGGGCTTCTATATCATCTTTGATGTTATCTGAGAGACCATGAGAAAGAGCAGCCAAGAGAGCCTCTTTGTTCCAAGTGACCTCTGCTCACAGAGTAAGGATTTCAATGGCGTAACCTGCAACAGTTCTCGCACTCTGTTTGACATGAGGCTCTTGGCAGCAGAAGTGGACCGTGCGGGAATGTCAAATACCCTTTTAACCACTTCCCGACCGGCGCACGCCGATGTACGTCGCAGAATGGCACAGCTGGGCAAATGGGCATACCTGTGAGTCCCATTGAATTCCCCGCCGTGCCATTGCGCGTGCGCACGCGGGAGCTCCTTGAGTCGGGTCGTGGGTCCCGCGGACTCGATCGCTGCAGGGATACCCGCGATTGCCTCACAGAGAGGACGAACGGGAGATGCTGATGTAAACAAGCATCTCCCCGTTCTGCCTAGTGACAGTGTCACTGATCTCTGCTCCCTGTCATCGGAAGCAGAGATCAGTGATGTGTCACAGCTAACCCATCCCCCCTACAGTTAGAAAACACTCCCTAGTACTGACTTAACCCCTCCCCGCCCCCTAGTGGTTAACCCCTTCACTGCCAGTGTCATTTACACAGGAATCAGTGCGTTTTTATAGCACTGATTGCTGTATAAATGACAATGGTCCCAAATATGTGTCAAAAATGTCCAATGTGTCCGCCATAATGTCACAGTCACAGTAAAAATTGCTGATCGCCGCCATTACTGGTAAAAAAAAATGATTAATAAAAATGCCATAAAACGCTATAACTTTTCAATCAATAAATGCTTATTGCGATTTTTTTTTACCAAAAATATGTAGAAGAATACGTACCGGCCTAAACTGAGGAAAAAAAATGTTTTTTAATTATTTTTTGGGGATATTTATTATAGCAAAAAGTAAAAAATAATGCTTTTTTTTCAAAATTGTCGCAATTTTTTTGTTTATAGCGCAAAAAATAAAAACCGCAGAGGTGATTAAATACCACCAAAAGAAAGCTCTATTTGTGGGGAAAAAAGGACATCAATTGGGAGCCACGTCGTACAACCGCGCAATTGTCAGTTAAAGCGACGCTGTGCCGAATCGCAAAAAGTGGTCTGGTCAGGAAGGGGGTAAATTCTTCCAGGGCTGAAGTGGTTAAAGGAAGCCACAAACTCTGGTTAACGCAGGACAATAGGTTTTTGCATCTCCCATAGAGGGTTTGTCCAGGCCAAGGCTCTATCAGAAAGCAAAGAGATAATGAAGCCTACTTTGCTTCTGTCCGTGAGTACCGCCTGGTGCAGCATCTCAAAGTATATCCCAACCTGGTTGAGAAACCCCCTGCATTGAACTGGATCGCCCTCAAATCACTGGGGAAGCGGAACCAGACATACCTCTTACAGAGGTAATATTCGAGGCAAGTGCCTGCAGCAGCTGGAGCAGCAGCAGCGATGACCTGCAACACAGGCTGTACCAAAACAGCGACAGTGGGTGGATACAGGTGAACAGTGCGAATCAGGAGCGTCTGTAACGCTATGGCAAACTGATCCATGCGATAATCCTGCTCATTCAACCTGGAAATACATTACCACTAGGTGGATTGCCTGCATCTTCTGAATTCACGGCCTTCGCCTACTATCAGGAACCATGAAACAGACAGAAAATGCAGTAAAAATCACACCTTTTAATAAAATGGTAAAATTGGTACAACTGGTAAATGTAATCAAAACATAGCCAGGGCTCAATAGCCAAATCCGGTAGTCAGAACAAGACAGGAAATCAGGAAGCCAGAGATCAGAGTAATCAGTGGCAGCAGAGATGATCAGGAACCAGAAGGGAAATTAACCAGGCAAGTCTTCAACAGGAACACAGCAGAGAGTCTCTAGATATGTTGACCAAGGCATTGAAGAAATGAACCAGGCAGTTTAAATAGCCAGAAGGAGCTGGCTGTAGGATTGACTGACGAGCAGCAGATGATCAACAGGTGAGCCACAGTGGAATGATGAGTACTGGCAATTAACCAACAGCCGAGCAACCTGAGCACAGAGAAGGAAGGGCTGAGAGCCCAGCCCTGACAGAAAGTAAAAGAAAATAGTTTAGACACTAGTTTTGGTGATGTGGGGGGCCCCAAGAAATTCCCTTAATTTGCAGGGATTTCATCTCATTTCCCGTCTCGACTATGGGACAGGAAGTGAAGGGAAATCTCCCCAATGGGACACAGATGGCAAAAAAAGATTGACAGAGGTTACAATCCTCCCTTACACTATCCAAAAATGTAAAAAAGTTTTGCCTATAGTTCTACTCTAGGTTTACTGCAAAAAACAAAACATTACTTACCTTTAATGTGAGGTGCCCCCCCACAACACCACGACTGTAAGCTTCCAGTGCAGTGGCAGTAAATAGAACTGAGGGGGTTGTGACAGGCATTCACAAAGAGTATATGTCCACTCTGCACAGCTCCTGGCACTACAGCTTCTATGATTGAAACACGATCTATGAATGTAGGGATGGACCTTTCAATCCATCTGCCCTTTCTTCATTCATAGATCCTGTTTCACTCATAGGGGAAGGGGGCATCGGACACTTCACCAGTGTCCACAGCGAGCAGACGCTGTGAGGGTGGACACTGGTGAGGATCCATCGCCATAGAGCCCGTACAAGTATCAGATTAACCTCTTGGGCGCCACCTTTGGTCTCCTGATTCAGGGATCTGTGGAGGTATAGATCCTCGTTTTCCTTGGCTCTGGTATCCTTTCCTCCCTCTTCACTCCGACCGCCCCTAGTAAGGGATACATTTCGGATGGCCAGCCTGGTTTGTCCTTTGTGTGGGACTCTGCCCATGTTTCCCCTCGTGCCACCATTGGACCCATCTATTTGCGCTGGTGCATTTACTCACCCCGTCGGGCTTTGGGCCCCACAGGCTGACAGCTGCAACATTTAAACTGCTTTTAAACGTCAAAATCTGGACAGAAAATCCACTCTAGTACTACACAGTTCATACGATGGTTGTAGGTTCTGCGATAAAATCGCATACACCCCTGATGAAGAAATAGCATTTTCGAAACGCGTTGGGTCTTTTCTGTTGTGCTCACCTCCAACATAACAGATCTTTGCGATTTACTAGCTGTCTCTTTTTTTGTAATGTTATTATATGATTAGTCCTGTCCAGTATTTATTCATGATATTTTGTGATATGTATAGTGTATATATGTGCTCATTATTTTAGACCTATGTTTCTTAATAAAAATTTATATACTTTTTACACTACTCTCATACCTCATTGCGCTATTTATCCCTTTCCAAATATCCCACCTAGAGGAAATTTTATTTTTTCAATGTCTTGTTACTTGGGATGTGGGATAATCTAGTGCGTATTCTGTGACATTGAGCACTTTTTCAATTATTTTCTACACTACAGCATAGAAAATGACCCAAATGTTTCCATGGTTACAACAAAGCAACTTTTGATTGTTATAGTAGTTCAGCGGGGACCAGCTGAATTTTGATCTGTGTATAGGCACCCTGGTTGTACACAAGTTGATCTATTGAACCAGCCTGTCAGGTTTTTTCCTGAAGGATTAGTGCCGCCAGCTATAGCCAGCAACACTAATTATTGTGTTCTTCTGGCAGGAAAGGCTTCCTTTGCTCCCCTCCAGTAGAACACAATAGCACTGCGGGAGGGAAGGAAAGTGTTGATGGGGGAATCAAGCAATTTTCTTTCCTTCAACCCATGGTGGAAGAAAAGAAAATTGCAAAATCTATGGCCTGCCATACAGTTAGCAGCAGTGCTCTCAGTCTGTTATAAGCACTTCTTCAGTGAACTGTTGGGCTGCCTCTGAGGCAATTCATTGTCTAACTGAAGGAGATCGAACTGTAGACATGAGATTCACAAAAACAGTTTGCTTAAAGCTAAGTTCTGCCGAAAAAAAAAAAAAAAAGTCAGCAGCTATGAAAAGTGTAGCTGCTGACTTTTAATAATCGGACACTTACCTGTCCCACAGTCCAGCGATGTGAGCGTACGAAGCCTCACTCCTCTCCTCTCCGAGGTGCCGGCTTCTTACTGCTTCACAGCCGGGCATGCATTGCACATGCGCGAGCTGCCCTGCGCACTGTGAATGGCTGGGCAATCTTGTAGGACCTGTGACGTTTTCCAGAAGATTGGAGGGAGGGAGGGGGGTGAGGTGATCTCCCTTCCGGTGCCACGGAGCCCCGGGAGGAAGTGGGAGCTGGATGCCTCTAAAAAGAGGGTATCCGCCCCCCTCAAAAAATGACATGCCAAAAGTGGCATGTCAGGGGGTCACCTGCACTTAAAGCGGAAGTTCCATTTTTGGGTGGAACTCCATTTTAAGAAAATTGTATTTAGTAAGACATGATCCCAAACATACTGAAAATGTTATTTTGTGTTTACATATGCTATAAATAAGCCTGATTGTGTGCTCATCATAATTCACACTTTAACCACTTCAATACAGGGCACTTACCCCCTACCTGCCCAGGACAATTTTCAGCTTTCAGCGCTGTCACACTTTGAATGACAATTGTGCAGTCATGCAACGTTGTACCCAAACTACATTTTTATCATATTCTTCCCACAAATAGAGCTTTCTTTTAGTGGGATTTCATCACCACTGGGTTTTTTATTTTTTACAAAAAAAACTAAAAAAGACCACATTTTTTGAAAAAAAAAAGGTTTTCTTAGTTTTTGTTATAAAATTTAGTTTTCTCTATCACTGACGGGCACTGAGGAGGCTGCACTGATGGGCACCAATGAGGTGGCACTGATAGACACTGATGAACTGGCACTGATAAGGTGACACTGATGATGAGGCAGTAATATGTAGAATTGATGGGCATTGATATGCAGCACTGATGGGCATCGATAGGCGGCACTGATATGCATCACTGATGGGCACTGATAGGCGGCACTGATGGGCACTGACAGGTGGCACTGATGGGCACTGACGGGTGGCAGTGATGGGCACTGATGGGTGGCAGTGATGGGCACTAATAGATGGCATTGATGGGCACTAATAGATGGCACTGATAGACAGCACTGATGAGGAGGTACTGACAGTCATTACTGATGGGCACTGATTGGCATCTGTGAAAGGCACTGACAGGCGTTACTGATGGGCACTGATTGTCACTTGGATGGGCACTGATTGACACTTTGGTGGGCCTTGACAGGCATCTGATGGGCACTGATTGGCATCTGTGGTGGGCACCCCTGATGGGGGCTGCACTGATAATCAATGCACTGATTATCAGTGCAGACCCCCCTCTGACAGGAGAGCCGCCAATCAGCTCTCAATGTCAGTGCGAACTGAGAAAAGCCAATTACCGGCACTTCCTGGTTACCGCTGTGAACAGCTGTGATTGGTCACAGCTGATCTACGTCATAGGATCTTTACCGCGACCAAAGATGTGGTGTGTCAGAGTGACACACAGCACCACCGATCGCCTTGCTGTGCGCCCCCGCGGGCGTGCGATCGCGGCTTATCTTGATGGACGTCATATGACGTCCAGTCAGGATAACGGAGTCACATTGCACATGTCAATCCGCAATGCGGCAGGCGGGAAGTGGTTAATAATGACACATGAAGATATGAAAAATTAAGAGCCACATAGGGGCTTGCAATTAAAACTAGAGGAAATATAAAAACAAAAATACAAAAGGAACAAATCTGGTTTAGCTGTTCCTTTTCTGGAAAAATTAAATAAGCTTTCTGATCACTAGGGATAATAACTCCATTTTTGTTTTCACTTTCAACTTTTACTGAATCAGTCCCATGAGCTAAATAACTTGTCAGTTGACAGCCTAAGAAATAACATTTTCTATTTACTGTGAAAGTACTGTATGCCAATTTAGCATCTCCTTACTTATTCACATTTAGATCTGCATAACTCAGAAAGTCTGAAAATGACAAGATGCCAGTCTGATTACATTTGAATTCCAATAACTTTTAGAGGAAGTTAGAAATTATTAAGACATCCAAAAACAATATAAATATGGTTGAGGGAGAAAATGGGAAATGTTGATTTATTGCAGCACTTGCCAATGCATCACACACTTCTATAGTGACAGTGTGAAAGCCTTTTCAAAAAGGCTTTCTGTTTATTTATCATATATACTTTATGTTGTCCTTAATGTGATGAACTGCTGATTTACTTGGCCATCACACAGTGGTGCAAATTATTTTGACAAGGTTAACCACTTGACCTCCACAGTGCCGAATAGCATTTTTTGCTATTCGGTACTGCACTACTTTAACTGGCATTTGCGTGGTGTTGCACCACTGTACGCAAATTAAATTAATGTCATTTTTTCCACACAAATCAAGCTTTCTTTTGTTGGTATTTGATTACCACTGGGTTTTTATTTTTTGCGATATAAACAAAAAAGATGGATTTAAAAAAAAAAAAAGAAATCAATTTTTTTTATTTTCTGAAAGAAAATATGTCCAATAAAAAAATAAAAAATATATAATTTCTTCATGAATTTAGGTCAAAATAATATTATGCTGAATGTCTTTGATAAAAAAAGAATCCCCAAAATTGTATATTTTTTGATTTGCGTAAAAATCATAGCATCTGGTATGGATACTGACATTTTTATTTGTTTATTTTTTTTATACTAGTAATGACGGCGATCAGCGACTTATAGTGGGACTGTGTGTAGTATGGCAGACAATCTGACACTAGCTGACGTTGGCTGGGGGGTACACTAATGCCGCGTACACACGAGCGGATTGTCTGGCAGAAAAGGTCCGACGGAACGATTTCGTTGGACATTCCGATCGTGTGTGGGCTTCATTGGACCTTCATCGGACCTTTTCTGTCAAAAATTCCAACGGACCTAGAAATAGAACATGTTTCAAATCTTTCCGATGGACTTGAGTCCGATCGAAAAATCCGTTCGTCTGTATGCCAGTCCGATGGACAAAAAAGGACCCAAGGCAGCTATTGGCTACTGGCTAACTTCCTTATTCTAGTCCAGGTCGTACGTCATCACGTTCGAAACGATCGGACTTTGGTTTGATCGTGTGTAGGCAAGTCCGTTTAGTTGGAACTCCGTCAGAACTCTGTCGAAAAGTCCTTCGGAGTTCAGGCGGACGAGAAGTCCGCTCGTGTGTACGCGGCATTACTGACACTGACAGTGATCAGTGCTAATACTATACACTGTCACTGTACTAATGACACTGACTGGAAAGGGGTTAACATCTAGGAGCAATCAAGGGGTTAAATGTATGTCTAACAATGTTTATGGTGTGTGTTATGTGGTGCTTTTACTAAGCAATCTTGCTTTTTCCCTGCTTTGCAGGGAATAAAACAACAGCAAGATTGTCTGTCAATATTCTGAGCTCTGTGTTGTTTACAACACAGAGCTCCTTTCCCTGAATGATGGAGCCGATCAGCGGGTGCCGGCGATAAATCATTGGGCGGTACCAGCTGATTGGCTTGTGCTGTAACATGAAGTGCTGGATCATGTATTAGATACCCAATCCAGTGCAGAGAGCCCGCTTTGCTGTCTTACTTGTAAGACATGCAGTCGGCAAGAGATGGGCCGAACAACCCCCCCGTTCGGTTCACAGCAGACTTTTGAACATTGCAAAATTTTGGAACCAATAACGAACCCCATTGAAGTCTATAGAACCTGAACTGAAAAATATAAAGTGCCCATTTTGAAGGCTTATATGTAGGGACGGGCCTGATGTTCGAGTCAAACAAGCATCCGATCGCTGTAAAGTGCCTCTAGCTATGCTCACGTCAGGAATCAACTGAGTAGTCCTGATAGAGAGCCTATCTTTAATTACCTTAGTTAATTATATCCTAGATCACTGACCAGGCACTTTACAACGATCGGATGCGGCATCCACATGCTTTTGACCTGAACACACAGACACTGCATATTTGTTTTTGTTCTTGGACTCTACAGTGTCCCTACTATTCTAACCTAAAAACCAGGTGTCTTGTTCCCTGCGCTTCCACCCTGAGGGAGCATACCATTCTGTGACCACTTGCAAGCCTCATGGGCCATCTTGCTCCTTTGGGGTAGGGATGAGGACAATTCCTTAGCGGGGTCTGGGATCATCTTGGGGGAATCTTCTGTCTCTTATTTTAAACAAACAGAAGTCTCTGGATAAGCAGGCCCAGTTGGTGGAAAGGAAATGTAAGAACTCCCTGAAGAAGACCAAAACCTTTAAGGTCGAAATGCATTGGGGCTTTTCTTAACATTGGATGGTATAATTAAATACTGTGGGTAAACACCCATTGATATACATCTCCAAATCACACCATAGGGTATTACCGTCTTTTCTTTCCCAACTTAAACGGTCTTGCATTGTACATACCAGAGCTCATATTTTAACTTTTGTATTCGATCAATGTCTAACTGTTTTTTGTTAATAAAATTAGCGATTTTTTACGAACCTTTTTGACTCATATTTGCTGCAGCTCTATCAGACTCCCATATATGAGTCGTTTGATATTATAGACACATACAATAATAATAATCTTTACAAGCATATTTATACACTTCTATCTCATATGGGATCAATCAATTAATGAGTCATTCAATACCAATTAGAATAATTGACAAATAAGGAAAACACGTAGGCACATATGGTACCATGGGCCATCAGGTGTTATCATTTTTCGTATTACATTCGGTATGCGCTAAGAAAGAAAAACACATATAGTGAATACACGTATATAACCAGCTATATATAAAAAATATTTAAAAAAGTATATATGAAAAAAGACATTTCTGAAAATTAAAAGTAAATCAAAGAAATAAATATAAATTAAAATCAGAATTTAGTCCGTTGGGCCCTAAAGTATTTAAACATTATATCCATCGAGCCTCCTGCTTTCTAAGGGTTAATTCCTCCATGTCTGTTCTTAGGTATACCATCTATGACCATAAATATTAATTGAGAAACAGTATGTCCTCTCTCTATAAAATGTCGGGCTAATGCCCCGTACACACGATCGGACTTTCCAACAACAAAACTGTGGATTTTTGTTTGAAGTAGGTTGACTCCAACTTGTCTTGCATACACACGATCACACAAATGTTGGCCAACAATTATGAACATAGTGATGTCCAAGACGTAAGACGAGCCGATAAAAAGGAAGTTCAATAGCCAGTGCGCAACCCTTTGGGCTCCTTCTGCTAATCTTGTGTTTATCTTGTGTTAGTAGAAGTTTGGAGATTGAAGATTCGCGCTTTTCAGCCTCGTGCTTTTCAGTTCGTTTCTGCTTTTAGGCTGTGCTTGTCAGTTCGTATCTGTTCTTCAGTGCATGCTTATCAGTTAGTTTCTGTCTTTCAGTGCATCCTTTTTATAGTTCGCTTCTGATTTTCAGTGCGTGCTTGTCTGATCGTTTCTTATTTTCAGCTCGTTCTTGTCAGGCCCTTTGTGATTTTCAGTGTGTTCTGTCAGTTCGTTCTGAGCAGCTGTTCGTTTATTAGCCATGATGCGGTTACGTACTTGGAGAGTTCGTGCTGTTGTTGGGCTTGGTGTTGGAGTTATTACTTTGACCCAAGTCCAGTCCATGAACTGGGGGAGGAGGAGTTCTTGGACCAAGAATTGGTTGCTTAATTGTGACCAATTCTGTCATATGCCTTTGTTGCGGGAGCTCCAGGAGAATAATCCTGATAATTTCAGGAATTATCTCTGGATGACGGACCCCGTCTTTCACCGTCTATTGGCTTTGTTGTCCCCTTATATTACGAAGCAGGACACCTGCATGCGGGAAGCCATCTATCCCAAGCAAAGGCTTGTCGCCACCTTGTGGTACTTGGCGACGGGGAGAAGTCTCCAGGACATCAAGATCACGACTGGGATCCTCCCACAGGCTCTGGGAATCATTATTCCAGATACCTGTTCTGCCATAATTCAAGTCCTGCAGAAGGATTATATTAGGGTAACTTTTAACCTTTAACATCAAATTATATGTATTTAATGTTTGCTAATGTATTGTATTCATTTCATCATTACATAATTACCATGATTGTAATAGGCTGTGAATGTCCTCTTTGTCCTCATGCATGCTGTAAGCTTTTACTGCTACTTTTTTTGTCCTTCATGCATATTTTCCTTCACTAACCTCCCCAGTATGCTATCCTGGGCCCTTACACACCTCGCCTAGTCACTTAACAATGTATTTTGTCAGCTCCATTGTAGTGCTTACCCTAAACACCCCCAAAAATGTGTCCAAATGTTATTGTTGTCCTTAAATTCAGGAAGAGTGCAAGAGATTTTTTTGGGGGGGGGGCCCAAACTCATTTTTAACCCTCCCTCCCACCCAACTGCTAAGTCAACTGCTACCAATACTCTATCTGCTGACTTTGCCAAACCCATACACACTATACCTACCTCTTTTGTGTTCATATTTATGGATGAATTCACCAAAGCATGTAGTGCAAGTGCCCGCCTGAATACTTTCAAATAGTACTAGCAAAAGTTTGGTTCCGATTAGCGGTGAAACACCCAAATAGATTGGCACCACATCCCTGGAGAAAATATGAATAGCAGTGGAGAGGGATAAGGGATTTTAACGGTGCAAAGATAATAAACAAAGAAAAAATAGATAAAAAAACTAATTTTTAACTTAACATTCAGAGTTAAAAAACATGTAGCTAATACATAATTGACATATATTGCAGTATTTATACAGTTACAGTGGTCAGACAGGACACAAGTGTGTTTTTTTTTGAGAGATGATATGACTGCATACTAGCCCGACATGTTTCGCTGAATTGTTTTCTCAAGGGATATGCAAGCCGAGGATTAATATCATCCAACACTGTTATAATTCTAGAAATAAGAAGCAACAGTATGAGCGACAAACATAAAAATTTAACATAACATAAAAGCTAAGAAAGTTGAATACTAAATAAAAGTATTAATTAACTTTTGGGGCTGTTGCCTATCCTTGACCGATTTAGTATTCAACTTTCTTAGCTTTTACAAATAGCCATACACATTAATTCTACATAATTTTGTAATTCTCTCTCATATATATATATGTGTATTTTGCCTCATCCACAGTTCTACCTTTCTGTCCCCTGTGACTGCACCGATATGGCCACGTCAGGTTTTCAGTGTTAGTGGATGGTTGTGAGGAGACTGACCTGGGCTGGGGTCACTCGGGGGTAAGCACCCTTTGTGCTATGTCTAGTGGATACTGTGCTTGTCTATGTACAATGTTTGTTTCTTTTGGTTACTGAAAATATATTTCCACAAATTTTTATGTTTGTCGCTCATACTGTTGCTTCTTATTTCTAGAATTATAACAGTGTTGGATGATATTAATCCTCGGCTTGCATATCCCTTGAGAAAGCAATTCAGCGAAACATGTCGGGCTAGTATGCAGCCATATCATCTCTCAAAAAAAAAAACACACTTGTGTCCTGTCTGACCACTGTAACTGTATAAATACTGCAATATATGTCAATTATGTATTATCTACATGTTTTTTAACTCTGAATGTTAAATTAAAAATTCGTTTTTTTTAATCTATTTTTTCTTTGTTTATTATCTTTGCACCGTTAAAATCCCCTATCCCTCGCCACTGCTATTCAAATAGTACTGTTTAAAGTTTTGTTCTCCTATTATCTCTATAGATAATTGCAGAATGTAAAAATGTGCTTCAATTTGGACAGTGTGTATGCATATTTTTGGATTATGGAACTTCTTACCTGTCCAGTGGGCTGCCAATAGTGTAAGTAAGGAGGGGCTGGCCAAAGTAACACACATTATTTATGCATTGAGCTCTCAATGAAGTGGAGAGGGTTACCTCTCCAGAACATCTACCCCCCACCATAAAATTTTTACAATGGGCCACCAGAGGGGGTGAGAAATCTGATAAGTTGACCTTATACTTTTGTCTTTAAATACTCATTTTAACCACTTACCAACCGGCCCATAGCCGAATGACGGCTGCAGGGCGGTTGGATAACTCTGGGAGGACGTACTATGACGTCCTCCCAGAATTCCCCTCTCGCGCGCCCCCTGGGGCGCGCACCCGAACACATCCGTGACCGCCGGGTCCAGAGGAACCGGCGCATCACGGATCCCGGTAAATGGCCGCTGATCGCGGCCGTTTACCATGTTTATCACATGTAAACAGACCTCTCCTCCCCTCCTGTGTACGGATCGGTACACAGTGAGCGGGGAGGGGGATGGATGGATGTCTGCAGCGCTGTGGGCTGTATGTGTAGTGCCCACAGCGCTGCACAGAGACATCCAGCCATCCATCCATCCATGCTCAGCCATCCCTTCTGCTGTGCAATACTCTGCAATACCCCCACAATACTCTGCAATGCTGTGCAATACTCTGCAATACCCCCACAGTACTCTGCAATGCTGTGCAATACTCTGCAATGCTGTGCAATACTCTGCAATGCCCCCACAATACTCTGCAATGCTGTGCAATACTCTGCAATACCCCCACAATACTCTGCAATGCTGTGCAATACTCTGCAATGCCCCCACAATACTCTGCAATGCTGTGCAATACTCTGCAATGCCCCCACAATACTCTGCAATGCTGTGCAATACTCTGCAATGCCCCCACAATACTCTGCAATACTCTGCAATGCCCCCACAATACTCTGCAATGCCCCCACAATACTCTGCAATGCCCCCGCCATACTCTGCCATGCCCCCGCCATACTCTGCCATGACCCCGCCATACTCTGCCATGACCCCGCCATACTCTGCCATGCCCCCGCCATACTCTGCCATGCCCCCGCCATACTCTGCAATACTCTGCAATGCCCCCACAATACTCTGCAATGCCCCCACAATACTCTGCAATGCCCCCGCCATACTCTGCCATGCCCCCGCCATACCCCGCCATACCTCGCCATACCCCGCAATACCCCGCAATACCCCGCCATACTCCGCAATACCCCGCCATACTCCGCAATACCCCGCCATACCCTGCCATGCTGAGCCATGCTCAGCTGTACTCGCCCTCTGTATGTGGCCAGGCTGTGGAAGTCTCACACATGTGGTATCGCCGTACTCAGGAGGAGCAGGAAAATCTATTTTGGGGTGTCATGTTTGGTATGTACATGTTATGTGGTAGAAATATTGTATAAATGGACAACTTTGTGTTAAAAAAAAAAAAGCGTTTTAACCACTTCCCGCCCGCCGGCCGTCATACAACGTCCTTGACTTGTGCGGAGATATCTGAATGATGGTTGCAGCTACAGGCATCATTCAGATATCAGCTTTTTCAGCCGGCGATTCCCTACACCATGAGAATGATCATAGCAGCTGTTCCACTGCTTGATCGTTCTTACGGGAGGCGAGAGGGGATGTCCCCCCCTCCCGCGCTTCTACCGACTCACAGCTACGATTGAAGCCAGGATCGTTTTTTTTGTTTTGTTTTTTATTTCAGGCTTCCCAGCCTAGAGGTGAGATGTGGGGTCTTATTGACCCCATATCTCACTGTAAAGAGGACCTGTCATGCCATATTCCTATTACAAGGATGTTTATATTCCTTGTAATAGGAATAAAAGTGGTCAATTTTTTTTTTTTTTGGAAAAAAGCATCAAACTAAAATAAATAAAGTAAAATGAACAATAAAAAAAAAAAAAAAATTTAAAGCGCCCCTGTCCCTGTGTGCTCGCATGCAGAAGCGAACGCATATGTAAGTCCCGCCCACATATGAAAACGGTGTTCAAACCACACATGTGAGGTATCGCTGCGATCGGTAGAGCAAGAGCAATAATTTTGGCCCTAGACCTCCTCTGTAACTCAAAACATGTAACCAGTAAAAAATTTTAAAGCGTCGCCTATGGGGATTTTTGAGTAGCAAAGTTTGGCGCCATTCCACAAGCGCGTGCAATTTTGAAAGGTGACATGTTGGGTATCTATTTACTCGGCGTAACTTCATCTTTCACATTATGCAAAAACATTAGGCTAACTTTACTGTTTTGGTTTTTGTAAAGCACAAAACAGTTTTTTTGCAACGACCGCCATTGTATTCTCTAGGGTCTTTGCTAAAAAAACATATATAATGTTTTGGGGTTCTATGTAATTTTCTAGCTAATAAATGATGATTTTTACATGTAGGAGAGAAATGTCAGAATTGGCCTGGGTGCTCCAGAACGCCTGAAGGTGCTCCCCTGCATGTTGGGCCTCTGTATGTGGCCACGCTGTGTAAAAGTCTCACACATGTGGTATCGCTATACTCGGGAGTAATAGCAGAATGTGTTTTGGGGTGTAATTTGTGGTATGCATATGCGGTGTGTGAGAAATAACCTGCTAATATGACAATTTTGTGGGAAAAAAAAAAAGTAAAAAAAAAACCTTGATTTTGCAAAGAATTGTGGGAAAAAATGACAACTTCAAAAAACTCACCATGCATCTTTCTAAATACCTTGGAATGTCTTCTTTCCAAAAAGGGGTCATTTGGGGGGTATTTGTACTTTTCTGGAATGTTAGGGTCTCAAGAAATTAGATAGGCCGTCAGTACTTCAGGTGTGATCAATTTTCAGATATTCGCACCATAGCTTTTGGACTCTATAACTTTCACAAAGACCAAATAATATCCACCGATTTGGGTTAATTTTACCAAAGATATGTAGCGGTATAAATTTTGGCCAAAATATATGAAGAAAAATGACTAATTTGCAAAATATTATAACAGAAATGAAGAAAAATGTATTTTTTTACAGATTTTTCGGTCTTTTTTCTTTTACGGCGCAAAAAATAAAGAACCCAGCGGTGATTAAATACCACCAAAAGAAAGCTCCATTTGTGTGAAAAAAAGGACAAAAATTTCATATAGATATAGTGTTGCATGACTGAGTAATTGTCATTCAAAATGTGAGAGCACCAAAAGCTGAAAATTGGTCTGGTTAGGAAGGGGGTTTAAGTGCCCAGTTGTCAAGTGGTTAATAAATGTTGTTATACTTATGTTGGCCAAGAATGTTTGTGTCTAATCTGCTTGCAATATTATGTGCAAAAGTACTATTTTTTTTTCATGTTTGACTCCACAGTTTCCTTCCAACCCACAGGAATGGCAGACTGTGGCTTCCCAATTCCACTACCAGTGGGACTTTCCCAATTGTGGTGGTGCGATTGATGGGAAGCACGTCAGGATCATCCCACCACCCAACTCAGTGTCATACTACTCCAACTATAAGGGGTTCAGTAGTATCGTGATGTTGGTGGTGGTGACGGCTAATTATGAATTTCTATACCTGGACGTAGGGAAGAATGGCCGTATGTCTGATGGAGGAGTGATCACCCAGACAGAGTTTTACTGGCGTCTCCAAAATGGCACCTTGGCATTGCCACCTCCAGAGGATAATGTTGTGTGCCTCAAGTTTGTGTTTGTGGCAGATGAGGCCTTTGCTCTGGGGGAACATCTGATGAGGCCATTCCCCATGAGGACCCTGACCCCAGAGCAGAGGGTTTTTAATCACCGGCTGGAGTGGTTGAGAATTCCTTTGGCATAATGGCTAGCCGGTTCAGGCTTTTCCTTACGGCCATCAATATGGCCGAATACAAACTGAATCACATTTTCTTGAGCTGCTGCATTCTGCACAATTACCTTTGCGAGAATGCAGCCAACTATCTGGCCTCAGTTGTGACTGAGGCCAACTTGTCAGCTGGACAAACATCATTGACGGCACTCGAAACTTGCCCCCCCAAAGCGCCCACAAAGTCTGGCAAAACTATGTTGAGTACTTCGTGGGTAGGGGGGCAATTGATTTACAAGCAAATCTTGAAGCTGTCTAATAAATGGTTTTTGAAAAACTAAACTCATATTTCATTTGGATTA
The DNA here is from genome assembly GCF_042186555.1 of Aquarana catesbeiana. Lineage (NCBI taxonomy): Eukaryota > Metazoa > Chordata > Amphibia > Anura > Ranidae > Aquarana > Aquarana catesbeiana. The sequence continues at coordinate 596,672,666 of NC_133325.1, read as the reverse complement.
CTGTTTGTATTTCTTATCTGTCTCCTAGGTTCTCAAATGGCCTTTTATTTTTGGCCATTCTCTTCAATAGTGCAAACATATTATTTGATACATGAGGTGACAATCTTTTCTTCAGCTAACTATTATGTTGTGCTGTGGGTCTGCTACACACACACAATGTTATTGTTGTTAATGTATGTAATGCATTAATGATACAAATAATCATCCTTTTCAACTCCATGAATTAATTGCTTGGAGTCCCTAAAATGGCCTGATTTTGGCAAATTTTACAGCACAGTGGGGGTTATTTACTAAAGGCAAATCCCCTTTGCACTTGTGGAGGGGGATTTGTATTTAGTAAATAACCCCCATTGTCACTGTAACTACACCAACTTAAAAAAATAAACTGGTATTGAGCATTGAAATAAGATGCCACACAATGTTGAGTATAAAACATTTTACTCCAAGCACATTCACATGTGCGTTATAAACGGTTTTGTAACAAACCAACATCTTGGTGTATAACATGTATGTTTGACATAAATTTGCCTTTTTTGGGGCTAAACAGGCATGTTTAAAAACATAACATACACATCCCCAACTCAGGAACTTACAAAGTTCAACTTTGCTGAAATAAGCCCCAGTGTGTCAACATGTGCTAGCTCCCATCATGGGGGATCATTGGACGTGTTTCGGGGGTGCAACCCCTTCCTCTCACCTACTTTAGTTTGGAGGAAGGGGTTGCACCTACAAAACGTGTACATTGATATCCCATGATGGCAGATAGCACATGTTGACACACTGTGTGCATCTTCAAAATTTGGCTTTGCAATTCATTTAAAACTGTAAAAACATGTACAGTAAAACCTTGGTTTGAGAGCAACTTGGTTTAAGAGCGTTTTGCAAGACAAGCAAAATTTTGAAATAAATTTTGACTTGATATACAAGCGATGTCTTAATATACAAGTAGTGTCATGTCACAACTGAGTATAAAAGAGAAGGAGAGGTGCCTGTAAGTGTAGCAATATGGATACATTTAATGAAGGTACAACATTTAGCAAGTCACATGGTTGATGATTAAAAGAGGCACATCTAAGTATGCAGGCAACCGGGGTAAAGCTGTCCACATGGACCATCCTCCACACCACCATCGACGTCATCCCTTCCACGAGCGCTTATAGTCTCGCTTTCAGATTGCTCTACTGCAGGATAGTCTTCCTGGTCACGATTGCAGACTGACAGCAGTGTGAGCTGGCGGCGCGGAGGACAGTCCATGTGGACAGCTTTATCCCAGATGCTTGCATAGTTAGAGGTGCCTCTTTTAATCATCAACCATGTGAGTTCCGAAATGTTGTACCTTCATTAAATGTAACCATATTGCTGCACTTAAAGGTGCCTCTCTTCTCTTTTATACCCTGTAGCTCCTGTTGGATTTTGCTTTTAATCTCCTTGTGGAGGCTGCCAATTGTGGATGGACATTTTATGGTTACACAACCTTTGTTACAATAGGAAATAATCTAATTGCTCTTGTCCGAAGCTTGATTGGCCTGGGGATCCACATCTTCTCCTGACTGTTGACCGGCAACTTTTAAGAAAAATAGATTGTATGTAATTTGATCTATAATTATATCCTTGACTTCCACATGGATGATAATATCTAGTGTGTGAGATGCAATTCATAAAAAATGGCCATTTGCGATTTTATCTCATTTCAGTTCATGTTAATCAACAGGTTATATACTAACTGAGTAAATTAAAGCTGTAATGTCTTTCACTACGGATATTCATATTTAAAATAATAACCTGCACAATATACTTTATTGTTGCCCTATGTGGGGATAGGGATACTGGAATGTTCAAACGTAACTGTACTTTTAGACCACTTGGAATCACTCTATATTTAGTCATTATGTGCGACTTTACCAGTAATAATATTCCTATCTCATGTATTGATGACAATACACAGGATGTAGCTGTAATTCATTTTATTCAGAATCAAAGCTTGCTGCGTTTTTTACTTTCATTGTCCCATTTTTTGTCTGTCCATTATGTGGCCGTGAACTAACTGCTGGGATATTTACCTTTTGTTTGACTGATGATTTATTTATCTATTATTTTTTGTATGTGAGATGTAATTCAATTTAATTGGAACAATAGACTGTTCCCTCTCACCCTTATATGATATTATTGTCATCATCCCACTGTTGTTTAATACACGGCCACTTATGCACAGGCTTGATCAACAATGCAGCACTTTTTGATCGTGGGTCCTGTTTATTAATAGCAACTGTTTGACAAGTCCTTTCTTATCTTATGATATATGGTGGGAGATGTAATATTCAAATCTGATCACATACACAAGCCGATCAGATTGAATCTCTATATATCCATTACCATTAATGGTTTGTCTGTATAGATGTGTGTATGAGTGTGTTTGGCACATTTTGGTGATTGTAATTAAGGTCAGGCCATGGTATTCAGGTGCTGATTATAAGGAAAAGGAAATGGAACATTAGCCACAAGGCTATTTAAACACTCAGCTACCGATACCACACTAGCTCTGAGGAAGCTTGGAAACAAGCGAAAGCGCTCAGCATCTGACTTATGTGCAGGTGGCACACAGACCTTCACACATCAACAAGGATATTCCCGAAATTGGATGTGAACATTTTAATTGTCTCAACCTGATCTTGGACATCAGACGGAGCCTTTGTGGTGAACATTGACTCTGAGCGTTCCCTATGACTGCTTAATCTACAAGGTATGAAATGTCAGTATGTTTGAACCTTGTGACTCACCGTACATCTTGCTGGAGGATACCTGGAAGTAACAGCTCATGTCTATAATAAACTTATATGCCGCATGAACGTGTCTTTTACCCACATGAGCGCGGTCATCAGCAGCCCTTGACTTTACTGAAGACGCCAGACGGTGAGCTTAAATGTACCCTTACATATAGGAGGCACTTTATCTATGGCTATCCTCCGTCTATCTTCAATGCTTTACATGTGAGGCTGCTCCCTCTCCACCATTCCTCCCCCCCCCCCCTCCCCCCCCCCTTGGAGTTGCAGTCATTCACTAATCAATCGGGACGCTCTTCCCCCTCCTTTCTCCTTGTCGGTTGACACACATATATGCCTAACCAGCCATTGGCTCACATCTGTATGGGACCCTTGTTTTTCACCAGCACTTGCACCTTATCCTAAAAGGACCGAATGTCTATTATTCATGAAGCTATCTCCTTGCTCTGGAATCCCATGAAAATTGTACAGACCCGGGTCTTCAGTGACATTTGATGAGTGGGAGTGCATGAAATTTTGATGTATGTGTAATGTCTGTGGTGGCCACCAGCACACAATAGGACTTTCCTTGCCCTATTTTTTAAATATACATGGTTAGTGGATTATGTTTCTATTTAGTAATTTGACACAATAAAGTTTTTTCAGGTTCATAACAGTTTGTTCTTGAGCGGACCATCTTTTTTAGGAGGCCTCCTCTTGCCCCCTTTTTCTTTTTTTCCTCATATATATCCTTATGGTCCATTGAACAACTATCTGATAGCTTGTTAGCTACACACCATTGAGTTAATTGACAAATGATTTGGGTAACCTTAGGGGCATAATTAATTTGATTAATTGTTTTAGTGGGTGGTAAATTCCCTTTCCCCTATTCGTCTTCCCCTGAACCTATTCTTGGATGAATTAAGGTGTCCTCTCCTTCTTTTTTCTTTGTATATGCATTATTATAGGATCTGACTTCCTTTCTGGACCCTTAATCTCCTTGTCAGGTAGTAAGATCGTCCACTCCATGTTTTTTAATATATCACACTCAGATACATATCTTTAGAATAAGATCTGACAACCATTGTTAACGACACCTATGTTGACTTGTTGGGCAATTGCTCTATAAAATTTTTGGATTGTACCCCAGTTCCGTCCTATTTCCTTTCCCCATCTCTACCTTCCGCCCCCCCCCCTTATCCTTCCACTTCTTCCCTGTCTCCTTCCCCTCCCCCCCCCCTTCCCCCTCCCCCTCCCCCACTTCCCCCCCCTCCTCACGCCCCTCCCCCCTTTCCCCCCCCCTCCCCCCCTTTTTTTTTCCCCCTTCCTCTTCCTCCCCCCCCCCCCCTTTTTAACCCCCCTTATCCCCGGAACTATGGCATATTTACTGGCAGATGAGATTGACTTGGAAATACAGTCTGCGTTTTCCGGTGAAACTCCAACTGCATCCGACCATGATGAGACTCTTAGAAAATTATTCAAGAATCATAAAAAACTAACAATAAAATATCTCAATAGGAAATGGGATATCTCTTCATTGAAGTCCCATATTGAACATAAAGTTATACCTAGAGGACTGAGGGAGAGGGTAGTACCTGCTGCCCACTTACATACACCGAGATTCCTGGAAATATGGAAGCAAAGTTGTCTCGAGCGTGGACTAGCAGTTCTGCATATGATTATCAATGAGGAACAAATACAATTGGATGATATTAAAAAAGAGATTGATGTCAGTGCACAATTGCTAGAACCATATAAAAATGATCAGGATTTTAATAAATACAACGACTCGCTCAAAAAGGAAGTTGAAAAAACACAAAAAAATCCTCAAAATCACCAAACAAGAAAAATTCAAACAGAACCTTTTAGATTGGGAGAAAGGGGAAGTCTTTGACCCCACAATACCTCGAGGGAGGAGTAGGTCACGTAAGGGCAGGAGAAATCGATCAGGTGCATCCAGACCCAGATATACGTCCACTGACAGTGACCCTGAACAACCAGAAAAAACTGTGGGTTTTTTAGATCAGGAAGGGGATGCTTTCCCCAGGACAGGTATCCAACCAACTACATCCATGACCAAAACCCAGACTCAAACCAACAGAGGAAATTGGGGAAAAGGAAAAGAAGGAAGGGAAAATCAAAGGGAACTCAGATCAGGGTCACGCAAACTTTAGATAAACAAGAAAAAAATCTATCCAGTGACCCTTCAGAAAAACTACAACCAGATCTGAAGGTTGTCAACCTATCAGATTTCCCCCTAAATCACCATCATATTTCCCTGTTACAAAAAGGCCTAACATTCTCTCCCACCACAACGATGAGTGAATTTGAGGTTTTTAAAGATATCAATTTGTTTCTGAGGAAACTAATTTTTAGGTACTGGCACGCAAAGAGGGATATTCAAGATACAGACATGGACCAGCTAGACAAACAAGAACGTGATTCTCTTGAGGCCCTGATTGCCCTTCTTGATGAAAATCAAGAATGGAACTCAGAAGGGGAAACCACCCAGTCATCACGTAGCTGCCCTCGTCCATCCCAATTGACGATTAAATCTCAAAAAATGCCCCCCCTGTCCAAACATAGACATATTCAGTTCTTTTTGGAACAGGTAAAAAGGGACCTTGCGGGTGTCAACTGGGAGTATAAAGGATATGATAATCTCAGTCGTGAAGAGAGAAGGGCCCTACGGGAATTAGAGAACGCAAAAGATATTGTCATCAAAGCAAGTGACAAGGGAGGTAATACGGTCCTTATGTCTCATACTCTATACGAGGAACAAACCATGCGTCTCCTCCGTGATGAGTCCACATATTTACGGCTACACCAGAATCCATTTCCTCAAATGGTTTCAGATTTAAACTTTAAACTTGAACTAGCCCTTGAGGCAGGTCTAATTATCAAAAAAGAATGCGAATACCTCAGTGTCAGTGAATTCAACATCCCCACTTTATACACCATCCCCAAACTACATAAGTCCATCACCGACCCCCCGGGAAGACCGATAGTGTCAGCTGTGAAGGGTCCCCTTGAAAGGGTCGGGAAGTATGTGGACTCACTGATTAAAGAACTCGTACATGAACTACCATCGTATGTTCAGGATACACGAGATGTTTTGGGGCATCTGGCAGATATATCGCTACCTAAGGGTATGTTACTGGTCGGAATCGATGTAGAGTCGTTATACACATCGATCCCGCACAGATGGGGATTAGCAGCGACACAATTCTTTTTGGATAATAAATACCCATTATTAGCTGGGCAAAACGAATTTATCATTGAACTTTTGTTATTTATGTTAGAAAATAACTACTTCCAATTTCTTGGGACATATTACAAACAAATCAGAGGCACATCGATGGGTGCCCCATGGGCCCCATCATATGCATGCCTGCATCTGGGCTTTTGGGAATCTGAATGTGTGTACCCCTCGTCGATGTACCTCAGCCACTGTCGCCTGTGGCTGAGGTACATCGATGATGTTATTATGATCTGGGATGGCCTGCCATCTGAATTGACACAATTCATAGAGGAACTTAATGACAATGATCGTAATATTAAGTTAACATATACATATGACGCCAATGAACTGTCGTTTTTGGACCTCACTGTGTTTGTAAAGGATGATAAGATACATACAAAAACCTTTCGAAAAGACACAGCGGCAAATACTTTGCTGCTGGCGTCTAGCCATCATCCCACATCCCTAAAACGGGGTATCCCCGTGGGACAGTTCCTCCGCGCAAGAAGGAACTGCTCAGAGGAAGGGGATTTCCACAGAGAAATGTATTATCTACATGGGAGATTTCGTGACAGGGGCTATTCGCACACATGTATTAGACGTGCTAAAAAAAGAGCACTGCAGACAAATAGATCGTCCTTGTTGATGAACTCCACCAAAGAAAAGAGAAAAACCTCAGATCACCCTCCCCTAAGAATTATTACCAAATTTGGTACCCAGTGGGACCAAATTAAAGAAATTTTGGGTCGTCACTGGCATATCCTGTCTGAGGCCCCCATCTTGGGAAGACTTGTCAGCCAAAAACCTCTGCTCACTGCTCGTAGAGCAACCAATCTGAGGGACCGTTTGGTGCATTCTGAGTATACCCGCCCTAAAAAACGCAGCTGGCTTACTGACCTTCCACCCTTGAGAGGTATGTACAGTTGTGGCAGATGCCCTGTGTGTAGGTATGTGGACAGGACGGATGTGTTCGCCAGTTCTGATAATAAAAGACGGTTTAGAATCAACAGTTTCATTAACTGTACAACCACGCGGGTAATTTACATGTTGACTTGCCCGTGTGGCCTTATTTATGTTGGTAAAACCAAAAGAGAACTAAAAATCAGGACTGGCGAACACATCCAGAGTATCCTCAACAAGGATGATGACCGGCCCCTGTCATTGCATTTCCTAGAAAAACATGAAGGTAAACCAGATGGCCTTAAGGTCAAGGGTATATACAGACTTAACTTACCCCATAGACGTGGAGATTTCGATAAGATCCTATATCAGAAGGAGAAGATGTGGATCTTCTATCTAAACAGTATGCAGCCTTCCGGGTTAAATAATGAATTCAATTTGTCCCCTTTTTTGGAACAATGATTCAATAGGAAATAATCTAATGCTCTTGTCCGAAGCTTGATTGGCCTGGGGATCCACATCTTCTCCTGACTGTTGACCGGCAACTTTTAAGAAAAATAGATTGTATGTAATTTGATCTATAATTATATCCTTGACTTCCACATGGATGATAATATCTAGTGTGTGAGATGCAATTCATAAAAAATGGCCATTTGCGATTTTATCTCATTTCAGTTCATGTTAATCAACAGGTTATATACTAACTGAGTAAATTAAAGCTGTAATGTCTTTCACTACGGATATTCATATTTAAAATAATAACCTGCACAATATACTTTATTGTTGCCCTATGTGGGGATAGGGATACTGGAATGTTCAAACGTAACTGTACTTTTAGACCACTTGGAATCACTCTATATTTAGTCATTATGTGCGACTTTACCAGTAATAATATCCCTATCTCATGTATTGATGACAATACACAGGATGTAGCTGTAATTCATTTTATTCAGAATCAAAGCTTGCTGCGTTTTTTACTTTCATTGTCCCATTTTTTGTCTGTCCATTATGTGGCCGTGAACTAACTGCTGGGATATTTACCTTTTGTTTGACTGATGATTTATTTATCTATTATTTTTTGTATGTGAGATGTAATTCAATTTAATTGGAACAATAGACTGTTCCCTCTCACCCTTATATGATATTATTGTCATCATCCCACTGTTGTTTAATACACGGCCACTTATGCACAGGCTTGATCAACAATGCAGCACTTTTTGATCGTGGGTCCTGTTTATTAATAGCAACTGTTTGACAAGTCCTTTCTTATCTTATGATATATGGTGGGAGATGTAATATTCAAATCTGATCACATACACAAGCCGATCAGATTGAATCTCTATATATCCATTACCATTAATGGTTTGTCTGTATAGATGTGTGTATGAGTGTGTTTGGCACATTTTGGTGATTGTAATTAAGGTCAGGCCATGGTATTCAGGTGCTGATTATAAGGAAAAGGAAATGGAACATTAGCCACAAGGCTATTTAAACACTCAGCTACCGATACCACACTAGCTCTGAGGAAGCTTGGAAACAAGCGAAAGCGCTCAGCATCTGACTTATGTGCAGGTGGCACACAGACCTTCACACATCAACAAGGATATTCCCGAAATTGGATGTGAACATTTTAATTGTCTCAACCTGATCTTGGACATCAGACGGAGCCTTTGTGGTGAACATTGACTCTGAGCGTTCCCTATGACTGCTTAATCTACAAGGTATGAAATGTCAGTATGTTTGAACCTTGTGACTCACCGTACATCTTGCTGGAGGATACCTGGAAGTAACAGCTCATGTCTATAATAAACTTATATGCCGCATGAACGTGTCTTTTACCCACATGAGCGCGGTCATCAGCAGCCCTTGACTTTACTGAAGACGCCAGACGGTGAGCTTAAATGTACCCTTACATATAGGAGGCACTTTATCTATGGCTATCCTCCGTCTATCTTCAATGCTTTACATGTGAGGCTGCTCCCTCTCCACCATTCCTCCCCCCCCTCTCCCCCCCCCTTGGAGTTGCAGTCATTCACTAATCAATCGGGACGCTCTTCCCCCTCCTTTCTCCTTGTCGGTTGACACACATATATGCCTAACCAGCCATTGGCTCACATCTGTATGGGACCCTTGTTTTTCACCAGCACTTGCACCTTATCCTAAAAGGACCGAATGTCTATTATTCATGAAGCTATCTCCTTGCTCTGGAATCCCATGAAAATTGTACAGACCCGGGTCTTCAGTGACATTTGATGAGTGGGAGTGCATGAAATTTTGATGTATGTGTAATGTCTGTGGTGGCCACCAGCACACAATAGGACTTTCCTTGCCCTATTTTTTAAATATACATGGTTAGTGGATTATGTTTCTATTTAGTAATTTGACACAATAAAGTTTTTTCAGGTTCATAACAGTTTGTTCTTGAGCGGACCATCTTTTTTAGGAGGCCTCCTCTTGCCCCCTTTTTCTTTTTTTCCTCATATATATCCTTATGGTCCATTGAACAACTATCTGATAGCTTGTTAGCTACACACCATTGAGTTAATTGACAAATGATTTGGGTAACCTTAGGGGCATAATTAATTTGATTAATTGTTTTAGTGGGTGGTAAATTCCCTTTCCCCTATTCGTCTTCCCCTGAACCTATTCTTGGATGAATTAAGGTGTCCTCTCCTTCTTTTTTCTTTGTTACACAGCATTGCTATAATCTTTTTTATATGGACTATAAACTGAAGGACTTATGAATAAATGGTTGTGGAACGAATCATCTGAGTTTCCATTATTTCTAATGGGAAAATTTGCTTTGATATACAAGTGCTTTGGATTACATGCCAACGAGTTATGCTCGCAAGCCAAGGTTTTACTGTACAACATAACAACAACTTTAAAATGTTTTTTTGGTTTAGATTTTGCCTAAAATATCGATGATGTTGCTCAGTCTTTTTTGAACATCATGGATGTTTTGTTCCATCTTTTCCAAATCACGATTGCACACCATGATCTCACTGATGAGTATTTGTGCACTTGCACTGCTGAAGTGAGTTTCTTCTTCCACAACATCCACATCACCTAAAAATAAAAAAACACACCATGTATTATAAATATGCAGGCATTCATCTATTACATAAAGCTGTGGTCTCAGACACTGACCTGTTGTTGACAGCATTTAGACCACTTCACCCAGCACTTCCTGAACCTCTGCATCCACATCCTCATGTTGTTTGGTGAGTTGCCTTTCTTCATTCGGTATGGGGTTACTGGTGTCCTCAGATGTCCCTATTCTTTTCTCCCCTATGTGAATACAAAAAAGGTATACTTAGGAGACAGATATGTTAGGCTAGAAATAGTAATATGAAACATTGCTTGGAAGTGTCGTCCAGTTGTCTGTTTTGGCAGAGTTCCAAGCTGAAGACATGATTTTTTCACTTTCAAAAGCTGGAATACTTACCTGTCTTGTGCAAGTTTCACACATGGAGAGACCCCTAGTATCCACTGGAGCATCTGCGTGGGACACCATAACAAGGTTGTTATGGTGTCCCACACTAGTGCTCCTGCGTCCCGATATGTAAACAGCTGCTGAGTGTCCTCTCCTTACACTGAATCAAGTTGTCATTTCATTATAGTTTCAAACACATCTAGACAACAATATAATAAACGTATTTTAATCAAAATAGGCATGAACAAATGTAGTTAACCTGCATCTGCCAAAAACGTTGTATTAGTGGTCGGACGAACGATGTTTAATACAAACTATTCCTATGCCCATGAACCTCAAAGTTGGCATTTTAAACTGTACAACAGTAAAGAAAAGCACATGGACCAGCACAAAAGTAATAATAATAATAATAATAGAACCACACGACAAATACTTACTTTTTTGCAGCACTTTCCTGATCTTTCTATATTGATCTTGCTCCCTCAATTTCAGGTCTGACCAGCGTTTCCTCAATTGCTCCTTGTATCGTTGTACCCCAAAAGTCCTGTGCAGACTTCTGACAACTTTTAACGCATACTGTTAGACAGGTTATTTGGTTGTCTGCGGGCTGGTGGTAAGTAAAGCTTGTTTTTTTACATGGATTTATCCATGGCCCTGTTTGTACTTGTTGTTAGTCCTCCAATGCTTCCTACTGCGATAGCCAGCCATAGATGTGAGCAAATGGCGTCTTTTTGTATTTCTGACAACTTTAGCCATGATCTTGGCCTTTCTCACATTAGGGTTTCTGTACGGTTCATGCTTCCCATCATTGTCTGTCCTCTTCAAGATGTCCACCATCTCTTCAAAGGACAAATTTGAGACATTATATCTCCTCCTGGATCTGCAACTGCCTTGCTCTGGGCTTTCCTCATTGCTGCTCTCAGCACACACCCACTGTGTCTCCACCATGTGCTCTCCCACTGCCCTGAAAGAGAAGAGGCGGGAATACACTAGAAAGAAGGACAGGGGCGGAGTTTCACGCATGTGCTGTGTATACAAAGCATAACACACGGGCGACGTACGTACGATCTGTGAGTGGAGGACAGAGGATCGTTAGCACTGATCGTTCAAACGAAGGGACAATTGTAACTTAGGGTATCAGTGGTTAGTGGCCTATACTGCTTATAGATTGAGGCCTATATTGGGACAAGATTAGGAGAGTTTAGCCTGACATTAGGGTTTGTTTTGTGTTGTGTCTTGCAGAAAAAATGGTTGACAAATTCACACCCTGAATTCCTGCCCAAGTTTATTGACAAATACAGGGAGCTGCCATGTCTCTGGCAAGTCCAATGCAGGGACTATTCTAACAAGCTAAAGAAGAAGACAGTACTGGAGAAACTGTTGGAATTAGTGAAGCCTGTGTATCCCACGGCAGATATCACCTATTTGAAGGCCAAAATTGGTAGCCTGAGAAGCACATATAATAGGGAGCGCAAGAAGGTCCAGGATTCCCTGAGATCCGGAGCAGCAGCAGATGACGTATATGTCCCCAGGCTGTGGTACTACCACAGCCTGCATTTTTTGTCTGACCAGACGGAACCCAGGCCAATGCTTTCAACACTTCCTTCCACATCAGCTGAGGCTCCTGTGGTCCAACCTGGGCCTTCCACCGTGGAAGAAGATGTGGAGGAGCCCAGCTTGACCCATGTATAGCATTGTTGAAGATATTTTTTGTCAAAAATTGAATGATGTTAACTAGGGGTTATTGATCACAAATTTCTGATTTAACAAAGTGGTTTACATATCAATAGACAGTAGTAGCCAAAAATGATTGGGACAAGAATGAAAAATGATGAGGTCAGAATGATAGTCTTTTCTATTTGTTAACATTCAATTTGCAACAGGCATGAGCTCAAAATTGTGTGTGATTGATGACTAAAAACCTAAAACTATGTATCATTTTGATACACAGGAAAGTCTCAGCCAGGAGGCCTGACCGAATCACAGGTTCCTCCCTTCTGCCCTCTAACCTAAAGGACCAGGAAGGCAAGGAACCTGGAGGAGTCAGCGGCTGCTTTCCTAAAACATGCTACTGTGGCAATTAGCATGGCCCCTGGTGGCCACGAGGCGTTTGGATGCGTCACTGCCAGTAAATTAGAACACATGGAGGAGGCCCAATGCACTATATGCAAAGAGATTATTCTGCAGGCCCTAAACAAGGGGACTAGGGGCAAACTCACACATCAAACACACCTCTGTGAGTTGGACCATGCTCCTCCACCACCTCCACCAACACCACAGCCACCCCACCCACCACAGCAGCATGGAAGGAAGCGTGGAAGGAAGTGTTGAGAGTGATGGCCTGGGTTTGGTGTGGTCTGGCAAAAAATGCAGGCTGTTGCAAGACCACAGCCTTGGGACATATATGTCATCTGCTGCTGCTTCCGATCTCTCGGAGTCCTGGACCGTATTGTGCTCCCTATTAAATGGGCTCCTCAGGTTACCAATTTTGACAGTCAAATAATTGATGTCTGCCCTGGGGTACAAAGGCTTCACCAATTCCAACTGTTTTTCCATCGTTGCCTTCCTCTTTATTTTGTTAGGACCTTGTGCTCCCTATTAAATTATACATTTTGGTTTTGGCTATGTGTTTTACTTCAAAAAGGACAGTTTGTTTGTGAGTAGGCAGGCACATTTCAAAATTACAATGTCAAATTAACAAGGGACACTAACATAGTTGTATCTATGTTATGTTTATAGTCCATATAAATACAAGATAATAATGGTGTTGTGGTAACTTGACACACAAAATTAAAAAAAAAAAAAAATTTTGGATATCACTAGAAAAAAAGCACAAAAAATAAAAAAAATTATGGAGATCACTAAAAAAAATAAAAAATAAAAAAAAAATATTATTCTGGAGATCACTAGATAAAACACAAAAAAAAATATTATGGAGATCACTAGAAAAAAAAAGAAAAAAATATTATTCTGGAGATCACTAGAAATAATAAAAAATAAGTTTGTCAGAACCATGTGAATATCAGCAGCAAAGCTACTTCACTATTATACCATTATAAAGAAGAAGAGAATGTGCTGCATTGAGAGATTTCATAATTTGCTACGTCACGAATGTGATATCTCCATTATGAATGCTAGTTTTACAAGACCGAGCGCTTCCAGCTCGTACATGATTCCGAGCATGCGTGGACTTTTGTGCGATATTTGTTGGCGGAAAATTTGAGAACCTGCTAGCCAACATTTGTTGGCGGAAAGCCTGACAACAGGTGCCCGATAGAGCATACACACGGTTGGCCAACAAGCTCACATTTCCCGTCGGAAAATCCAATCGCGTGTACGTGGCATAAGGGTAATTTGTCTAATTTATCCCTGATGGAATGTCTAGCAATCCTATCTTTCACCTTTGGGTGGTTTCTCCCACATATAATAACCCACATGGACACTTAATTATGTATACAACATAAGATGATTGACAAGTATAATGATTTTTAATGTCAATATTATACCCTCTATGTGTATGGGAAAAAGATTTCCCTTTTCAATGCAACAGCATGATAAAATGCAGCACAGACAGGGGAATGAACCAAGATTACATGGTCCCAAAAAGGTTGTAAGATGTGAGGGAGGACGATACTGATCAGATTTAACCAATCTGTCATATATCGTCCGACCTCAACGGTAAAAAGGTAGGGGAGGACACTGGAATTCCTGCACTGACGGATAACCGTCATGCAGAATAGACCAGTGTTTCTTTACTGTATTATAAACCCTAGTGGAATAAGGATGGAATGGTGAGATGAAGGGGGGGCATTGAGTGTTACTATGTATCTGTGACCAAACAGATCATCTCGTTCCTTTTTAAGAATTTTTTTGGGATAACCTTGTTGTTGTAATTTCCCTTCCATCTCATCCAATCTGACATTCATTAAATCTGGATCACTAACAATCCGGCATACACGGACCAATTGGCTACGAGGGATGGGCTTAAAAACACCTGATGGGTGAAAACTTGAATTCAATAATAGCTGCTTACGATCTGTAGGTCTTGTGTATTATGCCCTGTACACACAAGAGGACTTTTCGACCGGACTGGTCCGACGGACCGAATCTGTTGGACAATCCGACCGTGTGTGGGCTTCATCGGACTTCCGATGGACCTTTTCGGTCGAAAATCCGACGGACTTTAGATTTGAAACATGTTTCAAATCTTTCTGCCGGAACTCCGCCGGACCCAGTTCCTATCGTTCGTCTGTATGCTGGTCCGACGGACCAAATACGACGTGAGGGCAGCTATAGCACCTGCCTGCGAGAATGTTTCCAGCGCAATCCTATCGCGCTGGTTCTCGGCCACAGGGTACTATGCATCTCGCGCTCACTGCAATAGGAAAAACACATTTTCCTATTGCAGCAAGCGCGAGAGGGAGGCGACAATGTTCCTTAGGTCTGGTATGGATTTTAAGGGGAACCCCCTACACCAAAAAAAAACGGCGTGGGGATCCCCCAAAATCCATACCAGACCCTTCTCCAAGCACGCAGCCTGGACGGTCAGGAAAGGGGGTGGGGACGAGCGAGCGCCCCTCCCCTCCTGGACCATACCAGGCCGCATGTCCTCAACATGGGGGGATGGGTGCTTTGGGGAAGGGGGGCGCCCTGCGCCCCCCCACCCCAAAGCACCTTGTCCCCATGTTGATGAGGACAAGGGCCTCTTCCCGACAACCCTTGCCATTGGTTGTCGGGGTCTGCGGGCTTATCGGAATTTAACAAGGGGGCCCCCAGATCCCGACCCCCCACCCTATGTGAATGAGTATGGGGTACATCATACCCCTACCCATTCACCTGGAGAAAAAAGTGTCAATAAACAAATACACTATACAGGTTTTTAAAGTAATTTATTAGGCAGCTCCGGGGGTCTTCTTCCGACTTCGGGGGTCTTCTTCCGACTTCTCCACTCTCTCCGGCCTCTTCTCCCGGTGTCCAGTTCTTCTCCCGCTCTCCGGCCTCTTCTGCGCTTCTTCTCTAGCTCTCCGGTTCTTCTGCCGGGCTCCTCCGCTATCTTCTGCTCTTTTGCCACTCTCTTGCTAGCAGTGGTCCGGTCCTCTCCATCGTCTTCTTCCCTCTTCTCTTCTTCCGATGTTGACACGAGGCTCTCTCCTGCTGTAATGCTGTGTTCACGGTGCGCAACAATTTATATAGGCATGGGGTGTGGTCACGGGTGATGTCATCCATGACGAAGGTCCAACAAGACAATGACCCTAAGCAAACAGCTAAAATAAAGAAGAAGTGGCTTCACAACAACTCAGTGACTGTTCTTGAATGGCCCAGCCAGAGCCCTGACTTAAACCCAATTGAGCATCTCTGGAGAGACCTAAAAATGGCTGTCCACCAATGTTTACCATCCAACCTGACAGAACTGGAGAGGATCTGCAAGGAGGAATGGCAGAGGATCCCCAAATCCAGGTGTGAAAAACTTGTTGCATCTTTCCCAAAAAGACTCATGGCTGTATTAGATCAAAAGGGTGCTTCTACTAAATATTGAGCAAAGGGTCTGAATACTTAGGACCATGTGATATTTCAGTTTTTCTTTTTTAATAAATCTGCAAAAATGTCAACAATTCTGTGTTTTTCTGTCAATATGGGGTGCTGTGTGTACATTAATGAGGAAAATAAATGACTTAAATGATTTTAGCAAATGACTGCAATATAACAAAGAGTGAAAAATTTAAGGGGGTCTGAATTCTTTCCATCCCCACTGTATATATAGTCTATCAATGTATACAATATATACAGTGCAGGCAGTCTAATATATATATATATATATATATATATATATATATATATATATATCGCTCGCATTATGCAGTGTCAGTGAGCAGAGGGAGGGGGGAGGAATCACCCGCAGGAGCTGACTGGGGACTCTCTCCCTCTTAGACATTTTTTTTTTAATTGGGGGGGTACATTGGGGGGGTACATGGTGGGGCACAGCATAATGTTGGGGGGGTCAGGGCCCCCTCTGCCCCCCCCAGGGACGCCATTGGTTGGCTCTCCTGGGCGAATCGGCGTCATGGTACGTTGGCCGCTTTAAGACCACTAGGGGGCGCGCGCGGCACGTTGCCAGAGCCGATGAGTGTGGCCAGTGGATGCAATGTCCCCCAACCACCCACAATCGCTCTTGAGAGAGACAGAATGGGGATCTGTCAATGTAAACAGACAGATCCGCATTCTGTCAGCGAAGGATAGACAGATTGTCCATTCCTAGTGATTATGAACAGCGATCTGTCTCCTCCCCCAGTCACTACACTGCCTCCACAGTTAGAAACACTTCCCTAGGGAACATTTAACCCCTTGATCGCTCCCTAGTGTTAATCACTGCCCTGCCAGTGACATTTATACAGTAATCAGTGGCTATTTTTAGCTTTGATCATTGTATAAATGTCAGTGGTCCCAAAAAAGTGTCAAAAGTGTCAGATCTGTCCGCCGCAATGTTGCAGTCCTGCTAAAAATCGCTGATCACCGCCTTTACTAGAAAAAAAAAAAAATTATAATAAAAATGCCATAAATCTATCCCCTATTTTGTAGATGCTATAACTTTTGTGCAAATCAATCAATATACTCTAATGCCCCGTACACACGGTCGGACTTTGGATTATCCTAGGATTTTTTCCGACGGATGTTGGCTCAAACTTGTTTTGCGTACACACGGTCGCACAAAGTTGTCGGAATTTCCGATTGCCAACAACGCGGTTATGTCAAGCATGTACGACGAGACTAGAAAAGGCCAGTTCAGAACCAAGCGCGGCACCCTTTGGGCTCCTTTCTCGTGTTAGTAAAAGTTTGGTGAGAGACGATTCGCGCTTTTTCAGACTCGTGGCTTTCAGATCGTTTTCTGCAGTTCAATTTGTGCTTGTGGGTTTGTATCTGCTCTTCAGTGCGTGCAAGCAAGTTCCATGTGACTTTAAGTAGTCATTGTGTTCTTGTTAGTTCGTTACTGTTTTTCAGGTCGCTCTTCACAGGCCTTGCTGTTCTTCAGTGCGTTCTGTTACTTCGTTCTGAGCAACCGACCGTTTTCTAGCCATGTTGCGTATACGTACTCCTCGTAGAGTTCGTGCTGTGCGGGGGCTTGGTGTTGGGGTCCTGACCTTGACACAAGTCCAGTCCATGAACAGGGTGGGGAGGAGTTCATGGACCAAGAATTGGTTGCTTCAGCGTGACCAGTTCTCTCATATGCCTTTGCTCCGTGAGATCCGTGAGGATAATCCTGATGATTTCAGGAACTTTCTCAGGATGACGGACCCCGTGTTTCACCCTCTGCTGGCTTCGCTGACCCCTTATATTAGCAGGCAGGATACCTGCATGAGGCAAGCCATCACTCCGGAGCAGAGGCTGGTTGCTACCCTGCGGTACTTGGCGACAGGGAGAAGTCTGCAGGACTTGAAGTTCTCGACAGGCATCTCCCCCCAGGCTCTGGGGATCATAATCCCAGAGACCTGTTCTGCCATCATCCAGGTCCTGCAGAAGGAGTATATGAAGGTAAGATTTTTATCCTTTAATCTCACATTTTTTTGTATTTAATGATTGATAATATATTGTATTTCTTTCCTCATTCCCTAATTACCATGATTGGAATATGCTGTGAATGTCCCCTTTGTCCTCATGCATGCTGGATTTTTATGTAATTAATTTTTTAGTCCTTCATACAGATTGACCTTCAATAACCTCCCCAGCATGTTCTCCTGCCCCTATATTCACCTTATGTAGTCACTTAACAATGTATTTTATCAGCTCCATAGTAGTGCTTTACCCCAAACACCCCCTAAAATGTTTAGAAATGTGATTTGTGCGTTAAATTCAGGCAGAGTGCCAGAGACTTTTTTTTTGTGGTGTCCCCAAATCATTTTTATTAACCCTCCTTCCCCCCAACTGCTAAGTCAGCTGATCCCAATTCTCTATCTATCCTCAATCATCTATCTGCTGACTTTGCCAAACCCATACACACTATACCCATCATTTTTGTGCTCAGATTTATGGATGAATTACCCAAAGCATGTAGTGCAAGGGCCTGCCTGTATACTTTCAAATGGTACTGTTTAAAGTTTTTATATCCTATTATTATCTTGACAGGTAATAGCAGAATGTCCAAATGTCCTCAAATGTGTACAGTGTGTATTTATATCTTTGTATTATGACACTTCTTACCTGTCCAGTGGGCTGCCAATAGTGTAACTAAGGAGGGGCTGTTCCAAGTAATACCCTGTATTTAGGCATTCATCTCTCAATGAAGTGGAGAGGGTTACCTGTCCAAGATTTCCCCACCCCCCATAATGTTAGAAATGACCCATGAGGGGGGGGGGGGGATATGATAGGTGTACCTTATACTTTGGTGTTGTTAAATTCCCCTTAAAAAATGCTATCTTGCGGTTGGCCAAGAATGTTTGTGTCTAATCTGCTTGCCATGTTTATGTGCAAAAATATTAATTTATTTTTGTTTTCCTCAACAGTTTCCTTCCACGCCACAGGAATGGCAGACTGTGGCCTCCCACTTTGCCCAGCGGTGGGACTTTCCTAACTGCGGAGGGGCAATTGATGGGAAACACGTCCACATCGCCCCACCACCCAACTCGGGGTCGTACTATTTCAACTATAAGGGGTTCAATAGTATTGTGATGTTGGCGGTGGTGTCGGCTAATTACGACTTCTTGTATGTGGACGTGGGGAAGAATGGCCGGATGTCCGATGGTGGAGTCATTGCCCAGACGGAGTTCTACAGGCGTCTCCAGAATGGTAGCTTGGACTTGCCACCTCCAGAGGACAATGTGGAAGGACTCCCATTCGTCTTCGTTGCGGATGAAGCGTTTGCGCTGGGGGACCATCTTATGCGGCCATTCCCTATGAGGACCCTCACCCCGGAACAGAGGGTTTTTAATTTCCAGCTGGCCAGAGCCAGAAGAGTGGTGGAGAACACATTTGGAATCCTGGCCAGCCGGTTCCGCCTATTTCTGACACCCATCCATATGGCGGAGTATAAACTTAATCATATAATCCTGGCGTGCTGTATTCTCCATAACTTTTTATGCAAACATTCGGCCAACTATGCTGGCTCAGTTGGGCCTGAGGCCAGAATGATACATGAAACAACACTGACGGCGCTTGAAAGTGGCCGTCCTGGCTTGCCCTCCCTGAGTGCCCGTGATGTCCGGTACGATACCTGGAGTTCTTTGCGGGTAGGGGGGCCATCAATATGCCAGCAAATTTGTGAAGCCTTTATCAAATAAAAAAGCAAAAAAAAAGAAAATCTTTGTGGACATTTACTGCTTGTGTTTGTTTTAGCTGACCCTGACAGAAATGTGTTGAGTCCAGAAAATGGCGTAATTGTGTAACCTTATACAAAGCACTGTTGGGTGTTATTTACTAAAGGCAAAGACACTTTGCACTACAAGTGCACTGAAACTGCACTTGTAGTGCAACGAGGATTTGCCCTTAGGAAATAACCCCCATTTTCACAGAAAACACCAATTACATCACCAACAAAGTGTTTTAGCGTTGACACAATAATCCACACATTCTTGCTTAACAATCTCTTTAATACCTGCACAATCACATGTACATTTAGAAAATGTTTTTCTAACAAACCAACGTGTTTGTTGTATAACAATTTTTGGGGTAGCATTTTAAAACAGATAAATGTCCATTTAAGATAAAACAGGCATGTGTAAAACCAACAAGAAAGACACAAATCTTGAACTTACAAAGTTCACATTTGGTAGAACTTGAAGGCAATATCAGACATGAGTATTTAGGAACTGTGTTTGATATTGCATTCAGATGAGGTGATGTCACCCCTGGAAAAGCCAAATTTGGAAGATGCACACAAATTTCCCAATGTCAACATGTGCTAGCTGCTATCACGGGGGATCAAGGGACGTGTTTTTTGGGAGAAACCCCTTCCTCTCAGCTACTTTCTTATTGAGGAAGGGGTTGCACCCCCAAAACGCGTCCATTGATCTCCCGTGATGGCAGATAGCACATGTTGACACACTGTGTGCATCCTCCAAATTAGGCTTTTCTAAAAATCTTTAAAACATTTTGAACATTGGAGCACACAAAAAAACAAAGGGATTGGGAGGGGTTTTAAACTCGCCCCAAAACATCAATGATGTTTTTATTTTTTAAAATAACATCATTGATGTTTTTCTTGAGGTTTTCCAATTGTAAATTACACCCCATGATCTCCCCGATCAGGATCTGGGCACTTTCTGATGTGAAAGGATCTGTATCCACAACATCACGATCACCTAAAAAGAGAGAAACCCAAAAAAAAAGGTATCAAAAATATGCCGGCATCCATCTCTTACCTGAGGCTGTGGTCGCAGACACTCACCTGTTGTGGTGACTAGTTCCACCACATCTTCCTCCTCCTGCACTTCTTGGGTTGGGGGTATTTCCCCTTCTTCCAGAGGTGGGGGGTCTCTGGTCACCTCGGATGAGGGGTGTCCTCCGAGTCTTTTCTCCCCTATGTAAAACAAAAATGCTATACTTAGCACACAGTGATTTGATGGCAGAACTATAAATAGGAAACATTGCTTGGAAGTGGGGTACAATTGTCTATTTTGTAGCATTTTCAGTGTCCTTTGTCAAGCTTCAATACTTTACCTGTTTGGTACAAGCTTCACAGATGTAGCCACCCCCTATAGTATACACTGGAGCACCTGTGTGGCCCCCTAATAAAAATGGTGTTCTTGTGTCCCACACTAGTGCTCCAGTGTCCTGATGTGAAAACAGCTGCTGAGTGTCCTCTCCTTACACAGAATCAAGTTTGCATTTCATTGTAGTAACAAAGCCATCTACACAACCAAAATAGTTTCTGACAAGTAGGGCGTAAAAATTGTGGCCAAATGCATATGGCCTAAACAATGGTGTTTTATAGGCCGAAAGAAAAATGTTTGATACGAACGAATAATGTACCCATGAACATGAAATTTGTCATTTACAAATGTACACTTGTAAGAAAAGCACATGGAGCAGCACGAACGTAAGAAACATAAAGAATAGGAACACAGGACAACTACTTACTTTTTTGCAGCACTCTCCGGATCTTTCTGTACTGCTCGTGTTCTCGTAATTTCAGGTCCGACCACCGTTTCCTGAGCTGATCTTTCGATCGTCGTACCCCGAATTTACGGTGCAGACTCTTGACCACTTTCGCAATTATCTTGGCATTTCTGACATTGGGGTTGGGGTAAGGTCCATACTTTCCATCATAGTCGGCCTTCTTCAGGATGTCCACCATCTCCAACATCTCTCCAAAGGACATATTTGAGGCCTTAAATTTCCTTCTGGATCGTGACGTTTCAGGCTCCGGGCTTTCCTCCTCCTCCTCTTCATTGCTATAATTAGCACGCACCTGCTGTGTATCCGCCATGTGCTCTTCCCCCACTGCGCAGAATGAAAAGGGGCAGGGAATAGACTAGAAAGAACGTCAGGGGCGGGCGGAGTTACACGCATGCGCAGTGTGTATAAAGCATAACACGCGTGCGTATTACGTACGATCTGTGAGCGGAGGAAGGAGCATCGAAAGCGCCGATCGTGATAACGAAGGTAAGAGCCAAACTTGGGCCTATACTGCTTCGAAATTGAAGCTTATATTGTAACAAGATTAGGAGAGTTTGGCCTGACCTTAGGGTTTGTCTTGTGTTGTGTCTTGCAGAGAAAATGGATGGCTTCAATGACCACAATTTCCTCCCCCTGTTCATAGACAAATACAGGGAGCTGCCCTGTCTGTGGCAGGTGAGACATCCTCATTATAATCATAAACAAAAGAGGCAGACAGCGCTGGAGAAACTGCTGGAGTTGGTGAAGCCGGTGGTCCCCACAGCAACCATCCCCTATTTAAAAACCAAAATTGGTGGCCTGAGGAGCACTTATCTTAGGGAGCGCAAGAAGGTCACAGATTCCCAGAGGTCCGGAGCTGCAGCAGATGACGTTTATGTCCCCAGGCTGTGGTACTATGAGAGACTGCGATTTCTGTCAGACCACACTGAAGTCAGGGAATCCCTCTCCATTCTTCCTTCCACTCTTCCTTCCACCCCAGCTGAGGCTTCCGATGTCCAACCTGGGCCTTCCAGCCAGGAAGAAGTGGAGGAGCCCAGCTGGAGTCAGGTATAGCATTCTTCTACTGATTTCTGGACAATAAAGAAATTATGTTTACTAGATGTTATTATTGATCACTAATTGCTGATTGAAAAAAGTGTTTTACAGATCAATAGACAGTAGTGGGCAAAAATAATTGGGACAAGAATGAAAAATGCTGGGCTCAGAATGCTAGTCTGTTATATTTGTTAACATTCAATTTGCAACAGTCAGGAGGTGAAAATTGTGTGTGATTGATGAATAAAAAACTAAAACTATGTCCCTTTTTTATACACAGGAAGACCTCAGCCAGGAGGAGGTTGTGGAATGTGGCAGTCAGGAGGAGGCGGGGATTAGTGGCAGCCAGGAGGAGGTGGGGCTAAGTGTCAGCCAAGAGAAGCCTGGGACCAGTCGCAGCCTGACTGAATTGCAGGTTACTCCCCTCCGCCTTCCATATAAAAGAGCGAGGAAGGCGACTCCCATGCAAGATTCAGCGCTCAGGCTCATTCAGGAGGCTTCTGCGTCCCTCCGAGCCTTACCCACTCCTGAAGAGGCCTTTGCCTGCATGGCTGCCACCAAACTGCAGGGCATGCAGGAGGGTCAACGCCTCCTGTGTGAGCAACTTATTTATAAAGTCCTAACTAAGGGGGTGAGTGAGGAACTAACACCCAAGACCGACGTGATTGAGTTGGACCATCCTCCTCCTCCTCCTGCTGCCACAACTCCACCACCAGAGCCACAGCGTGGAAGGAGGCGTGGAAAGAAAACAAGAGAGTGATGACCCTGGGTTCAATCTGGTCTGACAAAAGCTGCAGTCTCTCGTATGACCACAGCCTGGGGACACAGATGTCATCTGCTGCTTTCCGGATCTCTGGGACTTCTGGACCAGACTGCACTCCCTTAGATAAGGACTCCTCGGGCCACCAATTTTGCTTGAAAATAATTGATGTCTGCCCTGGGGGTCCAAGGCTTCGCCAATTTCTGCAGTTTCTCCAGCGTTGCCTCCGTCTTTGTTTAGTTGTGAGCCCTTAATAAAAGTTTTATTTTGGAAAATTATACTCTCCTGTGTGTTTTCATCCAAAAAGGACAGTTTGTTGGTGACGATTCAGGTACATTTCTAACATAAAATGTGAAATTAACAAGGGACAACAACACCAAACAATCTCCTACAGATTAAATAGAACAACATATCAATGCTGTTGTGGTAACTTGACACAAAAAACACACACAAAAATTTTCAGGAGTACAAATAAAAATCCCAAAAACAATAAATAAGCCTTGAAAAAAATACAAACCAAAAAAAAAATAATCGGCCTTAAAAACAAAAAAAAAACAAAAAAAAAACAAAATAATGATGTCAGATGTGACAAATCAAAATATATTGAGGGAATCCCGATAAATAGTAAAGAAATAATAATAATTTTTTTTACATTTTTTGGGGATATTTATCCAGTAGCCGACCAGCCGCCATCATTATACTGCGGCAGGTCGGCTCTCGATCAGTCACCAGGCCCAGGCCAATGATTTCTGACCTGGACCCGGTGATTGGTTCTGGCGAATGAGAGACTGTCCTCTGCCTGTAAGTGTAAACACAGGCAGAGGAAATTATGTCATCTCCCCTCGTGGAACTCTTTTCGGTTGCAGAGAGAGGAGAGAGGACATCTAACCACGAGTTGCACAACACTACACTAACACCAGTACATGTACGTACACTTGTCACACCCCGATCACCCCCTCGATCGCCCCCCCAGTTAACCCCTTCTTCACTCCCTGTCACTGTGTCACCAATTGCAGTTTTCAGATTTTTCACTGATCACTGCATTGGTGTCATTTGTGACACTAATGAGTGTTAGGGCAGTTAGAAGTAGGCCCTGGTAGGTCTAGGGTACCCCCCTAAACCCCCGTAATAAAGGTTTAACCCCTTGATCGCCCCCCAGTTAACCCTTTCACCCCCTGTCACCAGTGTCACTAATATAGTGTATAGATCTATATTCTGATTGCCGTATTAGTGTCACGGGTTAGCCAGTTAGTTGGTTAGTTTCACTGTCAGTCTTTTATAGCGTCAGGGTACCCCCATATATTACCAAATAAAGGTTTTAACCCCTTGATCACCCACAGTTAACCCTTTCACCCCCTGTCACCAGTGATCACCATATTAGTGTCACGGGTGACGGTGGTTAGTTAGTTATTTTTTTATAGCGTCAGGGCACACACCATGTATTAAAATGTGTGCAATCGTGTCAGATTGTGAACGTGTTTCTGCGCAAACAACAAATTAAATATCAAGTGAAAAAACTGCTTATTTGAAAATACAGTCCTGACTCAGATAACACAGTTAAATGAATAAATACAAAGTGAAAATCCATAAAAAACGTGTATCAAGGTGACTAAGGTGTTAATAAAATCACACAAATCATATAATCATAAAGTATAACACTTGTGACTGGTGGGTGAACATGCGTTGCTAGGTGATCTGGTGACTGTTCGTGGAAAAGGACACCCACTCGGGGCTCCCAGAACTCTCACCTTCCTGGCACAATATGAGTGCCTGTAGCTTTCAATAGATATGTAGTTGCTATAGTCCGGTGGTGGTAGTGGCGTCCTGGGCCATCTCCGGGGTGGTGTCACTTCCTCTAATGGATAAGCTCCATATGGTGGTGATAGGAAACAAAAAGGCTCCAATAGTGTAGTAGGTTTAAGCCAAGGAGTTTAATAAAATATAATAAAATGGCTGCTTACATCAAAATAAATGAAAAAAGTGCCAAACAACAGTGGGGACAGCTTGTTTGCGATACTCGCTACGTCACTTCCGGTCCGCGTTCTCGTATTTCCGGTTACGTGCCTACGCGTTGCGTCATATCACGTGACTTCATCCGGTTACGCGTAGGCACGTAACCGGAAATACGAGAACGCGGACCGGAAGTGACGTAGCGAGTATCGCAAACAAGCTGTCCCCACTGTTGTTTGGCACTTTTTTCATTTATTTTGATGTAAGCAGCCATTTTATTATATTTTATTAAACTCCTTGGCTTAAACCTACTACACTATTGGAGCCTTTTTGTTTCCTATCACCACCATATGGAGCTTATCCATTAGAGGAAGTGACACCACCCCGGAGATGGCCCAGGACGCCACTACCACCACCGGACTATAGCAACTACATATCTATTGAAAGCTACAGGCACTCATATTGTGCCAGGAAGGTGAGAGTTCTGGGAGCCCCGAGTGGGTGTCCTTTTCCACGAACAGTCACCAGATCACCTAGCAACGCATGTTCACCCACCAGTCACAAGTGTTATACTTTATGATTATATGATTTGTGTGATTTTATTAACACCTTAGTCACCTTGATACACGTTTTTTATGGATTTTCACTTTGTATTTATTCATTTAACTGTGTTATCTGAGTCAGGACTGTATTTTCAAATAAGCAGTTTTTTCACTTGATATTTAATTTGTTGTTTGCGCAGAAACACGTTCACAATCTGACACGATTGCACACATTTTAGTCTTTTAGTAGTGAAGAGTGTTCACTACATCTGTTTTTGCAGCACCAATACTTATCACCTTCATAGATCATTGTATTTAGCCCTGTTTAGTAGCGCAGAAGTTTTTTCTTTTGATTCTATTTTTACACACCATATATTACCTAATAAAGGTTTAACCCCCTGATCGCCCGTCAGGTGACATCAGTTAGGCTTTATCATGAGTTAGGGTCGGCATCAGCCCCAGGCAGCATTAGATTAGTGCCAGTAGCGCTAACACCCACACACGCACGCACCATACACCTCCCTTAGTAGTATAGTGTCTGAACGGATCAATATCTTTGACCTGATCAGAACTAGAATTAGCGTCCCCAGTAGTTTAGGGTCCCCAAAAATGCAGCGTTAGCAGGATCAGCCCAGATACCTGCTAGCACCTGCATTTAGCCCCTCCACCCAGCCCAGCCCACCAAAGTGCAGTATCAATCGATCGCTCTCACTTACAAAACACAAAACACATAACTGCAGCATTCGCAGAGTCAGGTCTGATCCCTGTGAATGCCAACAGTTTTTTTGTTAGCCATTGAAGCAGGCTCTGACAATCAGGTGCTCTTTTTGCTTGTGAGTCTCACTAGTATCAGTAAATTTAGAGGCCACAATGTCCAACTGAAGGTACACTAGTGAAGAGGCCTACACATTTCTGAGCCTGACAGATGAGAGTGAATAGGAAGTCACCCAGCTGTCATATTCAGGCTCAGAATACGAACCAGTAGACAGCAGCGGCACCCTGACAGATAGCTCTGACGACAAAGTAGTGGTCCCTGCCAAGGTCAGGCGTACCCGACCCCGTTATTCTTCTGTTGATGAGGTGCAAGAACCGCAGGGCTCTCGTATGGAGCAGAGAGCCAGTACTAGTGCTTCTCATCCTTCTGGTGAACTGGCAAGCACCAGTGGCCTAGTACACCCTGGTCGTAGTCAAACCAGCACTGCAGTATCACGTGGTGACGTGGCAAGTCTTATAAGTGCAGTTCAAGCTAGTGCGGTGGCTAGCACAAGTAGTGTTCTGCAGCCACCAAGAAGACAAAGACAGGCCCATCAAGCCCATAGTGCCCTTTCTGCTGCATTTACCCATCCTAATTGGCAGCCCACCACTTCTGCAGCGCCCGTACTTCCCCAATTCACTGGCCAGCCCGGAATTCAGGTGGGACCAGTTGATTTTACGTCACTTGATTTTTATTTGCTGTTTTTCATGGAAGATCTCTATAGAGCTATGGTGGACCAAAGCAATTTGTATGCTGGTCAATTCATCGCCGGTAATCCCCAGTTGACCCTTGCCAGAGATTGGAAACCTATTATGGTTTCCGAATTTAAGACCTTTCTGGGCCTATCCCTCCTCATGGGCATTAATAAAAAGAGTGAGTTGCGGTCATATTGCTCCACTGACCCAATTCCTCATATGCCCATGTTCTCTGCCCCCATGACCAGGACGTGATACGAGCAGATCTTGCGGTTCATGCATTTTAATACAATCAACTCTGTTGTCCTCGGGGTGACCCTGGATACGATCAGCTCCTCAAAATTCGGAGTGCTGGCAAGATTGTTTGGGACTTAGTGTCACCCTTATTTGGAAAGGGATACCACTTGTACGTGGACAATTATTACATAAGTGTGCCACTTTTTAGTCACCTTTTTGAATGTGGAATTGGCGCATGTGGCACTGTGTGATCTAATCGCTGGGTCTTTCTCCAACAGCTTGTAACGTCCCAACTTATGCAGGGGGAGAGAGTCTGCTTGAGATGTAATAATTTGCTTGCAGTGAAGTAGAGGGATACTCAGAATGTTTTTGTTCTGTCCTCCCTTCACATCGATACGAATATGAAATTCCAACGGCGACTGGTGTTGTGAAGCCCCTCTGTGTCCACGAATACAACCATAACATGGGAGAGGTGGACCTCAATGACCAGATGTTAGCGCCGTACTTAATTGCTCGTAAGGCCAGATGCTGGTATAAAAAAGTGTCTGTATGATTATTCCAATTGGCTCTGCTGAAAGCTTATGTGCTATATAAAGCATTAGGACGAACTGGATCCTTCCTAAAATTCCAGGAAGAGATCATCACAGCCCTTCTGTTTCCAGATGGTGCTGTGCCCTACCTTCCCAACGCAAATGCAGTGAGCCGGCTGCATGAGAGGCATTTTCCGTATGTCCCCCCTGCTATTGCTGCCCAAAGAACACCCCAAAGAAGATGTTGTGTCTGTAGGAAATGCTGATATAGGCATGACACCTGCTTTTATTGTCCCTCCTGTCCTGACCAACCTGATCTCTGCATCGGTGAATGTTTCCAACGCTACAACACACTAGTGGAGTATTAGCATAGGGTACAGCACTGCACAGTCCTAGGGCACACATACACAGGGTCTGGAAAGATGAGATGGCCATTACATTTTGAGAGACCCTAATCTGGAACGTTTACAGTTAGAGTTTACAGTTTATATAAAAGTGTAAAAAAAAATTAAATAAAAAAAACATAAAAAAAAGCCAAAAATAGTTGATCTCTCTCTATTGTTCTATATCTATTGTTCTCTCTCTATTGTTACTGTATTTTATAACTGTAATGTTTTATTTTCACTGTGTTTTATTGTATTTTTGTTGCAGGTATGGTATGTCTAATGCCCCGTACACACGGTCGGATTTTCCGATGGAAAATGTGTGATAGGACCTTGTTGTCGGAAATTCCGACCGTGTGTAGGCTCCATCACACATTTTCCATCGGATTTTCCGACACACAAAGTTTGAGAGCAGGATATAAAATTTTCCGACAACAAAATCCGTTGTCGGAAATTCCGATCGTGTGTACACAAATCCGACGGACAAAGTGCCACGCATGCTCAGAATAAATAAAGAGATGAAAGCTATTGGCCACTGCCCCGTTTATAGTCCCGACGTACGTGTTTTACGTCACCGCCTTTAGAACGATCGGATTTTCCGACAACTTTGTGTGGCCGTGTGTATGCAAGACAAGTTTGAGCCAACATCCGTCGGAAAAAATCCTAGGATTTTGTTGTCGGAATGTCCGAACAAAGTCCGACCGTGTGTACAGGGCATTACTGTTATACTGTAATGTTACTTTGTTATATTGTTAACCATTATTTGCTTTGCAGGTACGCCATTCAGCTGCAGCACGGATTTATTTATTCTGACAGCAACAGCGTTTGCTCCCACGATACGCAAAGCCGTGACCAGCGCTGTAGGAGGTGAATCACCGCCAAAGTTAAAAAAAAGAGCATATATGCCAAACCATGGAGGCAGGGGTGGAGGGGCGATTTGCCCCTAACATTAGGGGCGGATTGCCCCCATGCTTCGGCATATATTGATTACTCTTTTTATTGGGCACAGATTGTTGTTTTATTGAGTTAACGTTGTATTGTTACCATTGTTTGCTTTTCGGGTACGCCATTCAGCTGCAGCACTGATTTATTTATCTTGAGAGCAACAGTGTTTGCTCTCATGATAGGTAAATCAGTGACTCCAGCGCTGTAGGAGGTGATTTCTCCACCACAGTTATAAAACAAAACGGTGCATGTATGCTCATCATTAGAAGTGGGTGGATGCAGGCAGTATTCTAATGGTGGGCATACCCACCGATCAATACCTTTTTTTCATTTAGCCCACAGGCTGCATGAAAAAAGAACATTACAGCATATGCCCAACAAGGACGTTGCTGGACTTTGAGTGGTTATACCAGAATGATGCCTGAAGGTTTATGTATCATCTTGGTATCATTCTTTTCAGACAGCGGTCGGCTTTCATGTAAAAGCAATCTTAGTGGCTAATTAGCCCCTAGACTGCTTTTACAAGCAGTGGGAGGGAACATCCCCGCTTCCTGCCGTCTTCCATGGTTTTCTCAGGCTCTCCTGTCCCATCAGGGAACAGCCGGTGGTTTCGCTAGTTGGCCATAGAGCTAATCGGAAACCAAAATGGCTCCAATCATTTCTATGGCCTAAGAAACTGGAAGCTACAAGCATTTCATTACTTAAGTTTCGCCGGATATAAACAGCACCATTGGGAAATTGGGAAACCATTTTATCACACTGATCTTGGTGCCGTCAGATGCTTTGAGGGGAGAGGAGAGATCTAGGGTCTCATAGACGCAATTTAAAAAAAAAAAAAAAAGTACCTGTCACTACCTATTGCTATCATAGGGGATATTTACATTACCTGTGATAACAATAAAAATGATTAAAAAAAAGAAGAAGAAAGGAACAGTGTAAAAATAAAATAAAAAGGAAAAATAAATAATTAAAAAAAAAACACCCTTGTCCCCCGAGCTTGTGTGCAAAGGCGAACGCAAGCGTCGGTCTGGTGTCATATGTAAACAGCAATTGCACCATGCATGTGAGGTATCACCATGAACATCAGATCGAGGGCAGTAATTTTAGCAGTAGACCTCTTCTATAAATCCAAAGTGGTAACCTGTAAAGGCTTTTAAAGGCTTTTACAAATGTATGTAGTTTGTGCAAAAAAATAAGATCATCTTTTTTATTTCATCAAATATTTGGGCAATATAGTGTGTTTTAGTGCATTAAAATTAAAAAAACTGTGTTTGAAAAATCGATGCGCAAATACTGTGTGAAAAAAAAAAATTGCAACACCCACCATTTTAATCTGTAGGGCTTTTGTTTAAAAAAAATATAATATTTGGGGGGTTCAAAGTAATTTTCTAGCAAAAAAAAATATTTTTTTTTCATGTAAACAAAAAGTGTCAGATAGGGCTTTGTCTTCAAGTGGTTAGAAGAGAGGGTGATGTGTGGCATATGCTTCTAATGTTGAGCATAAAATGCCAGGACAGTTCAACCCCCCCCCCCCAAATGACCCCATTCTGGAAAGTAGACACCCCAAGCTATTTTCTGAGAGGCATGTTGAGTCCATGGAATATTTTATATTTTGCCACAAGTTTCAGGAAAATGACAAAATGACAGGACCCCGAAATCCAATCACCGCCTTCAGGTTTTGTAAGGGCGTAAAATGGTGATTTCACTTACTCACTACCTATCACAGTTTCGGAGGCCCTGAAATGTCAAGATAGCACAACCCCCCCAAATGACCCCATTTTGGAAAGTCCGCAGCTTCGGCCTACACCTGGAGGATAGCGGCCATCTTGGTACTCCAAGGACTCCCAAGCACATTTATCTCCCGCCTGACATTCAGCTGGCCATTCTTCCACGAAGCTTCTGGGGACCACCTGCCCTAATAATCACCTCCTCACAAGTACTATAGGGGTCCACAGGGCTGCTGATCATCGGCCCCGCCAAGCTTAACAGAGTTCTTCTCTCTATTATGTCAGCTGTTTTCTAAGTGACTCCTGGGCCCTTGTCTGCTCTCAGACCTGCGAAATGTTATATTAGCTATGTTTAACCCCGGAGGTAAGCCTGCCTGAACACTATACTTCCTAAGCACCTCATGGGCAAAGTTGGCCAGCAGCAGCGTTACTATAAGCCACAGTTTGGGCCACGTGAGGAATCAAATATGGAACGCTTTGTTACTAGGCCACAACCCACAACCTTGAATTCCTCCGCGAACCCATTCGCCACGATGGATTCATCCCTAGTTATGGAAGATACAGAGAACCCTCAACCAGATAATACCCAAAATCAAGCTCTCAACCCATCATCCCCACATGAATACCTCACCCCTGATATCCTGGACACTAAACTACAGCTTTTGCTTCAACAAATCACGTTTAACGTCTCGGCAGAGGTAAGCAAATTGGCAAACGAACTGAGAGGGGAAACAAACCAAATTGGGGAACGTACGGATACTCTCAAAGATAAATTCGATGAGATGGTGAACTATGTTCAGGCTATGGAGGAAGAAAATCACAATCTGCGTCTCTCAGTTTCTCAGTTACAATTACAACAAGAGGACTTAGGAGATCCTGACCTACGTACATATCTCTTGGGTCTTTTTAACACCCTGGCCCCTACAGTGGTGGACATAGACTGGCGCCTGGACAGGGCACATCGGTCCTTGGGCCCAAAACCTCCGGCTGGATCTAGGCCCAGGGATGTTATAGTGAAGTTTCACTTTTTTGAAAGCAAAGAGGCACTGACCTTGGCCACACATAATAAATCCCAAATTATGTACAAAGGTGTGAAACTGCAGATTTTTAGCGACCTTTCTCCCATCACTCTTGCTAAACGAAGGAACCTGCGTCCAATCACCTCCTATCTGCAACATCATAAGATTCCATACTACTGGGGTTTCGCCATGCCGTGTCAAAGGAATGTACCCAGTACACTCTACGTGACTTACAAGAAGGCGAGGCCTTCCTGAAAAACCTTGGCCTGCCTCCTCTTCCGGAAGAAGATTTGCTCCCTCCTGCCGCCCAGGTCCGTCTACCCACAAATACTCCTAGCCGCATATGGACATCCGTTAGGGGTAAATCCAAGAAGCACCGCTCTACACCCCAACGTCCACGATCCTCCAAACAACCACCTTGAAACTTCTTTACTGTTCTTCTTTTGGATCCTTTTTTACTCCTCGCCTTCCGTTTCTTCGTGTTACAGATGAAACGAAGTTTGCTGCTCTGGTTTTATAAAGTTTTGTATCTACCCTGTTTCCTGTTCGGGGTAGAATTTTTTTACCATCCCATGAGGTACTTTCTTTAGAGGTTTTTGCACCTTAGGCAACCTCTGCTCCTGTTCTTCAGCTGACTTTTCATTTTTATTGTGAACAGGTTTCCTATGGTCAGTTCTATTTTACATGTTACTAAGTTCGTAAGGTGAGCAGCTGGCCCCTCCCCCTTTTTTTTCCTATCCAGAGTCTCCTGATGGAAGTCCATACATGCCCCTACCAAGCCTTGGATTATATCCAGGGCTCCCTGAGATGCAGTAACAACTCAGGCGAAAATGTAAGTATTTTGTTTCTTTTTTCTGTTCTGTTTGTTATTTTTTTTTTTCCTTCTTATGTCCATGTTTATAGATCAGCCTTATAGGTTGCAAATGCAATGTTTCTGTTTCTTTGCTTCAAAGAGTCTTAACTACAGAGTTCATTTGTTAACACTCACATCCTGAGGAGTTACTGCTAATGATGCCATTCACAATCAGAATTATACATATTTCTTTATTGTCGATATTGTATTGCTCCTTCCCATACTATCTCTACACAAGCCTATCTGAATAGAATCCAGTCATGGCCCTGAAGATTATGTCGTATAATGTGAAGGGCCTAGGTTCTATTAAAAAATGCTGGATGGCTCTGAAGGACTTCAGAGCCTCAGGCGCAGACATGATAATGATCCAGGAAACTCATTTCCGGGCAGGAGGTTCATTTATTTTTGCCTCAAAGTTTTTCCCCACCTCCTTCCTTGCCTCTGACTCCACGGGCAAGGCGGGAGTGGCAATTCTGATTAGGAAGTCGTGCTCTTTCAAGGTTAAAAACTCCCATGCAGACCCCCACGGGAGATTTCTTATTTTAAATTGTGAATATATGTCTGCTTCCTTTACTCTTGTTAATCTCTATGCCCCTAATATGGGCCAGATTGAGTTCCTAAACAAACTTTTTGATAACCCTCAATACTGCACACAACCTTTTATGATCGTTGGTGGGGACTTCAATTTGGTTATGTCACCCTCTGGAGATAGACAGACCCTCTTCAGTACTGTACCATCCAAAAAAAATCTTGTCCCAAGCTAATGCTTTTCGTAAATGTATTAGGTCCTGCCGACTATTCGACTCATGGAGGATCAAACATCCCTCTGCTAAACAGTTCACGTTCTATTCCCCAGCTCATAAAATGTACTCACGTCTTGACCACTTTTTCATCTCAGCCCCACTCCTCTCCTACGTGGTCGAGTCAGACATATCCCCCATTAAATGGTCAGATCATGCACCCATCATCCTGGATCTAATGCTTTCTCAGGCCTACACCAAATCCTGTCATTGGCGTCTTAATGATCACCTCCTACAGTCCGAGGTATCCCACTCTATTTTAACAAAAAGTTTGGTAGACTATTTTCAGCTCAACACTGGGTCGGTGGCGGGGGTTTCTACTCTGTGGGAGGCACACAAGGCTGTATTTCGTGGTGCTTGCATAGCTGAAAGCTCTCGATTGAGGAGAGGTAGAGCTGGACTTGTACAGTCCTTGACATCCTCTCTGATAGCTGCGAAGAGGAGGCTGTTGTGTGCTCCCACGGTTGAGAAATTGTAAAGTCACCTCCCTCAGGGAACAAATTAAATCAACACAGCTTGACAAGACAGCCAGATCCTTACTCTGGATGAAGCAGAAATTTTATGAATACTCTAATAAACCCCATAGAATGTTAGTCAATAAACTATGCCCACGACCATTCAGTTCGTTTCCTGACTTTCTCCAACAAGCAGATGGGTCTAGAGCACACTGCCCTCACAAGATGTCCAAAATATTTGGCGCATTTTACAGTGAACTCTATAACTGTCTGACTCCAGAGAATCACTTCAATTTCACCCAGGAAAAATTTGAGTCTTTTTTTTTCTAACATAAAACTTCCGAAATTATCTGTAGCAGATTTAGATAGCTTGAATGCGGCCATAACAACTGAGGAACTTCTGTCCATAATTAAGACTCTCCCACTACATAAATCACCCGGTCCTGATGGCTTACCATACTTTTACTACAAAACCTTCTTTGATATTTTATCCCCACACATGTTATCTTTGTATGATTCTCTACTTAAAGGCACTTCCCCACTTCCACACTTTTCTCACTCTTATATCTCAGTTATTCCAAAGCCTGGTAAGGACCCCTCTATTCTGGATAATTATAGACCTTCTAAATTTGGACTATAAAATATTTACCAAAATACTTGCATCCCGGTTATCCAGGTTTATCCCCAAACTGATACATAGTGACCAAGTGGCCTTTGTCCCTGGCAGACATGCGGGTAATAACACCCGCCGTAGATAAATCTGATAAATCTCCTGGACAGGTCGTCTCGCTCAACGCTGATTCTAAGTTTAGATGCACAGAAGGCCTTTGACAGGCTGAGTTGGCCATATATGTTTGCCACCTTAAAAAAGTATGGTTTTAGTGGTCCTTTCTTAAAAGCTTTGGAGGCTCTTTATATGACTGTTACGGCTCAAGTGCGGATGTCATCCTTCTTATCGCCCAGTTTTCCCATGACAAACGGAACTCGGCAGGGATGCCCCCTATCACCATTACTTTTTATTTTATGTTTAGAACCCCTGGCCGAGTCCATCCGCTTCATCCAGATATTCGGGGAGTAGTGATGTGGCAGGGGGAATATAAATTGTCACTTTTTACAGATGACATCCTGCTTACCATTACCAACCCATTAGTTTCTCTTCACTCGTTACATAAACTATTGGCTTCCTTTGTTGCCATATCTGGTTATAAAGTTAATACTTCCAAAACTGAAGCCCTCCCCATACACATTACATCATCTCAACTGTCTCAGCTCAAAGACGCATACCCCTATAAATGGTGCAATGCCTCTCTCAAATATTTAGGTGTCCTTCTTACCCCCTCCTACTCATCCCTCTATTCTGCTAATTTTCCCCCTCTGATTCTAGATATTAACAAATCCTTGTCGACCTGGATGAAATACCCTCTGTCCCTATTAGGTAGGATCAATGTCCTTAAAATGTCTATTTTACCTCGATTGCTTTACCACTTTGAAACACTACCGGTTGCCCTGCCTTCTTCTCAGCTAAAAGCACTTCAGAGGAGTTTTTTAAAATTCATATGGGAAGGTAGGGCTCATCGCATTTGCAAGCTCGGTGGTTTTCTCCCTAAGATCCAGGGGGGGTTTGGGAGCCCCAGACATTGCCAAGTATTATTTCGCTACACACTTAAGGGCCATTACGTCATGGTCCTCTCTACACGCACCGGTCCACCCGTGCTCCTTGATATGGGGCACCCCTCGCTCCCTGGATCCCATTTATAAATGTCAGTGCACTGCTCCAATGACCTTCACCCTAACCATCTGGCGTAAATGTTCCAAGGACTATCCTCTCACCTCACCTTGCCCTCCTTTAGCGAACATACTTTTTAACCCATTCATACCAGACAGTATGTCCCTGGGTAGGGTTTTCCCATGGCTCCACACACCTCTTTTTCAGTTACAGAATTTGGTCCATCCCATCACACGTAGACTACATACCTTCAATACTTTATGTGAGAAGTTTGATATACCCTCCCATCTTTTCCATTTTTATCTACAGGTTAGACACTTCTTTCGCTCTCAATCTTCAACCTTGACCCTTGATGACCCAACCGCATTTGAACATATATGCGCTCAGGGCCCACACCAACGACGTTTAATATCCTGTATCTACCGCATCCTCCATGAGTCGACTCCTCTAGAGGAGATCAGGCATCACTATATGAAAAAGTGGTCCCTTCTATTGGTGCGACCTATTACAGTACAGCTTTGGGACAAGATTTGGTCTTCTGTTTTCAAATCCTCCAAATGTGTCACTCAAAGGGAGACATCCATTAAGATTCTTATGTTCTGGTATAAGACCCCTGATGTAATTCATAAATATGATCCCTCAGGTTCGCCGCACTGTTGGCGTTGCGGAACTGACATAGGTTTCTTATTTCATATTTTTTGGCAGTGTTCTCTGATTCAACCCTTTTGGTAGGATGTGAACAAACTCAACAGAAGGTGGTGGATGTGACCCTCCCGCTAGATCCCTTAAATTGCCTGCTGGGACTCCTTATTCCAGGCGTACCCAAAAAAACATACCGACTAATCTCTTACATTTTGCTAGCAGCCAAAAGGCTTATTCCACTATGCTGGCTGTCCAGTGCACCTCCTCCATGGTCTAGATTTCTGCAAATAGTGGCTGAGATCGGAGGATGGAGTTCCTAACGGCATCTGTACATGATTCCATTCCTCAATTTACTAAAGTGTGGGAACCTTGCGATCTATCGGAATATGGGTCTCCTATGCCAACCACCGCCTCCTGATTTATATTTATATTAGCATAACGGTGTCTCTGTTCATTCTCCCTCCCCCTCTCCCCATTGCTAATTATGCCAATTGATGCTTTAATGGTCTTCTGTTGAATATTTTATACCCTCCCAAAGGCCTCTAACCTTCTTATATTCTTGACTGTGCTTTGGTTTTGGACTCTAACATATACCTATAAGTTGTTTAAAATTTTTGATAAGTGATACAGTGCACTTCTGTGTCCTGTATCTGTGAACATGGTTTATGTACACCTACGTCTTCTGCATTGTCATCTTTTTTTATGTTTGTAAACATTGCAATTTCCTTACTAGTTCAATGTACATTGTGTAATGAGTTTACATGTATCTTTTCTTCTCTTTATAACCCAATAAAAATACAATTTTGAGAAAGCCTGAAGGTGCTTGTTTTTCAGGATTCTGTACACGGTTAGTCTGCCAAAAAGTCCCACACATGTGGTATCCCTGTACTCAGGAGAAGGGGCTTAAGTGGTTAAAACAACAAAGTTGGAAACATTAAAAGTCTAATGAGTCAGACAAAAATATGTTTAGTTGGGAGTACTTAAAAAGCTGATGCAAATAGTTGCGTCAATTTTTTTGAGTAGACCCAGCACAATATTTTTTACAGTGCATTAACTTGTCTGGAACCATTGTTTTAAGTGATATTAGCTTATTTTTTCTTGTAACTTACTCAACTTTTTTAAGTTGGTAAAACTTATTTTCCAAATGTATTTGATATATGTTTGAAGGTTTTTATATAATAATGACACAATAATAATGAGTCAGACAAAATTATGTTTAGTTGACAATACTTAAAAAGCTGATGCAAATAGTTGCGTCAATTCTTTTGAGTAGACCCAGCACAAATATTTTTTATAGTGCATTAACTTGTCTGGAACCATAGTTTTAAGTGATATTAACTTATTTTTTCTTGTAACTTACTCAACTTTTTTAAGTTGGTTAAACTTATTTTCCAAATGTATTTGATATATGTTTGAAGGTTTTTATATAATAATGATACAATAATATGTTTTAAAAAAAAGTAATAGTCTCATGAAACAGGCTTTTAAAACAAATTAACATTTATTTTTTTATAAAGTGTTAGACATTTTATATTATTAAAGCAGCATCAAATGTAAATGTAAAAAAAAGAAAGAAAAAAATGCCTCTTTCTCAGGTAACAAATCAAACTGAAGCACACGCATATAACATACTGTTTCCTGGCCCATCCTCCCGTCAGCACATAACGGATTAACACCTCCTTTGGAGCCCCCAAAGATCACATGTTCCAAGCTGAATATAAAAGACAGCTCCTCCCCCAACTAAGATGTTCTTTTTTTGTGAGATGTTGTGAGGGCTTCTCTCCCTCTCTCTCTGCAGTCCTGTCAGGTAAAGGACTTACCTCAGATTCTGGCTGAGTCTCCTGTTTGTCTCTGGATGTGCTGTCCTGTCTCCCCTGCTATGCTGTGTACTTCTGTGGGTTTGACAGTCTGACTGGTTTTTGTCTCTGACTGTGTCTGATATCTGCCTTTGGAAATGCTGTCTGAAGCTCACCTGCAGATGCTTCTGAAGTGAGTGGATGAAGGCAGATGGCTCTCAAAGGGACAGGGTTCCATGTTTTTTGGTGAGAGGTAAGATGTTTTTCTCCATATATTTTGTGCAAATATGAGCTTGCCACACCTGTTAGTGGCACAGAAGATTAGTAAAGGTAGGAGGGGGTGACGTGGGACATGGTTCTTAAAAGAGTGCCCAAGGAAAATATGCAAATTAAGGTGTTTTGCATTATTTTAGGAGCAGAAACCCTGAACGCAAACGCTCCAAAAAGCATAAGACCCGCCAATGATTACAGGATGATGACACCTAACAGGTTGTCACATTCATTAAGCATGTGGTCAGTACACTCTAACGGAGTTGTTTCCACTTACCCTGTGAAGGGACAGGATCCAGGAAATTGGCACATGCGTTTTATGCAAGCATGATAGAAGATGCCTTGCCAAGCTCAGGGTGCATTTTGGGCCTGCATGCAGTCTGCAGTGGCAGAGAAATGAAATCGCACAGGTTGCCTCACAAGGATGGGGTTGTGCAAAATTCTAAGACCTATTAAGACGGCTATAGCAGAAAGTATGCTGCAAATATCCACGCCACAAGCAACACCCATTATGGTAGAGCATAAATCGCTTGTTGATGGAGGATGGTCTTTTCCCATAATGATAGAGCGTAAATCGCTCATTGATGGAGGATGGTCTTTTCCCATAGTGATAGAGCGTAAATCGCTCGTTGATGGAGGATGGTCTTTTCCCATAATGATAGAGCGTAAATCGCTCGTTGATGAAGGATGGTCTTTTCCCAACAATGATAGAGCGTAAATCGCTTGTTGATGGAGGATGACAGAGACCTCGTCAGAAGACCAATTTACAGTAACAGGTTCCCTAAGCTTTATCCATATAAAATGGCTGCTGTATGTTTATGCACTGTACTTCCAGGGGTGGTTGCTGCCCTCTTGTGTCCAGTGCAACAAGTGTCTTTGCCTTTTTTATAATTTGGTTGCCTTCAGTTGACTTGTTCACGCCAGATGCAGTCCAGGGCATTTTTATTTCTACATCAAGAACGCATGGATAGTGTTTAACTTTGATTTCAATGACTTAATTCACACCAGTACAGCGCATTCTAGTGCCATCAACAAGAGTAGAATGTTGCATTGTTTCTTTATAGGAACACATAGGGAAAGTGGCAAAACGCATGTAGAATGCATCAAAAACACCCATGCAGAAACACATCTGGAATGCAGAAACTGTGGTGATCTGGCCATCAGGCTTGCACAGAATCTATAGTGACAGATTTTGATTTCCAACCAGCGATAGAGTTAACTTCGATATATTAACTTCAGAAATGGCATTACATTCAACGTTGGAAACTGCAAGATTTGGCACAGTTTCTGAAAAGAGTGGAACCTGGCAACGGACTTTTGGTTGATATTTTTGATAGACCTAGTACATGCGCTGGCTCACTCAGTCACTGCTAGGAGAGCATTGTGGTTATGCCACTGGAGGGCAGGCGGAACTCCTACACAAGCCTTCGACATTTCCTATAATGGGAGGTTATTGTTCGGCTGAACAACGCAATTAAGCAAATGACAGACGGAAAAGTCTTGACTGTAGCCACAGACTAGTAAGAGGAAGCTGCCATTCTTCCCTCAAGCCCACTGAACTTCAGAGGGTGCAGGAGGCCAAATCTTTTATAGGACAGGCTGCAGATTTAATAGATCACAATGGAGGTATCTTAAAGTTACTTTTGACGTGAAATAAGTCCAGAGCAAGCTGCTAAGATGGCTGGAAAGTCTCTTTTAAATGTGCGTCCAGCCAGTCTCTTCCAGTTGGGGCCAGGGGGCCTAAGTGAAGTAGATGATTGTAGCTTCCTTCTGGAGGGTTTGGACAACAATCGCCAAAGACCAGTGGGTCCAGAAGACAGGTGGGTGGACAATGGAGAACAGATCTCAGAAGAGAAAATATTTGCAAAATTTTTATACTGCTACAAGGCCATCAAGCCAGTGATGCCGAAAACATAGAATCATCTGGGGGCCTTTCTCCCCAGTTTTTCTAGTACCTAAGGCAGCCTCCTGACCTGTTTCAGTTTGAAGGCATGGAATGTGTTCATATGCATCAAGAGGTTCAAGATTCCATGCAGACAGCCACAGGTACAGTTCAGCAGGAGGACCAGTTGGAATCATTTGACCGGCCAACTCATACTCCCATGTACCGATCAATGCTGAACACCAGAGGCGTGTAAGATTTGTGGTGGCCAGAGGTCACTTCCAGTTGTCTGCCTTTTACAGAATTGGCACAACCCCAGGAATCTTTTTGAAGATCTTGTTGGCAGTGGTGGTACCTTGGGCCAGGTGGCACATGAGGGCATTTCAATTTGCCTTCTTTAGCCTATGAGCTTGGCTGTCTATGGATCAGAAAATCTTTGTGCCTATACAAATTCAACAAGAACTGACATTTTGGACATCACCACTGCGCTTCTTTTGGAGGCATGCCTCTCAGCCCAGGAGATAGGATGATTCTGAAGTCTGATGCCAGTCTCTGGGGCTGGCGAGTCCACAATCTGAACAAACAAGTGCAAGGCCATTGGAGCGCGGTGAAGTGCAGACTCCCCAAGTATCTTGAATGGGAGAAAGCCTTTTTCTAGCATTGCAAGCCTTTCAAGATTTTCAAGGGATGAACATGAACGAATTCTGGACAGCCGCACTCAAATATTAGCCTTGTTTATTAGAAGATGCACATCAAATTAAAAAAATCACAGCAGACAAAAAAAAAAGCTGACGTTTCACACTAGCGTTAGTGCTTACTCGTGAGTAAGCACTAACGCTAGTGCGAAACGTCAGCTTTTTTTTTTTGTCTGCTGTGATCTTTTTAATTTGATGTGCATCTTCTAATAAACAACGCTAATATTTGAGTGCGGCTGTCCAAAATTAATTCATGTTCATCGCGATCAGCATTAGCCAGCACCTGTGACCTCTGAACCAAAATTGATTCACCCTTTGTCCGTTTAGCGCTCCTGGAGCGGTGATCATTTTCTTCTACCTTTTTCAAGGGGTTGACAACAAGACAGTAGTAGCCTACATTGCCTAGAAAGGGGATACCAAAAGTCTTTTTTTCTTGTTGCATCTTGCAAAGAAACTTTTCGTGGGGCAGAGAATCACTTAGTCAGTTAAGGTTGGTCTTCTTGCCAGGGAAGCAAAGCCAATTATTGGTTCGGTTAGGCAGAATATTTTTTTCAACAGGTGCCTCATACCAATATTGGACCTATGGGGCGTTCCAGCAGTGGCTCCCAGGGAGACTTCACTGAACATGCATCTTCTAATATTTGCAACAGGATACCAATGCAAAAACTCCGTCATACAAGAGGTTCACAGTGCCATGGAATTCTCTGTTTGATCTTTGTCTCTGGCCAAATGAAATCCTTTATGGCAAGGTCAGTAACAGCTCCCCAATCCAATAAGACTACTTTTAATAGCCTGGCTATGGAATAGGCTACACTAGAGGTCCAGGGATTCTCATCTGAGGTTGTTCAGACCCTGGTGACCAGAAGATCATCCATGAACGCTACATAGGAGAGGATATGAAAGAAGTCTGTTTAGTCTGCTCAGCAAAAAGCTTTCTCTCCTGTGTTCCCTGCTCTAGCCAAAATCCTTGACATTTTACAGTCAGCATTAGAGGTTGGTCTGGCATACAACTCCATTTAAGGTACAGATCGCTACCTTATCTTTTCACAAGCTACAGATGGGTGCAAAAGCCAGTGACCAGATGCTTCTTCCAGATGACGATACATATGACCTTGAGGGAAATCCTGGTTCCCTCTGTGGGACTTATGCCATGTACACATGAGCGGAATGTCCGACAGAAATAGTCAGACGGGAGCATTTCATCGTATATTCTGATAATGTGTATGCCCCATCAGACTTTTTACGTCAAATTCTGACTGACCTAAAAAAAGAACATGTTCTAAATTTTTCAGACAGAACCAATTCCTATCGGGAAAACCGCTGTATGCTGTTCTGACGTACCAAAAACGACGCATGCTCTGAAGCAAGTATGAGACGGAAGCTATTGGCTACTGGTTATTGAACTTCCGTTTTTCTAGTCCCGTGTTGTACGTCACCGCGTTCTGGACAGTCGGAATTTGGTGTGACCGTGTGTATGCAAGACAGCTTGAGCGGAATTCCGTCGGAACTCCATCAGAAAAACCTTCAGAGTTTATTCCGACGGGAAAAACGGTCGTGTGTACAGGGCATTAGGCTTGGATCTGAGAGCACCCTTTGCTCCAATAGGTTCATTTTTAAAGTGGTGTCCAATTTAGGAGGGACTACTTCCGGGTTTTTCTGGAGTGCTCACATGAGAGGCACTGAGTGTACAGCAGGAAGACTTCAGTTTTCTTACACATGGCCAAGTTACTAAATGTACTTGGTCAAAAGAGGAAAGTGTACAATCTTTTCATCTAGTCATCAGGCCCTCAAGAGTCATCCACTCTTGGGTTACCAGTGTGATTAGATTGGCATGCAGGAAGCATGCTTTTCTGCTCTGAAACAATTGCAAGCCTATTCGACTAGAGGGGTGTCAGCCTTTGGGGCAATTATGCCAGGATTGCTTGGAAGATATAGGTAAGGGCTAGCTTGAAGGTCTGGTGTGGTCTTCATTCAACCTTACAAACTAAATATGCAACCAGCAAGTTTGGGACGAGAGATCAATTCTGTCTGGCTTTAGCAGCTTTTCATTGATTGTCAGTGTCTCTTTTCATTTGTTCTCTCCCACCCTATAATGGCTTTGGTATATCCCGTTTATGTGCTGACAGGATGATGGGCCAGGAAAACGGAAAATTGTTATCACTTACCGTAATTTTCCTTTCCTGTCCCATCCACACGTCAGCACAGGACTCCCTCCCTAGTGGCCTGTCACAGGCTAGATTATCGAACATCTTAGTTGGGGGAGGGGCTGTCTTTTATATTCAGCTTGGAACATGTGGTCA
Source organism: Aquarana catesbeiana (assembly GCF_042186555.1). NCBI lineage: Eukaryota > Metazoa > Chordata > Amphibia > Anura > Ranidae > Aquarana > Aquarana catesbeiana. The sequence continues at coordinate 596,629,228 of NC_133325.1, read as the reverse complement.
TTGGGGGGTCCAAAGGAGGTGTTAATCCGTTATGTGCTGACGTGAGGATGGGCCAGGAAAGAAAAATTATGGTAAGTGATAACAATTTTCCGTTATATCTGTAAAGAACATAGAACACAGAATATATTAACTTTTTTAAAGCCTTTTAGGAAAGTAATTTGCACTTTAAAGTGTGAACTTTTTAAGATAGATTCCCCACATCTAGCGCTAAAAAGATCTTCTGAAAAAGAAAGGTATAGGTTTTAGGGTAGCTCAGGTCAAAAGCATAAACGAGATCCCATAAGAAAAACACATGCTTGGGATACATAAGAGATTCCAATGAGAACCTCTACTCCCTCAATTACTATCCCCAAGGTGGTACTGGTTTCATCGGTAACTTTGTAGATAACAAAAATATTCATGATCAAGGCAGATAGGTCTTCTTGGATCCATAAGGCATCCTCATCATCCAGGTCCTGTGGAGACAAAAAACAGTGTAATAAGATAAAGGCCAGAACAGAATGTCACAGAGGGCGTAACAAGGTCTTTTATTTGCGCCAGCAATTTTATAGATTTATTTAATAAAATCCCAAAGTTAGTTAAATAAATAATCATCATTACATTCTTACAGTATATCATTTCATATATATAATATATATTAGAAAAATGCATTTCTAAGACATCCACTTCTGTGAATTCAGAGGGATTTAAATCTTGGGTACAACTGCCATTCCCAAAAGAAAGATTAAAAAAACGAGGGAAAATATTTATGTGAATAAATATATACCATATCTTTGTGCTGTGTTTGTGTTGAGCCATGCCGCAAAAATGAACGTTTCTGACGGTTTGGTTTTGAAGTTATTGCACATTAAATTTGATATTATGTGACATCAAGCCCCGCCCACTTTGCACCCCATGTTATTACATTTTAAAAACAAATATACCATTTGTTTGTGCCACTAAAACAAACGTTTATGCCGGTTTTTAGTTTCAGATATTATAGTTGATGAAACCCCACCCACTTTGGACCCCATGTTATAAAATTTCAAAAACAATTATACTATATGTTTGTGCTGAGTTTGTGGTTCAATAACTGTATTGGTATTGTGTAAATCATGAGCCAGGGCATTGGTGCCCAAATAAATGATCAAAAGAAAAGTGGAGAATAACTGCGCATCAGTAAAATATAATAAAATTGAATTATGAAAAGAAGCTGCAAAATCCTATATGTGACACAAACACACAACGTGAACATTAATAAACTTGTGACTCGCGCTATTGACAAACAAAGTAAATATAAGGGTGGTGAGACATCACCTTAAACAAAATTCAAATATGCATGTGACCATATAACGTATGGAAAAAAAGCATGTGCAGTAAATGATGAAACTAGCATCAAAAGGCTGCAATATATAGTGCAACTAAAGTTGGAAAATGGTTTGTGTTAGTCCATATGTGAACACCCGAATATGGTGTTAAATCCAGTGAGGGCCCAGTTATATGAAAACACAAGTGCTTAGGTTCACCACCATAAATTGAGTGCCTGGCCGCTTACCAGAAACCCATGACCCTCCCGTTACAGAGGGTCTAAGTGGGCTGTTGAGTCCTGCTACTCCGGACCACCATAAAGCCAAGATGGATAGCTGGAATGGGACATCAGGGACTATAGCGTAGATGGATAGATCCATGGGAAACCTGGCCCTCAGCGGAATGATGTAACCATAAAAAGAGAAGGGGAGGGCTCCGATAGTGTACAATCATAAGGCTTTATTAAAACAAATAAAGTATACACTCACATGTAAGATCAGAAATAAACGTTCTTGGAGAAACAGTCTGTGGCACCGGCCGGATGCTCACAGACGGCCTGTCCTGCTGGTCTTCGCAACAACAGTGGGAGGTGACGCAATGACGTCGCTCAGCCCTACGCTGCGTTTCGTAAGCAAATTACGTCTTCCAGGGGCACGGGCGGCGCATCGCATCACCTCCCTAAATAGTAAAGGAAAAAAATCAAGCCTCATTCTGGGTTCCCCCGCATCAGCGGACTTCCGCGCTAGCCTGGATCACAAACAACCATGTTCATCTGCGCATGCGTGCCCTCGATCCTAACTTAATGTTACGTGCTGCTACGTCAGACGGCTCAACTAGTGAGCCCAGAACTAAAGTCACAACCTCTCTAATGCGCATGGGCACCTGAGACCATAACGATCTCCTGGGACTCGCAGAATCTGGCCGCTGATGAAATGTTTACCAAACTTGTGCATTGTGCCTCGTCCTGTCAAAATGATGTGTGTCCAAACTTAGAACAGATATGTTATATCCATAACAAGAGCAAAAATTAACAGCCCGACATGAACCGTGACACACATCGAAAAGAAAAAAATTTTGAGTCTAAGGGGACATTGGAAGGGGGAAGCCCCTAGTGGCCATCTTAAAAATTACATACAAAATTGTAATAAAGAGTGTATATATATATATATGTACATATGTAAATATATATAGATAAACCCAAAAAAAGTTAATATTGGTTGAGTGTAACCTGAATAATAATCACATATAGATGAAGCTTAACAAAAACTGTTCGAGAGAAGTACTCCCAAAAAAAAAAAAAAAAAAAAGTCACACTGAAGGTATAAAAAATTATGAAAAACTCTGTGAGAAAATACATAAAAAATATAAAAATGTATATAAAAAATGTAAAATTATTCACAAAAATTTAAAAAATATATGAGACAATGTGTGAACTGCATGAAGACCCATTCACAAAATGGTGCGTCCACATGGAGTCTCCAATCACAATGGATCTCAGAAATACATATAATTGTAAAAGATATTATATCTGTGACCCAAAACTTTTTTTGGGTTTATCTATATATATTTACATATGTACATATATATACTGTACACTCTTTATTACAATTTTGTATGTAATTTTTAAGATGGCCACTAGGGGCTTCCCCCTTCCAATGTCCCCTTAGACTCAAAATTTTTTTCTTTTCGATGTGTGTCACGGTTCATGTCGGGCTGTTCATTTTTGCTCTTGTTCGGATATAACATATCCGTTCTAAGTTTGGACACATCATTTTGATAGGACGAGGCACACTGCACAAGTTTGATAAACATTTCATCAGCGGCCAGATTCTGCGAGCCCCAGTAGATCGTTATGGTCTCAGGTGCCCATGCGCATTAGAGAGGTTGCGACTTTCGTTCCGGGCTCACTAGTTGAGCCGTCTGACGTAGCAGAACGTAACATTAAGTTAGGATCGAGGGCACGCATGCGCAGATGAACATGGTTGTTTGCGATCCAGGCTAACGCGGAAGTCCGCTGATGCGGGGGAACCCAGAATGAGGCTTGATTTTTTTCTTTTACTATTTAGGGAGGTGATGCGATGCACCGCCCGTGCCCCTGGAAGACGTAATTTGCTTACGAAACGCAGCGTAGGGCTGAGCGGCGTCATCGCGTCACCTCCCACTGTTGTTGCGAAGACCAGCAGGATGGGCCATCTGTGAGCATCCGGCCGGTGCCACAGACTGTTTCTCCAAGAACGTTTATTCCTGATCTTAAATGTGAGTGTATACTTTATTTGTTTTAATAAAGCCTTATGATTTTACACTATCGGAGCCCTCCCCTTCTCTTTTTATGGTTACATCATTCCACTGAGGGCCAGGTTTCCCGTGGATCTATCCATCTACACTATAGTCCCTGATGTCCCATTCCAGCTATCCATCTTGGCTTTATGGTGGTCTGGAGTGGCAGGACTCAACAGCCCACTTAGACCCTCTGTAACGGGGGGTCATGGGTTTCTGGTAAGCGGCCAGGCACTTTATTTATGGTGGTGGACCTAAGCACTTGTGTTTTCATATAACTGGGCCCTCACTGGATTTAACACCATATTCGGGTGTTCACATATGGACTAACACAAACCATTTTCCAACTTTTGTTGCACTATATATTGCAGCCTTTTGATGCTAGTTTCATCATTTATTGCACATGCTTTTTTCCATACGTTATATGGTCACGTGTATATTTGAATTTTGTTTAAGGTGATGTCTCACCACCCTTATATTTACTTTGTTTGTCAATAGCGCGAGTCACAAGTTTATTAATGCCCAAATAAATGCCCTATGACATGCTAACCATTTCTCCTACACACAGAATGAACAGCCCATAGTCATTCTTTCAGATACAAAATGAGAGTGCTATGTGAAAAAATACACTATACCAATATGCTTGTTTTGCTGCACAAATGCAGCACAAACTTATGGTATATTTGTTTTTGAAATGTTATAACATAGTGCAAAGTGGGTGGGACTTTAGGTTACATAATCTAAGGTTGAATGTCCAATATCTCAAAAACTGAACAAACAAAGTTTATTTTAGTGGTACAAATCAGCACAAACGCAGCAAAAAACAAATGGTATTGTCACGATCAAGTGGTCAGGCTTGAAGACTAGTTGCTATAGCAGCGGAAGCTCACACAGGAACCAGTAGGATAGGAACACGGGCAGGTCATCCTGGCTGATGTCACAGGCTCACTTGAAGTGCGGAATCTAAGTACTAACCGGTGTTCACTAGAGCTCCAGATGGTGGAGATGGATTTTGCTGTGTTGGCACCAGGTCACAGTCCTCAGGATCACCCCACCAGGAGGTGAGTAAGCCAGGGTCCAGTAGCAGATATACCAGATAGGGATCAAGTAGAAGCGTAGTCGAGGAATAAGCCAAAGGTCGATAACGAATAGTTGCAGGTTGGGTTTAAGCAGAAGCGTAGTCGAGGAGAAAGCTAAATGTCGGTAACGAATAGTAATGAAGATACAGACAGCAGCAGGAGAAACAAAAGCTAGATATTGGCTGGAGAAGGCCCAATATTCTGGCAACCAGGAAGTGCAGAGACATGGCTTAAAGCGGAGTTCCACCCAAAGGTGGAACTTTCGCTCATTTGTCTCCTCTCCCCCTCCAGTGCCACAATTGGCACCTTTCGGGGGGGAGGGGGGACATCCAGGCCATGGCCCGTGACATCACCGTGGGGCTCCCTTCTCCTCCCTCCTCTCCCTGTCACTGGGCCAGTAAGAGAGAGGAGCGTGACCTTGCGCATATGCAGTAGGGTTCCCGGTGTGCAGCCGTAAGGCTACACTGCCGGGTACCCTTAACTGTAATGGCCATGGAAACATCAGCTGAGGTGCTGACATCGCTGGACTCCAGGACAGGTAAGTGTCCTATTAAAAGCCAGCAGGTGCAGTATGTGTAGCTGCTGGCTTTTAATCGTTTTTTTTTGGCAGAACACCATTTTAAATCAGGAAGTTCATGGGAATAGCAAAGAGTTCAAGGTTCAAGGCAAATAAGATTCACAGCAGTACCAGTAAAGGAATTGTCCATGGAGCTGTCTAGCATTCCAGGTGGCTCAGCAAGCAGAGACATTGCCACACGCAGCTGAGGTCCCAGGTTCAAATCTAGGTCCTAAGAGATATAATTGTGTTTAACCGCTTCAGCCGTGGAAGATTTTACCCACTTCCCTACTGGAGCACTTGTTGCGATTCGGCACTGTTGCTTTAACTGACAATTGCGCAGTTGTGCGACGTTGCATTCAAACAAAATTGACGTCCTTTTTCTTCCCCACAAATAGAGCTTTCTTTTGGCGGTATTTGATGAGCTCTGCTATTTATTTATTTTTATTTTTTTTCGCTATAAACAAAAAAAAAGCGACAATTTTGAAAAAAAAAACAAACGTAGTATTTTTTACTTTTTGCTATAATAAATATCCCCCCAAAATATATAAAAAAAACTATTTTTTTTCCTCAGTTTAGGCCAATATGTATTCTCATACATATTTTTGGGGAAAAAAATCGCAATAAACGTATATTGATTGGTTTGCACAAAGGTTATAGCGTCTACAAATTAGGAGATAATTTTATGGCATTTTTATTATTAATTTTTTCTTATTAGTAATGGCGGCGATCTGCAATTTTTATAGTGACTGCCACATTATGGCGGACACATCGGACACTTTTGACACTATGTTGGGACCATTGTTATTTATACATCGATCAGTGCTATAAAAATGCACTGATTACAGTGTAATAGACACTGGCAGGGAAGGGGTTAAGTGTGTCCTATGGAGTGATTCTAACTGTGGGGGGATGGGCTACAACTCACATGACAGCGAATACTGCTCCCGATGGAGCAGTGATCTCTGTCATGTCACAAGGCAGAAAGGGGAAGTTTACACTTCCCCGTTCTCCGACTCCGTGACGCAATCACCCGGAGACCGGCGGACATCGATTCCGTGGGTCCCGTGGGCACGGTCACGCTGTACGCGATGGCACGCGCGCCGGATAACCCTCCCAATTAAAGGGGATGTACAGGTACGCCCATTTGCCCACTGCTGCCATTGTGCCGAAGTATATCGGAGTGCAAGTGGTTAAAATGTAATAACGTGCTGCAAAGTGGGAGAGGTTTAATCAACTATAATGCAAATATCTCTGAAACCAAAGCAGCACATACATTTGTTTTTGCAGCACAAATCAGCACAGATGCAATGCAAACACATGCTATCTTTGTTTTTAAATTTTAATTAAATTGGATGCAAAGTGGGCGAGGCTTGATGTTACATAATCTGAATTTCAATTCCAATATCTCAAAAACTGAACCGGCTGAAACATATATTTTTGTGGCACAAATCAGCACAAACAAATGATATAATTGTTTTTAACTGCTTCAGATCCACACGTTAGCCGAATGACGGCTACAGCGTGGACCTTCTTTGCCAGGAGGGCGTCAATAGACATCCTTCCATACTTGAGCGGCCTGTGCGCCCCCTGCAGGGCACGTGTGGCATGCTCTGTGATCAGCGAGTCTGAGACTCGCTGTATCACAGATTGGAGTAAGGGATTGATCTTGACCCCTTACCACGTGATCAGCTGTCAGCCAATTACAGCTGATCATGTGATGTAAACAGAGCCGGTAATTGGCTATTTTTTCTCCTCATGCTGATTGCGTGAGGAGAAAAAAAAGCCGATCATCGATGCCTGTCAGAGGGACATCGGTCCTGATCAAGGAGAGCAGCTGCCAGATCATCTGTGCCCACTTGCGCCACCTACCAGTGCACAACAGGGCCGCCTAACAGTGCCCACAGTGCCACCTATCAGTGTCACCAATCTGTGCCTCATCAACAGTGCTGCCTATCAGTGCCCACCAGTGCCATCTATCAGTGCCATCTTATCAGTGACCGCATTATCTGTCCCCATCAGTGCCGCCTTATCTGTGCCTATCAGTGCCTATCAGTGCAGCCTATCAGTGCCGCCTCATCAGCGCATATCAATGAATGAGAAAAATTACCTGTTTGCAAAATGTTATAACAAACTATGAAACATTATTTTTTTTTTTTTCCAAACTTTTTCGTCTTTTTTTTGTTTAGCAAAAAATAAAAACCCCAGTGGTGATTAAATACTGCCAAAAGAAAGCTCTATTTGTGTGAAAAATATTGAAAAAATGTAATTTGGGTACAATGTTGCATGACCGCACAATTGTTATCCAAAGAGTGACAGCGCTGAAAGCTGAAAATTGGTCTGGGCAGGAGGGGGGTTTAAGTGCCCAGTAAGCAAGTCGTTAATAGCATGGGGTGCAAAGTGGATGGGGTTTAATCAACTATTATGAGTATTATCTCTGAAACCAAGTGGCACAAATGTTCATTTTTGCAGTACAAATCAGCACAGATGAAGCACAATAATGCTATCTTTGATTTTACATTTTAATAACATGGTGTGCAAATTGGGAGGGGCTTGAGGTCACATAATCTAAAATTTAATATGCAAAAACTTCAAAGCCAAATGGCAGAAACTTTCATTTTTGTGGCATAAAACAGTTTTTAAGCTTAACAGCTGGTAGTCCCTCACCTTGCATCTTTGTTGCGTTCTGCTGAATGCAGTAAGCGCAAACTTTGCGTGCGCACAAGTGAGTTGTCTCAATAGGTGTTTACAACGGACGTATGTCCATTTATTATAAATATTTTAATCGGCAAATAAAATAAACATTTTGTATGGCATGTTAAGCAACATTTAACCACTTCAGCCCCAGAAGATTTGGCTGCTCAATGACCAGGCCATTTTTTGCGATACGGCACTGCGTTGCTTTAACTGACAATTGCGCAGTCGTGTGACGCTGTACCCAAACAAAATTGACGTCCTTTTATCCCCACAGATAAAGCTTTCTTTTGGTGGTATTTTTATCACCTCTGCGGTTTTTATTCTTTGCGCTATAAACAAAAGAAGAGCGTCAATTTTGAAAAATAAAAACACTATCTTTTACTTTTTGCTATAATAAATATCTCAAATTTAAAAAAAAAATATTTTTTTCCCTCAGTTTAGGCCGATATGTATTCTTCTACATATTTTTGGTAAAAAACAATCACAATAAGAGTTTATTGATTGGTTTGTGCAAAAGTTAGTGTCTACAAAATAGGGGATAGATTAATGGCATTTTTATTATATATATATATATTTTTTACTAGTAATGGCGGCGACAAGCGATTTTTTTTTTTTATTGGGACTGCGATATTGCGGCGGACAAATCGGACACTTTTGACAGATTTTTGGGACCAGTGACATTTATACAGTGATCAGTGCTATAAAAATGCACGCATTACTGTATAAATGATGCTTGCAGGGAAGGGGTTAACACTAGGGGGCGATCAAGGGGTTAACTGTGGTGTGTGTGTCCCTAGGTGCGTTCTAACTTTGGGGGGGGGGGGTGTGGGACAGACTAGGGGAAGAGAGAGATCGGTGTTCATACTTAGTATTAACACACAATCTGTCTCCTCTCCCCTGAGAGAACCGGGATGTGTGTGACACACATCCCCCGTTCTCGTTCTCGTTCTGTAACGAGCAATCGCATGTGCCTGGCGGTCATTGCACCCCCCGGGCACTCGCATCGGCCCTGGGGACGCGCTTCAGGTGCGCACGCCAGAGGGCGTCTTAAAGAGCCGATGCATAGCTACCACAGCTCGCACAGGGGGAGCCAACCTGCCGCAGTATAGCAGCGGTTAAAGCATGTGAACGATAATTTGTTCAATGTTCATTCTTACCTTTCAATGCCATTGCGTGGCTTTGTAGTGACTTGGAAAAATTCCTGTCACTGGTGGCGCTCTTTTGTCCTCATGGGCCTAAAACGTATTGGAACTGCCTTGTGCAGGTTTTCAAAGTTCCAAAAGATGTCAAACTCTTTAAAATTAGAGCAAAACTCATGGGGTTGCACGTTTGGCAAACATCTGCTTCCCGCAATTTTAGTCAAATGAAAAGATTATTTTTTGAAGTAAATATAACTCAATTAGAATATGGAAATGCACATACCTTTTTCCAAAACTTTACCAAAGTTTTGTCTCTAGATCACTCAAAATTATACATTATTTTTGTAAATGTAAAAGGTGTGTTTTAAGCACTAATGAAAATTACTGAAAAGTACTTAAAATATCAAAGTAAATTAATTAACATTTATTTGTTGAAAATGATAACATTTTTATGTTAAAATTGCAAGCCAACATAATCATTTTTATCAGTGTTGCATCAAACATGTGGGAGTGCTAATGTGACTCCATGGTGATCTCTCTGTTAAAGAGGTAGTAAACTTATAAAAAAAGTTGATAGCAAGCAAATTATAATGCAGTAATAATCACAAAGAAATAAGTTTATAAAGTCATATATTTCCTCTTACTATTTTTGCAGCTTATATCTGCTTCGGTCTGTTCTGGCCAGCGCCATTGTTTCGGAAACGTCCTGAAGCCTTATCCTTCCTCACTTCCGCCCTTTCTCAAGCGTCAGTGTGGGTGTCTCGCACATGCTCTATAAAAGTATACCAAGTGATGGTAATTGTTAGAACTCTTGCGGGATTTCACAGTTGTGCTGAGAAAACAGAATGACGTAAATACGGCACATTGATGTACAGATGGAGTGTGTCGTCAGTAGTGTTTACAATGCAGTAAAGAAAAAAGGGGGTATAACTGCGCAGGTGAAAGTGAAAAGCTATGAAAAAACAAACAAGCACCTGGCAATTACACAGCAGAACAAATTGTGTCAAAATACATATAAAACAACAATTGCCGTACTAAATAAATGGTGATATAACATATGAAATGAAATAAAGTGACAATCAGTTCATAGGATTTCCATATAAGTCCATAAAGAAAAAAAAAAGGGATATATTGTTGCAACACGTGTCCAAATATAGTAAGCGACCGTACACCCAAGTGCGCCTACTACCGTATTGATACAAGCTGTGCCCTTACAAGATAGCTAGACTCCACGTTATAAGAGTCTAATCATGCATGGAATCACACATCATGAAGGATCCATTCACTGGAGGTAGAGAAGGATAGCCTCACGGCCACAAACTGGTTTAATCACGCATGGAATCACACATCAAATGAAAAGCCAAGCCTCGGTTTGGACCGGAGGGAGAGACCAAACCTCGACATTCATACCAAAAGGGGTGTAGGATTTTAATTCATAAATCCATCTGACCTTTATCTGAGAAACACCCCTTTTGAGGGACCCTCCTCTCCAAGGTGGTATGTACTTCTCTATTGCCACAAAAGAGGTACCCGTTGTGACACTGTGCAAAGTGTTTGGGCACTGTATGTTCCTTCTTGTCTTTTCAAATTTTTCAAATATTATTAATATGCTCAATAGCTCTGATGGAGAATGTCCTAATGGTTCATCCCACACATTACTTACCACATGGGAACGTGATATGAGAAACTACATTGTTAGTATGGCAAGTAATGAAATGTTAATTTGGGTATGTTTTACTAGTGACGGTGGAGGAAAATGAACATGTTTCATTCCTCCCACTTTTATTGATTCGGCACACTGCACACCTTTTGCAAGGTTAACCAGTTCCAGACCAGCTGTCGCAGTTTTACTGCGGCAGGTTGGCTCGGTTGGGTGAAGCAATCCTACTTTACGCACTAGGCAGCCGCGACGATCGGATTCGCTTCAGAACCAATCAGTCCCCAGGCCCAGGCCAATGATTTCTGGCCTGGACCTGGTGATCGGTTCTGGCGAATGAAATCCTTCCCCTGCCTGTGTAAGTGTAAACACAGGCAGGCAAAGTGATGTCATCTCCCCTCGTGGAACTCATTTAGTTCAAGAGAGAGCAGAGAATACATCTCAGAGTAAGTTGCACCAACACTACACTGACACAGTACACATTTCACCCCCCGATCACCCCCCGATCGCCCCCAGTTAACTCCTTCACTTCCTGTCACTGTGTCACCCAGTCCAGTGTTCATATCTATCTTTGATCACTGTACTGGGGTCATTTATGACACTAATCAGCATTAGGGTTCTTAATAGTAGCCCCAGATAGGTCTAGGGACCCCCCTAATAAAGGATTAACCCCTTGATCACCCCCTGTCACCAGTGATCACCGTATTAGTGTCACGGATGACGCTGGTTAGTTATTTTGTTATGGCGTCAGGGCACCCACTGTATACTACCTAATAAAAGGTTTAACCACCTGATCACCTGGCAGGTGACTTCAGTCAGGTTTTACCGTCAGTTAGGGTCTGCACCGCCCCAGGCAGTGTCAGATTAGTGCCAGTAGCGCTAACACCCACACACGCACCATACACCTCCCTTAGTAGTATACTGTCTGAACAGATTGATATCTTTGATCTGATCAGAACTATATTAGTGTCCCCAATTGTTTAGGGTTCCCAAAAATGCAGCGTTAGTGGGATCAGCCCAGATACCTGCTAGCACCTGTGTTTAGCCCCTCCGCCCAGCCCAGCCCACCCAAGTGCAGTATCAATCGATCACTGTCACAAAACACTAAACACATAACTGCAGCATTCACAGAGTCAGGCCTGATCCCTGCGAACGCTAACGGTTTTTTAGGTAGCGTTTGAAGCAGTCGCTGACAGTCAGGTGCTCCTTTTTTTCTCAGTCTCACTAGTGTACCAGTAAATTTAGAGGCCAAAATGTCCAATCGAAGGTACAGTAGTGAAGAGGCCTACACGTTTCTGAGCCTGACTGATGAGAGTGATGAGGAAATCACCCATCTATCCAATTCTGGCTCAGAATTCGAACCAGTAGACAGCAGCGGCACCCTGACAGATAGCTTTGACAATGGAGTAGTGGTCCCTGCCAAGGTCAGGTGTACCTGACCCCGTTGTTCTGCTGTTGTTGAGGTGCAAGAACCGCAGGGCTCTCATATGGAGCAGAGAGCCAGTACTGGTGCCGCTCATCCTTCTGGTGAACTGGCAAGCACCAGTGGCCTAGTACATCCTGGTCGTACGTCCAGCACTACAGTAACACTTGGTGACGTGGCGAGTCCCATAAGTGCAGTTCAAGCTGGTGAGATGGCTAGCACATCTAGTGTCCTGCAAGGACCCTGAAGACAAAGACAGGCCCGTCGAGTCCATAGTGCCCTTCCTGCTGCATTTGCCAATCCAAATTGGGAGCCCACCACTTCTGCAGCACCTGTACTCCCCCCCCCATTCACTGGCCAACCTGGAATTCAGGTGGAAACAGTTGATTTTATGTCACTTGATTTTTATTCGTTATCTTTCATGGAAGATCTCTATAGATCTGTTGTAGACCAAAGCAATTTGTATGCTGGCCAATTCATCCTTGTTAATCCCCAGTTGGCCCTTGCCAGAGATTGGATACTGATTACAGTTTCCAAATTTAAGACCTTATTGGGCCTATCACTTTTTTTAAGTATGCCTCATGGGCATACTTAAAAAAGTGAGTTGCGGTCATATTGGTCCACTGAAAAAGAAAAATACAGCACTGTGTAGAATGAAGGTATAAATAGCAGCCAACACAGCTATAGACCAAAGCAATATGTATAAGTGTAAAAGTGTAGCGCTATTAAACCATAAACCCTAAGTGTAACCGCTAGGATAATTTTAAGGTAATATATTCACTGAAAAAATCCCAATGTGCAAGGGATGTTTAAAATTAGTACAAATCTACCCAATGGGAAAGTGATGCATATTACAAATATGATACAATACATATATGCATAATAAAAACAAGAGTCCGAAATAATGTTGGCAAATGTGTACATTGGAGTCCAAGAATGAAGAGATTGATCCTAGACACTTGGACACATATTCATCAGACGTCAACACTTCAAGAGAGGCTGAGACAGTAAGTGAGCCACCACCAATGATCATAAGGAGGCTTACCAGATGTGAATGACTTGGAGAAGCTTATGCCACCCAAGTCACAAAGGCTTTTAAACCAGCTGACTGGAAAGGTACATCTGCTTGGACAGCCACAATGGATCCTGGGTTAGAACTCCAACTTGGCACAAATGATCTCAGACGGCAGCATATATGGGGGAGCCCAAAATCCGGTGTTCACATACCATGCGAAAATAAATTTAAAAACTCGCATAGCCTGATACCGTTAACACAAAAATGTATTGAATAAGATAAATAGATCATCAATAGATCAAAAAGATCATCAAAAGCATATACAGGAACAAAAGCGATAATGGACCCACTTTACATACCGCTTTTGTTCCCGGATATGCTTTTGATGATCTTTTATCATGTGAGTTTATTTATCTTATTCAAGAAATGAATATATTACCTTAAAATTATCCTAACGGTTATGCCCCGTACACACGGTCGGATTTTCCGATGGAAAATGTCCGATCGGAGCGTGTTGTCGGACATTCCGACTCCATCGGACATTTTCCATCGGATTTTCCGACACACAAAGTTTGAGAGCAGACTATAAAATTTTCCGACAACAAAATTCGATCGCGTAAATTCCGACCGTGTGTGGCCTGTTCCGACGCACAAAGTGCCACGCATGCTCAGAAAAATTCCGAGACGGAACAGCTCGGTCGGGTAAAATTAGCGTTCGGAATGGATACAGCACTTTCGTCACGCTGCAATGTCAAAAATAGTTTAATACAGCGCACTCTCTTCTTCTTTATAATGTGAGAAGAATGAAGTAGTTTTGCTGCTCATATTCACACAGACTTCTCACAAACTTCTTTCTTTATTATTTATCGGGACTCCCTCAATATATTTGGATTTGTCACATCAGACAAAATTAATTTTGGGTTGTTTTTTTTTTTAAAGGCAGTTTTTTGTTTTGTTTTAGGTTTGTATTTTTTTCAAGGCTGATCTTTGTTCTAGTTTATTTTTAGTTTTACTCCCTAATATTTTTGTGTGTGTTTTGTGTGTCAAGTTACCACAACACCATTGATATCTTATATTATTTAATCTCAAGGAGATTGTTTGGTGTTGGTGTCCCTTGTTAATTTCACATTGTACTTTAGAAATGTACCTGAATCCTCACAAACAAACTGTCCTTTTTGAAGGAAAAAACACATAGGAGAGTATAATTGAATCAAAAAATAATCAGAACCAAACAAAGAGGGAGGCAACACTGGAGAAACAGCTGAAATTAGCAAAGCCTTGGACCCCCAGGGCAGACATCAATTCTTTACCATCAAAATCGGTGGCCTGAGGAGTCCTTATCTAAGGGAGTGCAGTCTGATCCAGAAGTCCCAGAGATCCGGAAAACAGCAGATGACATCTGTGTCCCAGCCTGTGGTACTACAAAAGAGGCTGCATCTTTTGCCAGACCAGACTGGACCCAGGGTCATCACTTTCTGGTCTTCTTTCCATGCTTCCTTCCTAGCTGTGGCTCAGGTGTTGGAGATGTGGCAGGAGGAGGAGTAGGACCTGGAGGAGGAGGAGGAGGAGGAGGAGGAGGAGGAGGAGGAGGAGGAGGAGGAGGAGGAGTAGGACCTGGAGGAGGAGGAGGACCATGTGTGAGGTCACAAATGTGGGTAGCAGATGTTATTTGGCCCCTCAACCCCTTATTGAGAGCTTCCAACATTAAGGACTCACACATGAGTTGTTGGCCCTCCTCCATCTGCCTCATTTTGCAGGCAGTTATGCAAGCAAAGTCCTCCTCCACAGTGTGTGGGCTTCTCAGAGCCTCTGTAGCCTTCCAAAAGAGGCCTATGGCAGCCTCCTCCAGGGTACTCCTCTTCTTCCTGCCACTCTGTCTTTGCGGGTGTAGGGGAGGGACCTGCATATCAGGCAGCCTGCTTGGCCCGGCCTCCTCCTGGCTGAGACTTCCCTGTGTATGAAAAAGGGACAGGGTTTTAGTTTTTGCATCATCAATCACAATTAGAAATTAGTACTCCAAACTAACATCTAGTTAACATCATTGATTGGACAACCAGAAATATTTAGAGGAATGCTATACCTGGCTCAATCTGGGCTCCTCCACATGTTGCTTCCTGGAAAGTCCAGGTTGGGCGTCAGAAGCCTCAGCTGGGGGGGGAAGGAAGCGTGGAAGGAAGAGTGGAGAGTGATGGCCTGGGTTCAGTCTGACCTGCCAGAAAATGCAGCCTGTCATAGTACCACATCCTGGGGACATAGATGTAATCTGCTGCTCTGGATCTCTGGGAATCCTGGACCTTCTTGTGCTCCCTTAGATAAGTGCTCCTCAGGCCACCAATTAGGATCTTCAAATAGGTGATGTCTGCCGTGGGGATCACCATCTTCACAAATTCCAGCAATTGATCCAGTGCTGCCTTCCTCTTTGTTTGGTTCTTATAATGTGGGTGGTTTATCTGCCACAGACAAGGCAGCTCCCTGAACATATCAATGAAGATTGCCATAAAGTCGTTATCTTTCAAGATATCTATTTTCACTGCAAGACACAACCAAGATAAACCCTAATGTCAGGCCAAACTCACCTAATATTGTTACAATATAGGCCTCAATCTAGAAGCAGGATATGCCCAAGTTTGGCTCTTACCTTCGTTATCACGATCGGCGCCTCCAATACTCCTTCCTCCACTCACAGATAGTATGTACTACGCACGCATGTTACGCTTTATACACACTGCGCATGCGTGTAACTCTGCCCGCCCCTGACGTTCTTTCTAGTCTATTCCCTGCCCCTTTTCGTTCGGCGCAGTGGGGGAAGAGCACACGGCGGAGACACAGCAGGGGCGTGCTAATTATAGCAAAGAGGAGGAGGGGGAGGAAAGCCCGGAGCCGGAAACGTCTGGATCCAGAAGGAGAAGATTTAAACCCTCAAATATGTCCTTTGGGGAGATGTTGGAGATGGTGGACATCCTGAAGAAGGCCGACTATGATGGAAAGTATGGACCTTACCCCAACCCCAATGTCCGAAAGGCCAAGATCATGGCGAAAGTGGTCAAAAGTCTGCACCGGAATTTCGGGGTACGACGATCGAAAGATCAGCTCAGGAAGCGGTGGTCGGACCTGAAATTAAGAGAACACGAGCAGCACAGAAAGATCCGGAGAGTGCTGCAAAAAAGTAAGTAGTTGTCCAGTGTTCCTATTCTTTATGTTTATTACGTTCGTGCTGCTCCATGTGCTTTTAGGAACTGTTGTACAGTTTAAAATGGCAACTTTAATGTTCATGGGCACATTATTCGTTCGTATCAAACATTTTTCTTTCGGCCTATAAAACACCATTGTTTTTGCCATATGCATTGGACCACATTTTTTAGGGCCTACTTGTATGAAACTAATTTGGTTGTGTAGATGGGTTTGTTAAAAGAATGAAATGCCAACTATATTCTGTGTAAGGAGAGGACACTCAGCAGCTGTTTACACATCTAGACGCTGGAGCACTAGTGTGGGACACAAGAACACCCTTTTTATTAGGGGGGCCCACACAGGTGCTCCAGTGTATACTATAGGGGTAGCAGCACTAATTGGTATCTCTGAGGAGGACTTATGGATGGCCACACAGATATACTCATTAAACCGCTCTGCATGTCTCTTTGTTCCATACTGACCGAGAACTAGCTTGAGAGCCTGATGACAGCAGCTTCAACAGCGGGCACTCTACATGCAATAACAGCGAGGATAATATCTACACAATCAGCGGATGAAAACAAGCATTGTGAAAGCGGGACAGCTGCACAGAGATCAGTAAGCGGGACTCCGTACTTCAGCTCTAGTGACAGCTACTCATAGACCGGTAAGGTCTCTTTTGAATGCCGCTCTCTGTAAGCCGGATCTCCTGCTACTTGATATGATCTGCTGCTTGATGAACCGTTCCAGCTGATGGTAAAGTTAGATTTATTTCTCAAATCTCGCTTAGATGCTGTATAACATCTGCTGTGCCACTTTAATTTCTGGTTACTTTTGAATAGACTTTGGCTATATGATGAAACTGAAGCTGCAAATGTCATAAACTAGTTTTACGGAAGAAATAAGGAATTATCTCATCACACCTGCACTTTATATTATCTACACGGTTGCCATAAACTGTTACTATACCATCCGTGATCGAGACTATTCATTAACATTATCCACACCAGTCTTTTTTATTGATTAACCTTTTTGATCACCTGATGTGCACATCCACAATTCAATCAGATCTCATGAGCAATCAAGATCTTTCAGTGTATGTGTATGTGAGAATGAGAGTTGCATGAACTCTAATTAGTAAAAGGTGGCCACCTATATCTTCTCTAGACATTAGGTCTTTATAATGTGAATTGGGAAATAGGGTTGTTAAGTGATATCTATATATTTAACTGTATTAATTTCAATTTTTTGGATAGTTGTTAATAAAGAATTATACCCTCATCACCAATTTGTCCTCATGGAAGAGTGTCTGTGTGGTTACCAGGAATTGTTTTATAGGGGTGTCTCCATCTGTGAAGCTTGTAGAAAACAGGTAAGTATTCAAGCTTGATAAAGGACACTAAAAATTCTACATCTTGGAACTCTGCCAAAATATACAATTGTACCCCACTTCCAAGCAATGTTTCATATTTATAGTTCTGCCATCAAATATCTGTGTGCTAAGTATACCTTTTTTGTTTCACATAGGGGAGAAAAGACTCGGAGGACACCCCTCATCCGAGGAGACCAGAGACCCCCCACCTCTGGAAGAAGGGGAAATACCCCCAACACAAGAAGAGCAGGAGGAAGAAGACGTGGTGGAACTAGTCACCACAACAGGTGAGTGTCTGCGACCACAGGCTCAGGTAAGTGATGGATGCCGGCATATTTATAATACCTGTTTTTTTTTGGTTTCTCTCTTTTTAGGTGATCGTGATGTTGTGGATCCTGATCCTTTCACCTCGGAAAGTGCCCAGATCCTGATTGGGGAGATCATGGGGTGTAATGTTGCCTTGGAAAATATCACCAAAAACATCAATGATGTTATTAATAAAAATAAAAACATCATTGATGTTTTGGGGAGAGTTTAAAACCCCTCCAAAGCCCTTTCTTTTATGGTGTACCACAATTTTAAATTTTCAGGACTCACCACATTTCTGTCAGGGTCAGCTAAAACAAACACAAGCAGTAAATGTTAACAAAGATTTGCTTAATTTGTTTTTTATTTGATAAAGGTTTCACACATTGTCTGGCATATTGATGGCCCCCCTACCCGCAAAGAACTCAAGGTATCTTAGCCGGACATCACGGCACTCAGGGAGGGCAAGCCAGGACGGCCACTTTCAAGCGCCGTCAGGGTTGTTTCATTTATCATTCCAGCCTCAGGCCCAACTGAGCTAGCATAGTTGTCAGAATGTTGACGTAAAAAGTTATGTAGAACACAGCACGCCAGGATAATATGATTCAGTTTATATTCCGCCATATGTATGGGTGTCATAAATAGGTGGAACCGGCTGGCCATGATTCCAAATGTGTTCTCCACCACTCTTCTGGCTCTGGCCAGCCGGTAATTAAAAACCCTCTGGTCCGGGGTGAGGGTCCTCACCGGGAATGGCTGCATAAGATGGTCCCCCAGCGCAAATGCTTCATCCGCAACGAAGACGAATTGGAGTCCTTTCACATTCTCTTCTGGAGGTGGCAAATCCAAGCTGCCATTCTGGAGACGCCTGTAAAACTCCGTCTGGGCGATGACTCCACCATCGGACATCCGGCCATTCTTCCCCACGTTTACATACAGGAACTCGTAATTAGCCAACACCACCGCCAACATCACAATACTATTGAACCCCTTATAATTATAATAGTACGACCCCGAGTTGGGTGGTGGGATGATGAGGACGTGTTTCCCATCAATTGCCCCTCCGCAGTTAGGAAAGTCCCACCGCTGGGCAAAGTGGGAGGCCACAGTCTGCCATTACTGTGGCGTGGAAGGAAACTGTTGAGGAAAACAGAAAAAGATTAGTCTTTTTGCACATAAACATGGAAAGCAGATTAGACACAAACATTCTTGGCCAACATCAAGATAACATTTATTAATGGGAATTTTTAAAGACCAAAGTATAAGGTACACCTATAATATTCCCCCTCCCCCCTGTCATGGGCCATTTCTAACATTATTGGGGGGGGGAGCTCTTGGTCAGGTAACCCTCTCCACTTCATTGAGAGATGAATGCCTAAATAATGGGTATTACTTGGAACAGCCCCTCCTTAGTTACACTATTGGCAGCCCACTGGACAGGTAAGAAGTGTCATAATACAAAGATATAAATACACATTGTACACATTTGAGCACATTTGGACATTCTGCTATTACCTAGCAAGATAATAGTATAAAAAAACTTTAAAAAGTACCATTTGAAAGTATTCAGGCAGGCCCTTGCACTACATGCTTTGGGGAATTCATCCATACATCTGACCACAAAAGAGGTGGGTATAGTGCGTGTGGGCTTGGCAAAGTCAGCAGATAGATGATTGAGGATAGATAGAGAATTGGTATCAGCTAACTTAGCAGTTGGGGGGAGGGAGGGTTCCAAATGATTTGGGGACCCCAAAAAAAAAAGCCTCTGGCACTCTGCCTGAATTTAAAGCACAAATCACATTTAAAAACATTTTAGGAGGTGTTTGGGGTAAAGCACTTCTATGGAGCTGATAAAATACATTGTTAAGTGACTACATAAGGTGAATATAGGGCCAGGAGAGCATGCTGGGGAGGTAAGTGAAGGCAAATATATGTATGAAGGACAAAAAAAAATTACATAACAATCCAGCATGCATGAGAACAAAGGGGACATTCACAGCATATTACAATCATGGTAATTAGGGAATAAGGAAAGAAAGACAATATATTATCAAACATTAAATACAATAAAATGTGATATTAAAGGATAAAAATCTTACCTTAATATACTCCTTCTGCAGGACCTGGATGATGGCAGAACAGGTCTCTGGGATAATGATCCCCAGAGCCTGGGGGGAGATGCCTGTCGAGAACTTGAGGTCCTGCAGGCTTCTCCCCGTCGCCAAGTACCGCAGGTTGGTGACTAGCCTCTGCTCCGGAGTGATAGCTTGCCTCAGACAGGTATCCTGCCTGCTGATATAGGGGGTCAGCAAAGCCAACAAACGGTGAAATACGGGGTCCGTCATCCAGAGAAAGTTCCTGAAATCATCAGAATTATTCTCACGGATTTCATGGAGCAAAGGCATATGACAGAACTGGTCACGCTGAAGCAACCAATTCTTGGTCCATGAACTCCCTCCTCCCCACCCTGTTCATGGATTGAACTTGTGTCAAGGTCAGGACCCCAACACCAAGCCCCCACACAGCACGAACTCTACGAGGAGTACGTATACGCAACATGGCTAGAAAACGGTCGGCTGCTCAGAACGAAGTAACAGAACGCACTGAAGAACAGCAAGGCCTGTGAAGAGCGACCTGAAAAACAGTAACGAATGAACAAGAACACAATGACTAATCAAAGTCACGCGTAGCTTGCTGCAGGCACTGAAGAGCAGATACAAACCCACAAGCACAAACTGAACAGCAGAAAACGATCTGAAAACCACGAGTCTGAAAAAGCGCGAATCGTCTCTCACCAAACTTTTACTAACACGAGATTAGCAAAAGGAGCCCAAAGGGTGCCGCGCTTGGTTCTGAACTGGCCTTTTCTAGTCTCGTCGTACGTGGTTTACGTCACCCGCGTTGTCGATCGGAAATTCCGACAACTTTGTGCGACCGTGTGTACGCAAAACAAGTTTGAGCCAACATCCGTCGGAAAAAATCCTAGGATTTTGTTGTCGGAATGTCCGATCAATGTCTGACCGTGTGTACGGGGCATTACACTTAGGGTTTATGGTTTAATAGCGCTACACTTTTACACTTACACATATTGCTCCACTGACCCAATTCACCATATGCCCGTGTTCTCTGCCTCCATGACCAGGACATGATACCAACAGATCTCGCGGTTCATGCATTTCAATGACAATGAACTCTGTCGTCCTTGGGGTGACCCTGGATACGATCGGCTCCACAAAATTTGCCCCCTCGTAAACCACTTTAACCAACAGTTTGCACCCTTGTTTACTCCCGATCAAGTTGTCTGCGTTGACGAGTCCCTGATTAAGTTTTCTGGCTGCTTGTCTATCAAATAGTATCTTCCCAGCAAGCGTGCCAGATATGGGGTCAAGATGTATAAGCTCTGTGACAGGGCAACAGGCTATACATATAGTTTTATGGTTTACAAGGCAAAAGATACGTGGAGCCTGAGAACTGCCCAGACTACATAGGGAGTGCCATTTGTATGTGGACAATTATTACATAAGCATGCCACTTTGTAGTCACCTTTTTGATTGTGGAATTGGCGCATGTGGCTTCCCCCAACGGCTTGTAGAATCCCGACTTAGACGGGGGAGAGAGCTTGCTTGAAATGTAATAATTTGTTAGCAGTGAAGTGGAGGGATTCACGGAATGTTTTCGTTCTGCCCCCCCTTCACGCAGATATGACAATCCAAATTCCTACGGTGACTGGTGTTGTGGAGAAACCCCTCTGTGTCCACAAATACAACCTTAACATGGGAGGCGTGGATCTCAATGACCAGTTGTTGTCACCGTACCTAATTGCCCGTAAGGCCAGATGCTGGTATAAAAAATGTCTGTATATTTATTCCAATTGGCTCTGCTGAATGCTTATGTGCTATACAAAGCTTCAGGAAGAACTGGATCCTTCCTTAAATTCCAGGAAGAGATCATCAAAGCCTTTCTATTTCCAGACGGTGCTGTGGCCCACCTTCCCAACACAAATGCAGTGAGCCGGCTGCATGAGAGGCATTTTCCGTATGTTCTCCCTGGTACCCCTACCCAAACAAATCCCCAAAGAAGATGTCATGTCTGCAGAAAATGCAGATTTAGGTGTGACACCCGCTTTTATTGTCCCTCCTGTCCTGACCAACCTGGTCTCTGCATCGGTGACTGTTTCAAACGCTACCACACACTAATGGAGTATTAGCATAGGGTACAGCATTGCACAGTCCTAGGGCACACTTACACAGGGTCTCAAAAGATGAGATGACCATCACATTTTGAGAGACTCTAATCTGGAATGTTTACAGTTTATATAAAGAGCAAAGAATAAAAAAAACACACAAAAACACACACACAAAAAAAAAGCCAAAAATAGTTTTATTTTTCTTCTTTCTTTATTGTTCGCTCTCTATTGTTCGTTCTATTCTATTGTTCTATAGCTATTGTTCCCTTTGTTCTCTCTCTCTCTATTGTTACTGTATTTTAGAACTGTAATGTTTTTTTTTTAATATGTTTTATTGTATTTGCTTTGCAGGTATGGTATGTCTTACTGTTATACTGTAACGTTACTTTTGTTTTATTGTTAACCATCATTTGTTTAGCAGGCACACCATTCAGCTGCAGTACGGGTTTATTTATTCTGACAGCAACAGTATTTGCTCCCACGATACCTAAAGCCGTGACTCCAGGGCTGTAAGAGGTGATTTCACCACACAGCTGATCGGAGACCAGAATGGCTCCAATCATCTCTATGGCCTAAGAAACCGGAAGCTACGAGAATTTTATGACTTAAGTTTCGCCGGATATAAGCAGCGCCATTGGGAAATTGGGAAAGCATTTTATCACATCGATCTTGGCGTGGTCAGATGCTTTGAGGGCAGAGGAGAGATATAGGGTCTAATAGACCCCAATTTTTTTTTTAAAAAGAGTACCTGCCACTGCCTATTGCTATCATAGGGGATATTTACATTCCCTGAGATAACAATAAACATGATAAAAAAAATAAATTAAATGAAAGGAACAGTATAAAATTAAAATAAAAAAGCAAAATAAATAATAATAATAAAAAAAGGCACCCCTGTCCCCCTGTGCTTACGCGCATAGGCGAACGCAAGCATCAGTCTGGTGTCATATGTAAACAGCAATTGCACCACGCATTTGAGGTATCACCGCAAAGGTCATTTCGAGGGCAATAGTTTTAGTAGTAGACCTTTGAAAAATCGCTGTGCAAATACTGTGTAAAAAAAAAAAAATGCAACACCCACCATTTTAATTTGTAGAAAAAGAGGGTTCCCCTAATTTGGATTTTTCCGGCACTTGCATAATATTTATATGGAGTGAGAAAGTACACAATTATATGTAGAATAAAACAATGTTTATATTTATTTAGAAACTTTTCATATTAAAAACAATGCAAACATTTGTGAACAACGAAAACATATTATGTAATACACATGAATCAAAGAAAATTCTGTATCTGTCTGTTAATGGATAACACATTAGATGATAGGGTTCTTTTCAAGTCCGACGCGTTTCGGGGTGTATTCTATTTCCATCCTTCTTCAGGGGCATTGTTTGAAAAGAAAAAATTCATCTGTTTTTGTTGTCTTTAATTTCTATGCAAAGGGATGATGTCAGTTTCGAACAGGGAGAAGGGGATATTTGCAGGAGGAATGGCGCTTACTTAGATTTTCATAGGTGGGGATTGTTGTTCTCTGGGTACTTATATCACATGTGTAGTACTTCCTCCAAAAGAGGAGGGAAGAACCGAGGAGGGTAGAGGGTTTGTTAGTTATTGTTATGTATATAAAGCTTCACCTACCCCTGCCCTCCACGGGTGCATATAGGCCACAGCGGTATACTGGAGCATAGAGGAACAGTCCTTGACTCAAACAGTATCCACGATTGGCCAACCACACATCCCAGCATCCGACAGGTACAGCGCTGTACCTGTCGGATGCTGAGATGTGTGGTTGGCCAATCGTGGATACTGTTTGAGTCAAGGACTGTTCCTCTATGCTCCAGTATACCGCTGTGGCCTATATGCACCCGTGGAGGGCAGGGGTAGGTGAAGCTTTATATACATAACAATAACTAACAAACCCTCTCCCCTCCTCGGTTCTTCCCTCCTCTTTTGGAGGAAGTACTACACATGTGATATAAGTACCCAGAGAACAACAATCCCCACCTATGAAAATCTAAGTAAGCGCCATTCCTCCTGCAAATATCCCCTTCTCCCTGTTCGAAACTGACATCATCCCTTTGCATAGAAATTAAAGACAACAAAAACAGATGAATTTTTTCTTTTCAAACAATGCCCCTGAAGAAGGATGGAAATAGAATACACCCCGAAATGCGTCGGACTTGAAAAGAACCCTATCATCTAATGTGTTATCCATTAACAGACAGATACAGAATTTTCTTTGATTCATGTGTATTACATAATATGTTTTCGTTGTTCACAAATGTTTGCATTGTTTTTAATATGAAAAGTTTCTAAATAAATATAAACATTGTTTTATTCTACATATAATTGTGTACTTTCTCACTCCATATAAATATTATGCAAGTGCCGGAAAAATCCAAATTAGGGGAACCCTCTTTTTCTGAATAAGCCTCCTGGATGTGGCACGGCCCCTTTTCTTCTTTAACCTAGGAGAACCAGTCATCCTCTTGTACATTTTAATTTGTAGGGCCTTTGTTTAAAAAAATATGTATTGTTTGGGTAATTTTCTAGCAAAAAAAAAATATTTTTTCATGTGAACAAAAAGTGTCAGAAAGGGCTTTGTCTTCAAGTGGTTAGAGTGGGTGATGTGTGACATAAGCTTCAAATGTTGTGCATAAAATACCAGGACAGTTCAACCCCCCCCCCAATGACCCCTTTTTGGAAAGAGTGTATTTTGGGGTGTAATTCCACATATAACCATGCCATGTTTGAACAATATATCATTCAGTGACAACTTTGTGTAAACAAAAAAAAGTCCGAAACTTGTGTCAAAATATTCCATGGACTCAATATGCCTCTCAGCAAATAGCTTGAAGTGTCTTCTTTCCAAAATAGGGTCAGTTGGGGGGGGTTGTTGTGCTATCTTGACATTTCATGGCCTCTGAAACTGTGATGGATAGTGAGGAAGTGAAATCACCATTTTACGCCCTTAGAAATCCTGAAGGCGGAGCTTGGTTTTCAGGGTCCTGTACATGGCTAGGCTCCCAAAAAGTCTCACATGTGGTATCCCCGTACTCAGGAGAAGCAGCAGAATGTATTTTGGGGTGTAATTTCACATATGCCCATGGCATGTTTGAGCAATATATCATTTAGTGACAACTTTGTGCAAAAAAAAAGTTTGTCATTTTCCCGCAACTTGTGGCAAAATATAAAATATTCCATGGACTCAACATGCCTCTCAGCAAATAGAGTGGGGTGTCTACTTTCCAAAATGGGGTAATTGGGGGGGGGGGTGCTATCTTGACATTTCATGGCCTCTGAAACTGTAATAGGTAGTAAGGAAGAGAAATCACCATTTTACGTCCTTAGAAATCCTGAAGGCGGTGCTTGGTTTTCGGGGTCCTGTATGCGGCTAGACTCCCAAAACATCTCACACATGTGGTATCTCAGTACTCAGGAGAAGCAGCAGGATGTATTTTGGGTGTAATTCCACATATAACCATGGCATGTGTGAGTAATATATCATTTAGTGACATCTTTGTCATTTTTTTTTGTCATTTTTCAATCACTTGTGACAAAAAAATAAAATATTCAATAGGCTCAACGTGTCTTTCAGAAATTTCCTTAGGGTATCTACTTTCCAAAATGGAGTCATTTGGGGGGGGGGGGTTGTACTGCCTTGCCATTTTAGGACCTCAAGAAATGAGAGTCATAATGCAGTCTTAAACTAAAAGCTGCATAAATTCCAGAAAATGTACCCTAGTTTGTAGACGCTATAAATTTTGCGCAAACCAATAAATATACGTTTATTGACATTTTTTTAACAAAGACATTTGGGTGAATACATTTTGGCCTAAATGTATGACTAAAATTGAGTTGGATTTTTTTATAACAAAAACTAGAAAATATTATTTTTTTTTCAAAATTTTCAGTCTTTTTCTGTTTATAGCGCAAAAAAATGACAAATCGCAGAGGCAATCAAATACCTTCAAAAGAAAGCTCTATTTGTGGGAAAAAAGGACGCAAATTTTGTTTGGGTACAGTATTGCATGACCGCGCAATTACTAGTTAAAGCAGCGCAGTGCCAAATTGTAAAAAGTGCTCTGGTCATTGAGCAGCCAAATCTTCCGGGGCTGAAGTGGTTAAAAGCCAACTAACTGTTGGAAAAAAGTTGCACATTTTGGAGGATCTAATTCATTGGGTGCCACACTAGCCTGGAGGGTAACCCCCTACAGATAACCCCCAGTCTATCAGGAAGTATGGGACACAAAACGCGATCGTTTTTAAGTATAGACCAATGTTTTTTTTAAACATTTTTAAATTTTATAATATTATCCAGAAAAAGTCGTGAAAAAGGACCACTTAAATCTCTCGGACACATTAGAATGGATTTTATTAGCAGGGAGTTCCTGTCTAGACCTCTAATGTGATTGATCTCCTCATCTAAAATGGCTACATTGTAGCCCTTCTCAATAAAACTATCTTTTAAGAGAGACACCTGATTTTCAAAATTACTGGTCAGTGTACAGTTCTGTTTAAGTCTGACAAACTGACTGCGAGGTAAAGATTTAAACCAAGTTTTGTGATGACAACTGTCAGTGGGTATATATGAATTCCGATCCTTTGTTTTGAAAAAAGTGCTGGTGATTAGTCTGTTATCAACAGCATGAATCTCCAAGTCCAAAAAGTGAATCTTATCGGCATGGGCCTCGTGTGAGGATTATACCTCCGTCGTTGGAATTCAAATATCTCATGAACAGTTCCAAAGATTCATGGCTCGCCTTCCATAGGAAGAGAACGTCGTCTATGTACCTGGCTGAGAGGACAAGCTCTGGTCGGGCACAGGTATAGACGACATCATCCTACCATTTGGTCATAAATAATTTAGCCAAACTGGGGGCAAATTTAGCCCCCATGGCCACACACCTCTCTTGTATGTAAAACTGATCGTTGAACCAAAAATAATTATGCGTGATGGATAAAGTGAGCAAATCGAGCATAAAATCTCTTTGAAGGCCTGACATATTAGACTCCCTAGATAAAAAAATGTTTAAGTGCCTCAAAACCTAATTCATGGGATATGCAAGTGTAAAGTGATGCAATGTCCGCCATAACTAATAAACCCTCACCATCCCATGTAATATGATCTAGAAGTTGGATGGTGTCCTTGGTATCTTTTAGATAGGTACCTTCATGACTATTGGCTGTAGATAAAATATAATATACTTTCCAATCCTAGTTGTGATGGAGTTAACCAACCCCCGGGTTGTCTCATTATTAGGATCAACATCCTTGTGTATTTTAGGCAGATAGTACATCGTAGGAATAGGGGGGGACGTTGGTATAAAAAAGACTTTCTCTTTTTTATCCAAAATGTGTGCCTTAAACCCTCTTTCTTCCTATTTGGTCCTTAGGAAAACCCCACCCATTCTGTGAAAGGAAGTCCTGGTTGTAATTGTAAGAGGGTTCATTATATGTGTCTCTATCGTGAGTCATATAGGGATAAGAACCATGTCCCGGCCTGGGTTGTCATCCCTTAAAGGGGACTATATATTAGATGTAGATACGTATCTATCATGAGGAGTTCCATATGCATCCCTAGGGTACTGGTTGTATGGTCTCTCAAAAGGGGTAGAGGGGGGAGGTGGAGGGGGGCGATGACTTCTCCCCCTACCACCCTAATTACCTCCTCTTCCCCTATTCAGGTGTGTGGGACGGCCTCCATTATGTAAATGGTGGCCTTTCTGAGATGGATTCTGATAGGAAGAATAATTTGGTGTATATTGATTATAATCCCTATAGTTGTGTCCATAAGGTTTAGTTTGATTATTTCCAGGAGTTCTTTGATAGTTAAACCTAGAAGGTTGTGATCCTCTTTCTGGGGATCTCCCTTCCCTATAACTAGATCTACAGATATCCCCAGGAGGTTTAGAATGCATGTTGGTCTCTGAAGTGGTAGGACCCTGGTTATAGGTTTGCATGGCTATATCTTCCTTATTTGCCATTTAAATACAATGCCAAATCGATAATCTCCAACATCTAAAATGTATTTCCTTTTCTTTTTGTTTTTTTGTTTGCCTTCCTCTTTTTCAAGAGTACTCCGCAGACTGGTGGAAGGAGAAATATATCTAGCATCATTTTTAAACAGTGCTACTTTTTCTTTAATTTCTTTGATTTCTTTATCAAGAAAAAATAATTTGGCCTTTTTTCTATATGTTAAGAAACTCAAAAACTTTAAACCAGCCTCGTTAAAATACTTGAACCAAGACTCAAGTTCAGATTCGCCTTTGTTGGGATTGACTTCCCAATGAAGGCTTCGAGGTACCATCTGTTCATTGATATACTGCTCTAAATAAGCCACATCCCATTGGGTGTACAATTCAGAAATAATCAGGTTTTTAAGCCTGAGGAATAATCCCTCTAATTGAGAATTGGTCTATACCTAAAAACAATTGCATTTTGGGTCCCATACTTCCTGATAG
Source organism: Aquarana catesbeiana (assembly GCF_042186555.1). Classification (NCBI taxonomy): domain Eukaryota; kingdom Metazoa; phylum Chordata; class Amphibia; order Anura; family Ranidae; genus Aquarana; species Aquarana catesbeiana. The sequence continues at coordinate 596,600,599 of NC_133325.1, read as the reverse complement.
ACCGGGGATTATCTTTAGGGGGTTACCCTCTTTGCAGGCAAGTGTGGCACCCAATGTATTAGACCCTCCCAAACGGGCAACTTTTTTCCAACAGTTAGTGGGCTTTTATTCTTGAAAAAGTTGTGCGGTGTCCCGAATCAATAAAAGTGGGAGGAATAAAATATGTTTGTTTTTCACTGGTAAAACATACCCAATGAAACATTTCATTACTTGCCATACTAAAAATGTAGTTTATCTCATCACATGCCGATGTGCTAAACAATACGTGGGACGAACCATTAGAACATTCTCCATCTGAGCATATTAATAATATTAACATTTTTTTAAAAGACAGGAAGGAACATGCAGTCCCCAAACACTTTGCACGGTGTCACAACAAAGACCCTATGGGTACCTCTTTTGTGGCAATAGATAAGTACACACCACCTTGGAGAGGAGGGTCCCTTAAAAGGGGTGTTTCCCAGATGGAGGTCAGATGGATTTATGAATTAAAATCCTACACGCCTTTTGGTATGAATGTTGATTGGAACATCAAGGCATTTATTAATAATGCTTGATGTCCCTTTCGGGATTAGTTGCAGTTGGTCTTTTTTACTGACAGTTTGATTATTATTGTATGTGGTATTATTCATTTATTTCTTATTTAGTGTTTTGTGTTGGCCCTCCTTTTTTTAATATACTTTCATATCCTACTTTTTTGTATCTGGCTTTCACCGAGTATATAGTGCTAGTTTATGTTTGCCTCTGTCACTCCATTTTTTTGTTGGTGGCTGTCATGCGTGTGGTGCGGGATGGCGTGTCTCTGTGCCGTTCGGCTTCATACATGTTAGCTCCGGGGTGACACCAAATGATTCCTTTCAGAAACAAGGCTTGATTCCCTTCCTCTGATTCAGATTGAGGCTTGGTTTCCCTTTTATTTTTGTTTCAGCCATGTTGGTTTGGAAAGGAGGTTTGGTCTCTCCCTCTGCTCCAAACTGAGGCTTGGCTTTTCATTTGACTCCTGCGGCCATGTCAATTCAAAAAGGAGGCTTGGTTAATCCATTTAATACAGGGGTTTTGCTTCCTGTAAAGCGTCCATTTTACTTCCTTTTTTTTTTCAGAAAGAGGCTTGGCTATCTGCTTTCAAACTGTGGCGGCCGTTTCAAGTAAACTACTTTGTTTTGAACAGCTGTGCTCTTTCCATCATGGACCCTAAAAAAATCGTGTTTTTTGGCATAGACTCCATGCCCCAATGACGTCATGTATGATGAAACTAGTAGGGCGGAGTTTATGTCCAGCGATACCACGCTACCTTGAGCTGCAGATTTTTAATGAAGGAACCTTTTATCCATTTGTTACATTGTATTGGACTTGTGGTCACTTTTAATGGCATTTTTTCAATAAAACCACTCTGGTTTTACACTATGTGGCGACTTTTTGCTTTTTTACATGAACCTCCATGGGAAAGAATGACAAATGAGCATCAGTGGCCGTGACGATATCCTTCTCTACCTTCAGTGGTTGGATCCTTCATGATGTGTCATTCCATGCATGATTAGACTCCTATAACATGGAGTCTAACTATCTGGTAAGGACACATCTTGTATCAATAAGTTGAAAGACGCATTTGGGTGTACGGTCGCTCACTATCTTTGGACACGTGTTGCAGCAATATATCACTTTATTTCTGTATGGACTTATATGGAAATCCTATGGACTGATTATTGTCACTTTATTTCATTTCATATGTTATATCACTATTTATTTAGCGCAGCAATTGTTTTATAAGTGTTTACAATGCGCATGTGCCATCATGGACAGCGAGAGAGACATATCTCTAAGTAAGTTAGACTATACTGCTTGAAACTGAGCTGAGCTGTCCTCCAGAGTTTACTACCACTTTAATTGCTTTGCCAGTTTGTGTCTCTGTCAGATCATTACAGTTTAGCTCTCACCTGCAGAGCACTAGACTCAGTGACACAGGGCTTGTGGACGATTTAGTTTCTTCACTGGAGGTGTCAGTTATTAGACAACAGACAGAGTTTATGCATTAAACCTGTGCAGTGTCATGCCACATGCCTCATATTTCAATACAAACAGAAGCTGCTCACATGGGAATTTGACGATTTACTATAGGTTGTGAGTACAGGCCAACAAATGCCACCAACAATCTACATTATCAATGCTGTTGTAATTATGATTAAATAATACATTTCATAAACTTCTGGTGGAGATGTACAGTCGGTTAGGCCTTAAGGAAGGAGCTTTACCGGAATCAAGGAGTCATGCTCATATAGTTTTAATTTATAAGCACCCAAAAGATCCATCTTCTTGTGCTTCATACAGGCCTATTGCTCTTTTGAATGTAGACTTTAAGGTTTTGAAAAATTTCATCTCCAGACGATTACAACCTTTGTTGTCTAATATTATTGATTCAGATCAGACGGGGTTCATGTCTGGTAGGGCTACCAATGTGAATTTGAGGAGATTATATACCAATATTCATGCCTCACATCTTAATACAGGATCTAGGGTCATTGGTATTTATAAAATGTTTGCAGGTCTTATATAGAAATCCCACAGCTGCAGTGAAGATGGGGGAAGGTTTGTCAACTGCTTTTATTTGTTTAGGGGTACTCGGCAGGGCTGCCCTCTCTCTCCGACCCTTTTTTCTATTGCTATGAAGCCTGTGGCGGAAGCTTTACGCACCTCCCCCAATATTAAAAAATTGCCGATTGGTTGGTTGGAGGAGAGGGTAGCCTTGCACGCAGATGACCTCTTACTATTTTTGAATGATGCTGGACCCTCTCTCCAAGGGGCTTTAAAGATATTGGACTCTTTTTCCTTGTCAAAAGAAGTTTATTGAGTATACAATGTTATAAAGATACATAAAGTAAGTTTACAAGGATCTATAAAGTAAGCTTATTGTTTTACAGTAGGGTTTATATAGGTAAATATCATGAAATTTAAAATATTAAACATTGGGTTCATGTAAACCTAAATTAAAGATATATATCATTTCCTTAGTTACTTTTGTAGGTATTTAAATGATTTATACCTACTATACATATTGTTTACAAGTAGAGTGTATATAGGTCAAATAAATTCTGATAATGAGCTTTAATCGTAAGATGGAGAAAAGGAAAGAGAAAGAAGAAAAAGGGTTGAAAGGTAGAGGTATGGTCCACAAGGTTGTCCCGCTCGTCAGTTTATTATTCTTTTTAGTTCTCTTTGAAGCCTTAGAATGGGTGTCTCTGTAAGTCATTTAATCTGTTACCATGGCAACAGGACAGAGTCATTGAAGTTTGACAGGAACTGTTGTTTTATCCAAGGATGCCAAAGTTTTTCAAATTTTGGAATTTGATTTTGATCGATGGCTACCATCTTAGCATGGGACATTGTATTATTCATTCTGTGAATTGTTTCTGCTAGTACCAATGTAGGAGATTTCCATGCCTTGGCCACTGTTTGTTTTGCAGCCGTTATTAGTTGGATCATAAGTTTAAATTGAGAGAGTGTTAACCATTCCGGTTTTAGATTAAGTAAAGTTAAATATGGATCTGGTTGTATTATTTTTTTAAATATTTTAGATGCAATCACGAAGACTTCCTTCCAGAAGGTTTGGATTACTGGGCACGTCCACCATATGTGTAAATATGTGCCTATTTCTGGGCATCCTCGAAAACAAAGAGCTGAGGTATTAGGTGAATATTTTGCCACTCTAGCGGGTACAAGGTACCAGCGAGTTAGGACTTTATAATTTGTCTCCAGTGCTAAGATGTTGGGTGAAGATGACTTAGATGTGAGCCATATGTTAGACCAGTCCGTGTCTTCTAAAGTTCGTCCCAGGTCCTCCTCCCACCTCTGAACGTAAGAGGGTCTATTAAGATTTGCTACTCCATATAATTGATTATAAAGTGATGAAATTGTACCTTTAGCAAATGGATCTTTTGTACAGATTGATTCAAAAATGGATAATTGGGATAATGGTGTATCCCCCTTTAGGAATGGTGTATAGAAATTTTTGATTTGGAGATATCTAAATATCTCAGAGTTTGGTAGATCATATTTTTCTCTAAGCGATGGGAATGAAAGGAATGATTTAGATGCTATGAAATCATTTAGTGTCTGAATGCCTGATGTTGTCCAAGCTTTAAAAGAATTTGGGTAGATCCATGTCGGATAAAAGGCCGGATTTCTGATAAAAGAAAGGAGAAGATTGTGTGGAGATTGTAACTGATATTTGGTTTTTAGTTTATCCCAGAGAGATAAGAAGTGTTTAGTTATGGGATTATGAATTTTAAAGCGGTCTTTAGGATCAAGCCATAATAAATTTGATATTAATAGAGGGTCATTTTCTGAAGCTTCTATAAATACCCATAATGGGATTTCCTGTTTTGCATGGTATTTGGACAGACTGGCCAAATGTGCTGCTCTGTAGTAGTTAGTAAAATTAGGGTATCCCAGGCCTCCTTTATTTTTGGGAAGATGTAGTGTGTGTATAGGTATACGTGGTTTAGAAGAGCCCCATATAAACGAAGTTGCTCTTTTTTGTACTATTCTCAAAAAATAGGAAGGAATTGGAATAGGGAGGACTCTGAATAGATAAAGCAATTTGGGTAGAATAGTCATTTTGATTGCATTAATCTTCCCTATCCAGGATAAAGGAAGTTGCGACCATTGTTTTATTAGATTTGTGATCTGTCTTAATACAGGAGGATAATTGGTTGAGAATAAGTCAGAATGAGATGCTGTTAAATGAATTCCAAGATATGGGATTGATTTTTCTGCCCATGTGAATGGGAGTGCAGCCCTAGCCGGGATCAATTCCATGTTTGTGAGTGAAATATTAAGCACTAGGCATTTCTTAGGATTAATCATAAAGCCGGATAGGGCTGCAAATCCATCAAGAGCTGGTATTAAGTTAGGACCAGAGACCTGTGGTGATGATAGAAAAAGTAATATATCGTCTGCAAATATACATAATTTGTGTGTAATACCTCCTACTTCAATGCCAGTTATAGTTTGGTTTGTTCTGATGTATTGGGTTGGACTCTTTTTCAACAGTCACAGGGTTGAAGGTAAATTGGACTAAATCCTTGCTGTTCCCAATAGATATGAAGGCCCGTAGTACGGCTTTGAATGATATTCCATTGCAGTGGGTGGAGAATTTCAAATACTTAGGAGTTGTAATTTCCGCCAAGTTTCTGAATTTATTTCCCTGAATTTGACTCCAATTCTGAGAGATATTGGGTCAAAATTGAAAGCATGGAAGTCTCTACCATTGTCTTAATTGGGACGTATTAATCTTTTAAAAATGAAAATTATACCAAAATGTATGTATCTATTTAGACACTCTCCCCAGTGGCTTCCTATATCCTTTTTTACAAGATTAAACCAACTTTTTATATCTTTTTTTATGGGGATCTAAGAACCCCAGGTTCAAATTAACCACCCTGATGCTCCCCTGTTCTGAACAGGGAGGACTAGCCTTTCCAGATTTATACAAATACTTTTTAGCCACTCACATGGTGGCTGAACCCTGATATATATAACTCCTCTACTTGGCTGGAAGCGGTAGTAGTAGGTTCTATGGATGCTCTCAAGGCTCTTTTATTTAGGGGCCGTAGGGCACCATACCAGTTGACTGCTTCAATGCATATTACTATTCGAGTTTGGGAGGCTGGTCTTAGATGTGAGCAATATCTTAAGGGTGCAATTTCTCCAAGTGCCCCTCTATGGTTTAATCCTACTCTTCCTCAATTCTTTAAAGCACCAGAGCCTATTACATTGACTAAATATAATATTAAATTACTTTCTCAAGTGATTACTGATCAGAAATTATTTACTTTCTCTACACTAGGGATGAGCTTCGAGTTCGCGTCCCCCCCAAAGCACCTTGTCCCCATGTTGATGGGGACAAGGGCCTCATCCCCACAACCCTTGCCCGGTGGTTGTCTGCAGGCGGGGGGCTTATCGGAATCTGGAAGCCCCCTTTAACAAGGGGACCCCCAGATCCCGGCCCCCCCGTGTGAAATGGTAAGGGTGTACAAAAGTACCCCTACCATTTTACAAAAAAGTGTCAAAAATGTTAAAAATGACAAGAGACAGTTTTTGACAATTCCTTTATTTAAATGCTTCTTCTTTCCATCTTCTTTCTTCTATCTTCTTTCGGTTTCTTCCTCCATCTTCTTCTTCCTCTGGTTCTTCCTCCGATCCTCTGCTTCTTGCTCCGGTTTTCTCATCCGGCATCTTCCTCCTCTGCGTCTTCTTCCCTTCTTTGTTCTCGGGCCACTCCGCATCTATGATGGGAGGCTCCCACTGTGTGACGCTTCTCGTCTTCTGACGGTCCTTAAATAATGGAGGGTGGGGCCACCCGGTATCCCCGCCCCCTCTGACGTCACGGGGAAACCCTCAGGGAAGTCCCCGTCAAGTCCCCGTGCGTCAGAGGGGGACAGGGTCACCGGGTGGCCCCGCCCTCCGTTATTTAAGAACCGTCAGAAGACGAGAAGCGTCACACAGCGGGAGCCTCCCATCATGGATGCGGAGCGGCCCGAGAACGAAGAAGGGAAGAAGACGCCGCGGAGGAAGATGCCGGACAAGAACACTGGAGCAAGAAGCAGAGGATAGGAGGAAGAACCAGAGGAAGAGGCAGAAACCGAAGGAGGATAGAAGAAGGAAGATAGAAGAAAGAAGATGGAAAGAAGAAGCATTTAATCTGGGGTCTCAAACTGGTGGCCCTCCAGCTGTTGCAAAACTACAAGACCCATGAGGCACTGCAAGGCTGACAGTAACAAGCATGACTCCATCACGCAGAGGCATGATGGGACTTGTAGTTCCGCAACAGCTGGAGGGCCACCAGTTTGAGACCCCTGATTTAAATAAAGGAATTGTCAAAAACTGTCTCTTGTCATTTTTAACATTTTTGACAGTTTTTTTGTGAAATGGTAGGGGTACTTTTGTACCCTCTTACCCTTTCACACAGGGGGGCCGGGATCTGGGGGTCCCCTTGTTAAAGGGGGCTTCCGGATTCCAATAAGCCCCCCGCCCGCAGACCCCCACAACCACCGGGCAAGGGTTGTGGGGATGAGGCTCTTGTCCCCATCAACATGGGGACAAGGTGCTTTGGGGGGGACCCCAAAGCACCCTCCCAATGTTGAGGGCATGTGACCTGGTATGGTTCAGGAGGGGGGCGCTCTCTCGTCCCCCCTCTTTTCCTGCGGCCTGCCAGGTTGCGTGCTCGGATAAGGGTCCGGTATGGATTTTTGGGGGGACCCCACGCCATTTTAAAAAAAATTTGGCGCGGGGTTTCCCTTAAAATCCATAGGCCTGGTATGGAATTTAGGGGGACCCCCACGCCACTTTTTAAAAAAATTTTGGTTCGGGGTTCCCCTGTGGGGAAATCCCATGCTGTTTTTTTCAATGAACTTTTATGTGTATTGTCGGACCAACAATTCATTAATAGCTGCGAGTAGTTTTAAATGACTTTTTCCTTTGAAATGTCATTTTGCTGTCAGACTGTTCCAAACACGGGAAACATGCGCCCCTTTACAGGCATACTATAGACACCCCCCAGGTATGAAATTTAAAGGAATATTAAACTTTTATTGTTTCACTTTAAGCATTTTTAAAATCACTGCTCCCGAAAAAACGGCCGTTTGTAAAACTTTTTTTTGCATTGATCCATGTCCCCTGGGGCAGGACCCGGGTCCCCAAACACTTTTTATGACAATAACTTGCATATAAGCCTTTAAAATTAGCACTTTTGATTATTCATGTTCGAATCCCATAGACTTTAACGGTGTTCCTGTGCTTGAACAAATTTTTTGCCTGTTCGCATGTTCTGATGGGAACCAAACGGGGGGGTGTTCGGCTCATCCCTACTCTACACTTACTTCGACTTTTAACGTTCCAAGTTCCCATCTATTTAGAGATTTCCAGCTTCTTCATACTTTTCATTTCCACAGGATAGTTTAATGATTAGACAATCCACTTTAGAATCAGCGCTTAGATCTGAGTGTCTGGATAAGCCCACCTCAAGATAGAAATTAATGTAAGATTAGAATACAATCTTGCCATTAGAGGTTCTTAGAGCTAGGTGGGTGCGAGGTATATCAGATTTGGATATGGAGGATTGGAGGGGTGTGTGGGATTTCGCTTTGCGATCTTTGGTATCTTTGAGAGACTGCATGATCCACGCTACACAGACTTCAAAAGATAAATCCTGTGTGCTCTTCAGAGTATTGGCGATGTGGCGCAATTCAGGGGGATTTTACACACATTTTCTGGACTTTCTGGACATTTTCTGGACTCTTTCACTTCTGCTCCTTTACCGGTTTCAATGTCTGTTTGCTTACTGGGTCTGGTAGAGGCTATTCTTCCAACAGTGTCTGAGCGAGTGTTTGCTAATATAACATTATTCTACGCAAGAAAAGCTATTGCGTTGCATTGGAAGAAACCTTGTCCTCTTACACTCCTATACTGAAAACAATTGATAAATAATAATTTCCCATTGTATAGAGATACTTACATGAATAGGGGTTGTCCTAGTAAGTACAATAAAGTGTGGGCAAAGTGGCTGGACAAACTGTATAAGGCATCTAATGCCCATGGGGGCCATTAATTATAATATGAATTTTTCCATATAAGGAATGCTTGGGGTCACTGATAGAAGGAATGAATGTTTTTATTTTATGTCCCATTTTTCTTTTCTGGCTTGGTTTGGTATTTAAGTGGATAAATGGGATGGTTTTGATTTAAGCTTTGATAAAATATATATATAGAAGGAAAGGGGAAAAGAGAATTTTTTTTTTTTTGGATTAATAGTTGATATATTGGATTTTGAAACTGTATTAATATATCTTAGGTTCAATGTGTATGATGTCTTCTTGTGTTTTTGTTTTTTTTTTTTGTTTGTTTGTTTATTAAGAAATGTAATAAAAAGATTTAAAAAAATGATATATTAGATTCCAGGTCATAAATACGATTATGGTTTTAGTGTCTACTGACCCAATGATAATTCTGTCATAAGGTAAAAATATAATATTTTGATGTAGAACAAATTAGAAGTAAGAATTGTTTTAAGATACCAATCATTGTTATGAAAGACATGTAAATCGTGACTATATCTGCATAAAACATCTATATAGTCATCAGCACCAATATACAAACAGAGACACATATTATTTAACAGATAGTTCAGAACACGTTTTTTCTTTGTATTACTTTTATTTTATTTTATTTTATTTTTTTCATTACCTGAATTCACAAAAGTCAATCATTAGATTTTTTTTTTTTTTTTTTTAACCAATGGAAAATAAGTCATATCTTATTATAATTTTTATGATCCTATTGTCTAACATGGTATTTAGGATGAGGATAGATGCCATGAAAGGCACTATATCACACACTGACTTAGATACGCAGACACACACACTCCACTCATTAACTCATACCTCCTACATTCATGAAGTTTCCTGGACACCTTATGCTTTGAAACTCGGAGGTCGCAAGAAGTAATTCCTCTTTAAGAGTAGCCATCTTGAAAGCCATGGCAGCCATTCTAAAAACTCTGGTAACCAGCAATTCAGACCCGTAGCTATTTTGGAATGGATAATTATGTTGTGATGATTTTTACCTTATATATATTTTGTGTTATCTTAAATATTTACTTATTGATTATTATACAGTTGGATAACTATTTCCCTCGAATCAGTAACTGCCTTGTAGATTTTTCTCTAAAGATTCAATTTTCAATATTTTTTCATTTTCATAGTTTCCATACTATTGACATAACAAACGTCTAATATTATTTCACGTTGTTAACCACGTACTTGCCTGCAGTACAGTAATGGTTGAAATTGTGAAAAAACGACGTTCTGTCTTATTGTCATTTTTACAAGGTTATTGATTATATAGGGAAGTTTACCATTGCTGTGTCATTTCAAAGGTACTACACTCCCAATTAGCGGGTGTTTCAATTGATATTCAGGCTTTTATGTAGCACAATTATTATTTTAATTTTATGTAACATTTGTTTTGTCAACCAATCTATATAACTATTTTGTATGGTTATATGTCTGGGAAGTTTATCATTGCTGTGTCATTTCAAAGGTGCAACTCTCCCATTAGCGGGTGTTTCAATTGAGATTCATAATGTTTTTGTCAATATATATATATATATATATATATATATATATTTATATTTATTTATTTTGTATGAATGCATGTCTGGTGAATAAATCTCCTATATTTAGTCTGTGTTTGGTTGATTGACCCTGTATCTTAAAAATATATTATCGTTTAAAAGTGACTAAATCATAAATACCGTGCAGGAAAATTCTCCTTATAAGCACGACAATGCACAAATTTTAATGTGGATTTACATTAAGGGTCAGTGTGGGTCAGGAGATTGTTACTGGCTCTCCATGGAGCCAGTTCACATATCTCCGGAGCGGCTCCAGTGCGAATTGCACAATGGTCCTGTGTGTTTTCTGGCCTGTTTCAGTTCTGATTTTAGCCCAAAATTCAGGCTAAAATCGGATCTGAAACGGTGAATGGAGACGCATCAGACCCTCTGCTGTGAGCGGCTCCGTTCCTCAGTGTGAACCCAGCCTCGAAGCATAACTCCAGAAAGCAGATAACTGATTTAGCCATGCTCCCTCTGCCTCAGGTCAATGTACACAAAATAAAATTGTTAAAATGACTCTGCCTATGGGGTTGACTTGCTAAAGGAAAATAGACTGTTCACTTTTGCAAGGGAATTTTACTTTATAGGGAAATTTTTCCTTAGCCTAGCGAATGAGGTGAAGCTTGCTGACTATCACATGCAAGAAAAAAAATACAGTTGTTTTGATTTTTTGTGGGGTTTTTTGTGTATATATATTTGTGTCCAGACAATAGAGTATTTGCCACATTTATGGTAGCTTTCCCTTGCAAAGTGAATAGGTTATTTGCAGTTAGTAAATTATCTGCCATGCATAATAAAGTGTTTACATATTCTGAACAAGCAGTAAAAGCACATTAAAACAAGTCCTCATTCACCTCTGTTTCTATTAATGGCTGGGAGAAATTACTTGTCAATGTTCATTGAAATATTAGCTATTCTTCTATTACAACAGAATCTTGACAGCCTGTCAGCGCTCTAATGTAAACAATTAGCAGGTGTTTCTAAGCAGCTTGTTAACCACTTGCCGCCTGCCCACAGTGCATTTACTATGAGCGAGCAGCAGCTGGAGGCTAGGCGACATACCTGTATGTCGCCGCTTACTTCCTGGTTTACGGGCGAGCATGAGTGCCCCCTGCTGACCTGTGCTATGATTGGCCACAGCACGTTTGTCAGCAGGTTGCAGCCAATCATTTTGGATGCATACCTGCTTATCGGCTGTGGCCAATCACAGCCCTTAAGCTATCCATTATTATATATGTGCTCCAACTCAAGAGACTCTCAGAATTATAGAGTTAGGACTGCAGTACACTGGGGTGCTGTGATGTGCCTGCTGCAGCTCACGCATGTAATTGCAAATATGTGCAAACTAAACCCCTTGTTTTTAACGTTAACTGTTAGACAAGGTCAATTCAGTTTGTTGCAGGCTGGCTGAAAAGTGAGCTGGGAATTTTTCTTTGTTGTTTTTTGAAATACGTTACACTTCCATGTGTTTCTTGCTGTAAAGGCCAGTTATAAGTTGGGGTGGTTGCCATTTGTTTGCACTGTAGGTAATTGGTGAGGGGATGTACTGGATACCTTCGCTGCCATTGTGCTATTGCTGGGTGTCCAGTGCACCCCTGTACCTTTTTAAGGAGGGGTGGGCTCCCTCCAGACATACCTGGCCTTAATCTGTCTATTATTACATATGTGCTCCAACTTTTGAGGCTCTTGGACTGCTTTACACTAGGGTGTCATGACGTGGCTGCTGCAGCTTACACTTGTATTTGCAAATGTGTACAAACTAAACCCCTTGGTTTTAACATGAACTGTTAGGGTCAATTCAGATGTGTTGCAGGCTGACTGGCAAGTGAGCTGGGAAATTTTGTTTTTTGTTTTTTTGACAGATCTCAATGTTTGTAAACACAGACTCTGGCTGGATTTCTCCCTGCTGTTCAGAACTCAAAGCAGCACACATACACTTGGAAACAGTTAACCCCTTGATTGTCTTCCTGATCAGGGGCGTACCTAGAACATTTGGCACCCCCAATTTTAAAATGTAAAAACAAAAAAAAATGCACGAAAATTTGGCATTGTAAAAATATGAACTTGGCCTACCTTAAAAGTGGACTGTAGGCCCTACACTAGGCTGGTGCAAGGATTATTTTTCTATACAGGTGAAAGTGCAGTTTGCATCCATAAATATATCATGATGCTCTACCACAAATATTACATGATGCTCCACCACAAATATTACAGCATGCTCCACCACAAATATTACAGCATGCTCCACCACTATTATTACAACATTCTCCACCACTATTATTACATTATGCTCCACTACTAATATTACAGCATGCTCCACCACTAATATTACAGCATGCTCCACCACTATTGTTACATTATGCTCCACCACTAATATTACAGCATGTTCCACCACAAATAGCACAGCACGCCTCCAAACCCACCAGTGAATCTTTGTACTCCCCAGAATGGCTTTGTTACCTCCAGGAGACCTCTGCACCTCCCCTCCCCCAGCCTGCATCTGTCCCCCCTCGTACACCTCTGCACCCCCAGAATCCTCTGTATCCTTAAGTAAGCCTCCATAAGTGCCAGCACCCCTCTGCACATCTCTGCAGCTCACACACACACACACACACACACACACACCACTGCACTGCACTGCACTGCACTGCACTGCACTGCACTGCCGCACTAACGATTAGAAGCTCTGTGATGCCTGCTATAGTGGCCGAGCAATTCACTGTACACAAGCCAGAGCCTGTCCCGGTCAGACGCCCCCCCCACTGTAAAATGTGAACTGCTGACCAGAGGTGTAAAGGGAGAAGCCAGGCACCACAGAGCTTCTCCCCACATCACTTTATAGCAGGCTGGAGTCCCCTCCTGGCTGTCTGCCTCTGCTTGCCTCTCTGCACATTGCTCGGCTGCACCAAGAGAAGGAGCAGAGCTGCCAGCACGCTCCATTGGGACTACCAATGAAAAAAAAATTTTTCAACTGCACCCCCTCAATGTGAGGCACCCGGGGCGGACCGCCCACCCTGCCCCCACATTGGTACGCCACTGTTCCTGATCACTCCTGTCACCCAGCCAGTGCCATTAGTATAGTGCCAGTGTACAGTATTATTACTAATCACTTTATCAGTGTCAGTTTCCCTCCCAGCCAGTGACAGTTAACACCAGATTTCTCCCCACAATATCACAGTCACACTTTAATTCACTGATCACCATCATTACTAGTATAGTGTCTGTGCGGACCAGTATCTTGATCACAATCAAAACAATACTAGTGTCCCCAAAAGTATAGTGTCACCCAAAATCACAGTGTTAGCAGGATCAGCCCCTGATCACTGTCAGAACTTACACCATGTGGCAGACTATATTCTGACCTAAATTTATGGAGAAATTTCATTTTATTGGATATGTTTATAACAAAGTAGAAAACTTCTTTTTTCTTCAACATTTTCGGTATTTTTTTGTTTATATAATAAAAAATATAAAAAACCCAGTGGTCATCAAATACCACCAAAAGAAAAGCTCTATTTGTGTTTAAAAAAATTATAAAAATTTAATTTGCGTACAGCGTTGCATGATCAAGCAATTGCTTGTTAAGGTAACGCAAGGCTGAATAGCAAAAAATGATGTGGGGAAAAACTTTTGGTGGTCAAGTGGTTAAATATGTTCTATAGCCAAGCAGTCAGTCCTCTGGCCTTTAGGGGCACTGTGCACATTAAGTGTGTTCCCAGGGGGAGGAGGAGGAAGAGGAACACACTTCTGGGCTAAGGGGGAGAGGGAAGCCAAACACTAAGATGCTGTTATAAACCTGTTCACCCTTCATTACCACGTACCTCATCTAATGTGGCATCCATGTTTAAAATATCTAACATCCATATTTATTCTTTGTCTTTTACTTTTAAGGTATTTTTTTTAAATACAGCACTACTATTTATTACTCCTCCCTCCTAAATTATTGAACCCTCTATATAATTATTCTGAACAAGCAGTCTCTTTATCAGACTGGAACTACTGGGGAAACGAAAACTCCCTTTAGCAATCAGTATAGGATAAGATGTCCAGACAAAATAGATTTTATTTGCAATTAAAAAAACATTTCCAACATTCACACTGCATAGTATAACCAGACATCCTTAAATAAGTATTGTTGTAGGGGCAGGTTATGTGAAATAATAAAACAATTACTTAGGTTGGTCCTAGAAGAACCAGTTTTGGCAATATTTCAAGATGGTTTAAAGTGGAGTTCCACCAAAACGTGGAATCTCTGCTTATCTGCTTCCTCCCCCCCTTCGGCACCTTTCAGGGGGAAGGGGGGGACAGGTACCCGTTTTTGACAGGTCCACTTCCGGGAAACAGCGCCATGACGCTGTCCCTCGGAAGTTCGGCCCCCCTTCTCCTTCCTCCGCCGCCAGGCCAGTTAGAATGCACAGCACGCTTTGCACATGCACATTAGGGAACCCGCTGTGAAGTCAAAAAGCTTCACAGCCGGTCTCCCTTACAAGGAATGGCGAAAAAATTGGCTGGGGTGCCGCGAGAACCCTGGACAGGTAAGTGTCCTAATATTAAAAGTCAGCAGCTACAGTATTTTTAGCTGTTGAGTTGACTTTTAATTTTTTTGTGGGAGGGGCGGAACTCTGCTTTAAACTTCTATTATATTTCAGCGATCTAAATACAAAATAATCATTGACTACAGATAAAATTAACATATATTGGTCAAAATGAATTCTCAGTTAGTGCTACCTGCCTGTTGCTTGTGCCAATTCACAACTATTATGTTAGTATACTTTCCTATCATTTCTGTTGATTGGGTCTAAGATCTCCCTTGATTTTCCCTTGATAACTGTCACACAAAAATTGGAAGTGCAATACTTTCTTTGCTTTCTCTCACGTAAAATGAATGATAAAATGCGTGGTGGTAGAGAATTCAACCATACTCAGAAATAACTGTGACTGACCCCATGCTTAGTTGTATTTTCTTTGTGTATTCTTCTATCTCCTTAAAGTGGATCTTGCACTGAAATATCAAGGCCTGCTTATTTAGTGTATTACCCTTCTCCTTGCTAAAATGCTGCAATAAACTTAAAAAAATAACAAAAAACAAAAGTTAAACAATGTACTTTATATTCCCTCGACTTCCACCCACAGCACCTAGGCGAGTTGACTTCATCATGCTTCCCGAATCACTGTGTAGTGGCTTCTCAAAAGACTTGATATTGATTCTACAAAGTCATATATTAAATAATTATATTCATTTTTTTTTTTTTTTAATTTTAATTTACTTTGAGACCTAAACGTTAGTGGCAGGATTAGTGGTATCAAAGCAATATAACAAAACGCTTACAATGGTATTTAACAGACCAAAAAAGAGGGAATTAAAAACGTTAACTGTTAGGGTTTACATACACTTTAACTACAGTCCTCTGTCATTTGGTAATATTATGCACATCAGTGCAGTGTGTGATCAACATGAGTTAAGGTAGGCTTGGCAGGGCAGCAGCTGTCAGACATTGGGTTATCTCTCAACTCTAAGTTCCAGAGTTTAAAGTCACACTCAGACAAAGCAAAATAAAATGATTGTAAAGGCTGATTTTTTTCTGACAATAACAAACATGTTATACTTATCTGATCTGTGCAATGATATTGCACAGAGCAGCCGATTACCTCTGCTTGGTCTCACCCACTGGCGCTCTCTCTCTCTGCTCTTGCTCTCCTCTGAGTGCCCTCACAGCAAGCCAGCCGTTATGGGGCACTCGTGTGGGTGTGCTCCCAAGCTGGGCTATGTGCGTCCATAGATACAGACTGCGCTCCCTCCTCGCATGATTTGACTGCTCTCAGTGAAGCTTGTGAGAGAAGGAAGAGCAAAGAAAAGGGCTGTGAATGGGAAAAGCACTGAATTGATACAGAACTCAGGTAACTGTTTAGGTAGGGACTGGGGGCACTGATATTGGAAAGTTTCTACCTTAATGCAGAGAATGCATTAAAGTATAAAAACCTTTTGCCTTTTGAACCACTTTCAACTAAATAAAGGAGCAAATGTAAATTCTTTGCAGGTAAGGACTGAATTTGCAGATTCCTACATAAGCCGAAACACTTTCTAATCTAGGATAATTTTTCTATATAGAGGACATCTCCTAGATAGCTTTGTCACACTTCATTATTAACACTGGATACCAAATTTGACCTTTTTAAAGTGGAATATTTTTTATTTAATTAACTCAACTACTATACAATTATAACTTTGAAATCAGTTACAATTCTACCTCTGTTCAAATTGATATACAGCAAGGTCCTTTTTTTTATCTAATTGATGCCCCTTTTACACTTTTTTTTTTTGGCGGGGGGGATGAGGAAATAATTGTTTTTAATTATTGTATTGTTCTTAGCTGGGTGGCAATGGCATTTAATTTTTCTACCCTTTATAGGTTCTCTGCTACTGTAGGAAATGCAGGGGCCACCTCTTGCCATGTAGCTCCTTTTAAAAATTCTTAACATACAAGATAGGACAAGACTAGATGTTCTCAATGGTTCTGTTAAAGACTGAAGATTTCACTTACCAAAGGTCGAGTAGATGAGAGTTGGCAGAATAAAAATTTTGGATGCATATTAATGCTGATTTACTAAAGGAGCTAAAAATTTTCACACAATAAATCCACTTCAGTTATTCATCAATGCAGGGGTTGGCAAATTACGGCCCACAGGCCGCACCTGGCCCGCCGCCGCTAAATGTCTGGCCCGTCAGTGCACGTGATGAATTCACATGCACCCGGCCTGCAGACATTTTAAGTAAGAGCAGAGTGGAGCAGGGACCAGGAAGCTGAATGAGAACACGGGAGAGACACACAGCAGCGTTGATAAGACAGCGGGAGCTTCCAGAGTTAACTTTTCAGGTGATTGGTTGCTAGGTGGCCCTAGCAACCAAACACCAGCTTGATATGAATATAATCTTTTTTTTAATATGAAAAATTATCTACAGAAGCTCCCGCTGTCTTATCCTGCTGCATGGGGCAAGTTAGGAAACGGAAGAGCTGCTGGGGGGGTCTGTGTAATATGCACGGGGGCTGTGTAATATGCAGGGGGGCTGTATACTGTAAAGGGGTCCAGAGGTACAGGGGCTATGTAATGTAAAGGGGTACAGAGGTGCAGGCTGTGTACTGTAAAGGGGGTCCAGAGGTGCCGGTGTTGTGTAATGTAAAGGGGTCCAGAGGTGCAGAGGGCTGTGTAATGTAAAGGTGTCCAGAGGTGCAGGGCTGTGTAATGTAAAGGGGTCCAAAGGTGCAGGGGGCTGTGTAATGTAAAGGGGTCCAGAGGTGCAGGGGGCTGTGTAATGTAAAGGGGTCCAGAGGTGCGGGGGCTGTGTAATGTGAAGGGGTCCAGAGGTGCAGGGGGCTGTGTAATGTAAAGGGGTCCAGATGTGCAGGGGGCTGTGCAATGTAAAGGGAACCAGAGGTGCAGGGGGCTGTGTAATGTAAATGGAACCAGAGGTGCAGGGGGCTGTGTGAAGTAAAGAGAACCAGGGTGCAGGGGGCTGTGTAATCTAAAGGGGTCCAGAGGTGCGGGGCTGTGTAATGTAAAGGTGTTCAGAGGTGCAGGGGGCTGTGTGAAGTAAAGAGAACCAGGGTGCAGGGGGCTGTGTAATCTAAAGGGGTCCAGAGGTGCGGGGCTGTGTAATGTAAAGGTGTCCAGAGGTGCAGGGGGCTGTGTAATGTAATGGGGTCCAGAAGTGCAGGGGACTGTGTAATGTAAAGGGGTCCAGAGGTGCAGGGAGATGTGTAATGTAAAGGGAACCAGAGGTGCAGGGCTGTGTAATGTAAAGGGGTCCAGAGGTGCAGGGGGCTGTGCAATGTAAAGGGAACCAGACGTGCAGGGGCTGTGTAATGTAAAGAGAACCAGAGGTGGGGGGCTGTGTAATGTAAAGGGGTCCAGAGGTGCAGGGGGCTGTGTAATGTAAAGCGGTCCAGAGGTGCAGGGGGCTGTGTAATGTAAAGGGGTCCAGAGGTGTAGGGGGCTGTGTAATATAAAGGAGTGCAGAGGTGCAGGGGGCTGTGTAATGTAAAGGGAACTAGAGGTGCGGGGCTGTGTAATGTAAAGGGGTCCAGAGGTGCAGGGGGCTGTGTAATGTAAAGGGGTCCAGAGGTGCAGGGGGCTGTGTAATGTAAAGGGAACTAAAGGTGTGGGGCTGTGTAATGTAAAGGGGTCCAGAGGTACAGGGGGGCTGTGTAATGTAAAGGGGTCCAGAGGTGCAGGGGGCTGTGTAATGTAAAGGGATCCAGAGGTGCAGGGGGCTGTGCAATGTAAAGGGAACCAGAGGTGCAGGGGGATGTGTAATGTAAAGAGAACCAGAGGTGTGGGGCTGTGTAATGTAAAGGGGTCCAGAGGTGCAAGGGGCTGTGTAATGTAAAGAGAACCAAAGGTGGGGGGCTGTGTAATGCAAAGGGGTCCAGAGGTGCAGGGGGATGTGTAATGTAAAGGGGTCCAGAGGTACAGGGGGATGTGTAATGTAAATGTGTCCAGAGGTGCAGGGGGTTGTGTAATGTAAAGGGGTTCAGAGGTGCAGGGGGCTGTGTAATGTAAAGGGGTCCAGAAGTGCAGGGGGCTGTGTAATGTAAAGAGGTCAAGAGGTGTGGGGCTGTGTAATGTAAGGGAGTGGGTGGGAGACCCTGTAGCGATGCCAGAGCCTCGAGGGAGTGAAACTGCATGCTTGCTCAGGGTGAACTGGCTTTGTATTAGTGAAGCACCTTAAAGTGAGGTAAAACTGTTTTGTTATTATTACTATGTTAGGATGATTATTATCTTCATTTATTAGCAGGTGAATGCGACCCTCCATGCATTCACATACACTGAATCTTAATTGCCCTTAAGTGCAAAAAGGTTGCTGACCACTTGCATTAATGTGAAATTAAGAAAATTTCTGTTTACATATTTAATCTGCACAAGACTAGGTATGCAAAGTGAACAGAATGCGCTTTTAACCCAAATGGTTAATAGAAGTAAGGCCTCATGCACACGAGACGCTGTTAAACGCGCGTTCAGAGGCAGTTGGACACTTTTTTCAACTGCCCCTGAACTCATTCAATGTTATCCTATGTGTCCATGTACACAGTCTCGTTTTTTGGCGTTTTTAGGCAGTTGTGTTTAACCTCGTTTTTCCAGAAGCAAAAAAATGGGTTCAGACGCAAAAGTTTTCCACGTTTCGGACGCCAAACGCGGCGTTTGCGTTTATAAGTGTTTTTAAAGGAACCCGATTTTTTGGACCAGAAAACACAGAAATATGATGGTAAACTACAGCAGACAATGACATTTTGCGACCCGACTTTGGGGCCACTTAATGCTAGGAACCCCAAATTTGGTATGCAAACACAGTGGAACTAGCACTACAACATATCTATTTGAGGTTCCTAGCACCAAGTGGTCCCAAGATACAGGGCCCCAAAGGTGGATCGCAAAATATCATTCTCTGATTTTGGGGCCCGTATCTCGGGGTCACTTAGTGCTAGGAACCCCACATTTGGTGTGCAAACACCAGATACGGGGCCCCAAATTCGGGTCGCAAAATGTCAAGCACTT
The DNA here is from genome assembly GCF_042186555.1 of Aquarana catesbeiana. NCBI lineage: Eukaryota > Metazoa > Chordata > Amphibia > Anura > Ranidae > Aquarana > Aquarana catesbeiana. The sequence goes on along the minus strand of NC_133325.1, from coordinate 596,580,879 downwards.
TTCTGCAGCAGAGAATGACATTTTGTGACCCAAATTTGGGGCCCCGTATCTCGGGGCCACTTGGTGCTAGGAACCCCAAATTTGGATATGTTGTAGTGCTGTTCCACTGTGTTTGCATACCAAATTTTGGGTTCCTAGCTCCAAGTGGCCCTGAGATATGGGGCCCCAAAGTTGGGTTGCAAAATGTCATTCTCTGCTCTGCAGACGCTTCTGGACGCAAACGCGGTTAAAAAACGCGGCATGCAAATGCCGGTTTCAGCTTTTAAAAATGTGTTCGGCACAGTTTGCACTGGCGTCTCATGTGCATGAAGCCTAAAACAACGTATTTTGTTAGTATTCTCAACTCCTGTAGTAAATCAGACTCATTGCGTGTCTTTATGTGGTGTATAGTGCTTGGTAGGTAGAGGTATAGGAAAATTAAAACCACACAGGTAGTTATCATGCCTACAGCATTGGGTTTTCTTATATAATAATTTGTGGTTTGCATGTTGTCTTGGGCTCAAGGTGCACTACCTTTTATTAGTGCATGGACTGTTTTGGTAGTGCTTGACCCCTATAGGGCAGGGGTGCTCAACCCGTGGCCCCTGACCTCAAACCAGGTAAGCACATGCCCATGCTCTAGGATAGTGGGCCAGCAAGCCCAGATCGCGATCAAGGGGTTGCTGACCCGCTATCCCAGAGCATTAGAGTGCATTGAGTTGGCACTGGCAAGGGAGGAAGGCTGCAGAGGGAACAGGAGCCACATCCTCTGTAGCGCCAGCTCTTGTCCCAGGCAGAGTGATGCCAAGTGCACTTCACCTGGGACCTTTCTAGCAGCCTGGGGAGCAATGCCAGCAGAAGCTGGAAGAGGAAAAGGAGGTTACTGTCAGGGCTGAGCTCAACCTTCCTTCTCTGAGCTGGCCGCTCAGCTGTCAGCTAATTGTCAGCTCCTATCTCTCCACAGTTACTCAGCTGTTGATGATATCCTGCTCGTCAGGTCTGCCTACTTAAGCCGTCCAGCCCAGAGGATCTCTGCCTTCGCCTTAGTCAACATCACAGAGATGCTCTCCTGCATTCCTGTTAAAAGACTTGCTTGGCTACGCTCATCTCCGGCTCCCTGACGTTTGGCTTGTCTGACTATCCATTCCGGTTTCTGAACTCTGACTATGTTTTGACTACGTTTTGTTCTATTTACTTTTATTATTAAACAAGTGTGATTTAACTGTACTTCTGTCTCAGTCTAATTTCATGATTTCTAACAGTAGTAGGCGAAGGCCATGAATTCAGAAGATACAGTCAATCCACTTGTTGGTAATATTTTTTCCAGATTGGATGAGCAAGATCACCGCATGGATCAGTTTGCCATGGCGTTACAAATGCTCCTGAGTCGCACGGCTCACCTGGAATCTCCCACTGTGGCTGCTCCGGTACAACCTGAGTTAAGGCCATCCCTGCTGCTGCGCCAGTCTCTGTGCAGGCACCCGCCTCGAGTATGACCTCTATAAGAGGTATGTCTGGTTTCGCTCCACCTTCCCAGTGATTTAGGGGCAATCCAGTTCAATGCAGAGGGTTTCTCAACCAGGTTGAGATATAGTTTGAGATGCTGCCCCAGGCGTTTCCCACAGATGCAAAGTAGGTTTAGTGATATCTTTGCTTTCTGAGAGAGCCTTGGCCTGGGCAAACCCTCTATGGGAGACGCAAAAACTTGTTGTCTTGAGTTACCCTGAGTTTGTGGCCTCCTTTAAAAGGGCATTTGATGTTCCCGCACGCTCCGCTTCTGCTGCCAAGTGCCTCATGTCCATCAAACAGAGTACGAGAACTGCTGCCGACTTTGCCATTGAATTCCGTACTCTGGCAGCAGAGGTTGCTTGGAACAATGAGGCCCTCGTGGCTGCTTATTTTCATGGTCTCTCGGATTCCATTGAGGATGAGATGGCAGCCCGAGATATACCACTGAGCTGGAGAAGTTGATCAGGTTTGCCATCCTCATTGACTCCAGACTCAGAGAAAGACTCTTTGAAGGAGCGCTTGCGGAAGCCTCCTGTATGTTTGCCTCCGAGCTTTGCAGTCCCACCCGTCAGTGTAGCCTGCACAGCATGAAATAGTCAAAGAAAAAACAAACTGCAGCGCTCTGAAAAATTGATCGATTGCAATCCAAAGTGATGCTATGTGCATAAATAAAACTTGCTACCAGTCAAATGAATAGTGCTGTTTTATCCATAGGATTAATAAAAGTCAAAGAAAAACAAAATATAAATGACTGAAAGTAGTAAACGTTACCAGTGACCTCAGGACAGATAGTGGGGGAAACAATCATCTGGGAGGCTTGCTTGGGGGTGGTAAAACACCAATCAGCATCCCGAGGAGTGGAGAGGAATTCCTTGTCCCAGGAGAGGAGCGTACTGGCTGCTAGCTGGAACCGCTAGCTCCGGAGTGATTTCCGTGGCTGGGTGGAGGAATAAACTAGGCAGCCTGTGTGATGGTGACTGATCCAGGGGGAACAACCAAGCCGAGCAGAGTCGATATTTACAGCATGCCTTCTGTGATGTCAATGCCAGGCCGGAGAGGGAAGGGGTATCACTGAGGTCAATTGCTTCAAACATCCACTGTTTTGTTCTGTTGCCGTAACTTACAGGTACATGTTTCGAGTGTCTGAGCTTTGTCAAAGTTATGGCCAGGATAGCAACAGATGAAGATTTAGGGAGAAAAAACTAGACTCGAGCCTGTGGATGATTGTCATCACCTCACTGCTCGATTTTAAAGGGACAGGTTAATTTCCAGGCTGATTATTATTGGGTAGTTTCTCAGCCCGGAAATTAGATATATGTATGTTGTGTTAATATTATAGATTAATAATCTTTACTCTATAAAATTTGTATATTGAACATAAGATGAAGGACAATTAAAATTGTATACTTGTATGTTCATGGGGAATGCCTATTCTGTCTATGAATGTATTATTATTTGCCAATTTATATTATACAGTGCCTTGCAAAAGTATTCACCCCCTTGACATTTTTCGTGTTTTGTTACCTCACAACCTGGAATTAACATGGATTGTTTGAGGATTTGCATAATATAATTTACACAACATGCCAACAACTTTGAAGATTTTTTTTTATTGTGAAGCAAACAACAAATAGGACAAAATAACAGAAAAAGTCAATGTGCATAACTATTCACCCCTCTAAAGTCAATACTTTGTAGAGCCACCTTTTGCGGCTATCACAGCTCCAAGTCGCTTTGGATAAGTCTCTGTGAGCTTGCCACATCTTACCACTGGGATTTTTGCCCATTCCTCTTGCAAAACTGCTCCAGCTCCTTCAAGTTGGATGGTTTGTGCTTGTGAACAGCAATCTTTAAGTCTGACCACAGAATTTCTACTGGATTGAGGTCTAGGCTTTGACTAGGCCATTCCAACACATTTACATGTTTCCCCTTAAACCACTCAAGTGTTGATTTAGCAGTGCGTTTGGGGTCATTGTCCTGCTGGAAGTTGAACCTCCGTCCTAGCCTTTTAGGTAGAGGGTGCTACATTCATATTTATCAAAATAGAAATATCCTTATCAACATCAGTTATCTCCCCCTCTCAAAAAAAAAAAAAAAAAAAGAGAAAAAAAACCCCCAAAAAATCCTAATTATACATTCCCCCCTGCCCTTAACTCAACAAATGCATTGTGTTCATTGTGCCTTACACACACAACAAAAAAAATTAAGAGGCTTCTCTGAGCCATATCAACCTCACTCTAAACACCAAAATAAAAAAAACAAAAAATAATGTACGAGGCTTCTGTGAGCCATACTACCCTCTTACCTACCTAAAGTGAGTATATACCTCATCTTCCCTTTACCGTATCTACTCCAACTCCCCCCACTCCTCTGTGTCCATGTTCCCTTACCCTTCCCTCCTAGAAACAAGACAAAAGGGTTCCCCTGGATGGACTTTTCAGGCACTTGCAAGGACAATACGGGTGGAGTGTATAAGAAAGTGTAAAGGACGTTTTAGTATATAATAAAAAAGATTTAATTTTATTGGTATTGAAAAGTACATTGAATAAAAACAAGCAATAAATGTATACAATAACACAGTAAAACTACGTAGTAGCCATGATGAACAAACAAAACACAATAAATGGCAAGAAGACTCTTCTCAAGCCCGACGCGTTTCGGGGTACTAAATATCTGTACGATCCTTCTTCAGGGGCAAGATTGAGAGAGAGAGAGTTTCATCTAGGCTAATTGGGGAGGGGATGAAAAGGAGAGAGGGTCAGGAGGTTGGTAAAACCTAGAATAATATTAGATAAGAGATTAGGATGATCAATTGATCACCTACCTGAGACTATGTAAGTAATTGCTTGTGAAGGTCTGTAAAAACAAAAAGGAACACGGAGGGAGGACAGGATCTGGCAGTGAGTATTGGTATTGTAGCCGATATGAGTCTGGCTACCTAGATGGCGAAAAATGCAGGATGGTAGGCTGCAGTCACCATATGGGTGTGACCAAAAACTCCCGTCCCGCCCAACCTGGGCGCGTGCAAGCCGGAGCGGCGTACTGAGGTCATAGGAAGGCGTCCCTGCAAGATAAAAGCATATATAGAAAGGACCTTAGAAGAGGGTCCATAATGTATGGGGAAGTAACTGAATGTATATATATATACCTCAGTGAAAGTTGGATTAGTGATAAAGAGAGTGTGATGAATAGTATGTAAAATTACCATATATCAAATAAAAATTGACCAAAAAAAGGTCCAGTTCACCATATATAGTGGTGACAAAGTACATATGTATACATACATGAGAGTTTGGGTTTGACATAGTATAAAGTAGGAGTAAAATACACAATTACATGTCCAAAGCCAGTATGATACGTGTATATAATGGAGTGTTTCCATAGTGAGTATTACATAAACAGTATGGTGGTATGACTGTAAACAAAAACATGGTATATGAAATAAGGGTAAGGACACAAGTGTTGTTTGTAAAGCCTGAATGGATGTACCAATAATAGCCGATAGAACCCAGAGTCAGAGCGGACTTGGGAATGGTAAAGTGTAACTAGTATGACTAAAAAAGGGAGTAGTAAATGTACCTGGAACTAAAATGTCCAGGAAGGTAAAAGTAAAACAGGACAGGTAACTGAGAAGTCCTACCTTGAATGGAAAAAGGGATGGATAACCACAACCTCACAGCCAAACGTCCAGCGATTGTAACGCCTTGGTAGGAAGTGAGTGGGACTGGTTGATAAAGTGTAAGGAAGTCCAATCAGCTGGCGTCAGAATGAGGCACAGCTGTGGTGTGAGCAGCACAGGCAGAGACGTGCTATACTGACCCCCCGAGGTAGGCGTGCGCGGCGCCGCCCCAACAGCGCACGCGCGGACGTGACAGCGTTTGGAGTAACGTCGCGCACACCCACCCCACCGGCACGTAAGTGCCACTCCGGCGGACTGCGCATGCCCGCCGGAGTGGCAACATGGAGGCGATGGGCGTGGAATGGAGAAACGCCCAGATGCCTCCCTGAACGCCGCCCAAGATAGTCTTGTAGCGGCTTACCGTGCCGGGCAGTCGCTCCGACCACCCGCGCCCCGGGGAGGACGGGGGAAGGGAGACTGTGTCACAGTAGATAGCCCAGAAGGATAATGTGACAAATTGCATACCAAGGAGATGGAATAACTAATAGTGAAACATACAAGTATATATTTCTCCCAGTGTATAGAGACCGCCTATAAACAAAATGAGTTAGTTGCTGGCGGAGTAAAAGGGGGGGGAGGAGCTTAGGTGGTACTGCAGATTTTGAATTGTAAATTAATTAATTACCCTTCCCTCCTATGTGCTCTATCCCCTCTCTCTTTCCCCAACCCCTTATGCCCTCCCAATATGAATTTCCACCCTTCAAAAAATCAAGTGTATCACTCTATAACTTTGCGTATATCAACTGGGGGAAAAATGAAAAGGACAGAGAAAGGAGAAAAAAAAGAGAAGTTCCCCTCCCAGGGGCACCTGCATCCCAACCTGGAGACTATGCAGCTCTATATATTATTACTCTACCCAATCTCTCTAGAGCAGTGTTCCCATCACATATAATGCCGAAACCCAGCCCATCATGTGGTCGCCCAGGCCCATCCCCCTCAGCACCTCAGTCATAAATACCCAGTTCACCCTGTCAAACACCTCTTCGGCATCCATTGACAATGTCATTTTCGGGGCTTTATCAGGGCCGTGTTGCATCCAATGAAGAATGTGTAAAGCCAAGCCCGTCTGATCAGGGTGAACTAGCTTCACTATATGGTCCTGTAGTCGAAGGGCCAAAATTTTAGCTAAAAGCTTAGTATCAGAATTTAACAGGGAAATAGGTCTGTAGATGGCACAGTGTTGGGGATCCTTCCCTGATTTAGGGAGTACCGTAATGTATGCCAATAAGGCTTCTGGGGGTAATGGATTGGAAGCATTAATCAAGTTAAAATAGCTACATAATGGGACCCCTAATCTGGAAATAAGTTAATAAGTAATATGAATTCGTAAAGCCGTCCGGTCCTGGACTTTTACCTATTGACAAGGTTGATATTGCTTCATTTATTTTATTAATAGAGATTGGTCTGTCTATTTCCTCGACCACCACGGATGGCAGTGAAGGCAACACAGAGTCTTCTATATAGTCTCGGATATTCGCTGTTCCTCCATAGCATTTGATGAGACCGGTTGAATGTTGTATAAAGCCTCATAAAAACTGTGAAACTCTGCCCCTATGGCTCGAGTTTCCACTATCTTTTTATTTCGAACTATTAAATTATGAACATGTCCGGAGTCCTGCTGTTTTTGAGCTGTCTGGCTAATAGCCGGACACATTTATTTCCTTGTTCATAGAACCAGTGTGCATAGTATCTGTACTTATTTTTAGTTTTACGGTCCAGGCATTGTGCCAAATTGCATTGCAGGATCTCCAATTGTTGGACATCTGCTGGGTCTAAATATCTTTTGTGTTTAATCTCTAGCTCATTAATCTCTTACAATAAATCTATTATCTCTTTTTGTTTTTCTTTTTTAATCCGAGGCCCATGTGCTATCAGTTCACCCCTAATCAATGATTTATGGGCTTCCCAGACAGTCTGTTCAGACAGCCTGTTCAGACACTTCTCCAGGCATGTTTATTTCAAAATATGTTTTTATCTTAAGAGATAGTGCCTCCACTACACTGGTATCATCCAATAGTGATTCATTTAACCGCCAGATCCGTTCTAGGTGGCCTGCAGAAACTGGGAGAAGGGTCACAGTTATAGGAGCATGATCTGAAATTGTTATTGATTCTATAGTAAATGAGCCGATCCTTTCCAGGTAGAACTGATTCACAAAGAAAAGGCCCAAACGGGAATAAGTGCCATATATTTTAGAATAGTAACTATAATCCCTTATCCCATTATGTGTTGTGCGCCATCTATCCACCAAATGAAGAGAGCGCAGAAGCTGTTTTATATGTTTAACGCTTTAAAAGATATGGGAGTTTTACCCATTGATGTATCTTTACTTGGGTTTAAGGTAAGGTTAAAATCCCCCCAGGATCAAAAATCCCTCCCTAAACTTCTCCAACAGCTTCAAGGTCCTTACAAAAAAATTGACCGTTCCTGTATTTGGCACATAGATTGAGGCAAATGTATAATAGCCATGCAGCCTACCCTTTACAAAAAGAAAATGGCCCTCAGGGTCTATTTGTGAGGATATTAAAACCATTGGGCATGTCTTTCTAAAGGTTATTTTCACTCCCCTTGCCCATGCAATAGGAGATGGTGCGTGAAACCACTGGTTGAACAAATGTAAGGGCATGGTCTGTGTAGACCCCTTCACAAAGTGCGTCTCCTGCAAGAAGGCCACATCCGCAGTATGGTGGAGCAATTCCTGCCTGAGGCAGCCCCTTTTCTGGGGTGAAACCTCTTACATTTTATGATATCACCTTTAATGGGCCTGCCATAGCTGATAATCCTCTGATAAGCTGATAATAGAGGTAAGAGGTTTTTTCTGGGGTGAAACCTTTTACATTTTATGATATCACCTTTAATGGGCCTGCCATAGCTGATAATCCTCCTGTCTAATATATTCATCTAGTAGTCGCTGTCTCTTTTTGCTCTTTGCAAATGCCCCTGGGGAGGAGAAAGAAAAGAAAAAAAATCCAAAATAAAACAAAAAAAAAAGAAGGTGAAACCATGAAAACCCCTCCACCCTCCCCCTACCCCAATGTTCCACTCTAGGGAATGTGTATTAATTGGGAGAGGAATCAGAGTGGGGGCACCATCCCCCCCATGGACATCTCCGTCCTCCTGCTATACTGCAGAATATCAAGTCCCTTGTATCGGACCTGGCCTAATGAGTAACATAAACCATTACCCAAAAACATTAATATATATCCCTCTACCCCGGGCATCATATTACATCCCCCCTTGTTGTGACTACACCCAGCTATTTGTCCCATCTATAAGGACCATTTATTACCCCCCCCCCCACCAAAATTAACTAAAGCTAGAGAGGCCAGAGGTGTGGGAGGTATGGGGGGAACTTACCCCCTAGAGAAAAAAAAACACACACACATCCAGGATTCACAACTTCACCTTTTCCATCACCCCTATTGCCTTAAATATTGTCTTAATCCTACCCCTCCCCTCCCTCACCCTCCCCACGCCCCTCCCTCACCCTCCATTACATAGCTTCATAATTGCAAAAACACAGAAACACGTGAGGCCTTAACAGCCACCTTTACAGTCACCTTCTAATTAAATTAATTTAAATTACTCCCCTGAGAGAGAAAAAAGGGGATTGGAACATAGGGGTGGGGGCGGGACCCGGGAGCCCCAAAAAGGAAAAAAAAAATACTATAAAGTATTGGGCATCGTGGATCCCCAGGTTCGCCCTCCTCCCCACCCCCCCTGAAAAAAACAAATACCATAAATGCATACGGCCCACTAGGAGGCCCTTACTGCCATATACCCCCATCACCTACATATAGAAATTAAATTGATTCCCTCCTTGAGAGAAAAAAAAAGGGGGATACAGGGGGGGGGGGGGTACAAAAAATGCACACCAAACACAAAGAGGGGATTGGAAAAAAAGCGAAAAATGTAAAACCCCATCATTCCTTTCCTTTTATCACCTCTCACTCCTCTATCTCAATCTCCCCTCTAAATATGCCCCTATCATGTCCATCATGTTTCTCTGTGCCCACTTGAACAATTTCTACGTTGAGTTTTGGTGGGCACTTGTTGCCATTGATCAGGGCGCTGTAGGGGTTCCCAAAATGATTCCTTCTCCATTCCACAAAATCAATTGGGGGTAAATCTAGTGTTTCTACAAATGACTGCAAGTCATCTTTAGTGCGAAGGGTTGCTGTCTTGCCGTTTCGAGAGGTCATAAGACTAAATGGAAACCCCCAGCGGTAGTTGACCTCCACAGTGCATAGGGCCTCCAGCAGTGGCCTAACAGTCCACCGCTGCATTAAGGTCCAGCGTGACAGGTCAGGGAACAGAGATATGTATGCTGCATCAAAACAATCTCAGATTTACTGCAAGCTATTTTCATAATGGACTCTTTAACAGTAAATTTATGTAATTTGCATATAATATCTCTTGTTCTCTCTTATTTTGGATAACATAAGATGGGATAAGATGGATATTGTCAACCTCAATATTCTCTGGTGAGGAATCACCCATTATCTGATAAAATAACTGATGAACGGTTGGAAGCAATTTGAGCGTCCAAATCGCTTCTGGTAGTCCTTTTATACGAATATTTTGTCTGCGGTCCCTGTTCTCATAATCATCCAATTGATCCCTGTATGAATTTAGGACCTCTTCATGATAATTTGCAGTGTCTTGAATATCCGCTACTGCTTGTACCACTGGCTCATGGGCGTTTTCTAGTGTCTCTACCTTGTGGCCCAATACACGTGTGTCTTTTCTAAGGCCCTCCACTGCTTGTTGGCAAGATTGTTCCACAGCCGATATCAATTCCTGAATATCTGACTTGGTGGGAAGGGCTTTAAGGAGTTCTCTAATGTCCAACTCTAGGTCCTCTACAGCCCCACTTTCTGAAACCATGAATCAGACCGAGACAGGAGTATAGTTAATCAGTAATAAAAAAGGTAAACAGAGTAAGCGCAGTCAATACATAGCCAGAGTTCAGTAACCAGATCGGGTAGTCAGCCAATGCCAATGTCAGAGAGCCAGAGATCAACGTAGTAGTACAGCAAGCAGGATCAGGAGCCAGAAGGGACGTCAACTGAGCAAGTCTTCAACAGGAACGCAGGAGAAAGTCTCAGAGATGTGACCAAAGGCGAAGTCAGAGATGAAGTGAGCTGGGCGGCTTTAAGTAGGCAGGACTGACGAGTAGATCATCAACAGCTGAGTCACTGTGGAGAGAAAGGAGCTGGCAATTAGCTGACAGCTGAGCAGCCAGCTCAGAGAAGGGAGGGCTGGGCCCGGCCCTGACAGTACCCCCTCCTCAATGACACCTCCCCCTCAGAGGACCACCATGCTTGAGGTGAAAACGTCTATGGAAATCACGGAGGAGGACAGAGGCATGTATGTCCGAGGATGAGACCCAAGAGCTTACCTCCGGACTGTACCCATTTCAATGCACCAGGTACTGTATGCACCCATGGAACCTATGGGAGTCAACAATGGATTGTACTTCATACTCCTCATGGTTCTTAACCTGTATAGGGTGAGGACGTGGCACCGAGGTGGTAAAGCGGTTGCAGAGCAAAGGTTTCAACAAGGAGACATGAAACAAATTAGAGATGTGCATACTAGGGGGAAGGTCCAATGCACAAGCCACTGGGTTAATCATCCTGCGAAGGACCCAATAAACCAAGGTGCGACCTTCAAAGAAGGTGCACGAAATCGGAGGTTGCGAGACGACAGCCAGACTCTGTCCCCAACCTGGTAGAAAGGTGCAGGCAGGCGTCTGCGGTCAGCATGGAGTCTGTACCTATTGTTAGCATGTTGCAAAGCCTCCTGGACTTGTGCCCAAGTGGAACGAAGACCACGGAGATGCTCCTCTAACGCAGGAATACTCTGTGGAACAAACAAGGCACGCAACACGGAAGGTTGGAAACCATAGTTCACCATAAACGGGGACAAACGGGAAGCTGAATTCAAGGCACTATTGTGAGCAAACTCCGCCCACGATATAAGGTCTGACCAGTTGTTATGATGGTCAGAAATATAGCAACGTAGGAATTGCTCCAAGGACTGTTTGGCTCATTCTTCGGCCCCATTAGACTGCGGGAGAAAAGCAAGCTGAATACCCAATTGTGCACAAAAGGCTCGCCAGAACCGGGACACAAACTGACTACCCCTGTCTGAGACAATCACCTTGGGTAGCCCATGTAAGTGGAAGATCTCCCGAGCAAAAATAGAAGCCAGTTCCTTAGAAGTAGGCAACTTCTTGAGTGAAATACAATGTGACATTTTCGATAACTGGTCAACCACCATAAGGATAACTGTGTTGTCCTGGGAGTTGGGTAACTCCACAATGAAATCCATAGACAGGTGGGTCCAGGGCCTCTCTCCATTGGGTATGGGTTGTAGGAGGCCCACTGGAAGGTGTCGTGGAGTCTTACTCTGAGCACACATGGAACAGGCAGCTACGAAGGCGGTTACATCAGCACGTAGACTAGGCCACCAGAATTGTTGGGAAATGGCCCAAAAGAGTTGATTTTTCCCAGGGTGGCCAGCAGCCTTGGGAGAATGGTAAGTCTGGAGCACAGCAGTACGGAGACTCTCTGGAACAAAGCAGCGGTCACAAGGTTTCTCAGGAGGAGCATCGACCTGAGCAGCAAGAATTTTGTCACCCAAAGGAGATGTAAGACTGGTGCGAACCGTAGCCAGAATACGATCAGGAGGAATCACAGGAACCGGAACCGACTTCATCTTGGAAGTGGAGGAAAATAGTCGTAACAAAGCGTCAGCCCTTACATTCTTAGTTCTGGGTAAGAATGAGACAATGTAATTAAAACTCGACAAGAAAAGAGCCCATCGCGTCCTTCTGGGAGAGAGCCTTCTGGGAGAGAGACAAGAATGTGAGATTCTTATGGTCAGTAAGAATGAGAACTGGCACAGTGGTACCTTCAAGGAGATGTCTCCATTCTTTCAGGGCTAAAATGATATGCCAACAGCTCTCTGTCACCAATCTCGTAATTGCACTCTGCAGTGACAATTTCTTGGAAAAGTAGCCACACGGATGCATAGCACACTCAGAGGTAGGACGTTGAGACAGAAGGGCGTCAACTCCAGTCTCGGAAGCATCAACTTCTAGGATAAATGGCAACGTAGGATCAGGGTGTGCCAACACAGGAGCAGAAACAAAGGCAACCTTGAGACTCTCAAAGGCCTTAATGGACTCCGGAGACCAACTCTGTGGGTTGCCGTCTTTCCTGGTCATATCAGTCAGGGGCTTGACCAGAGACGAGAAGTTACGAATAAACTTCCGATAATAGTTGGCAAAGCCAAGAAAACGCTGCAGAGGATGTAAACCAACGGGTCGAGGCCACTGTAGGACCGCTGAAAGTTTCTCTGGGTCTATCGAAAAAACAGCAGTGGAAATGACATAGCCCAGGAATTTCACCTGTTCACAATGGAATTTGCACTTTTCCAATTTACAATAGGGATTGTTCTCTCATAGTCTCTGAAGCACAGGACAAACATCTGTGTGGTGGCTCTCCAGGGACTTGGAAAATATGAGGATATTGTCGAGATAAACCACCACACATAACTGCAACAAATCTCAGAGGACATTGTTAATGAACTCCTGGAAAACTGCCAGAGCGTTACAAAGGCCCAAAGGCATTACGAGATACTCATAATGACCTGATCTGGTATTAAACGTAATTTTCCACAGGTCACCCTCCTTAATCCTGATGAGATTGTATGCCCCTCGCAAATCAAGCTTTGTGAAAACCGTTGCTCCCTTGAGGCGATCAAATAACTCCGTAATCAATGTAATGGGATAGGCATTCTTAATCGTGAAAGGATTGAGCCCCCTATAATCGATACAAGGTCTCAGTTTACCACTCTTCTTCTTCACAAAAAAGAAACCAGCACCAGCAGGAGACGAGGATTTGCGGATGAAACCACGAGAAAGTGCGTCTGCAACATACTCCTCCATGGCCTTATCCTCCAAGACCAACAAAGGGTAAACCCAGCCACGAGGGGGTATGGCACCAGGTTGAAGGTCAATTGCGCAATCATATGACCGGTGTAGAGGAAAAGTACCGGCTTGACCTTTGTCAAAGAATCACTAAATTCGCAGTAGTCCTCCGACAGGGAGGAGAGTGAAGAGGTGCACAGGACCTTGGCTACCTTCTGGAAGCATCTCTCACTGCACTGTGGCGACCAGGACAGAACCTCAGCACGGAGCCAATCAAAAGAAGGGTTGTGCCTCTGTAACCAAGGATAACCAATAACCAGCGGAAACTTAGATGAGGAAATAACTTGGAATTGGATTATCTCATGATGAAGGGCCCCTACGGCCATGGACAACGGAACAGTCTCATGAGTCACAAGGGCAGGCTGTAGAGGTCTCCCGTCAAGAGCCTCAATGGCTAGTGGAGTGTCATGCAGCTGCAGCGTAATCGAGTGCTTTGATACAAAGGCAGCATTAATGAACAGGCCTGCAGCCCCAGAATTGATTAGAGCTTGTATCTCGACGGATGACTCAGCCCAAGACAGGGTAACCTAAACCAGGGGCTTATCTTTCTGGGAAACTGGAGACGAAACAACACCACCTAAGGTCTGTCCGTGACAGGACCTCAAGGTTTGGGCATTTCCTGGAAGGGTAGGACAAGAGTTCAAAAAGTGACGAGCTTGGCCACAATAAAGGCACAATCTCTCCCTCCTCCCAAGGGCTCTCTCATCCCCAGAGAGACGTGTGAAGCCCAAGTGCATGGATTCATCTTCACAGAAAAACTCGGTACCAGGAGGCATGAGAGGTGAGGGAGGCAGGGGTGGGACTGCAAGGCTCGGAGACAAGTGTACAGGAGGCTTGCGCCAGTGCTCCTTAAAAGAGTCTTTCTCTGAGTCTGGAGTCAATGAGGATGGCAAATGTGATCAACCTCTCCAGCTCTGTGGGTATATCTCGGGCTGCTATCTCATCCTTGATGTTATCCGAAAGACCATGAGAGAAGGCAGCCACGAGGGCCTCATTGTTCCAAGCAACCTCTGCTGCCAGAGTACGCAATTCTATGGCGTAATCAGCAACAGTTCTCGTACTCTGTTTGATGGACATAAGGCTCTTGGCAGCAGAAGCGGAGCGTGCGGGAACATCAAATACCCTTCTGAAGGAAGCCACAAATTCTGGGTAACTCAGGACCACGGGTTTTTGCGTTTCCCATAGAGGGTTTGCCCAGGCCAAGGCTCTCTCAGAAAGCAAAGGTATCACGAAACCTACTTTGCTTCTGTCCGTGGGAAACGCCTGGGGCAGCATCTCAAAGTATATCTCAACCGGGTTGAGAAACCCTCTGCATTGAACTGGATCGCCCCCAAATTGCTGGGGAAGCGGAGCGGAACCAGGCATGCCTCTTATAGAGGTAATACTTGAGGTGGGTGCCTGCACAGAGACTGGAGCAGCAGCAGGGACGGCCTGCAACACAGGTTGTACCAGAGCAGCCACAGTGGAAGATTCCAGGTGAGCCATGCGACTCAGGAGCGTTTGTACCACCAAGGCAAACTGATCCATACGGTGATCCTGGTCATCCAATCTGGAAAAAATATAACCAACAAGTGGACTGACTGCATCTTCTGAATTCATGGCCTTTGCCTACTGTCAGATACCATGAATCAGACCGAGACAGAAGTACAGTTAATCACACTTGTTTAATAATAATAAAAAAGTAAAACAGAGTAGGCGTAGTCAATACATAGCCAGACTTCAGTAACCAGATCGGGTAGTCAGCCAATGCCAATGTCAGAGAGCCAGAGATCAACGTAGTAGTACAGCAAGCAGCATCAGGAGCCAGAAGGGACATCAGCCGAGCAAGTCTTCAAAAGGAATGCAGGAGAGTCTCAGAGATGTGACCAAAAGCGAAGGCAGAGATGAAGTGAGCTGGACGGCTTTAAGTAGGCAGGACTGACGAGCAGATCATCAACAGCTGAGTCACTGTGGAGAGAAAGGAGCTGGCAATTAGCCGACAGCTGAGCGGCCAGCTCAGAGAAGGAAGGGCTGAGCCCAGCCCTGACACCCACCTGACCCTAGAGACCGATTATCCCCACACTGTACTGGGTTAGGACTCACTGCCTGTAATATTAATCCCTCTGCAGGGAAACCTGGTCCTGCCAAAATCCATCCCTTAACAGCATCCACACTTTCTTCTTCAAACCCTGGGGGATTTCTTTTCATTATAAACGAGTCCTCACTAGGGGCCAATCCTGCTGACACCTCTGTCCTGTCCCCACTGGCCACTAGGAACATCAAGTCACCATGGTCATATACCTGAGGGTCCTGGTAAGCTTTGGATGAGCCGTCTCTGCATCCCAGCGTTCCGGGCTCCGCTCCTAATGATGCCCCGCCATGCGCCAAGCAGCTTGGACCGGGAGTCAGCTGATCCCCCTTCAATCCTGGGGTGCCTGGATTGCCATTTCCGGGTGCTGTCCTTCCCCTTCCCAACACCGGAGATCCTTGGTCTATGGCCTGGATGCCGTGGCCTGGTGTCAGTAATCCACGGTCTGATTTTGATGAATCGCGCCCGCTCGCTGATCGGTTCGGGCTGGGGTCCGTGGCTCCACGCTTCCCCTCCTCTTTTCTCCCAGGTTGGCGTCCCATCTCCGCCGCACGTGGGGAGAGGTAAGCACGTATCCCTCCAGCTTGTTGCTGCGCTGCTTGCCTGCGTGTCGGCATGTCTCAGCTGAGAGTGCTCTCTGTCAGTAGCCATTTGCAGACTGTCTCTTAGCCCGGGGGGGGGGTGGAGAGTGGAGAGCGTTACTCAGCATATACACTCATCTCAACACTGCAGGAGATATAAATGTAAGCTTTTCTTTTCTTTTTTCGCGCAATTGTTATTCAAAGTGCGACAGTGCTGAAAGCTGAAAAATGGCTTGGGCAGGAAGAGGGTGTAAGTGCCCTGTAGGCAAGTGGTTAAAAACGTATCGATTCAAAAAAATCGGTAAATTTGAAGAAAATTCGAAAAAGACATAAAATGAATTCTGAATACGAATCCCAAATACAAATTTAATGAATCAACCGAATTTAACGAAACAAAATAACTAGATTAACAAATCTAAATGAAACAAAACACATTTTTCCATCATGCACATGTCTACTGTACTTCTGTGCCTCGCTGCCCGACTATATACTGACCCGCCTGTTTCCTGACTCTGCCTCCACCTTATATTCCTGTACCTTCGCTGCCTGGCTGTTGATATCCTTTCGGCTTTTGTCCTGGCTATACTCCTGCCCAGTGATCATGCTGCACCGCAATCCTGTTCCTGGTTCCTTTCACGGTCATCTCCTTCCTGCAAACAAGAGGTGCAAGAGAAGCTCCCTCTACAGCTCGATCTCCACCAGGTACATGACAACTTGTTTCCATAATTGCTGCTGAACATAGCTTGTGAGCAGACTCCATACTACCACTGGAAGGACTTCTGTGTTTCAAAAGTTCAGTTCACTACTCCAGCTTCCTGGCACATGCACCCTTCCACTGCCCTAGCAGTCTCTTTCTCTACTACCAGGAGTGTTTGGACAGGAATTGCACAAGAGGCCACCTTTGTCATCTCAAGCTCCACAGTCAGGTACATGACAACAACACATACTGGAGAGATAAAAACACTTGACTTTGAAGAGAGCAAATTTTCCAAGGCTGAGGGCTGCTCTCCAATAATTAGATTGAGAAGAAATGTTGTCATTAAAGAACAAAGGACAGAAATGGGAATGCTTCAAATTGAATGTATGCAAACACACTGCAAAATATATTCCCATGGGCAAAGTTCAAATACATATAAATAGTAGGAAAAGAGCATTTAAAAATATAAAAATGAAGGCACACTATCATCATTTAACCACATCCCGCCCACCCTATAGGCAAATGACGGCAGACGGG
The DNA here is from genome assembly GCF_042186555.1 of Aquarana catesbeiana. Lineage (NCBI taxonomy): Eukaryota > Metazoa > Chordata > Amphibia > Anura > Ranidae > Aquarana > Aquarana catesbeiana. Next base: position 596,563,830 of record NC_133325.1, on the reverse strand, counting down.
GTGCTCTCTTGTTCTGGGACAACGTCATATGATGTCGCCCCAGTTCACGCCTGTGGGGGCGCGCAGCGTGGTGATCTTGGGCGCACTGTGTCTCTGGGACATGGTGCGACCCTAATCTCATTAAAGTGCTGATTATGAAGCTCTTTACCTATGTGATCAGCTGTGTCCAATCAAAGCTGATTAGGTGTAAACAAGGAAGTGCCAGTTATTGGCTGATCAGCGGCATTTCCCTAGTGGGGAGACCTATACAGATAATCAGGGCACTGATTATCAGTGCCCTGATTATCAGTGCAGCCCCAACAGTGCCCAGCAGTGATGACAGTCAGTGCCCATCAGTGATACCAATCTGTGCCCATCAGTGATGCAAGTCAAAATTTTGAATAGACTCCCTCAAGAACTGGTTCTGGCCAGCTCATTAGATTTTAGATTTTTGTTTTAAAAAAGGCCTGGATGCATTACTAAATGCACAATATATAACTGGATTCTAATTTTAGGAGGTAATGGGGGCTCAGGAATGAATATTTTCCCCCACTGTAATGAATTGGATCATGCTTTATTTTCTTTTTATTGCCTTCCTCTGGATCAACTATAGGTAATCGGAGTATATCACTGAATAAAAAAAAATAGAGTAGTGTTTGACTCAAGTGCCAAATTCAAGGGTATATATCAAGGGTATATATTTAGGACAATGTTCTCCTGACAGGTCCAAAAAAAAAACTGGCAGTGGTCTATTCATTTGCCCTCTGTTTCTTTCATTGCTTCTGTGTTAGAGAGGGACAGAAATTTCTTGAGATTTCTTTGGTTCACAGAGCAAAGAAATCAGAAAGCAACAGCCTTTCTCCTGAAATTGCTATCTATGGACTAAGATGCACAGCTCAAGAGAGTGAGATGGAGTATAGCTCAGATGCTAGACAATTCTACAAGACTACGACTTATTTGTAGATGACTGTTTACAATCATTTCCTTCAAATGTGTCTGCAGTCAGCCTTCTCAAGAAGTTCAAAGGAAATGCTTTCCTGTTCAAATCTCAGGCTCTCTCAAGACAACTTCCAATATACGAGAAGTAATTGAGGCTTTCCTTTCCCAGGACTATATGATTTGCTAAAAGACTTAGATTTTAGAACAGGCACTTACCTATGCAATATAGTTTTGGTCTTCTCTGGGAAATAAATTCGAATTCCTTTACTTTCCATGCAAACAAAGGACAGAAACCTTTAGCTTGCAGTGGTGTCTTGTCTGCAATTATTAACTTCTCTGGCCCTTTAGGTTTTGCATCTCCTGTCAGAATTCAAGTTAAAGCTCTACTTAGTGACTTAATGCATAAAAAATCTTAATGAGATGCACCATTACCCTCTGTAGGAAAAAAAACCTTGGGTAGAGTAGATAAATTAATTAAATTACAGTTTTATCGCATTTTCTCTGATGCTTTTGCCAAAGCATTAGCTACTGTTGCCTACTTGAAAACTGTGAATATCAAAATAACACCACATAGGATTTGTTATTGGCAAAACAAAAACTATCTCCACATCCTAAGGAAACTGTACCCTACTTAAAAACTGTGAATATCAAATCAACGCCACATAGGATTTGTTGGCAAAACAAAAACTAGTTCCACAACCTAAGGACACTGCATTTATCTAAATTAAAGTTTTATTGAAAAAACATAAGAATAAACAATATGAACACAGCAGTTGCAGGACAGCCTCTCTAATAGCATTACATTTCTACCAATCACAATCCAGCACACCATGCTACTTGAGTTGTTGCTTCAAGTCACCTTGAAACCACAACATGGTCTACAGGGCCTGCATTCTTGTACATGCCAGTACAGACTGTCCCCCAGAGTGACACATTTGAGTTAGTAGATGCAGAATCAAATGCTGAGATTCATCCTGAGATCTGTACACTTCAGATAGTGACCTCAACCTAAATTCCACAGATTCAAAAGGTTCTCAACCTGGAAGTCACTTGTTTGAGCTATTACGTGCCTAGCCATAGTTCATGCAAATGTGTTCCTAAAAAGGTATATAGAACTGAATGGGACTTTAATTGTGCCTCTAAGAAGTATAAATAGATGAAAAACAATTAATGAGAAAATACATTATTTTATTTTGTTCAGTATAAAAACAGTTAATAATACATTATAGTTGATATGGTTGAAATGGATTCAGGGTGTGCAAATCCCTGATTTTAACAGAGTTATGGCCCACGCGTTTCGTGGATGAGGCCGCTTCATCAGGGCCTTTGAGAATGGCACAATGTGATCACGTGTAGATTCTACAAAAAAAACATCAATTAATATTGCATAGATTTATAAAGTTACATCGGTGCGGGCTAGAATATAAAATATATATAGACATTGATGCATAAAGTTATACAGAGGTATGTGTTTAATGAGAAATTGTTAACAATGTTTACTAAACAGATCTAGATGTTTTATAAAGTATTTAACAGACAAATATATCAGTCCACTAGGGGTGTGTATGGTGATGTTAGTCAACGTGTGAGGTTAAGCAGTGATCAAATCTTTACTGTTAAAATGTTTAAACAGTTAATGTTGTGGATTTATATAAGAAGGAAAAGAGAATGTATATATATAAATATGAATCATATTATTCTATCTAAGAGTTTTTTTCTCCACTCACCCGGGAACTGTAATTGGAGGGTACCGGCTCGGCGGGACAATGTGAGACCTTTGTTCTTGTGGGAATACTCCAAACCCAACCCTCCTCAACCGAGAGGAAAAAGGGCAGGCCCCTATATATGCAGATGAAAGAGCATGGTAAACTAAATGGTTGAAAGATGATAATAGTAATAATAGACACCTCCAAAGACAAATGGAGGTGTCAACCACAACTGAGGAAAGCAGAACAGAGTGTATGTGGGGAGTCACAGGGGAGAAACAGCAAGATAGTGAAAACAAAGTCAAGAACGGTGGGGTGGGGGGGAGGGGGAAGGTGGGGAAAACTCTTTGATATTATAATATGATTCATATAAATATACATTCTCTTTTCCTTCTTATATAAAACCACAGCATTACCTGTTTAAACATTTTAACAGTATAGAGCTGATCACTGCTTAACCTCACACGTTGACTAGCATCACCATACACACCCCTAGTTGACTGATAATGCAGCTATATTTGTCTGTTGAATACTTTATAAAACATCTAGATCTGTTTGGTAAACATTGTTAACAATTTCTCATTAAACACATACCTCTGTATAAATGTATGCATCAATGTCTATATATATTTTATATTCTAGCCCTCACTGATGTAATAAATCTATGCAATATTAATTGATGTCTTAATTGTAGAATCTACACGCGATCACATTGTGTCATTCTCAAAGGCCCTGACGAAGCGGCCTCGTCTGCAAAACGCGTAGGCCATAACTCTGTTAAAATCGGGGATTTGCACACCCTGAATCCATTTCAACCATATCAACTGTAATGTATTATTAACTGTTTTTATACTGAATAAAATAAAATAATGTATTTTCTCATTAATTGTTTTTCATCTATTTATACTTCTTAGAGGCAAGATTAAAGTCCCATTCAGTTCTATATACCTTTTAAGGAACACATTTGCATATATTTACGGGATTGTGCCTCTATAGAAGGGATGGTATTTTCACGCTCGCCCCACCCTGATATATAAACTAGCCATAGTTCAGTTCTTTAGAGGTGCTACAACTATAAGTGAGTGTAACTGTAAAGACTATCAAGTTTGGGTGAAACAGCACTGGACTAGTGCCGCTGGAGGCTGGCTAGCCACAGATTACTGTGTGGATAATATAAAGGAAATTCCTTCCAATAGGTTATTTCCCAATTGTAGATGGTAGGCGACTCCGTTGGTGTCTAGGACAGCTACCTTTCTGATAACGACAATGGGGGCATTATCCCCAAGTCCCAAAAGTCCCACTTGATGACTTTTATAGTTTAGAGAAAATAAAAGTATACAAGTAGAATAAACGTGTTTCAGGGGAATTGTATTCCCCTTATTCAGGGCTGTATTTTTTAGAGAATGGTTTGACTCTGATAGGGTTAAATACATTCGAACAGGGGCTCTGTAGCATGGAGGGGCTGTGAAGCAGAGACAGCAAGAGGGAAATGTTGGCGCCTAGAATTTCAAAGCTAATCAGAATCCCCAAGACCACCTCCAGTGTCAGAATCCTCAAAACCACATCCCCTGTCAAACTTTGAAATTCTAGGCGCCAACATTTCCCTCTTGCTGTCTCTGCTTCACAAACCTGGCGTACTGCAGAGCTGATTATCGAATATATTTAACCCTCTCAGAGTCTAACCATTCTCCAAAAATACAGCCCTGAAGAAGGGGGATGCAATTCCCTCGAAACATGTTGGCGCTACTTGTATACTTTTATCTTCCATAAACTGTAAAAATCATCAAGTGCAGCCTTTTTTTTTCCTCTCCAATCACCCAAGTTTTAATTGTAAAGGTTGGTATCATTGCTAAAAAGTCAGTTTACTGATAGTTCTTTAGGAATCTAAGAATGTCATCATCTGCACTGTGCAGCACAAAACCAATGGCAGGTAGATTGGTTGTATTGGAGACACAATACATACCCCTGTAAACAGTGCCCTGAGAATGCCCAGTCCATTGTTTAATAAAGTTGGCCTACTGAGAGTCAGCAACCACTTTAAAGAAGCCAAGCTGTTTTCCAAACCTGTTTTAGAACTCTTTTTATTGTCACCAGAGGACCCAAATAGTGGTATCAGTGGATACCAGGCCAGGGACTTTTTTTTTTAAATAGCGTTTTGTTGTTTGCCTGTTGACTTTGTCTTAAATGCCACTCCACTACCTCAGATTAGTGCATGGACTGTTTTAGCAGTGTTTAATCCCTATAGGGTCTCCATACTTTTCATGAGTCCTCTCTACAGGAAGATTTCTGGGAAGCACAAACTCCAATTTGAGGAGTGAGTGTGAAGGATAAACATTTGCAGGAGCCAGAAGTCATCTTTGGAATAAGTTTGATGGAGAACTTTCTTTGTTTCAAGTAGTAGCATTGCTGGTAAGGATTGGACTGTACTTATACCCAGCATCTGCCACAACCTTAACAGTGTAAAACACTGTACATTTGTACAAACTACAACAGGTGCTGTATGTTTTCTTTTTTTTGTTTTCAACAGTTTCACCCCACTGTGTTCTTTACAATAAAACCTCAATATTTATATATGGAGTCTGGTTTATTGAAAGATAGGAGGGATTACCTGCATGGCAAGCTGTACACAGTCCAAAGGGTGACACGTAGCAAGCACACAAACAGTAATTAAAGTGGACATGTGGACATTTACACTTTTTTAAGCAATGAAAGAACTTTAAAATGAGCCCTCATTGACCCCTGTAGCTGCAAGCATTGTGATAAAATTAATCTTCAAATTTCACAACAGAGGCTCTGAAATAAGCCTTTCTCTGCTTACTTTCTGTGCCAGCCTTCCAGCTTTTTATTGTAAACACACACCAGGTGCTGTCAGCTGTGATTTACTCCACCATACCTACAGCTATAGAGGTTTTTGAGGGCTTACTTTACAGCTGAACTCCAGGAAAACAGCTAGATAGTTTGCTACTGCAACACAGGTGCTATCTGGAGGTGCATTTGGGTACCATTTAAAACAAATGGGGCTGCAATGCACCAACACACATAGCATGTGTTACTGGTAACATGCAGGGTAGCGTGGTTTCATGCGAGCCCTATATCAGCTCTGCCACACACAGGGCCAGTGCTACCACTAATCAAACTAAGCAGCTGCCTAGGACGCACTGCTGCCTAGGGCGCCCGGCCACTGGTGTTCCTATTCCCTTCTCTGTGCAGCAAGTAACTAAGTCTCAGAATCAGCAGGCAGCTGCCGCTCTGTTCTCACATAGTGCCAGAGGCGCAGCGGTGGCGGAGGACTGTGTCTGTGTTCCGACTCCTGAGTGATTGGAAGCAAGCAAACATTCATTGATGGGCACTGGGAGGCTGCATTGATGGGCGCTGGTAGGCTGCATTTGATGGGCGCTGGTGAAGCTGCATTTGATGGGCGCTGGTGAGGCTGCATTGATGGGCGCTGGTTGGCTGCATTGATGGGCGCTAGTAGGCTGCATTGATGGGCGCTGGTGAGGCTGCATTTGATGGACATTGGTGAGGCTGCATTTGATAGGCGCTGGTGAGGCTGCATTGATGGGCGCTGGTAGGCTGCATTGATGGGCGCTGGTAGGCTGTTTTTGATGGGTGCTGGTGGGGCTGCATTTGATGGGTGCAGGTGAGGCTGCATTTGATGGGCGCTGGTAGGCTGCATTGATGAGCGCCGGTAGGGTGCATTGATGGGCGCTGGTAGGCTGCTGCATTGATGGGTGCTGGTGAGGCTGCATTTGATGGGCGTTGGTGGGCTGCGGTTGATGGGCAATACAAAAAGAGGGAGGTTTTGCCTGGATCAACCACCAGTAAATAAATTCTTAGGTTATTGATAGAATCAGATATTCATCCACATAGAGTTATTGGATGCAGTTTGGGTTGCCTTATACAGCATACAGAACAACTAGGAGAAAAAGGTTCCCCCAAAGAAGGCAAATTACCCAAACACAATCTGCAAAAACAATAAATTTATTGGACTACAAAACACCACACAAAAATACAAATATTGGGCAAAATAGGGAATATATCATAGACCAAGTTAAAACAGATAACGTTATCATTAAAAACAACGGAGCCGCGGCCAATCATACCCCATACACACACCAATCATCACAGCAGATTCCTACTTAAATGGGCAATATCGTGTGAAATAAGTCCTTAATCAATCCAGATACTGGTAGTATGGCGGTATGAGGTTCTCTCACCAAATCGATGGCTCAGCAGCTCTTGAGCCAACGATTTGGTGAGAGAAGTATTACTCCAATTTACACTCATAGTACAGCTTGAGCTGGTATTGCTCCCCCCGCTGCTTTCTCCAAACATAGCCGCTTTATTTGTATGTCCTGGGTCCACATTAACCTTCAGCAAATACTGCCGGTCACTTTTGCTGCTATACCTGTGATATGGGTCTAGTTCCCGGACTGCCATAATTTTCATGATGTGCTGAATCAGTTCCTAAGTGATGATCATTCATTCATCCACCCTTACCCTCATACCGCCATACTACCAGTATCTGGATTGATTAAGGACTTATTTCACACGATATTGTCCATTTAAGTAGGAATCTGCTGTGGTGATTGGTGTGTGTATGGGGTATGATTGGCCGCGGCTCCGTTGTTTTTAATGATAACGTTATCTGTTTTAACTTGGTCTATGATATATTCCCTATTTTGCCCAATATTTGTATTTTTGGGTGGTGTTTTGTAGTCCAATAAATTTATTGTTTTTGCAGATTGTGTTTGGGTAATTTGCCTTCTTTGGGGGAACCTTTTTCTCCTAGTTGTTCTGTATGCGGTTGATGGGCACTTAATTAAAAAGGTGGGGTATACATGGGCAGGACAAAGGGGGTGGAGTCAGGGGTGGAGCTAAGGGCAGGCGGCAAAATTAGGTTTTGCCTAGGGCAGTGATGGCGAATCTTGGTACCCCTGATGTTTTGGAACTTTCCCATGATGCTTAACTACACTGCATGAGCATCATGGGAAATGCAGTTCCAAAACATCTGGGTGTCAAGGTTCACCATCACTGGCCTAGGGTGTCAAAAATCCTTGCACAAGCCCTGGCCACACAGCACAACTTATTGGATGTAAATGGACCGTGAAAAAAGAAGCAGATTTCTCTGTCACTCTGCTCTCTCCATCTGTCATCAAGCTTCAGAAATACTTTAATGTTTATAGTCTGAGTATAGGTGCACTTTAAAGGTCAATTGCAGCTTAAAAGCACCGTGACTCCTGGAGCCTACCTTCCCTGGCATTTAAAAAAATACCTACATACTTACTTTTTTTTTTTTTTGCAGGGATCTTCAATCTAGACAAATAACGTGTAGCGCTGGTAGATTTTTAATCTACCGCTGAAAGGTTAATCTTGTGGGTTACTTGTTAGAGGAAGTTAGATTTGCCTCTGTTCCAACTTGGCTGAGTTGCATGTAGTTCCACACTGTGCCAGTGGGTGTCGTTGTCACCACCGGCTGGTGTTGGAAAAGCAACGTGTTGAAGCGTATGAGTGCTCCTCTGTCCCGGGGACAACTCAGTGGAGGTTGTCCTCCGAGTTGCATTCTGGGAGAGGGTATTTATGGGACAGAAGCCATGTTTAGGGGTTCGTTTTCAGCCACCTGCTGGCCCTCCTGGCCGACAGGTATGTGTTAAGAGTACCACCTCGTGGTCCTCCGTTCCGGAGGCCCACGCCGCTGCGGCATGTGGGTGGGCCCAGAAGCCTGTCTGGGGCCTACCACAGCAGCAGAGGAATGGTCCTGAGCTGTCTATCCTGAGTGAAGAAGCTGGACAACCGAGAAGATCCCAGGGGAGGACCCGTCATGGAAGGATCATGCAGGGTGCTGGTCTGGACAGGGGCCTGGTGACTCGGTTGGAGGACGTTTTCTGAAGTAATCTTACTGCATAGTACTGCCGGGTTGGCTTAAAGGTTCAAGTACTGTGTCTGACATTCATCATAAACCAATACATCCTGTGGCAGAGGATCGTACAGGTTTTGCTCCAAACAAGTCTGTGGCAGAGACTTTTGTTCGTGCTACGTACTGGCTGCTAGACAAGTGAGAGAGGTCTATCCAGGCGGGCAAAGATTGGGTCCCACAAAGGGGAACGCATTCAACCATTCAACCACAAGTGTTCTACTCCAGAGAATGTCCTAAAGAATACTAAGGAAAGGTATTTGAGCTTCCCTGCAACTTTCCTTCTGCCTCTTTCCTGCTACTTCCTTTATTATTTGTTCATTAAAGCATTGAAAAATCTACTCAAGCGTCAGTGTCTACATCGTCCAGAGGTAAACTCAACGGGACCCTAGACCCGGTGCCAGTGAAACAGAGTTGTCAAGAGTGAAGGTAACAGCCCGCTTTAAACCAGCAGCTCCACCAAGAGTTAGTGCTACAAACGTCATGGATCCTTTTATATTCGTCGTCCCCTGGTGGTGGGTAGTTCTGAATGCTGCAGAGAATATCCCTACATAATTATGTGGTGCTGCCTCCTCCAGCATTTTCATGTTAGCCCAGAATGATCTGATAACATACTCCTGGGGAGGGTGATTGGGTTGAATGATGCTGGGCATGATTCTGTGAGGGACACCATTGGGGAGAAGTTGAGTATTGCAATGAGAGCTGTGTTTTTTTTTTTTTATGAATTGCAAAGCAATAGAAAAAACATAGATGGATTAGGGAATTAACCATACATACAAGTATATAGACTGCGCTAAAGAGATAAACTGTGCTAAGTTGTAAAAAGTAATTCCATTTATCTTCCCACCAATCGATAGATAACTAGACTAGGAAGTTAAAGAATGCTTGCAAGCAGCTAGATGACACTTTTGGTGATCCTCTCTCTTTTCCAAGATGGAGGAATATTTTTTTTTCCATGAAGCAAATCCTATATCTCTTCCCTCTTAACCACTTCAATACAGGGCATTTTCACCCTCTTCCTGCCCAGGCTAATTTTCAGTTTTCAGCGCTGTCACAATTTGAATGACAATTGCACAGTCATGCAACACTGTACCCAAATGAAATTTTTATCATTTTTTCCCCACAAATAGAGCTTTCTTTTGGTGGTATTTTATCATCTCTGCGGTTTTTATTTTTTGCGCTATAAACAAAAGAAGAGAGACAAGTTTGAATAAAAAACACAATATTTTTTACCTTTTGCTATAATAAATATCCCAATTTAAACAAAAAAAAAATGTCCTCAGTTTAGCCCGATATGTATTCTTCTACATATTTTTGGTAAAAAAAATCACAATAAGCGTATATTGATTGGTTTGCGCAAAAGTTAGTGTCTACAATATTGGGGATAGTTGTATGGCATTTTTATTATTATTTTTTTTTTTTACTAGTGATGGCGGCGATCTGCGATTTTTATCATGACTGGGACATTGCGGCGGACATATCGGACAATTTTTGGACCACTGACAATTATACAGCGATCAGTGCCATAAAAATGCATTGATTACTGTATAAATATCACTGGCAGGGAAGGGGTTAACACTAGGGGGCAATCAAGGGGTTAATGTGTTGCCTAGGGAGTGATTCTAACTGTAGGGGGAAGGGACTCACAAGGGGAGGAGACCAATCGGTGTTCCTCTGTACACGGAACACATAATCGGTCTCCTCTCCTCTGACAGGATGTGGATCTGTGTGTTTACACACACAGGTCCACGTTCCAGCTCTGTTACTGGGCAATAGCGGGTGCCCGGCGGACATCACGGCTTCCGGGCATGCAAATTGGCTCCCGAGTGACGCGGCAGGGGCTGGGAAGCCCAGGACATCATATGACGCCTGCCCAGGATGGGAGAGCCCTACTGCGGACGTCATTTGACTATGGATGGGACCTGAAGTGGTTAAAGAGAAAAAAGATCAAAGGTGTGAACACCCAGAATAATCACAGTACACCAACCCCTTGGACTGAAACTGCCCCCATACACAGATGCGCCGGTCATAAATCGGTGCCCTGATGAACTAGATCTAAGTTCACGGTGTGGAGCAATGTAAAACAATGTGAAACAATATGAAACTGCATGATAAAATTGGAAACAATATGACAGATGAAGTTTATGTAAGCTAGATGCTGTGCTAGCCCAAAGTGCTATACAACACACTACTAATTTAACTCTGGAAGTGCTGATTCGTTCCAGCATGGGTGTGCTGTGTGGTTGTAGGGGACAAAAAGAGATGAGGGTGAGAGAAACACAACAACCATAGTGTAGCATGTAAAGTGTAACTTTAATAGAATATATAAAAAAGCACTCACAAAGATAAAATAGAGCTCAGCATCACAGTCAGGTAGCCTGTGGGCCACAGAACAGACAGGCAACCAGGATGCCTTGCCTTGGCCACCAATAAGGGAGCGGAGATGGAATGGAATCCATCCATGGCTTTGGGTCTCCAGTGACAGTGGTTCCCTGCTTCCATTCCATCTCCGCTCCCTTGTCGGTGGCCGAGGCAAGCCATCCTGGTCCCAGAGGCTACCTGACTGTCATGCTGAGCTCTATTTTATCTTTGTGAGTGCTTTTTTTATGTTTTCTTTTCAAATTACACTTTACATGCTACACTATGGTTGTTCTTTCCCCCGCCCCTCGTTTTGTCTTCTCTTTTAAAGGGTAAGTTCAACTTTTCGGGCAGAATTTCACTTTTCATAATAAATAGAATTATTTTCTAATGTCTTTTCTGCCCAAGACATCCCAATGAGCTTACAGTGCCTTGAAAGAGTATTTATAACTCTTTCAGCGTCTGTGAACAGCAAATGTTAAGTCTTGCCACAGATTCTCAATTGGATTTAGGTCTGGACTTTGACTGGGCCATTCTAACACACGAATATGCTTTGATCTAAACCATTCCATCGTAGCTCTGGTTGTATGTTTAGGGTCTTTGTCCTACTGGAAGGCTAACCTCTGCCCCAGTCTCAAGTCTTTTTTAGACTCTAATGCTGCGTACACACGAGCGGACTTTTCGACCGTATGTGGGCTTCATCGGACTTCCAACGGACCTTTTCAGTCAAAAATCTGAAGGACTTTAGATTTGAAACATGTTTCAAATCTTTCCGCCGGAGCTCCGCCGGACCCAGTTCCTATCGGGAAGCCCATTTGTCTGTATGCTGGTCCGACGGACCAAATACGACGCGGCAGCTACAGCACCTGAGAATGTTTCCAGCATGATCCTATCGCGCTGGTTCTCGGCGATAGGGTACTATACATCTCGCTGCAATAGGAAAAACACATTTTCCTATTGCAGCAAGCATGAGAGGGAGGCGACAATGTCCCTTAGGTCTGGTATGGATTTTAAGGGGAACCCCCTACTCCGAAAAAACGGGGCATGATGGGACTGTGCCGTCATAAGGGGTGGGGTCACTGGGCGACATCACCCAGTGACCATACCCCATGCCTATATAAGTCATTGCGCATCGCTCACACAGTATTACAGTGGGAGAGAGCGTTGTGTCAACATCGGAAGAAGAGAAGAGGGAACAAGACGAAGGAGAAGACCGGGTCACCGCTAGCAAAAGAGCGGCAAAAGAGCAGAAGATAGTGGAGGAGCCGGCAGAAGAACCGGAGAACGGGAGAAGAACCGGACACCGGGAGAAGAGGCTGGAGAGCCGGAGAAGAACCGGAGAAAGCGGAGGCTTTTCACAGACTGCAAACAAGACTTCTTATGGCTTTCTTTCAACAATGGCTTTCTTCTTGCCACTCTTTCATAAAGGCCAGATTTGTGGAGTGCACGACTAATAGTTGTCCCATGGACAGATTCTCCCACCTGAGCTGTGGATCTCTGCAGCTCCTCCAGAGTTACCATGTGCCTCTTGGCTGCTTCTCTGATTAATGCTCTCCATGCCCTGTCAGTTTAGGAGGACAGCCATAGCTTGGTAGGTTTGCAGTTGTGCCATACTCTTTCCATTTTCAGATGATGGATTGAACAATGCTTCGTGAGATGTTTAAAGCTTGGGATATTTATTTATAACCTAACCCTGCTTTAAACTTGTCCACAGCTTTATCCCTGACCTGCCTGGTGTGTTCCTTAACCTTCATGATGTTGTTTGTTCACTAAGGTTCTCTAACAATCCTATGAGGGCTTCACAGAACAGCTGTATACTGAGATAAAATTACATATAGGTGGACTCAGATATTTATTTGTAAAGAAAAAAAAAAAAAAAAAACATTTAGCATTTTTCTTCCACTTCACAATTATGTGCCAGTAGTATGCAAGGCCAAGTCACAGCTAACAAAGCTAGCAAAATCCTGTCATGTATTAAAAGAGTCATACATTCTAGAGATAAAGCAACAATTCTACCCCTTTACAAAAGATTTTTTTGGCCTCATCTTGAATATGCAGTTCAGTTTTGGTCACCAGTCCTCAGAAAAGATGTAGTTGAATTAGAAAGAGCTCAGCAAAAGGCAATAAATTATTAAGGGGATGGAAGACCTAAGCTACACTATATTACCAAAAATATTGGGGCACCTGCCTTTACACGCACATGAACTTTAATGGCATCCCAGTCTTAGTCCGTAGGGTTCAATATTGAGTTGGCACACCCTTTTCAGCTATAACAGCTGCAACTTTTCTAGGAAGGCTGTCCACAAGTTTTAGGAGTGTGGCTATGGAAATGTTTGACCATTCTCCCAGAAGCGCATTTGTGAGGTTAGGCATTGATGTGGACAAGAAGGCCTGGCTCGCAGTCTCTGCTCCAATTCATCCCAAAAGTGAATTTTCCACCACTGATTCTCCCAGAAAAGCTCTCCTAATGTGTAATTTGTATGTGTATTCTTGGCACCCAAGCATATAATTTTACATTTTTCTATACTGAATCTCATCTGCAAGATGAGATTCAGTATATTTTATCAAGGTTTTTCTGTAATGATTCTATATCCTGTGCCAAATTTATTTCCCCATTTGTCTTAAACTATATTGTAGGAAATGTGTGTCATGCTGTCACACATTAACCACTACTAATTTCTCAATTAGAAAAAAAAAAGCAAAGACCTATAGTTGTTGCCAACAGCATCAAATCATCAATGCAGTGTATTTATTTTTTAACTTGTAGATTGAATGCAAAAAGCAGTTGGAAATACACCACCAGACATTTAGGAGGGGCCCTTTGGAGGGTGAAATCAGCTCTATCACCATACCATTTGTGTCCACTGATCCCATGTATGTATGGAAATGTGCTGATACTATGTCTAAAGTACCTTAGTACGTAAAGGTGCTGGATAGTCCCTGATATGAACAGAATGATTTACAGTATATCTCAGATGGTATTATGCGAAAGAGATCTATTTGAGCTGGTGACCCCCTGCAATAGGTCAGCCCATTTACATCTTTGATTGGCTAAATCAATTGGGGCTACAAAGATATTGGAGTATTTCTGCCCTTGATATTTTGGCTTGCCTCTTCAATTGCCCCCCTGAGGATTGCTGTTATCTGCTGACTATCCTCAGCCATCTCCTACATCTTGAAGGCTATGTCTAGACTACTCACCCCTACATATAAGAATACAAGGTCCTGAGGAAGCAAACAAAGCGAAACGCTTCAACCTCTGATCTCTTGGATAACCTTTTGGGCTAATATAGTAATTGAGTAGTATAAATGTTTGTTTTTTTGTGGGCCCTTTTTTTGTGGGACCCTGATTATGAAACCTTCTTTTAATATGTGATTTTAACTGTAATATAAGTTTTTTTTCACCAACTTGTTCATCCTATTTATACCAGTAAAGTCCAGTCATAATTTTTGGGTTTGTAGAAGAATCTGCGCAGACTTCAAATGAGGTGCATATAGGCATGTAGGAGCAGGAAGTACTCCTAAAAAAATGTATAGGAATTTAGAGTAGAGTTTAAAACCTATGGCAAATCACTCTGTGGTTGAATGGGCGTGAACGTTTGGTGATTGACCATCCACTGATTTAAAAAATGTCCCTATTGTTTCATTCTCCATGAGAAAAATCATGATTGGTCAATAACAGCAAAAAACATTTGTTTCCATTTCCTCTTTTAACATCATTTTAAAACTCCACAATGAGCTGAGTTTATATTTTCTTGAACACAATGTGATGAAAGCAGCCTAAAGCTTAGGAGAAACTATTACTATAACGGTTTACAGGAAACTTTCTACCAATAAACAGTGGTTGATATAGTAAGAAAATTCCCTTATAAAGTATTTGAAATATAACTTGAATACCTGGAGGCCCGCATTCTGTAAACTAACATTCTTGATCATGGTTCCCCATGTCGAGAGAATATTAATCTATGTTCCACTTTAAAGTTAGAAGATCGTTAAAGTTTTACTAAACTCACAACAATAAAATCAGTCTGTACAGTATATTCTGTAAAGCATGCTTGTTATACTCACTGTGTACCTATGGGGTTAATACTTTGCATTGTGTAAAAAGGCTGTTTGATCCTGTCTTATCTGATCCTCCCCTCCTTCCACTGTCCCCTAATAATGCCCTGATAACACAGTCTATGGAGTCAGGCTGCACATGCTCAGTTTGGTGTGTATTGCTATTTTATATTTATTGCAGTTTATATTTAGTAAAATAATTGCATTTCTATGTTCTGTGGGGGACCAGATATAGTGAATGCAGGGCCCTGGGTTTAGTTACACTTTCAGGTTCGGTTCATACTGGTGCAATGTGGGAAACCCTACAAATCCAGTGTGGGTTCCCACATTGCACCTGAATCACCAACGGTTCACACTACCCTCTGCGAACCGCTGCAGGTATCAATACAAAGTTAATGACCCCCCAGATCTGTGAACTGTAAATTTGGACAGGAATCAGATCACATAGGTGCTGACAAAAAAAAGGGTCCTGCATGAGTTTGGTCTGAATGCGATGCGTTCATACAGCGTCCATACAGTTTGTATGGCTGAATTTGCAACGCAGAGACATCGCCTGTGATCTGCACAGCAATGCGGTGTGAATCACATGCGATGTCTGGCATTGCACCAGTGTGAACCGGCCCTAAGTGTTTAAAATTTCGAGGTTCTGGCACTGACAGCTACTGGTCTCACAGTAACGACTGGGAACCGCATGGTCACTATGGCAGCCAATCATGGTGCTTACTGAGGTTTTTTTATAAACAAATCTGTCATTTTTCTTTGTGTAGTCTATGTGGATTGCAGTTTGAAAAAAAAAAGAATTTACAGGAAAAGTAAAATTTAGCAAAAAAAGGAAGCGTAAAAAATCAAAATGCCAAAATGCTTTTTTTCCCCCATTTTCATCCATTTGTAAGCTTATAAATAAATCAGAGATAGCCTTATATGTTGTTAAAAACCAGTGTAGAAATTATTTAGGTAAGTTAGTCAAAGGGTTATTGTCAGGTTAACTGATGCATGCTGTCACTGCTAAATTTAGTTGGCTTTGAAGTGTTTAAAATGTTTCTATCACTGTTAAGGACTAAAATTCAGTTTCCCTTGTCCTAGTGTCAGGAAAGCACAGCTACACACATAAAGCAATTACTGCATTAGCTAGGCTCATTTTTTGATTAAAATGTTTTATGCTGGTTACAGAAAATATTAAGCATGCTTCAAAAGCTCTAGTAGTTACATATCATAGACGAGGATTAAAGTGGTTGTAAAGGCTAAGCATTTTTTTTACCTTAATCCATTCCCTGCATTAAGGTAAAAAAATGTCCCCAGTATTTGTATTGCCCCCTCACTCCCCTGTCTTATCTCAATCCAGCGCACATTATTCAGACCGGGCTGTGGCTTCCCAAGTAACTGAGCTAGTTACACACAAATCTGTTGCCGTCCAGGAGCTGTGGGTGGCTGTCTGGGGGCAGTTTCGGCATCACTGGGGGGAGGGGCAGGGCAATGATGTCAGCAAGAACAATTTGGCCACACCCACTGTTCACTGCAGCACGGTATGTGCACCGCATTACTACTTTCCTTGGGGCACCCAAAGGCGTCCCAGGCCACTAAAGTGTACGGGTTTGGCTTGAAGAAAAGGTGGCAACCCTACAGGTAAGTAGGACATGTTTGTTACTTTAGAAATAAAAACTTTTACAAGCACTTTAAGCTCCATAAGCAGCTCTTTGAAAAGCCTCATAAATCAAGCTGCAGTGGATTACATATATTTCATAATTTCACATTGTCCTAGAATTCTCCAAATATGTGCAATTAATTGCTATTCCATGCTATTTGTTATATCTGAGTTGTGATTAATTGCTACTAATTTTGTTAGCATGGTTGAGATAGTAAAAATTGCACATGTGCATGCTGTATGCTCTGACTTCAGCATGATAAAAAAATGCATTTACAAAAAAATGATCGCTTTTACTTTTGATCTGTTATTTCCTGTAGTTGTTTCAAAAGGCATAATTATGAAACTAGCAGCCCATGCAGTTGCTATGGGACCTGGGGGCAGGAGGGTCCCCCAGTAGGGAGGCTGCTAAAGCAAATGAGGTAAATTAAACATAAAAATATGGTGTTCATGTGAAGATGTTGCAGTTGACTTTGATGCTGACCTTTTGTGAAATATTCCATTGAGAAAAACTGATATCAGACAATACATAAGGAATCTTTGGGATGGTAGTGTTGCTAGTCACAACTCTCCCTAACTTTTTATATACTGTATAGCAAGCAGTCAAATCTGGTTCTCTTGCCCATCTGGGAGTAGACTTCCTTCCCGCAAAGTTTCTGCTGCAGCTCAGTTACTCTAAAGTCATAGCTCCAAACTGTCCCTGATTTGGAGCAATGTCCCTCTGTCCCTCATTCCTCTTCATTTGTCCCTCATTTTGGTCTGATCTATATAAATGTCTATAAAATGCACTTTTTATCTATCAAAAAGTGTTTTCCATCACTAAACCTTTCATCTGATTTCTAAATTGCTGCATTTGTAAATTCCAAAAGCCAATATAAAGGAATAGTAGTGGTAAAAAAGCTCTTGTGGGTGTAACCAATCTTGTTATTTTGTACAATTCTCCTTTAAGGGGCGTGGCAGGGGGTGTGTTCTATGCCTGCATACTGGTGCTGATAGTTGTCCCTCATTCCCATCTCAAAAAGTTTGAGGGTATGCTAACGTATATGTTGTTTATTGTGTTAAAAATACTAAAGTCACATTCGCAGCAACGAAGGTCAATAATCACTAACCTAAAGTGGAGTTCAACCCCCCCCAAAAAAATAAAAAATTAAAGACTTTTAATATTAGGACACTTACCTGTCCTGGAATCCAGCGATGTCGGCACCCCAGTCGATGTTTTCATTGGCTCATGGGTGCTCCTGCCGCCACTGCCTGTAGGGGAAACCGGCCTTGCGGCTTCACAGCCAGTTCCTTACTGCGCATGCCAGAAGCACACTGCGCTTTCTGAATGGCCCGGTGGCGAAGGAGGGGGGAGGAACTTACGTGTTTCTCTTGGCGTGGCGAGATCCCTTGGAAGTGGGGACGGATACCTGTCAAAAACAGGTATCCCCTCTCCCCTAAAAGGTGCCAAATGTGGCACTGGAGGGGGGGCAGATAAGTGGAGCTTCCACTTTTTTTCCGCTTTAAAGTGGAACTTCACTCTCCCAATCAACATTGCTTATTTTTAATGCTCATGCTGCTACCATTAGTAAATAGATAGGAAAGTATATTATATTTACTTGTTTTTTTTTTTACTTTCTTTAGTTCCTGGCTTTTTGCCTAGGCAAATGATGTCATACATCCCAAGAGTCTTTATAAGGGGAGGGGGGGGGGAGAGTTTTCTCAGCTAAGCACACTCTCCTGCATGCATGCCTGAGCTAAGGGCAAATAAATTCAAGGTAAATGTTACATGAATCATTTGCCCTTACTCAAGATGGCAACAGCCAGGAATGCTGGGGAGTGTTTATCAAGGTGATTTCTCAACAAAATAAAGCATCGAGATATGGATGGATGAGGGAGTTTGGTTTGAATATTAAAAATAAATTAAATAGTGTTTTTGGTGCTCAGTTACATTGAATATCTGCTATAAAATGCTATATTATGGTGCTGAAATATGTTTTTCTTATGTTGAAAATGTTGCATATACTCATTCCATCCTTGTAGCTGCATCTGCTGTTTCTTTTTCAGTATTTTCAGCTCTTCACATAACTGCCAGCTGGAGGGTGATACATCAACATTCTGATGATTTCAAAAGTGAAAGTGAACAGCTACGTGCACTCGTTTGATGTGCTTGTTCTAGGGAGGGAGGGATCCACTAGAAGGCGTAAACCTTGGCTATGCACTTTGCCCATCAGTTGCTCGGTTACATTCTATCAGAACTGCTTGGTATAGTAATAAAGCAACTGATCAACACAGCACAGCTAGTGTGCACCATCCAGTGGCCAAAACAGAGGAACATGCTCATATAAAGGGATGCTGGGGATGTGTTCTTTCACACAGGTTCATCACTTACAATCTCTGTGCACAAAGTATTAAAATTTTTGATTTAGGGTTTAATACCACTTTAAAGTGGAACTAAACTGTGTCTGAGCACTACACGCTGAAAACACTTTTTAATTCATTTTTAATATTCAAAGCAAACAGTAGCATTTACCTCCTACAATTCATCTGTCCTTAGCTCAGGCATGCAGGCAGGCAGGAGGGTGTGCTTAGAAAATCCCTCCTCCCCTCCTGCATATGAAAGAAAAAAATGTCCACGAAGACTCCTGGGATGTATGATATTGTCTTGGCCTAGACCAGAAACCAGGAAGACACTGAAGAAATGTAAAAATAAGGATTTAAAATAAGTAAATATAGTATACCTACCTATGTGTTTACTAATGCTAGCGGTACAAGGATTAAAAATAGGTAATGTTGATTGAGAGAGTTTAGTTCCACTTTAACTATGCATAGAATAATTTATGGCAGGAGGAGAAGTCAGGCAAATTACTTTGACAGGTTATGTGACCAGGCTTTCCTGCTTTTTTTTTTTTTTTTTCCCCCCGCTTATCATTTGAGTGATACTCCAGAAGCAAATGGAGAGCAACAAACATTTGAACTGAACTTTGAAAATTGTGGGGTGCTTTTTTTTCTTTAAGTACTAGTTAGTGGGAATGCTTTAGCAGTCCCACTATTGTTATTCGATTTTATTTATTTTTATTTCTTTATTCCGTAAGTTTTTTGGCTCTGCATACTTTTAGCTATTAAAACCATTCAACTATTAAAATGTTTGTCTCTTTCAGCTGATGATGGGACTTTTTCAACTTTTTTTCTACCATTTATACTTTTTAAAATATTAAGCTTTTTATCATTTTTTTTAACATTGAAGTCAATGGGAGCATGCTTCAGATACTTAAAATCTTCTTCCGCTCCCAAAAGTTTCAGCTCCTTCATACTTTCACCTGCAGATGCCAAACAAACTTTAAAATGTTCACAAAATATTCAGCTATCTGGCTATATCTTTTCAGTTTGATATCTTTTACAGTTTTTGTGAAAAGGCTTTTTGTTTAGAGGTCATTTCAGGAAATTTTAGCCATTAATCAGAGTATACTGTGTTGATTTTGTTGCCATGGTTACCAAAGCTTCTGTTATACACAAGGGAGGAGGTGGCTGGAGCATCTCAGCTCTGATTACAGAGCCCGGGGGAGGGGACAGACACACCATGTACTGATTTATAATAGAGGGATATGATGGGGCAGTTTTGATGGGGCAATTATGATGAGGCAGTTTTGATGGTGGCAATATGATGGGGCAGTTTTGATGGGACAATTCTGATGGGGCAGTTTTGATGGTGGCAATATGATGGGGAAGTTTTGATAGGGCAATTCTGATGGGGCAGTTTTGATAGGGCAATTCTGATGGGGCAGTTTTGATGGGGCAATTCTGATGGGGCAGTTTTGATGGTGGCAATATGATGGGGCAGTTTTGATGGGGCAATTCTGATGGGGCAGTTTTGATGGTGGCAATATGATGGGGCAGTTTTGATGGGGCAGTTTTGATGGTGGCAATATGATGGGGCAGATTTGATGGGGAAATTCTGATGGGGCAGTTTTGATGGTGGCAATATGATGGGGCAGTTTTGATGGTGGCAATATGATGGGGCAGTTTTGATGGGGACAATTTTAATGGAGCAGTTTTAAAGGTGGCAATATGATGGGGCAGTTTTGATGGGGCAGTTTTCATGGTGGCAATATGATGGGGCAGTTTGGAGGGGGCAATTCCGATGGGGCAGTTTTGATGGTGGCAATATGATGGGGCAGTTTTGATGGGGACAATTTTTATGGGGCAATTCTGATGGGGCAGTTTTGAGGGCAATATGATGGGGCAGTTTTGCTGGGGGCCGTTTTAGCAATTCAGCTATTCAGCATTCCCACGCAGTTTCCCCAGGAAATGCATTTTCTAGTATGGCCACACTGTTGGTACACAAATGGGTCTTTAGTCTATAGATTTGATTGTTTTTCAGCACAGTGATCAGTGGTTTAAGTTGCAAAATGCACAATTCCACTTGTTGATATGACAATAATTTGCTACTTATATAATGCACAGATCTATCTATTATGTGTTGGTAGCATGGCGTTTAGCACTATTTAATAGTTCAATATCAACTTTTAGCAGAGTGAAACACACACTTTGCCATATTCTGATACCTACCTTTTAGTAGTTTGCACTGGTTGTCAGCCAATAATGCACAGCAGCATCTATAGGTCATACATTGTCTTGTACTAGAGGAAGCCTTGGTTGTAGTCATACAACATACAGTGCCATCTACTGGTTTTACTTCACCTGGCAGCAGTGTGAGCAAAGCTTAAACAGTTTTGTAATGAGCATATACCATGTTTAACCCGAAAATAAGTCCTACCCTGAAAATAAGACCTCGTTTTAAGTGGTTGCAAAATGCTAGAATCCTCTCTATTACTGTATTATATAATGTAATATGTGTGTGTTTCTGTAATCTAATTGAGTCAAATACCTACGGTACATCGCGGCTCGGTGCTCAGCTGACCTCCCTCTGCTCTCCTCCTCTTCTCCCAGCTGTCAGCGGGGATCTCGGCCCCCCTCTGCAGTGCTTGGAGAGGGGAAGAGAGCTTGGCGACACTAGAAGAAGGTATTTGACACAATTAGATTGCAGAAGCACACACTATTTACATTATATATTACTGGAATACTGTAATAGAGAGGATTCTAGCATTTTACAAGCACTTTTACTATGTTCACACTGGGGATTCCAGACAGGGAGAGGGGAAAAGAAGACAGCACATTGGATGGCAAGCCCTGCCCCAAAAATAAGCCCTACTGGGTCTTTTGTTGCCAAAATTAATATAAGACTTGGCTTATTTTCAGGGAAACAGGATAGTACAAAAAATGTGTATTGGTTTTACATTAGTTTATAGCAGAAAGGACACTGGCTGAAACCATAAAAGTAATGGTGCTATCATCCATTGGTGTATGAAAGAGTATTAAGCTCAATAGTATTTTGGCTGTACATGGTTTCAGGTTTAGCAAAAAAAAAATAACAGCAAAGCAGTATTAAACCCTTACATATGCCCACTAAAGTGACAAACCTCCGGTGATACACAGAGATTAAACAAATCCTCCTACATATGTTGTACCTGTTTATCTGCAGCCTTCTCTTCTCTACAGCCTTCTAAAGCACACATATCAAAGTCTTTTTGTCATAAACCAGTTAAAACCTTGCAAGCAACTATATACAGTGTTATGATCTAAACCGACTAGCACTTCTCGCATTCCCCTAATGATGTGCATCATATTTTTCTATCAGTTCCAGCAGACAGAGGGTGGGGATCTGACATCAAACACGGCACATTATAGAGCAGGGAGCTGTGTGTAAACTGAGACCTGAGTAGAGGGAAAGTGTAGACCCCCCCCCCCACTGAATAGATAATTTCTATTTCAATAGATTGAAAGATAAAAAGTGCATTTTTTATACATCCACGCTATAATACCAAAAGTATTGAGACACCTGCCTTTACATGAACTTTAATGGCATCCCAGTCTTAGTCCATAGGGTTCAATATAGAGTTATCGCACCCTTTGCAACTATAACAGCTTCAACTCCTCTGGGAAGGCTGTTCACAAGATTTAGGAGTGTGTCTATGGGAGTTTTTGATCATTCTTCCAGAAGCGCATTTGTGAGGTCAGGCACTGATGTTGGATGAGAAGGCCTGGCTCGCAGTCTCCGCTCTAATTCATCCCAAAGGTGTTCTATTGGGTTGAGGTCAGGACTCTGTGCAGGCCAGTCAAGTTCCTCCACCCCAAACCCACTCATCCATGTTTTTATGGACCTTGCTTTGTGCACTGGTGCGCAGTCATGTTGGAACAGGAAGAGGCCATCCCCAAACTGTTCCCACAAAGTTGGGAGCATGAAATTGTCCAAAATGTCTTGGTATGCTGACACCTTAAGCTTTCCCTTCATTGGAACTAAGGGGCCAAGCCCAACCCCTGAAAAACAACCCCACACCATAATCCCCCCTCCACCAAATGATTTGGACCAGTGCACAAAGCAAGATCCTTAAAGACATGGATGAGCGATTTTAGGGTGGAGGAACTTGACTGGCCTGCACAGAGTCCTGACCTCAACCCGATAGAACACTTTTAGGATGAATTAAAGCGGAGATTGCGAGCCAGGCCTTCTCGTCCAACATCAGCGCCTGACCTCACAAATGCACTTCTGGAAGAATGGTCAAAAATTTCCATAGACACACTAAAACTTGTGGACAGCCTTCCAAGAAGAGTTGAAGCTGTTATAGCTGCAAAGGGAGGGCCAACTCAATATTGAACCTTACGGACTAATGCCGCGTACACACGGTCGGACTTTCCGGCATACTTAGTCCGGCGGACCAGAGTGTGCCGGACAATCCGCCCGTGTGTAGGCGCCGGCGGACTTTTTCCCAAAAGCCTGCCGGACCTAGATTTGAAGAAAGTTTTAAATCTTTCCGCCGGACTCAGTTTCGGGCGGAAAGTCCGCTCGTGTGTGTGCTGGTCCGACGGAAAGCCCGCTCGTGTGTATGCTGGTCCAACGGACCAGATGCGACACGAGGGCAGGGTATTGCATCTCGCGCTCGCTGCAATAGGAAAAACACATTTTCGCGGGGCATACCAGGCCCTTAGGTCTGGTATGGATTATAAAGGGAACCCCCTACGCCGAAAAAACGGCGTGGGGTCCCCCCTAAAATCCATACCAGACCCCGATCCGAGCACGCAGCCTGGCCGGTCAGGAAAGGGGGTGGGGACGAGCGAGCGCCCCCCCCCCCTCCTGAACCGTACCAGGCCGCATGCCCTCAACATGGGGGGTGGGTGCTTTGGGGGAGGGGGGCGCCAGACCCCGACAACCAACGGCCAGGGTTGTCGGGAAGAGGCCCTTGTCCTCATCAACATGGGGACAAGGTGCTTTGGGGTGGGGGGCCCCGCAGGGCGCCCCCCTCCCCCAAAGCACCCACCCCCCATGTTGAGGGCATGCGGCCTGGTACGGTTCAGGAGGGGGGGGGGGGGCGCTCGCTCGTCCCCACCCCCTTTCCTGACCGGCCAGGCTGCGTGCTCGGATCGGGGTCTGGTATGGATTTTAGGGGGGACCCCACGCCGTTTTTTCGGCGTAGGGGGTTCCCTTTATAATCCATACCAGACCTAAGGGCCTGGTATGCCCCGCGACGGGGCTCGCAAGGTGTCAATCTCGCCGATAAAAGCGGCAAGATTGACATCCTTTTCTAGTCCCGTCGCACCTGAGTCACGTTCAAAATGAACGGACTTGTCCGTGTGTGGGCAAGTCCGTTCATTCTGAAAATCCGCCGTAACTCCGGCGAAAGTCCGTCGGAAAGACGGGCGGACTTAGCCCGCCGGAAAGTCCGGTCGTGTGTGGGCAAGTCCGTCCGTTTTAAAGTCCGGCGCACCTGGCGGACAAAGTCTGTCGGAAAGTGTGCCGGACCAAGTAGGATAGAAAGTCCGACCGTGTGTACGCGGCATAAGACTGGGATGCCATTAAATTTTATATACATAGCTCCGAACTGTCCTTGGTTTTGAGAGACTGTCCCTGATTTTGATCAATGTCCCTCTGTTCCTCTTCCCTCCTCATTTGTCCCTCATTTTGGTCTGATCTATATAGTTGGATATAAAATGCACTTTTTATCTTTCAAAAAGTGTTTCACAATGCTGAACTTTTCATCCATTTTCTAAATTGCTGCATTTGTAAATGTCAAAAGCCAGTAGAAAGCAATAAAATGGTTAAAAAAAGCACTGTGACTTTAACTCATTTTTTTTTGTATAATTCTCCTTTAAGGGGGTGTCGCAGGGGGTGTGTCCTATGCCTACGTACTTTTGCTAATAGGTGTCCCTCATTCCCATCCCTAAAATTTGTCAGGAATGCATGTGTGTGTAAAGACAGGTGTCCCAATACGTTTGGTAACATAGTATATATAGATCAGACCAAAATGAGGGACAAATGAGGAGGAAAGAGGGACAGAGGGACTTTGTTCTGAATGAGGGACAACCCCTAAAAATCAGGGACAGTTGGGAGCTATGCCTATAAGGAGAAGCTTTTTAAAATGACCCCCTGCCCGCTTAGCTACAATGTGAGATTTATGTACAATGTCTAGACAGCAAGTGGTTAAAGAAAATTGTAGGAGAGAAGGGAGTTCTTTTTCTTTTCTTTTTAATTTAGCAGAAGTGACATGCAAGGTCTGTCAGAATATATCTTCTGCAATGAAAAAAAGCCCTCATGCACACAGGCTGTTAAAATAACGTTATGAAAACGCCAGTATCTTTGCAGTGATTTTTTTAAAACTTTTTTCAGCTTTTTTCAACGTTTTTGCAATAGCGTTTTTTAGTGTTTTTGAGCGTTTTTCTGCGTTAGCCTTTTTTAGCGTTTTTTAGCGTTTTAAAAATTTTTTTCAATGGAACAAAAACGTTAACAAACGTTGGTGAATGACGTTTTTGAGCGTTTATCAGCGTTAGAGCGTTTTTACAGCTGAAAAACGTCTCTCAGAACCCACTGGCCCTGGGTTTTTTTTACAGCTTAAAAACACCTATGCCATTTGCAGCTCAAAAACACCTAGGTGGGCATTATGCCATAGACTAACATAGACAGGCCTTTTTAAGCTGAAAAAAAAAGCTCAAAAAAGCAGCTGTAAAAACGTCAGTGTGCATGAGGCCTTAAAGTTCTTAAAATTTGGCCAATTTATATTTTAAGTAAACAAAGCTTTTCTTAATCAGACTGCCCATATTCCAGCTTTTTATATTAACTGGGGGATGTCTCTATATATGGTTCCCCAGAACTACCATGCCAGCAATCCTGGTCCTGTCTCTACCTTTTATTTCCTCATTCAAATAAAGGATAGACAAATTTGTTTTACTGAAACTTGGACAAAATCATTTTCGGCTTAAAAGGAATCTATGGTCACTGCATACACTTTCATTTTCCAACATCAGCATTGTATACACACCTCCCAACATTTTGAGATTTGAATGAGGAACACCTACTAGTACTGGTATTTGAATGGAGGAAACATTGCCACGATGCATAACACATCTGTTGTAGAATCCCAATAATTTGCAAATAAAAAAAAATCATGTGTATTTAACCTAAGGCTAGGTTCACACTGCTGCGAATTTTATTTGCGAATTTGAGCCGCTGCGATCGCTCAAATTCGCAAGTCATTTTAATAACATTGTTTTCCATGAGTGCTGTTCACATCAATGCGTTGCGAATTTAACCTGCGTAAAAAAAGGGTCCTGTCCGAGTTTGATCCGTGTGCGATGCGAATTCAGCTCCATAGATTGCAAAATTTACAGTAGAATCGCAAGAACACACAAAGAATTCGCAATGCAAATTTGCAACGCAATCGGATCAAAATTGCGCTAAATTCGCACTGCAGCAGTGTGAACCTAGCCTAAAAATAGTCCTGTTTTAGTTGCAGCAGATGCAGCATGGCTGATCCAAGGTACACAAAGTGAACCCAGAAGGGATACAGCAGCAATCTCCAGCAAAGCAGCAATCAATTTTACATTTATGAGAATTAAAAAAAAAACTAAAACTAAAAATAAACAAAAAAGAGTTGAAATTGGTGTAAGGAGCAGCAGTCAACAATGCCTTTGTTGCTTCAAAACCAGTGGATTAAAGCACTGTACACATAGGGAGAGCAGAGAGGGAGATGGATCATACACTAATGCTGCAGTCCTACCTAGGACTAGAGATAAGGGTGATGATGGGGGACACTTTGTGGACTGAGATAAGGTCTGAACCATGCGTGAAACAAAGTCTTCCACAGCTAAATTGAAGGACTCTAATGTCACAGAACAGGATGAAAGTAAACAGCAGAGGAGAAGCTGCAGAGCATGCAGGGAATCCAGGAAGTTGTGGAAAGAGATGACCAGCAGATAGGCAGAGCTATTACAATGCTGATGTTATAAAAAAAAAAAGTGTATGTTGAAACCATTAGAATTCCTTTAAAGTGGTTCTAAAGGCAGAAAGTTTTTATTCAAATGCATTCTCTGCATTAAGGTAAAAAAACGTTTTGCATGCAGCTCCCCTTTATACTTAGCTGAGCCAAACCTCGATCCAGCGATGTGCACAAGAGAAGAGTCTCTCTTGTCTCTTTCCCTCCTCATTGGCTCAGAGACAGCATCGGGAGCCATTGATTCCCACTGTCGTCAATTCCAGCCAGTAAGGAGGAATCTGGGGGCAGGGCCGAGCCATGCACCGCATGCGTGCCAATCAAGCAAGCGATTTGCTATGGGGGCACTCGGTGAGGGAGGAGGCGCCAGGAGCACCAGAAGGGGACCTGAGAAGAGGAGGAATCGGGGCTGCTCTGTACAAAAACATTGCACAGAGCAAGTAAATATGATATGTTTGTTATTAAAAAAAATCCTTTAAGGCTGGGTTCACACTAGAACACGCATTTCCATTCACCGTTTCAGGTCAGATTTCAGCTCAAATTTTGGGCTGAATTCAGACCTGAAAAGGACCAAATGACACACAGGACTCCTGTGCAATTTGCACCGGAGCCGCTGTGGAGATGTGTGAACTGGCTCCATAGAGAGCCAGTCACAATCTCCTGCTATGTGAATAAGATACGGGGAAACCCGCATCCAATACGCATAAGTGTGAACCCAGCCTTAATCACTTTACGGTGGATTCACCGCATAGTACACAAGAATCGTGCTGCTGCAATACAAAGTAGGGCTGTCGCAGTAAATTCTGACCTAGATATCAAGGAGATGTGTGTTTGTTGACTGAACTCTGGAGAATACAAGAATTTAGCAATCAAGCCTGTCTGCCAGTCATCTGCTTGATTAAAGAATGTTTTCTCAATCCATTTCTTGAACCCAGGAACTAGATAGCAGCTTTACATTCCAGAATGGTACCTATGTGCAAGCATGACTGCACTTCTCTCCATGAGCAGGAGTGACATCATCCTACACTGGCCAATAGGAACATCTGCAGCCCAGGACCCAAAAGAAGCAGGGTGGGAGATGCCAGCACCAGCGAGGGATGTTACACTGTAGGAAGGTAAGTATCTCAGTTTAGCTTCACTTTAAGCCACATGAGAGAGCTGTTCTCCTATTTGCCTGTTTTTTTTACAGTATTATGCCCCGTACACGCGGTCGGATTTTCCGATGGAAAATGTGTGATAGGACCTTGTTGTCGGAAATTCCGACCGTGTGTAGGCTCCATCACACATTTTCCATCAGATTTTCCGACACACGAAGTTTGAGAGCGGGATATAAAATTTTCCGACAACAAAATCCGTTGTCGGAAATTCCGATCGTGTGTACACAAATCCGACGGACAAAGTGCCACGCATGCTCAGATTTAATAAAGAGATGAAAGCTATTGGCCACTGCCCCGTTTATAGTCCTGACGTACGTGTTTTACGTCACCGCGTTTAGAACGATCGGATTTTCCGACAACTTTGTGTGACCATGTGTATGCAAGACAAGTTTGAGCCTACATCCGTCAGAAAAAATCCTAGGATTTTGTTGTCGGAATGTCCGATCAATGTCCGACCTTGTGTACGGGGCATTATACACCTAGTATCTTACCGCTTTAGATTTAAGTATAACACTATTTTCTGGTTGATCTTCTTGAACTATTGTTTGTCTACATACATTTTAAGGGATCTATTTATAAAAAAAAATTCCTTGAACATTTGTAACAAACATTCACACAGTGCTCACCAATTCTGACTGTATTTTACTTAATACCTTGATTTTCTATAATTGTCAACTCCATCTCCTGGTTATAATGCAGTATTTTTCCTTAATAAACGACACAACCCCAACTTAAAGTGGAGTTCCACCCATTTTTACAACTCCTCAGCATCCCTCACTAAACTGTGCACTGTAAACGAATTGGATATTTTTTAATTTTTTTTCTCAGCACTTACTGTATATCTGCTGTATTCATTTTTCACTTCCTCCTCCCTGGCCACGGCCCATCGCATCATTTCCTGTTTGCAATGCCTTCTGGGAAGGGGCGGCAACTTCCTCTGACACTGCCGTTGCTATGGAAACCTGACCTGAAACCTATTACACTGCTTGTGCTGCACTGAGCATGTGCGAGATCTGCAAGGATGAGATCCAGGAAGAAATACAGTCTGGCTTCAGATTCCCAGACTTAAGATGGCCACGGCCTGCTGTAAGTTTATACAATAACAAATTACTGCTATAAACTAACAAAACAGACCTTAGTTTACAGACTAACTTTACTAGAATACATTAAGCTTGTGTATTATAGGGATATTTTTATTTAAAAAGTATAATTTCGGCCGGAACACCACTTTAAGTTGATGTACTTTGCAATTTGTTGTAGCTGATTTTACACAATTGCATGTTGTGGCATGCAATATCAATATTATTTTCTCTCTACTAGGACCTATTTCCCAAATTTGAATGGCGATTTCACCCTCTAAATGCTATCAGCATAAGCTAATGGCGGAGATCCTTGTCTGTGTGGGAAATTTGGTTGAGTCTTTGCCTTTGTCTGCCAAGTAATATCTGAGTCCGGACTTTTTAAATGTAAGACAACAAAAATATATTTTTTTTTAATTTGTGTGATGGGTGATGATAACTATTATAAAAAGTTTTTGATAGTGAATAATGTCCATTAATAAAGTTATATTTTTGCATCAAGTCAAGCTAATACCTGTAGTACCTACTTTTCCCTCTGGGAGTCTTCCCAGTTTAGATTTTTATAGTTACTTTTTTGGTATGGTAATTAGGAATGGGTGAACAGTTCGGCCCAAGCATAAGTTCGAGCCGAACTTTGGTTGTTCGGATGTTCTGCGAACACCAAACAATATGCGGTGTTCGGGGCAAATTCGAAAGCCGCCGGAACAACATTAAAGTGGATGTAAACCCTTACAGACCACTTTTACCTACAGGTAAACGTAGATTAAGGCTTACCTGTAGGTGCAAGAAATATCTCCTAAACCTACATGGTTTAGGAAATATTTCCAAAAGAAAGGCACCGATGTCTACAGCGCATGCGCCATAGACAATGGCGCGCAGGCGCACTGAGCGTGCCATCTCTAACAGCGATCATGCCATTAATGGCGGCACCAGCGCACATGCGCAGGAGTGACCTCATCGCGGCTCCGGCCAATCACAGCGACGGAGCCGCGATACCCAGAAAGAAGATGGACACTTCATAGGAGAAGGCACAGCGGTGACATCGCAGGCTCCCTTGTCAGGTAAGTGACACATAATGGGCTACTATACGATGCATAGTAGCCCATTATGCTTTACCTTTGCAAGGAAACAAAGAGGAAGTAAGCTCATCAGGGTTTACTACCTCTTTAAAGTCTATGGGACATTAACGTGAAAAATCAGAAGTGTTCATTTTAAAGGCTTATATGCAAGTTATTGTCATATAAAGTGTTTGGGGACCTAGGTCCTGCCCCAGGGGACATGTATCAATAAAAATGTTTTTCTTAAAAACGGGCGTTTTGTTGGGAGCAGTGATTTTTTTAATGCTTAAAGTGAAACAATAAAAATGAAATATTCCTTTTAATATTGTGTCTATAGTATTCCTGTAAAGTAGCGCATTTTTCCCATGTTTAGAACAGTACCACAGCAAAATGACATTTCTAAATCAAACATTGTCACTTAAAACTGATCGCGGCTGTAATGAATTGTCGGATCTCAGCAATATAGATAAAACTCATTGAAAGAAAGAGCTTGGGGTCCCCCCCAGTCCATTACCAGGCCCTTTGGGTCTGGTATGATTATTAAGGGGAACCCCGAACCAAAATGTAAGAAAAAATTGCGTGGGGTCCCCCTAAAATCCATACCAGGCCCTTCAGGTCTGATATGGAAATTAAGGGGAACCCTGCGCCAAACTTTTTTAAAAAATGGCATAGGGGTCCCCCCCCAAAATCTATACCAGCCCTTCAGGGCTGTATGGATTTTAAGGGGAACCCTGTGCCAGAATTTTTAAAAAATGGTGTAGGGGTCCCCCTCAAAATCCATAGCAGACCCTTATCCAAACACGCAACCTGGCAGGCCACTGGAAAAGAGGGGGGCGAGAGAGCGCCCCCCCTCCTGAACCGTACCAGGCCACATGCCCTCAACATGGGGAGGGTGCTTTGGGGTAGCCCCCCCATAGCACCTTGTCCCCATGTTGATGGGGACAAGGGCCTCGTCCCCAAAACCTTTGCCCAGTGGTTGTGGGGGTCTGTGGGTGGGGGGCTTATCGGAATCTGGAAGCCCCTTTAACAAGGGGACCCCCAGATCCCGGCCTCTCCCCTGTGTGAATTGGTAACGGGGTACAAGTACCCCTACCATTTCACAAAAAAAAGTGTCAAAATTTTAAAAAGGACAAGACACAGCTTGGGGATGTCCATTCATCTTCTTCTATCTCCCCGCGATGGACCGAAAAAGAAAAAAAAGAAAAAAAGAAGGTCACCCGGTTACGTAAACGGGTGACCCCGCCCCCTCTGATGCCACAGGGAAGCCGTGGGAAAGTCTCCGTGGTGTCAGAAGGGGTGGGGTCACCCAGGGATGTCACCGGGTGGCCCTGCCCACAGTTATATAAGAACTGTCAAAGGCGCTGAGGCGTCACACAGCGGGAGCCTCCCATTGGGGCGGATCAGTCTCGGCTTTTTTTTTTCTTTTTTTTCGGTCCGTCGTGGGGAGATAGAAGAAGATGAATGGACATTGTGGGACATTTTTATTTTTGTTATTTTTTAATAAAGGACTTGTCCTCAAGCTGTGTTTTGTCATTTTTAACATTTTGACACTTCTTTGTGAAATGGTAGGGGTATATTTGTACCCCGTTACCATTTCACACAGGGGGAGGCCGGGATCTGGGGGTCCCCTTGTTAAAGGGGGCTTCCAGATTCCGATAAGGCCCCCCCCGCAGACCACCACAACTACTGGGCAAGGGGATGAGGCCCTTGTACCCATCAACATGGGGACAAGGTGCTTTGGGGGGCTACCCAAAGCACCCTCCCCATGTTGAGGGCATGTGGCCTGGTATGATTCAGGAGGGGGGCGCTCTCTCTCCCCCCCTCTTTTCCTGCGGCCTGCCAGGTTGCATGCTCGGATAAGGGTCTGGTATGGATTTTTGGGGGGACCCCTATGCCATTTTTTTAAAATTTTGGTGCATGGTTCCCCTTAAAATCCATACCAGACCCAAAGAGCCTGGTAATGGAATGGGGGGATCCCATGCTCTTTTTGGGGGGATAATGTGGGGGATAATCCCCGATCCATGGTTTACCTCTAACAAAAAATATTGGGGTCTATTAGACCCTAGATCTATCTATTAGACCCTAGATCTCTCCTCTGCATCTGACCACACCAAGATCGGTGTGATAAAATGCTTTCCCAATTTCCCAATAGCGCTGTTTACATCCGGCGAAGTCATGAAAAGCTCGTAGCTTCCGGTTTCTTAGGCCATAGAGATGTTTGGAGCTACTCTGGTCTCTGATCAGCTCTATGGTCAGCTGGCTGAATCACTGGCTGCATTCTCAGGTTCCCTTTTGAGACAGGAGAGCCAGAGAAAAACACGGAAGACGGTGGGGGGGGGGCATTCTCTCCCACTGCTTGTAAAAGCAGTCTAGCAGCTAATTAGCTGCTAGGATTGCTTTTACATGAAAGCCGACCGCTGGCTGAAAAGAATGATACCAAGATGATACCTAAACCTGCAGGCATCATTCTGGTATAACCACTCAAAGTCGTGAATTGCGTACCTGAAGACAAAAAAATGGTTAACAATAAAACACAGTAAACGGTAAAGTATAAAAAATTGCATACCTGAAAAGCAAACATGATAAAACATAATAACAATAAAACATTGCAGAATAGAATACAGTAAAAAAGAGCAGAACAATAGAGAGAGAATAGAGAGAGAGAGAACAATGAAACGACAACTATTTGTTTTTATTTTATATATTTTTTGTGTTTTTTTTTTTTTTTACACTTTTTTTTGTAACTGTAACTTTTATAACTGTAACCGGTTCCAGGTTAGGCTCTCTCAAAATGCGATGGCATCTTGGGAGACCCTGTGAAAGTGTGCCTAGTCTGTGCAATGCTGTACCCTACGCTACTCAACTAGTGTATGGTAGCGTTCAAAACATTCACCAATGCAAAGACCAGGATTATCAGGACAGGAGGGACAATAATAGCGGGTGTCACGCCTATATGCGCGCTTGCTGCAGACACAACATCTTTTTTGTGGGGGTTCGTTAGGTAGGGGTACTCGGGAGGACATAAGAATGCCTCTCATGCAGCTGACTGCATTTGGTTGGGGATGTGAATGGGGGAAGTATGGGTGCTGCAGAAGTGGTGGGTTCCCAATTAGGATTGGCGAATGCAGCAGGAAGGGCACTATGGGCACGACGGGCCTCTGTTTGTCTTCTTCTTGGTGGCAGCGGGACACTACTCACCAGCTTGAACTGCATTTATGGGACTCGCCACGTCACCAAGTGTTACCGCAGTGCTGGTTTGACTACGACCGGGGTGTACTAGGCCGCTGGTGCTTGCGCAAAACGCTACCAAAAAAAACCTGTTAGCAATCGCAGGGATCAGGCCTGACTCTGCGAACGCTGCAGTTATGCGTTTAGTGTTTTGTAAGTGACAGTGATCGATCGATACTGCACTTGGGTGGGCTGGGCTGGGCCGGGCAGAGGGGCAAAATGCAGGTGCTAGCAGGTATCTGGGCTGATCCCGCTAACACTGCGTTTTTGGGAACCCTTAACTGCTGGGGACGCTAGTATAGATCTGATCGGATCAGATATTGATCCGTTCAGATACTATACCACTAAGGGAGGTGTACGGTGCGTGCGTGGGTGTTAGCGGTACTGGCGCTAACCTGACTCTGCTTGGGGCTGGTGCTTGCCAGTTCACCAAAACGCTACCAAAAAAACTGTTAGCGTTCGCAGGGATCAGGCCTGACTCTGCGAACGCTGCAGTTATGTGTGTTTAGTGTTTTGTAAGTGACAGTGATCGATCAATACTGCACTTGGGTGAGCTGGGCTGGACCGGGCGGAGGGGCAAAACACAGGTGCTAGCAGGTATCTGGGCTGATCCCGCTAACACTGCGTTTTTGGCAACCCTAAACTGCTGGGGACGCTAGTATAGATCTGATCGGATCAGATATTGATCCGTTCAGATACTATACCACTAAGGGAGGCGTATGCTGCGTGCATTAGTGTTAGCGGTACTGGCGCTAATCTGACGCTGCCTGGGGCGACGCATATCACTGCTGGGCGATCAGGGGGCTAAACCTTTATTCGGTAATAAACGGCAGGTGCCCTGACACTATAAAAAATAAACGAACTAACCAGCGTCACCCGTAATAGTTATACGGTGTCACTGGTGAAAGGGTTAACTAGGGGGCAATCAAGGGGTTAAAACCTTTATTAGGTAGTATATGGGGGTCCCTGACGCTATAAAACACTGACGGCGAACCTAAATATTTACCTCCCTAACTAGCGTCACCAGTGACACTAATACAGCGATCAGAAAAATGATTTCTTAGTGACACTGGCGACGGGGGGTGATCAAGGGGTTAAAACTTTATTAGGGGGGGTTGGGGGGGTTAGGGGGGTATCCTAGACCTAAAGGGGGCTAACACTAACTGCCCTACCACACTAACTATCACAAACTGACACAAATGCAGTTGTGTGATCGGGGGTGTATTGTGTGCCTGGCATGTTCTACTGTGTGTGTGTTGTGCACTCACATTGAAGTCTTCTCTCCTCGGCGCTGGAACGTAAAATACCGAGCCGAGGAGAGATGACATCATTTCCTCTGCTGCTGTTTAGCATACAGCAGCAGAGGAATGATCCCATTGGCCGGGAGCGATCACGAGGGGGGGCCACGAATGGATAGCCTTCCCCTCACCTCCGATTGCCGGGGGACAAACGCCAACTCCCTCGGGCACCGGGGGTCCGATCAGACCCCCCCGCCCGCGGGAGGCAGATCACGTACAGGTACGTGATTCTGCCTGCCCGTGCCATTCTGCCGCAGTATATCTGCGTGAGGCGGTCGGCAAGTGGTTAATGAAGGCTCTGGCATATTTGGTTACCTGCAGGTTAGCGCCATTGCCTTTGTGGAGAGGGCAACTTCATATGACACCCCTCCCCCATAACAGGGCTACACACTCTTTAACTTCCCTGGCAATGTACGTGCAGTACATTTTAGTGCATTAGTGCACATTTACCACAGTATATTGCAGTGCATTAGTGCAGTTTTACTACAGTATATTGTAGCGTGTCAGTGGAGTGTGTGTGTGTGGTGAGTTAAGTGTAGTAAGTCAAGTTAAAGTGCACCAAACACCACTTTCCTCTGTTTAGTGATGTTGCCCGTGCTATCCAACCACAGCATGCAGAGGAGATGATGGACTGGCTTACTAAACCATCCTCATCCTCCGTCACCCAAGCAGAGACTAGTGCGCAGTCCACTGCAGCTGCCAGAGTGGCCTATTCTACCTTCTTGTCCACAGCTACTGTGGTCATAGCCCTAGCATCAGGCATGGAAGAGTCAGCTGAGTTATTTGAACACAGCATCAGCCACTTGTTCCTTGACGATGTACAGTCATTACTTGATTTAGATCTTTGTTCTGAGGGTAAGGAAGGTAGGAACATGAGCCGACAGGGGATAACACCAGTAAACAACAAATTGGCAGTTATTTTTCCCCAGCCACAGTGTATTGCCAAGTTGTATCCAGTGATAATGAGGATGGAGGGGATGATGATGAGGTCACTGATGCGACTTGGGTGTTGGATAGAGCAGAGGAGGAAACTGAGGGTGAGGCACAACTCCAAAGAGGTAGCCATCATGGAACAGTAGAGAGCAGCCACCCTATTCCACCACATTGGGGAGCTGTTATCTCCCAGCCCACTTCTCACAGCTCAGCTGTTTGGGCCTTTTAGCACCGCCGATTGCACTGTTGCAATTTGCAAACTTTGCTTCAAGCACATCAAGCGAAGCAAAAACACCAGCAATTTGAGTACTACGTGCATGAAAAGGCATTTGATCTCCCACCACTCAGTCCATTGGCAAGAGCACCTGAAAGCCACACAAAAGGGACACAATTTTGCTCCTCACTTCTCACCTTTCAGGTCTTTCCCAGCTGTACCTCATGACCTCTCAGCAGCCTGCACTGACAGGAATGATGGTATAGTGCCGGATGTCCCTGGTCCTTGCAGCATGTCTGCCAGTAGCACACCACCAACTGTAGACTATAGCAGGCAAATTTCTCTGCCCCATCTGCTGCAGCGAAAAAAATAATACAGTCACTGTCGCCGCCCAGCGTCTAAATTCAAGCTTGTCAAAGATGCTGGCTTTACAACTCCTGCATTTCTGTCTGGTGGATTCTGCCCCTTTCCGCGATTTTGCAGAATGTGCTGTACTACAATGGCAAGTTCCCAGTTGCTATTTCTTTTCAGTAAGGCCATTCCAGCTCTCTACCATCAAGTGGAAGGCAATCTTGTAGCATTGTTGGGCAAGGCAGTCAGCCGCAAGGTCCACGTTACTGCTGACACGTGGTCCAGCAAGCATGATCAGGGACGTAATGTTTAGTTCACAGCACATTGTGCAACTCTGCTTGCAACTCGGAAGAATGCAGAACAGGGCTCAGTGCTGCAGCTTATTGTGCCGCCATGTCTCCATATAGGTAGTAGCAATGATGCAAGGTTTGTCAGCTCTACCCTCTCCTCCTCCTCCTCCATGCCCTCCTCTGCTGAATTGTCCTATGAACCACA
This sequence comes from Aquarana catesbeiana, assembly GCF_042186555.1. NCBI lineage: Eukaryota > Metazoa > Chordata > Amphibia > Anura > Ranidae > Aquarana > Aquarana catesbeiana. The sequence goes on along the minus strand of NC_133325.1, from coordinate 596,527,119 downwards.
AATACCCACTAAGCATTCAAGGGGCTATTCAATGAGTCAGGCTAAAAGGTGCCATGCAGTGCTTCAGCTGGTCTGTCTAGGGGACAGGAGCCACACTGAAGCAGAGATTCTTGTAGCTCTGTATGGGCAGGCTCAGAGGTGGTTCACGCCACACCAGCTGGAGCCAGGAATGGTGGTATGCGATAATGGCACAAACCTCCTGTCTGTATTTAGACAGGGAAAGTTTACCCATGTGCCATGCCTGGCACATGTCCTCAATTTGGTAGTGCAGCGTTTCCTAAATAGGTACCCAGGGTTGCAAGATCTTCTAAAGCAGGCCACAAGAGTTTGTAGTAATTTCAGACAGTCATACACATCCAGTGTTTGGTTGGCTGAAATCCAGCCAGAATACCACCTGCCCGTAAACCGCCTGATTTGTTACATGCCCACCAAATGGAACTCAACTTTGGAAATGCTGCAGCGGCTGCACATGCAGCAGAAGGCCATCAACAAGTACCTGTGTGAGTATGGCACAGAAACAGGCTCTTTCCCTACGCCAATGGCTGCTGATAAAGGATGCATGAACTGTACTGTCACTATTTGAGGAGGCCCCAAGGATTGTGAGCTGTGACAATGCATGCATCAGTGACACAATCCCTTTTGTGTTCCTGCTGGAGCAGACTCTGCATGGCATTATGAGCAGGGCACTCGAGGTAAAGCAGCGGGAGGAAGTGGAGGACTTCCTTTCCTCTCAGGGCCCACTTTATGCAGACACCATTTTTGCTCTGCCATAGAACACACAAGAGGAGAGGGAGGAGGAGGAGGATTCTGGCAGTTTTAGAGGCATTGAAGCAGATAAAGACAGTCTCGGATCTCATTCCATCCCCACACGGGGAGCAGAAGATTAAATCTCTTGAGGACACCTTAAAGAGGAGTTTATATAATGCCTTTCCCAACTCTGGTAGGTTACAGTCTGGTGGAAAACATAGTTTTGAGGCTTCTGTTGGTCAAGAGAGGAGAGGTGGAGAAGGGGGCTACCTCACTGATGCCTATCAACATTTTTTTAGTCCTTGGCACCCAGGGCTGTCAGCTTCCACATCCTATCGGCAGTGTCAGCATCATATAGTGGGTGATTAGCTAGGGGCAAAAACAGACATGGAGAGCAATCCAGTTGACGATCCACTGAGTTACCGGGTTATGAGAATAGATCACTGGCCAGAACTTGCCTAGTATGCAATTGAGCTGCTGGGCTGCCCTGCATCCAGCATGCTTTCTGAATGGCCATTCAGTGCTGCCAGAAGTTTTGCGACAGATTAGAGAGCGCATCTGTCCACACACTCCGTGGACCGGCTGACATTTATCAAAATAAATCAGTCCAGGATTAGCAGTAGCTATCAAACCCCTGATGCCGATGTCGCTGATTAAGTGCTTTCTGGATCTGGAATCTCTGAAAAACTGTCTAGGCTACCTAGCTTAGTGGGTGTTGATTTCATCTGAAAAGAAAAATGTAGGTGTAGGTTTCATGGGCACAATTAACACCCAAGGACCAATTTTTCTGCACCTGTTTGACAGCTGCAAATCACTTCAATTTTTAACAGCAAGGCCAATTCTTGCTTTCATGAAGAGTACCTCTATAGGGTTATGGTGTGAAGCCACCACCAACACCCAAAGCCCAATTTTTCCACACCAGTTTAAGAGGTGCATATAATTTCAGTTTTTGGCAGCAAGGCTAATTCTTGCTTTCATCAAGAGTAGCTCTATAGGGTTATGGTGTGAAGGCGCCACTGACACCTAGGGATGAGCCATTCTGTTCGGGTCGAACATTGGCTGTTTGCCCATTCGGCGAAAACCGAACATTATGGGCCGTTCGCGGCAAATTCGAGCGGTGCGTAACGGCCCATAATACACTGCGGGAGCTCAGTGCATTGATGTATGATAATTGGCCAAAGCATGCACCATGACCTGCATGCTTTGGCCAATCCCAGCGCCCTCAGCTAAGAGAGCCATAATTGGCCAAAGGCAGGGTGCCTTTTGCCAATTATGGCTCAGGGGAACTAAGTCCACGCCCCACACTATATAAGACCTGCACGTCAGCCTCATGTAGTGTGTTGTTGGCGTGGACTGAGAGAGAGTGTCATTTAGATTGAGCAGGCAGGCAGGTCATCCAGTTAGCTGCAGTGTATTTAATATATATATATATACAGACAGTCTTGTGTGTGTGTGTATATATATATATATATATATATATATATATATATATATATATATATCCAGTTTAGCTATATCTGACTGCAGGTCGTTCCTGGTGTACTTTTTCTAATATACTTTAGGCAGGCAGGTTATTCAGTTAGCTGCAGTGTATCTAATATATATATATATATATATATATATATATATATATATATATATACTGTATCCAGTTTAGCTATATCTGATTGCAGGCCGTTCCTGGTGTACTTTTTCTAATATACTTCAGGCGGTGTACACAGTACTGTGCAGCCATAGTGCAGTTGCTACTACTTTTCTGGTGGTGTACATAGTACACCCACAGTTATTATTACACTTCTGTTGGTGTACACAGTACCGTGCACCCATAGTGCAGTTCCTACTACTTTTCTGATGGTGCACACAATACAGTACACTCATAGTTGTTATTACACTTCTGTTGGTGTACACAGTACCGTGCACCCCTAGTGCAGTTGCTACTACTTTTCTGGTGGTGTACACAATACAGTACACCCATAGTTGTTATTAAACTTCTGTTGGTGCACGGTACACAGTACCATGCACCCCTAGTGCAGTTGCTACTACTTTTCTGGTGGTGTACACAGTGCACAATACATACAGTGCACCCATAGCTGCCATTAGACTTCTGGTGGTGTACACAATACCGTTCACCCCTAGTGCAGTTGCTACTACTTTTCTGGTAGTGTACACAATACAGTACACCCATAGTTGTTATTACACTTCTGTTAGTGTACACAGTACCGTGCACCCCTAGTGCAGCTGATACTACTTTTCTGGTGGTGTACACAGTACACAATACATACAGTACACCCATAGTTGTTATTACACTTCTGTTGGTGTACACAGTACCATGCACCTGTAGTGCAGTTGCTAGTGCTACTACTTTTCTGGTGGTGTACACAGTACACAATACATACAGTGCATCCATAGTTGTTATTAAACTTCTGTTGGTGTACACAATACCGTGCACCCCTAGTGCAGTTGCTACTACTTTCCTGGTGGTGTACACAATACATACAGTGCACCCATAGTTGTTATTACACTTCTGTTGGTGTACACAGTACCGTGCACCCCCAGTGCAGTTGCTACTACTTTTCTGGTGGTATACACAGTACACAATACATACAGTACACCCATAGCTGTTATTACACTTCTGTTGGTGTACACAATACCGTTTACCCCTAGTGCAGTTGCTACTACTTTTCTGGTAGTGTACACAATACAGTACACCCAAAGTTGTTATTACACTTCTGTTAGTGTACACTGTACCGTGCACCCCTAGTGCAGTTGCTACTACTTTTCTGGTGGTGTACACAGTACACAATACATACAGTACACCCATAGTTGTTATTACACTCCTGTTGGTGTACACAGTACCGTGCACCCCTAGTGCAGTTGCTACTTCTTTTCTAGTGGTGTACACAGTACACAATACATACAGTACACCCATAGTTGTTATTACACTTCTGTTGGTGTACACAGTACCGTGCACCCCTAGTGCAGTTGCTACTACTTTTCTGGTGGTGTACACAGTGCACAATACATACAGTGCACCCATAGCTGCCATTAGACTTCTGGTGGTGTACACAATACCGTTCACCCCTAGTGCAGTTGCTACTACTTTTCTGGTAGTGTACACAATACAGTACACCCATAGTTGTTATTACACTTCTGTTAGTGTACACTGTACCGTGCACCCCTAGTGCAGTTGCTACTACTTTTCTGGTGGTGTACACAGTACACAATACATACAGTACACCCATAGTTGTTATTACACTTCTGTTGGTGTACACAGTACCGTGCACCCCTAGTGCACTTGCTACTACTTTTTTGGTGGCGTACACAGTACACAATACAGTGTAGTGTGGTTTTGCTAAACAAAATTTACAGCATGTCCGCAAGGCCGCCAAGGAGAGGCAGACACTCACAGGCCACTAAAAGAGGGCAAGCAGGCTCTGTGTCTACAGTCGACAGTGCTGGTCATGGACACGGTGCATCCTCAGCACGTGGCTGGGGGGCATGCTTGTCCTTTTTTCTGCAGCTGGCCGTGTTATTGAGCCACAACATGCAGAAGAGTTGGTGGAATGGATAACAAAGCCCTCCTCATCCTCTGTCACCCAGGCTCAGAGTAGTTTGCCTGCCAATGCAGCTGCCAAAGCGGCCTATTCCATGGGCTCCATGTCAACAGTCACTCCTTCCTTAGCCCCACCATCATGCGCGGAGGAGTCCCCCGAACTATTCGACCACAGTGTCAGGTACATGCTGCAGGGGGATGCACAGTGATTTGAAGGATCCGATGATGGTACCCAGGTTGAGGAAGAGAGTAACTTGAGCCTAGAGAGAGGGGTTGCCCAATAAGGTCAAGAAACTGGCAGTCATGTTTCCTGACCTGCAGCATACTGCCAAGTTTGCTCCAGTGACGAGGAGGGAGGGGATGATGAGGTCACTGACTCTACTTGGGTGCCTGATAAAAGAGAAGAGGAGGAGGAGAAGGAGGCACATCTCCAATGAGGCAGGATGCCCTCCAGGGGGCAGCTTAAGGGCAGCCACCCTATTGCATCACACCGCAGAGCTAAGCAGGTGCAGGGCGCTGCTGACTCCCCACATATTTTGAAAAGTTCTTTGGTGTGGGCCTTTTTTGACATGTGTGCAGAAGATCGCACCGTTGCTGTTTGCAACATATGTCTGAAGCGTATCAAGCATGGCCAAAACAGCAGCCGCTTGGGCACCACATGCTTGACCAGACATATTACGACTTCCAATGCAATCCGTTGGCAACAGCACTTAAAAGACCCACATCAAAGAACAAGGCATCCCGCTCCTTGCTCCTCATCAGCTGGGATCTCCAACCCCACTATACCTCCGGTCCTCTCAGAAACCTGCACTGAGAGGAATGAAGGTATAGAAATAGGTATCCCAAGTACTTGCGGCCAATCTGCTAGCGGTACACCAACATCGGATTTTAGCAGACAAATTTCCCTACCCCAGTTGCTAAACCATCGAAAGAAATTCGGTCCCAGCCATCCACATGCTCAGCGTCTGAATGGTAGCTTGGCCAAATTGCTAGCACTGCAACTGCTGCCTTTTCAGCTGGTAGACTCTGCCCCCTTTCGTGAATTTATGGAATGTGCGGTACCTCAGTGGCAGGTTCCCAAACACCATTTTTTTTCACGGAAGGCCATTCCAGCTCTCTACCAGCATGTGGCCTCGTTGGACAGGGCGGTCAGCAGTAAGGTTCATATAACTGCTGACTAGGGATGAGCTTCGTGTTCGAGTCGAACCCATGTTCGACTCGAACATCGGCTGTTCGATCGTTCGTCGAATTGCGAATGATATGGGCCGTTCGCGCCAAATTCGTGTGGCGCGTCACGGCCCATAATTCACTGCGGCATCGCAGTGCATTGCTTGCTGATGATTGGCCAAGCATGCACTATGACCCGCATGCTTGGCCAATCACAGCGCCGCCTTAACAGAGAGCCATAATTGGCCAAAGCCAAGGAGGCTTTGGCCAATTATGGCTCAGGGGATTTAGTACACGCCCCACACTATATAAGGCCGCCTGCACGGCGGCCCTGTGCAGTGTGTTCCGGTGTGCTTAGAGAGAGAGAGAGACAGTGTCATTTCATTTGAGTTAGCTAGATTAGCCAGGACAGTCAGTCAGTTAGCTGCACTTAAAGTGTATTGTGTATATATATGCATCCCAGGTGTTGCATATATATATATATACACTGTATTCAGTTTAGCTAGATCCGTTCCTGTTATCTTCTAGACTATTTACATTTAGTGCAGTGCGTCCTGCTCACAGTGTTCAGCTAGATCCGTTCCTGTTATATTCCTACTGACAGGCAGGCTTGTCTTGTTACAGTATTTTGAAGAAAATTACTGGTGTTCTTTTGATCCTATTAGTGCCACAGTCAGGCAGCTAGACTATTTACATTTAGTGCAGTGCGTCCTGCTCACAGTGTTCAGCTAGATCCGTTCCTGTTATCTTCTTACTGACAGGCAGGCTTGTCTTGTTACAGTATTTTAAAGAAAATTACTGGTGTTCTTTTGATCCTATTAGTACCACAGTCAGGCAGCTAGACTATTTACAGTTAGTGCAGTGCGTCCTGCCCACATTGCTCTGCTAAACCTACAAGTAAGTGGGGTGCGTCCTGCTCACAGTGTTCAGCTAAACCTACAAGTTAGTGGGGTGCGTCCACCTCACAGTGTTCAGCTAAACCTACAAGCTAGTGGGGTGCGTCCTGCTCACAGTGTTCAGCTAGATCCGTTCCTGTTATCTTCTTACTGACAGGCAGGCTTGTCTTGTTACAGTAAATACAGCTACCTGAAGAAAATTGCTGGTGTTCTTTTGATCCTATTAGTACCACAGTCAGGCAGCTAGACTATTTACAGTTAGTGCAGTGCGTCCTGCTCACAGTGTTCTGCTAAACCTACAAGTTAGTGGGGTGCGTCCTGCTCACAGTGTTCAGCTAAACCTACAAGTTAGTGGGGTGCGTCCACCTCACAGTGTTCAGCTAAACCTACAAGCTAGTGTGGTGCGTCCTGCTCACAGTGTTCAGCTAGATCCGTTTCTGTTATCTTCTTACTGACAGGCAGGCTTGTCTTTTACAGTAAATACAGCTACCTGAAGAAAATTGCTGGTGTTCTTTTGATCCTATTAGTACCACAGTCAGGCAGCTAGACTATTTACAGTTAGTGCAGTGCGTCCTGCTCACAGTGTTCTGCTAAACCTACAAGTTAGTGGGGTGCGTGCTGCTCACAGTGTTCAGCAAAACCTACAAGTTAGTGGGGTGCGTCCACCTCACAGTGTTCAGCTAAACCTACAAGCTAGTGTGGTGCGTCCTGCTCACAGTGTTCAGCTAGATCCGTTCCTGTTATCTTCTTACTGACAGGCAGGCTTGTTTTGTTACAGTATTTTAAAGAAAATTGCTGGTGTTCTTTTGATCCTATTAGTACCACAGTCAGGCAGCTAGACTATTTACAGTTAGTGCAGTGCGTCCTGCTCACAGTGTTCTGCTAAACCTACAAGTTAGTGGGGTGCGTCCTGCTCACAGTGTTCAGCTAAACCTACAAGTTAGTGGGGTGCGTCCACCTCACAGTGTTCAGCTAAACCTACAAGCTAGTGGGGTGCGTCCTGCTCACAGTGTTCAGCTAGATCCGTTCCTGTTATCTTCTTACTGACAGGCAGGCTTGTCTTGTTACAGTATTTTAAAGAAAATTACTGATGTTCTTTTGATCCTATTAGTACCACAGTCAGGCAGCTAGACTATTTACAGTTAGTGCAGTGCGTCCTGCTCACAGTGTTCTGCTAAACCTACAAGTTAGTGGGGTGCGTCCTGCTCACAGTGTTCAGCTAAACCTACAAGTTAGTGGGGTACGTCCACCTCACAGTGTTCAGCTAAACCTACAAGCTAGTGGGGTGCGTCCTGCTCACAGTGTTCAGCTAGATCCGTTCCTGTTATCTTCTTACTGACAGGCAGGCTTGTCTTGTTACAGTATTTTAAAGAAAATTGCTGGTGTTCTTTTGATCCTATTAGTACCACAGTCAGGCAGCTAGACTATTTACAGTTAGTGCAGTGCGTCCTGCTCACAGTGTTCTGCTAAACCTACAAGTTAGTGGGGTGCGTCCACCTCACAGTGTTCAGCTAAACCTACAAGCTAGTGTGGTGCGTCCTGCTCACAGTGTTCAGCTAGATCCGTTTCTGTTATCTTCTTACTGACAGGCAGGCTTGTCTTTTACAGTAAATACAGCTACCTGAAGAAAATTGCTGGTGTTCTTTTGATCCTATTAGTACCACAGTCAGGCAGCTAGACTATTTACAGTTAGTGCAGTGCGTCCTGCTCACAGTGTTCTGCTAAACCTACAAGTTAGTGGGGTGCGTGCTGCTCACAGTGTTCAGCAAAACCTACAAGTTAGTGGGGTGCGTCCACCTCACAGTGTTCAGCTAAACCTACAAGCTAGTGTGGTGCGTCCTGCTCACAGTGTTCAGCTAGATCCGTTCCTGTTATCTTCTTACTGACAGGCAGGCTTGTTTTGTTACAGTATTTTAAAGAAAATTGCTGGTGTTCTTTTGATCCTATTAGTACCACAGTCAGGCAGCTAGACTATTTACAGTTAGTGCAGTGCGTCCTGCTCACAGTGTTCTGCTAAACCTACAAGTTAGTGGGGTGCGTCCTGCTCACAGTGTTCAGCTAAACCTACAAGTTAGTGGGGTGCGTCCACCTCACAGTGTTCAGCTAAACCTACAAGCTAGTGGGGTGCGTCCTGCTCACAGTGTTCAGCTAGATCCGTTCCTGTTATCTTCTTACTGACAGGCAGGCTTGTCTTGTTACAGTATTTTAAAGAAAATTACTGATGTTCTTTTGATCCTATTAGTACCACAGTCAGGCAGCTAGACTATTTACAGTTAGTGCAGTGCGTCCTGCTCACAGTGTTCTGCTAAACCTACAAGTTAGTGGGGTGCGTCCTGCTCACAGTGTTCAGCTAAACCTACAAGTTAGTGGGGTACGTCCACCTCACAGTGTTCAGCTAAACCTACAAGCTAGTGGGGTGCGTCCTGCTCACAGTGTTCAGCTAGATCCGTTCCTGTTATCTTCTTACTGACAGGCAGGCTTGTCTTGTTACAGTATTTTAAAGAAAATTGCTGGTGTTCTTTTGATCCTATTAGTACCACAGTCAGGCAGCTAGACTATTTACAGTTAGTGCAGTGCGTCCTGCTCACAGTGTTCTGCTAAACCTACAAGTTAGTGGGGTGCGTCCTGCTCACAGTGTTCAGCTAAACCTACAAGTTAGTGGGGTGCGTCCAACTCACAGTGTTCAGCTAAACCTACAAGCTAGTGGGGTGCGTCCTGCTCACAGTGTTCAGCTAGATCCGTTCCTGTTATCTTCTTACTGACAGGCAGGCTTGTCTTGTTACAGTATTTTAAAGAAAATTACTGATGTTCTTTTGATCCTATTAGTACCACAGTCAGGCAGCTAGACTATTTACAGTTAGTGCAGTGCGTCCTGCTCACAGTGTTCTGCTAAACCTACAAGTTAGTGGGGTGCGTCCTGCTCACAGTGTTCAGCTAAACCTACAAGTTAGTGGGGTGCGTCCACCTCACAGTGTTCAGCTAAACCTACAAGCTAGTGGGGTGCGTCCTGCTCACAGTGTTCAGCTAGATCCGTTTCTGTTATCTTCTTACTGACAGGCAGGCTTGTCTTGTTACAGTAAATACAGCTACCTGAAGAAAATTGCTGGTGTTCTTTTGATCCTATTAGTACCACAGTCAGGCAGCTAGACTATTTACAGTTAGTGCAGTGCGTCCTGCTCACAGTGTTCTGCTAAACCTACAAGTTAGTGGGGTGCGTCCTGCTCACAGTGTTCAGCTAAACCTACAAGTTAGTGGGGTGCGTCCACCTCACAGTGTTCAGCTAAACCTACAAGCTAGTGGGGTGCGTCCTGCTCACAGTGTTCAGCTAGATCCGTTCCTGTTATCTTCTTACTGACAGGCAGGCTTGTCTTGTTACAGTATTTTAAAGAAAATTGCTGGTGTTCTTTTGATCCTATTAGTACCACAGTCAGGCAGCTAGACTATTTACAGTTAGTGCAGTGCGTCTTGCTCACAGTGTTCTGCTAAACCTACAAGTTAGTGGGGTGCGTCCACCTCACAGTGTTCAGCTAAAGCTACCTGTAGAAGGTTGGTGGTGTTCTCATACTACAGGCAGGCAGTTGATTTTGCTAGCTGCAGTATCAGTACATATATATATATATATATATATATATATCCCAGCTTAGTGCAGCTACAGGCCATTAGTATGTCTGGAAGGCCAAGAAGGAGAGGCAGACAGTCGCAAGCCAATAAGAGAGGGTAAGCAGGCTCTGTGTCTAGTGCTGGTCGTGGAGACGGTGCATCCTCATCAGCACGTGGCCATGGGACACGCTTGGCCTTTTTTTCGGCAGCTGGCCATGTTGAGCCGCAACATGCGGAAGACTTGGTCGAGTGGATGACCAAGCCGTCCTCATCCTCCTCATCCTCTCTCACCCATGCCCAGGGTACTTTGTCTGGCAAAGCAGCGGCCTCTTCCCTCGGCTCAATGTCATCAGTGACTCCTTCCCTAGCCCCACCATGTCCTCCTGAGGAGTCCCTCGAACTGTTTGACCACAGTGTTGGGTACATGCTCCAGGAGGATGCCCAGCATTTGGAAGGCTCTGATGATGATACTGAGCTCGATGAAGGCAGTAACACGAGCACGGACAGAGGGGGTGCCCAAGAAGGACAGCAATCTGGCAGTCATGCTCCCCCTGCTGCAGCATACTGCCAGGTTTGCTCCAGTGATGAGGAGGGAGGGGATGATGAGGTCACTGACTCAACGTGGGTGCCTGATAGGAGAGAGGAGGAGGAGGAGGAGGAGGAGGCGGCACATCACCAACGAGGCAGGATGCCCTCCAGGGGCCAGCCTAAGGGCAGCACATTGACTGCATCACACCCCAAAGCTCCACATGTGCAGGGCGCTGCAGTCTCTGCGCGTTATTCAAAAAGTTCTTTGGTGTGGGCCTTTTTTGAGACGAGTGCATCAGATCGCACCGCTGCTATTTGCAACATATGTCTCAAGCGTATCTCGCGTGGCCAAAACATCTCCCGCTTGGGTACCACATGCTTGACCAGACATATGTTGACCTGCTATGCAGTTCGCTGGCAAGCGTATCTAAAAGACCCACACCAAAGAACAAAGAGGACCTCTGCTTGCTCCTCATCAGCTGAGATTTCCAACCCCACTAGACCTTCAGTCCTCTCTGAGACCTGCACTGAGAGGAATGAAGGTGTAGAATTAGGTGTGTCACAGCCACGTACTTGTGGGCAATCTGATTTTGGTACACCGACGTCAGATTGTACCAGGCAAATTTCCCTGCCCCAGCTGCTGCACCGCCGAAAGAAGTTTGCTCCCAGCCATCCACATGCCCAGCGGTTGAATGCTAGCTTGGCAAAATTGCTAGCACTTCAACTGCTGCCTTTTCAGTTGGTAGACTCTGCCCCCTTCCGTGAGTTTGTGGAATGTGCAGTTCCTCAGTGGCAGGTACCCAAACGCCACTTTTTCTCACGGAAGGCGATTCCGGCTCTCTACCAGCATGTGGAAGGCAATGTCCATGCCTCGCTGGACAGGGCGGTCAGCGGTAAGGTGCATATTACCGCTGACTCATGGTCCAGCAGGCATGGACAGGGACGTTACCTAAGTTTCACGGCGCATTGGGTGACTCTGCTGGCAGCTGGGAAGGATGCAGGACAAGGTGCAGTAGTGTTGGAGGTTTTTCCGCCACCACGCCTCCAAAATGCTAATGATTGTGACACACCTCTCTCCTCCACCCCCTCCTCTTCTTCTTCCTCCATGGCCTCTTCCTCGGAACCAGCGGTGCTCCGTAGTCGTTCAAGGGGCTACGCAAGTACGCAGGCCAAAAGATGCCATGCGGTGCTTGAGCTGGTGTGCTTGGGGGACAGGAGCCACACTGGGGCAGAGGTTCTGTCAGCTCTGCAGGGGCAGGTTCAGAGGTGGTTGACGCCATGCCAACTTAAGGCAGGAATGGTGGTTTGCGACAATGGCACCAACCTCCTCTCTGCCCTCCGACAGGGACAAATGACCCATGTGCCCTGTTTGGCTCACGTCCTTAACTTGGTGGTGCAGCGGTTCTTGGGCAGGTACCCGGGCTTACAGGATGTCCTGAGGCAGGCCAGGAAAGTCTGTGTGCATTTCCGCCGGTCATATAATGCCAGTGCTCGGCTGACGGACCTCCAAAAGGAGTTTAACCTGCCCAAGAACCGCCTAATCTGTGACATGCCCACCAGGTGGAACTCAACGTTGGCCATGCTGCAGCGGCTGCACACGCAGCAGAGGGCCATCAATGAGTACCTGTGCGACTATGGCACCAGGACAGGGTCAGGGGAGCTTTTTTTTTTTTCCCCACGCCAGTGGGCCATGATCAGGGATGCATGCACTGTCCTGTCACCATTTGAGGAGGCCACGAGGATGGTGAGCAGTGACAGTGCATGCATCAGTGACACTGTCCCCCTTGTCCACCTGTTGGAGCACACGCTGCGTGGAATAATGGACAGGGCACTTGAGGCAGAACAGAGGCAGGAAGAGGAGGACTTCCTTAGCTCTCAAGGCCCCCTTTATCCAGACAGTGTTCCTGCGTGCCCGCCGATCACACAGGAAGAGGACGAGGAGGAAGAGGAGGAGGAGGAGGAGGAAGATTGTGTCAGTATGGAGGTGGAGCCTGGCACTCAGCATCAGCAGCAGTCTTTAAGGGATCAGTCCCAAAAAAACACATGGACTTGTACGTGGCTGGGAGGAGGTGGCTGCGGACCATGTCGTCCTTAGTGACCCAGAGGACTCCGGACCGAATGCCTCAGCAAACCTACGCTGCATGGCCTCCCTGATCCTGTAAAGCCTGCGTAAGGATCCTCGTATTCGTGGTATCAAGGAGAAGGACCAATACTGGCTGGCAACCCTCCTTGATCCACGTTACAAGGGTAAGGTTGCGGACCTTATCTTGCCATCGCAGAGGGAGCAGAGGATGAAACATCTTCGGGAGGCCTTGCAGAAAGGTCTGTGCAACGCGTTCCCAGAGACTGGGAGGTTACAAACTCCTGTTTCTGGACAACGTGTTGCTGAGGCTTCGGTCAGTCAAAGAAGGAGCGGTGGAGAAGGTGGCCGTCTGACCGATGCGTTCAGACAATTTTTTGGTCCGCAGCCCCAAGGTATGATCGGTTCCAGCAACCATCGCCAGCGTCTGTTTTACATGGTGCAGGAATACCTAGGGGCAAGATCAGACTTGGACACCTTTCCCACCGAAAATCCTCTGGGTTACTGGGTCTTGAGGATGGATCACTGGCCAGAGCTTGCACAGTATGCAATTGAGCTACTGGCCTGTCCTGCATCCAGCGTTCTTTCGGAACGCACATTCAGTGCTGCTGGAGGCGTGGTAACCGATCACAGGGTGCGTCTGTCCACTGACTCGGTCGATCGACTGACCTTCATAAAAATGAATGAGTCTTGGATCACCACCAGCTACCAAGCACCTGATGCTGATGTAACTGAATAATTTTTTTTGAAATCTCAGATCCCTTCAAAGACTGCCTATGCTGATGCTGAGTGACTATTCCTGAGTAATTATCCTCTTCCTCCTCAATCATCACGCTGATAGCTTGTAAGAGCATTTTTGGTTCTGGGCGCCACCACCAGTGCCTAAGGCACAATTTTTCAGCCCCTGTTTAACAGGGGCGTGTAATTACGATTTTTGATGTAATACTTTGCAGCAGGGCTCGTTCCTGCATTCCAACTAGAGTGTCTGTGAGGGGTTGCAGTGTTGTGGCACCAGCACCAGTGCCTAAGGCCCAATTTTTCAGCCCTTGTTTAACAGGGGCGTGTAATTACAATTTTTGATGCAATACTTTGCAGCAGGGCTCGTTCCTGCATTCCAACTAGAGTGTCTGTGAGGGGTTGCAGTGTTGTGGCACCAGCACCAGTGCCTAAGGCCTAATTTTTCAGCTCCTGTTCAACAGGGGCATGTAATTACAATTCTTGATCTAATATTTCACAGCAGAGCCCTGTGAGGGCTTACAGTGTTGTGGCCACAGCAACACCTAAGGCCCAAATTTCTGCTGAGTATATAGGGCAGGACCCTACTTTCAAACAACTAACTTACAAACGACTCCTACTTGCAAACGGAAGGAGACAACAGGAAGTGAGAATAAATCTACCCCTAGGAAGGGAAATTCTCTCCTGTAAGAGTTAATATGGGAAAAACATTTCTCCTTTCCACTGATGCTTTCCAATCCATTGGGACAAAAAGTGAGGTGAAATCTTCTGAAGAGGAGGAAAGACAGCAAAACAAATGTCACAGGGGTGATAACCCTTCCCTATGTTTTCCAAAAAGCTTAAAAAAGATTTTTTGGCTGGAGCTAAACACGTTAAAAATGTACTCGTTCAAAATTACAAAGAGATTCTACTTAACAACAAACCTACAGCCTGTATACTGCTGTTCAGAGTATATAGGGCCTGGTGGCCCCACACCTTTCCTTATTTTAATTTGGGTGCGGGGTTCCCCTTAATATCCATACAAGACCCAAAGGGCCTGGTAATGGACTGGGGGGTACCCATGCCGTTTGTCTCACTGATTTTCATCCATATTGCCAGGACCCGACATTACATTAAACCCGCAAGCAGTTTTAAATGAGATTTTTTCCTTTAAAAATGACATTTGGTGCAGGGACTGTTCTAAACACGGGAAACACGCGTCACTTTACAGGCATACTATAGACACCCCTCAGGTACGATATTTAAAGGAATATTTCACTTTTTTTTTTTTTTTTTTACTTTAAGCATCATTAAAATCACTGCTCCCGAAAAAACGGCCGTTTTTAAAAGTTTTTTTTGCATTGATACATGTCCCCTGGGGTAGGACCCGGGTCCCCAAACCCTTTTTAGGACAATACCATGCAAATTAGCCTTTAAAATGAGCACTTTTGATTTCGAACGTTCGAGTCCCATAGACGTCAATGGGGTTCTAACGTTCGTGCGAACTTTCGGTCCATTCGCAGGTTCTGGTGCGAACCGAACCGGGGGGTGTTCGGCTCATCCCTACTGCTGATTCATGGTCCAGCAGGCATGGACAGGGACGTTGCCTTTCTTTCATGGCGCACTGGGTAACTCTGCTGGCAGCTGGGAAGGATGCTGGACAGGGTTCATTATTGTTGGAGCTTGTTCCGCCACCACGCCTCCAAAATGCTAGTGGTGATTCTGCCACAGCTCTCTCCCCCCCTTCTCTTCTTCTTCCTCTATGGCCTCTTCCTCTGCAGATTTCTCCTCTGAACCAGCGGTGCTCCGTAGGCGTTCAAGGGGCTACGCAAGCACTCAGGCAAAAAAATGCCATGCGATGCTTGAGTTGGTCTGCTTAGGGGACAGGAGCCACACTGGGGCAGAGATTCTGTCAGCTCTGCAGGGGCAGGCTCAGAGGTGGTTGATGCCACGCCAGCTTCAGCCAGGAATGGTTGTATGCGACAATGGCACCAACCTCCTCTCCGCCCTCCGACAGGGACACTTGACCCATGTTCCCTGTTTGGCTCACGTCCTGAATTTGGTGGTGCAGTGGTTCTTGAGCAGGTACCCTGGTTTACAGGATCTGCTGAGGCAAGCCAGGAAAGTCTGTGGTCATTTCCGCCAGTCATATAATGCCAGTGCTCGGCTGGCTGACATTTAAAGAGAATGCAACCTTCCCAAGAACCTCCTCATTTGTGACATGCCCACCAGGTGGAACTCAACGTTGGCAAAGCTGCAGCAGCTGCACATGCAGCAGAGTGCCATCAATGAGTACCTGTGTGAGCATGGCTTTTTTTTTTACCACGCCAGTGGCTACTGATCGAGGATGTATGCACTTTCCTATCACCATCTGAGGAGGCCACAAGGATGGTGAGCAGTGACAGTGCATGCATCAGTGATACTGTCCCTCTTGTCTTCCTGTTGGAGCACACACTTGGTGGAATAATGGACAGGGCACTTGTGGCAGAACAGCGGGAGGAAGAGGAGGACTTCCTTATCTCTCAAGGCCCCCTTTATCCAGATACTAGTATTCCTGCAGGCCCACAGATCACACAGGAAGAAGAAGAGGAGGAGGAGGATTGCGTCAGCATGGAAGTGGAGGATAACACTCAGCATCAGCAGCAGTCTTCAAGGGATTGTTTGCAGTCCCCAGAAACCCATGGAGTTGTACGTGGCTGGGAGGAGGTGGTTGAGGATCATGTGATCTTTAGTGACCCAGAGGACTCAGGATCGAATGCCTCTGCAAACTTATGCTGCATGGCCTCCCTGATCCTGCAAAGCCTGCGAAAGGACCCTAGGATTCGTGGTATCAAGGAGAGGGATCATTACTGGCTGGCAACCCTTCTTGATCCACGTTACAAGGGTAAGGTTGCAGAACTTATCCAGCCTTCGCAGAGGTAGCAGAGGATGAAACATCTTCGGAAGGCCTTGCAGAAAGGTTTGTGCAATGCGTTTCCAGAGCCTGTGAGGTTACAATTTCCTGGTGCTGGACAATGTGTTGCTGAGGCTTCATTCAGTCACAGAAAGAGCGGTGGAGAAGGTGGCCGGCTGACCGATGCCTTCAGACAATTCTTCAGTCCTCAGCACCCAGATCTGATTGGTTCCAGCAACCATCGCCAGCATCTGAATTACATGGTGCAGGAATATCTAGGGGCAAGATCAGACTTGGAGACCTTTCCACCAGAACATCCACTGGGTTACTGGGTCTTGAAGATGGACCACTGGCCAGAGCTTGCTCAATATGCAATTGAGCTACTGGCCTGTCCTGCATCCAGTTTTCTTTCTGAATCCACATTGAGTGCTGCTGGAGGCTTTGTAACCGATCACAGAGTGCGCCTGTCCACAGACTCTGTTAATTGGCTAACATTTATAAAAATGATCACCAGCTACCAAGCACCTGATGCTGATGTAACCGATTGATTTTTCTATGGATGTGGGATCCCTTGAAGACTGCATATGCTGAGTGACTATCTTATTATGCTGAGTGACTATCCTATTCCTCCTCAGTCTTCATGATGATAGCTTCTAGGAATATTTTCAGTTCAGGGCACCACCACCACTGCCTAAGGCCCAATTTTTCTCCCCCTGTTTAACAGGGTGTGTAATTACAATTTTAGATCTAATATTTCACAGCAGGGCCTGTTCCTGCACTCAACAAAAGTATCTGTGAGGCTTTACAGTGTTGTGCCACCACCACCACCGCCTAAGGCCCAATTTTTATGCCCCTGTTTAACAGGGGCACGTAATTACAATTTTTGATCTAATATTTCACAGCAGGGCCTGTTCCTGCACTCAACAAAAGTATCTTTGAGGCTTTACAGTGTTGTGCCACCACCACCGCCTAAGGCCCGATTTTTATGACCCTGTTTAACAGGGGTGCGTAATTACAATTTTTGATCTAATATTTCATAGCAGGGCCTGTTCCTGCGCCCAACAAAAGTATCTGTGAGGCTTTACAGTGTTGTGCCACCACAACCACCACCACCGCCTAATGCCCAATTTTTATGCCCCTGTTCAATAGGGGTGCGTAATTACAATTTTTGATATAATATTTCACAGCAGGGCCCATTCCAGCGCCTACCAAGAGTAACTCTGAGGGCTTACAGTGTTCTGGTACCACCAACACCTAAGGCCCAATTTTCCGCAGAGTGTATAGGGCAGGCCATATAGTATATACAGGCGGTCCCCTATTTTCAAACATCTGACTTACAAACGACTCCTACTTAGAAATGGAGGGAGACAACAGGAAGTGAGAGGAAATCTACCCCTAGGAAGGGAAATTCTCTCCTGTAAGAGTTAGTATGTGAAAAAGGTGTCTCCACTGATGATAATCCTTCCCTATGTTATCCAAAAACCTTAAAAATAGATTTTTTGGCTGGAGCTACACTTACAAAATGTACCTGTTCCAAATTACAAACAGATTCAATGTAAGAACAAACCTACAGTCCCTATTTTGTTTGTAACCCGGGGACCGCCTGCTGCTGTTCAGAGTATATAGGGCCTGGGGGCCCCACGCCTTTTTTTTTTTGTAATTTGGGTGTGGGGTTCCCCTTAATATCCATACCAGACCCAAAGGGCCTGGAAATGGGCTGGGGGGGGGCAACATTACATTACAGCCGCAAGCAGTTTTAAATGACTTTTATTCCTTTAGAAATGTCATTTTGTGCTGGGACTGTTCTAAACATGGGAAAAATGCACCACTTTACAGGCATACTATAGTCACCCCCAGGCACGATATTTAAAGGAATATTTCACTTTTATTGTTTCACTTTAAGCATTATTAAAATCACTGCTCCAGAAGAAAAAGTCCCTTTTTAAAACTTTTTTTTGCATTGATACATGTCCCCTGGGGCAGGACCCGGGTCCCCAAACACTTTTTATGACAATAACTTGCATATTAGCCTTTAAAATGAACACTTTAGATTTTTCACGTTCGAGTCCCATAGACTTTAACGGTGTTTGCACGTTTGCACAAATTTTTTGCCTGTTCACATGTTCTGCCGCGAACCGAACCGGGGGGTATTCGGTTCATCTCTACTGACACCTAAAGCCCAATATTTTCACCTGTTTGAGAGGTGCTTATCATTTCAGTTTTTGACAGCAAGGCCAATTTTTGCTTTCATCAAGTGTACCTTTATAAGGTTACGGTGTGAAGCCACCACCATCCCCCAAAGCCAAGTTTTTCTGCACTAGTTACTTCTATCCAAAGTCTGTGAAAGTGACACCAGTAATTTTTTCCAAAAATCAAATCAAAAATCTTGTTCCAAGTGCACTAAATTGTGTCCTCATCATACAGACTGGCTCCTCAAGCCATTTATAAAATAAAAAGGCTTGAATGGAAGAAATATTTTTTTGGGCTTTATAAATGTCATTATTGCTGCAGTAGGCTCTATACGCGGTACAGATGTGCCACATTACAGGCAGACTAAGGGGACCCCCAGGCCCTATATTTAAACTAATTTTACATTTTTATTGTTATTTCTCATGTTTTATGGTTTCACTTTAAACATCAGTAAATCACTGCTCATTTAAAAATTATGTTTTTTACAAACTTTTTTTTCATTGATACATGTCCCCCAGGGCAGTACCCGGACCCCCATAACCATTGTATGCCCAATTACTTGCATATAAGCCTTCAATGGACACTTTTGATTTTTCCAGTTCGGGTCTCATAGACTTCAATGGGGTTCGTTATTTGGTTCAGAACGTTTGCGATGTTCAAAAGTTCTGTTGCAAACTGAGCAGGGGGGCGTTCGGCCCATCTCTACTCCAATTTTATTTAGGTTTTTAGCACATTTTTCTTCAGCTATAGGGATAGCGCAGAAGGCTTATTTATATATACATTCATATTTTAAGGGCATAACATTGGCTTTTTCAGACAGATCACAGTTATTTAGTAGTGTATATAGGCAGATGAGTGGCATATACAGTCATAAATTATACAATTTTCTTGACCAGTTTTCCTCTAGATTTCATCAAAACCATCTAATATGAGGTCAACCCTAAACACTTTAAATTTGTATGCAATCAAGCCGGCCCTTGCACTACGTAGTTGTAGGTAAATCTAAAGAAAATTGAATAAGAAAATTCTAATGTATGGACAGCTGATTAGGCAAGGAATGAAGGAGTTGGAGCGAATAATTGAAGACAAAAGTCTTTACTTATCCCCCCCAAAAAAAGAAAAACAAGTTGCAAATGTGTAACAGGGAGGGGGATAATTAGAATGCTTTCATCTTGAGTGAAGGTCTGCTGTTGGGGAATCCAGGCTACACAGTTAGTGCAGGCTTTATTTTCATCCAAGATTTACACAATTAAATAGAGCCCCAAGGGTAAGCTACAACCACATGACTTTTTACCTGACCCGTTTAGTAGATAATCATGTTTCATGATGCAGTATTACCTAAATTAATTTGTCATTAAAGGTTCTGTAATTCCCCATATATGGCGGAAGATGGCCAGCCTGTCGTTCTTTCTTTGCTAAGTATAAACATTCTGCAGATTGACACTTCTGCTGTCATTGAAATACATTAAGGCTACGCTTCACGAGCATTCAATTAGATATTGTGCCATGCAGAATAAATAGATATACTGTATATTTTGGAAATTTTGCTCTAAATAGTTATATATATCATTTTTACACTTGTTTGGAGTACACTGATGCACATATCTGCAATGAGCTGCATATTATTTTATTAGTTTATGTAAAAAATTTAATGCATAGTACTGGAAACAAAGCTTCACACAACACTGCAGAGCTGTAATGCTCTGTAAACAGGTGACCTCAGGTGATTGTAGAAGATTATTTTAGCGGCTCGATTATGAGCGTGTTATTAATTTGTCTGAATATGAATCATAGCGCTGCCTGGGTAATCACAGTGCACATCTGTGAGATTGTTGGATGGCTGAAGTTGACTGTGACTACACTGAGCTGCCCTTTGATGAAAGCAGCAAAGGGCATAAATGAGTTTATAATTAGTGATTACTGAAAATGCCATTTGTGCCCCGGTCAGAGGAAGTGAAGCTTGAACTTGTTGGCAGCATTAACGGCTTGACCCAAAAAGATGAATTCAAGAAGCTATCAACAGAGAAACTTTAAAATGGCTAGTTATATTCCAGCGAGCCCTTTATGTCGTTGCTTCAAGCAGTACAGTTGGTACAGAATCAGATCATGTTACAACCACAGTCTTTTACATTTTTTGTACCACATGTAAAAGTGATCAGCATAATCCTAGTAATATTATACATGTGTTAATGTTTCAAAAATCACATCCTTAGGTGTATTTTCTAATGACATTTGTTATTATGTAAATAGAGCCATATTACTTGTGCTTGTACTTTTTCCTGAATAAACATATTTACAATTCCAGCAAGTGCAGCGTTATCCTTTTTTACACCTGCTGCTCTGCTAATGCAAACTCCTGCACCACCATCTTGGGAGCTGGTTGGGAGCTGGCTGTCTTTTCCACTTTGCAGCCGGCCCTCCTGATGATGGGGCAAAGAATACTGTGTGTGCTTAGATGGGGAACTGATGCCGGGCCAGTTTGTTTATAATGAAAAGCCGCTGCTCACTCAGATTGCCCTCCGGAAGAGGTGCACGCCCTGCCACTGCTGCAAACACATAGTAGATAAATGATTGGATGGCTGCACACTCTAAGGCCTCGTACACAGGATCCGAAAATCAGAAGGGAAACTTCGTAAGTCGAGCTGTCTGCGGATTTTCGGATCGTTAGTACGGTGCGTTCGACAGCCAATTTGACTTGTTCGTCAGACAAAAGCTGGATGTGCAGGCTATAAAATTTTTGTTGGATGTGAACTCAACATCTGATTTTCGGATGATCAGCACAAAAATCTATTTATTGTTTAAATAAATATGAAATATTTCATTAAAATATTTTGTATTTTATTTCCAGCCAAAAAGAAGGGCTCCAGCTTCCCTTTCACATGTTTTACAGGCTTTCTGCTGTTTTACAGAAAACATATTGTTTGCAAGTGTTATGCGGCGTGTTGCAGCACCAATAACACACACATTCCAAGTGCGATGAAAGAACTTTTATTGTACTAATGCAAAGACAGTTCATAATAAACTTGGTGGAATGACAACCCAATCGGGAATGCTCACAGGTCCAGCAGCGTTTATAGAGCAGGTTTCAGCTGAGCTGACAGTGCCTGCTAGGAGGGGCAGATTGTGGCCTGGCTGTCTTGTACCCAAACAGAAAAATTTCCACAGAAGTTGTGAACCCTATGCTTTCCCTACTCCTAGGTCTGTCCCTACCAGGCAGGATACCTGTCCCTACTTTGCTCACTTGCAAAATACATGTCAAGCCTGGAAGCAATGTCCTCAAATAGGCTCTGCCTGACTCAAGATGGCTGCTAGAGTCACATGGAGGGGCAGCATCCATTTAGACAGC
Source organism: Aquarana catesbeiana (assembly GCF_042186555.1). NCBI lineage: Eukaryota > Metazoa > Chordata > Amphibia > Anura > Ranidae > Aquarana > Aquarana catesbeiana. The sequence continues at coordinate 596,505,405 of NC_133325.1, read as the reverse complement.
GTCTCCAGTGACCCAGGAAACCATAGAGAAACCATGTTCCTCTAGACTTCCTCTCCAACTGAAGTGCTGTTGTGGTAGAGAGCCACCGGTGGAGATTTAGACTGCATCTGCCTACAAGCTTATTAGCTCAAACTGCAATTTTCACACATAGCTAAAGGAGTCGCCAAAGTGACTCATCCAGCTTCCCTCCTCTTGCCTCCTTTATTTAGCAGAGTATGGAGTTGAAATCAGAGAAAGAAAGTGTGAAAGCAAACAACTTGTACTGTCCTTTTATACTTGGTCAGTGAAATGAGAAATTAATTACTTCTACGGCCATCAATAAAGGAAAAAAGGACCTCTCATGTTAGTAAACACAAAGAATAGTTTATTCTATTGGCAACAGATGTGTGCTTACAGTGTGGAATACAAAGCAGCACAATTTTAGAAGAAAGTTTTCCTGTAATCAGGACTTTTGAAATGTTTTTAAATATTTTTCAGCATTAACACACACAATGTTTACTAATGAACAATAATGTAATAAAGTTTAAAATGCTCCCCCCCACTATAAAGTAGTCTTTCAGTCCTCAGTAATGCTCTGGCTTGTCTTGGCTTACCACATTCTACCGAAAAATACCAGCCATAGTGGGCATGCTTTGGTTGACATGGGTAAGGCCTTTACCTTGTACTGGTACTAACTTTTCTTTAAAGCGGAGTTCCACAAAAAATTTTTTTTTTAAAGTCAGCAGCTACAAATACTGCAGCTGCTGAGTTTTAAAATATGGACACTTACCTCTCCAGGGCGCCCGCGATGTCTCACCCGATGCCGATCTGTCCCTCGGCTCTCGGGTGGAGACGCCATCATCTTCAGTAAGGGAATCAGGAAGTGAAGCCTTGCGGCTTCATAGCCTGTTCCCTACTGCGCATACGCGAGTCTTGCTGCGCATCCTCACTGGTCCCTGCTGTCTTCCGGGATCTGTGTGTCTCCCAGAAGAAAGTGGGGGGATGGAGGAGGGGCCGGACATGGCGTAGATCACCGCAGAGCCTGCGGTGATCTATGCCCGGAAGTGGGAGCTAATACCTGTATTAGACAGGTATTTGCTCCCCCCCTCCCCCCTGAAAGGTGCCAAATGTGACACAGGAGGAGGGGGGGGAATCCGAAAAGCAGAAGTTCCATTTTTGGTGGAACTCCGCTTTAAGGAAGATTGTAGATATTGAACAATTGCCAGAGACTTAACTGTGGGGTCCTCATCCATCATCCAGCCATGCAGCTGGGTTCTACCTATGTCACTTACAGCCTTCATTGGCTTTCTCTGTGGATATTTTACACTTAGTTGCCTCTGCTCAGAATTCCTCTAATGCTCTTTCTGGACCCCTTGCTCAATGGGTCCCTCTACTGGGTTCTAACAGTCTTTCCTTTAGAGTCCACACACCAGGCATGGTGTTCTATTTATAGGCTCAGGTGTACTCTCCACCTACAGGGGCACAGTCATGTACTTACATAGCTCCTTTGTCCTAACTTTAGAAGTAGACTCCGGCATTGACTCCAACTGGCTGGTTATTGGATTGTTAGCTATTCACCTTATTTGTCTCCTTGTTAATACCATATTTTCCATTGCTGAGGGCACCAGAATACCAGGGCACTCACATAAGATGTAGTTGTAAGGTAGTTGCCATAGTTAAAGTTCTCTGAAGCAGTGGTTATGAGTTCTCAACAGAAAAACAGTCTTTAAAATTAAAATCTGCATCACAGGTTGACCAAGCATACAAAGTATACCATAAATACATTTGCAAGGAAAAAGGTTTGGTTGTCTGACTAATCTATGGATGCAGTCAGTGGACTTAAGGGGCAAGTCCTCGCGAGTTACCCCCGTAGCAAACAGGTTGCTGGGGGGGTACTTGAAGGGCAGGAGGAGCAAGGAGCCCCAGCAGGGGACCCCAGAAGGGGACCTCAGAAGAGGAGGATTGGGGCCGCTCTGTGCAAAACCATTGCACAGAGCAGGAAAGTATAACATGTTTGTTATTCAAAAAAAAAAAAATGTTGAAGGTTTAAAATCACTTTTAAACCTTCAACCTCCAGTCTTGGGACTGTTAAGTATTACTGTACAGCTTATCTGTTAGAAATGCTTACCGCTCAGAGGGACATGGAATAGTATAATTATTGATATAGCAGGTAGTTTATGTTATGGCTGCTTTTACTACTATTTTGGACATTACTAACCTGTTAAGGTAAGGGAAGATACCAAGACTACACAGGTGCAAGGATTGCTAATGGTTTCTCTGGAGTGAGGATGGATACATAGGGGCCGAGTTACTAAAGGCAAATAGGCTGCTCACTTTGCAAGGGAATTTTAAAAATTGCAAGGACATTTTCTTTTATACAGTGAATGTGGTGAAAATTAACTTTGCAAAGAATACCCAATAATATGCACAAGATCGAGTGATTGAAGTCAGCATAGTTTCACTTCATTGAAAATTACCTTTCAAAGAAAAGCCGTTATCAGCTATCTTGGGGAAGAATGTTGCAATGTGCAGGTTTAATAATGCCAGTTTGGACAGGATACAATGTAATGAAGGTTTGATTCAGTATGCCCTTGAGCTGATGCAGTGACATACTATATATATATATATATATATATATATATATATATATATATATATACACACTGTATCTCAAAAAATTGAGTACACCCCTCACATTTTTGTAAATATTTTATTGTATCTTTTCATGTGACAACATTGAAAAAATGACACTTTGCTACAATGTAAAGATGTAAAGAAGTGAGTGTATAGCTTGTATAACAGTGTACATTTGCTGTCCCCTCAAAATAACTCAGCACACAGCCATTAATGTCTAAACCGCTAGCAACAAAAGTGAGTACACCCCTAAATGAAAATGTCCAAATTAGGCCCAAAGTTTCAATATTTTGTGTGGCCACCATTGTTTTCTAGCACTACCTTAACCCTCTTGGGCATGGATTTCATCAGAGCTTCAAAGGTTGCCGCTGGAGTCCTCTTCCACTCCTCCATCATGACTAGGGATGAGCCGAACACCACCCTATTCGGTTTGCACCAGAACTTACGAACAGGCAAAAAATTAGTATGAACACATGAACACAGTTAAAGTCTATAGGACACAAACATGAATAATCAAAAGTGCTAATTTTAAAGGCTTATATGCAAGTTATTGCCATAAAAAGTGTTTGGGGACCTGGGTCCTGCCCCAGGGGACATGGATCAATGCAAAAAAAAAGTTTTAAAAACGGACGTTTTTTCGGGAGCAGTGATTTTAATAATGCTTAAAGTCAAACAATAAAAGTGTAATATTCCTCTAAATTTCGTACCTGGGGGGTGTCTATAGTATGCCTGTAAAGGGGCACATGTTTCCCGTGTTTAGAACAGTCTGACAGCAAAATGACATTTCAAAGGAAAAAAAATCATTTAAAACTACTCGAGGCTATTAATGAATTGCCGGTCCGACAATACACATAAAAGTTCCTTGATAAAAACTACATGGGAATTCTCCACAGGGGAACCCCAAACCAAAATTTAAAAGAAAAATGACGTGGGGGTCCCCCTAAATTCCATACCAGGCCCTTCAGGTCTGGTATGGATATTAAGGGGAACCAGGCCCTTCAGGTCTGGTATGGATATTAAGGGGAACCACGGCCAAAATAAAAAAAATGGCGTGGGGTCCCCCCAAATATCCATACCAGACCCTTATCCGAGCACGCAACCTGGCAGGCCGCAGGAAAAGAGGGGGGGCGAGAGAGCTGCCCCCCCTCCTGAACCGTACCAGGCCACATGCCCTCAACATTGGGAGGGTGCTTTGGGGTAGCCCCCCAAAACACCTTGTCCCCATGTTGATGGGGACAAGGGCCTTATCCCCACAACCCTGGCCGGTGGTTGTGGGGGTCTGCGGGCGGGGGGCTTATCGGAATCTGGAAGCCCCCTTTAACAAGGGGACCCCCAGATCCCGGCCCTCCCCCCTGTGTGAAATGGTAAGGGGGTACAAAAGTACCCCTACCATTTCACAAAAAAACTGTCAAAATGTTAAAAATGACAAGAGACAGTTTTTGACAATTCCTTTATTTAAATGCTTCTTCTTTCTTCTATCTTCTATCTTCCTTCGGTTTCTTCCTCCATCTTCTTCTGGTTCTTCTGGTTCTTCTGGTTCTTCCTCCGGTGTTCTCGTCCGGCATCTTCCTCCGCGGCGCCAGCGTCTTCTTCACTTCTTCTCCTCGGGCCGCTCCACAGACATGATGGCATGATGGGAGGCTCCCGCTGTGTGACGCTTCTCCTCTTCTGACGGTTCTTAAATAATGGGGGGCGGGGCCACCCGGTGACCCTGCCCCCTCTGACGCACGGAGACTTGACGGGTACTTCCCTGTGGCATTCCCCGTGACGTCAGAAGGGGGCGGGGTTACATAATGGTTGAAGAAGAAGATGGAATAAGAAACCGAAGGAAGATAGAAGATAGACTATAGAAGAAGCATTTAAATAAAGGAATTGTCAAAAACTGTCTCTTGTCATTTTTAACATTTTTGACAGTTTTTTTGTGAAATGGTAGGTACCCCCTTACCATTTCACACAGGGGGAGGGCCGGGATCTGGGGGTCCCCTTGTTAAATGGGTCTTCCAGATTCCGATAAGCCCCCCTCCTGCAGACCCCCACAACCACCGGGCAAGGGTTGTGGGGATGAGGCCCTTGTCCCCATCAACATGGGGACAAGGTGTTTTGGGGGGCTACCCCAAAGCACTCTCCCAATGTTGAGGGCATGTGGCCTGGTACGATTCAGGAGGGGGGGAGCTCTCTTGTCCCCCCCTCTTTTCCTGTGGCCTGCCAGGTTACGTGCTCGGATAAGGGTCTGGTATGGATTTTTGGGGGGACCCCACGCCATTTTGTTTTTAAATTTTGGCACGGGGTTACCCTTAATATCCATACCAGACCTGAAGGGCCTGGTATGGAATTTAGGGGGACCCCCACGTCATTTTTTTAAAAAAATTTTGGTTCGGGGTTCCCCTGTGGGGAATTCCCATGCCGTTTTTATCAATGAACTTTTATGTGTATTGTCGGACCGGACTTTTTTTCCTTTGAAATGTCAATTTGCTGTCAGACTGTTCTAAACACGGGAAACATGCGCCCCTTTACAGGCATACTATAGACACCCCCCAGGTAAGAAATTTAAAGGAATATTACACTTTTATTGTTTCACTTTAAGCATTATTAAAATCATTGCTCCCGAAAAAACGTCCGTTTTTAAAACTTTTTTTTGCATTGATCCATGTCCCCTGGGGCAGGACCCAGGTCCCCAAACACTTTTTATGACAATATCATGCATATAAGCCTTTAAAATTAGCACTTTTGATTTCTCCCATAGACTTTTAAAGGGTGTTCCGCGGCTTTCGAATTTGCCGCGAACACCCCAAATTGTTCGCTGTTCGGCAAACAGCCGATGTTCAAGTCGAACATGAGTTCGACTCGAACTCGAAGCTCATCCCTAATCATGACATCACGGAGCTGGTGGATATTAGAGACCTTGCACTCCTCCACCTTCCGTTTGAGGATGCCCCACAGATGCTCAATAGGGTTTAGGTCTGGAGACATGCTTGGCCAGTCTATCACCTTTACCCTGAGCTTCTTTAGCAAGTTAGTGGTCATCTTGGAGGTGTGTTTGGGGTCGTTATCATGTTGGAATACTGCCCTGTGGCCCAGTCTCTGAAGGGAGAGGATCATGCTTTGCTTCAGTATGTCACAGTACATGTTGGCATTCATGGTTCCCTCAATGAACTGTAGCTCCCCAGTGCCGGCAGCACTCATGCAGCCCATGAAACTCCCACCACCATGCTTGACTGTAAGCAAGACACACTTGTCTTTGTACTCCTTACCTGGTTGCTGCCACACATGCTTGACACTATCTGAACCAAATAAGTTTATCTTGGTCTCATCAGACCACAGGACATGGTTCCAGTAGTCCATGTCCTTAGTCTGGTTGTCTTCAGCAAACTGTTTGCGGTCTTTCTTGTGCATCATCTTTAGAAGAAGCTTCCTTCTGGGAAGGCAACCGTGCAGACCAATGTGATGGTCTGAGCACTGACCAGCTGACCCCCCACCCCCTCAACCTCTGCAGCAATGCTGGCAGCACTGATAGGTCTATTTCCCAAAGACAACCTCTGGACATGTCGGTGAGCATGTGCACTCAACTTCTTTGGTCGACCATGGCAAAGCCTGTTCTGAGTGGAACCTGTCCTGTTAAACCGCTGTGTGGTCTTGGCCACCGTGCTGCAGCTCAGTTTCAGGGTCTTGGCAATCTTCTTATAGCCTAGGCCAGTGTTTCTCAACTCCAGTCCTCAAGGCGCACCAACAGGTCGTGTTTTCAGGATTTCTCTCAGATGAAGCAGCTGTGGTAATTACTAAGGCAGTGAAACTGATCAAATCACCTGTGCAAAATAATGGTAAGCCTGAAAACATGACCTGTTGGGACGCCTTGAGGACTGGAGTTGAGAAACACTGGCCTAGGCCATCTTTGCAACAATTTTTTTTTCAGATGCAGAGAGTTCTTTGCCCTGCCATGTTGATCTTCCAGTGACCAGTATGAGAGAGTGTTGTCACATGAAAAGATACAGTGGCGGAATTACCAGGGTCGCCACAGTCGCACTTGCGACGGGGCCCTGGCATTCTGTCACTGTGGGGGGGCTCAGCGGGGTTGCTATTCACAGGACTCTGAGCGGAGAGCTTGTCTCTCAGGTAACAGCAGCACAGAGACAGAGACACCGGCATTGACAGTTTTATATCCCTCTCCAACAGAGACCGTCTGGTCTGTCCTCTCTCGCACGAGATGACACAGGACACACAGCTGATCTCTCCCTTCTCCCCCTTCCCCATTCCTGTGTGCTTCACGGGCAGTCAAGTGTGAAGCTAAGGAGCTCACATTTCCCACGGAGCACACAGGAGAGAGGAGGGGGGAGAAGGGAGAGATCAGCTGTGTGTCCTCTGTCATCCCGTGCGAGAGAGGACAGACCGGACGGTCTCCGTCAGAGAGGGATATAAAACTGTCAATGCCGGTGTCTCTGTGCTGTTGTTACCTGAGAGACATGCTCTCCGCTCATAGCCATGCTGTCCTGAGAAGACAGAGAACTCTGATGGGCTCTGATAGGAGGCACTGATAGGGACACTGATGGGCACTGATAGGGGGCACTCATAGAGGACACTTATGGGCACTGATAGGGGGCCCTGATAGAGGACACTTATGGGCACTGATAGGGGCACTGATAGGCACTTATAGGGGATGCTGATAGGGGAAATTGATAGGGGGCACTGATAGGGGGACACTGATAGAAGACACTGATAGGGGACACTGATAAAAGACACTGATGGGCACTGATAGGAGGCACTGATAGAAGGCACTTATAGGGGGGCTGATAGAAGGCACTGAAGGGGGGCTCTGATAGGGGACACTGATAGAAGGTGCTGATAGGGGACGCTGATAGGGGGCACCGATGGGAGGCACTGATAGGATTTACTGATGAGCGCTGAAGGGAGGCACTGATAGGGGGCACTGGGGGGGCACTGATAAGGCACTAGGGGGCACTGATAGGGGGCATTGAGAAGGCACTAGGGGGCACTGATAGGGGGCATTGAGAAGGCACTAGGGGGCACTGATAAGGGGCACTGATAGGCACTAGGGGGCACTGATAGGGGGCACTGAGAAGGCACTATGGGGCACTGAGACAGGCACCGATGGGAGGCACTGGTGGGCACTGATAGGAGGCACTGATAGGAGGCATTGATGGGCACTTATAGGTGGCATTGATGGGCATTGATGAACACTAATAGGCAGAACTCATAGGCTGCACTGATGGGCACTGAAGAACACTGACAGGCAGAACTCAGGCAGTATTGATGGGCAGCATTGAAGAGTACTGATAGGTGGCACGGATGGACGCTGTTAGGCAGCATTAATGAGCACTGATAGGTGGTGCTGATAGGCAGATTTGATGGGCACTAATAGGCAGCATTAATTAGCACTGATAGGTAACACTTGTAGGCGGCATTGATGAGCACTGATAGGCGGCATTGATGGGCACTGATAGGTGGCATTGATGGGCACTGATGATTGGGGCACTGATTATCAGTGTTAACAATTTTCTGACATTCTTGACAGTTAATGGCAGTCCTTTCCTAACACAGACACAGCATGGGAGGAAAGGGCTGTGGATAACCGGCAAGTCTGTTTACATGTGATCAGCTGACATCACATGGTAAAGGGCCACTGTGATTGCGCTGCATGCACGTCCCAGGGGGCATGCTGGAAGCACGGTTTTGGGACAATGTACATGGACACCCTCCCAAAATTGGAAGCCCGGGGCACGGATGGAAGGGGGGGCCCATCATGGTTTCTTGCACCGGGGCCCTGAAGGTTCTAGTTATGCCACTGAAAAGATATAATAAAATATTTACAAAATGTGAGGGGTGTACTCACTTTTGTGAGATACTGTATATATTTATTTATATATATTATTGTTTTTATATATTTATATATATATTTATATATATATATATATATCCATATATATATATATATATATATATATATATATATATATATATATATATATATATATATATACAGTATCTCACAAAAGTGAGTACACCCCTCACATTTTTGTAAATATTTTATTATATCTTTTCATGTGATAACACTGAAGAAATGACACTTTGCTACAATGTAAAGTAGTGAGTGTACGGCTTGTATAACAATGTAAATTTGCTGTCCCCTCAAAATAACTCAACACAGCCAATTAATATCTAAACCGCTGACAACAAAAGTGAGTACACCCCTAAGTGAAGATATCCAAATTAGGCCCAAAGTGTCAATATTTTGTGTGGCCACTATTATTTTCCAGCACTGCCTTAACCTTGCACCCCTCCCCCTTCCCTTTGAGGATGCCCCACAGATACTCAATAGGGTTTAAGTCTGGAAACATGCTTGGCCAGTCCATCACCTTTACCCTCAGCTTCTTTAGCAAGGCAGTGGTCGTCCTGGAGGTGTGTTTGGTGTCGTTATCATGTTGGAATACTCCCCTGCGGCCCAGTCTCCGAAGGGAGGGGATCATGCTCGGCTTCAGTATGTCATAGTACATGTTGGCATTCATGGTTTCCTCAATGAACTGTAGCTCCCCAGTGCCGGCAGCACTCATGCAGCCCCGGACCATGACACTCCCATCACCATGCTTGACTGTAGACAAGACATACTTGTCTTTGTACTCCTCACCTAGTTTCCGCCACACACGCTTGACACCATCTGAACCAAATAAATTTATCTTGGTCTCATCAGACCACAGGACTTAGTTCCAGTAATCCATGTCCTTAGTAGGGATGAGCGAACACCCCATGGTTCGGTTCGCATCAGAACATTAAAATGGACCAAAAGTTTGCGCGAACTTTCGAACCCAGTTAAAGTCTATGGGACTGGAATGTGAGAAATCAAAAGTGCGAATTTTAAAGGCTAATATGCAAGTTATTGTCCTTAATAGGGTTTGGGGACCCGGGTCCTGCCCCAGGGTACATGTATCAATGCAAAAAAAAGTTTTAAAAAAGGCCATTTTTTCGGGAGCAGTGATTTTAATGATGCTTAAAGTGAAAAAATAAAAATGAAATATTCCTTTAAATATTGTACCTGGGGGTGTCTATAGTATGCCTGTAAAGTGGCGTGTGTTTCCCGCGTTTAGAACAGTCCCTGCTCAAAATGACATTTCTAAAGGAATAAAAGTCATTTAAAACTGCTTGCGGCTTTAATGTCATGTCTGGTCCCGCCAATATGGATGAAAATCATTGAGAACCCCCCCCAGCCCATTACCAGCCCCTTTGGGTCTTGTATTGATATTAAGGGGCCTTGAGAGGTAAGGAAGTCCTCCTCTTCCTGCCTCTGTTCTGCCTCAAGTGCCCTGTCCATTATTCTACACAGCGTGTGCTCCAACAGGTGGACAAGAGGGACAGTGTCACTGATGCATGCACTGTCACTGCTCACCATCCTTGTGGCCTCCTCAAATGGTGACAGTACAGTGCATGCATCCCTGTTAATGGCCCACTGGCGTGGGTAAAAAAACCAAGCTCCCCTGACCCTGTTCTGGTGCCATAGATGCACAGGTACTCATTGATGGCCCTCTGCTGCGTGTGCAGCTGCTGCAGCATGGCCAATGTTAAGTTCCACCTGGTGGGCATGCCACAGATTAGGCGGTTCTTGGGAAGGTTAAGGTCCTTTTTGGAGGTCAGCCAGCCAAGCACTGGCATTATATGACCAGCGGAAATGCAGACAGACTTTCCTGGCCTGCCTCAGGACATCCCGTAAGCCCAGGTACCTGCCCAAGAACCGCTGCTCCACCAAGTTAAGGACGTGAGCCAAACAGGACACATGGGTCAGCTGTCCCTGTCAGAGGGCAGAGAGGAGGTTGGTGCCATTGTCGCAAACCACCATTCCTGGCTTAAACTGGCATGGCGTCAACCACCTCTGAGCCTGCCCCTGCAGAGCTGACAGAATCTCTGCCCCAGTGTGGCTCCTGTCCCCCAAGCACACCAGCTCAAGCACCGCATGGCAACTTTTTGCCTGCATGCCTGCGTAGCCCCTTGAACCCCTACGGAGCACCGCTGGTTCCGAGGCCAAATCAGCACAGGAAGAGGCCATGGAGGAAGAAGAAGAGGAGGGGGTGGAGGAGAGAGGTGTGGCAGAATCACCACTAGTAGAATTTTGGAGGCGTGGTGGCGGAATAACCTCCAACACTTCTGCACCCTGTCCTCTGTCCTGCATCCTTCCCAGCTGCCAGCAGAGTCACCCAGTGCACGGTGAAAGATAGGTAACGTCCCTGTCCATGCCTGCTGGACCATGAGTCAGCTGTAATATGCACCTTACCGCTGACCACCCTGTCCAGCGAGGCATGGAAATTGCCTTCCACATGCCGTTAGAGAGCCGGAATCACCTTCCTTGAAAAAAAAGTGGCGTTTGGGAACCTGCCACTGAGGTACCGCACATTCCACAAACTCACGGAAAAGGGCAGAGTCTGAAAACCAACTGAAAAGGCAGCAGTTGAAGTGCTAGCAATTTAGCCAAGCTAGCATTCAACCGCTGGGCATGTGGATGGCTGGGAGCGAACTTCTTTTGCCGGTGGAGCAACTGGGGTAGGGAAATCTGCCTGCTAGAATCGGACGTTAGTGTACTGATAGCAGATTGCCCGCAAGTACTTGGCAGTGGCACACCTAATTCTACACCTTCATTCCTCTCAGTGCAGGTTTCTGAGAGGACTGAAGGTATAGTGGGGTTGGAGATCCCAGCTGATGAGGAGGAGCAAGGAGAGGTCCGCCTTGTTCTTTGGTGTGGGTCTTTTAGGTAGTGTTGCCAACGGGCTGCATGGGAGCTCGACATATGTCTGATTAAGCACGTGGTGCCCAAGCGCTTGCTGTCTAGTCCACACTTGATACGCTCGAGACATATGTTGCGAATAGCAACGGTGCGATCTGCTGCACATGTCTCAAAAAAGGCCCACACCAAAGAACTTTTGGAATAACGAGCAGGGTCACCAGCACCCTGCACTTGTGGAGCTCTGCGGTGTGATGCAGTCAGTTGGCTGCCCTTAAGCTAGCCCCTGGAGGGCATCCTGCCTCGTTGGAGATGTGCCTCCGCCTCCTCCTCCTCTCTCCTATCAGGCACCCACGTAGAGTCAGTGAGCTCATCATCCCCTCCCTCCTTGTCACTGGAGAAAACCTGTCAGTATGCTGCTGCTGGGGGAACATGACTGCCAGTTTGTTGTCCTTCTTGGGCAACCCCTCTCTCTGGGCTCACGTTACTGCTTTTCTCCACCTGTGTACCATCATCTGAGCCTTCAAAACGCTGCGCATCCTCCTGCAGCATGTACCCGACACTGTGGTCGAATAGTTTGGGGGACTCCTCCAGTGGGGCTAGAGAAGGAGTAACTGATGATGACCTTGAGTCCAAGGAATAGGCCGCTTTGGCACCTGCATTGGCAGCCAAGGTAGCCTGGGTGACAGAGGATGAGGAGGATGAGGACGGCTTGGTCATCCACTCTATCAACTCTTCGACCTGTTGTGGCTCAACACAGCCAGCTGCTGAAAAAAAGGACAATCGTGCCCCACGTCTATGTGCTGATGAGGATGCATCGTGTCCACGACCAGCACTGTTGCCTCTAGACACAGAGCCTGCTTGCCCTCTTTTACTGGCCTGTGAATGTCTGCCTCTCCTTGTTGGGCTTCCAGACATACTGTCTTTGATTTATTGGAATAGGTACACAAGAATGGCCTGCAGTGATATGTAGCTGCACAAAGCTGGGATGTTTATATATACTGATTATACTGCAGCTAGCTGAATCACCTGCCTGCCTGTAGTATTATTAGGAAGAAAACAACAGGAATTGTCTGCAGTGAGCTTTAGCTGCACACTGTGCCCAGTATACAGTACACTAATATACTGCAGCTAGCTGAATCAACTGCCTGCCTGTGGTATTGTTAGGAAGAGAACACCAGCAATTGTCTGCAGTCAGCTTTAGTTGCACACTGTGCACAGGATACAGTACACTGACTGAAAATACTGCAGCTGCCTGCCTGAGGTATTATTAGGAAGAGAACACCAGCAATTGTTCTGCAGTTAGCTTTAGTTGCACACTGTGCACAGGATACAGTACACTGACTGAAAATACTGCAGCTGCCTGCCTGATGTATTATTAGGAAGGGAACACCAGCAATTGTCTGCAGTTAGCTTTAGTTGCACACTGTGCACAGGATACAGTACACTGACTGAAAATACTGCAGCTGCCTGCCTGTAAGTATATTAGGAAGAGAATAACAGGAACGGATCTAGCTAAACTGAATACAGTGTATATATATATATATATATATATCTATACAGTGGAGACAGAAAGTATTCAGACCCCCATACATTTTTCACTCTTTGTTATATTGCAGCCATTTGCTAAAATCATTTAAGTTCATTTTTTTCCTCATTAATGTACACACAGAACCCCATATTGATAGAAAAACACAGAATTGTTGATATTTTTGCAGATTTATTAAAAAAGAAAAACTGAAATATCACATTGTCCTAAGTATTCAGACCCTTTGCTGTGACACTCATATATTTAACTCAGGTGCTGCCCATTTCTTCTGATCATCCTTGAGATGGTTCTACACCTTCATTTGAGTCCAGCTGTGTTTGATTATACTGATTGGACTTGATTAGGAAAGCCACATACCTGTCTGTATAAGACCTTACAGCTCACAGTGCATATCAGAGCAAATGAGAATCATGAGGTCAAAGGAACTGCCTGAAGAGCTCAGAGACAGAATTGTGGCAAGGCACAGATCTGGCCAAGGTTACAAAAAATTCTGCTGCACTTAACATTCCTAAGAGCACAGTGGCCTCCATAATCCTTAAATGGAAGATGTTTGGGATGACCAGAACCCTTCCTAGAGCTGGCTGTCCGGCCAAACTGAGCTATCGGGGGAGAAGAGCCTTGGTGAGAGAGGTAAAGAAGAACCCAAAGATCACTGTGGCTGAGCTCCAGAGATGCAGTCGAGAGATGAGAGAAAGTTGTAGAAAGTCAACCATCTCTGCAGCCCTCCACCAGTCGGGGCTTTATGGCAGAGTGGCCCAATGGAAGCCTCTCCTCAGTGCAAGACACATGAAAGCCCGCATGGAGTTTGCTAAAAAACACCTGAAGGACTCCAAGATGGTGAGAAATAAGATTCTCTGGTCTGATGAGACCAAGATAGAACTTATTGGCCTTAATTCTAAGCGGCATGTGTGCAGAAAACCAGGCATCACCTGTTCAATACAGTCCCAACAGTCAAGCATGGTGGTGGAAGCATCATGCTGTGGGTGTGTTTTTTAGCTGCAGGGACAGGATGACTGGTTGCAATCGAGGAAAAGATGAATGCGGCCAAGTACAGGGATATCCTGGACGAAAACCTTCTCCAGAACGCTCAGGACCTTAGACTGTGCCGAAGGTTTACCTTCCAACAAGACAATGACCCTAAGCACACAGCTAAAATAACGAAGGAGTGGCTTCACAACAACTCAGTGACTGTTCTTGAATGGCCCAGCCAGAGCCCTGACTTAAACCCAATTGAGCATCTCTGGAGAGACCTAAAAATGGCTGTCCACCAACGTTTACCATCCAACCTGACAGAACTGGAGAGGATCTGCAAGGAGGAATGGCAGAGGATCCCCAAATCCAGGTGTGAAAAACTTGTTGCATCTTTCCCAAAAAGACTCATGGCTGTATTAGATCAAAAGGGTGCGTCTACTAAATACTGATCTGAATACTTAGGACCATGTGATATTTCAGTTTTTCTTTTTTAATAAATCTGCAAAAATGTCAACAATTCTGTGTTTTTCTGTCAATATGGGGTGCTGTGTGTACATTAATGAGGAAATAAAATGAACTTAAATGATTTTAGCAAATGGCTGCAATATAACAAAGAGTGAACAATTTAAGGGGGTCTGAATACTTTCCGTCCCCACCGTATATACATATATATATATACAACACCTGGGATGCATATATATACTAAATACACTGACTGCAGCTAACTGACTCGCCTGCCTGCTCTATCTAACTCAAATGAAATTACACTGTCTCTCTCTCTCTCTATCTCTCAGCACGCACTACACAAGGCCGACTTCCAAGCGGCCTTATATAGTGTGGGGCGTGTACTAAATCCCCTAAGGCATAATTGGCCAAAGCCACCCTGCCTTTGGCCAATTATTGCTCTCCATTCTTACCGTGCTGTGATTGGCCAAGGCATGCAGGTCATAGTGCATGATTGGCTAATCATCAGCCAGCAATGCACTGCGATGCCGCAGTGAATTATGGGCCGTGATGTGCCACTCGAATTTGGCACGAACGGCCCATAATGTTCGGAATTCGACGAACGATCGAACGGCCGATGTTCGACTCAAACTCAAAGCTCATCCCGAGTCCTTAGTCTGCTTGTCTTCAGCAAACTGTTTGCCGGCTTTCGTGTGCATCATCTTTACAAGAGGCTTCCTTCTGGGATGACAGCCATGCAGACCAATTTGATGGAGTGTGCGGCGTATGGTCTGAGCACTGACAGGCTGACCCCCCACCCCTTCAGCCTCTGCAGCAATCCTGGCAGTACTCACATGTCTATTTCCCAAAGACAACCTCTGGATATGATGCTGAGCACGTGCACTCAACTCCTTTGGTTGGACCATGGCGAGGCCTTTTCTGAGTGGAACCTATCCTGTTAAACTGCTGTATGGCCACCGTACTGCAGCTCAGTTTCAAAGTCTTGGCAATCTTCTTATAGCCTAGGCCATCTTTATGTAGAGCAACAATTCATTTTTTCAGATCCTCAGACAGTTCTATGCCATGAGATGCTATGTTGAACTTCCAGTGACCAGTATGAGAGAGTGAGAGCGATAACACCAAATTTAACACACCTACTCCCCATTCACACTTGAGACCTTGTAACACTAACGTGTCACATGACACCGGGGAGGGAAAATGGCTAATTGTTGCCATTGGTTTAGACATTAATGGCTGTGTGTTGAGTTATTTTGAGGGGACAGCAAATTTACACTGTTATACAAGCTGTACACTCACTAATTTACATTGTAGCAAAGTGTAATTTCTTCAGTGTTGTCACATGAAAAGATATAATAAAATATTTACAAAAATGTGAGGGATTGTGTGTATATATATATATATATATATATATATATATATATATACACAGTATGTCACAATATATATATATATATATTGTGACAAAGTAAGACCCTGTCACTGTGAAAATGGAGGAGAATATGATACAGGATTCACATTAAGGGTTAATGCGAGGTTCCAAAAAATCATTTCTGAGCAGAGAAAGCTGTGTTGTTAGTTTTATTCAGATTCTGTAGTGCTGGATCAGAACTTTCAATCCTGTGTCCATATATTACCAGGTACCTGAAGCCTGTCTGAGTACACAGGTGTACTCAAGCCTGCGAATAGCTCAGAGCTCCTGGTTTGGAAGACAGAAGGTCGCAGTCAGGGGTCAGAGATGCCAGCAGCCAGTAGCCAGCAGGTCTCGTTGCAGGAGTCAGGTCAGCTCCTATCGAGTGTTGGGAGAACCCTTATCCAGAGGCCAAGACTGGGGCAATGCAGCAGGGCACTGTGACTAAAGGGCTAAGAGAGCCAAGTGAACCTGGACAACAAAGAGCAGCGGTGCGGCCAACAAGGGTAACAGGTGGCTTTGTATTTTCATTTGGCTGTTCATCTTGATGTAAAAGAAACCCTGCGTGGGCAACTGATGTCTATGTGAACTTTCCATTTTATTTAATAAAAGTAGGCTGCCTCGCCCTAAAATACAGGTTGGACTGACCCAACTAATTAAAAAAAGCACCTGCCACATTAGTATTAGTATAATCTCCCCAATACTAATATATATGTACATATATATATGGATTATTCCCTTCATACTTTAAGTGCTAGCTGAAGATTTGCTGAAGATTTTCCGGATTTTGCGGGGTTGCCATTAACCCCTTTTAACCCCTCCTTAGTGTCACAAGCATTTAAGTGTTCTCTAAAACAAAGGTAACCTGCTCTCATCCTCTGGAACTCTGCTTAGATGAGCCAGCCAACTTAATCACAACAGCTTGCTAATTATTTTGTAACCGGTTCCTGACCATATTATGCAGATATACAGCGGCACAATGGCTCTCCTGGGCAAAATCCCGTACAGGTACGTCCTACCCTTATTCGGCCACCAGAGGGCACGCGCGCCTCCAGAGGCCCTTGCTCGGGCGCACCCGCTACACGGAGGGGGACCCGATGCGCGTGGCTGGTGGGCATGATTGCCACTGGCCACGTGAGATTGGGTGCATTAGCGCCAGCCCGGGGATTTGTGTGTGTAAATGTCTCCTCTCCTAGTCAATCCTATCCCCATAGAGTTAGAACACACTGAGGGAACACACAATTACCCCTTGATCGCACCCTTGTGTTAACCCCTTCCCTGCCAGTGACAGTAATCTGATTTACTGATGCACTGATTTACACAGTAATCAGTTCATTTTTATAGCACTGATCGTTGTATAAATGCCAATGGTCCCAAAAAAGTGTCAAAAGTCTCCGATCTATCCGTCACAATGTCGCAGTACCGCTAATATAATGGATGAGCATCTTAATGAGACACAATTTAAAGGGATAGGGACAATTGTAGACACACTCACTCAGGTTGAACTGGATGGACTGGTGTCTTTATTCAACCTTACTAACTATGTAACTATGTAACTATGAAGTAGAACCTTCAGGCATTCTACGAGCATAAATGACACATCTCATTTCTCAACCACCTATTACACTTTTGAAGGCCCTAAAGCACCAGGACAATGGAATTGCCCACAAAATGACCCCATTTTGGAAAGCAAACACCCCAACATATAATTTATGAGGCATAATGAGTCTTTTGAACGGTTCATTTTTACACAGAAGTTTTTGGAAAATGTGGGGAAAAAATGAAACCGCATTTTTTTACACAAAGTTGTCAATTTATAAAATATTTCTAACACATAGCATGTATATAGCAAAAATTACACCCCAAAACACATTTTGCTACTCATCCTGAGTATGGCGATACCACATATGTGAGACTTTTACACAGACTGGCCACATACAGAGGCCCAACATTGAATTAGCACCTTCAGGCGTTCTACAAGTATAAATGACACGTCTCATTTCTCAACCACCTATTACATTTTGAAGGCCCTGGAGCACCAGGACAATGAAATTGCCCACAAAATGACCTCAATTTGGAAAGCAAACACCTCAACGTATAATCTATGAGGCATAATTAGTCTTTTGAACGGTTCATTTTTTTCCAGAAGTTTTTGGAAAATGTGGGGAAAAAAATGAAAATGCATTTTTTTTAACACAAAGTTGTCAATTTATAAGATATTTCTAACACATAGCATGTTTATAGCAAAAATTACACCCCAAAACACATTCTGCTACTCATCCTGACTATGGCGATATCACATGTGTTGGACTTTTACACAGCCTGGCCACATACAGAGGCCCAACATTGAAGTAGTACCTTCAGGCGTTCTAGAGCATAAATTACACATCTCATTTCATTCCTACCTTACACTTTTGAAGGTCCTTGAGCACCAGGACAGTGGAATTACCCACAAAGTGACCCTATTTTGGAAAGCAAACACCCCAACGTATATTCTATGAGGCATGGGCTGCAGATAGGTACTCGGGTACTCTGATGGGCTGCAGATAGGTACTCGGGTACTCTGATGGGCTGCAGATAGGTACTCGGGTACTCTGATGGGCTGGTGAGAGGTACTCGGTTACTCTGATGGGCTGGTGACAGGTACTCGGGTACTCTGATGGGCTGGTGACAGGTACTTGGGTACTCTGATGGACTGGTGACAGGTACTCGGTTGCTCTGATGGGCTGGTAACAGGTACTCGGGTACTCTGATGGGCTGGTGACAGGTACTCAGGTACTCTGATGGGCTGGTGAGATGTACTGGGGTACTCTGATGGGCTGGTAACAGGTACTCGGGTACTCTGATGGGCTACAGATAGGTAATCGGGTACTCTGATGGACTGGTGACAGGTACTCGGTTACTCTGATGGGCTGGTGACAGGTACTGGGGTACTCTGATGGGCTGGTGACAGGTAATCAGGTACTCTGATGGGCTGGTGACTGGTGCTCGGGTACTCTAATCGGTGGTGACAGGTACTCTGAAGGGCGGTGACAGGTACTCAGATGGACAGTGGCAGGTACTTTGATGGGTGGTGACAGGTCCTCTTTATTGGGGGGGCAATCAGTGTGATTGGTGTACACTGTAAGCAGTAACGAGAAGTTACCCCAATCTCCTTCTCACACACGATCGGTGTGTGAGGAGGAGAACCCGGTAACATCTTGTTACCGCTCTGTGTTTACATTTAGAGATCGGCTGTGAAAGGATTACAGCCGTTTACGTGGTAAACAACCACCGGCCAATTCTATGCATGAAGGTAAAAAAACCTTCTGTGTGCAGCGCCCCCCCCCCCCAGCCCTACTTAATACTTACCTGAGCCCCCTCTCGATCCAATGATGTCCACAAGAGCTTTGGCAGTCTGTGAACTCGCATTCCTGATTGGCTTTTGGCAGCAGCAGGAGCCATCAGCTCACACTGCTGTCAATCACAGCTTGTGAGCCAATCAGAAGAAGGAGGGAGCCATGGCTATGTGTGTGAATGGACACACTGAGCAGCAGCTCAGGAGCGTGCCTGCTTTGGTGTCCTCATAGCAAGCTACTTGCTGTGGGGGCACCTAGAAAGAGGGAGGGGGCCAGGAGTGCCGGCGAAGGACCCAAGAAGAGGAGGATCCAAGCTGCTCTGTGCAAAACCACTACACGGAGCAGGTAAGTATGACAAGTTTATTATTTAGAAAAAAACAAAAAAACAAGACTTTAATATCACTTTAAGGTTAGCTGTGTGTAGTAAAGGATATGCAATAGAACAGTTTTATTTTATTAGTGTACTGTCTGCTACATACTGGCTTGTGGCACAGTCATTAAAGCATATGGCACTTTAAGCTCCTCCCACTGTTGATGCAATCTGACCACACCCACAGTGTTGGCATGGTGCAGCTATATTGACCCATACCATTTTTCTTGGGGGGGCAGTGTAAAAAAATGTCCAGCCCCGGGTGCCAGATGTGATAGCTACGCCACTGCCTAGAGAACACTTTAAGTAAGAGACAAGCAAAGTAAAGACCAGCTCCAGCTAACCCCACAAAATATAATGTCCTTCCTTATCTGTCTCTAACTCCCCAGTCGGCAACCCGTCGATTGCGGTCCACAGGTGGTAGGCTGGTCATTGCAGGACACAGAAGACATTCTAGGTGGAGCTGTTGCAGAGCTTTTTGGCACGGAAGTCAGTGCTGGGACAGCGTGGTGTGAGAGGGAGTGTGAGGGCAGAGAGCAGAGGACCTTACCCCCTCACCCAGAGAGCGGAAGCATGGCGGACTGGACCCCCCCCAACCAGACCGGACCCCCCCACGACTGTGAGCAGCAACGGGTGACCTGGGGATCTACAGTGGTGGCAGAGCGGGACATCGCGGTGGTGGAGCGGGAGTACTAGGGACATGATCACCCCACGGACACGGACAGAGGTGACGGGAAGACATCCAGCTGGACCAGGAGGTGGGAGGCTGACAGGGAGAGGCAGCGGGTAAGTGAAGTGCAGACCGCAGGTGACAATGTGAGAGACTGATTGGAGAAGCGGGACTGAAAGTGTCTGACTGCTAGTGTCAGATTACAAGGGGAGGCTGTGCAGAGTGACACAGAGAGACACAAACTACTAAACCTGACTGACAGTGTAGTGTGAGGACCTGAGTATTGTGAGTACCTGAGTATTATTAGTATCTGAGTATTGGGAGTACCGGAGCATTGTGAGTATTTTGAGTACCTGTGTATTGTGAGTACCTGAGTATTGTGTGTATTGTGAGTACCTGATTATTGTGTGTGTGTATTGTGAATACCTGAGTATTGTGTGTGTATTGTGAGTACCTGAGTATTGTGTGTGTGTGTGTGTGTGTGTATTTTGAGTAGCTGAGTATTGTGTATGTGTGTGTGTGTGTATTGTGAGTACCTAAGTATTGTGTGTGTGTGTTTTGTGAGTACCTGAGTATTGTGTGTGTATTGTGAGTATCTAAGTAGTGTGTGTGTATTGTTAGTACCTGCCTGAGTACCTGTGTATTGAGAATATTGTGAGTGCAAATGGACTGTGAGTACATGAGTGCTGTGAGCGCACGTTGACTGTGAATGCACGTGGACTGTGAGTACACGAGTGCTGAGTGCACGTGAACTGTGAGTGCACGTGTGCTGTGAGTGCATGTAGACTGTGAGTGCACGTTTACTGTGAGTACACTAGTGCTGTGAGTGCACGTGGACTGTGAGTACACGAGTGCTGTGAGTGCACGTGGACTGTGAGCTCACATGGACTGTGAGTACCTGTGTATTGTCTTGTTGAGAACCTGTGTATTGTTGAGTAGGAATGAGCCAAACACCCCCCAGTTCGGTTCACAGCAGAACATGCAAACAGGCAACAAATTTGTGCGAACACCGTTAAAGTATGGTTATTAAGGGTAACCTCAAACCATAATTAAAAAAATGGTGTTGGGGTCCCCCAGGCACTATATGCTCTGAACAGCAGTATATATACTATATGGCCTGCCCTATATACTGGGCCTTAGGTGTTGGTGGTTTCAGAAAACTGAAACCCCTCACAGTTACTCTTGTTGGGGGCAGGAACAGGCCCTGCTGTGAAATATTATATCAAAATTTAATCTACACAGCCCTGTTAAAATTTTTGTAGTCTATTCTTTTCTATTTTTTTCTA
Source organism: Aquarana catesbeiana (assembly GCF_042186555.1). Classification (NCBI taxonomy): domain Eukaryota; kingdom Metazoa; phylum Chordata; class Amphibia; order Anura; family Ranidae; genus Aquarana; species Aquarana catesbeiana. The sequence goes on along the minus strand of NC_133325.1, from coordinate 596,484,018 downwards.
TTCAAATAGTTTCTATTCAAATTCAGATTCATTCTATACGAAATTCAAACTCCTGAAGCCATCTTCCGAAATTCAAATTTCATATAGAATGAATTCGAATTGGAATGGAAAAGATTACAATAGAATAGAAAAGAAAATAATAGAAAAGAATAGCATAGAAAAACAATAGAACAGACTAAAAAAATATTATATATAAATATTTTTTTTTTATTCTGTTCTATTGTTTTTCTATGCTATTCTTTTCTATTTTCTATTCTATTCTAATCTTTTCTATTCAAATTCAAATTCATTCTATACAAAATTCGAATTTCATATAGAATGAATTTGAATTTGAATAGAAAAGATTTGAATAGAAAAGAATAGACTAGAAAAACAATAGAACAGAATAGAATAAAATATAATATATTATATTTTTTTTATTCTGTTCCATTGTTTTTCTATGCTATTCTTTTTTTTTTTTTTTTCTATTCTTTTCTAATCTTTTCTATTCAAATTCGATTTCAGTCTATATGAAATTCGAATCTCTGAAGATGTTATATATTATATTTTTTTCTATTCTGTTTCATTATTTTTCTATGTTATTCTTTTCTATTCTATTCTAAACTTTTCTATTCAAATTCATTCTATACGAAATTTGAATTTCGGAAAATGGTTTTATATATATATATATATATATATATATATATATATATATATATATATATAGAATGAAATCGAATGAAATTGAATTCTAATAGAAAAGACTAGAATAGAAAAAACAATAGAACAGAATAGAAAAAAAATAATATAATATAATATTATATATATATATATATATATATATATATATATATATATATATGGATGGATAAAAGATGGATAAAACCATCTTCTAAAATTCGAATTTGGTACAGAATTAATTTGAATTCCAATAGAAAAGATTAGAATAGAATATATTATATTTTTTTCTATTCTGTTTTATTGTTTTTCTATGCTATTCTTTTCTATTATTTCTATTCTAATCTTTTCTATTGGAATTTCATTCTATACGAAATTCGAATTTCAGAAGATGTTATATAGCTATATCTATACATATAGATAGATATAGATATAGCTATATCTATCTATATATATAGATATATCTATATATAATATTTTTTTCTGTTCTGTGCCTTTTTTTTCTATGCTATTCTTTTCTAGTATTTTCAATTCTATTCTAATCTTTTCTATTCAAATTTGATTTCATTCGATACGAATTTCAAATTTTGGAAAATGGTTATATATATAGTTTACTTTTTCAAATTTAGTCGAATTTTTTCGAATGCGGTAGAATTATTTTGAATTTGATAGTTTTTTCGAATTCGGTAGATTATTTCTTCGAATGCGGTAGATTTTTTTCGAATGCGGACGAATTTTTTCGAATATGAAATGAAACGAATCCTGAAAAAGAATGTAACAAATGCAACAAATTTAACTAAACAAATTTAGTTAAATAACAAATCGAAATGAAACTAAACACATTTTTTCATCCTGCACATGTCTACTGCACTGTATTGTGTACTGTGTACACCACCAGAAGTGTAGTGTCATGACTCTGCAGTAATACTTTCATGCCCTGTCTGTCTCTTACCTGGTCTGTGTATCAGCCTTAGGGCTTGCACTCTCACACCTGCATGGTTAAGTACGTTATGTTCTCCAAGCCTGCCTTGTCGAGCAATATTGTATGTTTGGTTTCCTGTCTCCTGCTTGCTGTGTGCTCTACGTCTGTCTCTGTTATCTATCTTGGCTTGTTCTTTCACTATCCCTGCCTGCTTATTACCCTGACCTTTGGCGTGTTCTCTGTCTATCCTTGTCTGCTAGTTGCCCTGACCTTTGGCTTATCTCCTGACTATATCTTGTTGTCCTGGGCTGCTGCTTCCTCTCTATCCTCCTGTAGCCTGCGGTGAGCATGAGCTGGGAGACCCTGGGGGCCGCGACTTGGAGCCAGTTGCAGCGCAGTCCATCCTCACCACTAGAGGCTCTGGTGAACATCAGCTGGCTCTTAGACTCTGCGCCCTGGGGAATCTATTCTCTAGCTCCCAGTGGGATCCGAGTTGGTGCTCCAGTGGACCTGCCTTCCTGAACCTCCCAGAGTTCCATCTGCAGCAGTCAGACATAGGGTCCACTACCTTAGCGGTGCACTCCTGACTCCAACGGTGTGCATCTGTCACCTTGACTCAGGTGACCTGACAGTAGTAGAAACTGTACACACTGTATTAGATACTGTGTACACCGCCTGAACTGTATTAGAAACTGTACTACGGCTGCACTGTATTTTGTACTGTGTATACCACCAGAACTGTAGTAGAAACTGTACACACTGTATTAGATACTGTGTACACCGCCTGCACTGTATTAGAAACTGTACAACGGCTGCACTGTTTTTTTACTGTGTACACCACCAGAAGTGTAGTAGAAACTGTACACACTGTATTAGATACTGTGTATACTGCCTGCACTGTATTAGAAACTGTGAAACTGTACTATGGCTGCACTGTATTGTATACTGTGTACACCACCAGAAGTGCGAGATTGTGTATATATATATATATATATGAGACTGTATATATATATATTAATACACCGCCTGAAGTGTATTAGTGCACCTAATGCACTGTAGATATAGGCTACACTGGATGCAGAGTATATATATATATATATATATATATATATATATATACAAGATTGTGTGTGTGTGTGTGTGTGTGTGTGTATATATATATATATATATATATATATATAATACATTAATACGCTGCCTGCACTGACTGAATATAGAATAAACATTGAATATATAGTCTATGCTAAATGCAGAGTATATGTATTTTTATATATATATATATATATATATATATATATATATATATATATATATTAAATACACTGCCACTAACTCAATAACCTGCCTGCTTAGTCTAACTCAAGCTAACTCTCTGTCCACGCCAACAACACTACACATGGCCACCGTGCAAGCGGCCTTATATAGTGTGGGGCGTGGACTTGGTCCCCCAGAGCCATGATTGGCCAAAGGCACCCTGCCTTTGGCCAGCTATGGCTCTCTCAGCAGAGCGCGCTGTGATTGGCCAAAGCATGCAGGTCAGGTGCATGCTTTGCCCAATCATCATACAGCAATGCACTGCGATCTCGCAGTGCATTATTGGGCGTTCCACAGCGCTCTAATTTCCCATGAACGCCCCATAATATTCGCTGTTCTGTGAACGGGCGGACACCCAATGTTCGAATCTAACTTATGTTCGACCCGAACATTGAGCTCATCCCTATTGTTGAGTATTAGTGTCAGGAAGCTAGTTGTCAATTCATTTGGACAGAGTAAACCCTCCAACCCCCATTAAATTAGTAGGTACGATGCCCGGCGGGTGTGGAGATGCGACTTGGTGTACATCTTGCGGCATGTATGCGTTCCTTGATCATCCTATCGAGGGCGAATACTGCTGTGCAAAATGTAAGCACGTTGTTTCCCTGGAAGCCCAGGTTCTGAATCTAGGGAAGCAATTGTCAACACTGAGAAGTCCCTCCATACTAAAGGAGAGTTGGGATCATACCAGGCAGGTGCTGGCAGGGTCCAGCACAGAGGTAGTGGATATAAAGAGGGGCAGGCACCAAAGCAGAGTAGATGGGTGACAGGAAGGATAGAGGGGAAAGAGTCAGGGAAGCCGGTCCTGGGCTGGAACAATAAGTACACCCTGTTGCGTGACATTGGTGAAACCAGTCAGGGACCAGCACTGCTGGAGCTAAATGACTCCCCTAGCTGCCAGGGGAATGACTCCTCCAGTGAGGGTGGGATCAAAGCCAAGGGAAAGAAAAGACAGATTCTAGTGGTAGGGGACTGAATTCTTAGAAGGACAGAGAAAGCAATCTGTCACAAAGACCTGAAGCGCCAAATTGTATGTTGTCTACTGGGTGCTCGGGTTCGACACATCACGGATCTGGTGGACAGTATACTGGGAGGGGCTGGGGAAGACCTGGCTGTCATGGTGCACATTGGCACCAATGACACAATCAGAGGAACATGGAGTGTCCTAAAAAACGATTTTAGGGACGTAGGATCTAAATTGAGGAAAAGGACCTCCAAGGTAGTAGTCTCAGAAATATGACCGGTACCTCGAGCCACACCAGAAAGGCAAAGGGAGATTAAGGAAGTTAACAAGTGGCTCAGGAGCTGGTGTAGAAAGGAGGGATTTGGGTTCCTGGAGAACTGGGGAGACTTCTAAGTCAGTTACCAGCTCTATAGAAGGGACGGACTGCACCTAAACAGGGAAGGTTCAGATCTGCTGGGAGTGAAGATGGCCGAAAAGTTAGAGGGGGTTTTAAACTAGGCAACGGTGGGAGGATCTAGAGGTAGAGATAGTCCGCGTGGAACATATTCCAGAGGGTAGTATGGGGGGCATTAGTGGTAGGTTGAGTAAAGCACCTAAACCCAAGGTAAGTATACTTCGGGTTTAGGTATACAAGTCCTATTTGCAAATCCCAGAGCACACGATAAGGAGATAGTATGGGACCGGTCTAAACTACGTGGCATGTTCACCAATGCCAGGAGTCTGGCGGACAAGATGGGAGAACTAGAGCTACTGTTGTACGAGGAGGATTTCAATTTTGTAGGAATTACAGAGACTTGGTTTGACAGCTCTCATGATTGGCTAGAAACCATTCAAGGGTATTCTCTATATTGCATGGATAGAGAGGGTAAAAAAGGGGGATGGGGTATGCCTGTATATCAAAAATGGTGTACAAGTGAATGTGAGAGATGACACCACTAAGGAAGCAAGGAAGGAGGTGGAATCCTTATGGGTAGAGCTGCAAAGGGAGGAAAACATTCCAACTTTACAAAGAATACAACAAGAAATGTAAGGGTGCAATCAGGGCGGCTAAGATAGAACACGGAAGGCACATATCAGAGGAGAGTAAAAAAAAATCCCAAGAAATTCTTTAAGTACATAAATAGTAAGAAAGGGAGGTCAGATCATACTGATCCCAAAAAGAATGATGAAGGGAATCTGGTTACTAAGGATTAAGAGATGGCGAAGGTATTGAATTTATTCTTCTTCACAAGGGAATCGGGGGGCTTCAGTAACCAAAACTGCAACGTTTATCATCATGATATGTCACAGTAAGCACCCTCATGGCTAACAAAGGACAAAATTAGAAATAGACTTGAAAACTTAACATTAATAAGTCACCGGGACCAGATGGCTTGCACCAGAGGGTCCTTAGGAACTCAGTTAAGTAATTGCCAGACCATTGATCCTAATTTTTACGAACAGTCTACTGACTGGAATGGTACCAGCTGATTAGAGAAAAGCCAATGTAGCACCAATATTTAAAAAAGGGCCAAGATACATCCCTGGGAATTACAGACCTGTTAGCCTAACATCAATTGTATGCAAGCTCTTGGGGGGGGGTGATAAGGGACTATATACAAGATCTTAGTAATGACAACGGTATCATTATCATTAGCAGTAATCAGCATGGATTCATGAAGAATCGTTCCTGCCAAACCAATCTATTAACCTTCTATGAGGAGGTGAGCTGCCATCCAGATAAAGGAAGGCCCGTAGACGTGGAGTATCTGGATTTTACAAAAGCATTTGATACAGTTCCACATAAACGTGTACTGTACAAAGTAAAGTTCGTTGACATGGACCATAGGGTGAGTACATGGATTAGAAACTGGCTACAGGGGCGAGTTCTAAGGGTAGTCATAAATGGGGAGTACTCGGAATGGTCCAGGGTGGAAAGTGGGGTCCCCCAGGGTTCTGTCCTGGGACCAATCCTATTTAATTTATTCATAAACGACCTGGAGGATGGGATGTATTTGCAGACGATACTAAGCTATGCAGGGCAATAACTTCTTTGCTCTGAACAAATAGTTGGGGTGGGCAACTACATGACAAATGAAGTTTAATGTAGAAAAATGTAAAATAATGCATTTGGTTGGCAAAAATATGAATGCAATCTACTCACTAGGGGAAGATCCTCTGGGGGGATCTAGGATGGAAAAGGACCTGGGGGTCCTAGTAGATGACAAGCTCTGCAATAGTATGCAATGCCAAGCTGCTGCAAGCAAAGCAAACAGAATATTGACATGGGGGATAAACTTCAGAGATAAAACGATAATTCTCCCACTCTACAAGACTCTAGTCCAGGCGCACCTGGAGTATGCTGTCCAGTTCTGGGCACCAGTCCTCAGGAAGGATGTGTTGGAACTGGAGAGAGTCCAGAGAAGGGCAACAAAACTATTAAAGGGACTGGAGGACCTTAGTTATAAGGAAAGGTTACAAGCACTGAACTTATTCTCTCTGGAGAAGAGACGATTGAGAGGGGATATGATTTCAATGTAAAAATACCATACTGTGACCCCACAATAGGGATAAAGCTTTTCTGCGAAAGGGAATTTAATAAGACACGCGGCCATTCACTAAAATTAGAAGAATGGCGGTTTAACCTTAAACTGCGTAGAGGGTTCTTTACTGTAAGAGCGGTTAGGATGTGGAATTCTCTTCCACAGGCAGTGGTTTCAGTGGGGAGCATCGATAATTTAAAAAAACTATTAGATAGGCATCTGAACGACCACAACATACAGAGATATACAATGTAATACTGACATAAAATCTCACACAGAGGTTGGACTTGATGGACTTGTTTCTTTTTTCAACCTTGCCAACTATGTAACTAGGGGACAGGTGGCTCGTGAAGAGATCCTCAGGTTGCTGACACTGTTTTCTCCGACAGCTTCTGAGCACGCAGGCGCACGCTCAACCAATCCCGGCCTGCAGAGACAGCCCCTTCCCCTGTGCATACATGCAGCTGCGGGGTGGGGAAAGCCATGGAAATAGCTCGGGAGGGTTTGACCTTGTGATGGAATTTGCCCGAGATCTTACACTTGCTGCAGCGCACGCCTCCCATCCAAGGAACTAGAAGGTAATACATGAGAGGAGGGCTAGTGGGGATCAGGATATTCAGCTCTGCCGTGACAGCTTCCCTGTGCCACTCTGCATAAGTAAAGAACTTTTGTGTATTCATGACCCCCCAATACTATACCCTCCTAACCACCCTGCACTATGTCCTCCTAACCTCCCTCTACTCTGCCCTCTTGAGCCGCTAGTACTGTGCCCTCCTAGCACCCAAATACCATATCCTCCTGACCCCCCAATACGATATTCTCCTAGTCCCTTGGTACTGTACCCTCCTGACCTCCCTGCAATGTACCCTCCTGACCTCCCTACATCATGCCCTCCTGACCCCCTTGTATTCTGCCCTCCTGAGCCCCCAGTACCGTGCCCTCCTAGCTCCCCAACACCATACCCTCCTAACCCCTGTACTGTCCTCCTGACCCCCCAATTCCATACCCTCCTGGCCCCTTAGTATTGTACCCTCCTGAAAATTAAATATGAAGTACCCTTTAAATGAAACTGGCATCTGCTTGCTATTTCTGTGTATGTGTCAATTCAAACACATCTTCCACCTTTAAATGAAACTGGGATCTGCTTGCTATTACTGTGTATGTGTCAGCTCAACCACATCTTCCACCTTTAAATGAAACTGGGATCTGCTTGATATTTCTGTGTATGTGTCAGCTTAACCACATCTTCCACCTTTTAAATTAACCTGGGATCTGCTTGCTACTTCTGTGTATGTGCTTTTGGTAATCTATGCTGCCTTCAAATTATTTACCTCTGCCCATATCACTGTGATGTTTATTTTGCTTTCTTATTATCTATACTTAAATTATGAGCTGTTCTTATCCTTATAACCGTGACCCTTCTGCTCTCTTGCTGTGTCTTGTAGGCTGCCTTTGGTGTGAGAAGTTTGTTCTGTTAGCCATGTGTTCCTCCTATGCAATCCTGACTAATTATTTGGCAATACTCCCACCCAAGGTATAAATTTAGGCCTTTTCTAGGGGATGCACAGCCAGGGGTTTGCGCATGCAGGGATTGCATTGGCAACTATCATCTTGGATAAAGTATTCATATTGGATTAATTATTACACTTCGGCTCAGCACTTCAGCGAATGCACAAAGCAAAAATCCACAACACACTACTGCAGTACACTAAACAGACTACAGGTGACCTGATTCTCCATCTTTTTCATCTCTCATTCAGGCTTCCTCTTAATCTCACCACTCTGTACCATGCACTCCCTATTTTTCCTTCTCACAGTTGCATCCTCTCTCCTTAAATTATCTCTCCTTCATCCATCTTCTCCACCCCACAGCTTATATATATCACCCTCACTCCTGTCTTCACCTCCTTATTACTGCACGCATCAGCTTCTGCTAATTCTGAACCCATATACCAATAAAACGTCCAGGACACTGGGACGTGTCTTCCCACATAAGTCACACTCCCATATCACCTCTCTCACCCTTCTGCTTCTCCTAATTTCTGGATATATTTCCCCAAATCCTGGACCACCATAATTTACCTTCGGCCAACATACCTGGAAACCCCATATCCTCTGATAGCAGCCACAAACCACACAATCTCATTTCTATTCCTCTTCTGCTTAGAACCAGCCTCCCCTTCTCCTGTGCCCTTTGGAATGCCCGCTCTGTTTGTAACAAACTCACCACCATCCATGACCTATTTATCACAAACTCTCCACAAACTTCCCATGACTTCTCTTTTAAGATCAATGGCACATCTATCAGTCCGTCCAGGGTGCTAGGGGTAACCTTAGACTTGGAACTGTCTTTTCAGGCCCACATCCAATCCCTGTCCAAATCATGCCGCCTTAGCCTCCGCAACATTTCCAGAATACGCCCCTTTTTAACTAATGACATCATCAAGCTTCTAATTCACTCCCTGGTTATCTCTCGCCTCGACTACTGCAACTCCCTCCTCATTGGATTACCTTTACATAGACTATCCCCCCTTCAGTCCATAACGAATGCTGCTGCAAGACTCATCCACCTTACCAACCATTCAGTGTCCTTCACCCCTCTCTGCCAATCCCTCCACTGGCTTCCACTCACCCAACGAATAAAATTCAAAGTACTAACAATAATTTACAAAGCCATCCATAACTCTGCCCCAGCTACATCACTGACCTAGTCCCAAAATACCAACCAAGCCGCTCTCTTCGGTTCTCCCAAGACCTCCTGCTCTCTAGCTACTTTGTCACCTCCTCCCATGCTCACCCCCAGTATTTCTCCAGAGCTTCTCCCATCCTTTGGAACTCCCTGCCCCAATCTGTCTGATCGTCCCATAATCTATCCATTTCCCTGAAAACCCTTCTCTTTAAAGAAGCCTATCCTGCTTCTATCTAATACACTGTTTTACTTCCTCCATCGGCTCATCCCCCACAGCTATTAACGTTTGTATCAAATGACCCTCCCTTTTTAGATTGTAAGCTCTAATGAGCAGGGCCCTCTGATTCCTCTTGTACCAAATTGTAATGTAACTGTAATGTCTGCCTTAATTTTGTTAAGCCCTGCGCAAACTGTTGGTGCTATATAAATCCTGTATAATAATAATAATAATAATTGTGCGCTGCTATGGACCTCATGACCAACCAAAACTGATATACAAAATAAATACCAAAGCATAAAATATCACCCTAAAAATACATATGAAAAAGCTGCAACCATTAGCAAGTGACTTCAACACTGTAAAACAAATAATTATATTTTTGCTGCATAACTCCTTGAATTAGCGCTCCATTTTTATTATCATTAATTGTATCTTCCTGACCTCCCTGTACCGTGCCCTCCTGACCCCCAATACGATGCCCTCCTGGCCCCTAGTACTGTACCTCTTGATCTCCCTGCACTGTGCCCTCCTGACCCCCAAATAACATGTTCTCCTGACCCCCCAGTACCATACCCTCTTGACCCCCTCAGTACCATACCCTCCTGACCCCCCGGTACCATACCCCCCTGACCCGTCCTCTGCTCTACTGATCCCTATACACTGCTCTTCATACTGGTGACCTCTGTACACTGCCCTACATCCTACTAACCTCTGTAAACTGCCCTACATACTACTGACCCCCGTACACTGCCCTAGATACTACTGATTTCTGTACACTGCCCTACATCCTACTGACCTCTGTATGCTGCCCTACATCCTACTGATCTCTGTACACTGCCCTACATCCTACTGACCCCTGTACTCTGCCCTACATCCTACTGACCCCTGTACACTGCCCTACATGCTGGTGGCCTCTGTACACTGCCCTATATACTACTGACCCCTGTACACTGCCCTACCTACTACTGACCTCTGTACACTGCCGTACATAGTACTAAGGTCTGAAACTAGTCGAATAAATCAGCCTTCATTACCAGATATTCTGTTTTTATGATTAACTGCAGCACCAGCCTTGTGGGGGTGACCGATTACTCCCCAGACATGAAAAAAAATAGTGAATGCTGAGTTTCTCACTGAAGCTAAATAAGATAGGCTAAGTTTATATTTCTACAGTGGCATTCATGTTATAAGATTTTTCTAAGTTTTTTTATGCAGTCTTTACTTTTCATTGGAGGCTTGCTAGTTCATTTCATTTTTATTTTTAAAATAGCATTGCACCCGGTGATCTTTGATCTCTTCCATGTTGTCTGGATAGATCTCCACCTTTCAAATGTTGCCTACCCCTGTTCTAACTGATTTAGCATGTTTTTTTTTTTTTTACCTTGTGTGTGGATTTTACCTTCAAGGATGAGCTCCGGCGTGTTCGCATGCTGCACGTGCCGAGCCCGCCAGGAACTCGGCACTGCACATCGCTAATCACAAGATGTGCGGCTGCAGAGATCGGGAAATGTCTTACTGCCTGTGATTAGCGCAGCGCATTGCCGACTTCCTGGCGGGCTCGGCATGTGCAGCATGCAAACACGCCGGAGCTCATCCTTACTTACCTTATTCCATTATCTTGGTCCCTTAACATTTCCAGGTAACAGGTAATTCAGTTCTGCTTATGTGCCTGCACAGCCAGTCCCTGATGGTCCCATCACACTGATGTCATTACCTGCAATCTCTTTTAAACAAAAGAAGAGAGGAAACTTGGGTCTGCAGCATCATATGGTCATGCACTTAGATAAGTAAAGGAGCATATAGATAATTTTTGTGTGTGGGAATGGATGAGGGGTGCTGGAGGAAGAGCCAGGAGTTCATTTTTAGTGCTACAGATTGCATTTTACGTGTAATTCTTGATTGTGTCCTTAGTTCCACTTTAATTAACCACTATAAGTTATGTTACATAAAAACAATTTTCTTTTTCTGAATTGTTTTGTTTGGGTACTGTGTGCACATTCTTTAATACCTACTGTGTTTCCCCGAAAATAAGACCTACTGTGATTTTCAATATATTTGCAATATAAGCTCTACCCCTAAAATAAGCCCTAGTTTAAAGTGCTGGCAAAATACTAGCATCCACTCTATTAGAATATCATAGAATGTAAACTGTGTATGTTTATGTAATCTAATTGTGCCACATACCGCTCAGCTGATCCCCCACTGCTCTCCTCCTCTCCTTCCAGCTGTCACTGGGGGATTTTGCCCCCCCCCCCCCCGCAGTGCTCGGGATGGGGAAGAGAGCTCCGGCGGGCCATTGAATACCTTGAGGTACTCTACACTAACAGTGGTGGAATTCAGGTTAAATATGCCCGCATCTAGGTTTCTCTTTTTCTTTTGCCTCTTCCCTCCTCTACTACCTCTACTCTTCCTTCTCTTGTATTGTGTGGGGGTGGAATGTGAGTGTAGTTTGCAGTATGTGGGTAGAACTACTAGAGAGCTAAAAGTAAGACTTTGAGCATATTAACAATGTTAAAAAGAGATTCCACAAGCACAGTTTATCTAATCACTTTAGGAGATTTCACTACAGAGACCCCTCTAAATTAATCTTTTGTGGCATAGATAGAGCAGAAAGGCACTGGAGGGGCACACATATGAAAAAAGCCATTTCACAAATATCAATTACAGTCGATAGTACCTGCAGGGTTGAACATAGATTTAGATATCAATTGTTTTATTACTGATTATTAGCAATTTTTTATATATGAGTTTTTTTATATATGAGTTTTATATGTATGTATGTATTTCTAATATTTTTATCAATTTATTTATTTTTTATTGTATGTAATGATGATTTATGATGGGCATCATATAAGTAGACTTTGATAATATAATGCCCATTGCAGCATATGCATATATTATTTAAACCTCTAAACACACCAAATTATAGTCTGATAACGTGACACTGATGTTTTAGGCACCTATATTATGATCCCTGTGTCACCAGGAGTCTAGTTAAACACGCGGGAGTACTAAGATCGCAACCGTGATGTAGAGTAGATTGAATATGGAGTACCAATATGGCGTCCATATGACTTCCTGTTTATACAGGAAGTAAGCTGGGTTTATTGTGAGCACCAATATGGTGGCTGCTATACTTCCAGTGTGCGCACGGGAGGTTAACAAATGAGAGTACTAATATGGAGGCCAATATGCTTCTTGTGGTAACAGGAAAGTATATTATATACATCGTAGGTGGCGAAAGTAGTAGGAGGTTTGGGTGTAGTGGGTGGGACTTAGAAAATAAAAGACAGCCAGTCGTGAGTGCCCCTTAGCTTCTGCAGATGCCCAGTGGGAGGGGCGAAACTCATCAAGCAGGGATCAGGCAAACAAGTTTCAGTGACAGCTGGCAGCACGCCAAGGTGGCGATTTTTATCTCTATGCCTTTCTTTGATGTAAGTGCATTCCTTTTGTGAGTTTAGAATAAATTTTAGCAATATTACGCTATGTGCATCTCTCTCTTCATTGGCATGTGCATTGCCCATACCACTACAATGGAGATCTATTAATGGAGTAATAAGAAGGAGACACCTTGACTAATCTTGAAGTCCTTTATAATCAATGGTGAAAGGAGACATTCTGATCGTTGTTGAAGGATAAAGATCTTGCGTGTTTACAGATTACTGCTAGTGAATGCGACCCAGGAGGGGAGCATAGAGTGGCACTGGAATCCTCACAAACAGAAGTTTACACATTTATTTTGTATTGAAAGGACTTTATGCAGTTTTGCACTTTATTGCACTTTATGTATTTTCACTGCACTTTAATTTATTGTTTATTAAGGATATATTTTGGAGCAGCGCTGAGTATAATAATTTTGTTTCACTATCTTGTTTTTTTTTTACTTTACATGTTAGCAGCAGCTCAAATATAATTTGTTTATTTAGGGTAATTAGTTATTTATGTACCGTAGTGCGGGCACTTACACATTTTTCTACATATCATTGTGAATTTCACAATTTCAATTTCACCCAGCAGCAATGGAAGTATTTGACTTCATTAGTAATAAAAGAATTAACACATAGGAAATATTTTCCCAAGACACACCCAATGTAGATGTTGAACATGATTTAAAACATTTGAAACACAGTTTGGATAAACAGGTGAGAGTTTGGTGGGATATTACCACATTGGAGCAGTATGTTAAAGATGGCATTACTCCGAAAAGACTTTGATGGGATATAGTCCCTAATGATGGATTAGATGGCAGTCATTATCTCTAGAAGGAGAACTAAACTAAGATTATTGGAAAGTAAAATATCTACATTGAGAGAATCACTTAATCCCATACTAAATATTACAGAATATATAGATAAAATGCAACAGATACATTAATGTATTACTAAATTAGACAAGAACACACAAAATAAAAATGAGATGTTAATGAATACAAACTAGGATTAGTCTATAAATGGCAGGAAGAAAAAACAGAAGAGATCACATTGTCTAGAGAATCCTCCATGGATAGATAAACAGCGTCTTTCATACAGACACCCAATCCCCAAACTCCAGAGAGAGAAGGGAGGAACAATACAGAAAATAACAGAAATGAGCCCAACTACACACCTCAAACCTACTACCAATCCAACAGTGTATTAGATACACCCTAGTATAATCTGCCTACACAGAACAGATTTGACCACCACATAATGTGGGAGGGCCGCCTTACCATAGACCTTATGAGTACAACCATCATCCCCCACACTATGGAGGGGATTTTTGGGGCAGAGGATATGCCAGACCCCCTTGGAGAGGATACAGAGGGAGAAGAGATTCATGGGAACCCTCCAGAGGACCAATGAATTATTGGAGACCGAGGGGGGGACACATGGGTTATCCACTCCAACACAATACAGGAGAAGGAAGAGTAGAGGAAGCGAGGAGGGAAGAGGCAAAAGGAAAAGAGAAACCTAGATGCAAGCTTATTTAACCTGAGTTCCACCACCTTTTTTTTTTTAGAAACAAAGGTTTATTTATACAGGACAACTGTACAATGCAGTGTATATAATATAGAGAGTCTTTCAACCCAATAAACAAACTAGAAGAACAAAACTAAAACTGGTGTCCATTATCTCCATATGAATTGGTAACCATATGTTGCATATAAAAACATACAAACAACATAAAAGGGGTTAGACTGTACCGATATAGTGAACACTATACAGATTAGGTGGTGCAAGTTGAAGAGGATTGTAACAATCTATCCCAGATTTTATTATACTTGCCCGGGCAACCTCTATTAACGTAAATCACCTTTTTGTAAGGTAAGGTATTGTTGATTTCAGCAAGCCAGGCAGCTAGCATGGGGGAATTGATTTGTCCCAATTGATTTTGAGTCCTGAGAATCTACCAAAATTTTCAATAATCTGCAGGGCCGTCAGGAGGGAGGGGCCAGAATCCAATAGATACAGTATCACGTCGTTGGCATACAGCCCCACCTTCTCCTCCACCGTGCCAAATGTCAGCCAGTGAATATTTGGATGTGCCCTAAGCACCGCCACCAAGGGTCCCACTGCCAGAACATATAGAAGGGTTGAGATGGGGCATCCCTGTCGCGCCCCCCCTTGAAAGTAGGAAGGCGTCAGAAGTCCAACCATTAGCCACCACCCTGGCCTGCGAAGCATTGTAAATGTGAGTGAGCCATTTGGCAAAGTTGGGGCTGAATAAAGTTTAAAAACAAAGCAGCAAGGTGGGACTTTGTATGAGGTGCGAGGTGAGTAGAGCCAAGCACCTCCATCCCCAACAATTTAAACAAAATAAATAAATAAATAAATAAATAATTTTGTTATATTATCTATACAATTGGAGACTTGTCTCCAATGAATTCGGGTTTTATAGTACTCACAGTATGAATTATGATATTTTTACTTCTGTCATTTTATATATAATTAAATCATTTAATGCCAGTTGACATCATATGATGCTTCTATGCAACATTTTTGGTTCTATTGTATTATTCTGGTTACCTGCCATATTCATCGTTATCGTGTTATCTCCTGGGGTGCATGCCTCATATAAAGTCCCACCTGTTCTGTTTTTTTGTTCAAAGTTGGGGCTGAACCTGAAGCAGCGAAGACACTGCCACAGGTACTGCCACTCAACCGAATTGAAGGCCTTAGCTGTGTCAAGGGAAACAATTACTCTAGCCTATTTGGTAATGGGACGCCTTAATATTCATAAAGAGGCACCTAGTATTAAAGGCTATATTTTTTGCTGGCATGAAGCCCGTTTGGTCTGGGTGAATCAGGGAAAGAATAACTTTATTAAGGCGTAAGGCTAAGATTTTGGATAATATTTTAATATTTCAATGTTTTCAATGTTCGTTTGCAATAGTGTGATAGTCTTATATGATTCAGGTAGGTGGGGGTCCCTGCCAGGCTTAGGGATGGGAACTATGATGGCTTCACGCATAGATGCGGGAAGGGCAGTGGCCTCAAATATCGCTTGATAAAGGGTAAGGAGTCTAGTGACTAAAACATCAGAAAATTGGACATAACATTCAATAGGTAGGCCATCAGAGCTGGGGGCTTTAGCTTTCACAAAATGTGTAAGGGCAAGCTTAATGTGGTCCGTTGAGAGCGGGGCCTCCAACATATCCACCTGTTCATTGTTCAATTTAGGGAGTGTGAGGCCATCAAGAAGGTTTTCCAGATCCTGTGGAGGACAGCTAACTTTAGATGTGTAGACAAACTCCCTGACAATTATAGCAGGTTCCGTGAGGACCCCTGCCGTATCAAACCGTAGGGTAATAACCACTGGAGGCCTGGAGTCTAGATGTGCCAGATAGGCGAGCAGTTTACCTGGACGTTCACCCTGTTAAAAAATCCTTTGTTTACTAAAAAACAGCTTGTGCAAGGCTCGCTCCTGGCACAGCTGGTCAACTGCCCTAGTTTGAAGCTTTAGCTGTGCCATTGAGTTGGGCGAGGGTGATGTTACATAACGACCCTCCAGTTTAGTCAACTGGGCAGTGGCTTGAACATAGGCAGACTTAGAATCTCTTCTAAACCTGGAGATGTATTCAGTAAGGAGCATTCTAGCATGTATTTTAAATGCTTCCCATACTATCAGTGGGGTGGAAGCAGCAGCATTATTGTTAAAGAAGAACCCCCATTACATGGCCAGTCTATCAGTGTCAGGGAGAATGGTTAACCAGAAAGGATTTAGTCTCCAGTTCAGTGGAGGAGGGGTGTTGTATGGTACCAGCCCAACCCAATAGGGGGAGTGATCCGATGATATTGGTGGGCCACACCCAGTATTTTGCAACCTGGGGATTAGGGTACGGGAGAGCCATATTAAATCTATCCTGGACATTACCTGCTATCTTAGCATGCAAAAATACATATCTACCCTGGGGGTCCACTGATTGGAGCTCAAAGGACACTGACTTGGTTACAAGCACTGAGACGCCCCTGGAATATGTGGTATGAGTGGCATGAAACGCCCATTCGATCCAGAGGCGCCGCAGCGCCCGCTGCAAATATCCTTGCACGTGGGTCTCAACCAAAACTATCACATCTGCCCTCTGGCCCTTGGGAAAGGACAAGACTGCGGTGTGTTTTAGCTTATCTCTTAATCCACGGACATTCCATGTTAGAAATTTCAACCTAGCCATAGAAAAGTCTTAATACAAGGTGAGGGCAGAGTGGCCATATATACCCCTATAGAGGACAGATGTGATAGAATACATATAAAAATGCACCAGTCGATCAGCATACGAGTGGATAGCAACATACTTATGGTAAAACTTAAGCAGCGAACATAGAAAATAGACACCAAAAAACAATAAAAACAATAGAGGCACCCTAACTCTCCCAGCTCTACACAATCTCCAACTCGTGCAAGCATAAGTTCCAAGAAAAAACCCAAACCGGTAAGATGCAGTAGTAGACACCAGTGTGGCACCCGTGACGAGCAAGTCACCATCTGGGGCGACAAACATAAAACAGTAAAGTGTGAAAAATAAAAAGTAATTCCTTTAACCAATCCTCCGGGGGTGATGAAAATCCTCTGCCTGCAGCAGGAGTCTGGTGGCTCACCGGCCGTGGTCAATAATGAAGATGGAGAAGCTGACCACAATGCTGCTCCAAGACCGCAGGCGGTAGTATAGCACGAGGCAGTCCCCTAGACGATAAGATTTTTATCTCGGGTAACAGTGTGCCCAATGTCAGTATAGAGAGGGGTGCACTAATGCGGCAAGAAAACGAAACATAAAAAATAAACAGTCCAAACATGGGTGCACTTCCCTCTGCAAAGTTTAGAACCAGGACAAAAATCAAAGTGGGATAGTGGGCAAAATCATCCGATGTGGGGGAGATAATTGGCAGACATTAGGCCTCACAGTACTCACGACTCAGGTGGGATTTAGTTGTTCCAGCCAGACGCTGGTGGCTCCCTTTGCTCTGGATAAGCGGAGAATAGCGTTGTGGTCCTTATAATTAAGGAATTTTGCAATAAAGACCTGCGGTGGTGCTCTCTGGAATTTCTTTTTGGCAGGCATCTGATGTGCACGCTCCACAACAAACGATTGTGAAAAGGCCTTGCGCCCATATGATGTAATTAAGAGCTCCTCAAGAAAAGTAGCAGGGTTTTTACCCTCTGTGTCTTCTTCAGGGAGCCGATAAAGTGCAGGTTGTTCCTCCTCATGCGATTCTCGAGGTCATCCTGCTTCTGTTGGAGTTGGGCGATGAGGCGGCTCGCCTGATCTGATGACTTTGCAGAGGAGGGAGAGCATCCTCCACATGACCCAACTGATGCTCCAATTCCCCGACTCTGTCTCTCAGTTGTTGCATATCTTGGCAGAGCAGAGATATATCTATCTTCACCTCCTCTATTCTAGTGGTAAGGGAGGTTTGGCAGGCTTCTAGGATCTCGCCCTTGTCAGCAGCACGAGAAGCAAGCGATGAAGATGGGGAGCCGCCATCTTTGGCCTGTAACTGTCCATCTTGTTGGTGGAATTTATCAAGTTTGGCGGACGCGCCTACTGCTATGCGGGGCGGAGACATGTCTCTACAACACACTGGGACTCTGGAGGTAGATTACCGAGCGGGTAGCGCGTTACAAGGGCGAACCCTCTTCCTCAGAGCCACAGCAATCATTCTCACTATTACTGTTTCTCTGAGGAAGAGGGTTCGCCCTTGCAACGCGTAAGCCATTTGTGATGCCATTTGGTTCCTCCAAACATCTGGTCCAGGTTGCAGGCATCTAGAGATACTGCGCGGAACTGCCGGAATATTGATAAGCCTTGTTTTAAAGCTCGTTTGTGAGTATAATTCTTGTTATATTTTATGAATACATTTTATCTTTGGTAATGCACAAGGTCGGTGCGCCCTCCTGTTCTTTTTGTATGTTTCAGTTCTAAGGATACCCATTGTTCTGAGGAGGGCAGCAAGCCCTATGACATTTCATTTGACTTTTCCAAGGGGGTTGGCTGCGCCACATACTTAGTTGACTGGGCGTCCGAGTGCAGGAGATTGCTTTGTGTAGTAGATTCATTGTATACTAACATACAAGATGACGTCATTAAAGCTATAGAATGGGCACTAAAAAAGAAAACGAATTTAACTGGTTCAGATCTGTGCTATAGCCGAATGATGGCTACAGCGCGGACCTGCTTTGCCGGGAGTATGTCTATTGAAACCATTCCGTGCCTGAGCGGCCTGCGCGCCTCCTGTCTCTATGAGACTCACTGGATCACAGATCGGAGTAAGGGGTCGATCCTGACCCCTTACCATGTGAACAGATGTCAGCCAATGACAGCTGATCATGTGATGTAAATAGAGACGGTAATTGGTTATTTTTTCTCCTCACGCTGACAGCATAAGGAGAAAAAAAAAGCCGATCACCGGTGGCTGTGAGAGGGACATCAGTCCCGATCACAGAGAGCTGCTGCCACCTAGCAGTAGACAACAGTGCTGCCTACCAGTGCCGTCCAGCGCCACCCATCAGTGCCCACAGTGCCACCTATCAGTGCCCACAATCAGTGCCTCACCAACAGTGCTGCACATCAGTGCCACCTATCAGTGCCCATCAGTACCGCCCATCAGTGCCACCTATCAGTGCTACCTATCAGTGCCCATCAGTGCCATCCATTAGTGGTACCTATCAGTGCCCATCAGTGCCACCCATCAGTGCCATCTTATCAGTGGCCATCAGTGCCGCCTTATCTGTGCCCATCAATACCGCCTTATCTGTGCCCATCAACACCGCCTTATCTGTCCCCATCAGTGCCACCTTATCTGTGCCTATCAGTGCCCATCAGTGCAGCCTATCAGTGTCCACCAGTGCAGCCTATCAGTGCCCACCAGTGCCGCCTCAATGAATATATTAATGAAGGAGAAAAATGACTTGTTTGTAAAATTTTATAACAAACTATGAAACATTATTTTTTTTTCAAAATTTTCCATCTTTTTTTGTTTGTTTAGCAAAAAATAAAAATCCCAGCTGTGATTAAATACCACCAAAAGAAAGCTCTATTTGTGTGAAAAAAATTATAAAAATTTCATTTGGGTACAGTGTTGTATGACTGCGCAATTGTCATTCAAAGTGCGTCAGCGCTGAAAGCTGAAAATTGGTCTGGGCACGAGGGGGGTTTAAGTGCCCAGTAAGCAAGTGGTTAAAGAGGACATAAATTGAGTTTATGGTAGACATATTAGAATTGGTAATGGGTAGCAATTATTTTGGAGACGCAAAACCATTTTTTAAACAAATTAAGGGTGTAACCATGGGGGCCAAATATGCCCCCACGGTTGCAAACATTTTTATGAGCAAATGGGAATCATAAGAAATCTTTGGCAAACAGATCCCAGGTTTGATAACATACAGAAGATATATTGATGATATATTTCTAGTATGGGAAGGCACTGAACAATCCATTAAAATTATTTTTACAACAAATGAATATCAAGTATTAACATCTCTTTCTCAGTGAATTATAGTAGAGATAAAGTCAATTATCTTCATCTGGACATTTTTAAACAAGGAAACAAAATGTTTACACACACCTATTTTAAAAGTATGGACAGAAATAGTTACATTCCTACCTCTAGTGGCCACCATCCCAAGTGGATTACGGGTATACTCAAAGGCCAATTAATGAGAATAAAAAGAAATTGTGACCAGATGGAAGACTATGATATACTGTACAGTCAATATGTTGATAGACAGATTTGCTCAAAAAGGATATAAACGACCCCAATTACAAAAAATTCAGGAGGAGGTTGGCCTAATGGATAGAGGGGAGTTACTTACCCCCAAACAGAGGAAAGAAGTGGATTTTCAAATAGCCTTCTGTACAGAATACAACAGGCAATATAAACAGATAGAGAAAGTTATTAGAACACACTGGCAAATTCTATTGAGAGACCCAATATTTGCCAAAACGCCCCCAAATTGACCCAAATTCATTGATAGACTACCACCCATATTAAAAGATAGTAAATAGTATATAGTAAAGAGTATCTTTGATCCACCGAAAAAAAACTGTCACCTTTTTGGACCGGACTGGTTTCTTTAGGTGAGCTAAATGTCTAACATGTAGAACATGCAAGAGAGGAAAAAGGAAAACAACACATTTCCAATTTAGGACAACAGGACAAGTGTATGAAATATCGAAGTTCATCACATGCGGAACCACACATGCCACATACCTTATGGAAGGATAGTGTGGTTTGCAGTATGTGGGTAGAACTACTAGAGAACTAAAAGTAAGACTCGTGAGCATATTAACAATATTAAAAAAGAATTTCGCAAGCACAGTTTATCTAATCACTTTAAGAGATTTCACAACAGAGACCCCTCTAAATTAACCTTTTGTGGCATAGATAGAGCAGAAAGGCACTGGAGGGGCACAAATATTAAAAAAGCCATTTCACAAAATGAAACAAAATACCAATTACAGTTAATGGTACCTGCAGGGTTTAACATAGATTTAGATATCAATTGTTGTATTACTGATTATTAGCAATTTTTAATATATGAGTTTTTTTTATATACGAGTTTAATATGTATGTATGTATTTCTAATATTTTTATCAATTGTTAAATGTATTTGTTTTATTGTATGTAATAATGATTTATGATGGGCATCATATAGGTAGACTTTGATAATATAATGCCCATTGCGCGGGCACTTAAACATTTTTCTAATTGTGCCACATACCTTGTTATAGCACCGCTCGGCGCTAAACTGATCCCCCGCTTCTCTCCTCCTCTCCTCCCAGCTGTCAGTGGGGGATTTCGCCCCCTCCTCTGCAGTGCTCGGAGAGGGGAAGAGAGCTCCGGCGGGCCATGGAAGCTCCGAGCGGCACTACTCTCCTGCCAGCTGTCAGTGGGGGATCTCGGGCCCCCTTCCCTCTGTAGAGCTCTGGCAGGTTACAGAAGCGCCCATCGGCGCTATAAGAAGGTTTATAGATAGTTTAAGATTACAGAAACATACACATTTTACAATATACATGATTCCACAGGGGATTCCTGACAGGCAGGGAGGGAGAGGGAGAGAGAAGACAGCACATGGCATGATAAGACCTAACCCAAAAATATGCCCTACTATGTCTTTTTTGCCAAAATGAATATAAGACCCGGGCTTATTTTCGGGGAAACACAGTAGTAGTTAGCTAAGTTTTTATGTAATTTCTCTTTCTCTATACACGTAATTAAAACACTTGAAAAGTACTTAGCAAGCAGTAAAGAATAGGACAAAAAAAATAACTTGATCAGGAGTATGTAATGTAGAATACAGCATATAGAGTGCGGGATTCAGGAGTATGCAATGTACAAAATACCATATAGATTGCAGTGGGCAGTGGTATGTGGCATCAAGCACAGCGTATAGAGTGCAGTGGTCAGGAGTATGTAATAAAAAGTAAAGCTTTCAAAATGCAGCAGTTGGGAGTATGTAACATACAATGTACAATATAGTTTATATAGTGCAAGGGTCCAGAGAGGGGAGGAGGTTTGAGTTCGAGGCGATGAAGGGTTCAACCTGAACTCTGGCTATTTTATCAAACTGAATGGCTTGTTCTCACACCCATCCAAACAATCATCAGGCTGTGCAGGAATGACAGCTGGCCAGCACAGGAATATTGTTGTGGTTGCCCTATTCAGCTGAATGTAAACCACGTGACGCTAACCAGCATTTCCAACCCTCCTGCTTTACATTCAGCTGAATAGAGCTGGGGACAGGGCCACCACAAGAAATCATGGGGTCCCATACTGATGGCCCCCCCTGGAAAATATGCAAGGTTTATTATATGAAGATGTATACACTATTTACAGAATTGGATATATGATACTAGGATATATGGAATCTTGGCAGTGTTGGACATTATATATGTAACATATTTGCAGTATTGGGTATGCAAGCCATACTGATCTGCAGTACTGGGTGGAGATAATACAAGTGATGCAGAGGGATGTAAATAACCCTCAGATATGTTGAGAAGCAGACAGTGCTGCGGTGCTGGGGATGTACTGTATAGGGAGCAAGCAGTCCATTAATGCTGGATACAGCCATGAATACAGATAAAGACAGAGACAATAGGTAGGTGCAGTGTACAGCGAATAACAGGAGAGGCCCCTGGCACTTAATGACATTTTCCAGGCTGAACATTGCACTTTCCACACATACTGTACACAGCTGGACTTCAGGAAGAGGCAGGTGCAGCACTGAGTGACAGGGCAACAGACCAGTTGACTTCCAGCTGCATTTGAGCACGACAAATCTGTCAGATATCCTGCCGGTAGGTTGGACTATGCAGATAGCAGTGTCTGCAGCAGTGTGAGGGCACTCACTCTGGCAGCATTGTTAGGAGAGGCTTCAGGGAGTGCTGTTTTTCTCACTGATACAGTGACTGGGACATGAGGGGGAGATAATGTGAATACTTGAAACCACATGTATAGCCTACCTGCCGGGGGCTCCCTAATAACCCAATGGGACTTGATACAGGGCTCCCTGTACCCATCTATCATTTGCCCTGATTGGGGATGTGACATTGATTGCTATGATGCCAGTACACACTGTTGTTCAAGCAACCGCAATCTCACTCTAAATGACAGCATTTACGGGAAAGGAACTGTGTGGGACAATTGCTTTGTAGGACATTCATTTTTAGACATCATAAGACCTTATTTTTGGACAGTGTAAGAAATAATTTTTTGGACAGTATTATTATTTTAATAAAGAACTTTATGTTTGGTGTGTGTGTTTAGTTACTATTTTACTTAACACAACAAGGGGTTTAATTCTGGCTGTGGCCGTAAAGCATTGTGCCCATGGTATTTGTACAACCCCAGCAAAAGCTGGAGTGGTTGGAGGATTCAAAATTTAGCTTAACTACATGGTTTTACTGCCCTCCAACCTCATGTGTGAACAAGCCTTGAGAGTAGGGTGCCATGGACACTAACAATACTTTAAATGCGTGACTGAAGAAAGGTTGAGAAACACTGCCCTAGACTAATAGCTATGTTGCTATGAAGATATCTAGCCCTGGTTACAGAATTGCTTAGCATTTCAAATGGGTTAAAAAAAAGATGCACTCCCCTGCTCCTGAAATGTTGGTCTTAGCCACATTGACTAAAATGGTTAAAAAAATGCACAGTAGTAAGCTTAGGACCAACAGTGATATTGTAGCATTTTCAGGATCTGGTTGTTATTTGAATACCAGTGTGCCCAAGGACTGGAGCTAACCCAAGTGTTGAGCAGAAGGAATGAAGGGATGTACTTGCTATGTTGTACCAGAATAAGCTTAGATAGGGTTTTGTCTTTTTTAGATTCACTTTAACATCAAGCAGTTGCCATTGCAGATTTTATTTTTATGTTTTTTTAATGTTGTATTTTATCTTCTGCCCCAGTTACTGAGTCATCTTCCAGTTAGCTTTTATTCCATGTTTCTTGTAACACCTCTAGCAGTAAAGCCATTCAAAGCTGAAAGATTTGACATATTTGGCCTTTCTTCTGGCCCATGTGCATGTCTTTGTTGGCCATATTCTTTGTTCCCTGGTAGTGTTGCTCTTTATCTCATTTACAATGCAAACTAAAAATTCTGATAAAAGTATAGAACTAAGTTGAAGTGTAACTCCTGGCAAAAAAAAGACATTTACGTGAACTGAAGAGTTGTAATTCTGTTCAACCAGTGACAGTTTTGTGGTTCGCACACCCCAGGCATATTGTGCTGCCAGGCAGGTGTTACCACATTTTACTATTTAAGCACTGAAGTTTTTGCACCATGTGCCAGTTGTTTGAACAAGAAGTTAACAACATCCCACTGTTTGGATATTTGTATAATGAGCAGGCAGCTGACAAAGGCTGGCTGAATAAAATTACTGATATGAAGGTAAATTACTTCAGAAACAAGTATTTTAATTATGTACTTATATAACTCTTTGCCTGGATTTCATTATTAGAGTTGTTTTCTTTTTTAAACAAGTAAAGAGGGAAATCTGTTATGCACATTAATTACTTTATTACATAAATTAAAAAAAACAATTTCATAATTTGATTAACAATACTATAGTTTTGAGTAACATTTCCAAAGCATAACACATTCTTATTACATGCTGTCATAACACTTGCCAAATCAATTACCCCCACCCCCTGCAACTGGAGCATCAGCTGTTAACGGATATTAACAAAGCTTTCTCATTCCTTAAATTGACTATTTTGAACAGTGGTGTTTTTAGGAATGTGAGCGGCATGGAGGACATAAAGGGTAACTAATACAGCATTGCATAGGAGGGAGGTGGTGAGCTGGGGGGAACAGCAACAACCGGGTGAGAGCAGCCCAGTCATATATTCAGCAAAACATGATGACTGTATGGTTAGAAAGCTTCTTAAATTTGGGGATGTTTTGCTTTAGTATCTTGACTTCACCACAATTCTGACTTTGGCATGAGTGGGCAGGGGTGGCGGGTGAAATCTGCAGAAACATCTACACTGGTGCATTTACAAATTACTGTAATAAAAATAAGTTTACTGTTCAAGAATAATGGCTGGATGCGTTTGCTGACATGATTTGATCCCATATACCATGGTTCTGTGGGCCCCAGCTCTAATACACAAAACCACTCATGATATTTGTGAAGATTTGTACTAGAGGGGTCATTTTGTTGTGGCCAAGTTTTCTTTGCATACAGTTCCCAAAGCCCAGTTGTCATCTTGATGCAGACACATCTTAGACTAGGTTCACACTTGTGCGTTCATGTTTCAAAACTGCAGGCAAAATACACTGCTGTTTAGCAAACACACAGGAGTGCCATTAATTCTTAATGAAGCTTCGTATTAGAGACATCATTTTTTGTGGTCAAGCTTTCTGTGCATACAGTTCCCAAGGCACAGTTGGGAATTCTTAATGGCACGCCAATGCATTGGCAAACAGGGCGCATTTTCAGGTGTGTGAAACCATATGGTGCCACAGCACCATGCGGTTCCATGAAGCTGCATTTTTAAAAAAGGGTTAGGGACTTCTTTCCCCGTATTTCTTGCAGGTATAGCTGCCTATTCGTATGAAGTGCAAATCTACTCTTAGTGGGCACATTATTGGACCTGCACACATTACTGTCTATTGGTGTGAAAACTACATATTATTGTGCATTTATGCATTACCCGGCCCACAGTTGCCATCTTGAATTGACTCCCACTAGTATATTAAGATGTATAAAATCTCCTCAATGAACACCTCACAATACACTCAGCATACCCTACCATTCAGCCTAAACACACTCCAACATGAACCTTGTTACACCCCAGCATGTAAACAGTGATGCATGCAGCACAGAGCACCACTCCTTATTAGACTGTTAATGGTCCCTAACGTGCACCCTGTTAAAATGGGCCTACCCAACTCTGAAACTCAAATACACTGCATATCTTAGAACACTACTGTATACATCCCAAATACACTCATCACTTCACATGTTTTACTATAATACACTGAACACGCTGTACTATGCTACCCAAACACACACAACACACCATACTATGCACCTTTAATATACTCAGCACTTTGCAGCATACACTCAACATTCTACAGCATGTACACCATACTGTATATACTCAGGATAGTGGGCTATGCACCCCAAATGCAGTGTACCCCACCATTTAACCCAGATACACTCAGCACACCCCACTGTTCACCCAAGTTCACTCAGCATGGAGTACTCTTCACCATAAAACAATAAACACATTTCCCATACTCAACACCAGGGCTTTTTTTCAGGGGGAACTTGGTGCACCCCTCACATCTTATAATTTCCAATGAGGTACTTGATGTGAAAAAGGAAGTTGTTCTTTGTCAGAATGCAGGTCAGGAAGATGTGCAGCTAATGGCCAGTAGCCTTAATTTTTTTCCTAAGCTTCTTCCTCAGAAAAGCTCCAGCTACTTCCTTAATGTTCTCATCACTTCTGTCCCCTTCTCGCCTCTGCCTGTAGCTCTGCTTAAACATAAAGCCTTCCAACCCTGGCAGCACTGCTACTCTGTAATAGGCTGCATGATGGGAGATCTGTCAGATGGTAGGGTCCCTGGTCAGTTGCCAAGTTTGCCACCCCCTGCATCTAGCCCAAGCAATGACACAGGTTAAGTGAAGAAGGATTTTGTAGGTCACATTGCTGAAAGTTGTTCCAGAGAAATGAATTACAGAGATGTCTTTCTTTTCCCTCTGTCTGTCACTTCATCTTTGCTGATTTTGACCCTATATCAGCTAATCTTTGGAATTTCAGAGGGGAGGTTTTCATCATAAAATCGTAAATTCATAGGAAATGGATGCCTTTCTTCCCAAATGCTTAGACGAATACAATATTAATATGGTGGTGTAAAACCACTAATTAAAAACTATAACAGGAAACACCATATGCATATTTAAATAATCTCACAGCAACCTTCAATCATCATTGCTAAAAGATGAGTTTTGATGACCTAAACTTTAGTTGCTCAACCATACCACAAGACCCATCACCCATATCAATCACAGAAAAGATGTGATTGATTATTAAGTAATGAAAAAGGATTCCATATGGTATTACTGTATTTAGCTGATATTACTCATTCACTTGTATAATTTTCCCATCCTATGTTTATATTTTAGGTTTACACAGCTTGTATCATAACTTTTACATTAAATACTGGAGGCTTAGGTGACTAAAAATCATCCATGTAGCTTATGCTTTTGAAACCGATAATGGTTATAACCACCAATATCACATATTGTATTAGATCAGAAAAATGAAAATCTTTTCAACAAGGTATATATTGTTTTGAGCCCCGGACTTAACTCAGAACTGAACTACTTCATAAAATGTAAGATTAAACCATAATTTACATTCTTAATAAATGCATGTATTCAATGATGCAGAGCGATTCTGTATTCCTGTAATACATGTGGATAGTATAAAATGAACAAGGAATTGGTAATGTTCTTTCTTTATAGCTTTGGAAAGAAAATGTCGACAGAGTGGGTGATTTAAGATTGCAAGCAGAGACAATATGGCTATCAAAAACAGACATCAATATACTCAGCGAGTGTTGATTAATGCTGTGTGTGTGCCTGCAATAAAAAGAGCTTCGTTTCTAGAGACAATGTAGAGATGGAGTACATGTAAAGTCTTCGACAAATGTTGTTGATGGTGAAGGCAGACAAACAAAGAACAATGTGGATGTAATTTAATTTAGTCACAAATATCCTGTTATTTACTGCAGGCATTTTGAAATAAAAAGGATCTGTTCTTAAAAACAAAACATTTGCCTATAAAATACAGTTTTGGCAAATGTTAACTTTAAAAGATGCTACAGCTATAAAGTACTAATACCAAAAGTGCTTCTACTACTGCTACTAATAATAACATTATGCACATAATCTGCACATGTGACTTTGGCTGTGGGTATTGCTAGACCCCGCCACTTCTCGCACACATACATACTTACATACTACATATTTCTGGAGCTAATGTCACTTAGTAAAGCAAAGATTGTGGCATAGGAACCTTTTTGGAGTTAAAGTGTTACTAAACCCACAAGAGTAAAATCAATCTGTATATGCAGTAAAGCACGTTGTTATACTCAGTGTGGCTAAGGGGTTAATCCTCTGCATTGTGTAAAAAGGCTGTTTGATCCTGGCTTCTCTGATCCTCCCCTCCTTCCACTGTCCCCTAATAATGTCCTGATAACACAGTTTATGAAGTCAGGCTGCACATGCTCACTTTAGGTGTTTTGCTAGAGAGGTTTTTTTTCTTGGGACGATACATGTGATCAGCACCGGACCAATCAGCACTGTCCAAATAGCGGGTCAGGGGTCTTGCAGTCTCATAGGACTGTCAGAAAACTCCTCCTACAAGCTTTAATCAGTGCTTGGCTGGACACTGATAGAAGTCACAAGACTGCATTAACTGCTGATGAGAAAAGGTATTTAGCAGTTTATATTTACTAAAATAATTGCATTTCCATGTTCTGTGTACTGTGGATATAGTGAATGCAGGGTCCAGGGTTTGGTAACTCTTTAAGTAACTGCTAATAGTACACCAATGATTTATTTAGCTCTCACTGACAACCAACATAATGGGGTACTTCAAAACTGACCATTAACCTAAGAGGACACTGCACCACTGCTCATTAGTGTAAAGGAGCATTACACAGATGACCACTAACATAGGGGTTACCACACTGCTGATAACCAAGGGGCTACAACAGCACTGACCAGAAATATAAGTGCAAATTACATGGACCTCTAATGTAAAAGATGTATTATATTACTGTCCAACAATGTACAGGGGCATGTCATCAATGACCACCAATTGACCATCATTGGCCAACCTCATCAGGGTGGCTATACCAATGACCAACAATGTAGGAGGACACTACATTGAGCACTAAAGTAACGAGACACTAGACTAATGACCAACAATGTAATGGGGCACTACACAGAGCACTAATGTTAGGAGACACTACACTACTTAATCATTGACCACCAATACACCAGCATCAACATCAACATGCACCATAGCACTGACCACCAATGTACAGGACACTACACTGACCATTAATGTAAGTGGATATTACACCACTGACCACCAAAGACAAGGGTCCTACAGTAAAGACCTACATAAGAAGGGACTTCATCACTGACCACCAATGTAAAGGGACACTACATTACTGATATCTAAAACCAGAAGGCTTTACATTGATCACCAAGATAATGGGGCACTACACTGCTATCAACATAAGGAGGAACTATACCGCACCACTGTAAGGGGGCACTTTCTGACTGACCAACATTGGACATCATATTTTATTTATTTAATCATTGTATCACCTTGTTCACAACAAAACAAGGTATAATGCACCTGTATAAGCTAAGCAGTTACAAAGATACGTACAGTTTTACTTACACATGACGAAGTTGCAAAACTGAGTTCAGTTGTTAAGGTTTGTTTTACCTTGGTCATGAAAGGGCTAAGGTAGGCTCAGACAAAGTGTACAATCTATCTTCATATTCTGTGTACATATGGCATTGAGGAGTCGATTTAAAAAAAAATAATGTTTTGTCTTGAGAAATATGTGTTTCTGTAAGACTCTGGCTTGTGATGCAAAAACAAATACACATTTTGTGGGTTCAAGAACTGTGGAATATGTGTGCAGTGTACACAGAAATTAGGCTCACATATAAAGAAGTTTAAACTTGTCCCTTTAAGTCATGGTGGCTGCTAAGTGCAATGTGGCCACCGACACCATTCACAACAAGGATTTTCTCTCAAAAGGATGCTGAATAATGCCAGAAGTGTTTTGGGAACCTATTAATTTTGAAACTGGACTATGAGGATAATTAAGCACAAACTAATAACAGATTTGTTATAGTGCTCTTAAACAAGTTAATAAACAAAATATGTTGTATATAAAAAACTATATGATAAATTATCATGTGCTAATCTTCTGCGCTTAAAACCAGTGGCTTAATAAATGAATAAGTACATTTTCTGTGCTCTGCTCAACAGTGCATTTATAATTGTGCCAAAAAATATATATACAGAAACGGTGTCAAAGTGCTCCAATCAATTTACGAACAATGGTTTTAATACATTTCACATCATGTGTTCTTCCCTTCTTTCCTCTATCTACAGCACATCAGTGATAGCAATCTATGCAGCAATATTTTCCGTGCTTCTCCACCCTGCAACACAGCCTACTCATCAGAGCCTTTGACCCTAATAATATGAGTCTCCAATAGCTTTCAGGCTGATAGTTTAACTTCCCCAGAGAGATTTCAAATGCATAAATACAGAAAATAAAAGCAAAAAACTCTCATAGCACAACTGCCTTTATCAAAAATATCAAAAACTTCCAGCAATAAAACACACATTAGATAGTGCCCAGCCCAGTATACAGGAATCATCCCATAAACATGAAAAAGCTGCTGGCTCCAACAGTATCTTTACCAGCCGCGAGCGGATGAATACGATTATGTAACCAACCACACTGCTATCCACAGTCATTTTGCACAATATACAACAGTATAGCATCATATAGCAATTAAGTCTTCCCACACAGGCTCTTAGCTCCAGAGTTGCCCACCCTGCTTAATTTGTTTGGTTCACAAAACATGAAAACTTTACTGACAGAGCACATTTTTACTGACAACTTGAAATATGACATATACAAACAGTATAAACACATACTTGCCAACATCTTTGTCCCATTCCTTGGGTCACTCTCTTCCCCACCCATGGCCCACGCATACCATGACCTCCTTCTGAGCACCCACCCAGATCAAGACTATTTTATGTGTTTTCCAACCCCCTAATTATGCGGGAACTGCCCATTCGCAGCCCTCACAAATACCCTTTTTTTTAGTTACTGAGCATGCTGTGACCTCGGAGCACAGCATGGGACACACAATTATTGGGACAGAGCACACAGATGTAGGAGTGTCTTGAGAAATCTGGTACAGTTGGCGTTTATGTAAACATTACAACATTGTAAACATTACCCATAACAATTAATATGTCTGTCTGATAAAATGTGAGCATGACTAAGAGTCTGAAAGACCCAGAGCACCATAGGATATAATGAAAAAAAATATTCTACAGCACTCACAGCATGGGTATTTCCACTAACAGTAGAAGTGGCTTTAATAGGGATCATTAAACAGATCCTGTGACTATTCAGAATATGCACTGTATATGTATGTACCCACAAAATACTTATAGTGGACAAAACCCCTAAATGTAACTATTCTTAAAAATATTCCTTCTCCCCTCTTCCTACCTCTCCTGCCTAACCTGCAAAAAAAGAATGTGCGTACTTATCTATTTTTAATTTGCTCCAGTACGGTGATCCCACAGCTTTGGCTCCCCAGCATCAGAGAAGGGCTGCTGCAGAGGAGAGAGCGCTGACAATGGCCAGGGAATGGAAGCCTATGGATAATATCATGGCTCCCAGAATTCACAGCTGCTGTTGTGCAACCCCCTTATACAGGATTATGTGACTTCTTGATTCACTGTTAATCCACCTTGCAGTGAATCCAAAACATAAAGTAAATTTAATTGTTTACTAGTTGTTGGGAGCAGTAATTGTTTAGCCTTGTTAGCTCAGGGATTTCATAGGCTTGGAGTTTGATTGCTTTCCCCTGCCTCTGGAAGAAGCTTAGGGCAGGATATTCAAAACAACCAGCCTGAATATGTATCAAGTTCCAGCCAGTCCCTGGAGAGAAGTGTTCAGAAGGGGGATTTAATGATGATAAATAGCCTGAGATACTAGAAAGCCGGGCTCCTTCTCCCCAGGAGGGTTCCAGAACCAGAAGGCCTGCCCCCTTAGGCAACCCATTGACTGTGCAGCTATTCTGGAAGCCTCAGTGGTGTCAGGGCTAAGGACCTGGATAGCTAGAAGCTGTTTTGCTGATCCTCACCTCAAGGAACCTGGTCTGGAGAGCTGCAGATTCACTCACTGGACTGTGTTCGGAGGAAACTGGCAGCTGTCCTGGGGACTTTTGAGTAATGACCTCAAATTAATCCTTGTGACAGTGTAGTGTTTTGGAAATTGCACTGGATACCAGCAGTTATGCATCAGCACAAGTTAACCAGATGCCAAAAAGACTTGCCTCATGGATTTCAGCTGTGAGGCTACTTACACTGTTCAACAACCGTTATTACTGAAGACTAAGATCATCCTCTGATCACTAAGTGCTGAGCATTTTTGGAGTATCCCTCCAATCCCATCTCCTTTTAAAGTTCTTCAAGCAATAAAACTACAAAAAAGACAACTGAATGATTGGAGCCAGAGTGTATGGACTCGTGCTTGGCTGCCGGCAGCTTATGTACTGTTAGGGAATTTCGACCATTAGTGGGGCCACAGCAATGGCTGATTTTTGTGAGGATTTTGAATTTAAGCGATTGGGACAATTTTTTGAAAAACGAACAAATTTCTAATCAATGATGGGAGAATCGTGCGAGAAATATAATTGAAAAATAAATGTGCATGAGCTGTGACCTGGAAAGAAAAGAAGATTCCTGCCCATTCATTTTCTTTTCCGTAACAAATGAAGGTGAAATTAAAGGCTTGGTTGGTCAAATTTTCAAAATTAATGGTGGCATCATCAGATTACAAACCACACAAATTTTCAATTTTCAATTTTTGATCGATAAATTGTTTGGAATTCGACCCATGTGTAGCCTGCATAAAGGAATAATTTACTAATACTGGTGAGTGCAAACTCTGGTGCAGCTGTGCATGGTAGCCAATCTGCTTCTAACTTCAGATTATTCAATTAAGTTTTCATGAAAAACCTGGAAGATAATTAGTTTCTGTGTAGACCTATACCAGATTTTGCACGCTCCAGTTTTAGTACATCAACCCCTAAGGGGCCTTAAGGAGATTTATAAAACATTTGTTGGACGAATATCACAAGCGGGCTGCACACATTTTTCCTGTTTTATTTCTAAAGGTTTTTATAATCAGAAAATTGTACGAAAAAAAAAATTTTCGTAGAGATTGCACGATAATCTGATTAGTACACAGCTTTCGAGACCCGATCACGACAGTTCATCCAATAATATCTGAAGGGAAAATTTTTCTCGTATGATACCAGATTGTGCAATTTTCTTTAAAACAGTACAATTGCCATCCATAAATACAATATAAATACAATACATTACATCACTTTTCAATTTTTATTTTGTCTATGAGAATTTTCATAATTTTAGTAACCCCTTTCATTTTCAATATGAGACTAGCATGCAAAAAAATTAGGTATGTTTTTCAGAAAATATGCTGCATTTTGGCTACTAGATGGAGTTGATGACAATAGGAAGTCATGGTAAAATTTGTGCAGCCTTTAATGAATGCTTGTGAATGTTTTATAAATATAACCCTATGAATTTAATAAAGAACATATGCTCATGTCTGTATATGCATTATTGTGCTGTGTCCACATATGCACATCCAGCACATCCAGAACAATAGAAATTGTTACTTTGCAACACCCATACATACAGAATAAAAAAGATACTGAGAGTACAAACAAAAAATAAAAAGTGGTACTATGTAACCTTTGTTCATACAGATTAAGAACAACTAAGATGACATTTAAAAAAAATAGCAAAATAAAATAAACCAATGTGATATACCATTTTAATGAGTCCTAGAAAACTTTCAGGCTTTTGAGTCCTATGGGCAAACAAAGCAAACATGTATACAAAATGGTTCAAAACAACTGTAAACAGTTTATCTAACTACTGCTGTTTCAGGATGATGTGTAAAACAATTGCAGTGAAGGAATGATCTAAAGAAAGGGGGGTTTGGAACTTTAACCTTTTCCTATGTAAGAAATGATCTAAAGCTACACACACACAAAAGTAACCTTCTTGGCTTAGGACTGATTTATAACTGTTCTTATACAGACCACAGGGATTTCAGTATAAGTGGAGGACAAGCTGTAAATCATTCCCTTTGTCTGTGCAGTCAAGCAGAATATATTCCCAAATCCTGAGTGACTAGCTGTGGTCAAATTTTCATCAAGCAGGGGAGTAAAGCTTTAAAGTCCCTGCTGTGTTCGCCACCCATGCATCTCATCTATGAGCATTTGCACAACAAAAGAAAAGGTCAAGAATATTACACTTCTCTATCTGCTCTGCAACAGCGGGCAAAATATTTCCATAAAATTACAGCAACTATTAGAAGGCTCTCTCCTTGCTCATTGGCTGGTCTGGTGGGCTACCGCTTAATACATCACTTTCTACAAAGTACTTGCTTTTTTTAAAAAAAAAAAACATTTTTTATTTATATGATTTATACAGAATAGGGGTACACCGAGGTCAAGAGCTTGTAGACCCAGCTTATAGTTTATCATGGAGTAAATTGCAGAGGATGTAAAAAGTCATAACCTGTGCAACATTTGAAGTGATTATCAATAACAAGAGTAACAAAAAGTTAGTATTGGTTTTTTGTGGTTAGTATTTTTATGTTTTCCAGAGGTAAAACAAAGGGGAAAAGAAAAAGATGGGGAGGAAGATAGAAAGTCTGGGTATGGGGTAGGGGTGGGGGGTAGATAGAGGGAGGCAGGCAAAAACAAGGTAGAGGTCAATGGAAGTGGTGGAAGAAAGAAAGAAGGAGGGGGCCAGGTCTGATTTAAGGGGGAGTGATTGTGGTCGGTGGGGGTCAGGTATACCAGTGTAGCCAAACATACTGTATACACATGTCTTTATGGGAGGACTGCATTGTGAAGTGGACATAGTAGGTGGTAGGTGGAGTTGGTATTCAGGGAAGGTTACGTATTCAATCCAATAGAACCATGTTTTCCGAATTGTTCATTCTATTTCTTCAGTAAGAGGTCCTCCATTGTCATAACTTTATTAATTCTCACAAACTGTTGGAGGTGAGAAGCTCTTCAATTAGGGCAGAAGACATGCATTTTCCGTATTTGGCATAAAAGCAGAAAGATTTTGTTGACCTTTCTAGAAAAGGGAGAAAGATGAAAAAGTAATGCGCTTGGAGAGAAAGTTTGATAATTTTCTGGGTAATCTGAATAACTTCAAACCATAAGAGTACGAGTTTGGAAAATCACTAGAACCTGTAAAGCAGTGTCCCCCGTCCTCATGACATCTCCAGCACTGGGGAGTTGGAAACATTCCTCTGAGATTTTGGTCCAAATTGACATGGTAGCATCATGCAGTTACTGCAGATTTGTCAGCTGC
Source organism: Aquarana catesbeiana (assembly GCF_042186555.1). Lineage (NCBI taxonomy): Eukaryota > Metazoa > Chordata > Amphibia > Anura > Ranidae > Aquarana > Aquarana catesbeiana. The sequence goes on along the minus strand of NC_133325.1, from coordinate 596,448,525 downwards.
ACATCCATGATGCAAATGTCCAGTTCCACCACATCCCAAAGATGCTTTATTGGATTGAGCACTTGCGACTGTGGAGGACACTGAAATACAGTGAACTCATTGCCATGTCCAAGAAACCAGTTTGAGATGATTTCAGCTTTGTGACATAGTGCATTATCATGCTGGATTATCCTGCTCAAAGTAGGCATCAGAAGATGGGTACACTGTAGTCATAAAGAGATGGACATGGTCAGCAACAATACTCAGGTAGGCTGTGGCATTTAAATGATGCTCAATTGCTACTAAGGGGCCCAAAGTGTGCCAAGAAATTATTCCCCACACCATTACACCACCACCACCAGCCTGAAAGATTGATACAAGGCAGAATGGGACCATGCTTTCATGTTGTTTATGCCAAATTCTGACCCTACCATCTGAATGTCACAGCTGAAACCGAGATTCATCAGACCAGGCAATGTTTTTCCAATCTTCTAATGTCCAATTTTGGTGTGCCTGTGCAAATTGTAGCCTTAGTTACCTGTTATTACCTGATAGGAGTGGCACCCGGTGTGATCTTCTGGCTCAAGGTTCGATGTGTTGTGTGTTCAGAGATGGTATTTTGCATACCTTGGTTGTAACGAGTGGTTATTTAAGTTACTGTTGCCTTTCCATCATCTCAAATCAGTCTGCCCATTATCCTATGATCTCTGACATCAACAAGACATTTTCGCCCATATAACTGCCGCTCACTGTATATTTTCTCTTTTTCGGGGCATTCTCTGTAAACCCTAGAGATGGTTGTGCATTAAAATACCAGTAGATCAGCAGTTTTTGAAATACTCAGACCAGCCCATCTGACACCAACAACCATGCCACGTTCAAAGTCACTTAAATCCCCTTTATTCCCCATTCTGATGCTCGGTTTGAGCTTTAGCAAGTAGTTTTCACCATGTCTAGATGCCTAAAAGCATTGAGTTGCTGCCATGTGATTGGCTGATTAGCAATTTGTGTTACCAAGCATTTGATGTGTACTATATGTGTACAATTAGGTGTACCTAATAAAGTGGGCGGTGAGTATATATGGTACAGTTAGGGACGAGCCTGAATGTAAGTTCAACTTGAACATCAGGTGTTCGCCGAACAGCGAACATTATGTGGTGTTCATGGCAAATTCGAAAGCCGCAGAACACTGTTAAAGTCTATGGGACACTAACATGAAAAAACAAAAGTGCTCATTTTAAAGGCTTATATGCAAGTTATTGTCATAAAAAGTGTATGGGGACCCGGGTTCTGCCCCAGGGGACATGTATCAATGCAAAAAAAAAATTTTAAAAACTGCAGTTTTTTAAGGAGCAGTGGTTTTAAAAATGCTTAAAGCGAAACAATAAGGCTGCTTTCACACTAAGGCGCTTTACAGGCGCTATAGAGCTAAAAATAGCACCTGCATAGCGATTGTAAAAAGCCTCTCCTCTCACTCCAGTGTGAACGCTTTCACACTGGAGTGGTGCGCTTGCAGGAAGGTAAAAAAAGTCCTGGAAGCAGCATCTTTGCAGCACTGTAGGAGCGGTGCATACACCACTCCTAAAGCACCCCTACCGATTTTTATCTATATTGTCGAAATCCTACAATTCATTACAGCCACGAGCAGTTTTAAATGAGATTTTGTTCCTTTAGAAATGTCATTTTGCTGTGGTATTGTTATAAACACGGGAAAGATGCACTACTTTACAGGCATACTAAGGACACCCCCAGGCACGATATTTAAAGGAATATTACATTTTTATTGTTTCACTTTAAGCATTATTAAAATCACTGCTCCTGAAAAAACTTTTTAAATTTTTTTTTTCATTGATACATGTCTCCTGGGGCAGGACCTGGCTCCCCATATACTTTTTATGGCAATAACTTGCATATAAGCCTTTAAAATAAGCACTTTTGATTTTTCATGTTCGTGTCCCATAGACTTTAATGGTGTTCGTACAAATTTTTTGCCTGTTCGCATGTTCTGGTGCAAACCGAATCGGGGGGGTGTTCGGTTCATCCCTAGGTACAATCACTTTGAGCCAGTGTCATTACATAGCATTTAAAATTTTGTCAATCAACATATGTAAGAGGAAGGGGGTGAAAGGGAGGTTAGGAGTTACAGTTTCTGCTAGAACCATAGAAGTTAGATGTAATTGTGAATTTATGCTCCAGTATGTTTCCTCTTTTGTCTTTCTTCTGGTCTCAAACTCTCATTCCTGTTATATGTGTCTCAGGAGCCAATGTCTTTACTCCAGAAGCAAACAACAGGACTGCTGTCAAAGTGACAGCTCAGTCTTTCACAATAGTCTAGAAAAGCTGCTGTCTTGTGTAATGTGAGTGCCAGAGATATAATTGTGACAGTTGCACTGCTGTATGTGTTTTTTGGAGCGATGATAGTGGCTCCTGAGACACTGCAGGAGGAAAGCCCATTTGCTTGCATAATGTGCAGGAATGTGCATGTCCAATTGTTATCTTCTGTCAACATGTCTAGCGAGAAAAAAAACAGTGATCTCCCATTTCCTAATATCTGTTCACCGTGAACATGCAAGCATAAGGTATTGAGAACTTCAGGGTTCTGCCTTCAGTGTGTAAGTTCTCACTGAATAAAAATATATACAGTATCTCACAAAAGTGAGTACACCCCTCACATTTTTGTAAATATTTTATTACATCTTTTCATGTGACAACACTGAGGAAATGACACTTTGCTACAATTTAAAGTAGTGAGTGTACAGCTTGTATAACAGTGTAAATTTGCTGTCCCCTCAAAATAACTCAACACACAGCTATTAATGTCTAAACCGCTGGCAACAAAAGTGAGTACACTCCTAAGGGAAAATGTCCAAATTGGACCCAAAGTGTCAATATTTTGTGTGGCCACCATTATTTTCCAGCACTGCCTTAACCTTCTTTGGCATGGAGTTCACCAAAGCTTCACAGGTTGCCACTGGAGTCCTCTTCCACTCCTTCGTGATGACATCACGGAGCTGGTCGATGTTAGAGATCTTGCGCACCTCCACCTTCTGTTTGAGGATGCCCCACAGATGCTTAATAGGGTTTAGGACTGGAGACATGCTTGGCCAGTCTATCACCTTTACCCTCAGCTTCTTTAGCAAGGCAGTGGCCATCTTGGAGGTGTGTTTGGGGTAATTATTATGTTGGAATACTGCCCTGCAGCCCAGTCTCTGAAGGGAAGTTGATTGTGCTCTGCTTCAGTATGTCAGGCATTCATGGTTCCCTCAATGAACTGTACCTCCCCAGTGCTGGCAGCACTCATGCAGCCCCAGACCATGACACTCTCACCACCATGCTTGACTGTAGGCAGGACACACTTGTCTTTGTACTCCTCACCTGGTTGCATGCTTGACACCATCTGAACCAAATAAGTTTATCTTGGTCTCATCAGACCACAGGACATGGTTCCAGTAATCCATGTCCTTAGTCTGCTTGTCTTCAGCAAACTGTTTACAGGCTTTCTTGTGCATCATCTTTAGAAGAGGCTTCCTTCTGAGGCAACATGCAGACCAATTTTAAGCAGTGTGCAACGTATGGTCTGAGCACTGACAGCCTGACCTCCCACCCCTTCAACCTCTGCAGCAATGCTGGCAGCACTCATATGTCTATTTCTGAAAGACAACCTCAGGATATAACAGAGAGCATGTGCACTCAACCTCTTTAGTTGACCATGGCAAGGCCTGTTCTGAATGGAACCTGTCCTGTTAAAACACTGTATGGTCTTGGCCACTGTGCTGCAGCTCAGTTTCAGGGTCTTGGCAATCTTCTTATAGCCTAGGCCATCTTTATGTAGAACAACAATTCTTTTTTTCAGATCCTCAGAGAGTTCTTTGCCATGAGGTGCCATGTTGAACTTCCAGTGACCAGTATGAGAGAGTGAGAGCGATAACACCAAATTTAACACACTTGCCCCCCATTCACACCTGAGACCTTGTAACACTAACGAGTCACAAGACACCGGGGAGGGAAAATGGCTTATTGGGCCCAATTTGGATATTTTCACTTAGGGGTGTACTCACTTTTGTTGCCAGCGGTTTAGACATTAATGGCTGTGTGTTGAGTTATTTTGAGGGGACAGCAAATTTACACTGTTATACAAGCTGTACACTCACTACTTTACATTGTAGCAAAGTTTCATTTCTTCAGTGTTGTCACATGAAAAGATAGAATAAAATATTTACAAAAATGTGAGGGGTGTACTCACTTTTGTGAGAAACTGTATATTAAACTCTTTTTACACACCTGTCCACCCCTCTTCCAAACCTTATATCTATGTAATACCTTTCACAGGACTTTTCATTTTTCTCTAACTTTCCTGATATGCATACTTGGTCTGGGTCAGTGATTGAATGTTTTGAAGCCTGTGAACTTACATTACAGCCAGGGAGCTAGCATTTTTGGAATGATAGTAATTATTATTATTATACAGGATTTATATAGCGCCAACACTTTGCGCAGCGCTTTACAACAACATGAGGGCAGACAATACAGTTACAATACAATTCAATACAAGAGGAATCAGAGGGCCCTATTCATTAGAGCTTAGTAGCCTCCAACATATTTCTTTTTAAGCAGTAATAATATTATATAATATGGTCAGCTTTTTTTTTTTTTATGTATTCCTCCATTTACGTATTTTGTTACATTTTCACATCTGGAATTTAACTTTTTCATTGAGTGGCAGTTGACGATTTCTATACTTTTTTTACCTTATACAACAGGTTTATTCATTTTCATATTCTTTTGAATTTTGTTAGTATTGAGTCTTTGCAAGAAATAGGCTTGTTGTTTATGCCAACCAGGGGGATTTCAGGTGCTGTTTTCCAATAGAAGAGTCAAAGCATAGAACTGGTTGTCATGGAGAAATTAACTTTGTACTTTCTTCAGTTTTACATGAGGCCTTTAAGACAATATTATGTTGAATGTAGGTACTTTACTCACTTTGTTGTGCGGAAGGCGCCACGTATTTTATTATTAGCAGTTAATTAATGATATTTCCCTAAAGGCTAAAGCAATTGGGAATTTAGTTAGAGGATTCAAGTGCAGGTAAATGGTGAAAACAAAAGTCTAAAGAAAACAGACTATGGGGAACGCAGTATGTAAAATATGCTCATCTGTGCCACTCTGTTCTGTTGGTAAGTTGTTTAAAATATTGTTGTTTAAAATATTTAAAGTACAGCTCCAGCCTCACCTTTTCTGTCCCATCTTCTTCCACCTCCTGGTGCTTGGTGGAAAATTGTGTTGCACTACATGTCCCAAGATTTTTATTGAGAGACATTGCAGTAGGTACATTTCTCATCTGCAGATGCCCAGTCTCCCACAAGACCCACTGACTGTGTTTGACACGCCCCCTGGGCTTTTGGCAGTGTCAATCACATCGGCTGTGTACTTGTGGTGCACACAACTTTCATAATCCCAGCTTCATTTGAATGAGAAATAATTACTTCAGAGCCCACTCCATGTGCACACTGAAGCCTAGAAAAATCTGTATACTATAAGACAGGGGATCTCAAACCTCTCTATACAAAGGACCAGTTCAAGGTGTGTCACACTGTTTAGGGGCTGGACTGAACTTGGTAGCAGTAAAAAAAATGACCAAGCATTGGAGGTAAGTGGGAGTAAAAATGCGACCACTGCAATCATCAGAGGGGTTAAACTATCCCAAGGCATCAGTGGTCAGTAGAACAAAAATGCCCCGGCATCCAGAAAAAGAAAAAATTCCCTGTGTCAGTGGTCAGCAAAAAAATGTTCACATGTCTGTAGTCAGTAAGGTATGCCACTGCATGTGTGGTCAGTAGGTTTAAATGTAAATAGGATGAAAAGCCCAAACATTCTGACCTCTTTTTTCTTTCTGTATTTAAAAGAGTAGTATGGGAATTGGTATTTTTTCAGAATCATACTTACCTAGGTGGATACAGCATCAGTGCAATGCTGCATCTGTCCCCTTCTGGATCTAAGACTGAGTACTGAGTCATCAAACACCTCAGATTCTCAGAGCTTCCTGGGCTCACTGGAGCGCTGGGCTGTGGAGGGGCTGGGTGTCGGTCCAGGCATGTGGGCAGATATCAACCATGTGGTCCCGGTCTACTGAATCCGGGTCAGAACAAACTTTGGCCGTACTTCTCCTTTATTGTAGAAAACTTCAAATAAATGATAAAATATGAAAGATGCTCAGCATGTGTGGGATGGGGTATAAAAATATAGATTGCTGAAGAATGGGGTCTGCTTTAATGACATTAAACGTCATTCCCAGAGGTGTATAGGCATAGTCTATTATAAAGTGATATAAAAATTCCCAAGCACCATTTAAAACTAGTCAGCACCAATAGAACTAAACTGTTACAGCATCTTAGGTAAAAAAACTGTGGTTTCTGTTGCATACATTTGCAAACACACAAGTTCAATTGCCCCACTAAGGCACCTCCTCAGAGTGTGGTCCCTAACTGAAATCTTTGTGAGTTACTATCAGAGACACATATAGCAATACATAATTTGAGAGCAGGCTTACCTGGAGGCAACCCCTTCTGCCTTAAAAGTACAGCAACACACCAAAAGCCTAATATTGCTCAAGGCAGCTGAAAATCCCCTGTGCATATCTTTACTAAATCCAACAAATCAAGAATGACAATTGCACAGATAAATTAAAAACTAGCAACAAAAAGAAAGGTGTGCACATTTACTGGGCAATATTTAAAGCAAAAGAAAAACCTCTCAGTATACTTTATATCTAGTCAGCACAAAAAGGCATACTTGGGCACTAAGTTTTGAGTTGGGGACCAAACGTTATAGAGATGCCTTGGTGGGGCAGTGTGGCTTCAGCAAATGCATGGAATAGATACCTGGTGGCCCTGCCCCCTTGTGACATCACTGACCCAGCATGCACCTTGTAGAAGGTGGTCAGCCTTTATTCACGGCGGATTGTTTTTCTTTTTTTATCGGTCCAGCAGTGGCGGTGGGTGTCGGATCTACATCGGGGGGGACATTGTTATTTTAGGGCCTGGTTTGGACTGGGGGGGCACTAAGTTTTTTCTTTATTTATTTTTTTAAATAGCCGGGTGCTGGCAATTGCAACTGCAAATCAATTTAAATGTGATTTGACTTTTTTTTTAGAAATTTCATTTTTGCTGCAGCATGTTCTATACATGCTACAAATGCGCCACTTTACAGGCAGACTAAGGGGACCCCCCAGGCACTATATTTAAATGATTTTTTTATTTTTATTGTTTCATTAAAATCACTGCTCTTTTAAAACAATTGTTTTTTAAATAAAAATTTGCATTGATACATTTCCCCCAGGGCAGTACCTTGAGCCACTCCTTTGTTGCCCTGGCTGTGTGTTTTGGGTCATTGCCATGCTGGAATACCCATCCACGGCCCATTTTCAATGCCCTGGCTGAGGGAAGGAGGTTCTCACCCAAGATTTGATGGTACATGGCCCCATCCATTGTCCCTTTAATGTGGTGAAGTTCTCCTATCCCCTTAGCAGAAAAACACCCCCAAAGCATAAAGTTGCCACCTCCATGTTTGACAGTGGGGATGGTGTTCTTGGGGTCATAGGCAGCATTCCACCTCCTCCTCCAAACACGGCGAGTTGAGTTGGTGCCAAAGAGCTTGATTTTGGTCCCATCTGACCACAACACTTTCACCCAGTTTTCCTCTGAATCATTTAAAAGTTCATTAGCAAACTTCAGATGGGCCTGTACATGTGCTTTCTTGAGCAGGGGAACCTTGTGAGCGCTGCAGGATTTCAGTCCTTTATAGTGTAGTGTGTTACCAATTGTTTTCTTGGTGACTTTGGTCCCAGCTGCCTTGAGGTCATTGACAAGATTCTCCCGTGTAGTTCTGGGCTAATTCCTCACCATTCTCATGATCATTGAAACTCCACGAAGTGAGATCTTGCAAGGAGCCCCACACTATGGGAGGTTGGCAGTTATTTTGTGTTTCTTCCATTTGCGAATAATCCCACCAACTGTTGTCACCCTCTCACCCAGCTGCTTGGCGATGGTCTTGTAGCCCATTCCAGCCTTGTGTAGGTCTACAATCTTGTCCCTAACATCCTTGGGTAGCTCTTTGGTTTTGGCCATGGTAGAGAGATTGCAATCTGATTGATTGCTTCTATTGACAGGTGTCTTTTATACAGGTAACAAGCTGAGATTAGGAGCACTCCCTTTAAGAGAGTGCTCCTAATCTCAGCTCGTTACCTATATAGAAGACAGCTGGGAGCAATAAATCTTGCTGATTGATAGGGGATCAAATACTTATTTCACTCATTAAAGTGCAAGTGAATTTATAACTTTTTTGAAATGAGTTTTTCTGGATATTTTTGTTGCTATCCTGTCTCTCACTGTTAAAATAAGTCTACCATTAAAATTATAGACTGATCATTTGTTTGTCAGTGGACAAACATACAAAATCAGCAGGGGATCAAATTCTTTTTTCCCCTCACTGTATATACGTCCTGGTAGGGAGGTGGTTGTACCGGGATCATGGTTAAGGCTCCAACCATGACCCCGGTATAATTTTTTTCAATCGTCGACTTTGTCATCACTTCCTGTTCTGGCTCTATGTTTACTGGCCGAATAGCAGCCAATGAGGTAGTCGATCAGAGCGACCTGTGTCTGATGGGCTGCATTGGAGCCCAAAGGAGAGATGGGGGTCTAGTAGACCACCCATCTTTCCATAAAGAGTACTTGTCATTAGTATTATCATCAAAAGGGATGTCTACATTTCTTTTTTACAGCAATAAAAGTGATCAAACATTTAAAAAAAAAAAAATTAAAGCCCCCCCGTCACCCCGTGCTCACATGCAGTGGCGAATGCACATGTCAGTCCCACACGCATATGTAAACAGTGATCTCACCACACATGTGAGGTATCACAATGACCGTCAGAACAAGAGCAATAATTCTAGCACCAGACCTCCTGTGAAACTCCAAACTGGTAACCAGTAAGGCTTTTAAAGCGTCACCCATGGATAATTTAAAGTACTGTAGTTTGTCTCCATTCAAGGAGTGCATGCAATTTTAAAGCATGACATGTTAGGTATCTATTTACTCGTCATAACATCATCTTTCACATTATACAAAAAAATTGGGCTAACTTTACTGTTTTTTTTTTATTTCATTAAAGTGTATTTTTTAAAAAAAATAATTGCGTTTGAAAGACCACTGTGCAAATACTGTGTGATATAAAATATTGCAATACCGCAATTTTATTCTCTAGGGTCTCTGCTTAAAAAAATATATAATGTTTGGGGGTTCCAAATAATTTTATAGTAAAAAAACATAGATAGATGTGTTAAAATTGGCCCAGTATTGAGGTAGTTAACTCCCAGAAATGTCAGTGTATTGCTTCCACAATCCAAAAAAAGGGACACCACATGCAACTGAGGGTAAGACTGCACTCACCAGCCCACTAGCTGCCAACGCAGCAAGTCACACTTTGAGACTTAAAAATCTCAGTTTCCACTGTAGGGACATCCAGCTCAATTCATCCACCTGGGGTCCTCCAATTGTAGAAGCAGCAGCCCACCACTGGGGGAGATTTGGAAAAGCAGACAATGCCACTAGATGGAAAAGAAGTGCACACGCAAGGAGCCATACACCAACATGGGCCAGATATGGTGTAGTAATTTATTACTGATGCATAAGAATCACATACAAACAATAAAAAAACATCCAGATGGCAAGTATTAGGCAGATGTACAGCAGGGCACTTTGCTTCATGCACATGGACGTTTTAAAAAACGTGCTAGGTTCGACACCTGGAAAAAACGGCGTTAAAAATGCAATTTTTACCGCATTTTGCATTAGCGTTTGTGCGCGTTTTTAGCGTTAGCGTTAAGTAGCGTTTTTTAAAGAAAAACACATCTCTCAGCTATATGCACTCCCAAATTTCCCACAATGCCACAGAAACCAAAGAAAATATGTTACTGAGCATGTGTCAGTGCCATTTTGGTAGGAGAGAGAGAGAGGAGAGAGCATTTCAGAGTCTGATAAAAAAGAAGTTGCCTCTCTATGTCATAATTTGCATCTACTTACATCAAATATATGTCATATAACAACATATACAGCAAAGTGCTAAAGTGCCAATAAATTCATACAATATAATCCAATAAGGTGCAAAAAATAAAGTGCAATCAATAAAGTTTATCTTTTGTGGAGTACGGAAATGGTGACACATAGGTGTAATCTTGGTGACTTCCTGTGTTCCCCTCCTGGGTCCCCACTCACCAGATAGTGAAAATCAATGCGCCTTCACAGATAGTCCTTAGCTTGACATGTTTCACCCCTCCCACTGGGCGTCATCAGAAGCTTCAAGCTAAGGACTATCTGTGAAGGCTGTTTGGATGCCAAGGCGGCAATTCTGCACATTTTAAAGATTTTTGATGTAAGTGTAATGATTTTAAACCTTTTAAATAAATCTTGCAGTATTACACTATATCCTCTCTCTCTTCACTTGTCCGAACTTTACCATTGCAATCATTCATGATTGAGTAAAGTATGTAGGACCCATAACAAGCGGTGGAGGAGAGAAGGTTCCATTCCATTCCATTCTCTGAGGTACAACCAACGTATCCATTTTGCTGGACAGAAGATACCATCTTTAAACACAAAGGTGCATTAATTTTCACTATCTGGTGAGTGGGGACCCAGGAGGGGAACACAGGAAGTCACCAAGATTACACCTATGTGTCACCATTTCCGTACTCAACAATAGATGAACTTTATTGATTGCACTTTATTTTTTGCACCTTATTGTATTATATTGTATGAATTTATTGGCACTTTAGCACTTTGCTGTATATGTTGTTATATGACATATATTTGATGTAAGTAATGCAAATTATGACATAGAGAGGCAGCGCTGAGTATTAATTTCTTTTTTATCAGTTTTTTTTGGGGGTACTTACCTCACACTACAGCGGCAGCCCCATTGCATATATCCTGTATATGTGTGTGTGTGTGTGTGCAGACATACACACACATTGACATTTTGGATTCACTAAAAATACTTCATTTACATTTGTTTTATTCACTCACTACATTCACCCCACGGCGTGGGTCCATTCTCATTATTTTCATTTCAGAGTCTGTTTGAGTCTTTGTTCAATTTGTGGATTGAGAAATATGGATCCTGTCGTCCAGAAGATCGATGAGGCAATCCTTCTGATTGTATTGCGGAGGCTGCGGAGAAGGAGACAGGAGGAGGAGAGAAGCAGCAGACGTCAATTTTGGGTGCATCCAATGGTATCCAATCGATTGTCTACAGGGTACTTTGCCAAAATTTATTCTCAACTGCGCTCATATCCGACAAAATTCCTTAACTTTACAAGGATGTCTGTGCCACTCTTTGATGACCTGTTGGAGAGGCTCAGGCTAAGGCTCACAAGGATGGACACCGTGATGCGTAGCTCTGTGTCACCGGAGGAATGGCTGCTAGTGACACTCAGGTAAGTGAATACACATATGGGTTATGGTTAGTGAATAGGGTCAGGGGTAGGGAATAGGGTTAGGGGATAGGGTCAGGGTATAGGGTTAGGAGATAGGGTTAGGCGATAGGGTTAGGGGTAAGGGGATAGGGTCAGGGGTAAGGATTAGGGTTAGGAGATAGGGTTAGGGGATAGGGTTAGGGGTTAGGGTTAGGGGTTAGGGTTAGGCAATAGGGTTAGGGGTTAGGGTATAGGGACAGGGGTAGGGATTAGTGTTAGGAGATAGGGTTAGGGGATAGGGTTAGGCGATAGGGTTAGGGGTTAGGGTCAGAGGTAGGGATTAGGGTTAGGAGATAGGGTTAGGGGATAGCATTAGGGTTAGACGATAGGGTTAGGGGATAGGGTTAGGGTTAAGGGTAGGGTTAGGGGATAGGGTTAGGGGATAAGGTTAGGGGTTAGGGTTAGGGGATAGGGTTAGGGGTTAGGGTATAGGGTCAGGGGTAGTGATTAGGGTTAGGAGATAGGGTTAGGGTTAAGGGTAGGGTTAGGACTTATTTTTATGCTTTTCTCTTTCAATAACTAAATTTGTTGTTATCTTAGGTTCTTTGCCACAAGACAAAGTTATGCCTCGTTGCATCATTACCTCCTCCTTGGCCTCACAACAGTGTCAAAAGTAACAAAGGAAACGTGTGGCAATATGGGAGGAATTGCATGATATTGTAATGCCAGAGTCAACAGAAGACATCTGGAAATCAGTTGTCGACACTTTTTGGGAGAAAACTCAGTTCCCAAATTGTATTGGTGCCCTTGATGAGAAACACATCAGGGTCAAGAAGCCTCCCCACTCTGGATCGTCATATTTTAATTACAAAAAATATTTTTTGGTGGTCCTCCTAGCATTGTCTGATGCACATCTTAAATATCTTTGTGTTGATGTGGGAGCATATGGAATCCAAGGTGATGCCCGCATATGTCGTGAGTCGGCCTTCGGACGTCGTCTACATGAGGGACGACTCAATATTCCTGAAAGCAGGCCTCTACCCTGCACTGAAGAACCCAGCTTGCCATTAGTCATGGTGGCAGATGAGGCCTTTGGACTGGCTGAAAATGTTATGAGACCATACAGTGGCTATGGTCTCAGCCAACGACAAAAGATCTGCAATTATAGGCTCAGCCGTGCACGCCGTATTGTTGAATGTGCATTCGGGGTGTGCGCGGCCAAATGGCGAATTTTGCTGACAAGTATGCAACTTGATGTTGACAACGCCATTAAAGTCTTCCTGGCATGCTGCGTTCTGCACAATTTTCTGCAGGACAGTGACAGAAATAATGTTGAACAGGAGCCCAGTAACCAACTTCGGAGGGTTCAATTTATGGACTTGCGTTCAACGGCACGTGTCATGAGCATTCGAAACCAATTTGCAGAATTTTTTGAATCCCCTGATGGAGAGGTATCATGGCAGAATGATTATGTTTAAAAAAAAATTGGAATACATCTAGCTTTGCTTTCTTGTGTTTTTGAAATAAAGCATTTCGAAATTAAAGTTTGTTCATTTTATGTCCATTTTTCAACGATTGTTCAACAAGTCCATTTGACTCTGCCTTCAGGGTAAGCCTAGGCAAAGCCCAAAAAGAGCTAGCTTACGCTTGTCCGAAGACAGAGTACGAAAGAGTCCTTTGCACTCTGCCTTCGGGGCAAGCAGAGTGCAAAGGAGTGCTGTTGTGCATCATATAAAACACAAATTGAACACATTTATTTTCAATCAAAAAAGATATTTATTATAACAAAATAAAAGGTTTGGGATCACAACTGGTGATAGGTGGTGGTGGATACTTGATCACTTTGAGGATGTGGGGATTAGGGACGGGGTAATGCTTGGGCCTGGCGATCAATCAAAAAATCCTGCTGGTAGCTGGGTACAGGGTATGAGGGCTGAAAATGGGAGGTGGAAGGTGGAAATTCACCCGTAGGAGTGCGGGGTGTAGAATGAGGTCTGGGACGGGATAGGTGGTGGTTGGCGTTGAGGAGGGGGCTGATATTGAGAGGGGGGTGCAAGCACTGCTGAGGTCCCAGGGGCCATCGGGGGATCATGAGAAGCATTATATGGATCGCATGGAGGTGGCCCACCACTTAGGTTTGCTTGTCGGTATTGCATCGCAATACCATAAATGGATCCATACAATGCTTCTCTTGGTCTCCCCCAATGTCCTCCAGGATGTGGTATAGGCTGCGGCAGAAGCAGGCGCGTGGGTTGCTGGTGTCCAAAAACGCATCCATACTGCGCCTCTCCTGCCGCACTTCCTGCAGCAGTGCTAGTAGTCTGTCATCTTCCCCCATATTGAAGCCGCCCCTCATCTGACGTCCACACCCACGGCCACGAACACCGCCACGATCGCGCTGCTCTCCACATTGTTGACTGGCAGTCGACACAGATTCCAAGGCCCAGGATTCCTGCAAAAGAACAAAAATGTTTACATTGACATGTACATGGACAGACAGACAATGAGATAGACAGGCAGACATAAGCAGTTACCTCATCTGTGCACTGAACACCTCCCTCACTCATTGCAAGTGGAGATCCAGTGCTCACCATGGGACTGGTCGGTCTTTCAACCTCTGCCTCTTCTGCAGCCACCTCTCTTTGTGTAATGTTAGAAGTTGTCCTGCAGACAATACAAAATGTATAAACATAACCACTTCAGCCCGGACCATTTAGCTGGCCAAAGACCAGAGCACTTTTTGCGATTCATCACAGCGTCGCTTTAACAATTGCGCGGTCGTGCAACGTGGCTCAAAAGAAAACATTGACGTCCTTTTTTTCCCTCAAACAGAGCTTTCTTTAGGTCAGGGGTCTCAAACTGGCGGCCCTCCAGCTGTTGCAAAACTACAAGTCCCATGAGGCATTGCAAGGCTGACAGTTACAAGCATGACTCCCACAGGCGGAGGCATGATGGGACTTGTAGTTCCGCAACAGCTGGAGTGCTGCCAGTTTGAGAACCCTGCTTTAGGTGGTATTTGATCACCTCTGTGTTTTTTTTTCTGCGCTATAAACAAAAAAAGAGTGTAATTTTTTTTTAAAAAAAGTTCTATTTTTAACTTTTTGATATAACACTCACTTTTTCACCATGAAAATTGGGTGCAAATAGCGTGTGCGTGTTATACGCCAATACTACAATTTCAGCTGCCTCGGAGGCAACGGGGGGGGGGGGGGCGGGACAAGTCCCGTCAGATTACATACAGTGAGAATCTCCTGTTTACTTGGCAGCCTCTGTAATAGGAAGTCAATAGATGGCAATGGCGAGGCTGCTGCATACATGGCAATGGCGAGGCTGCTACATTGATGGCAATGGCGAGGCTGCTGCATTGATGTGGACTAATAAGGCTCTATTGATGGCACTTGTGAGGCTGCAGGTGGGCATTGATCAGGCTGCATTGATGGCAATGGTGAGGCTGCAGATGGGCACTGACCCTTATTTTGCTTCAAAGTTCCTTATTTAAAATTTAAGTTTTTTCCTGAAACTTCCCTCTTAAAATGAATGTGCGTGTTATACGCCTGTGCGTGTTATATGCCGATAAATACGGTAATAAATATCCCCCCCCAAAAATATATAAATCAAAAATGTTTTCTTCAGTTTAGGCCGATATGTATTCTTCTACATATTTTAGTTAAGAAAGTTGGTTTGTGGAAAAGTTATAGCGTCTACAAAATAGGGGATAGTTTTATGGCATTTTTATTTTTTGTTTTTTTACTAGTAATGGAGGCGATCAGCGATTTTTATCCTGACTGCGACATTATAGCGGACACATTGGACAATTTTGACACATTTTTGGGACCATTGTCATTTTTACAGCAATCAGTGCGATTAAATTGCAATGATTACTGAAAAAATTACACTGGCAGTGAAGCGGTTAACCTCTTCCTCTCCGTGAGACGATCACCGGTGTCCCCACGGACATTGAGTCCGCAGGACCCGTGGTCGGACTCACGGACCTCGTGATGGGAACGCGCACCGCCACGGCGGCAAATTAAAAGGGACGCTCATTTGTGCAGCTGTGCCATTCTGCCGACGTATATGTACATGCGGTGTTCGGCAAGTGCCGCATCGGTGTTTTTGAGCGTTTTTGCACGTTTCTCTGTGTTTCGCATTTTTACAGCTCTAGCGCCGCGCCACAGAACGCACTGGTCCTGGGTTTTTTTTACAGCTTAAAAACGCCTATGCCATTTGCAGCTCAAAAATGCCTAGGTGGGCATGAAGCCATAGACTAACATAGACAGGTATTTTTAATCTGCAAAAAACACTCAAAAACGTGGCTGTAAAAACGTCCGTGTGCATGAGGCCTTAGTCAGGTGGCCGCCAGTTCCTAAATTGGCAGTGGCGTGACGTATAGCTCCAGTCTGATGTGTTTCATACCAACGCATATCTTCAAGGAACGCTATTTTACAACATAACTAATACAATAAATAACATTAGCCTATTATAAGTGTTAAGTATTATGCCCCGTACACATGATCAGACATTGATCGGACATTCCGACAACAAAATCCATGGATTTTTTCCGACGGATGTTGGCTGAAACTTGATTTGCATACACACGGTCGTACAAAGTTGTTGGAAATTCTGATCGCCAAGAAAGCGATCACGTACACCACGTACGACGAGACTATAAAAGGGCAGTTCAGAACCAAGCGCGGCACCCTTTGGGCTCCTTCTGCTAAACTCGTGTTAGTAAAAGTTTGGTAAGAGACGATTCGTGCTTTTTCAGACTCGTGGCTTTCAGATCGTTTTCTGCTGTTCAGTTTGTGCTTGTGAGTTTGTATCTGGTCTTCAGTGCATGCAGCGAGTACAATTGACTTGTCATTGTGTTTGTGTTCGTTCATTACTGATTTTCAGGTCGCTCTTCACAGGCCTTGCTGTTCTTCAGTGCGTTCTGTTACTTCGTTCTGAGCAGCTGACCGTTTTCTAGCCATGTTGCGTATACATACTCCTCGTAGAGTTCGTGCTGTGCGGGGGCTTGGTGTTAGGGTCCTTACCTTGACACAAGTCCAGTCCATGAACAGGGTGGGGAGGAGTTCATGGACCAAGAATTGGTTGCTCCAGCATGACCAGTTCTGTCACATGCCTTTGCTCTGTGAGATCCGTGAGAATAATCCTGACGATTTCAGGAACTTTCTCCGGATGACGGACCCCGTATTTCACCGTTTGTTGGCTTTGTTGACCCCTTATATCAGCAGACAGGATACCTGCATGAGGCAAGCCATCACTCCGGAGCAGAGGCTAGTCGCCACCCTGCAGTACTTGGCGTCGAGGAGAAGCTTGCAGGACCTTAAGTTCTCAACAGGCATCTCCCCCAGGCTCTGGGGTTCATTATCTGCCATAATTCAGGTCCTGCAGAAGGAGTATATTAAGGTAAGGTTTTTATCCTTTTACATCACATTTTATTGTATTTAATGTTTGATAATATATTGTATTTCTTTACTCATTCCCTAATTACCATGATTGTAATATGCTGTGAATGTCCCCTTTGTCCTCATGCATACTGGATTATTTGGTTATTTTTTTTTGTTCTTAATACATATTTGCCTTCACTTACCTCCCCAGCATGCTCTCCTGGCCCTATATTCACCTCGTGTAGTCACTTAACAATGTATTTTGTCAGCTCCATAGTAGTGCTTTACCCTAAATACCCCCTAAAATGTTTAAATTGTGATTTGTGCTTTAAATTCAGACAGAGTGCCAGAGGCTTTATTTTTGGGTCCCAAAATCATTTGGAACCCTCCCTCCCCCAACTGATAACTCAGCTGATACCAATCCTCTATCTATACTCAATCCTCTATCTGCTGACTTTTCCAAACCCATACACACTATACCCACCTCTTTTTTGGTCAGATTTATGGATGAATTCCCCAAAGCATGTAGTGCAAGGGCCCGCCTGAATACTTTCAAATCGTAATGTTTACATTTTTGGTATCCTACTATTATCTTGATAGGTAATAGCAGAATGTAAAAATGTGTACAGTGTGTATTTATATCTTTGTATTATGACACTTCTTACCTGTCCAGTGGGCTGCCAATAGTGTAAAGTAAGGAGGGGATGTCCAAAACATCTCCCCCCCTTGTAAAATTTATAAAATGGCCCATGGGGGGGGGGGGGGGATCTGATAGGTGGACCTTATACCTTTGTCTTGAAATACTCCCTAAAATAAATGTTATCCTGATGTTGGCCAAGAATGTTTGTGTCTAATCTGCTTTCCATGTTTATGTGCAAAATGATTAATATTTTTTTATTGCTTAACTCCACAGTTTCCTTCCAACCCACAGGAATGGCAGACTGTGGCCTCCCACTTTGCCCAGCGGTGGAACTTTCCTAACTGCGGAGGGGCAATTAATGGGAAACACATCCACATCGTCCCACCACCCAACTCGGGGTCATACTATTACAGCTACAAGGGGTTCAATAGTATAGTGACGTTGGCGGTGGTGTCGGCTACTTACGAGTTCCTGTATGTGGACGTGGGGAAGAATGGCCGGATGTCAGATGGTGGACTCATCGCCCAGACGGAGTTCTACAGGTGTCTCCAGAAAGGCAGCTTGGACTTGCCACCTCCAGAAGACAATGCGGAAGGACTTCCATTCGTCTTCATTGCGGATGAAGCGTTTGCGCTGGGGGGACCATCTTATGCGGCCATTCCCTATGAGGACCCTCACCCCGGACCAGAGGGTTTTTAA
Source organism: Aquarana catesbeiana (assembly GCF_042186555.1). NCBI lineage: Eukaryota > Metazoa > Chordata > Amphibia > Anura > Ranidae > Aquarana > Aquarana catesbeiana. Next base: position 596,430,347 of record NC_133325.1, on the reverse strand, counting down.
TTACCAGCTGGCCAGAGCCAGAAGAGTGGTGGAGAACACGTTTGGAATCATGGCCAGCCGGTTCCGCCTATTTCTTACACCCATACACATGGCGGAGTATAAACTGAATCACATTATCCTGGCTTGCTGTGTTCTCCACAACTTTTTAAGGAGAAATTCTGCCAACTATGCTGCCTCAGTGGGGCCTGAGGCCGGATATCATGTAAATGAACCAACCCTGATGGCGCTTGAAGCTGGCCGTCCTGGCTTGCCCCCCCCTGAGTGCCCGCGAGGTCCGTCTAAGATACATGGAATACTTTGCGGGTAGGGGGGCCATCAATATGCCAGACAATGTCTGAGACATTTTTTAAATAAAAAAATAATTTTAACTACTAAAATATTTGCGTACATTTACTGCTTGTGTTTCTTTTAGCTGACCCTGACTGAAATGTGTGTAGTCCTGAAAATGGCGTGATTGTGTAACATTAGAAAGCACTGTTGGGTGTTATTTACTAAAGGCAAAGACACTTTGCACTACAAGTGCACTTGAGACTGCACTGAAACTGCACTTGTAGTGCAAAGTGGATTTGCCCGTAGGAAATAACCCCCATTGTCACAGAAAACGCCAATTTTACCACAACAAAAGTTTGGGAGCATTGAAACAATAATCCACACATTCTTGATTATCAATCTTTTTAATACCAGCACATTCACATGTGCATTTATAAAAGGTTTTTAAAACAAACCAACATGTTTGTTGTATAACAATGTTTTGGGTCAAATTAATAAAAGTAAAAATGTTCTTTTAAGGTAAAACATGTTTAAAACCAACAAGAAATACACTAATCTGGAACTTACAAAGTTCAACTTTGTTATAAATTGAAGGCAATATCAGACATGAGTATTTATAAACTGTGTTTGATATTGCATTTAGATGGGGTGAAGTCACCCCTGGAAAAGCCAAATTTTGAATATGCACACAAATTGCCGAATGTCAACATGTGTTAGCTGCCATCACGGGGGATCAAGGGACGTGTTTTGGGGGTGCAACCCCTTCCTCTCAGCTGCTTTATTATTGAGGAAGGGGTTGCACCCCCAAAACGCCTACATTGATCTCCTGTGATGGCAGATAGCACATGTTGACACACTGTGTGCATCTTCAAAATTTAGCTTTTCTCTAATTTTCCAAAAAATGGTAAAAAATTTTCGATTCAAAAAACCAACAAAAAAAAAAAGGGATTTGGAGGTGTTTTAAACTCTCCCTAAAACATCAATGATGTTCTTCATTTTCTTTTGAACATCATTGATGTTTTTCTGGATGTTTTCCAATTCCCTATTACACCCCATGATCTCCCCGATCAGGATCTGGGCACTCTCACTGGTGAAATGTCCTTCATCCACAACAACACGATCACCTAAAAATATAGGAAAAAAAAAACACACCGTGTATTATAAATATGCCGGCATCCATCTCTTACCTGAGCCTGTGGTCGCAGACACTCACCTGTTGTAGTGACTATTTCCACCACGTCTCCTTCCTCCTCCTCCTCTGCTTGGCTTTGGGGGATTTCACCTTCTTCCTGAGGTGGGGGGTCTGTGGTCTCCTCGGATGCGTGGTGTCCTCCGAGTCTTTTCTCCCCTATGTCAAAAAAAAAAGGTATACTTAGCACACAGATATTTGGAAGTGGGGTACAATTGTCTCTTTTGGCAGAGTTCCAAGATGAAGAAATATTTTTTTCCTTTGTCAAGCTTGAATACTTACCTGTTTTGTACAAGCTTCACAGATGGAGACACCCCCATAGTATACACTGGAGCACCTGTGTGGGACCCCTAATAAAAAGAGTGTTCTTGTGTCCCACACTAGTGCTCCAGCGTCCAGATGTGTAAACAGATGCTGAGTGTCCTCTCCTTACACAGAATCTAGTTTGCATTTCATTCTAGTTACCAACCCATCTACACACCCAAATTATTTTAAGAGACTTTAGACTTTAGAAGACTTTAGGCTGACATTAGGGTTTGTCTTGTGTTGTGTCTTGCAGAGAAAATTGATCTAGTCAATGATCATGACTTTATGCCATTCTTCATAGATATGTTCAGGGAGCTGCCCTGTCTGTGGCAGGTAAACCACCCTGATTATTAGAACCAAACAAAGAGGAAGGCAGCGCTGGATCAATTGCTGCAATTTGTGAAGCCGGTGATTCCCACGGCAGACATCACCTATTTGAAGATCCTAATTGGTGCCATGAGGAGCACTTATCTAAGGGAGCACAAGAAGGTCCAGGATTCCCAGAGATCAGCAGCAGATGACATTTATCTCCCCAGGCTGTGGTACTATGACAGGCTGCATTTTCTGTCAGGTCAGACTGAACCCAGGCCAGCACTCTCCACTCTTCCTTCCACGCTTGCTTCCCTCCCAGCTGAGGCTTCTGACGTCCAACCTGGGCCTTCCAGGCAGCAACATGTGGAGGAGCCCAGCTTGAGCCAGGTATAGCATTATTCTAAATATTTCTGGTTGTTCAATCAATGATGTTAAATATATGTTAGTTTGGAGTACTAATTTATGATTGATGAAGCAAAAACTAAAACCATGTCCCTTTTTCATACACAGGGAAGTCTCAGCCAGGAGATGGCCGGGCCAAGCAGGATGATTGATACCCAGGTCCCTCCCCTCCATCTTCAAAGAAAAAGTGGCAGGAAGAGAAATAACATGGATGAGGCTGCAACTGGCCTATTTTGGAAGGCTACTGAGGCCCTCAGAACACCCCACAGTGTGGAAGAGGATTTTGCTGAGCTAACTGCATGCAAAATGATGCAAATGGAGGAGGGCCAACGCCTCTTATGCGAGTTTGTAATTTTGGAAACTCTAAATAAGGGGCTGAGGGGCCAACTCACATGTGAAAGCCACATTTGTCAGCTCACCCATGGTTCTCCTCCTCCTCCTCCAGGTCCTACTCCTCCTCCTGCCACACTTCCAACACCAGAGCCACAGCTGGGAAGGAAGTGTGTAAGGAAGACCAGAGAGTGATGGCCCTGGGTTCAGTCTGTTCTGGCAAAATATGCAGGCTCTTGTATGACCACAGCCTGGGGACACAGATGTCATCTACTGCTGTTCATGATCTCTTGGACTTCTGGACCAGACTGTACCCCTTATATATGGACTCCTCAGGCCACCAATTTTGCTGTAAAAGAATTGATGTCTGCCCTGGGAGACAAAGGCTTCGCCAATTTCAGCTGTTTATCCAGCGTTGCCTTCCTCTTTGTTTGGTTATGAGCCCTTAATAAAGGATTTTTTTGTTTCAATTATACTCGCCTATGTGTGTTTTCCTTCAAAAAGGACAGTTTGTTTGTGAGGAGGCAGGTACGTTTCAAAAATACAATGTGAAATTAACAAGAGACACCAACACCAAACAATCTCCTTGAGATTAAATAATACAAGATAATAATGGTGTTGTGGTAACTTGACACACAAAACACATCCAAAAATATTCTAGAGTAAAAAAAAAAAAAACAGGCTTGAAAAAAATACAAAACAAAAAAAAAAAAAAAAAAAAAATCTTTTTTGTCAGATGTGACGAATCAAAATATATTGATGAAATCATGCTAAATAATAAAGAAATAAGTTTGTCAGAACTCTGTGTGAATATGAGCAGCAAACCTACTTCATTCTTCTAGCATTATAAAGAAGAACAGAGTGTGCTGCATTAAACTATTTAAAACATTGCAGCGTGACGAAAGTGCTATATCCATTCCGAACACTAAGTTTACCAAACCGAGCAGTTCCGTCTCGGAATTTCTTCTGAGCATGCGTGGCACTTTGTGCGTCTGAATTGTCCACACACGGTCGGAATTGACATGATCGGATTTTGTTGTCGGAAAATTTTATAGCCTGCTCTCAAACTTTGTGTGTCGGAAAATCCGATGGAAAAAGTCCGATGGAGCCCTCACACGGAATTTCCGCCAACAAGCTCCGATCGCACATGTTCCGTCGGAAAGTCCGACCGTGTGTACAGGGCATTACTCTTCTTGGCTACCAATTCTTTTTTTTACCTGGAGTATAAAGAAGTGTAGGTGGTATAAAGAGACTTTGTATTGATATGAATAACAAGGTAATTGTGGTTAGCAGTTGCAGGCACTAGAATCCAGCAGACATTAAGGTAACACTGTATAACATTTATTAATGACATAGCGGTGCAGTAGCAGATTGCTTGCAATGGCACAGAATAGTATCAATAATTCAGTTGATACTGAACTGGCCCAGTTGAGACTGCTTTACCCAAGGACAGCTTCTGCTGGAGGGGTGGTGGACTCTATAATGATATAGTAGCACCTGTGTCCTGTAAGGAGTCTCCCAGAAGCTACTCCAGTGACCAAAATGTTAACTGAGTACCAGTAATATCCCTATACTATCTCTCCTCATACAGGAACCTCTCCCTGTGCTATTGCTCTCCCTAACAAGCAGTGTATCTGTCCCTCACCTGTCCACTTTCACCAGGCTCCATGAGCTCACAAATCCTATGTAAAGGGTTGTCTCACCCAAGATGGCTGCCAAAGATCATCAGAAGTGGCAGTTTCCCATCAGACAGCTGCTCCCTCTGAGACACTGTTGTGTAGCGTATCAGCCAAATGATCAGACCAGTTGTGATGTGCAAGTTCTACTTTACTAAACGATGGTAATCAACATAACATTGCATAGGGGATATCATATGAGCAGGGACAAACCAAAAAAATGAAACCTAGAGGGCACAGGATTATGTGTGATAACACACAGTGATATTCCTAAACACGGTTTACCTAGTATAAGTAGCGTCACGCTAGTCAAAAAACTGCATATATATAAAAAAAAGAAGGGGTTTGTCCCTAATAAGACAGTAGGGAACCAGAGAACCAAATGAGCGACACAGCATACAGTGTAGGGATAATAGAAAAAAATATTAAATTTATTAACCACTTCAAGACCGCCGTATGACGATGTACGTCCAAACTTTGAACGGGGATATTGTTGTTATGGCAGCAGCTAGCTGCCATAACCCCGGTATCCCCGTTTTCGTGCGGCGGCTGGCTGTCAGATAAAAGTGATCCCTGCGGCGGATTCGCCGCAAGATCACTTTAATCGGTGGCGGGAGAGGGGCCCCCCCATCCCGCCGCGATCTGGTGCCCTCCGCCGCTTACCGGAGTTGTCGGTAGCGGCGGAGGCGTTCGCGTCCTCTTCCGTGGTTTGTCTGGAGACGAGTGAGGCCAAGATGGCGCTCACTCGTCTCCATGACACTGCTGGGCGGAAGCGACGTCAAAACGTCACTTCCGTCCATGCCACTTAAAGGCACATTTTTTCAAATGTCATTTTTCTAAATTACTGTTTTTAAATTTTTTTTTTTATTGCATTTTAGTGTAAATATGAGATCTGAGGTCTTTTTGACCCCAGATCTCATATTTAAGGGGTCCTGCCATGCTTTTTTCTATTACAAGGGATGTTTACATTCCTTGTAATAGGAATAAAAGTGACACCATTTTTTTTTTTAAAAACAGTGTAAAAATAAATAAAATATTGTAAAATAAATAATAAAAATAAAAAAAAAATTTTTTAAAACCCCCCTGTCCCGATGAACTTGCGCGCAGAAGCGAACGCATACGCGAGTAGCGCCCGCATATGAAAACTGTGGTCAAACCACACATGTGAGGTATCGCCGCGACCGGTAGAGCGAGAGCAATAATTCTAGCCCTAGACCTCCTCTGTACCGCAAAATATGCAACCTGTAGAATTTTTTAAACGTCGCCTATGGAGATTTTTGAGGGTAAAAGTTTGACGCCATTCCACGAGCGGGCGCAATTTTCAAGCGTGACATGTTGGGTATCAATTTACTTGGCGTAACATTATATTTCACAATATAAAAAAAAATTGGGCTAACTTTACTGTTGTCTTATTTTTTTATTCAAAAAAGTGAATTTTTTCCCAAAAAAGTGCGATTTTAAGACCGCTGCGCAAATACGGAATAAAAAAAAGTATTGCAATGACCACCATTTTATTCTCTAGGGTGTTAGAAGAAAAACCATATATAATGTTTGGGGTTCTAAGTAATTTTCTAGCAGAAAAACCTGTTTTAAACATGTAAACACCTAAAATCCAAAACGAGGCTGGTCCTTAAGTGGTTAATGAGTAAAATTCAATAAATTCATCAATGGGAGGTAGTATTTATGAATGTGACATATCCCATGGCCACTGTGCAAAAAAACCAAAGGATATGGCAACACACAGCAATTAAAACATATAAAAAAATCATCTGGACGCCAGATATCTATGCACCGCTGTTCATGCCACGACTAATACGTTGATTGCAGTAATATATAGTAAAAAGTATGAATATATGACATGAACATCCATGCAGAGGTCCCTGGGGGGGGGGGGGGTCGAGCATACAGAATGTAGATGAAAAAGGGAGGGAGGGGTCTAGTGAGGGGCATAATGCAATTGCTAACTGTTGATGGAAGGAATGCCCACAAAAATGATGATATGCATTATATACTAGGAGAACAATGTCCATCGATGTATAATAATTACTTCCACAGAGGAGTTACTAGTATGCTGGTGGTGTAGGCCTGAAGACCTAAGCCAAGCCCTATGGGGGCTATGCGATGTCCCACACGTGTGACACGAGGACTGAAACTCTGGGGCAACTTGGGGAACCAAACCGAGAAGATCACAGGTCACACCGTACTGGGATTCCTAAAACAGTCTAGATTAATATTGCATATACATTCATCCGTCTGGATGGCAAAAAATGCCTTGCAGTCCTTATAGTACAGTAAAAAAGAAGAAAGATAAAAAAGAAAAATAAAAAAGAAAGAAGGACGGCGCCCTCTAAGTGCAGCATGTATGTTAAAAATATTTATTACAATAGATAAAAACACTCACATTTGAGTTGCTAAAAACCAGCATGTAAAGTAGTTTCATCCGCGTGCTCTCGGGGGATGTGGGTGTCACGGGCCAGTGGGGGGGTTCCTGGGATGTGAGTCCTGTGACCTGGGTCCTGGTAGCTGTTCCGGTGGTGCCGAGGGTCCTCAGAGCCTCCGGGTGGCCAGGATGTCGGTCATGGATCCTCCGTGTTTTGAAACATTAACCACCACCATCAAGTTCCCCTTCTCAGGAACCCCCAACCCACCCCCTTCCCCCCACCATTTTTAGTTATATGTACTCGGCTACCTCCATTGTGCGCCATATTAACCCCTTGATCTTATAGTACAGAACAGTAGAGAACACAGCAATTGAACATATAAGAACAATTCTACAAATGGCCAATAGATGGCAGTAGAGTTATGAACGAAGGTCCTTGGAAACTCATGGCTGCATGCATATGGGTTGACACAGGCTTCACACTAGCGCTGCTGCTGTTGTCTTCGCATAGTTGCCAACAGTCCCGATTTTCCCGGGACAATCCCGATTTTGGGACCCTCATCCCAATTTAATCTTGTCTCGATTGTTTTCATGGGATTTTGGGTTTGTCCCGAGAAAATCGGGAATGTTTTTGTGAAAAAACGGCAATAGCTCCACAAAAATGGCCGCCGTCGCCTCCACGAATGTATTTCCCCCTTGTGTTCAGGGGAGAGGGGCAGTACAGTGTACAATAGAAAATTCTATTGTACACTGAAGCTTATTGGCTACAGGAATTGGCGACCCCTCCCCCCTCTCCACTGAACACAAGGGAATGTTCAGTCGCCGCCGCCGCCAACCCTCTGCTCTGCCCCGTGTGTGACAGTGTCCCAGAGCGCCACTGATGGATGGAGCGGGGCTTGCTGGCTGGGGACAGTGCAATCATGGTCCTGGCTCCCCCCTTGCGATGAGCAGGGACACAGTCACAGACACCCTGATGGAAGGACTGGGGCTCCGCTGGCTGGGGACAGTGCACTGAGGGTCTTGGCTCCCCTTGCACCCCATCCCCCATGTTACCACCATACCTGCACCCCCCTCTCCCCCGTGTCACCACCATACCTGCTTCCCCCCCGACACCACCATACCTTATTACCCCCTCCTCCATGTCACCACCATACCTGCACCCCCCTCTCCCCCCTGTCACCACCATACCTGATTCCCCCCTCCCCCCGTGTCACCACCATACTTGCAACCCCTTCCCCCCATGTCACCGCCATACCTGTACCCCCCTCCCCCCATGTTACCACCATACCTGCAACCCCCTCCCCCCATGTCGCCACTATACCTGCAACCCCCTCCCTCCATGTCACCACCATACCTGCTTCCCCCTCCCCCCTGTGTCGCCACCCTACCTGTTTCCTCCCTCCCCCCTGTGTCACCACCATACCTGCACCCCCCTTTCCCCCCGTGTCACCACCATACCTGTTTCCCCCTCCCCCGTGTCACCATGATACTTGCGACCCCCTCCCCCCATGTCACCACGATACCTGCTTCCCCCCTCCCCCGTGTCACCACCATACCTGCGACCCCCTCCCCCCGTGTCACCACCATACCTGCTTCCCCCCTCCCCCATGTCACCACCATACCTGCACCCCCCTCCCCCCGTGTCACCACCATACTTGCACCCCCCGTGTCACCACAATACCTACAACCCCCTTCCCCTATGTCACCACCATACCTGCACCCCCTCCCCCCATGTCACCACCATACCTGCAACCCCCTCCCCCCATGCCGCCACCATACCTGCACCCCCCTCCCTCCATGTTACCACCATACCTGCAACCCCATCCCCCCATGTCACCACCATACCTGCAACCCCCTCCCCCCGTGTCACCACCATACCTGCTTCTCCCCTCCCCCCGTGTCACCACCATACCCGCACCCCCCTCTCCCCCGTGTCACCACCATACCTGTTTCCCCCCCTCCTTGTGTCACCACGATACCTGCAACCCCATCCCCCATGTCACCACCATACCTGCACCCCCCTCCCCCCATGTTACCACCATACCTGCAACCCCCTCCCCCGTGTCACCACCTTACCTGCTTCCCCCCTCCCCCCGTGTCACCACCATACCTGCTTCTCCCCTCCCCCCGTGTCACCACCATACCTGCACCCCCCTCCCCCCATGTTACCACCATACCTGCAACCCCCTCCCCCCATGTCGCCACCATACCTGCAACCCTCTCCCCCCGTGTTATCACCATACCTGCTTCCCCCCTCCCCTGTGTCACCACCATACCTGCAACCCCCTCCCCCCGTGTCACCACCATACCAGCTTCCCCTCTCCCCCCGTGTCACCACCATACCTGCTTCCCCCCTCCCCCGTGTTACCACCATACTTGCACCCCCCCTCCCCCCGTGTCACCACCATACTTGCACCCCCGTGTCACCACGATACCTGCAACCCCATCCCCCCATGTCACCACCATACCTGCAGCCCCCTCCCCCCATGTTACCACCATACCTGCAACCCCCTCCCCCGTGTCACCACCTTACCTGCTTCCCCCCTCCCTTCCGTGTCACCACCATACCTGCACCCCCCTCCCCCCATGTTACCACCATACCTGCAACCCCCTCCCCCCATGTCGCCACCATACCTGCAACCCTCTCCCCCCGTGTTATCACCATACCTGCTTCCCCCCTCCCCTGTGTCACCACCATACCTGCAACCCCCTCCCCCCGTGTCACCACCATACCAGCTTCCCCTCTCCCCCCGTGTCACCACCATACCTGCTTCCCCCCTCCCCCGTGTTACCACCATACTTGCACCCCCCCTCCCCCCGTGTCACCACCATACTTGCACCCCTCTCCCCCCGTGTCACCACCATACTTGCACCCCCGTGTCACCACCATACCTGCAACCCCCTCCCCCCATGTCACCACCATACCTGCACCCCCCCTTCCCATGTTACCACCATACCTGCAACCCCCTCCCCCCATGTCACCACCATACCGGCAACCCCCTCCCCCTATGTCACCACCATACCTGCTTCCCCCCTCCCCCCGTGTCACCACCATACCTGCTTCCCCCCCCCGTGTCACCACCATACCTGCACCCCCTCTCCCCCCGTGTCACCACCATACCTGTTTCCCCCCTCCCTGTGTCACCACGATACCTGCTTCCTCCCTCCCCCCGTGTCACCACCATACCTGCAACCCCCTCCCCCGTGTCACCACCATACCTGCTTCCCCCCTCCCCCCGTGTCACCACCATACCTACTTCCCCCCTCCCCCCGTGTCACCACCATACCTGTTTCCCCCTCCCCCGTGTCACCATGATACTTGCGACCCCCTCCCCCCATGTCACCACGATACCTGCTTCCCCCCTCCCCCGTGTCACCACCATACCTGCGACCCCCTCCCCCCGTGTCACCACCATACCTGCTTCCCCCCCTCATGCCCCTGTTGAAGACCCCCTTGGTCGAAACGCGTCGGACGATCTCCTCTTCCTTACGCTGCTTAGATTTTATTTTAATTGTGATCACTTTTATCCATTTTTTGTATGGTATTTTTAGAAATAAAAATCCCTGGTTTACCTGCACTATGCAGAAGCTTTTTATTTTTTATTTGCATATTATCCCGATGCAAGAAACTGCCTTCCAGTAGCCCTACTTCCATCACGGGGTCTGGATCAAATCTGTCCCCGGCTTCTCCTTGGAACACATCCTTGAGGTCTATTGGCTGATATCCAGTTGGCGGCCCTTCCTGATGTTTCTTCACCCCACCAGAGAAGTCAAGAAGGGAGACAGAGGTTCCACCGTTCCGGATATCGTTTTCCAGCCTAGGTTTGGCTCCATGCACCATTGACTCCATGTCATATGACAGTGGAGTCCACGTCATCTGGTAAGAGTACCCATCTTATCTTACTTCCTGATGTTTTCATTCTGATGCCCCATATCGAGATGTTGGTTTACAGCTACGGAAGTTCTGTACCCCGTTGTTGACTCAGTCACAGATCCACACCGTGCACCATTGACTTTATTTTCTAGTTTCACATCATTTTTTGGTCCATACCAGTTCCTCTTAATAATTTGAGTTTGGAATCATCCATTTACCATATGTGGACACTTTATACTGTGTTTGTTCATTTCATTTCACTTATGGTTTTTGCACATATGCTTTACTGTTCAGTACAGCATCTCTTACTTAATTGTTTCACTACACCCTAACTTCCTATTACTTCTTAGCGCTGCATTTTTTTCCCATTTACCAGTTATTGTTTGTCACAATGTATGCAGCTGCTGGCTCACATATATTTTATTTTTGCTATTAGAGCGCAGTGTTTTCTTATTCTCCTCTACCACCATACTTGCACCCCCCGTGTCACCACCATACCTGCTTCCCCCCTCCCCCCGTGTCACCACCATACCTGCTTCCCCCCTCCTTCCGTGTCACCACCATACCTGTTTCCCCCCTCCCCCCCCGTGTCACCACCATACCTGCTTCCCCCTCCCCCCATGTCACCACAATACCTGCTTCCCCCCTCCCCCCGTGTCACCACCATACCTGCTTCCCCCTTCTACCGTGTCACCACCATACCTGCACCCCCTCCTCCCCATGTCAACATCATGCCTGCACCCGCCCCCCCATGTCACCACCATGCCTGCACCCGCCTCCCCCCCCCAGTCACCACCATGCCTGCACCCCCTCCGGCCTAGTCACCACCATGCCTGTACCCCCTCCAGCCTAGTCACCACCATGCCTGCACCCCCCAGGTCACCATCATGCTTGCACCCCCAAATCACCACCATGCCTCCACCCTTCCCCAAGTCAGCCTGTAACACCCCAAGTCACCATGCCTCCACCCACACACCTCTCCCCCCTTGTCACCACTCTTGAGGAGATGTAGTTAGACTGCAGCCAACACTCCATCTGCAGCCAACACTCCGCTGGGGACACCTAACGTAAGAGGCACTCCGCCGGGGACACCTGATGTAAGAGGTACTGTACTGGGGACACCTGATGTAAGAGGCACTGTACTGGGAACACCTGATGTAAGAGGTACTGTTCTGGGGACACCTGATGTAAGAGGTACTGTCCTGGGGACACCTTATGTAAGGAGACACTCTGCTGGGGGCACCTGATGTAAGGATGGACTCTGTGGGGGGCACCTGATGTAAGGACAGACTCTGCTGGGGGCACCTGATGGCATCTAGTGGCAGGTGACACGCTCAGGGGTCCCACTGATTCTGCATTATGGTGAGTTGAATGATTTCATTCTATATTAATAATGTAATTCTAAGTAATAATAGAAATAATGCGCTTCAATCATCCTGACACCATAACAACCATGGTGCTGGGATGATTGAAACGCTAACACCAGGTGTTTGGAGTATCTTTATCTGCTGATTGTTAAACTCTGGAATACACATTGCTATTGTGGTGTAGGATCTGGGTCTGCTGTCCCTCCATCCCTCTCCCTCTACCCCCCTTTCCCCCTTTCCCTCTCCATCCCTCATTCATCTCAGAATCTAACCACACCCCTTTGAGCCACGCCTATTTAAGCCACACCCACTATTTTGTGTAAACCACATCCATTTTTGGTGCACCTCACTTTTCTTTTTCCTATGCCATGCCTACAAATGCATGCCCTGCCCCCTAATTATAGTGTGACTCCACCTACAGCCAAAAAAGTGTCCCAGAATTTTTTTTTACAATGTTGGCAACTATGTCTTCGGTCAGGAGGTTCCGGTGGCTGAAGATAGGGCACCCCACTGCATGGGCGGCCTCTCTAAACGGACTGTAGCAAAGTCCTCTCCAGTGACTAGGGCTTAGATAGATGCTGCGTGCTCTTGTGCTTACTGCTGGTGGCCCGCATACCAGACTTATTGGGGGAGAACCCAGCACATCGTGACAGCTAACTTGCCCAGTCACTGCTGTCCCATCAGGCAGGGTTTCTCTGAGCACAGGAAGCAGGGAGGAGCTGGAATTTATTTCCCCTGAGCGTGTTCAAGAGCTCAAGGGATGCTGGGAGCCCAGAGGATTTTGGGAGTTTGAATTAAAGGGACTTGCACCTGACTGTAGATAAAGGGGCACTCCGCCACACTTCACCCCACTTGAACTTGCTATTCCAGGCAAGTTTACAGACCATACAAAGTCGTCTTGCGTAAAGCATTCAGGTGGTTTCCCAAAGTTAGGCCTCTGGGAGCATCTCAAGGGTTGAGTTCCAGACTCTCCTCTACAAACAGGTGGTGGTACATCCTCACTTTCAGGCATTTCATTAAGCCTCTTGGGGCATCTCAACAGCTGAGGTTCTTCTTTAGCACCAGTCAAAGGCATATGCTCACTTTCAGGCATTTCAGTAGACAGTGGCCCAGAGGGCTCCACAGTGGGAATAAGAACCTGAGCCGGGCAATCATAGGGCTGCATGGGACTGTCTGAACCTGCATATTCTTCTGCAGGCCTTGGAGATAGTAGTGAGGGAACTGGGAGTAGCCACCATTGATGCTCTAATGGTGGTGCCACTGGTGTCCCTGGTACCTGTTCTTCTGGTCCTCTAGACAAGGTCTCAGGAATCTCTCCATAGTTTCTAATAGGCTTAAGGAGCTTACGGTGTAGAAGTTCTGGCTTGCCTTGGGTACCTTCTTTCTGGATGTCATAGACTGACACTCCTGGAATGGATTGCTGTAACACAACTCCAGGCACTTCCTTGCATGGAGTTTGTAGCTTGCCCTGCTGATATGCACCTTTGCGCCGGATCAGGACCCTGTTTCCAGAATTAAGGTCATAGACCTCTTTTCTTGACTCTTCTTGTTCCACCCAAGTTCGATCCTTAATAAACTGTTGGACTTCTGACACCTTCACTCTCGTATCCAAGATGCTGGAGTATACTCTAATTTTTCAGTGGGGACAACAATCCAGAGGTCTGTGGGGCCCCCAAGAGTACGACCAAACATAACGTGGTAAGGGGAGCGACCTGTCGCTGAGAGCACCGTATGGTTATACTTCCAGACCACTTCAGCCAAGTAATGGGTCCATCTGATTCTTTTCTCACGGGCCAGTCTCCTCAGCAGTTGTATCAGGGTACGATTAAATCTCTCACATGCTCCGTGAGATGGTATGGGGTCGTATGTGTCTTCTTGACACCTAAGGAATGACACCACTCCTTGAAGAACTCACTTTCAAAGCAGGGGCCTTGATCAGAATATATTTTCTGAGGGCAACCATAAGGGAGACAAAAGTGCTTCCATACTGTTTGAGCTGCAGTCTTTGCAGTCTGGTCACAAGTTGGCACGGCTACTGCAAACTTGGTAAAGTGGTCCACCATAACAAGGACATGGCGATATCCGTCACCCAATGTGTCCAGGGTAAGCAAGTCAACTGTTAGCACTTCCAATGGGGCAGATGTGCTCTAAGTCATGGGAGGTAACTGGGCTTCAGCCCCCTTTGTCACTGAGCATACCAAACAGTGCTGACATACTTGCTCAATCAACTGCAAGAGCCCCACAAACATAGCTTGCCTTTTGAACCATGCAAATATCTTGTGGACACCCCAATGTCTCCCTTCCACATGAATTCTTTCCGCCACTGGTCGTGCTTGGGCCTGTGAGTGATCTCATCTCTCAAAACGAGATGGGGTCACTCACTCAACAGTTTCTGTGTTTCTGGTAGCAGTTTTGACCTTTGTCTTCTACTAGGCCACCGCCGTAGCTGCACTGCCTCTTTTATTTGGGGCAATCACAGGGGTCATCCTTCTGCATCATTGCCCAGTTGTACTCTTCCAGTACATGGATGAGGTTCACCCATGGCCTACTCTTAGATCTTGCCCCCATCAAGGGTGGAATCTCTTCTTCTTCAGCCTCCTCATCCACATCTTGCTTTGGTTGTACCGAGGGGTACGCTGATAAGGCATCGGCCACCTGGTTACCTTTTCCTAGGTGGTAATGCAGGGAGAAGTCAAATTTCGCTAGACATGCCGCCCCTCTTTGTTCCAGCCCACTGAGTTTGGCTATATGGATATACGAAGGGGTTGTTATTCGTCCAGACTTTGAACCTAGCACTTGTGAGTTTGCAGGGTTTCTCTCCGTTGCATGAAGGCTGTGACTTGCATAAGCAATAACCCTTTCTGCACCATCTTGCACTTGTTAGAGCATGGCCCCCAGGCCCTGGTTGCTGGCATCAGTCCGTAGCCAGAAGGGAAGAGAGAAATCAGCAAATCCAATACAGGGGCTGACGTTAATGGCTGCTTTAAGAAGTCAAACGCTTCTTGATGTTCCGGTCCCCATTCCACCTTCTTGTGGCCCCCTTTCTGGTCTACTCCTTTTAGTAATGTCTAGAGTGGAGCAGCATGATGAGCGTAGTGCTTGATGAAACGTCAATAGTACCCTGCTAACCCTAGGAAGGCTCTAGCTTCAGTCACAGTTGTCAGGGCTCTCCACTCCTGTATGACCTTGATCTTCTCTGGGTTGAGATGCACTCCTTGATATTCGATCTCATGTTTAAACAGGTGGCATTTCTTTGGTTTAAGCTTCAATCCACACTGGTGTAGCCGGGCTAGCACAGCATCTAGGTGGGCAAGGTGTTCTTCAAAGGTGGCAGAGAACACCACTATATCATCTAGATAAATTAGGATGCTATCTAAGTTCATGTCTTCCAGACAATGCTCCATTATCCTCTGGAAGGTAGCCAGTGCATTGTTCAACCCGAAAGGCATCCTTTTGAACTGCCATAATCCCATAGGAGTGATAAAAGCAGTTTTTGGGCAATCTGCTTTGACAACAGGGATCTACCAATACCCACTAGTAAGGTTAAGTGTAGAAAAGAACTTGGCTTTCCCTAGGGCAGCTAGGGACTCTTTAATTTGTGGCAGAGGATAGGCATCTCTAGTAGTGACAGCATTCAATGGTCTATAATCTACACAGAAACGGAGGGTGCTGTTCTTTTTCTGCACTAAGACAATGGAAGCTGCCCATGGGCTCTTGCTGTTTTCAATTATGCCTTGTTGCATCATTTGTTCCAACATCTGCTTGACTTCCCGATAAAGATGAGGAGCTTCTGTAACGCTCCTGGATGGGTGGACTCTCTCCTGTGGAGATCTCATGTTCAATCCCTTTGCTACAGACTAGGTCAAAATCCCCCTGTGAAAGCACCGCTGACCATCTATCCACCGATCGCTTTACTGCTTCCGCTTGAGTGGGTGACAGTTCCTCAGTGGACAGCTGTAGAAATGGGAGTATCTGTTCTCCTGCCAATGCTTGGTCTATTCCTGCTGACCATTTGGCAACATTCACTTTTGCTACACAGCGTCGTCCATGGAACTTCTGGAGCTCTATGTGGTCCACTCTAGGAGTGATCACACCTGTAATTAGGGCCAGTTCTGCCACTGGTGTCCCTGGGGCAGGCGAAGTGGAGTAGTTTTGCCCTTACGCATCCTGACTAACACAGTGCCTTGTAGAACAACTGTGAGGGTTCTAGCAACAAACAGCGCCATATCTGAGGGTAAGGGTTCTACTAGGACTGGGACACCTTGCAGCTGATGGCACAATCCAACATTAATGGGAAGAACAAGCTCTTGTCAGGGAGGAATTACGATTTCTGTCCCAAAGGAAACCCTCACAACAGCAGCTTTGTCCTTGATGTTTGCTGTTATAGAGGCAGAGTCCTTTAGTGTTTCCAAAGCATGAAGCAGTTTTCTGACCTCCTTAGGTGGTCCCAGGTGGGTAGGGAAATGTTTCAAACACTCAGGCTTCAGGCCCTGGATAATATTCATGCCCAATATAACCTGCTGTCATCCTTCTCCAGGTGCTCGTGTGACCACCACACCTTTTTGGCCAAGGTCCTGCCCCCACAGTTTTTACTTTCATCCAGGTAATTCCGACCACTTCTATGGGAAGTTCGTTGGCAGCTGTCAGTGAGATCCATGGAGTACCCTGACTAATTTTTTTCTTCGGGAAGTACCAGTGGAACAAAGGTTCTGGTAGAATAATGACTTGCGACCCAGTGTCAAAGATGCACTCAACCTCCTGACCATCAAAGTATCTGTTCACCACAGGGCAATCAACCACCATATCCTCTATGCATGACTGGGGAGTCATTCCACTGGGCCCCCCCCCACTGCTAGACTTTTAGCGGCGGGGCGCTCTGGGTTTAATGGCTCCCTCTGTATTCTATCAGGGCAATCTGTCAAGCAATGCCCCTTTTTCTGACAGCCCCAACATAGGGAGAGTGACCTCTCTCATCTAGATCGTCTCCGGGGGGGTGTTTGCTTCCTCCAAGAGCGGGTGTTGTCCCTTGAATTGTCTTGTTTGTGTCTCAGCGTGACTAGTTCCATCTGGAGCTGGGCCATCCCTTCTGTTAGTTTATGAATGATCGCCTCCCATGGAGTGGTTCGTTCAGTTTCTGAAGATTTGTATGGTTTATCGCCTATGCTGGCCACGAGGACGTCCGTACTGGCACATCTCTGCTCTGAACACACGATAGCTGCCTCTAATAATTCGTGGAATTTTAAATTTGGGTCACTTCTGTCCTTTTCTTGAAACTTTTCCCTGACTTTGTCAGACAGAAGCCCATCAACAAACTGATCCTTCAGCCATCCATCTGTGTCACTCTACCCAGTGCGTCCTGGTCGCCGTTTCTCCTTGCGGCGGATCTCGGCTGCTATATCCTGCAATTTCAGAGTGTACTATGGAAAGGATTCACCCTCTCTCAGCTTCCTACTGATAAAGCGAGCCCTAAGTTCCCCCAATGCAACCGTTGGAGTGTACACTGCTTCCAAGCGGCTGACTGTCTTGTCTAAGGAATCCTGGTCCTCTGCTAGAAGGTGCAGAATTAACTTTCTTGCTTCCCCTTCAAGGGCGTTAATGGTCAGATCTGCCTGCTGAGTGGGTGGAAACCCATATGACCGTATCAAGCCCCGTAATCTCCTGATCCAGTAATCTAAATCCTGATCTGGTCCCGTGTACTTAGGAAGCTGTTGCAGTAGCATTCCTGCCAGCAATAGCGAATTAATGGCAGACTGTTTAACTCGTTCAGCGCTGCGGCCAGCTGACTCTGCCATCATACTGCTCCCCTGACCACTGACTGACATGGCTGACCCTATTTGTGACGCCAAGTGTTGTGTAGCAGTATCAGCGGAATGATCAGACCAGTGGTGATATGCAAATTCTACTTTACTAAACAGTGGTAATCAACATAACATTGCAAAGGGGATATCAAATGAGCAGGGGAGTATAGTACAGAACAGTAGGGAACATAACAATGGAACATATAAGAACAATTTTACAAATGGCCAATAGATGGCAGTAGAGTTCCTGATTTCAGTTCAGCTTCTGAGAGAAAGAAGACAATTATTTCTCACATCTCCACCTTATGAAGAAAGGTCCTGGGAAGCTCATGGCTGCATGCATCTGGGTTGGCACAGGCTTTACACTAGCACTGCTGCTGTTGTCTTCGGTCAGGAGGTTCTGGTGGCTGAAGATAGGACCATCCCACTGCATGGGCAGCCTCTCCAAACAGACTGTAGCAAAGTCCTCTCCAGTGACTAGGGCTTAGATAGATGCTGCATGCTCTTGTAGTCACTGCTGGAGGCCCACACACC
This sequence comes from Aquarana catesbeiana, assembly GCF_042186555.1. Lineage (NCBI taxonomy): Eukaryota > Metazoa > Chordata > Amphibia > Anura > Ranidae > Aquarana > Aquarana catesbeiana. The sequence continues at coordinate 596,411,909 of NC_133325.1, read as the reverse complement.
AGACTTAACGGGGGAGAACCCAGCACCTGGTGACAGCTCACTTGCCCAGTCACTGCTGTCCCATCAGGCAGGGTTTCTCTGAGCACAAGAAGCAGGGAGGAGCTGGAATTTATATCCTCTGAGCATGTCCAAGAGTTCAGGGGATGCTGGGAGTCCAGAGGATTGTGGGAGTTTGAATTAAGGAGACCTGCACCTGACTGAAGTAAAAGGGGCACTCCGCCACAACACCTACCGGGTCTGCAGAGGAACAATTTTCCTCTGAGCCTCTGCCTCATCTGTACAGTGGCACAGTGTCACCTACTAGATAGAGGACAAGTTGAATTTGTCTACAAGTGTCTTTACTTAATTGGATCTTACTCAGATTCTTCATACAAGGATGTCCAGTCTTCAGATGTCTTGCTTTATTGCAGAATGTGAGGTGAAAATGTAGAACACTCAAAGCATGATTCCTACAGCTTCTTAGGCTCACAGTCCCTGGACTGCTCAGAATCCCCATTCACACAGAACGTTGATGTTGCTTCCCATATAACAGAGTTTCTTGTGCATGCTCTGCATCAGGACTCTGACTGCAGAATTTAGACCAGTGCAAACTCTTACTCTATACTTCAGTATCCTCTAGCTTTTAGGGCCCACGCAGCAAACTTTTCTGAGCAAACAGCTTATCTCAGGCACTCAGTACTCAGAGGGCTGAGCCCTTAGGGCTTGGACCCTGTCTCGGGGACCCCTGCCCAGAACAGAAACTCATATGTATAGGAAAAAGACTAACAGAAAGTTGAGCGTGTTTGTTAAAGCTTGGTCCACCACTTTATAAAAACCACTAAAGCCCCGGTTGAATATCAAACCGTATAGGTCGGTTTAGTAAAAACCGGCCGTCATTTGACCAGTGTGTACGGCAGCCAGTCTGACAGAAGCCGGCCGAATATTCGGGTTTTGCCGAAGGGGCATAACTGAAAAAGGTCTGCCCATCTGCTTCTGATCAGCTCTGACCAGTGTGTTCTGGCGCAGGGGGGCGGAACACAATAGCTCAGTGGGGGAGATTGCTGTACTAACATTGTATAGTTAGTACAGCAGCTCCTCCCGAGCTCATCGGTTTTTTTTTCCTTCAGGCCTCTGGGTTGAACACATAAAAACTGCTAGTTTGTACCAGGCTTTAGGAATTGGGCAGCTAGTGAGCATATATCTAATACAGCACCCTGGAGTTTACTGAACAGAGTCTGACGGATAATGTTAAAAAAAAAAATAATAAAGAAAACATAAAAAAACTTCAGAGCACAACAATCTGAGAGAGACATTTAGAGACCAGCAAAATATAAAATGATTCAAACAGGACTTTGGGGAAAAATACCTAATATGGTAGTACCTTTTTACATAATAGTTTCAGGGGCAGTTGTCATGGTTTATACAAAACAGTTTCTTAAATATTGCAGTGTTTAGTACTGGCCAGCATCTCTAAACTAGCAATATCTCTCAGGGCAGTGTTTATCGGTATGGTCGCTGTAATAGAGCAGTGTACATAACCCAGCAGTTTTTCTGGTAACGTGGCAGGCCCTTTTGGTAAGCAAAATATTGCAGCTTACCCGTTCTTAGTTGTAATAATAACTGTAATAATTTTTTTTTCAAACTTTATCTTTCTTTTACCTGGTAGTTTGGCAAATAACATACTTCCTGCCTTAGGGTAACAACTCTCACCCACCCACAGTGTCTTCAAAAAGAGTCCTAGTTGTAAGCCAAGCTGGACTTCAAACGCATTTTCATTATCTCTATTACATGGAGGGTGGGCAATTAGCAGTTTACAGAAGAAAGATAACATTGTTTGCCATTTCATTTCCGCTTGCAGGAAGTGAAGAAATTGGAACAAGGAAAACCTGTCCCCAACAGGTAACCAAGGAAGAGGAAAAAGAGAGACATGGACTATCTTGGTACCAACTTGAACAGAATACACATATGTAATCTGTTAAAGTTGGTACCGCGATAGTCCATCTCCCTCTTTTTTTCCCCTTTGTTGGGGACAGGTTTTCCTTGTTCCAATTTCTTCAATTAATTTTGGATGATGGTACCCTTTTACCCTTATATATTTATATTATATATGAGGCTTAATCTTTATTGAGCTTGCAGGAAGTGATGACGCTGCATTCCTGGCAAAATCAACATGTATTTTTCTGTATTTGCTGAAAATGTTCTTTGCCTGAAAACAGAAGACTAATCCAGCCCCCACATCTGAGAACTCATTTAAAAGCCACACTTCTTATAAGTCACTTCCTTTAACAAGCTATACTCAACAGTCTTGGCTTTAACAGAATGTAGTCACTAGTTGTTTGAAACTAGTTGTAACTATAGCTTGCATAGTACAGTCTGCATATACCCCAGAATGTTATAAGGAGTGATCAGATGAATTGCAACCAATTGCGAAGTCCCTCTTTGCCATGCAAATGAACTTAATCCTGTAAAAAACATTTACACTGCATTTGTGAAGAAGGCTTCAGGGTGCTCAAGAAAGTCCAGCAAGTGCCAGGACCAACTCCTACAGTTGATTCAGCTGCGGGATTGGGCACCACTAGTGCAAATGGATCTTTTGTACAGATTGATTCAAAAATGGATAATTGGGATAATGGTGTATCCCCCTTTAGGAATGGTGTATAGAAATTTTTGATTTGGAGATATCTAAATATCTCAGAGTTTGGTAGATCATATTTTTCTCTAAGCGATGGGAATGAAAGGAATGATTTAGATGCTATGAAGTCATTTAGTGTCTGAATGCCTGATGTTGTCCAAGCTTTAAAAGAATTTGGGTAGATCCATGCCGGATAAAAGGCCGGATTTCTGATAAAAGAAAGGAGAGGATTGTGTGGAGATTGTAACTGATATTTGGTTTTTAGTTTATCCCAGAGAGATAAGAAGTGTTTAGTTATGGGATTATGAATTTTAAAGCGGTCTTTAGGATCAAGCCATAATAAATTTGATATTAATAGAGGGTCATTTTCTGAAGCCTCTATAAATACCCATAATGGGATTTCCTGTTTTGCATGGTATTTGGACAGACTGGCCAAATGTGCTGCTCTGTAGTAGTTAGTAAAATTAGGGTATCCCAGGCCTCCTTTATTTTTGGGAAGATGTAGTGTGTGTATAGGTATACGTGGTTTAGAAGAGCCCCATATAAACGAAGTTGCTCTTTTTTGTACTATTCTCAAAAAATAGGAAGGAATTGGAATAGGGAGGACTCTGAATAGATAAAGCAATTTGGTTAGAATAGTCATTTTGATTGCATTAATCTTCCCTATCCAGGATAAAGGAAGTTGCGACCATTGTTTTATTAGATTTGTGATCTGTCTTAATACAGGAGGATAATTGGTTGAGAATAAGTCAGAATGAGATGCTGTTAAATGAATTCCAAGATATGGGATTGATTTTTCTGCCCATGTGAATGGGAGTGCAGCCCTAGTCGGGATCAATTCCATGTTTGTGAGTGAAATATTAAGCACTAGGCATTTCTTAGGATTAATCATAAGGCCGGATAGGGCTGCAAATCCATCAAGAGCTGGTATTAAGTTAGGACCAGAGACCTGTGGTGATGATAGAAACAGTAATATATCGTCTGCAAATATACATAATTTGTGTGTAATACCTCCTACTTCAATGCCAGTTATAGTTTGGTTTGTTCTGATGTATTGGGCCATGGGTTCGAGTATAAGGGCAAATAATAAGGGAGATAATGGGCAACCCTGTCGGGTACCTCTTTCGATATTAAAGGCTTCAGATTTGTATCCAGCATATTTTATATAGGCTTTGGGTTTATTATATAATGCTTTGATCCATGTTAAAAAGTGGGGTCCAAAACCCCATTTTTGTAATGAATATTGCATATATTGCCAGGATACTGTGTCAAATGCCCTCTTAATATCGAGAGATAGAAAACATAAAGGGATTTTCCGTTTTTTAGCAATATGTGCCAATAACACTGCCCTGCGTATATTATCGCCTGCCTGTCTATTTGGCATGAAGCCTACTTGATCTCTATGTATTAATTTTCCTATAATGCTATTGAGGCGTTTTGCTATTATTTTTGCTAATAATTTAATATCGAGGTTTAACAGAGAGATAGGCCGATAATTCACACAGGAAGTATCATCAGAAAGGGGTTTTGGGATCATACAAACAATTGCCATTAGTGTTTCTTGCCGAAAAGAATGTCCATCTAGAAGTTTGTTAAAAGTTTCAGTGAGAATGGGAGAGAGTATTTCTGAGAATGTTTTATAGTATAAAGCCGAGTAGCCGTCTGGGCCTGGTCTTTTGTTAAGTTTTAGGTCTTTTATGGCGTTAGCAACTTCATCTATAGTTATAGGCTCATCCAAACTGCTTTTTTGATTCGGAGATAACTCAGGTAAGGTTATTTTTGAGAAGAAGGATTCAGCCTCTGTAGGATTAAATTCATTGTTTGTCTTGTATAAAGTTGTGAGATGTGAGTGAAATTTATGGACTATTTTAACTGGATTACAAGTGTAAACATTTTTTGATAATTTCAAACGTATTGGTTTGAAAGATTTGTTAGTTGAATTTAATGCCCGAGCCAAATATGTACCTGGTTTGTTTGTATTCATGTAGAAATTGTGTTTGGAGCGTTTGAGGGATTTATCAACTGACTCAGTGAGAAATAGATCGTATTCCAATCTAGATTTTTCCAGATGAGATTTTGTACTCTGGGATGGATTATCTTGAAATGATATGTAGGCTGCATTAAAATTGAGTTCTAGTTTTTTTTGCTAGATTTTTGCGTTCCCGTTTAAATAGTGTCATTTGTCTTTGTATTGTACCACGCAAGACAGGCTTATGAGCTTCCCACAGTGTTATTGGGGAGATGTCTGTTGTATTATTAATTGATATGTATTCCTTTAAAGCTTGTTCAATGGCCATCTGATGTAGTGGGTGTTTGAGCATTATGTCCGGTAAGTACCACGTTGGGTCATGCGCTTTTGGTATGGCTGAGGCTATAGTAGTGTATACTGCATTATGGTCAGACCAAGGAATCGGAATTATATCTGATGCAATAATTTCTGGTATCATTCCTATTGTTAGAAAAATATGATCTATTCTGGTGAAGGTTTGATGAGGGTGCGAGAAATAAGTGAATTTCTTTTTCATTGGGTTACTTTCTCTCCACGAATCTACCAGATTGTATTTGGAAAGAAGTTGAGAAAAAGGTAACCTAGAGGTTATTTTGGATGGTGTAAAAGGTGATTTATCTAGAAATGGGAGGAGGACCTGGTTCGAATCCCCACACATTATCACTGTTCCTATTTTGTGTGTATTAATCACTTGTAATATATGTGAGAGGAATGGTGTAGGTTGTTTGTTAGGAGCGTAGTAGGAAATCACCGTGATTGCTGTATCCATTATATAACCCATGAGTATCAGGTATCTACCTTCTGGGTCTTTAATTTCTGATGATAAGGTGAATGGTGTGGATCGGTGAAATGCAATTAGAGTTCCCCTTTGCTTGGTACAGGCAGAAGCCGTGTAAATTTGTTGATAAAAAGGAGAAATATATTTTGGAGTAGAATCTTTGGTGAAGTGTGTTTCTTGGAGGCATACTATGTGAGCCTTCTTGTTATGGAAAGTACGGAAGGCTTTGGTCCTTTTTTGAGGGACATTTATTCCCTGAACATTCAGGGAAAGTATATTCAGTGGTGCCATGGCAATAGATCAAATAGTTTTGACTTACTTTTTGTTATGCAGAGCTGACTGCGCAGATCAACCTGTGTGGACTGAAGAGATGAATAGATAGAAAAGAAACCAGTGAATTCTGGAGTAAAGAGTAAACAAAAAACATATGAGATTAGATGATACATTGTATAAATTATTTTTTGCAAGTAATCACAATTTACCCGTGAAAGAGAATAAATATCTCTCTCAGGGGAATAAGTGCCTTCGTCACACTCCCACATAATATGGTTGGGAGAATGAGGAGGGCTAATGGGGGTACACGGATCTTCCGCTTACAGGAGAGAAGTGCTATGTCAAAAGACATCAAAATGATGATTCATTAATTGGAGTGCAGAATATAGTTTTTGTTGAAATTATTTATTCCAGGGTGGTTGTATATGGTTAGTCTTGCCCTAGGCTAAATAATTCAGTTAGAAAGGTACTGTTAATAACTTTGGTATTGATGAAGATAGTTTGAATTATTTTGGGATTTTAACCCTTTTAGAGTAAACAATTACATATTTTATTCATATGTAACTGTTTAGATATGTTAACTCATAAAATTGAGGTTGTATTGCTTCAGATTAGAATAAACAAAAACATAATTCTAGGAACTAGTTAGGTAATAATATATTTGTTTTAAGAAAAGAAAGAAAAAGCTTCCATTACTTCTGGATTATTGAACATATTTGTCCTAAAAAGTAATAAATCTATTGTTATTACCTGATAATATATAACTGAACAAGAATTTCCTTATTTCACTTATATATTCTAAGGCTATATGAATCAGAAGTAATAAGAAATATAACTGGAATGTAACATGATCCCACACAGTGTGTGACTATCAGAATGCAGTTACATTCAGTTATAAATACAGGTTTTTTATAGAGAACCATCTCTTAGTATAATAAATGAAGAGATATCAGGAATTAGGATGTCAGTCCATTGAATCTTCTTGGTCCATGGATGATGTGGCATAACGGCCTCTTTTGTGAGAATGATGATTCCCATTTTGTTCTGAAATTTTCTGGGTGCTGCCTGAAGGTGAAGATGACGCCATTCTTCTGCGTGTGGGAGTGTTGCTGCTTGTGGGTTCTGTCAGATTTAATTTTAAAAGGGTTTGTTGTAGTTCATCTGCTGATCTGCTTCTGTAAATTGTACCTTGGTAGTTAAATCTGACTGAAAAGGGGAAGCCCCATTGATACATAATGTTGTGGCGTTGCAGTTCCATTAGTTGGGGTTTCATGGATCGTCTTTTAGTAATAGTAAGTTGGGATAGGTCAGCAAAAATTTGATAATTGTGTCCTTGAAAATTAAGTTCCTTTTTTTCTCTTGCAGCAATTAGTATTTGTTCTTTCGTTCTGTAATAATGAAATTTTGTGATTATATCACGTGGGGGTCCATATTTCTTTTTGGCTGTGAGGGCTCTGTGTACTCTGTCCAGTTCTAAACGTTCAATAGGGATATCTGGCTTTAGTTCTTGTAATAGAGCAGTAATAGTAGATTGCAGGTCTGTAACAGTTTCAGGTATTCCCCTTATGCGCAAGTTTGAACGTCTGGCTCTATTTTCGTAATCTTCGAGCTTAGTTTGAAGTATTAAATTCTCTTTTTTTAATTGTTCCAATTCTGTTATATTTTCTTGGGTTGTAATTTCAATTTCATCCATTTTTATTTCTAAGGCTGCGGTGCGGTTTCCCAGCTCTCTTATTTCTTTGGTTAGGCTTTTTGTTATTTGGTCTGAGGTTTGTTTTAAAGCCTTATGAAGCATCTTTTCAAATTGTAATAATATTACTGGGGATACTGAGGAGGCTTGTGGAGAAGTTTGTGAGAGGATTTGTTCTGTATCTGACTCAAATGGAGAGTCTTGCTGTGACATTTTCTGTCTGTGAAAGCGCCCTGATGCTGTATATTGTGAGGTGACTGGAGCTGCTTCAGCTGCAGTGAGTGCCTGTGAGCTCTTTGTGAGGTGATTTTTATTTCTGCCACGGTTTCCTCCCCGTACCATATTTCCTGCCCAAACTTTCACAGTTTGTTCCCTGGGGCAAAAAGGTTCAAATGGATACCTTTTGAGCCTGCAGGCTCCGCTTTGTCCTTCTCTCCTCAGCAGTGTGGAGCTCTAACAATGCATGTCTGCTCCGCTAGGCTCCGCCTCCTGCCCCCCTTAAGCAGCAGACTTTGTGAAAATTAACATTTGTGTCAGTCTCAAAACTTTTGGCCACAGCTGTAAAATATACCCTTTAGGTTTCCCCAAAAAGTATTTAATACTGTGGGTGGATTTAACTAAAATGTTAACATCAAAATGTTATACAAGATCTTGCATAATTCCAAGAGCGATAACTTTGTAAATCCTAAACTGAAAACTTGTGACTCATTGAAGCAGTGAATTGCTATAAAAGAAATCCATGCTCAAAGCTCAGTGACAGGATTGCTTAATGGTAATACATTACTTAGACAGAGACTTCATATATTATATTTACTTTTATATTTGCTTTAACAGTAAATGAATTTTGTTGTAGAAGTAAAATTAAAATGTCCTCCTTTGTAATCTGAAGTGATGGATTTGTGATCATGTTTGTACAATTATTGCATTGACTTTGAATGTGTTTCTATGGTATTTTGTATTACAACAGATAGCTATAGGTAACTCAAACAGGTAAAGTACTTTTTGTTCAATGAGGTTATATCTGTCAAGTCTTCCTATTTAACCAGTTCCCGACCGGCTTGTGTACATATACTGCGGCACAATGGCATCGCTGCGTAAAACTCCGTATATATACGGGGTTCCTTTAAGAGCCACCAGAGGGCGCCCGCTGCATGGCGGGGGACCCGTTGCGAGTGGCCGGTAGTCGCGATATACCCACTGGCAATGTGCGATCACGCGCACGAGCGCCAGCACGGGGATTTGTGTGTCAGAGGAGAGGAGACATGTCGTTTGTTCCTAGTAAGTAGGAACATCGAAATGTCTCCTTTCCTACTCAGTCCTATCCCCATACAGTTACTCAGTCCTATCCCCATACAGTTAGAACACACTGAGGGAACACACATTTAACCCCTTGATTGCCCCCTAGTGTTAACCCCTGCCCTACAAGTGTCATTTACACAGTAATCAGTGCATTTTTATAGCACTGATCGATGTATAAATGTCAATGGTCCCAAAAATGTGTCAAAAGTGTCCGATCTGTCCGCTGTAATATTGCAATACTGCTAAAAATCGCAGATCACCGCCATTACTAGTAAAAAATAAATTAATTAAAATACCATAAAAATGCCATAAATCTTTCCCATAGTTTGTAGATGCTATAACTTTTGCGCAAACCAATCAATATACGCTTATTGTGATATTTTTACCAAAAAATATGTAGAAGAATATATATTGGCCTAAACTGATGAAGAAACTTCTTTTTTAAAAATATTTTTGGGGATATTTATTATAGCAAAAAGTAAAAAATAATGTTTTTTTTCAAAATTGTCGCTCTTTTTTTGTGTGCTCTTGTGCTCACTGCTGGAGGTGATCAAATAGCACCAAAAAAAAAAAGCTCTATTTGTGGGAAATAAAGGACGCAAATTTCGCTTGGGTACAGCATTGCATGACCGCGCAATTACCAGTTAAAGTGACGCAGTGCCAAATTGTAAAAAGTGCTCTGGCCAGGAAGGGGGTAAAACCTTCAGGGGCCGAAGTGGTTAAAGTGTTACTAAACCCACAACAGTAAAATCAGTCTGTATATGCAGTAAAGCATGATTATTACTCTGTGGAACCTAAGGGGTTAATCCAGTGCATTGTGTAAAAAGGCTGTTTGATCCTGCCTTCTCTGATCCTCCCCTTCTTCCACAGTCCCTAACCCATCTCCTGATACTACAGAACTTTGGGGCACTCTGCACATGCTCAAGTTTGTGTGTATTGCTAGAGAATTTTTTTTTCATGGGAGGGTACATGTGATCAGCAAAGGGCCAAACAGCACTGTCCAGACAGATTGTGAGGGGTCATGCAGTCTCATAGGACAGTCAGAGGAGAATGAAAACTCCTCCTTTAAGCTTTAACCAATGCTCAGCTGGACACTGATAGAAGTCACAAGACTGCTATACTGTATACTGCTGATAAAAAAGGTATTTAGCAGTTTTTAATGAATGAATGAAAGATTTGTATAGGGCTGCAAATGCGAACTGAATTGCCTCAAGGTGCTTGATCCCTGTTTATAGTCCTGTTTCTTAGAAGAGATGGGTCTTGAGTTTTTTTCTGAAGGCCCGATGATTTTCTTCCATGCGGATGTTGGCGGGTAGAGTGTTCCATAACCTTGGTCCTTGGACTACGAATCTTCGTTCTCCCTTTGATTTGTAGCGGGACTTGGGAATGACTAAGATATTTGCATTTTCATGTTCTGTGTACTCTGGGAGCAGGGCCGCCATCAGGGAGGTACAGCCCATACACCTGTAAGGGGCCCGAGCATCAGGACGGGCCTGGCCAGATGGGAGAAGGCAGGGACGGGTGCAGGGGAGGTCCGTGGCTGCTCTGGCTTTCTGTATGTGTGTGTGAGTCAGCAGCTCCAGCTCTGTGTCATTGAGCTGACATTGGGCTCTTTGCTGCCACCTCTGGCAAATTCCTGCATGTGCACTCCTTGTGTGTGCTGCACAAAAACTGGGACCAGGAACACCACCTAACAAGTAAGGGCTTTTGTACAAGTGAAGGGGGGGTTGTGTTCACGTGTGTGTCTGTGTGTCTGTGTAAATGTGTGTGTGTCTGTGTACGTGTGTGTGTGTACATGTGTGTGTCTGTGTACATGTGTAAGTGTACATGTGGGGAGGCTGAGAGTGTACAGGTGTGAGGGGGCTAAGAGCGTACAGGTGAGAGGGGGCTGAAAGCGTACAGGTTAGAGGGGGGTGGGAGCATACAGGTGTGAGGGGGCTGAGAGTGTACAGGTGAGAAGGGGCTGAGGGCATACAGGTGTGAGGGGGCGCTGAAAGCGTACAGGTTAGAGGGGGGTGGGAGCATACAGGTGTGAGGGGGCTGAGAGTGTACAGGTGAGAAGGGGCTGAGGGCGTACAGGTGTGAGGGGGCGCTGAAAGCATACAGGTAAGAGGGAGCTGAGGGCATACAGGTGAGAGGGGGCTGAGAGCGTACAGATGAGAGGGGGCTGAGAGTGTACAGGTGTGAGGGGGCTGAGAGCGTACAGGTGTGAGGGGGCTTAGAGCCTGCAGGTATGAGGGAGGCTAAGTGCGTACAGGTGTGAGGGGGGCTGAGAGCGTACAGGTGTGAGGGGCTGAGAGCGTACAGGTGAGAGGGGACTGAGAACGTACAGGTGTGAGGGGGCTGAGAGTGTACAGGTGAGAAGGGGCTGAGGGCGTACAGGTGTGAGGGGGCTGAGAGCGTACATGTGTGAGGGGGGGGCTGAAAGCGTACAGGTGAGAGGGGGCTGAGGGCATACGGGTGAGAGGGGGCTGAGAGCGTACAGGTGAGAGGGGGCTGAGAGTGTACAGGTGTGAGGGGGCTGAGAACGTACAGGTGTGAGGGGGGCTTAGAGCGTGCAGGTGTGGGGGGCTGAGAGTGTACCATGTGTGAGGGGGCTGAGAGCGTACCATGTGTGAGGGGGCTGAGAGCGTACCGATGTGTGAGGGGGCTGAGAGCATACCAATGCGTGAGGGGTTATAGAGCGTACAGATGTGAGGGGGCTGAGAGCGTATAGGTGAGAGGGGGCTGAGGGCATACAGGTGTGAGGGGGCTGAGAGCGTACAGGTGTGAGGGGGGGCTGAGAGCGTACAGGTGTGAGGGGGGGCTGAGAGCGTACAGGTGTGAGGGGGGGCTGAGAGCATACAGGTGTGAGGGGGCTGAGCGCGTACAGGTGTGAGGGGGGCTGAGAGCGTACAGATGTAAGGGGACTGAGAGCGTACAGGTGAGAGGGGGCTGAGAGCGTACAGGTGAGAGGGGGCTGAGAGCGTACAGGTATGAGGGGAACTGAGAGCGTATAGGTGTGGAGGGCTGAGAGCATACAGGTGTGGGGGGCTGAGAGCGTACAGGTTTGAGGGGAGCTGAAAGCATACAGGTGTGAGGGGGCTGAGAGCGTACAGGTGAGAAGGGGCTGAGAGCATACAGGTGAGAGGGGGCTGAGAGCGTACAGGTATGAGGGGAGCTGAGAGCGTACAGGTGTGGAGGGCTGAGAGCATACAGGTGTGGGGGGCTGAGAACGTACAGGTTTGAGGGGAGCTGAGAGCATACAGGTGTGGGGGGATGAGCGCGTACAGGTTTGAGGGGAGCTGAGAGCATACAGGTGTGAGTGGGGTGAGAGCGTGCAGGTGAGAGGGGGCTGAGGGCGTACAGGTGTGAGAGGGCTGAGAGCGTACAGGTGTGAGGGGGCTGAGAACGTACAGGTGTGAGGGGGCTGAGAACGTACAGGTGTGAGGGGGCTGACAGTGTACAGGTGAGAGGGGACTTAGAGCGTACAGGTGTGAGGGGGCTGAGAACGTACAGGTGAGAGGGGGCTTAGAGCGTACAGCTGAGAGGGGGCTGAGGGCGTATAGGTGTGAGGGGGCTGAGAGCGTACAGGTGTGAGGGGGCTGAGAGCGTACAGGTGTGAGGGGGGCTGAGAGCGTACAGGTGTGAGGGGGCTGAGAATGTACAGGTGTGAGGGGACTGACAGCGTACAGGTAAGAGGGGGCTGAGACCGTACAAGTGTGAGGGGGGCTGAGAGCGTACAGGTGTGGGGGGCTGAGAGCATACAGGTGTGGGGGGCTTAGAGCGTACAGGTTTGAGGGGGGCTCAGAGCATACAGGTGTGAGGGGGCTTAGAGTGTGCAGGTGTGAGGGGGGCTGAGAGCATACAGGTGTGAGGGGGGCTGAGAGCATACAGGTGTGAGGGGGCTGAGAGCATACAGGTGTGAGGGGGCTAAGAGCATATAGGTGTGAGGGGGTGAGAACGTACAGGTGAGAGGGGGCTGAGGGCATACAGGTGCGAGGGGGCTGAGAGCATACAGGTGTGAGGGGGCTGGGAGCGTACAGGTGTGAGGGGGGCTGAGAGCATACAGGTGTGAGGGGGGCTGAGAATGTACAGGTGTGGGGGGCTGACAGCATACAGGTGAGAGGGGACTTAGAGCGTACAGGTGTGAGGGGGCTGAGAGCGTACAGCTGAGAGGGGGCTGAGGGCATATAGGTGTGAGGGGGGCTGAGAGCATACAGGTGTGAGGGGGGCTGAGAGCTTACAGGTGTGAGGGGGCTGAGAGCATACAGGTGAGAGGGGGCTGAGAGCATACAGGTGTGAGGGGGGCTGAGAGCTTACAGGTGTGAGGGGGCTGAGAGCATACAGGTGAGAGGGGGCTGAGAGCGTACATTTGTGGGGGGCTGAGAGCGGAGAGCGTACAGGTGTGGGGCTAAGAGCGTACAGGTGTGGGGGGGCTGACAGCGTACAGGTTTAAGGGGGGCTGAGAGCGTACAGGTATGAGGGGGCTGAGAGCGTACCGGTGTGTGGGGGGCTGCGAGCGTACAGCTGCTGGATTGGGTTGTTTCTTTTGAACAAAATATAATTTCCTACTGTTAAACCTTGAAAGCACTAATGACTTATAATACACTGTGCATTTTCATAAATGACGTTGTATGAGTGTTAATATAAAAGTGTGTACACTGAAGGACTTGGTGGGATGGCTAGTGGGCGGATTCGGTGGGACGGCCAGTGGAATGTTTGTGGTCTAAAGCTGTCTAAGGGGCCCCACAATTTCTGATGGCTGCCCTGTGTGGGAGACCAGATATAGTAAATACAGGGCCTTGGGTTTAGTAACACTTTAATAAGAATTAACATAGCCCTGGAGCTATAGGTGATGGTAAACACATACTGTGGATGATCATTCTTTCTGTTGGTGCACACTTAGCTTTTTGTCCCTTATTTTTAGCCCATATGGCAAAAAATAATGCCCTCTGCACACAGGATTTTACTTACCTACACTTACTTTACTATTTGGAGCAGTGTTTAATGCAAAACTGTATTCACCTCTTCTCAAGCAATACGACATCCACAACCTCCATTGTTGATGCCAACATTTACTCACTGTCTTCTTTCAGTATGCCTCAACACTACAAAATTAATTGAACAGTTTGTAAACATTGAAGTAAACATCACAGCAGAAAACATGAAAAGGCCATATCACATCTATCCATTTGAAGCTAGACATGTGCAGAATGAAAAAATGTGTTTAGTTTCGTTTTGTTTCGATTCATTATTTACATAAATTCGTTTAGTTAAATTAGTTTAACCACTTCAATACCAGGCACATTTGTCCCTTCCTGCCCAAGCCAATTTTTAGCTTTCACCGCTGTCGCATTTTGAATGACAATTGTGCGGTCATGCTACGCTGTACCCAAACAAATGTTTTATCATTTTGTTCCCACAAATAGAGCTTTCTTTTGGTGGTATTTGATCACTGCTGGCATTTTTATTTTTTGCGCAACAAATACAAAAAGACTGAAAATTTTGAAATTTTTTTTTTTCTTTGTTTCTTTTATAAAATTTTGTAAATAAATACGTTTTCTCGTTCACTGATGGGCACTGATAAGGCTGCACTAATGGGCACTGATAAGGTGGCACTGATGGGCATTGATGAGGTGGCACCAATGAGCTGGCAATGATGGGCACTGATGATGGGCACTGATAGGTGGCACTGATGGGCACTGATAGGCGGCACTGATGGGTACTTACAGGTGGCACTGATAGGTGGAACAGGTGGGCACTGATTGGCACTGATAGGTGGGCACTGATGGGCATGGATGGGCACTGATAGGTTTCACTGATGGACACTGATGGGTGGCACTGATGGACACTGATAGATGGCACTGCTGGGCATAACTGATGAGGAGACATCTGGCAGGCACTGACTGACTGTCACTGACTAGCAAGATGTGTGGGCACTGTTTGGCCTTATTTGGGCACTTACTGGCATACCTGGCAGTCCAGGATGGCATCCCTGTTCATCCATCTGTTGTGGGAATCCCCGGTGGTCCTGGTGGTGTCCTTGGTGGTCCAGTGTGGGCATTCGCGGGGGGGGGGGGCTGCGTTGATAAACAATCAGCGCAGACCCCCCCTGTCAGGAGAGCCACCAATCGGCTCTCCTCTACTCGCATCTGTCAGACGCGAGTGAGGAAAAGCCGATCAATGACTCTTCCTGTTTACATCATGATCAGCCATGGCTCTTTACCAAGACACAGACAGTGAGGCTTGGGAGCAAGCCCTCACGAGTATCCCTATAGGACACAGCTTTCTATAGGGGCACCCGCACTTGCTGGTGGGGACCCGAGAAGAGGAGGTTGGGGGCCACTCTGTGCAGTTCCATTGCACAGAGCAAGTAAGTATAAACCTGTTTTGTTATTTTAAAAAATGCATTTACAACCACTTTAAAAGGGGGGCAGAGCAGGAGAAGTATCTCACCATAATGTTTATAGATTTCATTGGGCAGGCTTTCCAGACTTGGCCCTTTGCTGTTGGGGAGAGATGCAACCTCAATCTCAAATTCTGTCAATGTCAAAGGAGCATTCAGCATGCCTTTGTCTGCTGAAGATAGAAGAGGTAGAGTGATACGGTCATGGAAATAGAATAATTTGGCATTAGTATAATTAACTTGGGAAGAGTACAACTCTTGGTTAAAGGACCTAAAAGTCTCCAATATATATGTAGTTTGGGTGTAACGTTGGCCAGTGTTGGCCTGTATGGTGCCTACATAAGGAGTGGCTGACTGAGAATGAGCAATTTTAGCTAGAAGCTTCTCAGTCTTCTCCCCTTCCACCCATGAGAGGTGCTTTTTAAAAGAATTGTTTGTGATGTACCCTTTTCAATAACAGTTGTTGGGATTGTGAGAGGTAAGCAGAGACATCCAGAAGTGACTATTTACTAAAGGCAAATCCACTTTGCACTACAAGTGCACTTGGAAGTGCAGTTACTGTAGATCTGAGGGGGACATGCAAGGAAAATAAAAAACAGCACATTTGCTTGTACATGATTGGATGATAAAATCTGCAGAGCTTCCCCTCAGATCTAAAGCGACTGCACTTCCAAGTGCACTTGTAGTGCAAAGTGGATTTGCCTTTAGTAAATCAACCCCTAAGTCTCCACCTAGCACCACAAGGTGCCTGGTTGATCGTAACTGATTGTAGTAATGGGGAGTAGTCAGAGGCACTTCTCACCTTGATATCTACAGAAGTAATATAAGGAGGAATTTCAGGGGAGCCCAAAACAAAGTCATTTTAAGATACAGCATTGTGGGATTTAGAATGCCAAGTATGCTGAAGATTGGTAGGATGTAGGGCAGGTGAAAGATCGTGGAGACCCAACTCCCTGTATAGCTTATCTAAGAGTGTTAACGTGTGCAGGTTGATGGGACTAGAGGTCAGGAGCCTGTCCAGACTGACATCAAAACATTAATAAAGTCTCCCATGACTAGAACAGGTAGTGGTAATTTATCAGATGGAAATTAGCGAGCAGACAGTGGGTACAGTGGGTGAGAGCACAGTGGGTGAGTAGGGAGGCAGTATGTAGATATTTGCAACAATACAGCACATATTGAACATAAATCGATATATCTACCTTGTTTGTCTACTTCCACCTGTTCACAGGATAAGCAAGTGCCACTACAAAATTGACACACCTCTTGCGTAAGAGGAGTAGGTGGAGTGGTAAGTGAAGTTAATGCACTGTCGCTCTAGAAACCTGTTGGTTTCAACAGTGCATGTGTCTGCTGTAGACAGATTAAGGCAGGCTTAGATAATATTAAGGTGTCAAACACAGACTGATGTTTTCAAAGAATCATTAGTACCCCTTACGTTCCAAGAGAAAACTCTGAATGTATAACTCGACATAAAAGATCAATAGGTAGGTCCATGATTGTGTATCTTGGGAGGTGAAAGTTCAGTGGTGTAGAGGCAACTGAAGGGCAGTATGTGAACTGCAACAAATTCAGGTGCTGTGCTGCAGTGAAACAGCAGAGAACAAAAAGGGAACACAGGAACAAAAACAACAAAGAAACTGTAACCTAGGGCTTGAGCACAACCCCAGAATGATATCCAGTAGAAAGCTCAAGTGAAGTATGTGCATAAAAAAAGGTTGACAAACAGCTCCCCCAGGGGAAAAGTGGGTTAGATCCATAAACTGGCAAGCTTGATGTGTTTCTGTTGCTGTAGAGGAGATATTATCCACTGCTACTGGTATGAAATGTGTCCCCTTCCAGGTGAAGTAGATGGTACGTCCACCTCCAGGGAGAAATGCAGAGTAACCAGATAGCAGCCAAACAGGGGGGCTCAAGAGCATGTGCTGTGGGAGTTCAGAAACAGTACTGTATGTGGTTCAGCCAGGGCAATCCCATGCCAGCCATTTTTGTTGTAGTGTCTGTGTAACCAATCAGTGACAGCTTGTGGAGATTCAAAAATGTGAGTAGTATAATTTACAACCACCCTGAGTTTTGCTCGATAAAGCATGGAATACTGAAGATGTAAATGCTGCAGCCATTTCTTGACTTCCTGTTTTTTGGCACGTTGCTTTTGCACTTCAGGTGAGAAGTCCAGGAAAATCATGATTTTGGTACCATTAAAGGAGACACCTTTCAGCTCTTTGGATCTATGGAGAATATTCTCCTTATCCTGGTAATTAAGCAGGCGAATAAGAAATGGACATGTGGGGTTCCAAGGAGGCAGGGGGCTAGTGGGGACGTGGCGGGCTCTTTCAATCGCTAACAAGAGGGAGAGGTGTACTTTCCCTGTAATGTCCAACAGTCACTTTTCAGCAAAATCAGAGGGATTGTAGACCTCTGTGTTCCTGGAGGCTAACTAGCCTAATATTATTGTGGTGTAATTGATTTTCCAGGTCCTTAAATTTCTGAATACTGACATCAATTTTACCCATGGAGACATTAATGTTAGTATGGAGGGCACATTAAGTCCTCCAATTCACTAGCACGGCCCTCCAGAGCTAATGTGTGCTCCCTGAGGAATCTCTTACTTACCAGGTAGCTATGAATCAAAAGTGTTAACATCTCCTGCTCACAGGGGTCTCCAAACTTTCTAAACAAAGGGCAGGTTTACTGTCCATCAGACTTTAGGAGTGTCAGTTGGAGTGTGACCAGTTGGAGTAAAACATGCCCCAGTGTCAGTGCCCCATCATTGGTGTCAGTGGGAAGATCAGTGCCCCATCATTGGTGTCAGTGGGAGGATCAGTGCCCCTATCATTGGTATCAGTGGAAGGGATGAGCCCCATCAATGGTATCTGTGGGAGGAATAGTGCCTTGTATCAGTGTGAGGAACAGTGACCCAAGGCAGGGGCATCGCTATGAGGGGTGCGGGGGGTGCAGACTGCACCTGAGTGACCTGAGTGACACCCTCCAGATGGGTGATACCGGGGCCGTCACCACACACTGTAGTATAACTGGCAGAGCTGCAGCAGAGTGGTGCAAGTGTACCCAGCGTGCTCACGCACCCAGCCAGTCACAAGTCATTCTAAACAGTCAGTTCCCTGTTAGGCAGAGGGATCTCCGCCCGACAGGAGCTTCCTAGTACTGGCCAGCGAGATGTCCTGATTCAGAGGTTGGGAGCACGGGGATTAAACCGAAGAACATGCTGCAGATACGACCTGTAGCCAGAACCCAAGCGAGTGATCACTTAACTGCCTTAATTCCCTTTACACAACAGTGCCTTAACTAAGATCTTAGCTGTGTGAAGTGGTTAACGCTTGGGGGGTTAAATCATTTACAATGTTAATTGTAATATGCAGCATGGAGGGGGTTAATGTACTTGCTGAAGCATTAGTGGACAGTGGCAATTATATAACCCCTTTGTGCTGTATTAGTGGCAGTGGCATCATCATTAGTGTTAATTAACCCCTTTATGCTGCAGCATGAAGGGGTTTATAAACACTGACACTTTGGCCACTAATGCAGCACAAAAGGGGTAATTAATTGCCACTAGTAACTATTGCATCAATGAGTACATTAACCCCCTCCATGTTGCATATTACAATTAACATTGTAAATCAATCAACCCCCCCCAAGAGTTAAAGTGGTTATAAAGACTGAAGGTTTCCTTACCTTCATGTATTCTATGTATGAAGGTAAAAAACCTTTTGTATATTGCTCCCCCTACAGCCCACACTAATGTATACCTGAGCCCATTCTTAATCCAGTGCTGTGCACGGGAGCAGTGGCTCTCCTGGACCTCTCCTCATTGGCTAAGACACAGCAGTGGGAGCCATTGGTAATCACAGTCAGTGAGTAGGTAGTGGGGGCGGGACCAAACCATGGCTCTGTGTGTTTAACAAATGCATAGATAGCAGCTTGGGAGCGATCACACCCAAGTGCCCCCATAGCAAACAGCTTGCTATTAGGGGCACTGGTCAGGGGAGAGAAGCCAGAAGCACCAGCAAGGGACTTGAGAAAAGAAGGATCTGGGCTGTTCTGTGCAAAACCATTACACAGAGCAGGTAAGTATTACATGAAAATGGTAGTCCTCATTTTTTGTCCCAGTCCGAGCCTGGGTGACGCCATTAAGTAGGAAGTGATATTCAACCACGATGGTGTCACCCCCATCTGTGACAGCACACAGATTGGTGCGCCTACAGGAAGGGGGTGGGGCCTTGTTTTACCGCACCAGGTGACACCAACCCTAGTGACGCCACTGCCCCAAGGGCTGCATACGGGCAAGCAAAGGGCCAAATTCAGGCCACGGGCCACAGTTTGGAGACCACCAGGCTATAGGATACTGGAGATACCCATTTCAACAGAGAAAAAAATATCTGCTGACTAAGAGCTCTACAACATGCTTCAAGAGACTGCACCACATGGAAAAAATGCTCCTTGTTAGACTTGTTGTCTTGCTGGGAAAAGTCTGTTGTATGAACAGTCCACACCCACGCTCTTCCAATACTCACTGGTCACCAGATGTCTCTAGACTGTTTGAGCAAGCATTGCTAGAAGTACAGACACACGCTGAATGAATATGACTTTGCATTCTGGTAAAGGTCTTCTTTCTCTGCTTTTTAATTGTCATTTTTTCATTTTTTTTTTCAAAATTTTGAAACAATACCTTGCACTGACTTGATGATGTTTTGATTATGTTATATGACAGCAGAATAGAACTGCAGTAAAATGAACACACATGACATTGACAGACAGGTAAAAAATACATTTGTATATAAAAAAAATGATATTTTGTTCCTCTCTTGTGCATATCATTTTTTTTGTGTCAGCATTATATGTTGCTGAAATAATATGCCACTATCAAGTATGTGGAAATGGTGTCTACTTACTGGAAATGATAGTGTTTATGACACAGAATTATTGTACAAATGCACTTTACAAGAAAAAGACAATTTATGTTTGCTGTGCTTTGTTGATAGATCGCCCTAGACTGCGAACAAAGAAAGAATACCCTTATCCACCAGTAAATGTCAAAATATGCCTAATAAATATATGTTGTTTACAACGGGGAAAAGAATTATCAGTCAGATTAAAAAAAGCTCTCAGGATCTGTCGGTAACAGGTATGATAGTGCAGCAGCACAGATGATTTAAGGGTCTATCTACTTTAAAAACATCTTTTAGTTTCTAACCTCCAGCAACTTACTAAAGTTAAATACACATTGGGGCACACAGTACCTGTGCTTACTATTGTAGGGTAGGTTAGGATGGGTCTGAGGTGGGGAGAGGGTTTGCAGTTAGGAGAGCAATAGAAAGAAATAGGAAATACAAGTGATCTTGAATTCACCAGTAAAAAAAGTACATTTCAAAATATCATAAGAAATAAAAATATATTAGGTTGGCTACAGATCAAGTATAAAAACAATTAAATGAATCCAAATCTATTGAAATTCCCCCTATAAAATGTATTTTAAAATCCGCTAACCTTTTATTGGTAAAATACCTCCCCATTTTCTGCAGATTAAAAGCTCTGCATCGCCAAGAGAATAAGAAGGACAACGCAGGAAATGACCCATTTTACTGTATTACTTTGAAACTGAATACTCTACTTTCGGATATGTTTGTCAATATCCAATTTGCCCGGAAACCATTCGCTGGAAAGAGTTTATCTACAGCTGGATCATGTCCCAAGTTAGCAGCGACTTTTTTTTTTTTAAAGTAAGCTATGAATCACTATGTTCCCTGACTAAAGTCCTGCCATTTTATTGAAATATATACAGCTCTCCAAATCATTAACTTGACACAGCCATTGTCTGGATCTTGATTTGATTATATTTATAATGAGTGTTTAAACAGTTTTGAGTTTTATCATGGTAATTTATTTCTTTACAGATCATCATGGGAGTGGTACAGCAAATGGAAAACTGCAAGCAATTAACCTCATACTCCGATAAAATATTACGCTAATCGCTAATAAATGTAAATAGTGTCACATTCTACAGGGATATTCATGTTTTTTTCTTTCATACCTTGGCATGATTTTATTATGCAATGGATTAATGGACCTTTTCACCCTGTTATACTGCTGAAATGTATAAATTGATATTTATTTGTTGCATCTCCAAGCTCTTTCTTTCTTACACAATACTTTTCTCCATCTCGAGGTCCCTGAAGCTTCATAGCCGCATCTGTCAGTAATAAAGATTTATTTTTCAAAAAGGCCTTGAATTTATACAACCTTGTCCCATTAAGAATACTTGTATGTTTTTTCTCGTTTAGCTTAAAGTCTTCTCTTCACCTCTCTTTCCGGATAACTTGATAGAAAGTGTTATTTTATATGCGCTCAGAGACCTACATGAATCTCACAGTGCAAAATATTATTTATAACTTGGCTGGCCTGAAGAACACTGACCGTTTCCCTGATTGCTGCATTGTAACATGAGCAATTGCTTGCAAGCTTCTCTAAACTAGCTCCTTCTATTCTTAAATGTCCCATTTGTTTGTGGGTTTCCCCTTTCTGTAACTAATAACAGGTTTCATTATTATTTTATGCTTTAAATTTTCATCATGTCGTTTCTAAAACTGAGATAATTGAGGGTCCTCTCATGTTAAAATGACTGTCCTGTTAGGAATTTTTATTTTTATCAAAGCTACAGAAGAAAACATACTGTGAAGCTAATGTTAAGCTTTTTTGCTATCTAATTGCTTTTAAACATTTGCATACAGATAATGATTGCTATAGAACTTAAACTGATGTGTTGATTTTCCCACTGGGGAATTGATTCAGCCATTCCCCTCCCCAGCACATGCTGGAAGAGGGTAGACTGCAATTGTGGGACCCCCCCCCCCCGAATTGTATCTGAAGTATCTCTAACCCTGAGCTAACAGCAGCCCAGCACAGCAGGTATGATGAGAACCAAAGTTACCTCAAATGCACACTTTCTGGAATCTTTACATTTATTTTGGAGATCTACCCTTTCTCCTCCAAAATCCTGCAATGCAGTGCAACATTCTCTGAGGTGTGCAAGTTTATATTAAGATCTTAAAACACTTTAGATAATCTTGAAATTTTTTTTACTTCTAGCCCCTTCAGTGACCTTCAATATCTTCTCTACCCACTTTTGCCCTACCCACATACACCCTAATTTTTTCCTTCTTGTATTTGATTAGAAGTTCTGTACCTGTTCTGTTTTTTTAAATTATATAAAAATGATAAAATCCCAGATCCAAGGAGTGTATCATAGCAACTATATCACTGTATCTATGTTTCCAATGGTATAATTCATATCAATCACTTTCTTTGATGAAAAATTTGAATATACAGTATATACATCTAATGAGACTTGATATGATAAAGTTCTGACTGAACAGAGTTTTTGTAACCTTATGTAGTACTTTCTATGCAATTCTGAATGAAATACTAATACCCTTGTTGTTTCTTATAAATATGTTGATCCAACCACGGTAAAAGACAAACCCATAACACTCCCAAAGGCATGTATGCTTTTACAGCTGTCCTCAAAGTGGCCTGAATCCAGACGGTCAACACATTTTTATTGAGGACATGGTGCTATAAATCCAAATGGAAAAACACTGTCAACTAGAAGTCATTTTCAGGAAACCCATGCACAGTCCATTTAATGTCCTATGCTGATGAACTGCCTACTATCAGAAAACCAGGATCAATCTTGGGAAGTTGAACTCCAGGGTCATCAGGCAATGGCCAAAGCTATTACTAGTTAATAATTTAGTTACTAGAAATCTAAAAGTTGCAAATGTGTCAGTGTGGAGACTGGTAAACCAGGCTTATGCCTAAACATGGCATATTCAGTGACAACCTTCAAACTTCATGACACAGCTTCCAGGGCAGTTTTTTCCACTGGGCACGCTGATTTTGTTGGAAGTACCAATAAATATAGCCTTATTGATGATTTGCATTTTTATTCTCGTGTGTGAATGTGTAGACAGGGCCCCAGTGCACTGTATTGCCCGGGGGCCTATAATGCTCTTAAGATGGCCCTGACAGCTTCCACTTCTTTACACTTGCTAAATAAATGAACTCGTGGGGTGGTGCAAGGGCTGAAGAACTTGTAGCCCTTTATAAGGGGAGAAACCTTTATTCCCACCAGTGTTAATTTTTACGTAAAATTTCAATTTAGTTTTAGACATAGTTGTAGCGTTACCCCCCGCAGGAGCCGCTTCAGTATGTTTATTGCATACTCTGCCTCTCAACACTAAGAACACTCCCAGCCCCTCTGGCATACCTGGCAATAGTGTAAGTGTAAGAAATTGTCTTTTCTATAAATTTTCTGTGGTAAAGCAAAAGACAGTAACAATATATATAGGTCAAGTGAATCAACAGAACAGTAATAACTCAGACCAACTCAGAGCTATATATCTCAATACTATATTCAGGCTGCTTTCAGGGGACTTGACAATAACCAAGAGTGTAAATCATCTGTGGAGGGAGCCCACACACCACCAATAGAAGTGAAAAGGCTTACCGGACTCGGGGGACCCAACAAGGCATACCCCAGGTAGAGTCAATCAGGCTTAGGTGGTGCTGGACTACAGTTGGCCCGGACGGGCAAAGTTGGTGGAGTGGCTACCACGTGGCTGTGTTCCTCAAATGTAATCGGGCCCAAAGATATGAAGTACGGCACCCATAAATCGTATCCCTCAGATCAGCGTTGGAACCAGCAGTATCAGCAGCAAAATGAAGGAAGAGAAGGAATGGCCAAATAGTGTAAATCCGTTTAATTGGAAATATATTAAAAGAAGTATACACTCACATGAAAAGATATCTAAAAACAGCGCTGTAAAGAAGTGGCGACAGTGGGGTCCTACCCGACACGTTTCGTCTGCATAGACGTCGTCTGGGGGGTTCCCCCCACTATAGCCACCAGAGTATATATAAGAAAACCATCAAAATTAATGAAAAACAGCTCCACGGTTATTAAAACGTCACTTCCGGTATTAGGGGAAGATGGCCGAACGGCGTGCGTTCCACGCTGACCTGCGTGCGTTCCACGCCTCACAGTGGTAGGCACCGGAAGTGGAAATAAATAGAATAACATTGAAAAGTTCATGTAAAGGGGGCCCTGTCAATAGTGCCAATAAAAGAAGGAGGTAGATGGGTGGGTAAGTGACGTGAAGTGGCATAAGGGATGTGAGCAGCGCAACTGTGTGTACATATATATTGTGTGTACATAATATTGTAATATTAATGTGATACCTACGTAATCATGTGCATAAAAACCTTCAATTGCGTCATAATAAAGCAGAACAGTAATTTGGAAAGATGCTGAGCATATCTTTTGTGTCTGTTCCCTACTGCAGTAGCTATTATTAATTTGGAACCACTAATCAATATGAGGATAGGAGTTGCCTATCATCAATTTAACGGAGTCAGCATGGCGAGCTTTGCCTTAGGAGGGGATTCCAGGTGACCCTGAGTATCCGAAACGAGGAGCTTGAGACGATCCGGGAATTTCTGATAATCAGCCGGCTGAGGTAAGCCTTTTGCTTACATTTGAGTTATCAGACTTCCTTGATCGGTAAGGCATTTTCGGGACAAAGGGTACCTATTTTACTCCCCTTAATCGAACTGTATTGATTGGTGGTTATAAGTTATGTTGTCCCTGTCTATTGTCCATTGGAGTGTTATAGTTAAGAAAGGGAAGAATAGTGCTCTTCACAGGTATATGTAATAAATCTGCTAGATAAAGTAGTTTAGAGGCAAGAGAGTATAGGCACAAGTAGAGAAGAGAGAAGACTGGCCAGTCATTATGGGCATTGAATTAAGTAAGGGAATGAAGGGTAAGAGACCCTCAAAAATGCCCAGCGCAAGAGGAGCGCTACATATGAACCAAAGGTGCGGTTCCGCCTATACTGAGCCCCTGGATTAATGGTTAGAGTGGACAGGGATCCACAATGGGTAACTGGGTTACCAAGGTCCACAGGGACTAAGAATCATGCTGAGTAAACAGCTAGAGAAACAGCTATCTATGTGAGCAGGATGGATCAAGGGTGACATTAACACTAGACAGAAAGGGACATTTTCATGTTAAGTTGTGGGATGAATTTGGGGTCAGGCACTACAACTATTAGAGTCAGAAACAGAGAAATGAGAGTTAAAACATAATACTTTATATGTTGTCAGAGAGGGAAGATGGGATGAGCACTGTGGCTGCCCGTCTGATCATAGAAGCTAGATATAAAAGATATCTGAACAAAATAAAGAAAGTAGAATTTAGACAGGAAAATATTAATGAGAGTTAAAAGAAAGTGAGAGAGATATTGGTGTATGTGTGTGCGAATGCTGGGACCTTTAGTTCTATTGCTTGTGTGTGTCATGTACGCAGATGTGACCCCCTCCTTTGTGCTCTCCTGAAAGAATGTCCCTGAGAGGTCAGTGATAAGCTGGAAGGACACCATGCCAATTTCTGTTTTTTAGACAAAACATTTATAACAAAATGTGCCAGGTTAACGAATCTAATGGTAAACAATGTGATCACAATTATTTTGAATCTGTTTTCCAAACATGGTAAAATGAAGGTTACATTTAACTGTGTATTACACAAATTGAATATCCTTTGATAGTGGAAACAATGCATTTAAAAAAGGGAAATTAAGTAAAATTAAACAATAATGAGTATTAATTTCTAATATGAGTTTAACAATTTTATTAATAATATAGATATATTGAAACTGGTTTAGACAACCTTTGGTTGGAAATTAAATTCAGGTTATTGGGGAAATTTGTAATGAATGGGATTAGTTTAGATTAAGATAACAATTTTGTCATTTTACATTTATACAATAAGCCCTTATTGAGAGAAAAAAAGATTAAGATGAGGTTGTTATTTTGAATAAAGCTGCCATAATATTTAACAAAGCCAAGATGGATGGAATACATAAGAAGTTCTTCTATAAAAATGAAATTTTAAGGTTTTTGATAATAACTTGATGTGCGGTCCATGATGTAAGAGTAATATTAAATAAAATTTAAATATAACAGACCCATCACATCAAGTCCACACACCCTGTTAGGATAGATGCCACCTGCAGCCTGTTGTTTTATAGTTTTTGATGCTTTCTGGTCCATCATACAGATTGTTGGTCCTTTTGTTTTTATTTATTTTTATTTTTGAAATCCAAAGCAGAATGTGTGGATTGTGAAATGATGTGCCCCTTTTTCTTGTAAGTACTGTGGTATAAGCAGAAGAATATTTTGGATTTATGGGCATCTCTCCATGACCGCAGGGTATTGTTATCATTTATTATAATATTGCCAGGAAGAAGTTGTCTTTTGAAACATGAAACTGGAGTTCTTACACAAACAGCGTGATAGAAAACAAGCCATTGTAATATATTTATGCAAACTGGACCCAGTAATGAATGGTTCATCCCGATATATCAGAGCTGCAGCTTTTATGCAAAGGTGCTATTAGACAAAGTTAGATATTGTTTTGGTCAAACGTTTAATTTTTAATGGTCCGACATTCTGTGCAGCAAATATACAGATAACTAAATGTCTGTCTAATGAAAGGTTTAAAATATGAGTTTGTTTATGTACAAATCTAACAATGAAAAATGCGTACATTTGAATCCAGACACCTTATTGCCTCTATTGGAGGAGGCTGGAGACAAAGGAAGACACACTCCCTGAAGACCCAGATATTACATTTTTTGTAGATTTGAGTATGCAGTTTATCACCCAGAAGGATACTCTGTATTCAAAGTCATTGGATCCTTTTTGCCCAGCTCAAGAAGCAGAGCTCCATGTTTTAGCAAAGCCTGTGAGCTATAAAAAGAGTGTATATTTATATAGATAGTCGAGATATAGAGAGCTTTTGGTTCCATTTGAAGGGCCAGAAGTTTGTTTTTACTTCAGCAGGTAAACCAACCAAGCATGCCAAGTTAATTTGATCGGCTGTTTTCAGCCTTCCAGGTTCTTACTGAGGTAGCCATATTAACTTTCACACATGGAAGCAGACCAGGTGACTAAGGATGCTGCAATTACAGCCCCGGACACTTGATGGGTCTGTGCAACTCACAGATTCCACCCTAGTTCTGGCCCAGTATAGCTGGGATTAATAATTCAACTTTAAGGACCCCAGAACGAGAAGAACAAGTGGTCCACATGGGGGAAACTTCTTATGAAACAGGACTTTGGAAAAGGTGATCATTTATGTCTGCCAGCCACTCTTTTCCCTCCAGCTTGACACATGGACCGTGTCATCAGTCACAAGAAGTTATGGCTGCCTTAGTAAATGAGCGTGGGATAGAGCCAGGGTTCTCCACAGTTGTTTTTATAACATACCACTTCTTGTTTTACCTGTTACCAAAGGTGTTACCAAAAGCTGAACATCCCTCCCGGAGATTACATAAAAGATATATCCAGATGCCCAAGTTAGGATCTTACGAGTATGCATTTTGTCTGTATGGACATGTTTTTTGGATGTCCAGTGGCAAATGCTACTGCAAAGGCCACAGTAAAAAGTGTTATCAGAAGTAGTTTGTAAGTACAGAGTGCAGAAAGTACAGAGAGTAACAGAGGAAATAATTTTTTATAGGAGAGTCCTTAATAGAAGTTTTGAGGTTTTTTTTTTACACTCCCTACTGTCTACAATGTAGCGGACAAAGTAGAGTAAGAAACTAGAAAACTTTTGCCTGAATGTTTTCTTATATTTTATGAAGCCCCTAAGGGGGGTATTGGACTCTCTCCCTATGGGATTTGGTTTGGGAGTGTGTTACTCACTTGCTTATATTTTGTCTCAGCAGCTGAAGTCCTCCATTCGGATCTCACAGAGAATGTTGCTGATCTTTTAAGGTTTTTTGACAAAATAATTTATGTGTTTTCTCCCCAATTCCAGATCCTAAAAGTTTGGAAGGATCTAAAACTAAAGCCAGGTGACTTGTGGATTGTTAAGAGACATTTATATATAAGGAAATGTTTGGAGACTCAATACAGCATCTATTTAATGTACAGTTTTTGCAAAACGTGAAGAAAGAGTCACCTGGATCCACACCAGACACTGCAAAAATGACTAAATTAAAGAAATCTCTGAGTTTGATTTGTTTCCCTCTTGTGATCACAGTCTAGGGTACTTTTTGATTAAATTACTTTAATTGTACGGGATATATATATTTGAAAAGTAGTTCAGCCATTTTGAAGTCATATTTTGTCTTTTGTACGTCTTCCATTTTATGTAGAATTATCTGTGTTTACATATGCTGATAAGTCAGCATGTCCACAATTCAGCTAGAAGGCCATTCTGGCCACAGGAGTGTACAGCCAGTACTTTGTAAATATGTCTTATCAATCATTTGTTTTTCACAATGAAAAGTCATTTGGTAATGAAAAAGTTGCTCAGCTATTATTTTCTCCACAATGGAGTTTTTTGCCTCTTTGGCCAGGACTACCTCCACCTAAGCGTGTGGAGGTTCCAGGTTAAAGGTTATAGCAGGTATGGTTAGTGATCAAAATATTGATCAAAAGAGGGGCTGCGTGTCAAGTGCGTACATGGTGAGAGCCTCCCAGAGAGGCGGGCAAATGTAAATGCCTTGATGACTATGGTAACAAGCCACAACAACGGCATAACCTCCATATAGAAGGACGTTAAAAGCGCTAACGGGACAAATAAATGTCGGTGTGAACAAACGTGTATCAACTGGGTGACACAATAATATTACCAGAAAATTGTGAGGACAAATGTACAAATGACATACGATATATCCACAATTATGTGGGCATTAAAAATGGAAAGACAGGGACAGGTGGTATTAAGCCATGAAGGAAATGTCCATTGTTATACAGATACATGGAGCTGATTTCCACAGTGTGATAAAATATAATAATCACAAAAAACATATACAGTAGATGTCTTATAACCGTATATGTGACACATTCAAAAACATGAATTGCATTGATGCAGGCTAAATAGGGCAAACATCCATACACCTATAGCTAGAATGGATGAATGTCTATACACTTATGGCCCAAATCAGATAAATAAATAAGGGGGATAAAATACAAATAGATATGGATGAAATAAATATAGATATATATGAAAAATGTAAATGGGATAAAAAGAAATAAATATAAAAAAATGGACATAAAAAATTGAATGAAAAGGAGAGAGAATCACCTCAAAAAAAAGGGGGGGGGGGGTAAAAATTGGGGCATCAGAATCAGGCTTTGTTGATAAAAGCGTTGACATCAATTTCAACATTCATACCCAATGGAAAGAGTGTGCGGAGCTCATGGATCCAGTAGGTCTCTAAGCGAGATACACCCCTGGTCCTGGCACCACCCCTCCAAGGAGGGACATATCTGTCAATGACCACAAATTGCGTCCCATCAATGACGCGGTTGTGATGTAACTTATAATGGCGGGGGACAGTGTGTTTAGTGTCCCCACCCTTAATAAGTGCGATATGTTCCGCCACTCTTATGGCAAAGGAACGGATGGTGCGGCCCACGTATTGTTTCCCACAATGACATGTAATCAAGTACACAATATGGCTGGTGGTGCAAGTACAGAATTGTTTGATTGGATATGTTTTGTGGGTAACTGATGACGTGAACGATACAGTTTTTCTCCCTATGCCAGAGTTGTGTTGGCAGACACTACATCTTTTACAAGAAGTGAATCCCTCCATCTCATAAAAGAGGGGTTGGCGTATGGGAGGATTAATAATGTTTGGGGCAATCCTGCTCTGTAAGGTTGGGGCACCCTTAAAGATGACTCTGGCCTTATCAGGCAATACATTACCTAAAATGCGGTCATTCATGAGGATGTCCCAATGTTTTGAGAGAATGGCTTTGATGTGTCTATGTTGATTGGAAAAGGAGGTCAACAAGGACCACTTGAAGGAATCATCTGATTCTCTCATAGGCCTATCCTCTAAAAGGGATTCCCTATTGGTTTCAAGGGCATGTTGATATTCACGGTCAACAAGACAGGGATCATAATCCTTATCAATGAACTTGGCTTTCAGGAGTGCCGATTGTGCTTTGAAAGAATCCACGTTTGAACAATTTCTTCGTAATCTAAGGAATTGACTGCGTGGTACCGAGTCAAGCCAAGACCGGCGATGGCAGCTATCGGGTGGTATGAAGCTATTCCGGTCTGTGGCTTTGAAATGTGTCTGGAATCGAAAACCACCATCACATATCTCTATCTCCAGATCCAAAAAATTAATTTTATGGTTACTGGCTGTATGGGATAGGGAAATGCCACGGTCATTGCTGTTCAAGCGTTCAAAAAATGAGTCAAGTGACTCGGCACTTCCCTTCCATAGAATCCTAGTGGATTCTTGGTATAAATATTTCAATGAGGCAGGAGTCAATCTCATAGGGATCCTCATCACCAAGAAACGTAATAAACTTTCCATGTTACATAATGAGATTAAAGAGCTCAAAGATAAACTTCTAACTCATAAGAACTCCCCTGAATACACTGCCCTCTCTTCCAATCTCCAAAAACACCTTGAGAAGGAAGATAAAGAGCAGAGAAGTAAAAAACAAAAAAGTATTCTAGGGATGTTGGTGATTACAAGACTGGTAATGTTTTTGGTTGGCAAAAACTGTATACTACCAATCCGGTTGTCAGCAATACCATGCCGCTTATGGTGGGAACCCCTAACACCTCTGCTCCAACTATGACCTACACAGAGGGCCCACCGACAGCCACCCCGGTTGGCCTCATGAGGAGAGTAGATTCTAGATATGAATCCCCTTCACGCAATAGACCCACACACCCCCACACTCCCTACGTTAATCAGAGAGGTAGGGGTCACAATAGAGGTAAACGTGGGGGAAGGGGTCAACGAGGTCACAATATGTCCTTTAATTCATATTCAGGACAAAGTGATGCCTCTCTATCCCGACAGGGTGCTTATGTTGATACGTATTCCGCCAATTCCCAGTATTATGAACCACCCCCCCGCCACTCATAACAGGTTTCTTCCACTTCGAGATGCATGGGATGATGAATACAGGGACCAGTACAGACATGATTCTGGATCCAGGTATAATCAGTCACCCCATGTGTATTATCCCCCTAGTACTAACTCACGCAGTGGACAGGTTTTTCACGAGGACCAAAGACCCAGAAAAAGGGGCGCAGACCTAAGAGAGGCTCCAGGGGAGGGTGGAGAATTCGAAGGAGGAAAAAGAAGGAGAACATGAGAGGCCAGGGTGTCTTTAATCTAAGTACCAAACCACTTACTATTGAAGAGCTTTCGGTACTTGATAAGGGACTCAAATTTGCCCCCCCCAAGAAGCTCGATCGGTTTGGCACGTTTATGGACATCCACAAGTATACACGCAAATTACATATCCAGCGTTATCTTATTTCCAACCCTATTAGAAATGAGATTAGCGCCACTTCTGGGACAGTCCATTCTGGTCTGTCCAATCGCTCATTATTTACCCCACCTGTTCCCATGGCGCCAGCCATTACTATATTCAGGGATTTGGTCCTCAAGGATTTGGCTGAACTTCCTGATAAACGCATACATCATCACCCCTTTTCAAATCAGGGTTTCAAATCCCTGTGTTTACAGAAAGACCTTGTCATCCGTCCGGCTGATAAGGGGGGTGGCATTGTCGTTTTGGACAAGAAGGACTATATATCTGAGATGTATAGGATCCTGAACGAACCTAATACGTACAAAACATTGCCCAATAACCACACGTCTTCCTTCAAGAGAGAGCTTTCTGCTATTGTTAGGAAGGGTTATGATCAAGGTATTTTGAATAAAAAGGAGAGAGACTTTTTGGTACCCTTAGCTCCCAGGGTTCCAACTATTTATTATTTACCCAAGGTGCACAAAAACCCAGTACAACCTCCCGGTCGGCCTATCGTGAGTGGGATAGACTCGGTCACCTCACGCATAGGCCGATATATTGACTTTTATCTGCAACCCCTCGTAAGGCGTATGCCTTCTTACTTGAAGGATACAGGGGCTACTATACGCCTGCTAGAGAGTTTGAATTTGCAGGGTGAACACATCATTGCCACTGCTGATGTCGCCTCCCTGTACACCTGTATACCCCAGGATAAGGGATTGGACGCGGTTCGATATTTTTTGGAAAAGGAACCTACCATTGCTCCTTTTCAGTGTGCCTTTGTCGTTGAACTACTTGAGTTTGCCACCAAGCGCAGTTATTTCTGGTTTAACCAGCAGTACTACCTCCAGTTACGTGGCGTGGCTATGGGCGCCAAATTCGCCCCTAGCCTTGCCAATTTATTCATGGCCAAGTGGGAGGAGGATGTCGTCTATACCAATAGGGACCCATCCCTCATTGTGTGGGCACGGTATATTGACGACATCCTCCTCCTATGGAAGGGAAGTGCCGAGTCACTTGACTCATTTTTTGAACGCTTGAACAGCAATGACCGTGGCATTTCCCTATCCCATACAGCCAGTAACCATAAAATTAATTTTTTGGATCTGGAGATAGAGATATGTGATGGTGGTTTTCGATTCCAGACACATTTCAAAGCCACAGACCGGAATAGCTTCATACCACCCGATAGCTGCCATCACCGGTCTTGGCTTGACTCGGTACCACGCAGTCAATTCCTTAGATTACGAAGAAATTGTTCAAACGTGGATTCTTTCAAAGCACAATCGGCACTCCTGAAGGCCAAGTTCATTGATAAGGATTATGATCCCTGTCTTGTTGACCGTGAATATCAACATGCCCTTGAAACCAATAGGGAATCCCTTTTAGAGGATAGGCCTATGAGAGAATCAGATGATTCCTTCAAGTGGTCCTTGTTGACCTCCTTTTCCAATCAACATAGACACATCAAAGCCATTCTCTCAAAACATTGGGACATCCTCATGAATGACCGCATTTTAGGTAATGTATTGCCTGATAAGGCCAGAGTCATCTTTAAGGGTGCCCCAACCTTACAGAGCAGGATTGCCCCAAACATTATTAATCCTCCCATACGCCAACCCCTCTTTTATGAGATGGAGGGATTCTATTCTTGTAAAAGATGTAGTGTCTGCCAACACAACTCTGGCATAGGGAGAAAAACTGTATCGTTCACGTCATCAGTTACCCACAAAACATATCCAATCAAACAATTCTGTACTTGCACCACCAGCCATATTGTGTGCTTGATTACATGTCATTGTGGGAAACAATACGTGGGCCGCACCATCCGTTCCTTTGCCATAAGAGTGGCGGAACACATCGCACTTATTAAGGGTGGGGACACTAAACACACTGTCCCCCGCCATTATAAGTTACATCACAACCGCGTCATTGATGGGATGCAATTTGTGGTCATTGACAGATATGTCCCTCCTTGGAGGGGTGGTGCCAGGACCAGGGGTGTATCTTGCTTAGAGACCTACTGGATCCATGAGCTCCGCACACTCTTTCCATTGGGTATGAATGTTGAAATTGATGTCAAAGCTTTTATCAACAAAGCCTGATTCTGTTGCCCCAATTTTTACCCCCCCCTTTTTTTCGAGGTGATTCTCTCTCCTTTTCATTCAATTTTTTATGTCCATTTTTTTATATTTATTTATTTTTATCCCATTTACATTTTTCATATATATCTATATTTATTTCATCTATATCTATTTGTATTTTATCCCCCTTATTTATTTACCTGATTTGGGCCATAAGTGTATAGACATTCATCCATTCTAGCTATTGGTGTATGGATGTTTCCCTTATTTAGCCTGCATCAATGCAATTCATGTTTTTGAATGTGTCACATATACGGTTATAAGACATCTACTGTATATGTTTTTTGTGATTATTATATTTTATCACACTGTGGAAATCAGCTCCATGTATCTGTATAACAATGGACATTTCCTTCATGGCTTAATACCACCTGTCCCTGTCTTTCCATTTTTAATGCCCACATAATTGTGGATATATCGTATGTCATTTGTACATTTGTCCTCACAATTTTCTGGTAATATTATTGTGTCACCCAGTTGATACACGTTTGTTCACACCGACATTTATTTGTCCCGTTAGCGCTTTTAACGTCCTTCTATATGGAGGTTACGCCGTTGTTGTGGCTTGTTACCATAGTCACCAAGGCATTTACATTTGCCCGCCTCTCTGGGAGGCTCTCACCATGTACGCACTTGACACGCAGCCCCGTACGGTTTCTATTGCCGTCGTCCCGCCCCTCCACTGCTCCATTACGCACGCTCCTTGCACATGCGCAGTGTATGTTTTCTCATCTCGATGCGTGCGCACACAGTTGCGCTGCTCACATCCCTTATGCCACTTCACGTCACTTACCCACCCATCTACCTCCTTCTTTTATTGGCACTATTGACAGGGCCCCCTTTACATGAACTTTTCAATGTTATTCTATTTATTTCCACTTCCGGTGCCTACCACTATGAGGCGTGGAACACACGCAGGTCAGAGTGGAACGCACGCAGGTCAGCGTGGAACGCAAGCCGTTCGGCCATCTTCCCCTAATACCGGAAGTGACGTTTTAATAACCGTGGAGCTGTTTTTCATTAATTTTGATGGTTTTCTTATATATACTCTGGTGGCTACAGTGGGGGGAACCCCCCAGACAATGTCTATGCAGACGAAACGCGTCAGGTAGGACCCCACTGTCGCCACTTCTTTACAGCGCTGTTTTTAGATATCTTTTCATGTGAGTGTATACTTCTTTTAATATATTTCCAATTAAACGGATTTACACTATTTGGCCATTCCTTCTCTTCCTTCATTTTGCTGCTGATACTGCTGGTTCCAACGCTGATCTGAGGGATACGATTTATGGGTGCCGTACTTCATATCTTTGGGCCCGATTACGTTTGAGGAACACAGCCACGTGGTAGCCACTCCACCAACTTTGCCCGTCCGGGCCAACTGTAGTCCAGCACCACCTAAGCCTGATTGACTCTACCTGGCGTATGCCTTGTTGGGTCCACCGAGTCCGGTAAGCCTTTTCACTTCTATTGGTGGTGTGTGGGCTCCCTCCACAGATGATTTACACTCTTGTTGAGATTTGTTCCAGAGGACTTTTCAAATTCCCTCCAGGGATGTTCATTTAAACACACGAACTTCGAACTGTCAATCCATAGACTCCATTTTCTGACCCCTTCCTAGCGCTACACTTATTTTGTTTTTTGACATTGTTTACACTTGCTGGTTGTGTTAGCTGCTGTTTCTATTCCCCTTTTTGGTAGCGCAGAATTATTGTGTATATATGACTTGACAATAACCCCCAAGAGCAGAGGCAAACACTTCCGCAGTCGCATTTCTATATCAGATTGGTTACCTCTACATAAATTGGCTCTATGGGTCCAGGCAGGAGGAGAGCAGAGGAATGAACTTCTCTTATGTCAGACCTCTCTTCTATCCCCCGACACCACAGGCCCAACTACAAACATGGTACCCAAATCATCATGTTGGGTACAGGCTGCAATGGACACAGTGCTCTGGACAGTGGTCTGAGGAGGCCTGTAATGCACAGAGTGCTCTGGAGGGTCATCTGAGGAGGCCTGTAATGCTGCACACAGTGCTTCACAGTGCTTTGGATGGTCCTGTGGAGAGGCCTGTAATGCTGCACAGTGCTAAGCATGCCACGCCGCTAAGCATGCTAAGGTCACTACCTTGCCGGGAGGGAAAACACTCACGGGCTTAACAGGCGGAGCTCAGAGGAAAGCGGAAGTTCATGTGGGTAAACGTTCCTCCCTCACATTTTCGTTCTGTTTTCGTTCATTGCAGAAAATTGGAATTGATTTTTGTCATAGTTTTTGTCAATTGATGAAAGTTCGAAGTAATTTTCGTATAGGTTTCATCACTGGAAACCTGCTGCTGACGAAAACTATGATGAAACTTTGAAATGAACACTGATTCCCACTATATTTGTTATTATAGGTGTTTTACAGTGTAAAGATTGTGTTGAACAATGTTGATCAGTAGCTGATTTCTAGTAGATTAATAGGAGTTACAGAGCTTTATACATTGTTTTTTTGTTATTAAACTGAATGACAGGCAATAGATAAAGTGCCTTGAAAAAGTATTCATACCCCTGTAAATTTTTCACAATTTATCATGTTACAACCAAAAAACGTAAATGTATTTTATTGGGATTTTATGTGATAGACCAACACAAATGCCGCGTACACGAGCGGACTTTACGGCAGACTTTGCCCGGCGGACTTTTTGATGGACTTTATGATGGACTTTCTGAATGAACGGACTTGCCTACACACAATCCACCAAAGTCCGTCGAATTCGTACGTGATGACGTACGACCGGACTAAAACAAGGAAGTTCATAGCCAGTAGCCAATAGCTGCCCTAGCGTGGCTTTTTGTCCGTCGAACTAGCATACAGACGAGCGGACTTTTCGACCGGACTCGAGTTCGACGGATTGATTTAAAACATGTTTCAAATCTAAGTCCGTCCAACCTTTGAGAAAACAAAGTCCGCTCGAGCCCACACACGATCGAATTGTCCGACGAAATCCCGTCCGCTGGGCAAAGTCTGCCGTAAAGTCTGCTCGTGTGTACGCGGCAAAAGTGGCACATAATTGTGAAGTGGAAGGAAAATGATAAATGATTTTCAACATTTGTTACAAATAAATATGTGAAAAGTGTGGCTTGCATTTGTATTCAGCCCCCCTGAGTCAATGCTTTGTAGAAACTCCTTTCGCTACAATTACAGCTGAAAGTCTTTTTGGGTATGTCTCTACCAGCTTTGCATATCTAGAGAGTGACATTTTTGCCCATATTTATTTGCAAAATAGCTCAAGCTTTGTCAGATTGGATGGAGAGTGTCAGCGAACAGCAATTTTCAAGTCTTGCCACAGATTCTCAGTTGGATTTAGGTCTGGACTTTGACTGGGCCATTCAAACACAGCAATATGCTTTGATTGAAACCATTCCATTGTAGCTCTGGCTATATGTTTAGGGTTGTTGACCTGCTGGAAGGTGAACCTCGACCCCAGTCTCAACTCTTTTGCAGACTCTAACAGGTTTTCTGCTAAGATTGCCCTGTATTTGGCTCCATCCATTTTCCCATCAACTCTAACCAGCTTCCCTGTCCCTGCTGAAGAAAACCATTCCCACAACATGATGCTGCCACCACCATGTTTCATGGTGTGTTCAGGGTAATGTGCAATGTTAGTTTTCTGCCACAAATAGCGTTTTGCTTTTAGGCCAAAAAGTTACATTTTGGTCTCATCTGACCAGAGCACCTTCTTCCTGATGTTTGTTATGTTCCCCATATGGACTGCAACTGCAAACGGGACTTCTTATGGCTTTCTTTCAACAATGGCTTTCTTCTTGCCACTCTTGCATTAAGGCCAGATTTGTGGAGTGCACAATTAATAGTTGTCCTGTGGACAGATTCTCCCACCTGAGCTGTGGATCTCTGCAGCTCCTCCAGAGTTACCATGGTCCTCTTGGCTGCTTCTTTGATTAAAGCTCTCCTTGCCTGTTAGATGGCCACACTTTTCACATATTTACTTTTAAACATTTTTGAAAACCAGTTATCATTTTCCTTCCACTTCACAATTGTGTGCCACTTTGTGTTGGTCTATCACATAAAATCCCAATAAAATACATTCATGTTTTTGGTTGTAAAATGACAAAATGTGGAAAGTTTCAAGGGGTGCAAATATATATATATTTTTTTCAAATATAACTTTATTAGTTTTTTAAGAAATGAACAAGGTTTATAAAAGGAAAAGAAAAAATGGATATTTACAGTATCTTACACGTGTAAGGAGGATGCAGCCTTCCAAATATATGCAATAGTAATTTGGTATATACAGTGCATTATAATTTCCGTAGTCTGTAGTTTTCATTGAAGACATTTCCTGCTGCCTTAATGATGTAGGTAGTTGTAGCATAGGGATAGCATACCATCTTCATCTATATTTCTGGAAGATTGTTCTCTATTTCCAATAACATTTATAGAATACATTAGGCGTAAAAATACCCAAAGAGAGAGAAGAGAAAGTATAAATAGATCGGGTAAAGTTAGTAGAGGAAGTGAAACAGAAAGAGGGAGTTGGGAGGCAGGGGGGGATAGGGAGGGGGGAAAAAAAAGAGGGGGGGGGAGGGTTCTAGGGGTGTACCTGTGTCAATTGTTATGTTTGCAAGTATTTTTTATTTTAAGTACATTTCTATGTTTATGTATTAAAGAGAGATTTGCCTTCTTCTGAGTATTTGAATAAATTCCAATGAGTCCAGGTTTTCTTGTATGTCTCATGTCTATATAATGTAAGAAATATTCAGCGCAGACTGCAAGAAGGACACAATGACATTACACTGCTAGCAGACACTAAAGGTAAATTCAACAACACCTTTAATAAACATATAAATCAAGACAGTGCTGCGCAGTTAATAAATGTCCATAATTAGTTGGTGTGTGTTAAGATATAAAACTGTGAAGGCAAGGCCAGTGACACACACATAAGAAGACAAGAATCTCTGATCCAGTAACTGTGATCCCTCCACCACACATGGATGGCCTCTCACCTTAACGATTCGACCTGAAACAGGTCACATAGCAGAAATCACTAATCAGGTAAGGCAATCCTAGCAGTGGAATCCACGGATGCAGCGCTCATCCAAGTCAATAGCTAAAAAAGTACCAGATATGCAACAAGATAATAACAAGATCTAGTGCTCTCTGTATAAAAGTTTATTGCATTAAGAACAAAGATAATTACACTTACATGCAGCCGCACTCAGATCCGAGTGCCGGCGAAACAGCGTATGGTAATATCACATAAGATGACTGCGGGTGACGTCATGTGTGACTCCTAACCCCCGTCCATAGGCGGGACTTCCTCAGCATGGGGCTGGATACACACAGACGGCCCGCGTTGTTTAAATAAATTGTCATGGTAACAAGCAATGTGCCAATCAGGGGACTGGATACAACGATCGGAAGACCGATTCATCTCGGAGAAACCCATAGGCTGCAAGGAATGAATACATCTAAAGTGCTGGTGTGCTTATGGAAATAACACAGCGCAGATTCATTATAGTAATGTTGACACATAGACTTTCCTCTAATATAAAAATGACAAAAAAACGGCACAAAACCGGAAAGCAGGAGATCACTCAATAACCTATTCAGGACAGATTAATCTCCTTTATTTCTATTTAGCCAGCGCATTGCTCAATTCAAATAAGGGAATACAAATTTTAAAAATTGTTTTAAAATAAAATAAGAATCACAGACATCAAACCACGGCCATCTTAATGACATAATCATGTACCAAAAAAAATCACAATAAAAATACACACTAAAAAACAATATAAAAAATATATAAAAAGAGAAATGACCTATTAGAAATAAAACAGTTCAAATCGAAGTCTACATTCATTCCTGCTGGTGACAAAACCTTGGTTTCATAAATTCATAAGGATTCTCTACGACTCAGCTGTCTGATATAGTGGCCTCCTCTCCAATGTCGGGGAACCTTTTCTATCCCCCAAAACTTAAGGCATTTGGGGTCCCTTTGGTGACATAATCTAAAGTGCCTGGACACACTATGAGTCTTCACCCCCCGTTTGATGTTGCTAATGTGTTCTCCCACCCGTATATGTAGTGCTCTGGAGGTGCGGCTTACATACTGTAGGCCGCAGTCGCACTCCAGCATATAAACCACCCCCACAGATGAGCATGTAATAAGGCCTTCAATCTGATAACTTTTATGGGTGACATTAGAAACAAATTCTTTACGCCTCTTAATGTTTCTACTAGCTTTCTTACAGGTGGCACATTTGCCACACAGGTAAAACCTGGACAGAAAACTAAATAGCCTATTGTCCGCAATTTTAGGGGGGGTCAACGACCCCTAGTGCCAAACGGTCACGTAGGGAGTGGGCTTTTCGCTAAATAAACCGAGGGTGTTGGGGGAGGACTGGACCTAAAGTCCGATCACTTTTGAGAATTGGCCAGTGTCTAGCTATAATCCGCTCAAGTTTCTTGTACTGGGCATTATAATCCAATACAACTCAATAACCTGTCGTAGTGTCTTCCAATTCAGTGGTTTTCACCTTATCTGCCACAATAGTACTCCTATCTGTATCTTGTTGTTATAAAAACTAGAGCCTTCTTACGTGACACTAAACAGATTCTCCAAATCCTGCCCACCCTTCCATGTACCCCTTCCAGTATATTGATCACCGCTGACGTAGGATCACTTTATACCATTATTGATAATAAGCAAGTCTTAGACTCAGTCAAATGGGCCTTGGCAGCTACTGATCTCTCAAGGGATCATGTTTCATTCTTATTGGAGAGTCTTGAGTTTTGTTTGTTGAACAATTACTTTTGGTTTAATGGGGAGTATTTTCTGCAGATACGTGGCATAGCCATGGGAGCCCGCTTTGCTTCCAGTGTGGCCAATTTGTTCATGGCCCACTGGGAGTATGAGGTTATATTCCATGTTCCTCCACCGCAATTATCATGCTACAAGAGGTACATTGATGATTTGATTATGGTTTGGGAGGGGGATATGACCAGTCTTCAAGGTTTCATGGACAAGTTAAATGACAATAACAAAAATATTCAGCTCACTTGGACGATAGATCAGCAACAGATCACCTTCCTAGATCTTGAAATTTTCAAGAGTGAGGTTGGCTTTCAAACTAGGAACCATTTTAAGGCGACAGACAGGAATGCCTATATTCCGTTGACTAGCTGCCATCATAAATCATGGCTGTGTAACATCCCGAGAGGCCAATTTATCCGTCTGAGACGCAATTGCACGTTAGAAGGTGATTTTTTTTATCACAATCTCAGATTATAGCAGCCAGGTTCAAGGAGAAAGGTTATACACAGTCCATGATAGACTTTGAGATTGTGAAAGTAAGGTCTACAGATAGGAGTACTATTGTGGTAGATAAGGTGAAAACCACTGAAGTGGAAGACACTACGACAGGTTATCGAGTTGTATTGGATTATAATGTCCAGTACAAGAAATTTGAGTGAATTATAGCTAGACACTGGCCAATTCTCAAATGTGATTGGACTTTAGGTCCAGGTCTCCCCCAACACCCTCGGTTTATTTACCGAAAAGCCCCCTCCCTACGTGACCGTTTGGCACCAGGGGTCATTGACCCCCCTAAAATTGCAGACAATAGGCTCTTTAGTTTTCTGTCTGGGTTTTTACAGGTGGCAAATGTGCCACCTGTAAGAAATCTAGTAGAAACATTAAGAGGCGTAAATAATTTGTTTATAATGTCACCCATAAAAGTTATCAGATTGAAGGCCTTATTACATGCTCATCTGTGGGGGTGGTTTATATGCTGGAGTGCGACTGCGGCCTACAGTATGTAGGCCGCACCTCCAGAGCACTACATATACGGGTGGGAGAACACATTAGCAACATCAAACGGGGGGTGAAGACTCATAGTGTGTCCAGGCACTTTAGATTATGTCACCAAAGGGACCCCAAATGCCTTAAGTTTTGGGGTATAGAAAAGTTTCCCCGACATTGGAGAAGAGGCCACTATATCAGACAGCTGAGTTGTAGAGAATCCTTCTGGGTTTATGAAACCAAGGTTTTGTCACCAGCAGGAATGAATGTAGACTTCGATTAGAACTGTTTTATTTCTAATAGATAATTTCTCTTTTTATATATTTTTTATATTGTTTTTTAGTGTGTATTTTTATTGTGATTTTTTGGTACATGATTATGTCATTAAGATGGCCGTGGTTTGATGTCTGCAATTGTTATTTTATTTTAAAACAATTTTTAAAATTTGTATTCCCTTATTTGAATTGAACAATGCCCTGGCTAAATAGAAATAAAGGAGATTAATCTGTCCTGGATAGGTTATTGAGTGATCTCCTGCTTTCCGGTTTTGTGCCGTTTTTTGTCATTTTTATATTAGAGGAAAGACTATGTGTCAACATTACTATAATGAATCTGCGCTGTGTTAGTTCCATAAGCACACCAGCACTTTAGATGTATTCATTCCTTGCAGCCTATGGGTTTCTCCAAGATGAATCGGTCTTCAGATCGTTGTATCCAGTCCCCTGATTGGCACATTGCTTGTTACGTGACAATTTATTTAAACAACGCGGGCTGTCTGTGTGTATCCAGCCCCACGCTGAGGAAGTCCTGCCTATGGACGTAACGCGTACGGGGGTTAGGAGTCACACATGACATCACCCGCGGTCATCTTCTGTGATATTACCATACGCTGTTTCGCCGGCACTCAGATCTGAGTGCGGCTGCATGTAAGTGTAATTATCTTTGTTCTTAATGCAATAAACTTTTATACAGAGAGCACTAGATCTTGTTATTATCTCGTTGCATATCTGGTACTTTTTTACCTATTGACTTGGATGAGCGCTGGATCCGTGGATTCCACTGCTAGGATTGCCTTACCTGATTAGTGATTTCTGCTATGTGACCTGTTTCAGGTCGAATCGTTAAGGTGAGAGGCCATCCATGTGTGGTGGAGGGATCACTGGATCAGAGATTCTTGTCTTCTTATGTGTGTGTCACTGGTCTTGCCTTTACAGTTTTATATCTTAACACACACCAACTAATTATGGACATTTATTAATTGCGCAGCACTGTCTTGATTTATATGTCTCATGTCTGTCTGTCGCAATCATTATCAAGTCCTCCATCTTGTTTATGTCTTTGACCTTTTTCAACCATAGTGCTATGGTTGTTGGGTTCTGCTGCTTCCAGAGTAAGGGAATGCATGACTTTGCTGCATTCACTAGGTGTCGTAGTATAGACTTTTTGTAAGTTTTAAACTATATGGTTGAAACGTGTAGCAAAAAAAATGCTGGATCATCTGGTATCACAAAATCA
Organism: Aquarana catesbeiana; assembly: GCF_042186555.1. Taxonomy (NCBI): domain Eukaryota; kingdom Metazoa; phylum Chordata; class Amphibia; order Anura; family Ranidae; genus Aquarana; species Aquarana catesbeiana. The sequence goes on along the minus strand of NC_133325.1, from coordinate 596,369,022 downwards.
GTGAATTTTTGAGATATGGTGCGGACTGCCGCCCAAAAGGTTGCCAATTTGGGGCATGACCAGAATATATGTAGAATCGTTCCCTGCAAATACTTTTTCAAGACACTGTACGTATACATATATGTGAACTGTTTAACTTGTCAAAATATGTGTAATTATACGCTCACCTTTAGCTCTAGGTAACCTTGCCAGATAGGACAGCATATCAGTAATTGATCAATGAAAAAGCAGCAGCAAAATGGTGAGGTCATACTGTGCTGACCCTCTTTTCCTCAATGCAACTAAGCAGATAACTTGATGTTGATAAGTACTATTCAGTTACTTATGCTGGCCTTACAATATGTATAAATATATTTAACTGATACAATATATCTACCTAGTGAAGGTTTAAATAATAGCCAATATACTAGACGGACGGTGGTTCGAGGGGAGCTGTCCCTGCTGGGAGAACACACAGTGATTATTGCTAACAGCTATAGCCGCTGGCAATAATCGCATGAAATATCCGACAGGCTGGTTGATTAACTTGGGTTCAATCAGCCTGCCCATACATGGTTTGCATCTCAGCTGGTTCAGCTCAGGTACCTACCTAAGCTAGGTACCAGATCGGTTAAAATGTTTTTCGGTCATGACTTAATATATAGACTGAATACAAATACCAACAAGCCAGACTACACCCACTATTCCCATGTTCTACATACAGTACTTGAGAATTGATCATGTACTCACTACCTCAATTTGTTACTAATTGCAAAAATCATAAAAGTACTATGGTCAGACCACTCTCAAGTAGCCAATTAACAACTCTTCAATAAACTTTGATATAGAGCATAGTTAATGTGATTCATCAACCCTAAAAAACCCAGATGAGGTTTCCCCCATTGATAATTGGGCCACTTAAAAAGCCACCATCAGAGACTGTTTGTACGAATAACAACTTTCCTTAAAAGAAACACAGAAACACTCACAAAACAAAAGGATTTAGTCTCTGTTCTGTCCACCAGATGTTTTATACTGGTTATTTGTACCTGTGTTGTTAAATTTACATGCAAATGTGTAATTTACTTACGACAATCATATGTGGTGTGCAGGCTCCATCTAGCATTCCTTTTTGGTATTGCTGTAGTTCTGTTTCTTTGTTTATTTGTATGTGTAACTAAGGAAGTTGTCAGCATGCAGGGAATTCTGGGTAGAATCTTAGCAGGAAGTGAAACAGCCACCATTTTGTGAGAAGATATTCAGGAAACAACACATGTATTTCTCTATCTATCGCGATCACCCCTTAGAGAACTTAAAAAGTAAGTTTTTACTATCCCATCTTGTACTGTATATCGTTGTTTATGCAATGTATGCTGTATTGTATGCAATATTATACTTATTGAAGTCTATTTCTGTTATTTTGTAGTTTCACCTGGCTTGTTCTAATAAAACTGAGATCAAAGAAATATGGTATCTACAGTTATTGAGATAAGTAGGTTTAGCTATCTGCTCCTTGAGACAGAACAGTGAAATTTTTAAGCTGACCTCTGAAGGGAAGATAAGCTGACTTCGGAAGTCTGTACAGCCCAGGGCTACGCAGTATCCATACAGTCGGAAGCCTTAAAGATACAGGCCTGCGGCAGGTGAAGCAAGCAGCCACGCTACACAGAGCCGTGCTCTGTCAAGCAGCATCGACACTAGAGCGGTCTCTATACAGCAAGACAGCTTCTTCCCCGCAGCCATGTCTCACAGTGGGACATCTTCTTACAAAACACGTTCACGAGCAATCTCATCTAAGTCATCTGTCGCAAATGCAGCAGATATTGCCCGTTCAAAAGCTGAAGCAGCAAAAGCCAGGGCCACATTCGCAGACCAAGAGTTGCAGATGAAAAAAGAAAAGGCCCGCCTTGATGCAGAAAAAGAGAGAGAGAAGGAAAGAGTACGCTTGGAGCAAGAGAGAGAGAAGGAAAGAGTACACTTGGAGCAAGAAAAAGTACGCATGGAACAAAAGAGAGAGCAAGAATGAGTACACATGGAACAAGAGAGAGAGCAAGAAATAGTACACATGGAACAAGAGAGAGAGAGAAGGAAATAATACACCTGGAAGAAGAGCTAGCCCAGCAGGAAGCATCTCTGAAATTGCAGCAAGCTATCTTAGAAGCTAACATGGAGAAGCTGGCAGTAGAAAGAGATGCTGCCACCGCCATTGCAGAAGCTTTAGAAGCAGCCGTCTACGATGAGCCAATACTAGGCAACAGCATACCGGATCTAGAAGAGGACCAATAAGATTCTTCACAACGCACGTCAGATTACGTCTACCAGCACTGGGACCAAAGCAGCATCCCACAACAAGAAATCAAACATAACGTCAGTGAGTCACATCAAATAAAGCAGCAACAAGATGACCTGGGACCCCCACGCTACAAGCAAGAAAAATCTGACAGAGTTCCAGACTTTCCAGTTACAACCAAACCTTCTACTGCACAAGGTACCCAGCCTTCATACAAGTATCAAACACCCGTCTTCACTCCAAAGGTGTATGCAACGAACAGGTACGAACTGCCAACCTTATGTAAGTTTGAACCCAGCGCGCCTAAAGAAGAGACTTTTACCAGGTATGCCTTTACACCGCACCACAATACACCAGCAGCCTACCCCAATGCCAATCAGGCTACTGTAGACTTTGCCAAGTTTCTGGCCAAAAGAGAGTTAGCTACCCAAGGACTTGTCAAATTTAGTGATCGCCCTCAACACTACAGGGCGTGGTGATCCGCTTTCCAGAGTGTCATTCAATGTCTAGATCTATCCTGCAGGGAACAGATAGAACTCCTCGTAAAGTGGCTTGGCAATGATTCTGCTGAACATGCCAAAAGGATCAGAGACATTAATATAAACCACCCTGAGATAGGCCTTACAAACATCTGGAACAGACTGGATAGATGTTATGGCTCACCAGAGGCTATAGAGAGTATACTGTTTAAAAGGATAGAAGACTTCCCAAAAATACCTAGCAGAGGTTACCAAAGACTCAGACAATTCAGTGACCTGTGTATGGAGTTACAAGTTGCTAAAGGAGAAGGAGACTGACCTGGCCTTTCTTATCTTGACTCTGCTAGAGGTATTAACTCCTTAGCACAAAAACTTCCTTATGAGTTACACGAAAGATGGATTACTCATGGCTGTAACTACAAACGAAAACACAATGTACCTTTTCCACCCTTTAGTGAGTTTGTGGACTTTGTAGACAGACAAACAGGAATGAAAGATGACCCCAGCTTCATTTGTCCAGTGTCTTATACCACGTCTTCTGGCCCTAAACAACTCAGAGCTCCAGTAGCAGTGCACAAAACTAACATTTCTTCCCACAGATTTGCAGAGTCTCAGCCAGAGGATCAAGACAGCAACCATACTAAGTTCTGCCCTCTACATAAGATGCCACATCCTCTTCTGGAATGCAGAGCCTTCAGGACAAAGACCATCCAGGATCACAAAGCTTTCCTCAAAGAGAACAACATCTGTTACAAGTGCTGCTCTTCGTCCACACATTTCGCCAAGGACTGTAAGGTCAGTGTCAGATGTACAGAATGTGACAGCACAGAGCACAACACAGCTCTACATCCAAGGCCTACTCCAAGAACTTTTCCACCTGTTCATAGGCACAAGGAGCAAGGCGGGGAGACCAAAGACTCTAGTACAGACATCATAGTAATCACTTAACAGTGTACTGAAGTCTGCAAAGGAAGTGCAGTTGGCAGGTCCTGCTCTAAAATCTGTCTTGCGAGAGTTTACCCAAAAGGACACAGAGACAAAGCAGTCAAGCTCTACGTTATCTTGGATGATCAGAGTAACAAGTCACTAGCTAGATCTATGTTTTTTGACATTCTAAACCTTAAAAGCCCCAGCAGCCCTTACTCCCTTAGGACTTGTGCAGGTACAGTGGAAACGGCGGGGAAAAGAGCTGACGGTCTACAAATTGAATCTATGGAAGGTAAGACATGCCTACCCTTACCGACCATAATAGAGTGCAACCAGATGCCAGACAACAGATCAGAGATTCCTACACCAGACGCAGCAGCTCATCAGACTCACTTGAACCACATAGCACATCTCATACCAGAACTAGATGATCAGGCTCAGATAATCTTACTTCTAGGGAGGGATATCTTGCAAGCCCACTAAGTAAGAAAACTGATCAACGGTCCTAAAAATGCCCCATATGCCCAAAAACTGGATCTCGGGTGGGTCATTATAGGTGATGTTTGCCTGGGAGGTACACACAAACCTGCATCTGTTAATAACCTGCTTACTAGTACCCTCAAGAATGGCCGTCCTTCTCTTTTCCAACCCTGTCAAAATCACATCCTCATAAATGAACTACCACACAACAACCCTGTACCTTTTCCCTTCCTAAGTCCCCTCTGTGACAGCAATACCTATGACAAGGACCAAAGCGACTTAGGAAGCACGGTGTTCCAGAGAACAAAGGAAGACAACCAGGTAGCAATGTCCATTGAGGATAGGCTCTTCTTAGAGGTTATGGAAAGGAGTATGGAGAAAGATGGGACTAATAGCTGGGTTGCACCTCTTCCCTTTAGAACACAAAGATGACGTTTGCCTAACAATAGAGAACTAGCATATAAACGTCTCACTTCCCTAAGACACAATCTTCAAAGGAAACCAGAGATGAAAGAACATTTATTTTCCTTCATGGAGAAAATATTCCAGAATGGTCATGCTGAGATAGCCCCAAACCTCAAAGACTCAGAGGAATGCTGGTACTTACCTATATTTGGGGTCTAACACCCTAAGAAGCCAGAACAGATTAGAGTGGTGTTCGATTCCAGCGCCAAACATGAGGGTGTCTCTCTAAATGATGTCCTCCTCCCTGGCCCTGATCTTAACAACAGTCTATTATTAGTACTTCTTCGATTTCGCAAAGATTCAGTCGCATTCCTGACAGACATACAGCAATTGTTTTATTGTTTTCTTGTTAAAGAAGAACACCGAAACTTTCTGAGGATTCTCTGGTTCAGGGACAACAACCCCTCTGGAGACATCACAGAATACCGCATGAGGGTGCACATATTTGGCAACAGTCCTTCCCCTGCAGTTGCTATATATGGCCTCAGACATTCTGCTAGAGTGTGAGAGTCAGAGTATGGGTCAGATGTCAGACAGTTAGTCGACAAGGACTTCTATGTAGACGATTGCTTGAAATCACTACCCACAAATGAAGCCGCAATCAGTCTCCTCAAAAGCCGCGTTTAGCAGCCTTTAGCAGCGTCAGATGTTTTTACAGCTGTAATGCTTGTCTTCAGAACGTGCTGGCCCTGTTTTTTTTTTTTTTTGCAGCTTGAAAACGCCTATGCAACTTACAGCTCCTAAAAGCTTGTGGCATAGGCGTTTAGAATAACATGGAGATGTATTTTTAAGCTGCAAAAAAAATGTCTGACCTGAAGAAGTCTCACATGGTCGAACTCTAAATTATACAGTGCCTTGAAAAAGTATTCATACCCCTTGAAATGTTCCACATTTTGTCATGTTACAATCCGAAATGCAAATGCATTTTATTGGGATTTTATGTGATAGACCAACACAAAGTGGCACATAATTGTGCAGTGGAAGGAAAATGATAAATGGTTTTCAAAACTTTTTACAAATAAATATCTGAAATGTGTGGCGTGCATTTGTATTCAGCCCCCTTTACTCTTATACCCCGAACTAAAATCTAGTGGAACCTACTGCCTTCAGAAATCACCTAATTAGTAAATAGAGTCCGCATGCGTAATTTATCCTCAGTATAAATACAGCTGTTCTGTGAGGCCCTCAGAGGTTTGTTACGGAGCACTGTTCAATCCATTATCCGAAAATGAAAAGAGTATGGCACGACTGCAAACCAACCAAGACATGGCTGTCCACCTAAACTGACAGGCTGAGCAAGGAGAGCTTCAATCAAAGAAGCAGCCAAGAGGCCCATGGTAGCTCTGGAGGAGCTGCAGATATCAACAGGTGGGAGAATCTGTCCACAGGACAACTATTAGACTCCATAAATCTGGCCTTTATGGAATAGTGGCAAGAAGAAAACAATTTGTTGAAAGAAAGCCATACGAAGTCCCGTTTGCAGTTTGCATGAAGCCATATGGGCGGCACAGCAAACATTTTGAAGAAAATGCTCTGGTCAGATAAGACCAAAATGTATCTTTTTGGCCTAAAAGTAAAACGCTATGTGTGGTGAAAAACTAACACTGCACATCACCCTGAACGTACCATCCCCCCGACGTGAAACATGGCGGTGGCAGCATCATGTTGTAGAGATGCTTTTCTTCAGCAGGGACAGGGAAGCTTGTCAGAGTTGATGGGAAGATGGATGAAGCTAAATACAGGGAACTCTTAGAAGAAAACCTGTTATGCCCTGGAAAATGTGCGATCAGAGCTTGTTGTCGGAAATTCCGACCCTGTGTGGGCTCCATCGGACTTTTTCCATCGGATTTTCCGACACACAAAGTTTGAGAGCAGGCTATAAAATTTTCCAACAACAAAATCCGATCGCGTCAATTCTGACCGTGTGTGGCCAATTCCAACGCACAAAGTGCCACGCATGCTCAGAATACATTCGAGACGGACCTGCTCGGTCTGGTAAAATTAGCATTCGGAATGGATATTGCACTTTCGTCACGCTGCAATGTTTTAAATTGTTTAACCACTTGCCGACCGCCTCAGGACGATATACGTCGGCAGAATGGCACGGGCAGGCAGAATCACGTACCTGTACGTGATCTGCCTCCCGCGGGCGGGGGGTCCGATTGGACCCCCCCGGTGCCAGAGGTGGCCGGCATTTGTTCCCGGGCGATCAGAGGTGAGGGGGGGCCATCCATTCGTGGCCACCCCCTCGCTCCCGGCCAATGAGATCATTCCTCTGCCTCTGTAATGTAAACAGAGGCAGAGGAAGTGATGTCATCTCTACTCGAGCCGGTCTTTTCGTTCAAGCGCCGAGGAGAGAAGACATCAAAGTGAGTTTGCACAACACTACACTTACAGTAGAACATGCAGGCACACTTTTCACCCCCAGTCACCCCCCTGTACCCCCTGTCACAGTGACACCAATAGCAGTTTTTTTTTTTTTTGCATTGGTGTCAGTTTGTGACAGTTATAAGTGTTAGGGCAGTTAGGGTTAGCCCCCTTTAGGTCTGGGGTACCCCCCTAACCCCCCAACCCCCCCTAATAAAGGTTAACCCTTTGATCACCCCCGTCGCCAGTGTCACTAAGCGATCGTTTTTCTGATCGCTGTATTAGTAACACAGGTGACGCTAGTTAGGGAGGTAAGTATATAGGTTCGCCGTCAGCGCTTTATAGCGACAGGGACCCCCATATACTACCTACTAAAGGTTTTAACCCCCTGATTGCCCCTAGTTAACCCTTTCACCAGTGATCACCGTATAACTGTTACGGGTGACGCTGGTTAGTTAGTTTGTTTTTTATAGTTTATTATAGTTTTAGAGTACCCGCCGTTTATTACCTTATAAAGGTTTAACCCCCTAATTGCCCGGCGGTGATATAAGTTACGTTTTTAGGGTCAGATAAGGTCTACGTCACCCCAGGCAGCGTCAGGTTAGCGCCAGTACCGCTAACACCCACGCACGCAGCATACACCTCCCTTAGTGCTATAGTATCTGAACGGATCAATATCTGATCCGATCAGATCTATACTAGCGTCCCCAGCAGTTTAGGGTTCCCATAAACACAGTATTAGCGGGATCAGCCCAGATACCTGCTAGCACCTGCGTTTTGCCCCTCGGCCCAGCCCTGCCCAGCCCACCCAAGTGCAGTATCGATCGATCACTGACACTTACAAAACACTAAGCACACATAACTGCAGCGTTCGCAGAGTCAGGCCTGATCCCTGCGATCGCTAACAGTTTTTTGGTAGCGTTTTGAATCAGTCGCTAACAGTCAGGAGCTTTTTTGCCTGTGAGTCTCACTAGTGTACCCCTAAATTTAGAGCCCAAAATGGCAAATCGAAGGTACACGTTTCTGAGCATGACAAATAGTGAAGAGGAAGTCACTCATCTGTCAGATTCAGGCTCAGAATACGATCCTGTAGAGGACAGCGGTTCCATGACAGATAGCTCTGACGACGGAGTTGTGGTCCCTGCCAAGGTCAGGCATACCAGACCCCAAACTGCTTCTTCTGTCCTTGATGTGCAAGAACCGCAGGTCCCTCGTATGGAGCAGAGCAGTACTAGCGCCGCTATTCCTTCTGGTGAACTGGCAAGCACCAGCGGCCTACACCCTGGTCGTACATCCAGCACTGCAGTATCACGTGGTAACGTGGCGAGTCCCATAAGTGCAGTTCAAGCTGGCGTGGTGGCAAGCACTAGTAGTGTCCCACTGCCACCAAGAAGACGAACACAGGCCCGTCGTGCCCATAGTGCCCTTCCTGCTGCATTCACCAGTCCGAATTGGGAACCCACCATTTCTGCAGCACCCGTACTTCCCCCATTCACTGGCCAACCCAGAATTCAGGTGGAAACAGTTGATTTTACGCCACTGGATTTTTATTCGCTGTTTTTCACCGAAGATCTCTATAGATCTATTGTGGACCAAAGCAATTTATACGCTGGTCAACACATCGCCACTATTCCCCAGTCCTCCCTTGCCAGAGATTGGAGACCAATTACGGTCTCCGAATTTAAGATCTTTCTGGGCCTTCCCCTCAACATGGGCATAACCAAAAAGAGTGAGTTGCGGTCATATTGGTCCACTGACCCAATTCACCATATGCCCTTGTTCTCTGCCTCCATGACCAGGGCACAATACGAGCAGATTTTGCGGTTCATGCACTTCAACAACAATGAACTCTGTCGTGCTCGTGGAGACCCTGAATATGATCGGCTCTACAAAATTCGGCCCCTCGTAAACCACTTCAACCAATGTTTTGCAGACTTGTTTACTCCCCATCAAATTGTCTGCGTTGATGAGTCCCTGATTAAGTTTTCTGGCCGCTTGTCATTCAAACTGTACCTTCCCAGCAAGCGTGCCAGATACGGGGTCAAGATGTATAAGCTCTGTGACAGGGCCACAGGCTATACATGTAGTTTTATGGTTTATGAAGGCAAAAATAGTCACGTAGAGCCGACAAACTGCCCTGACTACATAGGAAGCGCTGGCAAGATTGTGTGGGACTTGGTGTCACCCTTATTCAGAAAGGGGTACCACTTGTACGTGGACAATTATTACATGAGCGTGCCACTTTTTAGTCACCTTTTTGATCAACAGATTGGAGCATGTGGCACCGTGCGACCTAATCGCCGGGGCTTTCCCCAGCGGCTTGTAGATTCCCGTCTTAGGCTGGGGAGAGAGCCTGCTTGCAGTGTAATAACTTGCTCGCTATGAAGTGGAGGGATGATAAGAATGTTTTCGTTCTTACCTCCCTTCATGCAGACACGACGGTCCAAATTACTACGGCGACTGGTGTTATGGAGAAACCTCTCTGTGTCCACGAATATAACCAAAATATGGGAGGGGTGGACCTCAATGACCAGTTGGCGCCGTACCTAGTTGCCCGTAAGGTCAGACGCTGGTACAAAAAAGTGTCTGTTTATTTATTTCAATTGGCTTTGCTGAACGCTCATGTGCTATACAGAGCTTCTGGACGGACTGGATCCTTCCTTAAATTCCAGGAAGAGATCGTCAGAGCCCTTCGGTATCCAGATGGTACTCCACCTCACCTTCCCCAACCAAATGCAGTAAGCCGGCTGCATGAGAGGCATTTTCCTTATGTCCTCCCGAGTACCACTACCCAACGAGCACAAAGAAGATGTCGTGTCTGCAGCAAGCACGGATATAGGCGTGACATCCGGTATTATTGTCCCTCCTGTCCTGACAATCCTGGTCTATGCATTGGTGAATGTTTTGAACGTTACCATACACTAGTTGAGTTTTAGCGTAGGGTACAGCATTGCACAGACTAGGACACACTTTCACAGGGTCTCCCAAGATGCCATCGCATTTTGAAAGACCCAAACCTGGTACCAGTTACAAAAGTTAAAGTTACTAAAAAAAGTGTAAAAAAATAAAAACACAAAAAAAAATAAAATAAAAAAAACAAAAATAGTTGTTGTTTAATTGTTCTCTCTCTCTCTATTCTCTCTCTATTGTTCTGCTCTTTTTTACTGTATTCTATTCTGCAATGTTTTATTGTTATTATGTTTTACCATGTTTGCTTTTCAGATATGCAATTTTTTTATACTTTACTGTTTACTTTGTTTTATTGTTAACCATCATTTGCTTAGCAGGTACGCCATTCAGTTGCAGCGTGGATTTATTTATCTTGACAGCAACAGCGTTTGCTCCCACGATATATAAAGCCGTGACTCCAGCGCTGTCGGAGGTAATTTCACCACCACAGTTACATACTTCAGCATATATGCCGAAGCATGGGGGCAGCAGTGGGTGGAGGAGTGATTTACTCCTGCCTTTTGTGGGAGGATGCCCCCATGCTTCGGCATATATATATTTTAGGCACAGGTTGCGTTAAATGTTTTATTGTTTAATATGTTTTTTTTGTATTTGCTCTGCAGGTATGGTAATCTTACTGTTTTACTATAATGTTACTTTGTTTTATTGTTAACCATCATTTGCTTAGCAGGTACGCCATTCAGTTGCAGCGCGGATTTATTTATCTTGACAGCAACAGTGTTTGCTCCCACGATACATAAAGCCGTAACTCCAGCGCTGTCGGAGGTGATTTCACCACCACAGTTACATACTTCAGCATATATGCCAAAGCGTGGGGGCAGCAGAGGGCGGAGGAGCGATTTGCTCCTAACTTTTGCGGGAGGATGCCCCCATGCTTCGACATATATATATGGTGCATGTATGCCCATCATTAGAAGTGGGTGGATGAAGGGAGGTATTCTAATGGTGGGCATACCCACCGATCAATCTCTTTTTTTCGTTCACCCCACAGGCTGCATGACAAAAAAGTTTACAATATATGCCCAACAAGGCCCAGCAACGTACTGGTATATTGCTGGACTTTGAGTGGTTATACCAGAATGATGCCTGCAGGTTTAGGTATCAGCCAGCAGTCGGCTTTCATGTAAAAGCAATCCCCCCCACCGTCTTCCATGTTTTTCTCTGGCTCTCCTGTCCCAACAGGGAACCTGAGAATGCAGCCAGTGATTCAGCCAGCTGACCATAGAGCTGATCAGAGACCAGAGTGGCTCCAAACATCTCTATGGCCTAAGAAACCGGAAGCTACGAGCATTTCATGTCTTAGATTTCGCCGGATGAAAACAGTGCCATTGGGAAATTGGGAAAGCATTTTATCACACTGATCTTGGTGTGGTCAGATGCTTTGAGGGCAGAGGAGAGATCTAGGGTCCAGTTTTTTCAAAAAAGAGTACCTGTCACTACCTATTGCTATCATAGGGGATATTTACATTCCCTGAGATAACAATAAAAATGATTAAAAAAAATAAAAATTAAAGGAACAGTTTAAAAAGAAGATAAAAAAGCAAAAAAATAATAAAGAAAAAAAAAAAAAAAAAAAAAAAGCACCCCTGTCCCCCCCTGCACTCGCGCAAAGGCGAACACAGGCGTCGGTCTGGCGTCAAATGTAAACAGCAATTGCACCATGCATGTGAGGTATCACCGCAAAGGTCAGATTGAGGGCAGTAATTTTAGCAGTAGACCTCCTCTGTAAATCTAAAGTGGTAACCTGTAAAGGCTTTCAAAGGCTTTTAAAAATGTATTTAGTTTGTCGCCACTTCACGTTTGTGTGCAATTTTAAAGCATGTCATGTTTGGTATCCATGTACTCGGCCTAAGATCATCTTTTTTATTTCATCAAACATTTGGGCAATATAGTGTGTTTTAGTGCATTAAAATTTAAAAAAGTGTGTTTTTTCCCAAAAAAATGCGTTTGAAAAATCGCTGCGCAAATACTGTGTGAAAAAAAAATTAAACACCCACCAATTTAATCTGTAGGACATTTGCTTTAAAAAATATATAATGTTTGGGGGTTCAAAGTAATTTTCTTGCAAAAAAAAAAATATTTTTTCATGTAAACAAAAAGTGTCAGAAAGGGCTTTGTCTTCAAGTGGTTAGAAGAGTGGGTGATGTGTGACATAAGCTTCTAAATGTTGTGCATAAAATGCCAGGACAGTTCAAAACCCCACAAATGACCCCATTTTGGAAAGTAGACACCCCAAGCTATTTGCTGAGAGGCATGCAGAGTCCATGGAATATTTTATATTGTGACACAAGTTGTGGGAAAAAGACAACATTTTTTTTTTTTTTTGCACAAAGTTGTCACTAAATGATATATTGCTCAAACATGCCATGGGAATATGTGAAATTACACCCCAAAATACATTCTGTTGCTTCTTCTGAGTACGGGGATACCACATGTGTGAGACTTTTTGGGAGCATAGCCGCGTACGGGACCCCGAAAACCAAGCACCGCCTTCAGGCTTTCTAATGGTGTAAATTTTTGATTTCACTCTTAACTGCCTATCACAGTTTCGGAGGCCATGGAATGCCCAGGTGGCACAAAACCCCCCCAAATTACCCTATTTTGGAAAGTAGACACCCCAGGCTATTTTCTGAGAGGTATAGTGAGTATTTTGCAGACCTCGCTTTTTGTCACAAAGTTTTGAAAATTGAAAAAAGAAAAAAAAAAAGTTTTTTCTTGTCTTTCTTCATTTTCAAAAAACAAATGAGAGCTGCAAAATACTCACCATGCCTCTCAGCAAATAGCTTGGCGTGTCTACTTTCCAAAATGGGGTCATTTGGGGGGGTTTGTGCTATCTTGGCATTTTATGGCCTTCGAAACTGTGATAGGTAGTGAGGAGTGAATCAAAAATTTACGCCCTTAGAAATCCTGAAGGAGGTGATTGGTTTTCGGGGCTCCGTATGCAGCTAGGCTCCAAAAAAGTCCCACACATGTGGTATCCCCATACTCAGGAGAAGCAGCAGAATGTATTTTGGGGTGTAATTCCACATATGCCCACGGCATGTTTGAGCAATATATCATTTAGTGACAACTTTGTGCAAAAAAAAAAATTGTCACTTTCCCGCAACTTGTGTCAAAATATAAAATATTCCATGGACTCAACATGCATCTCAGCAAACAGCTTGGGATGTCTACTTTCCAAAATGGGGTAATTTGGGGGGGTTTTGTGCCATCTGGGCATTTTATGGCCTTCAAGACTGTGATAGGTAGTGAGAAGTGAAATCAAAACTTTACGCCCTTAGAAATCCTGAAGGCGGTGCTTGGTTTTCGGGGCCCCGTACGTGGCTAGGCTCCCAAAAAGTCCCACACATGTGGTATCCCCATACTCAGGAGAATAAGCAGAATGTATTTTGGGGTGCAATTCCACATAGCCCATGGCCTATGTGAGCAATATATCATTTAGTAACTTTGTGCAAAAAAAAAAAGTTTGTCATTTTCCTGCAATTTGTGGCAAAATATAAAATATTCCATGGACTCAACATGCCTCTCAGCAAATAGCTTGTGGTGTCTACTTTCCAAAATGGGGTCATTTGGGGGGGGGGGGGGTTGTGCCATCTTGGAATTTTATGGCCTTCAAAATTGTGATAGGTAGTGAGGAGTGAAATCAAAAATTTACGCCCTTAGAAATCCTGAAGGCGGTGCTTGGTTTTGGGGCCCCGTACGCGGCTAGGCTCCCAAAAAGCACCACACATGTGGTATCCCTGTACTCAGGAGAAGCAGCAGAATGTATTTTGGGGTGTAATTCCACATACATATGCCCATTGCATGTTTGAACATTATATCATTTAGTGACAACTTTGTACAAAAAAAAAAAAAAATTGTCACTTTCCCACAACTTGTGTCAAAATATAAAATATTCCATGGACTCAACATGCCTCTCAGCAAATAGCTTGGGGTGTCTACTTTGCAAAATGGGGTCATTTGGGGGGGGGGGGTTGTGCCATCTTGGCATTTTATGGCCTTCAAAACTGTGATAGGTAGTGAGGAGTGAAATCAAAAATTTACGCCCTTAGAAATCCTGAAGGCGGTGCTTGGTTTTCGGGGCCCCGTACGCGGCTAGGCTCCCAAAAAGTCCCACACATGTGGTATCCCCATACTTAGGAGAAGCAGCTAAATGTATTTTGGGGTGCAATTCCACATATGCCCATGGCCTGTGTGAGCAATATATCATTTAGTGACAAATTTGTGCAAAAAAAAAAAAAAAAAATTGGTCACTTTCCCGCAACTTGTGTCAAAATATAAAATATTCCATGGACTCAACATGCCTCTCAGCAAATAGCTTGGGGTGTCTACTTTCCAAAATGGGGTAATTTGGGGGGGTTTTGTGCCATCTTGCCATTTTATGGCCTTCAAAACTGTGTACGCGGCTAGGCTCCCAAAAAGTCCCACACATGTGGTATCCCCATACTCAGGAGAAGCAGCTAAATGTATTTTGGGGTGCAATTCCACATATGCCCTTGGCCTGTGTGAGCAATATATCATTTAGTAACAACTTTTTGTAATTTTTTTTTTTTGTCATTATTCAATGACAAAAAAAAAAAATTACGAAAAGTTGTTACTAAAGTTGTTACAAAAAAAATAATATTCAATGGGCTCAACATGCCTCTCAGAAATTTCCTTGGGGTGTCTACTTTCCAAAATGGGGTCATTTGGGGGGGTTTTGTACTGCCCTGCCATTTTAGCACCTCAAGAAATGACATAGGCAGTCATAAACTAAAAGCTGTGTAAATTCCAGAAAATGTACCCTAGTTTGTAGACACTATAACTTTTGCGCAAACCAATAAATATACGCTTATTGACATTTTTTTTTTACCAAAGACATGTGGCCAAATACATTTTGGCCTAAATGTATGACTAAAATTGAGTTTATTGGATTTTTTTTTATAACAAAAAGTAGAAAATATCATTTTTTTTAAAAATTTTTGGTCTTTTCCCGTTTATAGCGCAAAAAATTAAAATGGCAGAGGTGATCAAATACCATCAAAAGAAAGCTCTATTTGTAGGAAGAAAAGGACGCAAATTTCGTTTGGGCACAGCATTGCATGACCACACAATTAGCAGTTAAAAACGACACAGTGCCAAATTGTAAAAAGTGCTCTGGTCAGGAAGGGGGTAAATCCTTCCGGGGCTGAAGTGGTTAATGCAGCGCACTCTGTTCTTCTTTATAATGCTAGAAGAATTAAGTAGATTTGCTGCTCATATTCACACAGAGTTCTCACAAACTTATTTCTTTATTATTTATCATGATTTCATCAATATATTTTGATTTGTCACATCTGACAAAAAAATTATCATTTTTTTTTTTGGGTTGTATTTTTTTCAAGCCTAATCTTGTTTATTTTATTTTCCTTTTTTTTTTACTCCAGAATATTTTTGGGTGTGTTTTGTGTGTCAAGTTACCACAACACCATTATTATCTTGTATTATTTAATCTCAAGGAGGTTGCTTGGTGTTGGTGTCTCTTGTTAATTTCACATTGTATTTTTGAAATGTACCTGCCTCCTCACAAACAAACAAACTGTCCTTTTCGAAGGAAAACACACATAGGCGAGTATAATAAATCAAAACAAAAATGTATTAAGGGCTCATAACCAAACAATAACCAAACAAAGAGGGAGGCAATGCTGGAGAAACAGCAGAAATTGGCGAAGCCTTTGGCCCCCAGGGCACACATCAATTATTTTACCGAAAAAATTGGTGGCCTAAGGAGTCCATATATAAGGGAGTACAATCTGGTCCAGAAGTCCAAGAGATCATGAACAGCAGCAGATGACATGTATGTCCCCAGGCTGTGGTCATACAAGAGCATGCATCTTTTGTCAGACCAGACTGAACCCAGGTCATCACTCTCTGGTCTTCCTTACATTCTTCCTTCCACGCTGTGTCTGTGGTGGTGGATTTGAGGCAGGAGGAGGAGGAGGATGGTCCAACTCACAGAGGTGGGTATTGGGTGTGATTTCACCCCTCACCCTCCTAGTTAAGGTTTTATAAAGAATGTCCTCACACATGAGGCGTTGACCCTCCTGCATATCCTTCAGTTTTGTGGCAGCCATGCAGGAAAAGGCCTCTTCGCGATTGGGGAAGGCTCTGAGGGACGCAGAAGCCTCCTGAATCAGCCTGAGTGCTGAATCCTGCACGTTACTCCCCTTCCTGGGTCTTTTGTTTGGAAGGCGGAGGGGAGGGACCTGCGATTCTGTCAGGCTCCTACTGGGCCCTGCCTTCTCCTGGCTGCCACTTAGCCCCGCCTTCTCCTGGCTGCCACTAACCCCCGCCTCCTCCTGGCTGCCACATTCCACAGCCTCCTCCTGTGTGCCACATTCCACAGCCTCCTCCTGGCTGAGATCTTCCTGTGTATGAAAAAGGGACATCGTTTTAGTTTTTTCTTCATCAATCACACACAATTTTCATCTCATGACTGTTGCAAATTGAATGTTAACAAATATAACAGACTATCATTCTGAGCCCAGCATTTTTCATTCTTGTCCCAATTATTTTGACCACTGCTGTCTATTGATATGTAAAACACTTTATTAAATCAGCAATTAGTGAGCAATAATAACATCTAGTAAACATCATCTATTTCTTGACCAGAAATCTGTAGAAGAATGCTATACCTGGCTCCAGCTGGGCTCCTCCACTTCTTCCTGGCTGGAAGTCCCAGGTTGGACATCAGAAGCCTCAGCTGGGGTGGAAGATAGGGTGGAAGGAAGAGTGGAAGGAAGGGTTGAGAGGGATTCCCTGACTTCAGTCTGGTATGACAGAAATCGCAGTCTCTCATAGTACCACAGCCTGGGGACATAAATGTCATCTGCTGCAGCTCCTGATCTCTGGGAATCCTGGTTCTTCTTGCACTCCCTAAGATAAGTGCTCCTCAGGCCACCAATTTTGGCTTTTAAATAGGGGATGGTTGCCGTGGGGACCACCGGCTTCACCAACTCCAACAGTTTCTCCAGCGCTGCCTGCCTCTTTTGTTTATGATTATATTGCGGGTGTTTCACCTGCCACAGGCAGGGTAGCTCCCTGTATTTGTTTATGAACAGGGGGAGGAAATTGTGGTCATTGAAGCCATCCATTTTTTTCTGCAAGACACAACACAAGACAAACCCTAATGTCAGGCAAAACTCTCCTAATCTTGTCCCAATATAGGCCTCAATCTAGAAGCAGTATAGGTTTAAATCTTACCTTCATTATCACGATCGGCACCTCCGATACTCCTTCCTCCGCTCACAGATCATACGTACTACGCACAAGTGTTACGCTTTATATACACTGCGCATGCGTGAAACTCCACCCGCCCCTGACATTCTTTCTAGTCTATTCCCCACCCCTTCTTGTTCGGCGCAGTGGGGAAGAGCACATGGCGGAGACAGAGCAGGTGCGCGCTAATTACAGCAACGAGGAGGAGGAACGCCCGGAGCCAGAAACGTCCTGATCCCGGAGGAGACGATTTAAGGCCTCAAATATGTCCTTTGAGGAGATGTTGGAGATGGTCGACATCCTGAAGAGGGCTGACTATGATGGGAAGTATGGACCTTACCCAAATCCCAATGTCAGAAAGGCCAAGATCATGGAGAAAGTTGTGAAGAGTCTGCAGAAGAATTTTGGGGTACGAGGATCCAAGGATCAACTGAGGAAGTGGTGGTCGGACCTCAAATTAAGGGAGCATGAGCAGTACAGAAGGATCAGGAGAGTGCTGCAAAAAAGTAAGTAGTTGTGCTGTGTTCCTATTCTTTATTTTTATTACGTTCATGCTGCTCCATGTGCTTTTCTTAACTGTTTGTACAGTTTAAAATGGCAACTTTCTTGTTCATGGGCACATTATTCGTTTGTTCGGCCTAGAAAACACAATGTTTTGTCCAGATGCAGTTCAAAACATTTTTTCTGGCATACTTCTGTTAATTAAATTTTGTTGTCTAGATGGGTTTGGAACTAGAATGTAATGCAAACTAGATTCTGTGTAAGGAGAGGACACTCAGCAGCTTTTTACACATCTGGACACAGGAGCACTAGTATGGGACACCAAAACACCCTTTTTATTAGGGGGTCCCACACAGGTGCTCCAGTGTATACTATAGGGGTGTCTCCATCTGTGAAGCTTGTACAAAACAGGTAAGTATTCAAGCTTGACAAAGTGACAAAAATATGTATTCATCTTGGAACTCTGCCAAAAGAGACAATTGTACCCCACTTCCAAGCAATGTTTCATATTCCTATTTCTGCCATCAAATATCTGTGTGCTAAGTATACCTATTTTTTTTAACATAAGGGAGAAAAGACTCGGAGGACACCACTCATCCGAGGTGACAACAGACCCCCAACCTCATGAAGTGGAAATACCCCCAAAGCCAACAGGAAGAGGAGGAGGAAGGAGACGTGGTGGAAATTGTCACCACAACAGGTGAGTGTCTGCGACCACAGGCTCAGGTAAGAGATGGATGCTGGCATATTCATGTTTTTTTTTTTCTATATTTTTAGGTGATCGTGATGTTGTGGATCCAGGTCATTTCACCAGTGAAAGTGCCCAGATCCTGATCGGGGAGATCATGGGGTGTAATAGGGACATGGAAAACATCAAGCAAAACATCAATGATGTTCAAAACAAAATGAAGAACATCACTGATGTTTTAGGGAGAGTTTAAAACACCTCAAAATCCCTTACTTTTTTTGTGCTTTTTTGACAGACAAAATTTTTCACATTTTTTGACATATTCGAGAAAAGCCAAATTTTGAAGATGTACACAGTGTGTCAACATGTGCTATTTGCCATCACGGGAAATCAATGTATGCGTTTTGGGGGTGCAACCCCTTCCTCAATAATAAAGTAGCTGAGAGGAAGGGGTTGCACCCCCAAAACACTTCCCTTGATCCCCCGTGATGGCAGCTAGCACATGTTGACATTCGGCAATTTGTGTGCATCTTCAAAATTTGCCTTTTCCAGGGGTGACTTCACCCCATCTGAATGCAATATCAAACACAGTTTATAAATACTCATGTCTGATATTGCCTTCAATTTCAAACAAAGTTGAACTTTGTAAGTTCCAGATTTGTGTATTTCTTGTTGGTTTTAAACATGCCTGTTTTACTTTATTAATGTGACCCAAAAAATTGTTATACAACAAACATGTTGGTTTGTTTTAAAAACCTTTTATAAATGCACATGTGATTGTGCTGGTATTAAAAAGATTGATAATCAAGAATGTGTGGATTCTTCTTTCAATGCTCCAAAACTTTGGGAGTGGTAAAATTGGTGTTTTCTTTGACAATGGGGGTGATTTACTAAGGGCAAATCCACTTTGCACTACAAGTGCAGTTTCAGTGCAGTCTCAAGTGCACTTGTAGTGCAAAGTGTCTTTGCCTTTAGTAAATAACACCCAACAGTGCTTTCTAATGTTACACAATCATGCCATTTTCAAGACTCCCCAAATTTATGTCAGGGTCAGCTAAAAGAAACACAAGCAGTAAATGTCAGCAAATATTTTAGTAGTTAAAATTTGTTTTTTATTTTAAAAATGCCTCAGACATTGTCTGGCATATTGATGGCCCCCCTACCCGCAAAGTATTCAAGGTATCTTAGACGGACCTCACGGGCACTCAGGGAGGGCAAGCCAGGACGGCCAGCTTCAAGCGCCGTCAGGGTTGGTTCATGAATTCCGGATTCAGGCCCAACTGAGCCAGCATAGTTCACAGAATTTCTCCTTAAAAAGTTGTGGAGAACACCGCAAGCCAGGATGATATGATTGAGTTTATACTCCGCCATGTGTATGGGTGTAAGAAATAGGCGGAACCGGCTGGCCATGATTCCAAAAGTGTCCTCCACCACTCTTCTGGCTCTGGCCAGCCGGTAATAAAAAATCCTCTGGTCTGGGGTGAGGGTCCTCATAGGGAATGGCCACATAAGATGGTCCCCAGCGCAAACGCTTCATCCGCAACGAAGATAAATGGGAGTCCTTCCACATTTTCTTCTGGAGGTGGCAAGTCCAAGCTGCCATTCTGGAGATGCCTGTAGAACTCTGTCTGGGCGATGACTCCACCATCGGGCATCCGGCCATTCTTCCCCACGTCCACATACAGGACCTCGTAAGTAGCCGACACCACTGCCAACATCACAATACTATTGAACCCCATGTAAGTGTAATAGCATGACCCCGAGTTGGGTGGTGGGACGATGTGGACGTGTTTCCCACCAATTGCCCCTCCGCAGTTAGGAAAGTCCCACCGCTGGGCAAAGTGGGAGGCCACAGTCTGCCATTCCTGTGGGTTGGAAGGAAACTGTGGAGTCAAACAAGAATAAAAAATTATTCATTTTGCACATAAACATGGAAAGCAGATTAGACACAAACATTCTTGGCCAACATCAGTATGACATTTATTTTGGGGACTAGTTAAAGACAAAGGTATAAGGTCCACCTATCAGATCCCCCCCCATGGGCCATTTGTAAAAATTTATGGGGGGTAGATGTTTTGCACAGGTAACCCTCTTCACTTCATTGAGAGATGAATGCCTAAATAATATGTATTACTTTGGCCAGTCCCTCCTTACTTACACTATTGGCAGCCCACTGGACAGGTAAAAAGTGTCATAATACAAAGAGATAAATACACACTGTACACATTTTAGCACATTTGGACATTCTGCTATTACCTTAAAGATAATAATAGGATACAAAAACTTAAAACAGTACCATTTAAAAGTATTCAGGCAGGACCTTGCACTACATGCTTTGGGGAATTCATCCATAAATATGACCACAAAAGAGGTGGGTATAGTGTGTATGGGTTTGGAAAAGTCAGCAGATAGAGGATGTTATCAGCTGAGTTAGCAGTTGGGGGGAGAGAGGGTTCCAAATGATTTTGTGAACCCCAAAAAAAAGCCTCTGACACTCTGCCTGAATTTAAAGCACACATCACAATTTTACACATTTTAGGGGGTGTTTAGGGTAAAGCACTACTATCTTACCTTAATATACTCCTTCTGGAGAACCTGGATGATGGCAGAACAGGTCTCTGGGATAATGATCCCCAGAGCCTGGGGAGAGATGCCTGTCGAGAACTTAAGGTCCTGCTCCGGAGTGATGGCTTGCCTCATGCAGGTATCCTGCCTGCTGATATAGGGGGTCAGCAAAGCCAACAAACGGTGAAATATGGAGTCCTTCATCCGGAGAAAGTTCCTGAAATCATGAGGATTATTCTCACGGATCTCACGGAGCAAAGGCATGTGACAGAACTGGTCACGCTGGAGCAACCAATTCTTGGTCCATGAACACCTCCCCACCCTGTTCATGGACTGGGCTTGAGTCAAGGTAAGGACCACAAAACCAAGCCCCCGCACAGCATGAACTCTACGAGGAGTACGTATACGCAACATGGCTAGAAAATGGCTGCTCAGAAAGAAAGAAACAGAACGCACTGAAGAACAGCAAGGCCTGTGAAGAGCGACCTGAAAATCAGTAACGAACAAACAAGAACACAATGACAAGTCAAGGGTAACTCGCTGCACGCACTGAAGACCAGATACAAACCCACAAGCACAAACTGAACAGCAGAAATATGATCTGAAAACCACGAGTCTGAAAAAGCGCGAATCGTCTCTCACCAAACTTTTACTAACAGGAGATTAGCAAAAGGAGCCCATAGGGTGCCGTGCTTGGTTCTCTATAGTTGTGTCCCTTTAATGCTGAAGGTCTGGTCCTGCTTTGAGGTGTCCGGGATCACCTTAAGACACAGTTGAGAAGTTACCCAGAGGTGAGGTTAAACTAGCTGTCTTAAATTAGTATTATCTAATAAGTTCCTCTTTCTAGTTTGTTTTAGCTGCAAAAGCAGTGTGGACAGTATTGTCTCCACTCAAAATCAGGGCAGTTTTTTCCACTGGACACACTGGGCAGTTGTCCGGGGGCCCCACTTGCCTGGAGGGCCCCATCCAGGGCCGATCCTCAGCGCTGCAATCTACTGCTTAAGTTGACTGACTGCACTGGTTGCTCACTTGCTAGAATCGCCGGCCACCCGGCGTCTAGCTAGCAACCAGTGACGTCAGTCAGGGGCCGCGGCCGCCCCAGCATTCATAGTGTGCCGTGGCCGCCCCTAGTGGCTAGTGAACAAGCTCCGCTACCTCTGCCATGTTTTTCAGACAGCGTGGAGAGGGAGCAGAGTGGAAAGATGGCCCTGACTGATAGCTGGCTCTACCTTGCTGCTTTGAGTGACACACTGTACCGCACCATTAAAGCCAGCCACTGTGCCCATCAAACACAGCCACTGTGCCCATCAAACGCTGCCACTGTGCCCATCAAACACTGCCACTGTGCCCATCAAAAGTCATATTGTCCAAACGTTGTGTTAATGTTTAAACACTGATTTTGTTGGAAGTAACAATAAATATAGCCTTATTGATAATTAGCATTTTTATTCTCGTGTGTGATTGTGTAGACAGGGCCCCAGTGTACTGTATTGCCCAGGGGCCTATAATGCTCTTAAGATGGCCATGCTCAAAATGGTGACCTGAGTTTTGAAATAAGATCAGATGTTTTGAGTCTCAAATGGAAAACAAGGTCAAGTTTATGATGTTTTATGTGAGTAATGCTTCTTGAGTGAATTCCAGTTCTGACGTAGTAGGAGTTCTTGAAGTCTATGAAGATGAGCAACCTGGGGTGGTCTATGGTCAGCACAGTCATAATGCTATTTATTTCCTGAAGAAATTATTTTCCATAATCTGGTGGCCATTATATGAGTAATATTTACAAAAAGCTAATTTCTCCAGATAGTGGCACACCTACAGTATATATTCAAATGAGTAAGTTGGGCCAATGGAGAAGGGTTTAGGATTCAGTCTGAATTTAAAGCAACATTTTTGCTGTGCTTATTGCAAAGCATGTCAGTACAGAATGTGTTTCTGCTGGCTAGTTTATTAATGGAAGATTCTTGGTGTGCGGCATTCTTGTTGCTGATACAACTGATTGGATTTAAAGAAGTTTGCAACACCTCCATCCTCGCAATCTTATCTT
This sequence comes from Aquarana catesbeiana, assembly GCF_042186555.1. Classification (NCBI taxonomy): domain Eukaryota; kingdom Metazoa; phylum Chordata; class Amphibia; order Anura; family Ranidae; genus Aquarana; species Aquarana catesbeiana. The sequence continues at coordinate 596,346,031 of NC_133325.1, read as the reverse complement.
GGGTATTGAAATACTAGGTAGTTGTTTGGAACTGCTTTTTTTCAAGGTTAGATCCTGCATTATCATCTAGCCATGTTTCTGTGATGCATGTCAAGTCACAGGATTCAATGAGATCTGCTATGACAGTTATTTTATTCCTTATTGATCTGGCATTAAAGGGAGTATTAATAATGAACTAGGTACATAGATTCTTTTGCTTTTCCATTTTTTCTAATTATTTGCATTGGGGAAGGCAAAGGAATGTGTTTCATTATTTCTTGGTCTGTGCCATGATCTGAGCAGGGTTGGGATATATTTTTTAGTTGAGGGGGCAGGTTGTAGATGGGGTAACTGATTCAGTGTTTTCAAGTTTCTGAGTGCCTGTCCTTCTCTGCACCCCCTTTAAAATTCCATTGGAATTTAGGAAAGGAATTATTATTAGTTTGATGTGTGTATCAGAATAAAGATCACCATAGATGAATCGAAATTCAGCTGGTTCAGTAGGAACTGGCCAAATATCGATCCATCTATAGGCAGGCAAGATGTGCAGAAGTCAATCTCTTGATCGACTTCTGTGCAACCAGCCTGTCAGGCTATAGCCGGAAACACTGATCGTTGTATTCTGCCGACGGGGTAGGCAGAACACAATAGCACTGCGAGAGTCATTCCCCCACCCACATCGAATGTGTGGATGAGGGAATCAGCTATTTTTTTTTTCATTCAACCCACTGGTTGAACAAAAAAAAAGTATAATGTATGGCCTATAAATGTGTGAGGACTAATGCGCAAAAAACACAATATACACGAAAATCTGAAACTATCAGTGAGGTACCCGGTAGAGAGCTGCCAACATAGATGGGTCCACTCAGTTCCCCCAGGAAGACAAAAGATAATTATAAAATATGTGGCGCTGCTCTATCAATCAGTACCAAACAGGCAATTAAAATCCTAGCCGTAATCATCTAAGACAAAGAATAAAGTTGACAAAGTTGACTCCAAGATACTGATTCCTACCAAGAAAATATTATAGTGAACTTGGGACTACTAACTCCACACAGGAGTCCATCAAAGAAAACATCAGTGCCAAAATATGAAAATAAATGAGTGAATATCAACCATTAAAGTGCCCAGTGTAAAGTGAAATAAATAATGTATAAGCCACCCCGCCTAAAAGGGAAGTGCCAATACTAAACGAAACTGTAAATAAGAAGTGATAGCTTCCCAAGATGGCTAAAAAACAAATAATCCCTGGTGCTGAGAAAAATACCAAATAACTCTTAAGAGTGTATCACATAAAAGAGCAGCTAAAAATCAAATGGTCCCTGGTGCTAATAAAATTACCAAATAAATCATAAAAGTGAAACACATAAAAATATGTACAGCAGACTGTCATAATGTGCATAAAATATGATGCGTGCAGAGATTCCGTATCAATATGAATCCACAAAATCAAAATAAAATTCAAACAGTGATAATAGTGCAGTCATGTCATTATAAATGCACTAATGCGCTATGTTTTTACATGTAAGTTACTACGTTTGCTAATAAAAGTTGTTTGTAATTACTACACCATGAGACCTCTCCTTTGTTCCTAACTACTACTGCTGGGATTACTGGGAGCGGCGGAAGGAGATTCAGAGAGACAGATCTGACATCGCTCTAGGAAACCCTCTCCAAGATCATCTATCCGCTCTACTTGGCCCACTGGGGGCTGCTGCTGGAGGTGAGAGGCTGGGGGAAACACTTGCTGTGTGCACCAGAACTTTTATAGAAGAAGAGCACCAGTCACTGCACACTTTGCACCTTATTCAAAGTTCGTTCCTTGTGGACACCACTCATCACAGTTGCACATTTTTATATATGGACTGAATTGCACTATTGTCACTTTTGAGACGGCATCTCTGCTGTAGGATTGTCTGTCCTTATATCTACTAGTTATTTATCTATAGCGCATTAGTGCATTTATAATGACATGACTGCACTATTATCACTGTTTGAATTTTATTTTGATACAGAATCTCTGCACGCATCATATTTTATGCACATTATGACAGTCTGCTGTACATATTTTTATGTGTTTCACTTTTATGATTTATTTGGTATTTTTATTAGCACCAGGGACCATTTGATTTTTAGCTGCTCTTTTATGTGATACACTCTTAAGAGTTATTTGGTATTTTTCTCAGCACCAGGGATTATTTGTTTTTTAGCCATCTTGGGAAGCTATCACTTCTTATTTACAGTTTTGTTTAGTATTGGCACTTCCCTTTTAGGCGGGGTGGCTTATACATTATTTATTTCACTTTACACTGGGCACTTTAATGGTTGATATTCACTCATTTATTTTCATATTTTGGCACTGATGTTTTCTTTGATGGACTCCTGTGTGGAGTTAGTAGTCCCAAGTTCACTATAATTTTTTCTTGGTAGGAATCAGTATCTTGGAGTCAACTTTGTCAACTTTATTCTTTGTCTTAGATGATTACGGCTAGGATTTTAATTGCCTGTTTGGTACTGATTGATAGAGCAGCGCCACATATTTTATAATTATATAATGTATGGCCTACCTTAGCTGATCAAAGGTACAGCAAAAAAACAGGAGATTATGAATACATTGTACGGCATGTCATCTGTTGAGGAAATAAAGTTTGATGGGAACACCAATGAAGTTTGTTCTACTTTAACTAGCATGTAACTGGCCAGGTCAAAGAAGTAGGCAGTGGGGGATAGCAGACAATGAAAATGCGCCAAAACCCTTTGGAATGAAAAGATGTGAATATCCATTGAAGTATATATTCCAAGATGCTGACTGATAAAACCGCATGACTGAGCAAAACCTGGGAAAGAGATATTTCAAACTCTAGATAGTTTTTAAGATATCTGAATATAATTCTGTGGTTCAGAATTAGCAAACATAGCCAGTAAAGTAGAAGACTAATTATTAGTAGTATTATATACAACCCATTAAGATAAGTAAACATGAAGAAATTTCACATTGTGATATTTCAATAAAGTTGAAAAAAGTAAGCAGTGAGATGTGCCATTTGTGATGCATTGGCACCTCTTCTTTGACAACACACAGCAGCACACAATTTAACAAAATAAAAAATTGGTCATGGCACAGCAAAAGAAAACTGCTCAGGGCTGACACCACAAAAATCCAAGAAAATGCTCTGTGTTGTTAGCTTACAAAAGGACTTAACGTGGATGTAAACCCTCACATATACCCAGTAAAGTGAACAGCCTCAGATGATGCACAAAGATAAAACAAATCTCCCTACATATGTTTTAAATGTATATCTGCTGTCTTCAGCTTTTTACATTCTTCAGAAAGTGCAGATCATGTTAAAGATCTGTGTTACTGTTCCAGCAGTGGGAGGGGAGTCTGGGCATACACTGTGTCTAAGCTGATTGGAGAAAAGGCATACCCCCCCCCCCCCCCCACATAGGCAGAGGAATGAAGAAACTTGCATAGCTGTATTGTGAATAGTCAAGCTCTCTGCTTATCTATCTCTAAGCATCCTCCCTGACACAAATTTCCAGTTGCTTTTATCTCCTGTGTCAGAAGTTATGCTGATTAGGGATGAGCCGAACACCCCCCTGTTCGGTTCGCACCAGAACATGCGCACAGGCAAAAACATTGTTCGAACACGCGAACACCGTTAAAGTCTATGGGACACGAACGTGAATAATCAAAAGTGCAAATTTTAAAGGCTTATATGCAAGTTATTGTCATGAAAAGTGTTTGGGGACCTGGGTCCTGCCCCAGGGGACATGGATCAATGCAAAAAAAAGTTTTAAAAACGGCCGTTTTTTCAGGAGCAGTGTTTTTAATAATGCTTAAATTGAAACAATAAAAGTGTAATATTCCTTTAAATTTCATACCTGGGGGGTGTCTATAGTATGCCTGTAAAGGGGCGCATGTTTCCTGTGTTTAGAACAGTCTGACAGCAAAATGACATTTCAAAGGAAAAAAGTCACTTAAAACTACTTGTGACTATTAATGAATTGCTGGTCCGACAATACACATAAAAGTTCCTTGATAAAAACGGCATGGGAATTCCCAACAGGGGAGCCCCGAACCAAAATTAAAAAAAAAAATGACTGGGGGGGGTCCCCCTAAATTCCGTACCAGGCCCTTCAGGTCTTGTATGGATACTAAGAGGAACCCCGCGCCAAAATTAAAAAAAAAAATAGCGTGGGGTCCCCCTCAAAATCTATACTAGACCCTTATCTGAGCATGCAACCTGGCAGGCCACAGGAAAAGAGGGGGGACAGGAGAGCGCCCCCCCTCCTGAACCGTACCAGGCCACATGCCCTCAACATTGGGAGGGTGCTTTGGGGTAGCCCCCCAAAACACCTTGTCCCCATGTTGATGGGGACAAGGGCCTCATCCCCACAACCCTTGCCCAGTGGTTGTGGAGGTCTGCGGGCGGGGGGGCTTATCAGAATCTAGAAGCCCCCTTTAACAAGGGGACCCCTAGATCCCGGCCCTCCCCCCTGTGTGAAATGGTAAGGGGGTACAAAAGTACCCCTACCATTTCACAAAAAAAGTGTCAAAAATGTTAAAAATGACAGTTTTTGACAATTCCTTTATTTAAATGCTTCTTCTTTCTTCTATCATCTATCTTCCTTCGGTTTCTTCATCCATCTTCTTCTTCTTCTGGTTCATCTGGTTCTTCCTCCGGTGTTCTCGTCTGGCATCTTCCTCCACGGCGCCGGCGTCTTCTTCCCTTCTTCTCAGGCCGCTCCGCATCCACCATGATGGAGGCTCCCACTGTGTGATGCTTCTCCTCTTCTGACGGTTCTTAAATAACGGAGGGTGGGGCCACCCGGTGACCCCGCCCACCTCTGACACACGGTGACTTCCCCCTCTGATGTCACGGGGAATGCCACAGGGAAGTCCCCGTCAAGTCCCCGTGCGCCATAAGGGGGGGCGGGGTCACCGGGTGGCCCCGCCCTCCATTATTTGAGAACCGTCACAAGAGGAGAAGCGTCACAGAGCGGGAGCCTCCCATCATGGTGGATGCGGAGCGGCCCGAGAAGAAGAAGGGAAGAAGATGCCGGCGCCGCGGAGGAAGATGCCGGACGAGAACACCGGAGGAAGAACCAGAAGAACCAGAAGAAGAAGAAGATGGAGGAAGAAACCGAAGGAAGATAGAAGATAGAAGAAAGAAGATAGAAGATAGAAAAAAGAAGATAGAAGAAAAAAGAAGCATTTAAATAAAAGAATTGTCAAAAACTGTCTCTTGTCATTTTTAACATTTTTGACACTTTTTTGTGAAATGGTGGGGATACTTTTGTACCCCCTTACCATTTCACACAGGGGGGAGGGCCAGGATCTTGGGGTCCCCTTGTTAAAGGGGGCTTCCAGATTCCTATAAGCCCCCCGCCCGGAGACCCCCACAAGCACCGGACAAGGTGTTTTTGGGGGCTACCCCAAAGCATCCTCCCAATGTTGAGGGCATGTGGCCTGGTACGGTTCAAGGCGGGGGGGCACTCTCTCATCCCCCCTCTTTTCCTGCGGCCTGCCAGGTTGTGTGCTCGGATAAGGGTCTGGTATAGACTTTTTGGGGGACCCCACGACATTTTTTCTTTAAATTTTGGCGTGGGGTTCCCCTTAAAATCCATACCTCAAGGGCCTGGTATGGAATTTAGGGGGACCCCCACGTCATTTTTTTTTTTTTTTGGTTCGGGGTTCCCCTGTGGGGAATTCCCATGCCGTTTTTATCAATGAACTTTTATGTGTATTGTCGGACCGGCAATTCATTAATAGCCGCGAGTAGTTTTAAATGACTTTTTTCCCTTTGAAATGTCATTTTGCTGTCAGACTGTTCTAAACACGGGAAACATGCGCCCCTTTACAGGCATACTATAGACACTCCCCAGGTATGAAATTTAAAGGAATATCACACTTTTATTGTTTCACTTTAAGCATTATTAAAAACACTGCTCCTGAAAAAACGGCCGTTTTTAAAACTTTTTTTTGCATTGATCCATGTTCCCTGGGGCAGGACCCAGGTCCCCAAACACTTTTTATGACAATAACTTGCACATAAGCCTTTAAAATTAGCACATTTGATTTCTCCCATAGACTTTTAAAGGGTTTTCCGCGGATTTCAAATTTGCAGCGAACACCCCAAATTGTTCACTGTTCGGCGAACTGGCGAACAGCCGATGTTCGAGTCGAACATGAGTTCGACTTGAACACGAAGCTCATCCCTAATGCTGATACAGAGAAATGGAGCAGCAGAAAGACACGGGACATCTCTCACATGTCTGCCCAATGGAAGATCCGGATTGGATTTTTTCATATTCAGAATGTGCCTATATGCTCTTTTGTGAAATCCTTGCTTAGTTTTTCCTGTATAAAATGATCCACATTGGCACAGTAACATATAGACCACTCCTGTTGTCATACAATTGGCATAGTGTATAGGTTTAAAAATCTTGCCATTGGGGAGTCTACTGTTATTTCCAGTATACATAAACTGGCAGTAACTGCATCCGCCGCACATAAAGGTGCCTGGATGTTTGCATGGATTACTTTGAAATTCTCCTATAAATTCACTCTGTATGAGTACATCTTTTAGGGATTTTGTTCTGCGATATGTAATAGAGGGAATTGTTGGGACAAAGGGGCTTAGTACTGGGTCGATACATAAAAGATGCCAATGTTTGGATATAATGGCTTTGATTTTCTTGTGTTGTTTAGTGTATCTTGTAATAATTCTAAGATTGTTAGGTTGGTCATTGCTTAATTTTGTTTTGGTTTCTTATTATTATTAGTGACCTCCCCAGATGATCAGAATGTCGATACATAGAAGAAGTTACTCAATCAGTGCATCGCAGCCATGAATCAAAATCCATGTAATTTGAGCTTTACTATGACCTATAGCACCTCGGAGATTAATTTTCTAGACGTGACTATTTCCAAACAAAAAGATGGCACACTCGCCAGCTCACTGTATTGTAAAGATACAGCGACCAATACCATGCTTCATGCCAGTAGTGCCCACTTGGCACCCTTAATTAAATCGATTCCCTACAGTCAGTATTTGCAGAATTGTTTCCGCAATTGTTCAGAGGAAGTGAAGTTTCGAGAATAGGCAAACAAATTGAGAGATAGACTATTACTTAGGAGATATTCTCCTATATGTCCAGAAAAGGCATGTAAACGGGCCATTCTAAGATCTAGACAAGATCTGCTTTTTAATATAAAAACTAAAACAAAATTAAGCAATGACCAACCTAACAATCTTAGAATTATTACGAGATACACTTAACAACACAAGAAAATCAAAGCCATTATATCCAAACATTGGCATCTTTTATGTATCGACCCAGTACTAAGCCCCTTTGTCCCCACAAATCCCTCTATCACATATCGCAGAACAAAATCCCTAAATAATGTACTCATACTGAGCGAGTTTATAGGAGATATTCATAGTGATCCATGCAAATGTCCAAGCACCTTTCGGTGCAGCGGATGCAGTTACTGCCAGTATATGTATACTGGAAATAACATTAGACTCCTCAATGGCAAGATTTTTAAACCTATACACTATGCCAATTGTAAGACAACAGGAGTGGTCTGTATGTTACTGTGCCAATGTGGATCTTTTTATATAGGAAAAACTAAGAAAGAATTCCACAAAAGAGCATATAGGCACATTCTGCATATGAAAAAAATCCAATCCGGATCTTCCATTGGGCAGACATGTGAGAGATGTCCATGGAAGCAAATTAAAATTCCTAATCCTTGACAAAATGCATCCGAGCATTCGGGTGGTGATTGGAATATAATTTTCTTACAACATGAAACACGCTGGATAATCAATTTAAATGCCACTTTACCCGGTGCATTTGGGTGTGGGGTGCCCCCTCTATTTTTCACAGCTTCGGCATGATCTGGCTCTTTTTTGAGTGCCGCTCATTGCTATTTTGCCTGTGACCTGTGCGCCGGTGCTCTCTAAGCACAGGGTGGCGTTCCGTTCATTTGGGGTGGCGTCCTGCGCTTGGAGAACAGTTGGTCCGGGCCGCCTGCGTGATGCGCACGTGCAGTGACCTATACTGTCGCTCAGCGTGCGCCGTGACGTCGTCGTGCCACTGGGGTATTTATCAGAGCCATCTGCGGTGTGCAAACACAGCTGCGACGGCTCCGACTACCGGCGTACTCGGCGTGCAGCCGAATAAAGGCAAGCTGCAGCACTTGAGAATTCTCAGTGCCTTTTTATCCTATTTTTTTCCACCCCCTACATTACCGTCCGTATGCATCCCTACAGGTATTCTCCCTGGGTTGGATATCCATAGGAATTTCCAGCCAAGTTTTGGGACTTGCAAATATAGGATGTGTTTTTCCTGTTTTGGGTGACATCGCTTTATATGCTTTCCATTCAGGTATGTATGCTGAGTGTGCCTCACATATTTAAAATCTCAATACAATCCTGTTGGCAATATAGTACAGTATAATATAGTAATATAGTATAGTTTTTTCATTTTAGATTACCGATCTGATTTTTTGCTGGGGGCCTTTTTTGGACCTTTGCTGAGATATCCACATAGACTGTCGGGGCTACATGGGAGCAGCTGTTATTCAACTGCTCTGTTTTATGAGACCTTCCTAACGCTTACATTTTTATGGGTTAATGATAATCTTTGGTACGTGACCTATGCTGTCTATTCTGTGTGCTTTTCATTTTTTGATGTATATATATTGTTTGTACAATGTTTTTCTTTACTGATATATATATGCTTCTTTAACCACTTGCTGACCGCCTCACGATGATATACGTCGGCAGAATTGCACGGGCAGGCAGAATCACGTACCTGTGCCCGAGGCGGTCGGCTTTGGTCTGGGAGCGATGAGAGGTGAGGGGGAGACCATCCGTTCGTGGCCCCCCCCTCGCGATCGCTCCCAGCCAATGAGAATCTTCCTTTGCTGCTGTATGCTAAACAGCAGCAAAGGAAATTATGTCATCTCTCCTCGGCTCGGTATTTTCCGTTCCGGCGCCGAAAAGAGAAGACATCACTGTGAGTGTAAAACACACACACAGTAGAACATGCCAGGCACACATTACACCCCTGATCCCCCCCAATCGCCCCCCAATCGCCCCCCAATCACCCCCCCGTCACACTGACACCAAGCAGTTTTTTTTTTTCTGATTACTGCATGGTGTCAGTTTGTGACAGTTAGTGTGGTAGGGCAGTTAGTGTTAGCCCCCTTTAGGTCTAGGATACCCCCCTAACCCACCCTAATAAAGTTTTAACCCCTTGATCACCCCCCGTCGCCAGTGTCACTAAGCGATCATTTTTCTGATCGCTGTATTAGTGTCACTGGTGATGCTAGTTAGGGAGGTAAATATTTAGGTTCGCTGTCAGCATTTTATAGCGTCAGGGACCCCCATATACTATCTAATAAGGGTTTTAACCCCTTGATTGCCCCCTAGTTAACCCTTTCACCACTGATCACTGTATAAGTGTTACAGGTGACGCTGGTTAGTTTGTTTATTTTTTATAGTGTCAGGGCACCCGCTGTGCACCCCTGTCCCCCCCTGCTCTCGTGCTAAGGCGAACCCAAGCGTCGGTCTGGCGTCAAATGTAAACAGCAATTGCACCATGCATGTGAGGTATCACCGTGAAGGTCAGATCGAGGGCAGTAATTTTAGCAGTAGACCTCCTCTGTAAATCTAAAGTGGTAACCTGTAAAGGCTTTTAAAGGCTTTTAAAAATGTATTAATTTTGTTGCCACTGCACGTTTGTGCGCAATTTTAAAGCATGTCATGTTTGGTATCCATGTACTTGGCCTAAGATCATCTTTTTTATTTCATCAAACATTTGGGCAATATAGTGTGTTTTAGTGCATTAAAATTTAAAAAAGTGTGTTTTTTCCCCAAAAAATGCGTTTGAAAAATCGCTGCGCAAATACTGTGTGAAAAAAAAAATGAAACACCCAACATTTTAATCTGTAGGGCATTTGCTTTAAAAAAATATATAATGTTTGGGGGTTCAAAGTAATTTTCTTGCAAAAAAAAAATATTTTTTCATGTAAACAAAAAGTGTCAGAAAGGGTTTTGTCTTCAAGTGGTTAGAAGAGTGGGTGATGTGTGACATAAGCTTCTAAATGTTGTGCATAAAATGCCAGGACAGTTCAAAACCCCCCAAATGACCCCATTTTGGAAAGTAGACACCCCAAGCTATTTGCTGAGAGGCATGTCGAGTCCATGGAATATTTTATATTGTGACACTAGTTGCGGGAATAAGACAAATTTTTTTTTTTTTTGCACTAAAGTTGTCACTAAATGATATATTGCTCAAACATGCCATGGGAATATGTGAAATCACACCCCAAAATACATTCTGTTGCTTCTCCTGAGTACAGGGATACCACATGTGTGAGACTTTTTGGGAGCCTAGCCACGTACGGGACCCCGAAAACCAAGCACCGCCTTCAGGCTTTCTAAGGGCGTAAATTTTTGATTTCACTCTTCACTGCCTATCACAGTTTCGGAGGCCATAGAATGCCCAGGTGGCACAAAACCCCCCCAAATGACCCTATTTTGGAAAGTAGACACCCCAAGCTATTTGCTGAGAGGTATAGTGAGTTATTTGCAGACCTCACTTTTTGTCACAAAGTTTTGAAAATTGAAAAAGAAAAAAAAAAAGTTTTTTCTTGTCTTTCTTCATTTTCAAAAACAAATGAGAGTTGCAAAATACTCAGTTTATTGGATTTTTTGTATAACAAAAAGTAGAAAATATCATTTTTTTTCAAAATTTTCGGTCTTTTTCCGTTTATAGCGCAAAAAATAAAAACAGCAGAGGTGATCAAATACCATCAAAAGAAAGCTCTATTTGTGGGAAGAAAAGGATGCAAATTTCGTTTGGGTACAGCATTGCATGACCGCGCAATTAGTTAAAGCAACGCAGTGCTAAATTGTAAAAAGTGCTTTGGTCAGGAAGGGGGTAAATCCTTCCGGGGCTGAAGTGGTTAATAGACACCTGGCTCTGTATGTTATAAAATCCCTAAAGAAGGGCATCAAGCCGGAAACGTCGGGTTCATCAGAGAGTCTACATGTGTCTGTATATGTATCGTAATCCATATAAATGCTATTGTATACTTTTGTCCTTTATGACCAAAGTTTTCTTTTATTGAATATACTATTTTTGTAATAAACCTTTTTTATACAATATAATCATTGTTTCTGGTCACTTTCAAAGTCCCACCTACCAAGGGGGTTTTGCGTTTTTCTATATGCATTTTAGCATCTCTTATATTGTAAGCTCTAACGAGCAAGGCTCTCTGATTCCTCTTGTAACAAATGATAATGTAACTGTAATGTCCACCTTCATTTTGTTAAGTGTTGCACAAACTGTGGCGCTATAGTAATCCTGTAGAAAAAATAATAATGTGTGTAAAAACACACTTCCACGACTACTCTCTCGAATTACCCCTGCATCTCTGCCTGCCTCTGCTTCCTGTACCGACCCCGGCTTGGACTTCTGACTACGGCTCTGTCTCCTGATCTTGTACTCTCCTGCCAGCCTGTTGCCAACCACTGCCAGTCCCTGACTACGAGCCTGCCTGCCGATTGTGTACCTTACTGCCAGCACATTGCCGACTTCTGCCTGCCCCTGACTCTGCAAGTGTTCCTGTTGGACTCTTCCTAAACCAATCCTGTGATCAGCATCCCACCTTCTCCACATAGGCTCCAGTGTTCCTGATCCTTCCAGCAGGCACCTGCACCCTTCCGCCGCCCTAGCAGCCCTGTCTCAACCTCCAGGGGTGCTAGGACCGGGACCGTGCAAGAGGCCACCCTCGTCATTTTGGATTCCGCTGAAAGGTACGTGACAGCTAGATTTTAGCTCAGTGCTCTAAATCAGTGGTTCTCAACCCTGTCCTCAAGTACCCCCAACAGGCCATGTTTGCAGGTTTGCACCTGCATATGTGCACCTTCATCTTGCACAGGTGCTTTAAATCAGAGTCAATGGCTTGGTATTTTGAACAGCTATTTTAGCTAAGATAAATTCCCAAAACATGTCCTGTCGGGGGTACTTGAGGACTGAGGCCGAGTACCAATGAGCTAAAATGGAAAATTGAATACTTACCTCTCTGTAATTTTCCTTTCCTGGTGCCTATCCATGGCAGCAAACACATGCATATGCTACCATGAAGGCACCAGGAAAGTAGATTTGAGATAAATCACACCTTTTTTTGTTTTGCCATGTCAATTAGCCTAGTTAAGCGAAATTTGTTTTGGGGGGGGGGGGGGGGGGGGAGTGTAAAATGCATTACTTGGATTGAGCATGCATCTGCAAAACAAATTATAAACAAAACACATAAAACATAAAAATGTAGAACAAATGTTATTGGTCAACAAAACAGGACTTGGAAAAGAGCAAGGAAAGCAAAAAACACATGTATGTTCATTTGGGACACTAGCGGAATATGGTTTTGAGGTCTGACCATTTTGCAGAGGAAATTAACAGGAGTTAAAAGCACTGCACCCACAAACGGACAGTCTCTTAAGGATGTTTAAGGATAAACATTTAGTAGTCACAACAGCTTGAGGACGATTTTGCAAAATAATGCAGCACAGACAATTAAATCAAAGTGAAACTAACAACCTACAAACAACACAGATTGACAACATCAAAAACATTTCAGTGAAAAATATCCCCCCCAAAAAAATAAAAACAAAAGTAAAAAATACTTGTTCTAAAACACATCTGTTTTGCAAAGACAAACAAAATACAAAGAGAAAATACATGTGTTACAAATTCTATAAGGACACCCAAATGTTCTCTCTTGAGCCAAACACACAGCAAGCCAGCCCATGAAAGGGGGTGGATCCTTGGGGCAGGAGGGCTCGGACACCCCAAAAGTCAACCACCTTGTTCCCATATTCAGGGGGGACCAGGGCCTCTTCCACACAACCCTAGGCTGGGGTTATGGGGGGCTGCAGGGCTCTACGGAAGGTGGAAAACCCCTTTAAACTAGTTGGTACAAGGTCCTTTGTGGTTGGTATTGGGTTGAGCCCAACATGTCCCAAAGGCAGCCAGCTATGATGAGTGCATTTGGCCTTGTATGATTCAGGAGGGGGTTGGGCGATCGCTCTTCTCGTCCCTTTCCTAGCTGTCCCTGTAAGCTCTGAAAAAGGATGTGGTTTGGATTGGTGCAGCTCACATCCTTTTGAGAATAGAGTGGAGGTGTGGAGTTCCCCTTTAAAAGCAAAAGTTAGCCATGGAAATCCAAGGGGTTAGAGGGGGGAGACAAGAGCATTGTAGAATGGAGTGTGGAGTTCCCCTTTAAAAGCAGAAGTTATCCAATGGAAATTCAAGGGGTTAGAGGCGGGAGACAAGAGCATTGGAGAATGGAGTGCGGAGTTTCCCTTTAAAAGCAAAAGTTAGTCCATGGAAATCCAAGGGGTTAGAGGTTGGGAGACAAGAGCATTGGAGAATGGAGTGCGGAGTTCCCCTTTAAAAGCAAAAGCTAGCCCAAGGAAATCATATGCATTAGAGGGGGGAGGTTAAATGCCCGTTTAGGGGAAGCTAGAGGAGCGAGAGTCTTTTTACATAATTTTAACAAGGTTCCTGTCACATGTTGGCAACGTAACATGCTAACATGACCTGTGTGCAAATCTCCTTAAAAAAATACATACAGGTGAACCAGCGTAAAAAAAAAAAAAAGTGTCAAGTTTAGAGGTGCGTCCGTTCACCCATGCAACTGCATGTATGTTGCTTAACATTTACTGAGATTTTGGCCGCGCGGTGAACAAACGCATGTGAACAAGCGCAACAACCGCTTGCGCATGCGCACTGTTTACACTGATCTCACACAGTTCTAAACGTACTTGCAGGCACAGCAGGTTTTCTCTGAAAAAGTTACTTTCTCATTCTACTTTGGCCATATTTGTTACTTGGACAGTTGTTACTAAACTTCCTTGCATAATATTAGCACCTCCATCTTCTGTCAATATTGATTTGAAGATGCCGTGCGCCATGTCCATAGTGGCGCACAGATTGCATTCTCCCGTGTGCCCAGATCACTATAGTAAATGGGGGATTCGCGTTCTGTTACCAGTAAATATTTAGTAAATATGGAAATTTAGTAAATATGGAAATGTGCGTTGTGCCGCACCGTTTGCCTCTACTGATAGTGCACGGCTTTCGTAAACAGCCCCTTTGTGTTGAATGTACAGTATACTTATTTTCAGTTCTACAGTATATTTCATGTTACCCGGTACATGGAAAACTTTTGATCTAACTATATATATATATATATATATATATATATATATATATATATATATATATATATATATATATATATATATATACATATATATACACATTAGCGCATCATTTTGTTAGCGAGGAAAATTGTGTTGTCTGCCTATATTTAAATAAATTTCTACTAGGTATATAGGTGTGTATTCCTTGCACTCTAACTGAGTGATTTATTTATACAGATTATTATAATCATATATCTTTACACGTTGTGGCATATACAGTACATATGTATTTCAGATTTTGGTGGTAATTTTCTCTTGTATATTTATGTTTTCTAAATGATTGGAGGGGTTTTAAAATCTTGTAATTTTAGTTTTTAAGTTATTTCATGGGTTAGGGTTTACTTGTTTTGTATTGATAAAAATAGCGCTTTGCTTTTTATGTATTATATGATACTAAACCTTTTGTTTGACCAGCGTATGGGCATTTTTGTTAGTTTGCATTTAATTTCTTCTTTGCACAAATGATTCACTTGTACTTATGCTACAGCAAACTAAAGACAACAGACTAGTTTAAATTTTTTTCTTTCTTGGTTAATTATTTATTGTGGATTAATGTACAATGTAAATCTTCCCCAAGTATACCACTTTAGATAAACTTCTCTCTGCGTTACAGCTAACATATTGAATGCTTCAAATGACTTATCAATGTATCTTTGTCAAGGGCCTCAGCTTCAGTGTTCTTTGTTTGCAAGAACATTTGATTATATATCTACATCTTTGATGGTAGCTCTTTAGCCTTGTATACCATTGGAACAGTGCATTCTATAGCTGATGCTTACCTTATATATACAGAACATATCAGGATAGAAGGTATATATACACTGCTCAAAAAAATTAAAGGAACACTTTTTAATCAGCATATAGCATCAAGTCAATTAAACTCTTTGGATATTGATCTGGTCAGGTAGTGCCGGTTCACACTGGGACGACTTAGCCACCTGACAAGTAGCGTCCCGTTCTGTACAATGGTAGTGTTCTAATCGCAGCGACGCAAGTCCCTCCGACTTAGAAAAAGGTTCCTGTACGACTTTGGGGGTGACTTGCATTGACTTCTATACAGAAGTCGTTTTGCAAGTCGCCACTCCTGTCGTGTCCAGGTCGCCTGAGGCAGTTGCGCTGCAAGTCGTGCTGCCTCAGTGTGAACTGACACTTAAGAAGCAGAGGGGGTTGTCAATCAGTTTCAGCTGCTTTGGTGTTAATGAAATTAACAGGTGCACTAGATGGGCAACAATGAGACAACCTCCAAAACAGGAATGATTTTACAGGTGGAGGCCACTGACATAATTTTCCCTACTCATCTTTTTGGACTGTTTTTCACTAGTTTTGCATTTGCCTAGGGTCAGGGGTCAGTGTCACTACTGGTAGCATGAGGCGATACCTGGACCCTATAAAGGTTGCACAGGCAGTCCAACTCCTCCAGGATGGCACATCAATACATGCCATTGCCAGAAGGTTTGTTGTGTCTCCCAGCACAGTCTCAAGAGCTTGGAGGAGATTCCAGGAGATAGACAGTTACTTTAGGAGGGCTCGACAGGGCTGTAGAAGGTCCTTAACCCATCAGCAGGACCAGTATCTGCTCCTTTGTGCAAGAGCACAATATCTGCCAGAGCCCTACAAAATGACCTCCAGCAGGCCACTAGTGTGAATGTCTCTGACCAAACAATCAGAAAAAGACTTCATGAGGGTGGCCTGAGGGCCCGACATCCTTTAGTGGGCGCTGTGCTCACTGCCTGGTACCATGGAGCTCAATTGGCATTTGACATTAAACACCAGAATTGGCAGGTCCATCACTGGCGCCCTGTGCTTTTCACAGATGAAAGCAGGTTCACCTTGAGCACATGTGACAGATGTGAAAGGGTCTGGAGAAGCCGTGGATAATGTTATGGTGCCTGTAATATCATTTAGCATGACCGGTTTGGTGGTGGGACAGTGATGGTCTGGAAGGCATATCCATGGAGGAACAAACAGACCTCTACAGGCTAGACAATGGCACCCTGACTGCTATTAGGTATCGGGATGAAGTCCTTGAACCCATTGTCAGACCCTATGCTGGTGCAGTGGGTCCTGGGTTCCTCCTGATGCACGACAATGCCCGGCCTCATGTGGCGAGTGTATGCAGCCAGTTTCTGGAGGATTAAGGAATTAATACCATTGAATGGCCCCCACACTCGCCTGACCTAAATCCAATAAAACAGCTCTGGGACATTATGTTAGGTTCATCCGAAGCCACCAGGTTACTCCTCAGTCTGTTCAGTAGCTCAGTGATGCCCTGGTCCAGATCTAGGAGGAAATACCCCAGGACACCATCCGTCATCTCATTAGGAGCATGCCCTAATGTTGTCAGGCATACATACAAGCGTGGTGGCCATACAAACTACTGACTACCATTTTGAGTTGCTAAAATGAAATTTCAGCAAAATAGACTAGCCTGCTGCATCATTTTTTTACTTTGATTTTTTCTGTAGGTTGATCATTTTCATTTTCATTCCATTCAAACAATGTGGCATCCTTTCATTCCTAACACATTACCCAGTCCATATCAGTATAGATATCCAGCATGATATTTTTCCCCATTGGGATCTGATGTGTTTTCAAAGTGATACTTTAATATTTTGAGCAGTGTATATGTGTGTGTATATATATATATATATATATATATATATATACATATATACATACACACACACACACACACACACACAGTATCTCACAAAAGTGAGTACACCCCTCACATTTTTGTAAATGTTTTATCATATCTTTTCATGTGACAACACTGAAGAAATTACACTTTGCTACAATGTAAAGTAGTGAGTGTGCAGCTTGTATAACAGTGTAAATTTGCTGTCCCCTCAAAATAACTCAACACGCAGCCATTAATGTCTAAACCGTTGGCAACAAAAGTGAGTACACCCCTAAGTGAAAATGTCCAAATTGGGCCCAAAGTGTCAATATTTTTTGTGGCCACCATTATTTTCCATCACTGCCTTAACCCTCTTGGGCATGGAGTTCACCAGAGCTTCACAGGTTGCCAACGGAGTCCTCTTCCACTCCTCCATGATCACATCATGGAGCTGGTGGATGTTAGAGACCTTGTGCTCCTCTACCTTCCGTTTGAGGGCGCCCCATGTCTGGAGACATGCTTGGCCAGTCCATCACCTTTACCCTCAGCTTCTTTAGAAAGGCAGTGGTCGGCTTGGAGGTGTGTTTGGGGTCGTTATGTTGGAATACTGCCCTGCGGCCCAGTCTCCGAAGGGAGGAGATCATGCTCTGCTTCTGTATGTCACAGTACATGTTGGCATTCATGGTTCCCTCAATGAACTGTAGCTCCCCAGTGCCGGCAGCATGGGCACAACAGCCATGCAGACCAATTTCATGCATAGGCTGATTCCCCATCCCTTCAACCTCTGCAGCAATGCTGGCAGCACTCATACATATTAATGGCTATAAATTGGGCTCAATTTGGACATTTTCACTTAGGGGTGTACTCACTTTTGTTGCTAGCGGTTTAGATATTAATGACTGTGTGTTGAGTAATTTTGAGGGGACAGGAGAGAGAGAGAGAGAGAGAGAGAGAGAGAGAGAGAGAGAGAGAGAGAGAGAGAGAGAGAGAGAGAGAGAGAGAGAGAGAGAGAGAGAGAGAGAGAGAGAGAGAGAGAGAGAGAGAGAGAGAGAGAGAGAGAGAGAGAGAGAGAGAGAGAGAGAGAGAGAGAGAGAGAGAGAGAGAGAGACATTGTAGAAGTTTTGGGTCTTGCATATCTCATTGCAGTGATTGGCTTTAAAGCAGGTATTGTCTGCACAGGTCATTAACATGCAGAGGCTACAGCACAGACACATTTTGGCTGAAAGCAATGTCAGACTGGACAACAGTAAATTGTTTGGGCCACCCTGCTTTAGATCCCAGCTGAACTGTACCACCACTTAATTTCTTGTCCTCCCTTCCTATATGCTGCTGTCTATATCCTCCTCTCCTTCTCAGCATGAGATTCAACTAGCAGATGTCTTTTGAGGATTTCACTTTTGCTTCTCACTATGGTGCTCAGCCAACAGAATATTGTAAAAAACAGCACATCATATCACAAGTTTTATTTAAAATTATGTAATACAAAAATACAGTTACAAAACATTGCAAAAACACAGTGTTATTTCCTACCATGTTTTGGATATTACTTAAAGGCATGCAGGGGCTGCAGCTGAGACATGAATGGAGTTGGCTGTAGAAAATCTACACTTCTAGGTAGAAGCAAAATCAGACTGGGGTACCAGAGGAAATGAGAGAGAGAGCATCCAGTTCAAGTGGCGTAGCATAGCGGTAAGTGAGTATGATTTACCATGGCTGGGCTTGGCTAAATAGGAATGGTTTAACAGCAGTGGCTTATGCTTCAGTATACAAAATTAAGGCTAGTTTTGATCACAATTTTTTATTGGTTTTTAATAACAGGATAGCTAGATCAACCTGCAATCCACTGTAACCATTCACAATACAAGAGACTGTTGGTGAATTCTTGTAACAAAAGCCGATCATAGAATGTTAACATGTGGTAGAAGTCAGCCAAAGATTACACACGTGTAACAGAAGTTACTTAGAGACTGTTCACATGTAAGTATCTTCTGTTCATTGTGATCAGTCTCTAAGTATCTTTCTTTTGTTACATGTGAGCAGTCTCTAAGTATCATTGTTACACGTGAGCAATCTCCAAACGGTATCTTTTGTTACATGTGATGGGTCTCTAAGTAACTTCTGCTACTTGTGAGCAGTCTCTAAGTATCTTCTATTACATGTAAGCGCTCACTAAGTATCTTTTGTTACGTGTGAGCAATCTCTAAACGGTCTCTAAGTATTTTTTGTTACATGTGATCAGTCTCTAAGCATCTTCTGTTACATGTGATCAGTCTCTAAGTATCTTTTGTTACATGTGATCAGTCTCTAAGCATCTTCTGTTACATGTGATCAGTCTCTAAGTATCTTTTGTTACATGTGAGCAGTCTCCAAGTATCATTGTTACACGTGAGCAATCTCTAAACGGTATCTTTTGTTACATGTGAACGGTCTCTAAGTAACTTCTGCTACTTGTGAGCAGTCTCTAACTATCTTCTGTTACATGTGAGCGGTCTCTAAGTAACTTCTGCTACTTGTGAGCAGTCTCTGACTATCTTCTGTTACATGTGAGTGCTCTCTAAGTATTTTCTTTTACATGTGAGCAGTCTCTAAGTATCTTCTGTTACATGTGAGCGCTCTCTAAGTATCTTCTGTTACACGTGAGCAGTCTCTAAGTATCTTTTGTTACATGTGAGCAATCTCTAAATGGTCTCTAAGTATCTTCTGTTACATGTGAGCGCTCTCTAAGTAACTTCTGCTACATGTGAGCAGTCTCTAAGTATCTTCTGTTACACGTGAGCAGTCTCTAAGTATCTTCTGTTACACGTGAGCAGTCTCTAAGTATCTTTTGTTACATGTGAGCAATCTCTAAATGGTCGCTAAGTATCTTCTGTTACATGTGAGCGCTCTCTAAGTAAGTTCTGCTACTTGTGAGCAGTCTCTAAGTATCTTCTGTTACACGTGAGCAGTCTCTAAGTATCTTCTGTTACATGTGAGAAGTCTCTTAGTATCTTCTGTTACACGTGAGCAGTCTCTAAGTATCTTCTGTTACATGTGAGCAGTCTCTAAGTATCTTCTGTTACATGTGAGCAGTCTCTAAGTATCTTCTGTTACATGTGAGCAGTCTCTAAGTAACTTCTGCATGTTTCTGGGCAACATTTAAGAGGTTAACAGGAAGGAGACCACTTATATCACAGACAAGGAGGCACTTGGAGAACACAGGACAGGAAGTTTTCCTACTCCACAGGCTGCACAGTGGCTCATACTGTGAAGGTGAAATACCTCCTTGTGGGGTAAATAATAGCGGTGAGTGCGTTTCTTATGGGGCACTGTTTTCTAAGAAGCACAGAACAATTTGAAGGAGCACATTGTCACTTTATTATTGGATTTTTTTTATACACCAGTGTTTAAGGACGGTATATGCATGTTTCTGAGCCCAGTTTCACAGCAATACTATATACCAGTCATATATGTTGTATTTTTTGGCACAGAAATGTTATTTTGAATTGCAGATTTTGCACTTTCTGCTACTTGTGAGCAGTCTCTGACTATCTTCTGTTACATGTGAGTGCTCTCTAAGTATTTTCTTTTACATGTGAGCAGTCTCTAAGTATCTTCTGTTACATGTGAGCGCTCTCTAAGTATCTTCTGTTACACGTGAGCAGTCTCTAAGTATCTTTTGTTACATGTGAGCAATCTCTAAATGGTCTCTAAGTATCTTCTGTTACATGTGAGCGCTCTCTAAGTAACTTCTGCTACATGTGAGCAGTCTCTAAGTATCTTCTGTTACACGTGAGCAGTCTCTAAGTATCTTCTGTTACACGTGAGCAGTCTCTAAGTATCTTTTGTTACATGTGAGCAATCTCTAAATGGTCGCTAAGTATCTTCTGTTACATGTGAGCGCTCTCTAAGTAAGTTCTGCTACTTGTGAGCAGTCTCTAAGTATCTTCTGTTACACGTGAGCAGTCTCTAAGTATCTTCTGTTACATGTGAGCAGTCTCTAAGTATCTTCTGTTACATGTGAGAAGTCTCTTAGTACCTTCTGTTACACGTGAGCAGTCTCTAAGTATCTTCTGTTACATGTGAGCAGTCTCTAAGTATCTTCTGTTACATGTGAGAAGTCTCTTAGTATCTTCTGTTACACGTGAGCAGTCTCTAAGTATCTTCTGTTACATGTGAGCAGTCTCTAAGTATCTTCTGTTACATGTGAGCAGTCTCTAAGTATCTTCTGTTACATGTGAGCAGTCTCTAAGTAACTTCTGCATGTTTCTGGGCAACATTTAAGAGGTTAACAGGAAGGAGACCACTTATATCACAGACAAGGAGGCACTTGGAGAACACAGGACAGGAAGTTTTCCTACTCCACAGGCTGCACAGTGGCTCATACTGTGAAGGTGAAATACCTCCTTGTGGGGTAAATAATAGCGGTGAGTGCGTTTCTTATGGGGCACTGTTTTCTAAGAAGCACAGAACAATTTGAAGGAGCACATTGTCACTTTATTATTGGATTTTTTTTATACACCAGTGTTTAAGGACGGTATATGCATGTTTCTGAGCCCAGTTTCACAGCAATACTATATACCAGTCATATATGTTGTATTTTTTGGCACAGAAATGTTATTTTGAATTGCAGATTTTGCACAGGATTGTGGATTTCACACAGGAAAAGTTAGCGCTTTTCTATTTGTTTTTTCATTTTTATTTTTCATTATATTTTTGTTTGAATGGACATAGCTTCTAACAGTATGCATTATAAATAAGCGATCAGGAAGTTTACACAGTAGGATATCCTTTACATTGCTTATTCTCTGCACTTTTTTTCACTTTTTGCATTATATGCACCCATGGTATACACACCCCTCAGGTATTTAGAGGTTGCAAATTACCTCTTAATAAGAGCAGCACCATATCTATCCTTCCCTTTTTTCACTTACATGAGAGAGTTTCCTCTTCACTTTGTATTGCTTCCTTTGTGTGAAATCCCTGGTGTTCCTGACAGTCCCTCTGCTTTCCTATTAATAACTGTCCACATTAAGCAGGAGAGAGCACTGTGGTCAGTTCTCTAGCTATGCTGGGAATTCAGCTTGCACTCCTCCAGTGCAAGCTCCAGTACAACCATTCACTGGGAAGCTCAGTGTGCTGTTGCTTCTCCTCCCCCCAGCTCCTATGCAGCTGAGAACAGAGGGAATGTGATCACTTATAAAAAAAGGGAAAAAGGGTATTTATATTGTTTTTTTATATCTATACAAAAATATTTTGCATTTAATTTCTATTTTACACTGAATGGGTTGTTTTACAAGGTGATCGTTTACTTTAACAGAGGACTGTCAGAAACTGTTTTCATGTAGCAGAAGACTGCCAGAGACTGTGTTCATTTTACAGAAGACTGTCAGACTGGTAAGGTATACTAATGTTCACCCACTTGCATATAAGCTGTTCTGTAGAAAATCTCATTTTTATTTATTTTAAGTACTTATATAGTACAGACAATTGGCATAGTGTATATTCACATCAGCCCCTGCCCTCAAGGATTGTACAATCTAAGGTTCAAATTACACAGTAGCCAATTATTCTACCAGTATATCTTTGAAGTGTGAACAAAAACTAGAAAAACCCCACACAAGCACAGTCAGAACATACAAACTCCATATACTGTAGGTAATGTATTGGTTGGGATTCCAAACAAAGACTCTAGTGCTGCAAGGCATAAGTGCTAACCTTTAGGCCCCTGTGTTGCCCACTAAACCATGCTAATTTACCCTTCTCATTGCCATAATTAATTGCATAATCCAAAAGCACAGTCTGGTTCCTGACGTGGAAGGAAAACGAAAACTACATTTAAGTAGTTACAATACTGTATGTGAAACAGCAGCAGCAAAGAAAAAAAATGTATGATTTCAAGAAATATATTCAGCAAGATTACTTGTCTGTGTCTGACAAGATGCCCTAGTATAAACTCACCTGCTTTTTCAAGCCCAACAAAGCAGAACAACATCTTGTTATCATGATTGAGGTAAACACATTTAAATCACAGGAACTGCGGTTATTCGTTTTTTTGGGAGCTCGGTAGATCACTACTTAATAAACATCCTCAATCATGATATAATGTATTCCAGAGATACAGAATCCCAACTGATACCACTAAGTTTGTTGAAGAGTTTTAATATATATTGTTTATAATATGAATTAACCTTGTTGGCACATGAATAAAGTAATAGTAAACTGTATGCTTGTATTTCTACCTACAGGTAAGCTTATAATAAAGCTTACCTGCAAGTTACCGCATTTATCGGCGTATAACACGTGCAGGCGTATAACACACACATTCGTTTTAAGAGGGAAGTTTCTGGAAAAAAACTTAAATTTTAAATAAGGCAAAATAAGCAAAATAAGGGTCAGTGCCCATCTGCAGCCTCACCATTGCCATCAGTGCAGCCTGATCAATGCCTATCTGCAGCCTCACAAGTGTCATCAATGCAGCCTCATCAGTTCAAAGAAATGCAGCCTCACAAGTTCCATCAATGCAGCAGCCGCACCATTGCCATCAATGCAGCAGCCTCACCATTGCCATCAATGCAGCAGCCGCACCATTGCCATCAATGCAGCAGCCGCACCATTGCCATCAATGCAGCAGCCGCACCATTGCCATCAATGCAGCAGCCGCACCATTGCCATCAATGAAGCAGTCTCACCACTTCCATCAATGAAGCAGCCTCACCATTGCCATCAATGCAACAGCCTCACCATTGCTATCAATGCAGCAGCCTCACCATTGCCATCAATGAAGCAGTCTCACCACTGCCTTCAATGAAGCAGTCTCACCACTGCCATCAATGAAGCAGTCTCACCACTGCCTTCCATGTAGCAGCCTCACCATTGCCTTCAATGCAGCAGCCTCAACATTGCCATCAGTGCAGCCTGATTGATGCCCATCTGCAGCCTAGAGGGGACAGGTAGGGGGGCGGGACAAGCACCAACAGATTACATACAGTGAGAATCTCCTATGATAGACAGAACAGTGGTCCAATGGCGGCCCAGGAGACGGGACTTTCTATTACAGAGGCCAAGTAAACAGGAGATTCTAACTGTATGTAATCTGATGGCGCTCGTCCCACCCCCCTCCCTGTCCCCTCTGAGGCAGCTAAAATTGAAGTATCAACGTATAACACGTACACGCTATTTGCACCCAATTTTCAGGGTAAAAAAGTGCGTGTTATATGCCAGTAAATACAGTAAATGAATATCTCCTAATTGTGCACCGTTTAGGAGATATTCTAGTGAGCAGCAGCCGGTGATGTCACCAGCGCATGCACTCTGAGGGAATGGCATACCCTTGCTGTCACTTCAGAGCTCCATGCCGCGGCCGTCATTGCAGCTCAGCCAGTCAAGCGGTTGCAACGCACTAACACAGGAAGGAAGACCGGGTAAAGATGGAAGCCTCTGCAGAGGAGACAGTACCACTGGAGGGCTTTGTTTAAAGCTAAGTCTTTTAAAATGGGCTAGTATGCGGTACATACTAGCACATTATGACTTTACCTTGCAGGGGGACATTTTTTTTTTTTAGTTTGTAATGTGTACATACTAATTTAAACTCATACCTGCTAACGAATACTAAAGCAATGTTGTAGGCAGTTATCCCAAACTATTTATCACTGTGAAATTGTCAGATTTTTTAATATACTGTTTTCTCTCAACCACTGGTATATTTATTGAGTGGCATAAGTCTACAGAACGAACAAATATTTACTGAAGAATAAAATGTTTTTTTGTTTTGTTTTTTGCATTGTTATACAGCATAGACATTCCAAGGCTACAAAACCAAGTCTCCACTTTTCGTTTGCTTCATTGGAATTTTATATTCGATGTACAGAAAAATATTACATTCAGTGAGAAAATGAATCACATAACTTTTATTCTATATGTAGCACGCCCCCCCCCCCAGGGGACTGCTGAGAATTACCTGCTCATCCACACGACCATGACCAAGTGAACCTTCCAACCCACCTGACACTCTGGGTTCAGACATCCTTGTAGCACTGTGTGACAATAATCAAACAACTCAGTATGATTAGGTTCTGAAATATTTTACTTGAACCAAATAAGGGAAAGTTATTTCAAAAAGAGAGGTAATAAATCTGCTGAGCTGAGATAACAGCACCAACTCAGCAAACAAATTCCTCCCAATGACACAAGACAACAATATTATATATAATTATGTGCACTTTCTTTAGAAATCACCTCCTAGCGGATGTTTCAGTTAACTACTTATGCTGCCAAACTTAGAAAGATGTAATCTAGCCAGCTTATGCTATCCTAATGAAAGGAGTGAGTCTACAGGTGGTCCTATGAGTAATGGCAAAAGAGTTCCACGTTGCAGATCTGATGTTCTTTGCTCGCTAGTTGGAGCTCGTTAACTGTAATCCGTTTGGTTATGATGAAAGCAATAGATTCTTTATGGGGAAGATCTAAGGGTGTCTGAGCACAGTGTTCAAGCAATGCAGTAAAGTGTTCTTGGATAAAAATGCTTGTGCAGAGTGTTTCTAATGGGGGTAATGAATAGAAGGTCAAGCAAATTGCCCTCTCACCAATGACCAAATCGTTTAGCTGTCTTCTGGACAGGAACTCGTGTAGCGGCACTCGTGCAGCGGATCCGCTGTCTCAGCCTTCTGAAGTGAAGCTTGCCACACACACCCACACTGACAGGCAGGCAATCATGATTTTGGCGACAGGATGTCCAACAGCGAGCGACAGAGCTAAGCCCCTTAGACCTCGGATTAGAAGTAAAACTCCATGTGGCAGGCCATGACCGCTCTCCCTGTTGCACATAGAGGTCTGTCTTGCATCAGGCACAGGAGGAAAAGATCCTGCGTGGGCTTTTTCACCCCTTTTATAGATACTCCCAGCAATCTTCATGTTACAGCAAAGATCCCTGGGATGTGTCGTCTTGGGTGCAAAGCAACAATCTGAATGAGAACTATACGTCCTATAATTCACTTTGTTGGGCACACAAATATGAGGTCACTAGTTACACTGATAACCAAAGGAACAAGTTATATCTAGAAACACTGAAAAGTACGGCGCCTTCTGTTGGTAGTCCATATTGCTACATCTATGTATAAGAAGGTTTTGCCATTCCTATCAGTAGTGAAATGTTCACATATTACACAGTTCAGGCTGGACCTTTTTCCACATCAGCTAATAACTGGGTGGCACAAACAGAGTGGTTACCTTAGGTCAGGATCATCTTTAATATTGATTGGACCTTGGACCCTGGGCAGATATTTTCTTGCCCCCCCCCCCCCGATTCCGAGACATACAAAAAATAGCAGGTAGACTCAAAATCAGTTTACTGCAGCAGATCACGCAGCGGTTGCAATTGGTTGCCAGAGGTTGCATCCTATCATTACCGCTCACTGGTTGCTAGAGAATACAACACATAATTTCTGCTTGACGATTGGTTGCTAGAGTTTACTGCACATTATTACTGCTCACTGATTGGTTGCTAGAAATTGCAACACATCATTAACACTCACTTGTTGGTTGCTAGAGGTTACAACACATCCTTACGGCTTCTTGATTGGTTACTAGAGGTTACAGCACATCATTACTGCTCACTGATTGGTTGCTAGAGATTACAGCAGATCACTACTGTTCATTGATTGGTTCTACAGATTACTGCACATCATTACCACTCACTGAGCAGTGAAGCAACCCCAAATAATCGAGCAAGGAAATTGGAACATTAAAGTGGAGGGCCACCCTAAAATAAAAAATAGCATTAATATTCTTAAAAAAATTAAAAAAAAAACATTTGAAAAAAAAAAATTAACTTACCAGAAACCCCTGTTGCTAGGCAGTCCTCCTAATCTGCCTCTTCCTACTCCGCGGCACTTCCTCCTCTTTGGCGAGCGGCCCCGTTGCCTTCTGGGACATGTGTGTGTCCCAGAAAACAATGGGGCCATTCACAAAGCGCTGCGCCACTCACGCATGCGCAGTAGGAAACGGTCAGTGAAGCCGCAAGTTGGCGGCGCCGGCAGCCGATCTGATGGACGAATTGGCCTCAGGGGGCCAACATCGCGGGCTCGCTGGACAGGTAAGTGTCCTTATTAAAAGTCAGCAGCTACAGTGTTTGTAGCTGCTAACTTTAAAAAAAAAAAAAAAAAACGTGGCCGGAACACCCCTTTAATACACATATTACAGGAGACAATCAGAGACTGCAGGCATACTACAGGAGATGATCAGAGACTGCAGACATACTACAGGAGATGGTCATAAACTGCAGAAATACTACAGGAGTTGGTCAGAGACTGTGGACATACTGCAAGAGATGGTCAGAGACTGTGGACATATGCAGGAGACAGTCAGAGAATGTGGACATACTGCAGGAGACAGTCAGAGACTGAGGATATACTGCAGGAGACGGTCAGAGACTGTGGACATACAGCAGGAGTCAGTCAGAGACTGCGGACATACTGCAGGAGACGGTCAGAGACTGCAGACATACTACAGGAGATGGTGAGAAACTGCAGACATACTACAAGAGGTGGTGAGAGAGTGCAGACATACTGCAGGAGGTGGTCAGAGACTGAAGACATACTGCAGTGCAGGAGACATTTAGAGACTGCAGACATACTACAGGAGACGGTCAGAGACTGCAGACATACTACAGGAGACGGTCAGAGATTGCAGACATACTGCAAGAGACAATCAGAGACTGTGTACATACTACAGGAGATGATCAGAGACTGCAGATATACTGCTGGAAACGGTCAGAGACTGTGGGCATATTGCAGGAGTCAGTCAGAGACTGCAGACATACTGCAGGAGTTGTCAGAGACTGCAGACATACTACAGGAGATGGTCATAAACTGCAGAAATACTACATGAGTTGGTCAGAGACTGTGGACATACTGCAAGAGATGGTCAGAGACTGTGGACATATGCAGGAGACAGTCAGAGACTGTGGACATACTGCAGGAGACAGTCAGAGACTGAGAATATACTGCAGGAGACGGTCAGCGACTGGGGACATACAGCAGGAGTCAGTCAGAGACTGAGGACATACTGCAGGAGACGGACAGAGACTGCAGACATACTACAGGAGATGGTGAGAAACTACAGACATACTACAAGAGGTGGTGAGAGACTGCAGACATACTGCAGGAGGTGGTCAGAGACTGAAGACATACTGCAGTGCAGGAGACATTTAGAGACTGCAGACATACTACAGGAGACAGTCAGAGACTGCAGACATACTACAGGAGACGGTCAGAGATTGCAGAGATACTGCAGGAGACAAACAGAGACTGTGTACATACTACAGGAGACGATCAGAGACTGCATACATACTACAGGAGGCAGTCAGAGACTGCAGACTTACTGCAGGAGATGATCAGAGACTGCAGATGTACTGCAGGAAATGGTCAGAGACTGTGGACATATTGCAGGAGTCAGTCAGAGACTGCAGACATACTGCAGGAGTTGTCAGACTGTGAACATACTACAGACGATTGTCAGAGACTGCGGACATACTGCATGAGACGGTCAGAGACTACAGACATGCTGCAGGAGTCGGTCAGAGACTGCGGATGTACTACAGGAGTTGGTCAGAGACTGCAGACATACTGCAGGAGATGACCAGAAATCTTTTAGCAATGCACAGCTTTACAGTTGAACAACAGCTCAGGGTTTAGGATAGCAGTCAGTCAGTCAATGGGGGGGGAAGAACATAACTGGTCAGCCAGGCTCACCATGCACTTTCAGAGGTCTGGGGGCGGAGCTCCCACTCAGATCTCAGCACCTACTACAGGGGGTCCCTCCCGAGCATACAGGCTGCATTGGGCAGGGTCAGAGTGTCAGTGGAGCCCCGACCCTGCCCCATCCCCTCTCTTCTGGCTGGGGAATACAGTACTGCCTCCCATGTCCCTGGTGCGCTCTGCAGTGCCATCATTGGGGTCCCAATTTGCAGGCAGCGTGGGATCAAGGGGCATCTTCTTTGGACCCCACATAAAAAACACTGTACCTGGGGCAGTTGCCCTGTTTGCCCCTCATTAAAGATGGCCCTGTCTTAGGTACGTTGAATATTGGGACTTGTAAAGAACAGAAACAGGATTATGTGGAAAAAAAGATATCAAACTTATATTGCTCATCGGATAAGTGAGAAACATATATTGTTTCTCAAATTTGACTGCATAAGTGGAAATACATTTTAAGGAACAAATTAAAAGAAAAAAGTTTTATTGGTGAAAAATAGAAACAATAAAATAGATCAGCAACAAAATACTAGGAATAGAGAAAAGGGGAGAGTTAACTGGGGCTGTAAGAAATGACATCACCCAATAAAACACATACAGTATACGGAGGAAATGTATGCATTTGATGTATTTCCATGAGATTATTATGAGATATTGGCCTAGTTTGTACTTCCAAGACTGTCAAGACTGTCGCCTGTCTCTTAGGCTCCTTTCACATGGCCGTTCTGTAGGCCTGTTTTTCATCCATCTGTTGATGGATGAAAAATGGACATGCATGTATCTCTACGGGATAGCGAACGTTAGCAGATGATCATGCACTGACATCTGTCTACGTTAAGCTCCATTTTTTATGACAGAAGAAAACTCTATTTTTCATCCATAAAAAAAATGGAACAGACGAAAAATGGATGTTAGCAGACGATCCGCTTACATCCGATCCGCTGACATCAGTTTTTAAACCCTTTTTTTCCTCATTAACCATCTCAATACAGGGCATTTTAACCCCCGTCCTGCCCAAGCCATTTTTCAGCTTTCAGCGCTGTCACACTTTGAATGACAATTGCGCGGTCATACAACACTGTACCCAAATGAAATTTTTATTATTTTTTCCCCACAAACAGAGCATTATTTTGGTGGTATTTGATCACATCTGTGGTTTTTATTTTTTGCGCTATAAACAAAAGAAGAGGGACAAGTTTGAAAAAAACACAATATTTTTTACTTTTTGTTATAATAAATTTTTTTAAACAAATGTTTTCCTCAGTTTAGGCCGATACTTATTCTTCTACATATTTTTGATAAAAAAAAAAATCGCAATAAGCGTATATTGATTGGTTTGCGCAAAAGTTATAGCGTCTACAAAATAGGGGATAGATTTATAGCATTTTTATTGTTATTTTTTTTTTTTACTAGTCATGGCAGCGATCTGCGATTTTTATTGTGACTGCGATATTGTGGCGGACACATCGGACACTTTTGACACATTTTTGGGACCATTCTCATTTATACAGCGATCCGTGCTATAAAAATGCACTGATTACTGTATAAATGTGACTGGCAGGGAAGGGGTTAACACTAGGGGGTGATCGAGGGGTTAACTGTGTTCCTAGGGAATGTTTCTAACTGAAGGGGGAGGGGACTCACAAGGGGAGGAGACTGATCTGTGTTGCTCTGTACTGAGAACACAGATCGGTCTCCTCTCCTCTCTGACAGGACGTGGATCTGTGCGTTTACATACACAGATCCACGTCCTGCCATGTTACCGGGCAATCGCGTGTGCCCGGCGGACATTGCGGCCGCTGGGCATGCGCATCCGGTGCCCAGTGACAGGGCGGGAGCGCGCGATTGCCGTCGGCGGCGCGCGCACGCCCCCTGGTGGGTAGGGAAGGCGAGGGCGTCATATGACGCCCTCCCAGAACGAGAGCCACACCGCCTGGCCGTCATATGACAGCCGGCGGGCGGCAAGCGGTTAAACACACTGTATATAGCTTGTTGCTAAGGGGGGGGGCCGGGGAGCCAGCTTTCGCATTCTTAACAACCGATGAGTCATCAGCTGACAACCGAATGTAAAAAATTTTTTTTAAAAAGGCCCTTCTCATCTAGTATAGATTCATCCCCCACGCCAAAAAATAAAAAATAAATGGTGTGGGGTCCCCCCCTAAATCCATACCAGACCCTTATGCAAGCATTCAGCCTGGCAGGTCCGGAAAGGGAGGGGACAAGTGAACCATAACACCCCAAAGCACCTTGCCCCCATGTTGATGGGGAAAAGGGCCTCTTCCTGACAACCCTGGCTGGTGGTTTTTGGGGTTTGCGGGCCGGGGGCTTATCAGAATCTTTGGCCCCTTATGTGAATAGGTATTGGGTACATACTACCCCTACCCATTCACCAAAAAGGCAGTGAAATGTAAAAAAATTAAATAAACAGACGTTTTTTGACAATTCCTTTATTAATAGCTCTGTATTCTCCCGGTGCCGTCCTCTCCACCGCCGTCTCTTCCCACCGCTGTCTCTCCCGGTGCCTTCTCCTCCTGCCGCCATCTTCCCCAATGCCTTCTCTCCAGCCGCAATCGTCTTCTTCCTTGCTAAAAAATAAAAAAGCCGCTGTTCTTCTGTTGCCGTCTTACTCTGTTGTGTTGTCGGCCACTGTCTGGCATCTGTTAAATAGCCATGGGGCGTGGCCATCCGATGATGTCACCTGGAGAGCCCACCTCCTGTGATCTCACAAGGGCAGGCTCTCCAGGTGACGTCATCAGATATAAAGCCATGGGGCATGGCTAACAGATGCAAGACAGTGGACGACAATACAATGGAGGAAGAGGGCAACAGAAGTACAGCGGCTTTTTAATTATTTTAGTGGGAAACCAGCGGCAAAGAAGATGACAGCTGCAGGAGAGAAGGCATCGGTGATGACAGTGGAGGGAGGAGAAGATGGTGGCAGGAGGAGAAGATGGTGGAAGGTGAAGAGGGCGGCGGGAGGAGAATGGGTAGGGGTAGTATCTACCTGATACTCATTCACACAGGGGGGGCTGGGATCTGGGGGCCCCCTTGTTAAATGGGGGCAAGGTGTTTTGGGGTGTGGGGGGGGCAGAGCCCCCCTGCCCCAAAGCAACCACCCCCCCATGTTGAGAGCATGCGGCCTGGTATGGTTCAGGAGGGGGGTGCTCGCTCGCCCCCTCTCTTTCCTGATCCTGAACTGCAAGGCTGCATGCTCGGATAAGACTCTGGTATGAATTTTGGGGGGACCCCACGCCATTTAAAAAAAAAGATTTGGGGGGGTCCCCTCCGAATCCATACTAGACCAGAAGGGCCTGGTATGGACCTGGGGGGACCCCACACCTTTTTTTTTTTTTTTTGCTTTTTTTTGGCTGCAATTTTTTTTTTTTACATTTAGCTGTCAGCAGGGGAACCCCGCTAACAGTCGATGACTCAACGGTTGTTAAGGACCTGGCAGCCGGCTTTCCGGCCCCCTTCTTAGCAACCAGCTACATATAATGTTTGAAGTTCAGTCACTTTTTTTTTGTAAAAAACTGATTAAATATTGACATCCATATCAGTTTTTGATCCGTGACTGAACTTAACAAAAAAACGGAACGCCTGTTTGAAACCAGCCTTAGAGGCAGAAAGCTTTTGCTCTGTGCTGTCAATAGCATGCTAAAGCCAAATGTTATGCATTGTTATTAAGATTACCCATTTGTCTTTAGGGCTGATGTATAGGTGGTGGTCATTTACCAAACACTGCATCTCCCATTTGGCTCCAAAATACTATAATGTTTTATAATCTTTACCATATTAATGAAATTTCACTTTTTTTTTACATATTTTGAAACTGGCAACTTTCACTAAAATAAATGTTATCCTGCCACAAAGGTCCCCTTTTCATGCACTGAAAAACATGGGGTTGCAATGCATTGTCCCTGTCTCCATAAACAATGGTAATGGTAAACAAAAGTTCAGAAAACTGAACATTTCCTATCAAATACTTTCCGTAATTTTCCTTTCCTGATAGACTCCATGGAAGCATACGTATGGGTTAACCCCACCTCCACTCCTCCCCTATAGGACCCCACTCCCATAAATCTGTGCTCTGAGCCAGAGGCCGCGTTCCGTAACGAGCCTACTCTGGGGGGGTGGGGTGGGGAACGACTCCTTCTGCCTTGGAGTCTATCAGGAAAGGAAGATTACGGTAAGTATTTGATAGGAAATTTTCCGTTTTCCTGACAGACTCCATGGCAGCTTACATATGGGAACTAACTAGCCATACACCCAGTGGGTGGGCAATGCTAACCCAGAGGCTTTAATTTGTAACGTCAACAGACAGGACCTGCAAGCCAAAATAAACAGAGGATAAGGAAGCAGACTCTATACAATAATGAGCAACAAATGTAGTGATTAAGGACCACAAGGACGGCTTAGATTACGTTGGGAACCACATGCTGCGAAGCTGCTCCAGATGTAGACCCACCCCTGGTTGAGTAAGCAGTCACTACCTCCAAAGGAACAAAACCCTTGGCTCTGTGAGCCTGTTGGATGGCCTACACAATCCATGCCACAATCGTCAGGCACGTTTTCTCGGTCCTTTCTGGCAAAAGAATGAACAGGCTTTTTGAAGCCTGAAGGAAGCTGTAGCTTGTAGATATGACTTCACAATATCTGAGGGAGTCCTAAAACTGAAGGAAGGCCCTTCTGGGAGACAACTCAGGATTCCCTGTTTACTAGACATGTGCTTTAACCAACTAAGCCACAGCGTGCCCTTTCCCAATGCCTAAGGACACAAGTTAGAACTCTAAAGGTTGGCAGAACAATTTCTTGGCTCCCATGAAAGACTGATGTACCTTTGGGAATTGAGTCAAGCATAGGTAACAGCACCGCTCGACTGGAAAGAACGTAAGAAAAATTCTCCATGACCAGTGAATCAATCTCTGAGGCTTTTTATACCGACGTGATAGACAGGAAAATGACCAGTTACACTTACCAGTAACGGCGTTTCTGGGAAGTCTTCCAGGACGGCACCCTGAGAGATGTCTGGTCCCACCTGACAGGAAACACAATCAAGATAGAGGTTAAAAACCCCGCCCCTCCCCTTGCTCCTCAGTTTTGAAAAAGTACTGACCCACACCAGTGCATGAGAGTGAAAAACACCTCCAATCAGAGGTGGGGGACTCGAGTCACATGACTTGACTCGAGTCAGACTCGAGTCACCTGTTTGAGGACTTGCAACTTGCTTGACAAAATTAAATAAATGACTCGACTTGACTTTGACTTGTCACTGATGACTTGCGACTTGACTTTGACTTGGGCTATTTGACTTGCAATGACTTGGCACCACCAGTGCTGTGTCTTGGCCTAGGCAAAAGCCGCCCCCTCCCCCACAAAAGAAAGCTCCCCCCGAGTCCCGGCTTCGGGGTAGATCAGTATTTTGACTTAATTTGTGACTTGACCAAAATAAATGACCTGACTTGACTTGCTTGACTTCTAGCAGGGACTCGACTTGACTTGCTTGCTTTTCGTCACAGTAACTTGGGACTTGCTTGTGACTTGAAGGTTAAGACTTGAGACTTGCTTGTGACTTGCACATGTGTGACTTACTCCCATCACTGCCTCCAATGTTCAACTACTTAAATAAACAAAGAAGGGTGGGAAGTAGGCCTGCCGTCCTGGAAGACTTCCCAGAAACCCTGTTACCGGTAAGTGTAACTGGTCATTTTCTCAAGTCGGCTTCTAGGACGGCACCCTGAGAGAAGAGCAAGTAGCTCAGGCCTACCTTAGAGCGGGATAACAGCCTGCAAGACCTTTCTGCCAAAAGCCAGATCCTGAGGTGACAGAAGTTCCACTCTGTAATGTCTCAGGAACGTGTTCTGACTTGACCATGTTGCTGCTCTGCAGATCTGATCTACCGAAGCTCCAACCCTTTCTGCCAAAGAGGTTGCCAGAGACCGTGTAGAATATGCATTGAATAGTTGGGACAGTTCTACCTGCTTGTTCATAAGCTGTGGAAATGGCTTGCCTAATCCATCTAGCAATTGTTGCTTTTGAAGCCTGCTCACCCCTCTTGTGCCACAAAAACTGACCAACAGATAATGAGATCTTCTGAACTCCTTTACTCTATCTAAGTAAAGCAGTAGACATCTCCTAACATCTAGTGTATGAAAGGCTCTCTCCTTGTCGTTCTGTGGGTTGACACAGAAGGATGGGAGGATCATTTCCTGTGACCTATGGAACCGTGAGGCCACTTTAGGAAGGTACAAGCGATCCTGCCTGAGGATGACTCTGTCCTCCAATAAATGAAAAAACAACTCCTTCATAGATAGAACATGCAAATCGCCCACCCTCCTGGCCGTTGCAATGGCCAGAAGGAATGCATCCAACGGCTCAAAAGGTGGCCTGGTTAGGGCCTCTAAAACTAGAGATAAGTCCCACAGCAGAAATTCACTCATTTGGACCGGGGACAGCCTCTCTCTAGCCATCAAAAATCTTTTGACCAATGGATCCAGAGCCAGTCTTCTGTCCAGAAAGCTAGACAGAGCTGCCACCTGGACCCTAAGGGTCTTGGTTGCCAAGCCTCAATCCACTCCCTCCTGTAGAAAGTCTAGGATCATAGGAATATCCTGCTGAAAAGTCCCCCTCATTTCACACAAACAAGAGAAGACCCCCCAGACCCTAGCATTAATACTTCTGGTCACCGGCTTTCTGCTCAGCAAAAGGGTCTCTATTACTTTCTCAGAGCACCACTTGCTGCGCAGGCTCTCCCTCTCAAGAGCCAAGCCGTCAATTTGAAAAAAACCCGGGTTCAGGAGGTAGAGAGGACCCTGAAACAGAAGATCCTGATGCTCTGGAAGGTGAAGCAGAGAAGACACTGACCAGTTTCCCAAAGTGGGAAACCAGGTCCTCTTGGGCCACAAGGGAGCGATCAGGATCAAATTGCCCTTGGACCAACTCAGTTTCTGAATAATTCTTGGAATCGGAGCTAAGGGGGAAAGGCATAGGCTAGGCTGAAATCCCAATCTTGTGCTAATGAGTCCATCCCCTTGGACCCCTCCTCTCTGGAAAGGGAAAAGAAGCTTTTGACCCTCTTGTTCGCACTGTGGGGGAAGAGGTCTATCTCTAGGGTGCCCAGCTGTTGACACACAAGAGAGAACACCTCGGGATTTAACTCCCATTCTCCCTGGTGAACTGTCTGCCAACTGAGGAAATCTGCTTCTACATTGAAAATCCCCCTTATATGTACCGCAGAAATTGAGGGAATTTTCTGTTCTGCCCATTCCAAGATTTCCTGTGTCAAACTCATCAGAGAGCGCGACCAGGTACCCCCCTGATGATTCAGGAAAGCCACCGTCGTAGAGTTGTCAGAAAAGACATTCTTAGAGCTTCTTTGACTGCCAGGAGCTCCCTGAAATTGGAGGAGGCTGCTCTTTGGAGCCTGTCCAATACACCCTGAGCCTGTAGCCCCTCTAGATGGGCCCCCACCCCCAGGAACTTGCATCGGTTGTCACCCTGACAGGCTGAAGCTGGATCCAAAGATGACCCACCCCCAACCTCTGTGGGTTGAGCCACCAAAGAACACTCAGCTCCAGTTCCCAAGAGGGAGTTGAGAACAAGAGGGAGACTCCATTTGGAAAACCTCTGAGCCTAGCTGCTCCCTTGAATTGTTAGGCAGGAACGGATGCCTAACCGAAAAGCTACATAGTTACATAGTTACATAGTTAGTAAGGTTGAATAAAGACACCAGTCCATCCAGTTCAACCTGAGTGAGTGTGTGTCTACAACACTGACCCTTGTCCCTAACCCTGTACATCGCACACTCACATCAGTCCCTACCCTCAATCCAAGGTCCCCATTCATATACTAGGGCCAATTTTGGACAAGCCAATTAACCTACCAGCATGTCTTTGGAGTGTGGGAGGAAACCGGAGCACCCGGAGGAAACCCACGCAGGCACAGGGAGAACATGCAAACTCCAGGCAGGTAGTGTCGTGGTTGGGATTCGAACCAGCGACCCTTTTTACTGCTAGGTGAGAGTGCTAACCACTACACCCCTGTGCCGCCTCGCTAGAGTTCAAGCTGACACTTGAACTCTGAGGGAGCTGACCAATAGAGCCAGATCTAAATCCGAATGGAGGAAACCTAGAATATTTAGAAGTTCTAGATCACATGATCTGTCAGCAGCAGACATGTATTGAACAAACTTTGACCAGATTCTCTCGTAAACTTTTAGTATTCAAGAAAGCAGAGATGACTCTGGAGAAGCAGCCGAGGACCTCCAATTTCGAGAACCAGACCTTCAGGCACAACCGTGCTGGACATGGATGTAGAATTGCACCCAGTGAGAGAAGGTCTGGCTCGAGGAGAAGGTGCACTGGATTCTGGAAACTAAACTGTGCTAGCAAGGGGAACCATGGCCTAATTGGCCAATAAGGCATCACTGCCACTACCTCCACAATCTCTGTTCGGGGTTTTTGTAGAAAACCCAAGGTTGACCAGGACTGGAAAAAATGCACAGGTCCTACTGCATTTCCAATGATCCATCAGGGCATCTGCGCCTGAAAACCTTCATATGTAGAGACCATGGGGTTTATTTACTAAAGGCAAATCCACTTTGCACTGCAAGTGCACTTGGAAGTAAAGTCACTGTAGATCCGAGGGGGATATGCAAGGAAAATAAAAAACAGCATTTTAGCTTGCACATGATTGGATGATAAAATCAGCAGAGCTTCTGTTCATTCGGTTTTATTCTCTTTGGAAATGGGAAAACTTTTCGAATCCAAAAACTATTCTAAGTTGAAAACTATTTCAAAATTGATTCGAAAATGTTTTGATTCGATCCGAAGAATTAGAATCAATTCGAAAACGAATAAACAAAATGAATTCTGAAAACGAATTAAATGATTAAATGAATGAAATTAATTTAACTAAACTGATTTATGTAAATAACGAATCGAAATGAAACTAAACACATTTTTTCATTCTGAACATGTCTACTAAGAGCACTGACGTTCCCTTCGTTATATGGTGAAAGGCCTGTAGGGTGCTGTTGTAGCCTCAGAATGTTCAACACAATCTTGTGAAATTGAGCTGCAGCCCACCTGCCTTGAGCTATCCGACAGGCAGCAAGCCCCCTCATTCCGTATTGCTAGCATCAGATGTTATTGTGAACCAGGAAATGGGGCAATTGAATGGCAAATGAGCCAGTTCCTCCATTGCAGCCACCAGGGGACTTGCTCTCATAACTGAGGTTATGTAGATGACCTGAATTCTGCTTCCTGGCTCCTCTGGCTGGAGAAACCCCTTCTGGAAAGGCCGCCTCCTCCAGCTTCCACTTGACCCTCGGAACAGTAGACACCATAGTGCCAATCATTTTAGACACTAAAAGGCGCACAGGTGGGAAGAAGACGGGGGCAGGAGTATTCTGCTCCAGAAGATCGAGATCCAAAGTTAAGGCAATGGTCCTCTTGATTATATTGAACTGAGCCCGAGGCACACAGGAGACTGAGTGGGCTCCAAGTGACTCTTTTCGAGATTCAGCTGCCAGCCGAATTTGAGGAGCATTGAAAAGACCTGAGCTCTGGGCTCTAACAGCTGCCCTCTGTTTTGGGGCAGCCCTCTGTTTTGGGGAGAAGGACATGCATGTAACTATGCAGGCGTATGCTCCTTGTTTTGATAAAGACCATAACAACCAATAAGACCTTGAAAACACACAGGGTGATGTTGAAAACCCAAATGGCTGTAGCTGTAGCTGGAGATGGCCTTGACCTACAGCGAAGCGAAGGAACTTGCAGAAAGTCTTCTCCTTTTCTGAAAATTGTCTCAGGTGCACAAGGTCTAAAATTAGCCTCTGCAAGCTGTTCCTCTTCATGACTGTAAAGAGGGGCGAGTACCTGCCCTGAAATCTCTCACATTCAGAGACTGGCACGACAGCACTTTGCAGCACCAGTGACTTTACGTAAAGCATGAGTATATACTTCCTTTATCTCAGAGTGAGGCAAAATCCATTGAAATGAATCCGAGATGAGGAGGACTTCTGATGAACCATGCATGTCCCGAAAGACCACTTTGACGTCCCAATACTCCGAGACACAAACCCAGTAGCTTCTTGGATACCCTAGTTCAAGCCTTTTAGCATACTTCTGAGGGGATATCTGGTCTCTTCACCAACTCTTCCTAAAAACCTGACCTGGTCTGTAAAAACGTGCAACCCTTGCATGCTCTGAACTTTGTTCTCTAGACTGTTGTCTTCCAACTTGCCAACTGTGGCCCAGGTTACAGTGCTATTCAGCTTGCCAAAAGATGAAGCTCCCTCAAAAGGAATTCTATATTACGCCTGTTAGAGGCGGGTTTAGCAAGCCCAGGCCCCACCCATACCACTCACTTGCCGTAACTGACGAAAGCATAACCCACACCACTATGCGGATGATGTCAATTGGAGCCTCACCATGGAAAGAAAAGCGACATGCTTGCTCAGAAGGGAGGTATATCTCGCGACCTTGCTCCAATCATCCAAAATTATGTCCTCAGTTCTGTTAGGAATGGGGAAAATAGAACACTCTCTCTAAGGCTATGTCTCCACTATTACAACCCCAAAGTCACACGATTTAGAGTGCAACTTTGGAGTGTGACTTTGATGCAACCTTGAGTGCAGCCCCGATGCAACTCTTCAGTCTCTGGATCAAAGCTGCATCAAAAGTCGCACCAAAGTAGTGCAGGAACCTTTCCAGAGTCGCTGCAACCTTAAGTCGAATAAATTGGAACGGGTGCCATTGAAATCAATGGGCTGTGACTCGTCAAGCGACCCTATGTGTCCAAAGTCGCATGACAAGTCACACTAGAGGAAAACGGAGCCCAAGGTGCTTGTAGAACTTCATCTTGCTTTGCAGGAGACTCTTCAGGTTCTATTCATGTAAATGCACCCATCATTGCTTTGACCAAAAGACGTTACAAGGGTAAAAAGACTAATTTCTGTCTGCCTCACTGTCTGAGGTCTTCATAGATGTATGGCTTAGGTGGGACAATTCCAGTTCTTCCTGGTTATCCTAGTGGGAGAACACACCACAATGGCTTGTTGAACTTTGCGTGTGGCTTGTATCCCACTCTATAAGAGTCCTTTAACACTGCTAGTGCGGCCGCTAGCTTTAGCAATGCTTTACCGCTGTTATAGCAGCACTTTTTGGATGCTAGCTGGGCATTTTAACCCCACTAGTGGCCAAGAAAGGGGTAAAAATGGCCCGCAAAGCGCAGCTGCTGAAGCGCTACTGCCGAAACGCTTTGCAGGCGATTCGGCAGTGCTACCCATTGATTTCAATACACTGCTCCCACACCGCCCCAAAGATGCTGCTTGCAGGACTTTTTTTTTTGTCCTGCAAGCGCACAGCCCCAGTGTGAAAGCACTTGGGTTTTCACACTGGGGAGACTTGAGAGGCGCTTTTTAGGCACTTTACAGGCGCTATTTTTAGTGCTAAAACACCTGAAAAGCGCCTTCATTATGGAAAGGGGTCAAAGGGATTCTTGTACCGCGTGCCTCACCAGAGATTCCATTTGCTGGAAATCACCAGCCCCTTTCCCAACCGTCTGGGCTTATCATAGCTCACACAGAGACTTGCCCTCTGGGACCAGAGTCCCGCATTCCCAGCAGGCTCCCTCCTTGGAGTGGCTGAAATAACGATGGGTGCGTAAAGGAGGATTCAGAGCTTCTTCTATGAAGGCTGGACCTTGACGGTGACCTATGACAAATACATCTGGAAGAAGAATGCTGTAACCCAATGAGGTCTTTATCATCTCGTGCCATGTATAGTCAATCTGACCTAGAATGACTCACAAAAGCAAAATAGGATAGAAAGGAAATGGTTAAAGAACACAAAAAGAGTACCCAGGTCACCAAGGAAAGGGTTAAACCCACCCTTTCATACCTGCTACACAAGAGCTGGCCACACAGGGGGCAGCGATACAACCACAGTGTGAAACTGCACAGACAGACAACCTGCACAGGTGATCAAACCATAGCAGAAACACACAGAGGCAACATCCCAGGGTATTAATGCAGAGCGTATACCTGTGATAATTGCACAAAGCATTTATGGTAAACTGCTGCAAGCTGCCCACAGAGAAATCCCAATATCAATAGTACTGACCACTGATTGAATTTCTACACTGAAATTACACCACCGACGCCCCCAGCACACACGCACTGAGCCCCTGGGCAGAAGTAACCTAGGGATGCCCGAAGAGAAAGCAGCGGCTTGAAACGCCAATGCGCTCCAGCTGCCATAGACTGGAAAACATTAGAGCCAGGGAAGAAAACTGACAAACAGAAAAACACACAAAATGCTGCCATGGAATATGTAACATAATTTTATACATCACCACACATGACATAAACACAGATCTGCAATTCAATCCTGCTTCCACGATCAAACCAGGCCAGGTAGGTTGATCACGCTGTACTTGGGGCAGATAGGGCCACCCACTAAAAGCTGGGCTATCTGGCCATTGCGCCGCTTGCCTGCCACTGGCCAAGCTTTAACTCTTCCAGTGCCTCTTCCGTTTGCCCACTCCATACCCTGCTAATAGCCAAGGCTTACCGGAGTATCGCGACCTGTCTTCCCAGTGGTCGCCGTTGGCCAGTCTTGAACGCGGAAAGGAAAAACTTCAGGTAGTTGAATACCAAACGGATCCTTAGGAGATGGACAAAAAAGGAACGTTGCCTCTGGCTCAGAGCAAAGATTTATGGGAGGGGGGTCCTATAGGGGAGGAATGGAGGCGGGGTTAACCCATACGTATGCTGCCATGGAGTCTGTCAGGAAAATGCATTTCCTACCACTGCTGAAAATATACCTATATATTAAAACTACTTAAGAATAACTATGTCTCACTCACTCTCATTGTTAAAGAAGGTTTTCTATTTGTATAACCTTTAATTAACTGATGTATCGGATCAGTCCTTTGAAATGATTTATGTACTTTTTACAGGTTTAATCTTTGCTGCAATAACCTTCTGCTAAACAGCCTTGAGGAAATTTGTGAAATCTCTTTGCAACAGAAGTTAGGTTCAGTACATCTCCCTGTACTGATGTTTAAAAAATTCACAACATGCTTGCTAATTACCATAAATGTCTATTTAACATGTTCAGTAATTTGGGTAGTGTTGGTTGACAACTTAAAGTTGAACTCCAGGCATACAGATAAAAATACAAATATACATATGCAAATCAAAGATTTATGTAGGTTTTACAGACAGCAGAGCCAGGCTGGTGTACCAATGTGTCTCTTCTACATTTAACCACTTGCCGACCAGGCACCGCAGTTGTACTTTGGAAGAATGGCACGGTTGGGCGAAATGACGTTATGTAACTATGCCCACTAGGAGCGCCCCCTGCTCGCCCCCCGAGCCAATGCGAGTGCCCGACGGTCACAATCACTGCCGGGCTCCTGCGATCGCCGCTGACATGCGGAGAACCAGGATCTGGGTGTGTAAACACACATTTTCCGGTTCTCTGAGGGGAGAACAGACAGATCGTCTGTTCATACAGAGTATGAACACCGATCTGTCATCTCCGCTGCACGGTCCCCTCCCCCCCTTCATTTAGAACACACACTAGGGAACACATTAACCCCTTGATCGCCAGTGACATTTTTACAGTAATCAATGCATTTTTATGGCATTGATCGCTGTATTAATGCCAATAGTCCCAAAAATGTGTCAAAATTGTCCTATGTGTCTGCCATAATGTGGCAGTCCTGATAAAAATTGCAGATCGCCGAGATTACTAGTAAAAAAAAAAAAAATAATGAAAATGCCATAAAACAACCCTATTTTGTAGATGCTATAACTTTTGCGCAAACCAATCAATATACGCTTATTGCGATTTTTTTTACCAAAAATATGTAGAAGAATACATATTAGCCTAAACTAAAAATCAAAAAAATCGGGGATATTTATTATAGCAAAAAGTACAAAATATTGTTTTTTTTCAAAATTGTCGCTCTTTTTTTGCTTATAGTGCAAAAAATAAAAACCGCAGAGATGATCAAATACAACCAAAAGAAAGCTCTATTTGTGGGAAAAAAAGTACGTCAATTTTGTTTGGGTACAGCATCGCACGACCGTGCAATTGTCAGTTAAAGCGACGCAGTAACGAATCACAAAAAATGGCCTGGTCATTGAGCAGCCAAATCTTCCGGGGCTGAAGTGGTTAAAGAACTGAGCCAGGTTAAAGCCAGACTATTGTTCCTAATTTTTATTAACAGCTTACTGACTTGGTACCAGCTAATTGGCGAACAGACACGAAGAGACATATACCTGGAAACTACAAAGCAGTCAGCCTAAGATCGATAGTATGTAGACTATTAGAGGGAATGATAAGGGAATATATTCAAGACTTTGCTGATGAAAACAGTATCATTAGTAGTAATCAGCATAGATTTATGAAAGGTCCTTCTTGCCAGATCAATCTGTTAACATTCTACGAGGAAGTGAGCTGTAATCTAGATAAAGGCAGGCTTGTGGATGTTGTGTATCTGGATTTTGCAATAGGGTATGTACCTAGATAGAAAACTGGTTACGAGGGCAAGTCCAAAAGGTGGTGATAAATAGTGAGTACTCAGAATGGTCTGGAGTGTTTAGTGGGTTACCCCTTGGGACCAATTCTGTTTAATGTATTCATAATGAATATAGAGGTTGGCATAAATAGTACAGTCTCAGTGTCTGCTGTTGATACAAAGCTGAGCAGAGCAATAACTTCACAGAAGGATATAGAAACCTTACAAGAAGACTTCAATAAAATAAAGGGGTGGGCTACTACATGGCAAATGAGGTTTAATAGTTGAAAAATGTAAACAAATGCATTTTGGGGCTAAAAATATGAATGCAAGTTACTCGCTAGAGGGAGTACCTTTGGGCAATTCAAGGATAGAAAAAAATCTGGGGGTCCTAGTAGATCACAGGCACAGCAATGGCATGCAATGCCAGGCTAGCTGAATATTAGCATGCATAAAAAGGGGATTTACTTAAGAAACAAAACTAAAATTCAACCATTTTACAAGACCCTGGTCTTTAGTATGCCGTTCAGTTCTGGTCACCAGGCCTCAGGAAGGATGTGCTGGAACTGGAGAGAGTCCAGAGAAGGTTGACAAAGCTAATAAAGGGACTTCTGGACCTCAGATATGAGGAAAGAGTAAAAAAATAAAATGTAATCTCCCTGGAGCAGAGATGCTCAAGAGGACATGTGATAGCGATATACAAATACCTCAATGGTGATTCTAGTATAGAGAAATAAAGGGGAGAAAGGGAAGAATGAGTTAATCAGGGCTGATTAGGGTTAAATAGGAATACATTTTTTTTTTTAATTAAAGGTTTATTTAAGTGATGTTGTATGCAGATCAAATGTCACGTCTTATTTAACCGCCCATCCTGGGAGGCCGTCATATGACGTCCTGGACTTCCCGGCCGTCTAGGGAGCACCCGCCGTCATGTTGCTCAGAACCTGGTGCGTGTGCCCAGCGGCCAATATGTCCGCCAGGTACCTGTGATTGCCCGTTAACCGAGCAGGACCGTGGATCTGTGTGTGTAAACACACAGAGCCACGTCCTGTCAGGTGAGAGGAGACCGATCTGTGTTCCCAGTACAGAGGAACGCCGATCGGTCTCCTCCCCTTGTGAGTCCCCTCCCCCTACAGTTAGAATCAATCCCCTAGGAAACACATTTAACCCCTCGTCTCCCCCTAGTGATTAACCCCTTCCCTGCCTGTCACATTTATACAGTAATCAATGCAATTTTAAAGCACTGATCGCTGTATAAATGTGAATGGTCTCAAAAATGTGTCAAAAGTGTCCGATGTGTCCCCCATAATGTTACAGTCACGAAAAAAATTGCAGATCGCCGCCATTACTAGTAAAAAAATAAATAAATAAAAAAATTTTAAAAATGCCATAAATCTATCCCGTATTTTGTAGACGCTATAACTTTTGCGCAAACCAATCAATATGCGCTTATTGCGATTTTTTTTTTACCAAAAATATGTAGAATCGGCCTAA
Organism: Aquarana catesbeiana; assembly: GCF_042186555.1. Lineage (NCBI taxonomy): Eukaryota > Metazoa > Chordata > Amphibia > Anura > Ranidae > Aquarana > Aquarana catesbeiana. The sequence goes on along the minus strand of NC_133325.1, from coordinate 596,301,389 downwards.
ACTGAGGAAAACATTAGTTTAAAAAAAAAAAAATTGGGATATTTATTATAGCAAAAAGTAAAAAATATTGTGTTTTTTTCAAAATTGTCGCTCTTCTTTTGTTTATAGCGCAAAAAATAAAAACCGCAGAGATGATCAAATACCACCAAAAGAAAGCTCTATTTGTGGGAAAAAAAAAGAGATCAATTTTGTTTGGGTACAACGTCGCACGCCCGCGCAATTGTCATTTAAAATGCGACAGCACTGAAAACTGAAAATTGGTCTGGGAAGGAAGGGGGTGAAAATGCCCTGTATTGAAGCGGTTAAACAAAATAGTAAATACAACGAAACAATACATTGATTCATTGTTTTTACCTAATGACACTTGCAGACTATCTAGGAATTTGCAAAAGCATTTGACACAGTTCCCCATAAACGTTTACTGTACAAAATAAGGTCTGTTGGCATGGACCATAGGGTGAGTACCTGGATTGAAAACTGGGTTCTGTGCTGGGACCAATCCTATTTAATTTGTTCATAAATGACCTGGAGGATGTGGTAAACAGTGCAATCTCTGTATTTGTGGACGATACTAAGCTAAGCAGGGCAATAACTTCTCAGCAGGATGTGGAAACCTTGCAAAAAGATCTGAACAAATTAATGGGGTGGGCAACTACAGGGCAAATGAGGTTCAATGTAGAAAAATCTAAAATAATGCATTTGGTTGCCAAAAATATTAAAGCAATCTATACACTTGGGGAGAACCTCTGGGGGAATCTAGGATGAAAAAGGACCTGGGGGTCCTAGTAGATGATAGGCTCAGCAATGGCATGCAATGCCAAGTTGCTGCTAAAAAAGCAAACAAAATATTGGCATGCATTAAAAAGGGGATCAACTCCAGAGATAAAAAGATAATTCTCCCGCCCTACAAGACTCTGGTCCGGCCGCACCTAGAGTATGCTGTCCAGTTCTGGGCACCAGTCCTCAGGAAGGATGTACTGGAAATAGAGAGAGTACAAAGAAGGGCAACAAAGCTAATAAAGGATCTGGAGGATAATAGTTATGAGGAAAGGTTGCGAGCACTGAACTTATTCTCTCTGGAGAAGAGACGCTTGAGAGGGGATATGATTTCAATATACAAATACTATACTGGTGACCCCACAATAGGGATAAAACTTTTAGAAGGGAGTTCAACAAAACTTGTGGCCACTCATTAAAATTAGAAGAAAAGAGGTTTAACCTTAAACTATGTAGAGGGTTCTTTACTGTAAGAGCGGTAAGGATGTGGAATTTCCTTCCACAGGCGGTAGTCTCAGCGGGGGGCATTGATAGTTTCAAGAAACTATTAGATAAGCACCTGAATGACCGCAACATACAGGGATATACAATGTAATATTGACATATAATCACACACATAGGTTGGACTTGATGGACTTGTGTCTTTTTTCAACCTCACCTACTATGTAACTATGAACTTGGATGGGGTAAGGGGGGTAAGGGAAGTATGGGATGCCCAGTAGGATTGGTACCACTTGCTTGGGACAACTATATACAGTCCAGTATATACACTCCATTTCTCCTCCTGCACATCACCTCCTCTCTAATCTTCAGGTCTTTCTCCTCCGTCACATTGCTTCCTCTCTAATCTCCAGGCACAGCTAGCACAAAGTGGTTAGGCCTGACACTGGCTCAGCCAGGCCTTTAGCAATTTCCCTTTGGAGGCAGGGACCACGGGCCCCTATAGTATAGCAGAATAGAAAGTCTCTGGTACTAGCTGTCCTACTTGTGGCTACTGAGCCCAGTAAGCCATCTTCAGGCCCTGCCAGCCCACCTGGCTGCTGCTGCATCTCTCCTTTTCCCCTTTCACCACAGTCCACACTTCTGGTTCTACACCCATCTCAGATTGCAAGCTCCCAGTCCTCTCAGGCGTGCCTCTCCAGTCCTCCCGACTGTGTCTCACTCACCAGCCCTCCTGTCTGCGATCAGTTGGTGTCTCCTAGTGGTGCTCTCTCCCGCTGTCCTCTCCTTGCTCTCGCTTCTGCCTCCGGTCCAGGATTTCTTTATTCGTTCTTGAAGGTGGTCCCGACTGCACCCGAGTCCAGGCCCAAGGTCACCCCTCCAGACTGCAGAGCTCCCTCAAAGGCCCCGACAGCCTCCACACTCCCTCACTCCAGCTCTTCTACCCGACAACTCCTCCCCACTTGGGCTGACCTTGGGTATTTAAGGAGGCCTGTCCTCTGCCAGTCTAAGTTGGGGATTGGGCAAGGCTCCTCAGAATACCCCAGACAGCTCCACCTCTCCTCTCCTTCTCTCTTTCCAGAATCTTCTGGAAAGAAGAGGGAGGTCTTGATGCTGCTGCCTGTGAGTCACCAGCTGCTACCCTGAGCCACTCCCAGCCCAGAATAAAACACATTAAACAGGCCTGACTGTCAGCCAGGCCTGCCTAAATTTACCTGTCCACAAAAATTCTACCTCTAGCACCTACCTACCTAGAGGGTGCTACACATGATTAAACTTGACCATGTTTGAAACAAGCAGCTGAATAGACAAAAGTTACCTAACAATAGTAGCAGCAGTAGGTCAAAAGTATGAAGAGAGGTATAAAGGGAAGATTGAAAGAGGGAATTTTTATATGTGTTTTTGTTACAAAATCTTTATTAAAGTGTTACTAAAGCCACACACCTTTTTTGGTTTTGCGTGCTAATAATAGAAATTACCATTTTTTTTTGTAGTTGCTGTCTCTGCATAGAAACCAACCAGCTTCCAGTTTTTATTGTTGAAGCTTAATTGAACAAGCTGAAGTTAAAAGCTGACTGGCCACCATGCACAGCTGCAACAGATTTTGCACTCTTCAGTTTTAGTAAATCAACCCCAACAGAGCCATAACTAGAACCTTGACTGCCCCAGTGCAAGAAACCATGAAGTACCCCTGGTCCCTGGGGCCCTTCCCACTGATCCAGAGCCCTTTAGTCCCATCTCAGGGCCCTATAGTGCGAAACCACAGCCAGGACCCTTTCACGTGTTCTGCACTCCTTCCTGCATAGTTGCCAAACTTTCCAAAATATTTTCAGGGACACCTTATTTTTTCCTATGTGTTCAGCCGGACATTGTAGGCGGAGAACGTATCTTAATTATGGGTGGACCATTTAAAATAGGAGTGGTTCTACAAGAACCATCTAATAGCCTTTTGCACATCTCTACACCCCCAGAATGCCTCAGCACGCCTCTATACCCCCTGTACATCTCTGTACCTCCCAAATAACCCCTGAACCTCTAGCACACCTCCATATCCCCCCAGCACACTTCTGTACCCCTTTGAACATTGCTGCACCTTCTACACACACCTCTGAACCTCCCAGCATCCTCTGTATCCCCCCAGCACGTCTCTGTAACCCCACACACCTCTACACCTCCTAGAATCCTCTTTATCCCCCAGTATGCCTCCATACGCCCAGCAAGCCTTTGTAACCCCTAGCACACCCCTCCACATGCATATACACACCTTTACACCTCCCAGCATCCTCTGTATCCCTCCAGCACACCATTGTACACCGCAGCAAGCAAACTTGGCACCTCGCACACCTCTAAGAGTCCTTTCACATGGGGCAGACCTGTCAGCGGGATCCGATTGCTCAGCAGGGAATTTCTTCGCTGATCCCCGCTGAGTAAATTAATGACAGGTCCATGTAAGCTCTGGTGATGCAGAGCGGACACAGATGGCTCTCTATGGGATGGTCAGATGGAAATGGACCACCTGTCCGTTTCCATCCAACTGTCATCCAATTTGATCTGCTGGATGGATGGGGAACGATCCCCATTCGTCTGTTTTTAGCAGACAGGATCAGATCAGATGGCGGTAGGTGTCAGCAGACACATGTCCGTTTACACCCTCCGCTCCATAGAGTGCTAGTGATGGACCGATCGGGTCCATCTGAAAAATGGACAGGCAGACCTGATTGGTCTGCCAGTGTAAAAGGGGCTTAACACATTTCTGCTCTGTACAGTAGTGGAGAGGGGAGTGGCTTCTGATCCGGGCAGGTACCAGATTCATTACACAAGTGAGTCGCTTGGCTTGTACACTGAAGCTGATACCTGTCTGGGTCAGAGGCCGCTCCCTTCTCCACTATATAGAGGGAGGTGAACTGCTAGCCAGAGGAAGATCCTGGGGGCACCACAGAGCTGCCAATAGCCCCATCCAATGCATAGTGAACTGCCAATTGGAAGTACAGGGGGAGATGTCGGCTTTTGGGCCCAGTCACAAGTGCGACTGCTGCGACCCTGGTAGTTCCTCCACTGAACCCCAATGTGTTGCCCAGCATCCAAGCAATGTGTAGCTACTCCAGAGCAGCCAGTGTCTGATCCTGTGTTTTCTGAGCTTCCAGTGATTGTGCACACTTGTGAACTCTAGCAACCTTTGCACTCTTGTGCCTTCACTGACTCCTGCCCTCCTGTGCACTTTGGTGACCTCTGCACTCATGTGCACTTCAGTGACCTCTGCACTCTTGTGCACCCCAGTTACTTCTGCACCTCTGTATCTCCAGCAACTCCTACCTTGCTTTGCTTCCAATGACTCCTGCACTCCTCTGCCTCCACTGACACCTGCTCAACTGTGCCTCCAGTGACTCTCCAGTGACCCCTTCAGTCCTGTGTTCCCAGCGACCCCTGCATGCCTGTACAGCCAGTGACCCCTCCACATCTGTACCTCCAGTGACTCCTATGTCTCCAGTGACTCTTGCGTTTCCAGTGTCCCCCGAGGCTCCTTTCCATCCTGTAACACCTAGTGAGCCCAAAGCATCTTGTGTCAGTAGATCAACGCATTCTGTGTCAGACTGTGACAGCAGTGCACACTGAACACTTCTAAGCTCCACACAACTTCAGGTACACTCCTGTATATCTTGGACTATCGCTCTTTCCTGTGCATATGGACCCCTCTCCATGACAGCACCTTACTGTGAGAATCTCTGATTGCACAGATTTTCATAGCACTTTCATGCCACTGTGGCAACTATAGGCTTAGAAATGCCTGCAGACAATTGAATATACACTGTCACCTTTCCCATGCTGTCTGTAAAGTGCATCACCCAACCCCTTTATACTTATATTTATCCTTTATACATATACTGTGAAGGTTAGATGTTTATTGCTAGGCTTGAGTACTGTCACTTGACTGGTGGAGTATCATCACTACACTCAGTATAGTTTTCTTTCAAATCCATTCAGATATATGACCTGTGTTGCATTATGTTAACAAATAGGCATTCTATTACACTTTAACATGCAATGATTTAAGGCAGCCCATGTATTAAACTGCTTCCCGGCCACCCTATTGTAATATGACGGGAGGGTGGGTGCTCTTTCTGGGTGGATGTCATATGAAGTCCCACCAGGATCGAGCCTCAGGTGCCCACAGGTCACGCTGTGGTGCGATCTGTCACCCGTTGTGTCCACCGGACACAGGGAATGAAAGATCAGTGTACTGGACTGCTGTCGGTACCATGCAATCACTGTGACCAATCACAGCAGATCACATGACAATTGTACACCGTGGATGGCTTCCATTCATACCATTCATTGTGTACTATTGTGTTGATCTCTGTGATTGGTCACAGTAATCACATGGTACAGACATGGTCAATCACAGCCCATCTGTACCGTGTGATTAGCTGTGGCCAATCACAGCTAATCACAATAGTACACACTGAATGAATGGATTTCATGCAGAACAAAATTGTTGCTTATACCAGTAATTATAATAGTTAAAAAGCAATCATAGTATGTAAAAAAAAAAAAAATCCTGATCACCTCCCCAGAGTAGTACAATGTTACTATGGTAGCACTGTATTACTCTGGTCACAGTATGTAAAAAAAAAAAAAAATCAGCAAAAAGAAAAATAATTTAATGAAATCTTAATTATTAAGAAATATTAAAAACATTTTTTTTTACATACTGTCACCAGTCAGTGCCCCTGATCACTGCCAAACAAGTTATATGATGATGCTGTACTGCACTGGTGACAGTATATAAAAAAATAAAAATAAAAAATTGTGAAAAAAACAATTTATTTAAATTTCTTAATTTTCCAAAAAATTGAGACAGAAAATTACAACTTCAAAAAACTTGCTATGCCTCTTACTAAATGCCTCAGGCGGTCTACCTTCCAAAAAGGGGTGATTTGGGTGGTATTTGTACTGTCCTGGCATTTCAGGCCATCAGTACATCAGGTTTGATCGATTTATATATACAGTATCTTACAAGAGTGAGTACACATCTCACATTTTTATAAATATTTTATTATATCTTTTCATGTGACAACACTTAAGAAATGACACTTTGCTACAATGTAAAGTAGTGAGTGCACAGCTTGTATAACAGTGCAAATTTGCAGTCCCCTCAAAATAACTCAACACACAGCCATTAATGTCTAAACCGCTTTCAACAAAAGTGAGTACACCCCTAAGTGAAAATGTCCAAATTGATGGGCACAGTGGCTGCGTTTGATGGCACAGTGGCTGCATTTGATGGCACAGTGGCTGCGATTGATGGGCACAGTGGATGCAATTGATCGGCACAGTGGATGCAATTGATCGGCACAGTGGCTGCTATTGATTGGCACAGTGGCTGCAATTGATGGGCACAGTGGCTGCGTTTGATGGGCACAGTGGCTGCGTTTGATGGGCACGGTGGCTGCAATTGATGTTTTTTTTTCCAGAATTTTTCAGTTTGTTTGCGACCCCCCAAAAATTTTCAGCACCAGCCGCCACTGCTCAGTAGGGTTTAGGTCTGGAGACAAGCTTGGCCAGTCCATCACCTTTACCCTTTAGCAAGGCAATGGTCGTCTCGGAGGTGTGTTTGGGGTCATTATCATGTTGGAATACTGCCCTGTGGCCCAGACTCCAAAGGGAGGGGATCATGCTCTGCTTCAGTATGTCACAGTACATGTTGGCATTCATGGTTCCCTCAATAAACTGTAGCTCCCCAGTGCAGGCAGCACTCATGCAGCCCCAGACCATGGCACTCCCACCACCATGCTTGATGTAGGTGAGACACACTTGTCTTTGTACTCCTCACCTGGTTGCCGCCACACACGCTTGACACCATGTGAACAAAATATGTTTATCTTGGTCTCATCAGACCACAGGACATGGTTCCAGTAATCTATGTGCTTAGTCTGCTTGTCTCCAGCAAACCATTTGCGGCCATTCTTTTGCATCATCTTTAGAACAGGCTTCTTTCTGCGATGACAGCCATGCAGACCAATTTGATGCAGTGTGCGGCGTATGGCCTGAGCACTGACAGGATGACCCCCCCACCCCTTTAACTTCTGCAGCAATGCTGGCAGCACTCATACAGCTATTTCCCAAAGACAACCTCTGGATATGACGCTGAGCACGTGCACCCAACTTCTTTGGTTGACCATGCCGAGGCCTGTTCTGAGTGCAACCTGTCCTGTTAAACTGCGGTATGGTCTTGGCCACCATGCTGCAGCTCAGTTTCAGGATCTTGGCAATCTTCTTATAGCCTAGGCTAGGGATATGCAATTAGTGGACCTCCAGCTGTTGCAGAACTACAAGTCCCATGAGACATAGCAAGACTCTGACAGCCACAAGCATAACACCCAGAGGCAGAGACAGCTGGAGGTTCACTAATTGCATATCCCTGGCCTAGGCCATCTTTATGTAGAGCAACAATTCTTTTTTTCAGATCCTCAGAGAGTTCGTTGCCATGTTGACCTTCCAGTGACCAGTATGAGAGCGATAACACCAAATTTAAGACACCTGCTCTCCATTCACACCTGAGACCTTATAACACTATCGAGTCACATGACACCGGGCCCAATTTGGACATATTCACTTTGGGGTTTACTCAATTTTGTTGCCAGCGGTTTAGACATTAATGGCTGTGTGATGATTTATTTTGAGGGGACAGAACATTTACACTGTTACACAAGCTGTACACTCACTACTTTACATTGTAGCAAAGTGTAATTTTTTTAGTGTTGTCACATAAAAAGATATAAAAAAACTTCCTACAGACTAAATAATATACATTGACTTGGGCTATGTTTACCAATGAAATGAAGCAGAATATATTTTGACCTAAATTTATGAAGATAAAATAATTAATATGCTAAATTTTATAACAGAAACAAAAAAGGATGTGTTTTTTTTCAAAATTTTCTGTCTTTTTTCATTTATTTAGCAAAAAAAAAAAAAAAAAAATAAACTAAGTGGTGATCAAAAGAAAGCTGTATTTGTGTGAAAAAAATTATTTAAAAATTTAATTTGATTACAGTGTTGCATAAGTACGCAATTGTCATTCAAAGTGTGACAGCGATGAAAGCTGAAAAATGGCCTGGGCAGGAAGGGGGTGAAATGCCCTGTACTGAAGCGGTTAAATTAATTTGAATGGGGTGCCAACCACAACACAGTGGCAATCGGACATGCACTATTTTTTTAACTCCGTGCACAGCAATGCACAGTAACACAATTGTGGTGTGCTGCAAAGCAAGTTGAAAATAAATGGAACGGGAACTAACCATACAATAGTATGTTCAACGCAATAATGCAATTTTTTTTTACCATGTGTTACAGCAAGGCAATATTGTGAATGGGCCCTGAAGGTCTCTGTACAGTTGTATAAAATATCAGAATAGCTTCTTATGAGTTACTTGAAATTGTTGGATGTGAAAATCTTGATTAAATGTTGTTAGAGAATCATGATAAAGTTGAGCAAGATGTAAGAAAATTGCTTGAGAAAAAGATTGTAAGAATTGCGGCAAGCTTTTAAATGTGCACATAAATTCCGATCTGTACAGTGTCTGTGTCCTGTGTGTCCAGCTTTGTACACAGATTTCACTACAGTTGCTAAGATCTGACCCTGAAATGGAAATCTAAGTACAAAGTAATTTGCAAGTCGCCATTCTCGAGTATATTTGCACCAAATCACCCTCCTTCACCCACATATCACCCACTTGTATTTAACAAGGACATACACATCATTTACTTAAAAGACACTGTCACCTTTCCCATGCAGGGCAAAATGACAGTGTCTCTGAAAAGCCCCCCCCCCCCCCCGACCCCATTATAATCCAAAAAGAGAGCGTATCCCCAAGTGGACTTTAAAGGCATTAATATCTATTTAAAAAAATGTTTAGATGTATTTTGGAAATGTAAAAATTCATTTATTTAACAAAATATGCTAACAACATGTTAATAAAGACAATAGGTAAATTGTTATGGAATATATACAGATCTGTGTAGAAGACACCAAAAAGATTACAGCGCACGGTACAGTGTGATCCTTCACCCGACGTTTCAGATAAATTCCTTCTTCAGGGGTATTCATCAGGAAACACACATGTGCATCTACAAAAATATATATATTATCAATCTATGTTGTTACAATACATTATTACAAAAGCATATATGTGCTATTACATTAAGCGCACTTACATGTGCTGCGATGGTGTTACAGATAAAACATTCCAAATATATGTTAAAAACAGGAAGAAAACTGTATTCAATGGAGGAGTCTGTATAGTCACGTTAGGAGAAAGTTTTCTCTATGTTGGGAAAGCTAATCGGGAAGCCGGCATTAATGGACCCCTCACCTCCCAAGGAAAAATTCCCCGGGCAGGGCAGACAGATACACTGAGGCCAGATATGGAGGTACGGCTTATAATTGGATATAAAAAATATTTTTTATTTTATTTTATTTTTACCTTGCCATTGAAATGCAAGAAATATATATAGGATGTACATTCATATAAACTTGTTATCTGAGAAGTATTTTAAGTCCAAGATGGGAACCAAGGGGCTTCTACAGATCTCCAATATCTATATAATAAATATAAATATGCTCAATAGGTATATAGTATATAGTTGTCAAACAACTAATTATGATCAGCAATATATTCATAGTGTTGATATATGCACAGACTGGTAGCCCCCAGCTGTCAAAACTAGAGTAGGGATGAGCTTCGTGTTCGAGTCGAACTCATGTTCGACTCGAACATTGTCTGTTCAGCCGTTCGCCAAATTTCAAACATTATGGGCCATTCGCGCCAAATTCGAGTGGCACGTCACGGCCCATAATTCACTGCGGCATCGCAGTGCATTGCTGGCTGATGATTGGCCAAGCATGCACTATGACCCGCATGCTTTGGCCAATCACAGCGCTGTCTGCACAGAGAGCCATAATTGGCCAAAGGAAGGGTGCCTTTGGCCAATCATGGCTCAGGGGAGTAGGTACACGCCCCACACTATATAAGGCCATCTGTGTGTCAGCCTTGTGTAGTGTGTTGCGGCGTGTGAGAGAGATAGAGAGAGAGAGTCAGAGTGTCATTACATTTCAGTTAGATAGAGCAGGCAGGTGATTCAGGTAGCTGCAGTCAGTGTATTTGGTATATATATGCATCCCAGGAAATGTATATATATATATATATATATATATATATATATATATATATATATATATATACACACTGTATTCAGTTTAGCTAGATCTCACTTCAGAGTGTTCCTGTTATTCTCGCTCCAGTTTATTAAGTCAGTGTACTGTATACTGGCCTCAGTGTGCAGGTAAAGCTGACTGCAGACAATTCCTGCACTATTCCTAATAATACAGGCAGTTGATTGAGCTAAGCTGCAGTTTATTAAGTCAGTGTATTTTATACTGGGCTCAGTGTGCAGGTAAAGCTGACTGCAGACTATTCCTGTTCTATTCCTAATACAGGCAGTTGATTGAGCTAAGCTGCAGTTTATTAAGTCAGTGTACTGTATACTGGGCACAGTGTGCAGCTAAAGCTGACTGCAGACAATTCCTGCACTATTCCTAATAATACAGGCAGTTGATTGAGCTAAGCTGAAGTTTATTAAGTCAGTGTATTTTATACTGGGCTCAGTGTGCAGGTAAAGCTGACTGCAGACTATTCCTGTTCTATTCCTAATAATACAGGCAGTTGATTGAGCTAAGCTGCAGTTTATTAAGTCAGTGTACTGTATACTGGGCACAGTGTGCAGCTAAAGCTGACTGCAGACAATTCCTGCACTATTCCTAATACAGGCAGTTGATTGAGCTAAGCTGCAGTTTATTAAGTCAGTGTATTTTATACTGGGCTCAGTGTGCAGGTAAAGCTGACTGCAGACTATTCCTGTTCTATTCCTAATAATACAGGCAGTTGATTGAGCTAAGCTGCAGTTTATTAAGTCAGTGTACTGTATACTGGGCACAGTGTGCAGGTAAAGCCGACTGCAGACTATTCCTGTTCTATTCCTAATAATACAGGCAGTTGATTGAGCTAAGCTGCAGTTGATTAAGTCAGTGTACTGTATACTGGGTATAGTGTGCAGCTAAAGCTGACTGCAGACAATTCCTGTTCTATTCCTAATAATACAGGCAGTTGTTTGAGCTAAGCTGCAGTTTATTAAGTCAGTGTACTGTATACTGGGTATAGTGTGCAGCTAAAGCTGACTGCAGACAATTCCTGTTCTATTCCTAATAATACAGGCAGTTGTTTGAGCTAAGCTGCAGTTTATTAAGTCAGTGTACTGTATACTGGGCACAGTGTGCAGCTAAAGCTGACTGCAGACAATTCCTTGTGTACCTATTTCAATACATCAAAGACAGTATGTCTGGAAGGCCAACAAGGAGAGGCAGACACACACAGGCCAATAAAAGAGGGCAAGCAGGCTCTGTGTCTAGAGGCAACAGTGCTGGTCATGGACATGGTGCATCCTCATCAGCATGTGGCCGTGGGGCACGCTTGTCCTTTTTTTCGGTAGCTGGCTGCGTTGAGCCACAACATGCAGAAGAGTTGGTAGAGTGGATGACCAAGCCATCCTCATCCTCCTCATCCTCTCTCACCCAGGCTCAGGGTACTTTGTGTGCCAAAGCAGCTGCCAAATCAGCCTCTTCTCTCGGCTCAATGGCATCAGTCACTCCTTCCCTAGCCCCACCATGTCCTGAGGAATCCCCCAAACTGTTTGACCGCAGTGTTGGGTACATGCTGCAGGAGGATGCGCAGCGTTTTGAGGGCTCAGATGATGGTACCCAGCTTGAGGAAGGCAGTTACATGAGCCCAGAGAGAGGGGGTGCCCAAAAAGGACAGAAAACTGGCAGTCATGTTCCCCCAGCTGCATCATACTGCAAAGTTTGCTCCAGTGGCGAGGAGGGAGGGAATGATGAGGTCACTGACTCTACATGGGTGCCTGATAGGAGAGAGTAGGAGGAGGAGGAACATCTCCAACAAGGCAGGATGCCCTCCAGTGGCCAGCTTAAGGGCAGCACACGACTGCATCACACCGGAGAGCTCCGCATGTGCAGGGCGCTGCTGTCTCTGCGCATTATTCCAAAAGTTCTTTGGTGTGGGCCTTTTTTGAGATGTGTGCAGCAGATCGCACCGTTGCTATTTGCAACATATGTCGTATCTCGCGTGGCCAAAACAGCAGCCGCTTGGGTACCACATGCTTGACCAGACATATGTCACCAAAAAAAGTGGAAAGTCCCCGTGGTGTTTTTTAGCAGCAATTGAAGAAGGATTTTTGTAAAAAGATATATTTTTATTAGCAAAATACTCCGAACATGATTTAAAGAATACAAGAATTTAAAATATGAGCTCCGGTTTCACATATAACGAGACATACTGGGTACATGTGCAAATCAAGTAGATAAGTTATCACATAATAAGTTACAGGGAGTATGCATATAGTGCTACTCCGAACAATATCAATTGTGTTTATAGTAGTGCTTGCCAATGATAGAGAAGACCCCAATGCATTTAAACATTTATAGGGTCATAGTCTTCCCCAGGGGGTCCTTTACTAGGTGGGCCTCTTTTCTTCAGCTTTTTTAGTTTAATGTAAATGTTTTCTAGTGCCTAAGTCTTTTGGCACTTGCTTTGCAATGGCTAAGGGGTCTTTTTGCTCCCATTTAGCCCATATATTTGATTCACAGCAGGTCTTTACTTCTCCTTCTTTATTCACAATCTCTGCACTAATATGGGTGGCCAGTTATATACCGGCCACCATAATTTACACATCACTGCATTTACCTTTCTTTGGTTTTTGACACAGTCATGCTGTATCACTTCATTATCTTTCTTTTTCACTTCACTAACTAAATGGTGTTTACTTTATATTTCTTTTGGTTTTGTTTTTGTTCACTCATATGCTGTGTTGGTTTTTGCACTTTTGCACTTTAGTAATCCTTTTTCAGAAGAGGATTCATTTTGCAAGTTTTTCTTCCTTTCTTCTTGTGAAGTAAAACAACACATTTGTATGTTTTTCTTTTTTCTTTTTGGCACATTGCACTTTTTAACTACCACTAATTCCCAACACGCTAGTATCATGGTTTATTCTAGGTCTAATATAGTTATAACATGGTCTGACACTTATTTTACTTTTTGGCCACATACACTAGGTGCATTGATATCCAAATCCTTAGTCATATGTGCCATATTAATATATACTCTCAGATGTTCAACATTTTTCAATCTTTGCCCCACGTCCCCTACACCTATTCTTTGTATACTTAAGTCAGTAAATCTACATATTTAATATTTTTTTAAATCATGGATAAGACATTAAGAAACTCTTTTTATTATGATAAATTTATAGGTGCTCTGTTTTTCCTGCTTCCTCCTCTATTTGCGGAGGAGAGCCACCCATCTGTGACCATTTGTAAGCCCCACGGGTCAGTCTTGCTTTCCCTTGAGATGCAGGCAGGGACGACGATTTAATGGAGTCCAGGATCACAAGTGGGGGACTGCTCTGCTTTTTCCAAAGCTTTTAAGATATCTCCGGCTAAACGAGTTTATATGGTACCAAGGGTAAATATCAAGTGATCACTATAAATTTTATAAAGTAGATATACTAAATAATATATAAAGAACTCTTTATCATTTTTTCTTTGATGCCCTTACAGAGTTTTAAGGACCCCCTGAGGAAGACTATGACCCTATAAACGTCAAAATGCATTGGGGATTTCTCTATCATTGGCAAGCACTACTATAATCACAATTGATTTTGTTCGGAGTAGCACTATATGCATACTCCCTGTAACTTATGTGAAAACTTATCTGCTTGATTTGCACATGTACCCAGTATGTCTCGTTATGTGTGAAACCGGAGCTCATATTTTAAATTCTTGTATTCTTTAAATCATGTTCGGAGTATTTTGCTAATAAAAATATATCTTTTTACAAAAACTCTTCTTCAATTGCTGCTAAAAACCCCACGGGGACTTTTCACTTTTTTTGGTAACATTTACTTCGGGGTGTGCAGCCACATCAGCCTCTGTTGAAGTATCAGGTGATGTTAGAGACCAGAAATATGTCAACCTGCCATGCAGTCTGTTGGCAAGCATACATAAAAGACCCACACCAAAGAACAAAGCGGACCTCTCCTTGCTCTTCATCAGCCGGGATCTCCAACCCCACTATACCTTAAGTCCTCTCTGAAACCTGCACTGAGAGGAATGAAGGTGTAGAACTAGGTGTGTCACTGCCAAGTACTTGTGGGCAATCTGCTTTCGATACACCAACATCCGATTGTACCAGGCAAATTTCCCTGCCCCAGCTGCTGCACTGCCGAAAGAAGTTCACTCCCTCCATCCACATGCCCAGCGGTTTAATGCTAGCTTGGCTAAATTGCTAGCATTTCAACTGCTGCCTTTTCAGTTGGTAGACTCTGTCCCCTTCCGTGAGTTTGTGGAATGTGCGGTTCCCCAGTGATAGGTTCCCAAACACCACTTTTTTTCATGGAAGGCGATTCCGGCTCTCTACCAGCATATGGAAGGCAATGTCTTGGCCTCGCTGGACAGGGCGGTCAGTGGTAAGGTGCATATTACCGCTGACTCGTGGTCCAGCAGGCATGGACAGGGACGTTATCTTTCACGGCCCACTGGGTGACTCTGCTGGCAGCTGGGAAGGATGCAGGACAAGGTGCAGTAGTGTTGGAGGTTGTTTTGCCACCACGCCTCCAAAATGCTACTAGTGGTTATTCTGACACACCTCTCTTCTCCACCCCCTCTTCTTCTTCCTCCATGGCCTCCTCCTGTGCTGATTTGTCCTCGGAACCAGTGGTGTTCCGTAGGCGTTCAAGGGGCTACGCAAGTACGCAGGCAAAAAGATGCCATGCGGTGCTTGAGCTGGTGTACTTGGGGGACAGAAGCCATACTGGGGCAGAGATTCTGTCAGCTCTGCAGGGGCAGTCTCAGAGGTGGTTGACGCCATGCCAGCTTAAGCCAGGAATGGTGGTTTGCGACAATGGCACCAACCTAGTCTCCGCCCTCCGACAGGGACACCTGACCCATGTGCCCTGTTTGGCTCACGTCCTTAACTTGGTGGTCCTTGGGCAGGTACCCGGGCTTACAGGTACTCCTGAGGCAGGCCAGGAAAGTCTGTGTGCATTTCCGCTGGTCATATAATGCTAGTGCTCGGCTGGCTGACCTCCAAAAGGAATTTAACCTGCCCAAGAAATGCCTAATCTGTGACATGCCCACCAGGTGGAACTCAACGTTGGCCATGCTGCAGCGGCTGCACACGCAGCAGAGGGCCATCAATGAGTACCTGCGTGACTATGGCACCAGGACAGGGTCAGGGGAGCTTGTTTTTTTTCCCCACGCCAGTGGGTCATGATCAGGGATGCATGCACTGTCCTGTCACCATTTGAGGAGGCCACGAGGATGGTGAGCAGTGGCAGTGCATGCATCAGTGACACTGTCCCTCTTGTCCACCTGTTGGAGCACACGCTGCGTGGAATAATGTACAGGGCACTTGAGGCAGAACAGAGGGAGGAAGAGGAGGACTTCCTTACCTCTCAAGGCCCCCTTTATCCAGACAGTGTTCCTGCTGGACCGCCGATCACACAGGAAGAGGACGAGGAGGAGGAAGAGGATTGTGAGGATGGAGGTGGAGCCTAGCACTTAGCATCAGCAGCAGTCTTCAAGGGTTAATTTACAGTCCCAAGAAACCCATGGACTTGTATGTGTCTGGGAGGAGGTGGCTGCGGATCATGTCATCTTTAGTGACCCAGAGGATGCCGGACCTAAGGCCTCGGCAAAGCTACGCTGCATGGCCTCCTTGATCCTGCAAAGCCTGCGGAAGGATCCTTGTATTCGTGGTATCAAGGAGAGGAATCATTACTGGCTGGCAACCCTCCTTGATCCACGTTACCAGAATAAGGTTGCAGACCTTATCTTGCCATCGCAGAGGGAGCAGAGGATGAAACATCTTCGGGAGGCCTTGCAGAAAGGTTTGTGCAACACATTTCCAGAGCCTGGGAGGTTACAAATTCCTGGTCCTGGACAATGTGTTGCTGAGGCTTCGGTCAGTCACAGAAGGAAGGGTGGAGAAGATGGCCATCTGACCGATGCGTTCAGACAATTTTTTAGTCCGCAGCCCCAAGGTATGGTCAGTTCCAGCAACCATCGCCAGCGTCTGATTTACATGGTGCAGGAATACCTAGGGGCAAGATCATACTTGGACACCTTTCCCACCGAAAATCCTCTGGGTTACTGGGTCTTGAGGATGGATCACTGGCCAGAGCTTGCACAGTATGCAATTGAGCTACTGGCCTGTCCTGCATCCACGTTCTTTCGGAACACACTTTCAGTGCTGCTGGAGGCTTTGTAACCAATCACAGGGTGCACCTGTCCACCGAATCAGTCAGTCAATCAGCTGCCCTTCATAAAAATGAATCAGTCTTGCATCACCAGCTACCAAGCACCTGATGCTGATGTACCCGAATAATTTTTTTTTTTATGTGAGATCCCTTGAAGACTGCCTATGCTGATGCTGAGTGACTATCCTGTTATGCTGAGTGACTATCTTCTTCCTCAATTTTCATGCTGATAGCTTGTAAGAACATTTTTGGTTCTGGGCACCGCCACCAGTGGCTAAGGCCCAATTTTTCTGCCCCTGTTTAACAGGGGTGTATAATTACAATTTTTGATGCAATACTTTGCAGCAGGGCTCATTCCTGCGCTCCAACTAGAGTATCTGTGAGGGGTTGCAGTGTTGTGGCACCAGTGGCTAAAGCCCAATTTTTCAGGCCCTGTTTAACAGGGGCGTATAATTGCAATTTTTGATGCAATACTTTGCAGCAGGGCTCATTTCTGTGCTCCAACTAGAGTATCTGTGAGGGGTTGCAGTGTTGTGGCACCAGCACCAGTGCCTAAGGCCCAATTTTTCAGCCCCTGTTTAACAGGGGCGTATAATTACAATTATTGATGCAATACTTTGCAGCAGGGCTCATTCCTGTGCTCCAACTATAGTATCTGTGAGGGGTTGCAGTGTTGTGGCACCAGTGGCTAAGGCCCAATTTTTCAGCCCCTGTTTAACAGGGGAGTGTAATTACAATTTTTGCTACAATCATTTTCAGCAGAGCTCATTCATGCGCTCCAACTAGAGTTTCTGTGAGGGGTTGCAATGTTGTGGCACCAGCACCTGTGCCTAAGGCCCAATTTGTCTGCCCCTGTTCAACATGGGAATGTAATTACAATTCTTGTACTAATATTTCACAGCAGGGCCCGTTCCTGCACCCACCAAGAGTAACTGTGAAGCCTTACAGTGTTGTGGCAACACCACCACACTGTCCACCACCAAAGGCCCAATTTTTCCGACCCTGTTCAACAGGAGCATGTAATTACAATTCTTTATCTAATATTTCACAGCATGGCCCGTTCCTGCGCCCACCATGAGTAACTGTGAGGGCTTACAGTGTTGTGGCAACACCAACACCTAAGGCCCAAATTTCTGCAGAGTATATAGGGCAGGCCCTACTTTCAAACATCCAACTTAAAAACGATTCCTACTTTCAAACATAAGGATACAACAGGAAGTGAGAGGAAATCTACCCCTAGGAAGGGAAATTCTCTCCTGTAAGAGTTCCTTGTTTCACTAAAAACCCCAAATTTTCAAAATCCATTTGTCATTGGGACAATTTTTGATGCAATACTTTGCAGCAGGGCTCATTCCTGCGCTCCAACTAGAGTATCTGTGAGTATCTGTTCAAAATTACAAACAGATTCTACTTAAGAACAAACCTACAGTCCCTGTCTTGTTTGGACCGCCTGTATACTGCTGTTCAGAGTATATAGGGCCTGGGGGCCCCATGCCTTTCCTTTTTTTAATTTAGGTGCGGTGTTCCCCTTAATATCCATACAAGACCCAAAGGGGCTGGTAATGGGCTGGGGGGTACCCATGCCTTTTTACTCAATGATTTTCATCCATATTGCGGGACCAGACATTACATTAAAGCCGCAAGCAGTTTTAAATAACTTTTATTCCTTTAGAAATGTCATTTTGTGCAGGGACAGTTCTAAACATGGGAAACACATGCCACTTCACAGGCATACTATAGACACCCCCCAGGCACGATATTTAAAGGAATATTTCACTTTTATTTTTTCACTTTAAGCATCATTAAAATAACTGCTCCTGAAAAAACTCAGTTTTTCAAACATTTTTTGCATTAATACATGTACCCTGGGGCAGGTCCCGGGTCCCCAAACCCTTTTTAGGACAATACCTTGCATATTAGCCTTTAAAATTTGCACTTTTGATTTCTCATGTTCGAGTCCCATAGACTTTAATGGGGTTCGAAAGTTCACGCAAACTATCGGTCCGTTCACAAGTTCTGGTGCAAACCGAACCGGGGGATGTTCGGCTCATCCCTAAAATAGAGTATGAGAGATTTAAATGCAGAAGTTGCCTTGAAACAGGGTTTAGATCTCATAGAGTGTCCAGACAGTCAGCCACCATGTAATGGATGCCCTGACTGAGCTGTTGTGTGGTTTATAAATTGTAGCTGATTGTCTCCATTGACACAGCTGATTGATATCAGCTGTGTCATGTAAAGAAGCCGCCCTCCCAGAGGCCTCCTGAGCTGCATGCGCAGCGTACTGCCCCAGCCCCGCATATGATGTCAGCATGGTGGAACGACAAGGTGCGCGCGCAGCCCACCGACACGCACAGCCTCATCAGCAGACTGCGCATGTCCGCTGGAGTGGCAAGATGAAGGACAAATGGGCACGAAGCTTGATGTGCTCCAAATGAATGCCATGGGTTGGAAAAATCCAAGCGGCCTTGCGTGCTGGGTGACCATGTGTTCGTCCAGGAAAATACAGAAGGAGGAGAATGGATGAAAGCGCCACCTGCCGGCTGGCCTCAATACGGCAAAGAAGTAAAGTGAATACCTTCGTTTATGTATCCAAAGAATGGGAGCAGAATGTGATCCCCCTATAGTATGCAATAGGAACTGCACCATGAAATAGAGACAATCCGTGTATAATTCTCTATCTTTTGGAAAATACAAAATGTACATAGACAAGTATAGACCAAGAGATACATAAACATACAACTATATTCCATAGACATTTCAGAGGGATTGTTATAGGTAGCAAATATATGAAAAACCAGACACTAATAAACAGGAAGGTTTAAAGCCGTTATTTAATAATGGAATGTCGGGTCGCTATTTTTCCATGCCTCCAGATGAAAATCCCTCGAGAAATGGTTTAAAGCATATGGCTTCATTAAGGCCGGGTGAACATGTAACTTTTAAATTATGTATCCACCTCAGTTCCATTTGGAGGACGACTTTGTTCCAGTTCTGTCCCCCCCCCCCCCGGGACTGGGGTGGATACGATCCAGAATTAAGAACTTAATTTTGGGGAATTTAACCCCATGTATTAATTTGGTATGGCGTCCAAGCGGTAAATCTGGATTGGAGACTTATAAGTATAATAAGTAAATAACGCCAATTGTTTTACAGTTAGCAAAGTGTTTAGCTTTGAAAATATTTCCATCTGGAAGAATAGGGTCTTTTTGTGTAAGCATATATCTGCAGTAGTTGCAGGCACCACAGGTAAATGTGCCCTTGAATTTACAAGGGCCTTTGCGAAATTCTCCCTTAAAATCACTGGACACAAGTCGATCTTTGATGGATTGAGCTCTCTTAAATGTGAATAAAGGAATTTCCGGGACAAATTGTCCAAGTGGTGGATCCGTGGTTAGCATGTGCCAGTATTTAGTCACTATCAATTTAATTTGTGCTTGTTGATTGGTATACTTTGTAATTATTCTTATTTGCCCTTCATCCTTATTCATTTTCTGGGATTAGAGTAATTGTGATCTGGGTGTAGACATTGCCTTTTTATAGGCTCTTTGAAGGGAGGCGTGAGAGTACCCTCTTTGTAGAAGTCTATCACAATTTTTTTTGGCCTCAATAATGTACATTTCATCGTCTGAACAATTTTGTCTGGTTCTTAAATATTGACCACATGGTATAGAATTGATCAAAGTTTTAGGATGGAAGCTTGAGGCATGCAAGATTGTATTTCCTGCTGTAGGTTTTCTGTATAGGCTGCTATGGAGGGCTCCATCATCCCCTCGATATATCAAAATATCCAGAAATTGGATGCGATCTTTGTCATGTGCCATGGTGAATCCTAGATCGAACTAGTTTTTGTTCAATCTCATCAAGAATTATGAGATACTCTAGTTACTAGTTTTGACAGATGGGGGGTACCACTCTGTGCATATATCAACACTATGAATATATTGCTGACCATAATTAGTTGTTTGACAACTATATGCTAGATACCTTTTGAGCATATTTCTATTTATTATATAGATATTTGGAGATCTGTAGAAGCCCCTTGGTTCCCATCTTGGACTTTAAAATACTTCTCAGGTAACAAGTTTATAGGAATGTACGTCCTATATATATTTCTTGCATTTCAATGGCAAGGTAAAAATAAAATAAAAAATATTTTTTTATATCCAATTATAGGCCGTACCTCCATATCTGGCCTCAGTGTATCTGTCTGCCCTTTTTCCTTGGGAGGTGAGGGGTTCATTAATGCCAGCTTCCCGATTCGCTTTCCCAACACAAAGAAAACTTTCTCCTAACGTGACTATACAGACTACTCCATGGGATACAGTTTTCTTCCCGTTTTTAACATATATTTGGAATGTTTTATCTGTAACACCATCGCAGCACATGTAAGTGCACTTAATGTAATAGCACATATATGCTTTTGTAATAATGTATTGTAACAACATAGATTGATAATATATATATTTTTGTAGATGTACATGTGTGTTTCCTGATGAATACCCCTGAAGAAGGAATTTATCTGAAACGTCGGGTGAAGGATCACACTGTACCGTGCGCTGTAATCTTTTTGGTTTCTTCTACACAGATCTGTATACATTCCATAACAATTTACCTATTGTCTTTAATAACGTTTTAGCTTATTTAAATTAATTTTTACATTTCCAAAACACGTCCAAATATTTTTTGAATAGATATAAATGCCTTTAAAGTCCATTTGGCGATACTCTCTCTTTTTGGTTTATTACTAATAAGGATGTGGCATTATATCTATGAGAAGTCAGTCACCAACCGCTTTATTTTATTTTATTATATTTTATTTTATTTTATTCTGACCCCATTATAGTCACTTTACCAGCACTCTCCTGACTTTCCTTCCTCCTCCGCGGTTGGCAACAATACCTGACACTTCTGGAAATGGAGAAACATGTCATCTCCTCCCCTGTGATAGTGCTTATTTCTAGATGCTAAATGCAATTGTAGCACCACCCCTATAGGAGTTGCTGATGTCAGGGGTTCCCCACTGCTGCACAGCCAGTCACACAGCATTTCCTTCTTGCATCCAGACACAGTGATCAGACCTTTGGCTTGTTTTTGTTGTTTTGTTAGGGGATGATAATTTGGATAAGGTAAGGGATTATGGGATGCCCAATTTGAAAATGTCCATTAAACAGAACCAGGGACAACTTCCTCCCTATGTACAAATTCCTCTTCTTCCTTCAACCTGCACAAACTCGGTTCCCTTGTACAGCTCCGGCTGGTTCTTTCCTGCAACAGCCCATTACATAGTTGCCAACATTGTAAAAAAAAATTTAGGGACACTTTTTTGGCTGTAGGCGGAGTCTTATTATAATTAGGGGGCGGGCATGCATTTGTAGGTGTGGCACGGGGGTAAGTAAAAATGCGGCGCGCTCTGTGCGCCACGGCGAAAAATGGGCGTGACTTGCGCAAAGTAGTGGGCGTGTCTTAAATGGGCATGGCTCAAAGGGGGTGTGGTTAGAGTCTGAGATGAATAAGAATGGAGAGGAAAGGGGGGGAGAGGGATGGAGGGACAGCAGCCCCAGATCCTACACAACAATCGAAATATGTGTATTCCAGAAAGTTTAACAATCAGCAGATAAAGATACTCCCAACACCTGGTGTTAGCACTTCAATCATCCCGGCACCATGGTTGTTATGGTGTCAGGATGATTGAAGTGTATTATTTCTATTATTACATTGTAATATAAAATGAAATCATTCAACTCACCATAATGCCGAATCAGTGGGATCCCTGAGCGTGTCACCAGCCATGTCTCCTGTCACCAGCCACGTCTCCTGTCACCAGCCGTCCGTCCTTGCATCAGGTGCCCCCAGCAGAGTCTGCCCTTGCATCAGGTGTCCCAGCAGAATCCGTCCTTGCATCAGGTGCCCCCAGCGGAGCCCCCTTTACATCAGATGTCCCCAGCGGAGCCCCACCTTACATCAGATGTCCCCAGCAGGGCCCCCCTTACATCAGATGTCCCCAGCGGACCCCCCCTTACATCAGATGTCCCCAGCGGAGCCCCCCTTGCATTGGATGTCCCCAGCGGAGCCCCCCTTACATCAGGTGTCCCCAGCGGAGCCCCCCTTACATCAGGTGTCCCCAGCGGAGCCCACCTTACATCAGGTGTCCCCAGCGGAGCCTCCCTTACATCAGGTGTCCCCAGCGGAGCTCCCTTACATCAGATGTCCCCAGCGGAGCCCCCCTTACATCAGGTGTCACCAGCAGAGCCCCCTTTACATCAGATGTCCCCAGTGGAGCCCTCCCTTACATCAGATGTCCCCAGCGGTGCCCCCTTACATCAGGTGTTGCCAGCAGAGCCCCCTTACATCAGGTGTCCCCAGTGGAGCCCCCCCTTACATCATATGTCCCCAACGGAGCCCCCCTTACATCAGGTGTCACCAGCAGAGCCCCCCCTTACATCAGGTGTCCCCAGCAGAGCCCCCTTACATAAGGTTTTCTAGTAGGTCTCCGCCAGCAGTGTGGTTATAGAACCCCCACCCCTTTCCATAACAGGTCGGAACGAAGCGGGGCGGGGGCTAGGTGGGGTAAGGTGGAGCGGGGAGGAGGGTGGGCAGCAACACAGGAGCTCCGTCTAGCCACCCAGCCATGTTCCTGGTGTTCCTGGTCTTCTCAAAAATGGCGGCCAGTGGAGACCCGTTACATAATGGGTGACCCCCGCCCCCCTCTGACATCACAGGGAATGCCACAGGGAAGTCCCCGTCAAGTCCCCGTGCGTCAGAGGGGGGCGGGGTCACCGGGTGGCCCCGCCCTCCATTATTTAAGAACCATCAGAAGACGAGAAGTGTCATAGAGCGGGAGCCTCCCATCATGGATGTGGAGCGGCCCGAGAAGAAGAAGGGAAGAAAACGCCGCAAAGGAAGATGCCGGACGAGAACACCGGAGGAAGAACCAGAAGAAACATAAGAAGAGAAAGAAGAAGATGGAGGAAGAAACCGAAGGAAGATAGAAGAAAGAAGATAGAAGAAATAAGATGGAAAAAAGTAGACTTTAAATAAAGGAATTGTCAAAAACTGTCTCTTGTCATTTTTAACATTTTTGACAGTTTTTTTGGGAAATGGTAGGGGTACTTTTGCACCCCCTTACCATTTCACACAGGGGGGCGGGATCTGGGGGTCCCCTTGTTAAAGGGGGCTTCCAGATTCCGATAAGCCCCTTGCCCGCAGACCCCCACAACCACTGGGCAAGGGTTGTGGGGACGAGGCCCTTGTCCCCATCAACATGGGGACAAGGTGC
This sequence comes from Aquarana catesbeiana, assembly GCF_042186555.1. Classification (NCBI taxonomy): domain Eukaryota; kingdom Metazoa; phylum Chordata; class Amphibia; order Anura; family Ranidae; genus Aquarana; species Aquarana catesbeiana. The sequence continues at coordinate 596,277,511 of NC_133325.1, read as the reverse complement.
TTTGGGGGGCTACCCCAAAGCACCCTCCCAATGTTGAGGGCATGTGGCCTGGTACGGTTCAGGAGGGGGGGCGCTCTCTCATCCTCCCCTCTTTTCCTGCAACCTGCCAGGTTGCATGCTCGGATAAGGGTCTGGTATGGATTTTTGGGGGGACCCCACGCCATTTTTAAAAAATTTTTGGCCGGGGTTCCCCTTAATATCCATACCAGACCTGAAGGGCCTGGTATGGAAATTAGGGGGACCCCCCACGCCATTTTTTAAAAAATTTTGGTTCGGGGCTCCCCTGTGGGGAATTCCCATGCCGTTTTTATCAATGAACTTTTATGTGTATTGTCAGACCGACAATTCATTAACCACTTGACAACTGGGCACTTAAACCCCCTTCCTAACCAGACCAATTTTCAGCTTTTGGTGCTCTCACATTTTGAATGACAATTACTCAGTCATGCAACACTGTATCTATATGAAATTTTTGTCCTTTTTTCCACACAAATGGAGCTTTCTTTTGGTGGTATTTAATCACCGCTGGGTTCTTTATTTTTTGCGCCGTAAAAGAAAAAAACCGAAAAAATCTGTAAAAAAATACATTTTTCTTCATTTCTGTTATAATATTTAGCAAATTAGTAATTTTTCTTCATATATTTTGGCCAAAATTTATACCGCTACATATCTTTGGTAAAATTAACCCAAATCGGTGGATATTATTTGGTCTTTGTGAAAGTTATAGAGTCCAAAAGCTATGGTGCGAATATCTGAAAATTGATCACACCTGAAGTACTGACGGCCTATCTAATTTCTTGAGACCCTAACATTCCAGAAAAGTACAAATACCCCCCAAATGACCCCTTTTTGGAAAGAAGACATTCCAAGGTATTTAGAAAGATGCATGGTGAGTTTTTTGAAGTTGTAATTTTTTCCCACAATTCTTTGCAAAATCAAGGTTTTTTTTTTACTTTTTTTTTTTCCCACAAAATTGTCATATTAGCAGGTTATTTCTCACACACCGCATATGCATACCACAAATTACACCCCAAAACGCATTCTGCTATTACTCCCGAGTACGGCGATACCACATGTGTGAGACTTTTACACAGCGTGGCCACATACAGAGGCCCAGCATGCAGGGGAGCACCTTCAGGCGTTCTGGAGCACCCAGGCCAATTCTGACATTTCTCTCCTACATGTAAAAATCATCATTTATTAGCTAGAAAATTACATAGAACCCCAAAACATTATGTATGTTTTTTTAGCAAAGACCCTAGAGAATACAATGGCGGTCGTTGCAACTTTTTATCTCGCACGGTATTTGCGCAGCAATTTTTTAACGTGTTTTTTTTTGGAAAAAAAAAAGTTTTGTGCTTTACAAAAACCAAAACAGTAAAGTTAGCCTAATGTTTTTGCATAATGTGAAAGATGAAGTTACGCCGAGTAAATAGATACCCAACATGTCACCTTTCAAAATTGCACGCGCTTGTGGAATGGCGCCAAACTTTGCTACTCAAAAATCCCCATAGGCGACGCTTTAAAATTTTTTACTGGTTACATGTTTTGAGTTACAGAGGAGGTCTAGGGCCAAAATTATTGCTCTCGCTCTACCGATCGCAGCGATACCTCACATGTGTGGTTTGAACACCGTTTTCATATGTGGGTGGGACTTATGTATGCGTTCGCTTCTGCATGCGAGCACACAGGGACAGGGGCGCTTTAAAAATTTTTTTTTTTTTTTTTATTGTTCATTTTACTTTATTTATTTTAGTTTGATGCTTTTTTCCAAAAAAAAAAATTTTTGACCACTTTTATTCCTATTACAAGGAATATAAACATCCTTGTAATAGGAGTATGGCATGACAGGTCCTCTTTACAGTGAGATATGGGGTCAATAAGACCCCACATCTCACCTCTAGGCTGGGAAGCCTGAAATTAAAAAAAAAAAAAAAAAAGATCCTGGCTTCGATCGTAGCGGTGAGTCGGTAGAAGCGCGGGGGGGGGCATCCCCTCTCACCTCCCGTAAGAATGATCAAGCAGTGGAACAGCTGCTATGATCATTCTCATGGTGTAGGGAATCGCCGGCTGAAAAATCTGATATCTGAATGATGCCTGTAGCTGCAACCATCATTCAGATATCTCCGTACAAAGTCAAGGACGTTGTATGATATGACGGCCGGCGGGCGGGAAGTGGTTAAAACGCTTTTTTTTTTTTAACACAAAGTTGTCCATTTATACAATATTTCTACCACATAACATGTACATACCAAAAATGACACCCCAAAATAGATTCTCCTGCTCCTCCTGAGTACGGCGATACCATATGTGTGAGACTTCCACAGCCTGGCCACATACAGAGGGCGAGTACAGCTGAGCATGGCTCAGCATGGCAGGGTATGGCGGGGTATTGCGGAGTATGGCGGGGTATGGCAGGGTATTGCAGAGTATGGCGGGGTATTGCGGGGTATGGCGGAGTATGGCGGGGTATGGCGGAGTATGGCGGAGTATGGCGGGGTATGGCGGAGTATGGCGGGGTATTGCGGAGTATGGCGGGGTATGGCGGGGTATGGCAGAGTATGGCGGGGGCATGGCAGAGTATGGCGGGGGCATTGCAGAGTATTGTGGGGGCATTGCAGAGTATTGCACAGCATTGCAGAGTATTGTGGGGGCATTGCAGAGTATTGTGGGGGCATTGCAGAGTATTGTGGGGGCATTGCAGAATATTGCACAGCATTGCAGAGTATTGTGGGGGCATTGCAGAGTATTGCACAGCATTGCAGAGTATTGTGGGGGCATTGCAGAGTATTGCACAGCATTGCAGAGTATTGTGGGAGTATTGCAGAGTATTGCACAGCATTGCATAGTAGTGAGGGATGGCTGAGCATGGATGGATGGATGGATGGATGTCTCTGTGCAGCGCTGTGGGCACTACACATCCAGCCCACAGCGCTGCAGACATCCATCCATCCCCCCCTCCGCTCACAGTGTACCGATCGGTACACAGGAGGGGAGGAGAGGAACCGGCGTCATCAGATGACGCCGGTCTGTTTACATGTGATCGCGCCGTCATTTGACGGTGCGATCACATGGTAAACGGCCGCGAGCAGCGGCCATTTACCGGGATCCGTGATGCGGATGTGTTCGGGTGCGCGCCCCAGGGGCGCGAGAGAGGAATTCTGGGAGGACGTCATAGTACGTCCTCCCAGAGTTATCCAACCGCCCTGCAGCCGTCATTCGGCTATGGGCCGGTTGGTAAGTGGTTAATAGCCGCAAGTAGTTTTAAATGACTTTTTTTCCTTTGAAATATCATTTTGCTGTCAGACTGTTCTAAACACGGGAAACATGCGCCCCTTTACAGGCATACTATAGACACCCCCCAGGTACAAAATTTAAAGGAATATTGCACTTTTATTGTTTCACTTTAAGCATTATTAAAATCACTGCTCCTGAAAAAACGGCTGTTTTTAAAACTTTTTTTGCATTGATCCACCTGGCTGTTTCCTCTTCCCAGTCCTTCTGACTGAACACACATGGAGACTCCCCAGGGCAAGGTTAGATAAAGTCCTGAAGTCTGTCCCTGCACCATGCTGATCTACTCAATGTCTCTCCTTGCTCTCTCTACTGCCTCTCCGGTTAGGGTCCCTCCAGCTGCCTCCTGTGGTTGGATCATTCCAGGCCAGTCTCCCAACCTCCAACCCGAGGTAAAGCCCCTCAAGGGCCACCAACAGCCTCTCCTCAGCACTGCTTCTCCATCTTCCACATGACTCTCCATGCCATGACTGGCATGGCTCATATCTATTTAAGGGCGTCTTAGGTTCCCTGCCAGGCCTCCAACCTGGGGATTGGCTAAAGCCCCCTAAATATTCAAGGTAACTGCTCCTAGCCTCCACTCACTAATTTCCACAAAATTCTCCAACATGCTAGAAACGGGGTGGGGGGGGAGCACCTGACCAAGATTCAGTGACTCGGGTTTATTCCTGGGCTAGAATATAATTTACCTGCTCTCACTTCTAGTTGCACACACTAGGGAATGCTAATGTTACATGACTAGAGGAGTGCCATCACTGCTTCTCTGGGTCAAAACATGGTCATTTCTGTGCCAGCTCTGGGGGAAAAAGAAATAGTGAGAGAGCACTGGTAAGGTGATCATTGGGGGTTGAGGGAATGGGGTCCTATGCAGAGACACCATCTCTTTGCACTGCATTGGCAAGATGACAGTGTTTCTTTAATTATGACTCCTGGCAAACTCCAGCAAACAGATGAAATATAATTGCTGATGTGCAGGTGTCTTATCTGACAAAAAAAGTGTTTATTAATTAATTATTAATTATGTCCTGTCACCTTTTTCATATGTCTCTCAGACAGCACAACCAGGAGAAATTACTTTCTTTTTTAGATAATAAGGATTTTAGTGGTGCCACCTTCCTACCTGTTGCCTGCTGATTGAACAAAATAGAGTAGCAACACACTGACACTGGTCACTCTACTCTCTATGTCTATTTGCATGCAGCAGAATCCTAGCATTGCCCCTCTCCCAGTTTGAGTGTTGCTGATGAGCAAGAGATGGCAAAAGGATAATATGGAGATAGATTCAGACTATATTTATATCCAATATCGTTGTTAAGTCTAAGGATCATGGTACAATCATATTGTAACATGCATAGCCAGCTTTACAATCTACCTATAGTTCAGCATATGCAACCATTATGAACAACAAATATTATGAATTCATTTGATCTTATATGAGCCCATTCAACTTTAAACTTCTGAGCAATTCTTTCTAAAATCAGTAAATGTGTGGCAACTGTGGCAAATTACATTGGACTTTACCCTAATTGCCAAGCTTGAAAATACTATTTCAAAATAATTTAACGTCATGTTTCTGATTTATCTGGTTGAAGAACAGCAGGCACACATTTTCTAGTCTGATATAATGTTTATAGTAAGTACAGCAATAGTGCTGTATTCAAGATGTTGCCTGTTATGCAGCGTACACACGAGCGGACTTTTCGACTGGACTGGTCCGATGGACTGAGTCCGGCGGACAATCCGATGGTGTGTGGGCTTCATCGGACCTTCAGCGGACTTTTCCAGTTGAAAATCTGATGGACTTTAGATTTGGAACATGCTTCAAATCTTTACGTCGTAACTCTGCCGGACCCAGAAATCCGCTCATCTGTATGCTAGTCCGACGGACAAAAAAATGATGCTAGGGCAGCTATTGGCTATTGGTTATCAACTTCCTTATTTTAGTCTGGTGTACATCATCATGTACGAATCCGTTGGACTTTGGTGTGATTGTGTGTAGGCAAGTCCGTTCGTTAAAAAGTCAGTCGGAAGTCCGTCAAAAGTCCGTCGAAAGTCCGCTGGAAAGTCCATCGGACCAGTCTGGTCGAAAAGTCCGCTCGTGTGTATGCGGCTTTTCACCTACAAAAGTCCGATGGCGCCGACGGACAAAATACGGCTGACAATCCGATCGTGTGTAGGCTTCCCCGGACTTTCAGCGGGCTTTTCCAGCTACAAATCTGACAGACTTTAGATCTGAAACATGCTTCAAATCTTTACGTCATAACTACGCTGGACCCAGAAATCCGCTCATCTGTATGCTAGTCCGACGGACAAAAACCCATGCTAGGGCAGCTATTGGCTACTGGCTATCAACTTCCTTATTTTAGTCCGGTGTACGTCATCACGTACAAATCCGTCGGACTTTTGTGTGATCGTATGTAGGCAAGTTCGTTCATAAAGAAAGTCTGCCGCAAGTCCGCCAAAAGTCCATCGAAAGTCTGTCGGACAGGCTGTCGGACTTTTGTAGCCGAAAAGTCCGACCATGTGTACGCGGCATAAGTCTGTGAACAATCTCAGTCCCTCTAACACACCAGGTTAAGAACATAGTAAGGGCCATATTGCTTAGAGCACAAAGATAAGTACTCGACACATAATTATAATTCAATATCTGGAAGTAAACACCAGTCTAGTTAGGAGTGAAGAAGTGTGTTAAAGTAGAGTTCCACCTGCAAAAAAAAAAGAAAAGTCAGCAGCTACAAAATACTGCAGTTGCTGACTTTTAAAATAAGGACACTTACCTGTCCAGGGCACCCGCAATGTCCTCATACAGAGCCAAGCCATCCCTCGGCTCTGGGTGGAGGTGCCGGCATCTTCAGTGAGGGAATCAGGAAGTGAAGCCTGTTTCCTACTGCGCATGTGTGAGTCAAGCTGCATGTTCTGAATGGTCCCTGTGGTCTTCTGGGACCTGTGTGTCTCCCAGAAGACAACAGGAGGGATGGAGGAGGGGCCGGACATGGCATAGTTCGCCACGGATTCTGCAGGACTCTTTCACCGAAAGTGGGAGCAAATACCTGGATTAGACAGGTATCTGCTCCCTCATCCCCCTGAAAGGTGCCAAATGTGACACCGGAGGGGGGAGGAACCGGATCAGTGGAAGTTCCATTTCTGGGTGGAATTCCGCTTTAAATTATAATGCACTAAAGTAGATGGCAATATGTACATATAGGAACAGGTAGAATGTAAGTTTAAGGCAGCCCATACATTCATAATTTTTTTTCATTTTAAAAAAAGATCAGATTCCTCCATCCTCACATTAACCACTGTGTTTTGATAGGGATAGTCGGAGGCTCTGATTGATCACAAAAAACAGACAGGCTGGTTGTTCAGAAGTGGATTAAAATTCAACCGGTCCCCGCTAAACTGGCCGGATTTTGATTTGTGTATAGTCAGCTTAACACAACTTTCCAGACAGAACAGTTACTTATGTGGTAGTAGTTTAGAATAATGGTCTATACATTGAATATTCCTAAAAATGTTAAGACAGCACTATTTTCCGACCTATCGAGTGAGCTACCTAGAAATCTCAGGACTCTTACCTTCTTTATTTTTCTGGCAGCTAAGACCGCCATAGCGCGAACATGGAAAACTTCTGTAATTAATTTAGCATTAGTGAAAAACAAAATCTCCTGAATCATGCTAAATGAAAAACTGGCTAGCATCCTTCGCGACCAACAGCACCATTTTGAAAAGGTCTGGAACTCCTGGATTAGATATCTTCAATCCTCGTAGGGGTTGGGGTGGGGTTCTGTAGCGTGGGGACTGGTGGCAATTCCTCTTTGTTCTTTTCTTTCTTGTCTTTTTCTTCCTTTCAACCCTTCCTACAACTTCTAATTTTGACCTAAATTTTTTAGTTAATACATTTAAGAGTGGGCTTTAGGCTGCCTTTAGCCTGGCCCATACTTGGAAATGTGGTGTTCTTCGGATTAGTGTAGGCAAATTTGGTATCCCTATGCCTACAGCGAACTATGATAATGATCTTGACTGTTGCGCTGTGTGCTTCTCACATGTCACCATCTAGCCCTCTCTGGCAAGATGGTTTATATACACTAACTATGATACGGTATAGTTATTGTGACCAGAATATGCTGATTTTGACAATTTCCACTGTAACACCATTGTTTAATATGCTTTCGGACTATTGCATACTTCAGTGTTTGAATAAAAACCCTTTTTTTTCCTCAATAAAAATTATTGGAACAGAATAATGCTCTATCAGTTAGATTAAACTATGCTTGGTAATCTGCAAATAAGCCTTAAATAATGGCACAGATAGCATTAGTGGCAATGGTAAACAGTGTTGTGATTACTTTTCTGCTACCAGTATACTATACTGTTATGCCGCGTACACACGGTCGGACTTTTCGTCTACAAAAGTCCAACGGACGCCGACGGACTAAAGCTGGCTGGTAATCCGATCGTGTGTGGGCTTCTCCGGACTTTCAGCAGACTTTTTCAGCCTCAAATCCGACGGACTTTAGATTTGAAACATGCTTCAAATCTTTACGTCGTAACTACGACGGACCCCGAAATCCGCTCGTCTGTGTGCTAGTCCGACGGACAAAAACCCATGCTAGGGCAGCTATTGGCTACTGGCTATGAACTTCCTTATTTTAGTCCGGTGTACGTCATCACGTACGAATCCGTCGGACTTTTGTGTGGTCGTGTGTAGGCAAGTCCGTTCGTTAGAAAGTCTGCTGCAAGTCCGCCGAAAGTCCGCCGGAAGTCTGTCGGACAGGCTGTCGGACTTTTGTAGACGGAAAGTCCGACCGTGTGTACGCGGCATTAGAGTGTACTGTAGGGATGACTGTGCTAAAATACAAGTCTACTGCAGTGGTACCCCTTACTATAATCAAATGAAGTTCTGATGGAGCAGCTTAGGAGATAGTCCTTTGCCCTGGATCTTCAGTCGGCTAGCATTGGGGCCCAGTCCTTACGATGGTGCACATAAACACAGTTCCACACAGTAACATCTGCATGCAGCGGTATAGGCTGCTAGTCAATTGTCAAGTCCCTATATGCACAGTCTCTGCTAGCAGAAAACAGGTTAATGGCTGCAAGGCCCTCTCACCAGACCCAGTGATACAGCCAGAATGGTCCTGCTGTTCGGGTGCCCTCTAGATTGGCCTGGTGCAGCTCCTGCCCTCAGTCCACAAGTTTACAGCACTCTGGTATTTTTGCACCAAGAGACCTTGTGCCACCAGTAACTCTCTGCAAGTAAGTCTCTGCTCACTCCTATCTTCTCTTGCTCTCTGGTCCTCAGTGCATAGGGCCATGGTCTCCACTCAGGCCACTGGCTTGTGAGAAGCAGGCACACATCCAGACAAACAGATGTGGTCACTCCAGGTCCTGCACAGCAAAGAGAAAGCTAGTCCACCTGCAGCCCAGGAAACAGCTTTTTTTCCCCTCCCTTACTGCTGTCTCCACCTGGGAACTGTAGTCCAGTGGTTATAGAAGGCCACAGAATGGCTCTCTTCCTGAACTTCAACTCTCACATTGCATTGCGGACACCATATAAGTCTATGAAATTCCTTTGACTTACTTGCTCCCCCTGCTGGCAGGAGGCAGGCAGTGTGATTAAATCAAGCATATCAGAAGCTGGTTTGTGATATCACATATGCTAACTAACTAAAACATGTCTGGTTCAGTATTTATCTAATGATCTTTTATAGGTATATGGAAGAAAGAGCAAAACCAGAAATATTTTTTATTAAAAGTCACATTTAGTAAAAAGCCATTGCATTGTCAGGGGTTAGATTAAAGAAATGATTCATTAATAAATTACATTTTTATATAGTTTACCTGATTAAGCCCTGGTAATCGCTGGAATTCTGAACTCCACAAAATGCGTTGACTTTTAGTATATTAAATTCCGCTTCATCAGTTTAGGTACAACACCAGTACAAAGTGATCCAGGTCTCTTCTTTAATTTTTTTTTCACTTTTGTGTTAAGAAAAAAGTAACAAAAGGTTGCAGAAATGTTGATAGTGCTTGAATTCCATCTATCTGTCTATGACTCTCATATATAGATCTACATTCTGTGTGAGCCTTGAGCTACTGCAATCCCCAGAGGAAGAAAGGGGTCATGAGTTAAACCATAATACTGCTCCCCCTTTTTGGTTTCCTCTAGATTGCTTCTATAGTGGGATCGGTACAGGTGAAATATTGACAAATTCTGAGGCTTGGCGAAAAAAAGACAAATTACACTAGTAATGGCTGTCACCTCTGAAGTCAGAGAGTTATTGCAATGCACAAATTGAGTCAAACACAAAAAGCATGATTGCATCTGGAGTTGTTCCTTTGGAATAGTTTGCAGGTAAATTACAGGCCCCCAGCAAGCTTGCAGCAGCGACAGATATTTCATGGAAGCATCCTGCCAGAAGGCAGACCCTTAGCAAAAGAAATTACTTTCATAGGGTAAAAATGACATGACCTATTTATCTAGAGAAAGTAGAGTATTTCCAGACAGCAGATATTTTTGACTTAACCACTTCAGCCCCAGAAGGATTTACCCCCTTAATGACCAGAGCATTTTTTACAATTTGACACTGTGCTGCTTTAACCGGTAATTGCACGGTCATGCAATGCTGTACCCAAACAAAATTTGCGTCCTTTTTTTTTCCACAAATAGAGCTTTCTTTGGTAGTATTTGATCACCTCTGCGGTTTTTAGTAGAAAATAGAAAATATCATTTTTTTTTCAAAATTTTTGATCTTTTTCATTTATTTTGGAAAGTAGACACCCCAAGGAATTTGCTGAGAGGCATTTTGAGCACATTGAATATTTTATTTTTTTTGTCACAAGTGAATGTGTAAATTTTTATTTATTTTTTGTCATTTTTCAAAGTTGTCACTAAATGATATATTGCTCAAACATGCTATGGGTATATGTGAAATTACACCCCAAAACGGGACTTTTTGGCAGTCTATCTGCATACAGGACCCCAAACACCAAGCACCGCCTTCAGGCTTTCTAAGGGCGGCAATTTTTTATTTCACTCCTCACTACCGATCACACTTTTGGAGACCATGAAATGCTCAGATAGCACAAACACCCCCCCCCAAATGACCCAATTTTGGAAAGTAGACACCCAAACTATTTGCTGAGAGGCATGTTGAGTATTTTGCAGATCTCGCTTTTTGTCACAAAGTTTTGAAAATTCAAAAAAGAAAAAAAAAACATTTTTCTTTCTTAATTTTCCAAAACAAATAAGAGCTGCAAAATACTACCCATGCCTCTTAGAAAATACTTTGGGGTCATTTGGGGGGGGTGTGCTATCTTGACATTTCAGAGCCTCTAAAACTGTGATAGGTAGTGAGGAAGTGAAATCACCATTTTACGGCCTTAGAAATCCTGAAGGCGGCAATTGGATTTTGGGGTCCTGTGCGTGGCTAGGCTCCCAAAAAGTCTCACACATGTGGTATCCCCATACTCAGGAGAAGCAGCAGAATGTATTTTGGGGTGTAATTTCACATATACTTGTGGCATGTTTGAGCAATATATCAATTAGTGACAACTTTGTGCAAGAAATAAAAAATGTTTGTAATTTTCCTGAAACTTGTGGCAAATTATAAAATATTCCATGGACTCAACATGCCTATCAGCAAATAGCTTGGGGTGTCTACTTTCCAAAAGGGGGTCATTTGGGGGGGGTTGCACTGTCCTGGCATTTTATGCACAACAGAAGCTTATGCCACACATCACCTTCTAACTACTTGAAGACAAAGCCCTTTCTGACACTTTTTGTTTACATGAAAAAAAATATTTTTTTTTGCTAGAAAATGACTTTTATATTCTTTTAAAGCAAAAGCCCTAAAGATTAAAATGGTGGGTGTTTCAATTTTTCTTTTTCACACAGTATTTGCGCAGCGAATTTTCAAACGCAATTTTTTTGGAAAAAACAAAAAAAAACTTTTTTGAATTTTAATGCCATAAAACACACTATATTACTCAAATGTTTGGTAAAATATAAAAGATGATCTTATGCCGAGTACATAGATACCAAACACAACATGCTTTAAAATTGCACACAACCGTGCAGTGGTGACAAACTACATACATTTTTAAAAGCATTTAAAAGCCTTTACAGGTTACAACTTTAGATTTAAAGAGGAGGTCTACTGCTAGAATTACTGCCCTTGATCTGACGTTCATGGTGATACCCCACATGCATGGTGCAATTGCTGTTTACATACGACACGAGACCGACGCTTGCATTCACCTTTACGTGTGAGCACGGGGTGCTTTATTATTATTTATTTATTTTTTCATTATTTATTTTGCTTTTTAATTTATTTTTACACTGTTCCTTTATTTTTTTAATCATTTTTATTGTTATCACAGGGAATGTAAATAACCCCTATGATAGCAATATGTAGTGACAGGTACTCAATTTTGAAAAAATTGGGGTCTATTAGACTCTAGATTTCTCCTCTGCCCTCAAAGCATCAGACCACACAAAGATCGGTGTGATAAGATGCTTTCCCAATTTCCCAATGGCGCTCTTTATATCCGGCGAAACCAAAGTCATGAAATGTTCGTAGCTTCCAATTTCTTACGCCATATAGATGATTGGAGCTGTTCTGGTCTCCGATCAGATCTATGGTCAGTTGGCGGAACCACCAGCTGCATTCTCAGGTTCCCCGGTGGGACAGGAGAGCCTGAGAAAACCATGGAATATGGTGGGGGGTACATTCCCTCCCACTGCTTGTAAAAGCAGCCTAGCGGCAAATTAGCCACTAAGATTTCTTTTACATGAATGACGACCGCCAACTGAAAAGAATGATACCAAGATGATACCTAAACCTGCAGGCATCATTCTGGTATAACCACTCAAATTCCAGCAACATACCAGTATGTCGCTGGTCCTTGTTGGACATATATTGTAATGTTCTTTTTTTTTCATGCAGCCTGTGGGCTGCATGAAAAAAAGAGATTGATCAGTGGTATGCCCACCATTAGAATACCGCCCTGCATCCACCCACTTCTAATGATGGGCATACATGCACCGTTTTTTTTGTTAACTGTGGTGGTGAAATCACCTCCTACAGTGTTGGAGTCACTGATTTACATATCATGAGAGCAAACCCTTTTGCTGTCAAAAGATATAAATCATGCTGCAGCTGAATTGCGTACCTGGAAAGCAAACAAAAGGAAACAATGGTAACAATAAAACATTAACTCAATAAAACAACTTCTTTTTTTTGCAATCTGTGCCAAAAAAAGAGTAAAAAATATATGCCGAAGCATGGGGGCAATCCACCCCCATGCTTTGGCATATATGCTCTTTTTTTTTTAACTGTGGTGGTGAAATCATTTCCTACAGTGTTGGAGTCGCTGATTTACGCATCGTGAGAGCAAACGCTGTTGCTGTCAAGGTAAATAAATCAGTATAAATAATATAAATATTATTAATATTTATATTATTTTTTTATATTATTTTTTTAATTTATATTATTAATATAAATAATATAAAATTATATAAAAATAAATAATGGTTAACGATAAAGCACAGTAAACAGTACAGTATATATATATATATATATATATATATATATATATATATATATATATACACACACACACACACACTTTTTTTTTACTTTTTTAATTTTTTTTACACTTTTATTTGTAACTGTAACTGTAAAGGTTCCAGGTTGGGGTCTCTCAAAATGTGATGGCATCTTTTGAGACCCTGTGTTAGTGTGCCCTAGGACTGTGCAGTGCTGTACCCTACGCTAATACTCCACTAGTGTGTGGTAGCGACGGACACATTCACTGATGCAGAGACTAGGTTGGTCAGGACAGGAGGGACAATAATAGTGGGTGTCACGCCTATGTCCACGTTTCCTACAGATGCAATATCTTCTTTGGGGTACTCGTTGGGTAGGGGTGCCAGGGAGGACATCCGGAAAATGCCTCTCATACGGCCGGCTCACTGCATTTTCATTGTGAAGATGGGGCACAGCACCATCTAGAAACAGAAGGGCTGTGATGATCTCTTCCTGGAATTTAAGGAAGGATCCAGTTCATCCTGATGCTTTGTATAGCACATAAGTGTTCAGCAGAGCCAATTGAAATAGATATACAGACACTTGTTTATACCAGTGTCTGGCTCTATAGGCAATTAAGTATGGCCCCATAAACTGGTCATTGAAGTCCATTCCTCCCATGTAAACGTTGTAATCATGGACACAGAGGGGCTTTTCAACAACACTAGTCACCGTTGCAATTTGAACTGTTGTATCTGAGTGAAGGGAGGACGGAACGAAAACATTCAGATTATCCCTCCACTTCACTGCAAGCAAATTATTACATCTCAAGCAGGCTCTCTCCCCCATCTAAGTCATGTTTCTAAGCCGTTGGGGTAAGCCCCGGCAATTAGATCGCACGGTTCCACATGCGCTAATTCCACAATCAAAAGGGTGACTAAAAAGTGTTGCGCTTGTGTAATAATTATCCACATACAAGTGGTACAAGTGGCACTTGTATGTGGATAATTATTACACAAGCGCAACACTTTTTAGTCACCCTTTTGATTGTGGAATTAGCGCATGTGGAACCGTGCGATCTAATTGCCGGGGCTTACCCCTTTCTGAATAAGGGTGACACCAAGTCCCAAACAATCTTGCCAGCGCTCCCTAAGTAGTCTGAGCAGTTGGGGGCTCCATGTGACTGTCTTTTCCCTCGTATACCATAAAACTATATGCATAGCCTGTGGCCCTGTCAGAGCTTATACATCTTGACCCCATATCTGGCACGCTTGCTGGGGAGAAACTGTTTGAAGGACAAGCGACCAGAAAATGCAATCAGGGACTCATCAACACAGATAACTTGATCGGGAATAAACAAGGCTGCAAACTGTTGGTTGAAGTGGTTTACGAGGGGTCTAATTTTATGGAGCTGATCAAATCCAGGGTCACCCCGAGGAAGACAGAGTTTGTAGTCATTAAAATGCATGTACTGCAAGATCTGCTCAGAGAACACGGGCATATGATGAATCGGGTTAGTGGACCAATATGACCGCAACTCACTTCTTTAGTTATGCCCATGAGGAGGGATAGGCCCAGAAAGGTCTTGAATTCGGAAACCGTAACAGGTTTCCATTCTCTGGCAAGGGTCAAATGGGGATCAGCGGCGATGAATTGACCAGCATACAAATTGCTTTGGTCCACAATAGATCTATTGAGGTCTTCCGTGAAAAACAGTGAATAAAAATTAAGTGATGCAAAATCAACTGTTTCCACCTGAATTCTGGGTTGGCCAGTAAATGGGGGAAGTGCGGGTGCTGCAGAAGTGGTGGGCTCCCAAACAGGATTGGCATATGTAGCAGGAAAGACACTATGTGCTCTACGGGCCTGTCTTTGTCTTCTTGGTGGCTGCAGGACACTACTTGTGCTAGCCACCGCACCAGCTTGAATTGCACTTATGGGACTCGCTACGTCACCAAGTGTTACTGCAGTGCTGGTTTGTCTACGACCAGGATGTACTAGGCCGCTGGTGCTTGCCAGTTCACCAGAAGGATGAGCGGCACTGGCTCTCTGCTCCATACAAGAGCCCTGCGGTTCTTGCACCTCAACAACAGAAGAACAGGGTCGGGTACGCCTGACCTTAGCAGGGACTACTACTTTGTCATCAGGGCTACCTGTCAGGGTGCCGCTGCGCTCTACAGGTTCGTATACTGAGCCTGAATCTGACAGTGAGGCTTCACCTTCGCTCTCATCTGTCATGCAGCAACGTGTAGGCCTCTTCACTAGTGTACCTCTGTTTGGACATTTTGGCCTCTAAATTTATAGGTACAGCTAGTGTGACTCACAGGCAAAAGAGCACCTGGTTGTCAGAGCCTGCTTCAATCACTACCAAAATAACTGTTAGCATTCACTGGGATCAGGCGTGACTCTGCTAACTCTGCAGTTATGTGTGTTGTGTTTTGTAAGTGACAGTGATCTATTGATACTGCACTTGGGTGGGCTGGGCTGGGCTGGGCGTAGGGGCTAAACGCAGGTGCTAGCAGGTGTCTGGGCTGATCCCGCTAACGCCACATTTTTGGGAACACTAACTATTGGGGACGCTAATATAGTTCTGATCAGATCAAAGATATGAAACCATTCAGACACTATACTAGTAAAGGAGGTTACTCCCTATTAAGTTTTGAGTACTCCCTATATGCACCTATTGAGACAACTCACTTGTGCGCAGACAAAGTTTGTGCTTACTGCATGCGGCAGAATGCAACCAAGATGCAGGGTGAGAGACCGCCAGCAGTTTTAGCCGGTTTGGTCTTTGAGATATTGGAATTCAAATTCACCCAATGTTAGTCAGAGAAAAAAATTAGAGATATTGCGCATTATAGTTAATGAAACCTCTTCCTCTTTGCACCACGTGCTATTACATTTTAAAAACAATTATACAATTTGTTTGTGCTGCATTTGTGCTGATATGTATCACAAACACAAACTTTCTATTTGTTTGGTTTTGGAGATATTGGATATTAACGTTAGATTATGTAACCTAAAGCCCCACCCACTTTGCACTATGTTATAACATTTCAAAAACAAATATACCATATTTATGCTGCATTGGCAGGAAAAACAAGCATATTGGTATAGTGTATTTTTTTCATATAGCACTTTTGTATCAGAAAGAATGATTATGGGATGCATTTATGCTTTTAGCCTGAGCTACCCTGAAAACCTAAAATATACCTTTGAAGTTTTTCAGAAGATCTTTTTAGAGCTAGATGTGGGGAATCTATCTTCAAAAGTTCAAACTTTAACCGCTTGCCGACCAGCCACCATCATTATACTGCGGCAGGTCGGCTCTCCTGCGCAAACCGCCGTAGGTGTACATCGGTCTTTGCACAAAAAATAGCTGGCGTGCGCGCGTGCCCCCTGCATGCTGCGGGAGCGTGCCTGCCAGTCTGGTGGTGTACAAAGGCAGAACACATGCAGGGAACACACTTAATCCCTTGATCGCCCCCTAGTGTTAACCCCTTCCCTGCCAGTGTCATTTATACATTGATCAGTGCATTTTTATAGCACTGATCACTGTATTGGTGTCCCTAATAAAAGTCCCTAAATCAATCCCATAGTTTGTAGACGTGATAACTTTTGCGCAAACCAATCAATATACGCCTATTGTGATTTTTTTTTTACCAAAAATATGTAGAAGAATATATATCGGCCTAAACTGATAAATAAATTAGTTTTTTTAATATTTTTTTGGGATATGTATTAAAGCAGAAAGTAAAAAAGTTTTCAAAATTGAGGGTATTTTTTTGTTTATAGAGCAAAAATGAAAACAGCAGAGGTGATCAAATACCACCAAAAGAAAGCTATATTTGTGGGAAAAAAAGGACGTCAATTTTATTTGGGTACAACGTCGCATGACTGTGCAATTGTCAGTTCAAGCGACGCAGTGTCGTATTGCAAAAAATGGCCTGGTCATTAATCACTTGACCACTGGCCACTTAAAGCCCCTTCCTAACCAGACCAATTGTCAGCTTTTGGTGTTCTCACATTTTGAATGACAATTACTCAGACATGCAACACTGTACCTATATGAAATTTTTGTCCTTTTTTTTCTAACTAATAGAGGTTTCTTTTGGTGTTATGTGATCACCGCTGTGTTTTTTACTTTTTGTGCGATAAAAGAAAAAAGACCGAAAATTCTATAAAAAAAATGCAATTTTCTTTGTTTCTGTTATAATATTTTGCAAATGTTGGCCAAAATTTATACTGCTACATATCTTTGGTAAAAAATAACCCAAATGGGTGTATATTATTTGGTATTTGTGAAAGTTATAGAGTCCACAAGCTATGGTGCCAATCTCTGAAAATTTATCACACCTGATGTACTGATGGCCTATCTCATTTCTTGAGACCCTAACAAGCCAGGAAAGTACAAATACCCCCCAAATGACCCCTTTTTGGAAAATAGACATTGAAAGGTATTTAGTAAGAGGCATAGTGAGTTTTTTGAAGTTGTAATTTTTTCCCACAATTCTTTGCAAAATCAAGATTTTTTTCTTTTTTTTTTCACAAAATTGTTATATTAACAGGTTATTTCTCACACACAGCATATGCATACCACAAATTACACCCCAAAACACATTCTACTATTACTCGTGAGTATGGCGATACCACATGTGTGAGACTTTTACACAGCCTGGCCACATACAGAGGCCCAACATACAGGGAGCACCGTCAGGCATTCTTGGAGCATAAATTATACATATAATTTTTTGACTACCTCTTACACTTTTGAAGGCCCTGGAGCACCAGGACAATGGAAACGCCCCAAAAATTACCCCATTTTGGAATGAAAACAACCCAACGTATAATCAATGAGGCATGATGAGTCTTTTGAACATGTCATTTTTTTTTACAAGTTTTTGGAACATGTGTAAAGAAAATGAAAACACGTTTTTTTAAAAACAAAGTTGTCCATTTATACAATATTTCTAACACATAGCATATACATACCAAAAATTACATCCCAAAATAGATTCTCCTACTCCTCCTGAGTACGGCAATACCACATGTGGGAGACTTTTCCACAGCCTGGCCACATACAGAGGCCCAACATACAGCCGTACATTTCAAATCTAATTTGACTACCTATTACTCTTTTGTAAGGCACTCTAGTGGCAAGGATGGGATGTGGCATGGATGAGCATGAATGGGGATGGATGAGCCGTGGATGGGGATGGCTGAGAATGGATGGGATGGCTGAGCATGAATGAGTATGGCTGGATATGGCTGAGTATGGCTGGGTATTACTGGGTATGGCTGAGTATGGCTGGGTATTGCGGAGTATGGTTGGGTATGGCTGAGTATGGATGGTGATGGAAGGGATGGCTGCGCATGGATGGATGGGTGAGTATTGCTGATTAGGGATGGATGGCTGAGCATGGATGGATGAGTATTGCTGAGTATGGATGGATGGATGAGTATTGCTGATTAGGGATGGATGGCTGAGCATGGATGAGTATTGCTGATTAGGGATGGATGGCTGAGCATGGATGAGTATTGCTGATTAGGGATGGATGGCTGAGCATGGATGAGTATTGCTGACTTGGGATGGATGGCTGAGCATGGATGGATGGATGACGCTGCAATGGGCACAGATCATTGCTGTGGGTACTACAGATCCAGCTCACAGCGCTGCTGCACCTGATCTCTCCCCTCTCCGCTCACACTGTACCAATCGGTACAGAGAGGAGAGAGAGGAACCGGACATGAAGCAGTTTTGTTTACAAGTGATTGCTCCGTCATTTGAAAACATTGTAAACGTCTCTCTAGAGACGCTCTCCTGTGTTCCTGTTAAAGATTTGCTTGGCTGACATTCCTTTTGGCTCCAGATCCTGCTTGCTGTTCTACTACACTCTCTGGCTCCCCGACGGTTTGGCTTATCTGACTATCTGTTCCGGTTCCTGAATTCTGGCTATGTTTTGACTTTGTTTGTTCTATTTACTTTTATTATTAAACAAGTGTGATTTAACTGTACTTCTCAATCTGATTCATTGTTTCTGACAGTAGGCGAAAGCCATGAATTCAGAAGATGCAGTCAATCTACTTGTTGGCAAATCCTGATTCTATGTTACCTTTTATCCTTGAGGTTGATGCTTCTGAGACTGGAGTTGGTGCCCTTCTGTCTCAACGTCCTACCTCTGAGAGCACTATGCATCCTTGTGGCTTCCTTTCCAAGAAATTGTCACTTGCGGAGTGCAATTCCGAAATTGGTGACAGAGAGCTATTAGTGATCATTTTAGCCCTGAAAGAATGGAGACATCTCCTCGAAGGTACCACTGTGCCGGTTCTCATTCTTACTGACCATAATAATCTCACACTCTTGTCTGTAGCTAAATGCCTCAGTCCCAGAAGGGCGCAACGGGCTCTTTTCTTGTCTAGTTTCAATTATATTGTTTCATTCTTACCCGGTACTAAGAATGTAAGGGCTGACGCTTTTTCGCGACAATTTTCCTCCACTTCGAAGATGGAGTCATTTCCTGTGATTCCTCCTGATCGTATTCTGGCTACGGTTCACACCAGTCTCACTTCTCCTTTGGGTGACAAAATTCTTGCCTCTCAGGTCCATGCTCCTCCTGAGAAACCTTGTGACTGCTGCTTTGTCCCAGAGAGTCTCCGTACTGCTGTGCTCCAGACTTACCATTCTCCCAAGGCTGCTGGCCACTCTGGGAAGAATCAACTCTTTTGGGCCAATTCCCAACAATTCTGGTGGACTACGTGCTGATGTAACCGCCTTCATAGCTGCCTGTTCTGTGTGTGCTCAGAGTAAGACTCCACAACACCTTCCAGTGGGCTTCCTACAACCCAAACCCAATGGAGAGAGGGCCTGGACCCACCTGTCTTTGTTTTTTATTGTGGAGTTACCCAACTCCCAGGGCAACACAGTTATCCTTATTTTGGTTGACCAGTTCTCGAAAATGTCCCATTGTATTCCACATAAGAAGTTGCCCACTTCTAAGGAACTGGCTTCAATGTTTGCTCGGGAGATCTTTCGTTTACAGGGGCTACCCAAGGTGATTGTGTCCGACAGGGGTAGTCAGTTTGTGTCCCGGTTCTGGTGAGCCTTTTGTGTACAGTTGGGAATTCAGCTTGCTTTCTCCTCTGCGTATCACCCGCAGTCTAATGGGGCCGCAGAACGAGCCAATCAGTCCTTGGAGCAATTCCTATGTTGCTATATTTCTGGCCATCATAAGAACTGGTCAGACCTCTTACCATGGGTGGAGTTTGCTCACAATAGAGCCTTGAATGCTGCTTCCCGATTGTCCCCGTTTATGGCAAACTATGGTTTCCAACCTTCCATGTTGCCTGACTCGTTTGTTCCGCAGAGTATATGAATATGTAGTTGGACGATTTCCAGAAACAGATCATTCCTTCCAGTCCCTGGTTTGAATAAAAATGTGGCGAGAGAGACACTGCTCTCTCAAAAGAATTATGGGATTTTGGAGGGGGGTAATAGGTCTGTTTTTAAGGTGAGCACCAACAACAGCAATAATTAGTATAAAAAGTATAAATTTATTGAAAAATATCAGATAAAAACAACAACACAGGCGAAATACATATTGTGGCCGTAAATTACAAATGATAAATGAAATCAAATACGTGAGTATGCAGGAGCAGCCAACATGTTTCGCATAACGCTTCATCAGGGCACTGCATGCATTACTGATTTTATCTAGGTTACAGAAGATATAAAACATATCATTAGTATAACAATAAATATCCTATGATCAATTCAGAAAATCAAAACAGTTGTTGAGTTGTATAACATTTATAAAAATATACACTATACATTGCATATGGTCACCTGGTCTATCAAAAGATATGAATCACTAGAGCGCATCATTACATTCACCCATCATAAAACCATTTGAGGCCGATACCCAGTGGAAGTCAGATCCAACCAGGATTGCCAGCGAGGAGATTGGATTGTGTATGGTTGCCGAAAACCTTGGAATAGTATACCAATCTAAAAATAAATTTATACATATAGTAATAACTATAATATAATAGAAATGGAAGCCAAAATATTGATAAACAACACATTAGCAACAATTTGAGCACAATAGAATACAAAATGCCATAGTAGAAATAAATATAATAAAAAGCTTATTATAGATAATTATACATATTTAATATCTTAAAAGTATATATATTTATTTGTCATTGGTTATTTGATTTATATAAGCCAGTTCATTTAATTTAAGTTAATTTAATTAAATTTACTAGGGCTGACCACTTACAGATTAGGAGGGAGGATAAGGTATGTATATAATATATCACAGTACTCTAAGACAAACTTACTATTTAATAGTGATGGTAACCCCCCAATCGATGATTCAACAATAAGTTTGTACAGCCCAGGACTAGTAATGATGAATTCTTACCTGATGTAATAAGTCATAAAGATAAGGGTACATCCAATGACGGTGATGCAGCAGAGGTGTGTGACCAAACACACCACACTGACAGTAAGACGCATTTGTCGGCAAAAAGCCGTCTTAAGTCTGCACGATCCCCTGGAAGTGAAGGGTCAAACATGACCCCTGACATCACTTCCGGTCCAGGCGTCCTTGCAGAGCGTGTGCACGCCCACTCAAAAGGGAATGGCGTGCCGGCGCCAGCTATCACACACTGAAAGTGTGGATGAGATGAAAGAAAAGCTCCGCCCCCATATGCAGGGACACACAAACCTAACCGTCACAGGCATTCTGCCCCAGGGTGAAGGACAGGCGAACGCTGCAATGGAGCAGATAGTGATTCGTTAAGACAGACCACAAGAAATAAGTATAAAAAATAGTACAGGGGCGATCTCAAGCACGAAAATCCCATACAATGCAAAAAGCAAAAATGCATGTCAAACATTAAATAGTATTCAAGTGCAATTCAACATATAGTGTTCATGTCAGCATGGGGTGTAACACCCCAAATACGGACACAAACATCAACAGAGTGCACATGCTGATGATATCAAAATAGACAAAATAATAACGGGAGAGATTAAAAAAAAAAAAATAAATAAAATATATTATAAAAATAATAAAAATAGAATAACATATTTTTCAGAGAAAAGGTTTGTAAGATAGTGCTGTATTTAACCCTGGTGGGTAAGTAGCCTTCTGGTTGAAGATCCACTTAGCCTCTTTTTGTAGTATTTTCCTATCAACGTCTCCTCCCCTTTCAGGGGATAATTTAGCACTGTGCGATAATCTGTGCAAAAATTGCTAAAAAATGCAAAATAAAAAAAACGCTAAAGATGCTGTGCAAAATTGCTAAGTGCAAATATGATCTTGTGTTCAAATAAATCAATACCAATGATCGCTCATGGCACCCTGCAAAATACAAATATGAATCTGTGCACATAAGATGATTTCACTGCAAAAAAATTATATGAATATCAATAATAAATTCCTATGCATATGCAATATATCAATGAGACACGTAATTATTATAGATGAATATAGCAATAATCTGTATAATCTCTCTTTATCACACTGCTGACACAACAAATAGTGGTGGCCTAATGATAGATAATTTAGCACTGTGCGATAATCTGTGCAAAAATTGCTAAAAATGCGACTGTGCAAAAAAACGCTAATGCCCTGTACACACGGTCGGATTTTCTGACGGAAAAAGTGCGATCGGATTGTGTTGTCGGAAATTCCGACTTTTTCCGCTGGAATTTCCGACACACAAAGTTTGAGAGCAGGCTATAAAATTTTCCAACAACAAAATCCAATCAGTTAAATTCCGATCGTGTGTACACAAATCTGACGCACAAAGTGCCATGCATGCTCAGAATAAATTAACCACTTAAGGACCAACCTCGTTTTAGATTTTAGGTGTTTACATGTTTAAAATGGGTTTTTTTGCTAGAAAATTACTTAGAACCCCCAAATATTATATATTTTTTTTTTTCTAACACCCTAGAGAATAAAATGACAGTCAATGCAATACTTTTTTTTGCACCATATTTGCACAGCGGTCTTATAAGCGCACTTTTTTTGGAAAAAATTCACTTTTTTGAATAAAAAAATAAGACAACAGTAAAGTTAGCCCAATTGTTTTTTATAGTGTGGAATATAATGTTACGCCAAGTAAACTGATACCCAACATGTCACGCTTCAAAATTGCACCCGCTCGTGGAATGGCGTCAAACTTTTACCCTCAAAAATCTCCAAAGGCGACATTTAAAAAAATCTACAGGTTGCATGTTTTGTGTTACAGAGGAGGTCTAGGGCTAGAATTATTGCTCTTGCTCTACTTGCTACTCACGTATGCGTTCACTTCTGCGCGTGAGCTCGTTGGGACGGTGGTTTTTAAACATTTTTTTTTATTTTTATTATTTACTTTACATGATTTTATTTATTTTTACACTGTTTTGAAAAAAAAAATAAATTGTGTCACTTTTATTCCTATTACAAGGAATGTAAACATGACACATGACAGGACCTCTTAAATATGAGATCTGGGGTCAAAAAGACCTCAGATCTCATATTTACACTAAAATGCAATAAAAAAAGAAAAAAAGAAAAAGTAATTTAAAAAAATGACATTGAAAAAATGTGCCTTTAAGAGGCGTGGGGCGGAAGTGACGTTTTGACGATTGCTTCCGCCCAGCAGTGTCATGGAGACGAGTGGGGGCCATCTTAGCCTCACTCATCTCCAGGCACAGAAGGGAGATGGACGCAATCTCCTCCGCCACTACCGACGGCTCCGGTAAGCGCCGGATGGCACCGGATCGCGGCGGGAGGGGGGGCCCTCTCCCGCCACTGATAAAAGTATTCTCATGGCGAATCCGCCGCAGGGACCACTTTTATCTGAAAGCCAACCGCCGCACGAAAATGGGGATACCGGGGTTATGGCAGCTAAAAAAGCAGCTAAAAAAGTGTCAAAAAAAGTTAAAATGACAGGAGACAGTTTTTGATAATTACTTTATTTTAAAAAAAGTGTCCCGTGATGTCCATCCATCTTCAATCACAGCACCGATGGTTCTGTTAAAAGGCAACTCTGGCAAAGCTCCAATTATTGGTGCTGCGGAGTCACCGGAAGTGACGTGGTTGGAGATTTTGGTGAGTTGGAGTTTTTGGCAGCACACCAGCCCTTTATCTTTTGTTTGTGGCCTTTTTAAATACTTATGTTATAAAAGAAAAACACACCTTTTACATTCAGCTGCTTTCCACCAGATACACAAAATGCTTGTTTGGTAAAAAATAATTAGTTCTGAAAGCTTTTTCTGTTGAAATACATCTAAAGGTATTGTATTCATTTGTGCACCTGTGTCCAATTTAAACTTGATATGCTTAGTTTTTTTCCCTACTTCAAGGCTTGTGATGACTTGATCGGGCTGATTTTTTTTTTGTGGTTACTGTTACAAAGGAAAATTGTTTATTAACAGTTCTAATTTTTTAGTTGATAAACCACTTAAATCTGCATTAGATGCTGTACTACATTTGCATTTGTGACACAGCTGACCTTATATGTGACAGTTTACCATCTGTGTAGATTCCCACATCTGGCACTTTTTTTTAATAGAATTTGATTTACCTCTAAAATTGTTGTTTTATCTAATTGTGAGACACACCCACTGTTGTTTAGAGACAGTCAGGACACAAGAGACATCTGCTGAATCAAAACCTTATTGCTCAACAACCAACAGCTTTAGGCTGGGTTCACACTTATGCAAATTGGATGCAGTTTTCTCCGCATCCGATTCGCATGACAGGAGAGTATGACTGGCTCTCAATGGAGCCAGTTCACACATCTCTGGGGCAGCCATGCAGTGCACTGCAGAAGGGTCCTGTGCATCTTTGGCTCAGTTTCAGGTCCGAATTCAGGCAAAACTTCAGACATGATTCACCCCTGAAATAGTGAACAGGGATGCACCGGACCCCCTGATGAGAGCCGCTTTGCAAATAGTGTGAACCCAGCCTCAGTCATACCCTTTAACCTGGAAGTCCTAATGTAATTGTAGCGCCCTGGGGTTTAGTCAGGGAGCTCCTCGCAAATGTACTTGCCAAGAGTAGTTGTCTTGGTCGATTGATAGGGATCTGTTGATTGCTCCCTAAGCTTGGCCTATGCAGAAGTAAGAGGGCAGCACAGGGTTGGGACTACAGCTTGCAGTCCAAGCAAAGGTGACGGTTCTGCCGAAGTCTCGGAGTCTGCCAATTGAGTTTGCACATATCTAAGGGTGTCCTGGCCCTAATCTTCTTTCCCCCAAAATATATAAAAAGGACTGTCAAAAGAAATAAATCCTCTTTTACATCCAAGAAGTGTCTGGCACCTAATGACTTTCACCATCTTTGCACCCACTATGCCTCACAACCAACCACATATTGAAGGATGTCAGCTATCTTTGGCCTTGGAGGTCCTCATTAGACCAAAAGAGGTAAGAGACCTTGCTACATAATATTAAATATATACTGTAAACTTGCTGATGTCTTTCTGCATTTTACAGCCTAGACACAAAATGCAATGGACATAAATGTATACCTTTACTTCTGGATGCATTTCTTGGCATAAATAACACTGTTCTTTGGTTTTGAGAGGCTACGTGTTTAAAGGCCTTTGGTGACAATAGCTTTCAATGTACAAGAGTTCCCTTGTTTTTTTTGTAAACATAGTACCTCTATCTTTGGAGCCTATACTGGTAATTATAATTATACTGGTAATTGTTGTCCTGATTTGAAATACCCCTGAAAGCTGGATCACTGGCATCAAAATAAAATAAAAAACGAATCAAAAAGATACATTTTAATGCCCCTCTTCCCTAAATCTGCGGTCACTTGACTTACCTCTCCTGAGACTTCCTTATTCTTCTATGCACAGGTGGTAAGCTTCTTCTTTGGGTATCCATTTCACTTGCTTGTATAATATGAACACTTCCTATCAGCTGTCGAGTGCCAGGGTTCTCTCAGGATCCAGATGATAGTCCACAGTTGATGAAAAGAGGGGAGAGTCAGCCGGTGTTGGCACATCTGCAATGCTGAATTACCGATCACTCGCACCCAGAAACACTGCCATGTTATGTTACACCATTCTCCCCTGGCCAGCAGGGGGAGACCTAAAGTCAAGCAAGCTCATAAACATCTGTACAGATCGCTGAGAATTCTGGGAGTTGTAGTTTGAGACAGGAGCCACATAATGGGACAAATAGACTCCTTACACTACAGATCCCAATAGGCACTGTGCAGTAGGAAGAGGAGTGGAGAGATGATTTTCATTAAACTGCCCGGGAAAGTTCTTCCTCTTGGCAATGAGAGAGAGAGCAGCTCTGTCTGGATATTCGCCTGCCAGCAGGAGACCATACCACCATACCAGCAGAGATTCGATCCCAAGACTGGAAGTGAGGGTATCTGGGGACAGTGCAGAATCGCCCACATCACAGCATCTGCACCACAGCTGCAGGGATCCTGGAGCACCAGTTCACCCTCTGCTTTCCACAGCTGATCACTGGAGGCTTTTGGGGAGAGACCAAAGGGGCCCACCCTTCTACAGCGAGAGGTCACCACAGCATCCAGGAACTGGTGGGTAGGCTATTTGCCCATTGCTGATACTGCTAGCAGAGACCGACCCACTGAGAGCGGGACACCAAGTGTACCTGATCCACACTACACTCTATACCTCACTTACCCCAAACCCTGACTGCACCCAACCCTATATCACATTATACCGAACCTTTACCGCACCTTAACCAGATCTACCCTGAACCTGTGCCGATGCTTTACCATACCAATGCTGCATGCAGGTTAACTGGGACTGTCACTAAGTGCACCAATGCCTTGAAAGGGCCCCAGCATTAGCTGGCAGAAGAACAACCCAGAGGACTGCCCCTCCTGTAGTAATTATTTTGCAAACCCCTTTTGTTCTCCTTGCCCTTCGCTACCATCATACTTTACCTTTGGACAGTGCGTACCGAATTTGTCCAGACTAGCAAAGCCACCATAAATGCTCCCTAGCAGTATAGTTCCAGCACTCGGTAGATTAAACTTTACTACTGCTCACTGCGACAATTGATGTTGCCTTCTACTGTTTTTTTTTTATCTTGGCACCAAAAGTCATCCTATGCCTAGTCCCTCCTAGTAACCACTTTGTATGAAGTGGATTTGCTAAATTGTGGTATTACCATTGTTAATCAATTTTTTTCTTTAATAGATACCAACCATATTGGGTGACAATACTACCTGGTTTGATGCCTGTTTTCTTTGACATAGCACTATAGGGTAATAAGTATTCATTTCAGTGAATTCCTGTGATATTGTATGTTTGTACACTCAACCTGGTCTGCCAAAGGGACTGAGGTTTTTGAGAAGGTTGACGCAAAGAACAGAGTACCCATCCTATCCAGCGGCTCTTACAGGAGTAGCACTACACATAGAATAATAAAAAATGATACACAACACTCCTGTAACATTACTCCCTAAAACATAATAGGAATCCAAATATTGGTGATGCGTTGATGTGTGTTGATGTGGCAACACAGTTGCACACGTATGACTTAATAGTCATACTCACTAAATGTCAGCACATTCAGCTGAATTAATCTTGCTAGCAGCAAAATAAAAATATCACTGTATTGTGTAGCAAACTGTCTCTTGGGTGGAAGCTATTCCTACAATATGACTTACTGCACCATGTCATTTGTAGTCTTTGTAAGTATTTGAAAACTAAGGACAAATGCAGTCAATCTACAGTAACTTTGTTATCACTTATTAAACACAAGTAACACATACACATTGTTTTGAGGGCAAACAATGCTTCTTTTTTGTACTATTGTCCTTTATTTATTTTAAAACAAGTGTTACTATAGACAAAAATCACAAATTTTATTCAGTGAAATGTCCTCTTTATTATTACATCAAAATGCTGTTTATGATCAAAAGCATGGTGAATTTATTTTCACATGAAATTAAGCCTTTTATTTTGAGGAAAGGAAATGAAAAATGCATTGCTCCTCCCCAAAAGATCACATTTTGTGAAAAAAAAAAAAATAGATTGAGAAGGCAGAGAGAGGAAGGCATTTCTAAGGTCTGGTTAGGTCACTAGAAAAGCAGAGGTTAAATTTAAAGCTCAACTACAGGCCTGTGATAAAAATAGTTGACGATAGCAACCTTCCTGCATATACAGTATCTTAAAAGTGAGTACACCCCTCACATTTTTGTAAATATTTTATTATATCTTTTCATGTGACAACACTGAAGAAATGACACTTTGCTACAATGTAAAGTAGTGAGTGTACAGCTTGTATAACAGTGTAAATTTGCTGTCCCCTCAAAATACCTCAATATACTGCCATTAATTTCTAAACTGCTGGCAACAAAAGAGAGTACACCCCCTAAGTGAAAATGTCCAAATTGGGCCTAATCAAACCTCCCCAGTGTTACAAGGTCTCAGGTGTGAATGGGGAGCAGGTGTGTTAAATGTGGTGTTATCGCTCTCACTCTCTCATACTGGTCACTGGAAGTTCAGCGGGACACCTCATGGCAAAGAACTCTCTGAGGTTCTAAAAAAAAAATGTTGCTCTACCAAGACCCTGAAACTGAGCTTCAGCACGGTGGCCAAGACCATACAGCAGTTTAACAGGACAGGTTCCACTTAGAACAGGCCTCGCCATGGTCAACCAAAGAAGTTGAGTGCACATGCTCAGCATCATATCCAGTAAGCTGTCTTTGGGAAATAGATGTATGAGTGCTGCCAGTATTGCTGCAGAGGTTGAAGGGGTGGGGGGTCAGCCTGTCAGTGCTCAGACCATACGGCACATACTGCACCCAATTGGTCTGCATGGCTCTCATCCCAGAAGGAAGCCTCTTCTAAAGATGATGCACAAAAAAGCCTGCAAACAGTTTACTGAAGACAAGCAGACTAAGGACATGGATTACTGGAACCATGTCCTGTGGTCTGATGAGACCAGGATAAACTTATTTGGTTCATATGGTGTCAAGTGTGTATGGGGGCAACCAGATGAAGAGTACAAAGACAAGTGTGTCTTGCCTACAGTCAAGCATGGTGGTGGGAGTTTCATGGTCTGCCAATATGTACTGTGACATACTGAACAAGAAGAATGATTCCCCTCCCTTCAGAGACTGGGCCACAGGGCAGTGTTCCAACATGATAACGACCCCAAACACACCTTCAAAATGACCATTGCCTTGCTAAAGAAGCTGAGGGTAAGGGTGATGGACTGGCCAAGCATTTCTCCAGACTTAAACCTTATTGAGCATCTGTGGGGCATCCTGAAACAGAAGATGGAGGAGTGCAAGGTCTCTAACATCCACCAACTCCGTGATGTCATCATGGAGGAGTGGAAGAGGACTCCAGTGGCAACCTGTGAAGCTCTGGTGAACTCCATGCCC
This sequence comes from Aquarana catesbeiana, assembly GCF_042186555.1. Lineage (NCBI taxonomy): Eukaryota > Metazoa > Chordata > Amphibia > Anura > Ranidae > Aquarana > Aquarana catesbeiana. Next base: position 596,248,302 of record NC_133325.1, on the reverse strand, counting down.
AGGAGGGTTAAGGAAGTGCTGGAAAATAATGGTGTTCACACAAAATATTGACACTTTAGGCCCAATTTGGAAATTTTCACTTAGGAGTGTACTCACTTTTGTTGCCAGCTGTTTAGACATTATTGGCTGTGTGTTGAGTTATTTTGAGGGGGCAGATTTTACACTGTTTACAAGCTGTGCACTCACTAATTTACATTGTAGCAAAGTGTTATTTCTTCAGTGTTGTCACATGAAAAAATATAATAAAACACCTCTGACCCCTGGGTGAGAAGCCTTGTCTCCTACACTGGTTGCTGTCTCCAAATTGGGAACTCTTAGCTATCCTCAGCTTGAGTATATAGTGACCCTGCACACCTGTGTATAGGCTGCAGGCACCTGGTAAAATCCAGACACAGGATTGAATGTTCCGATCCACAACTACAGAAAACCAAAGACACGGCTTTCTCCTCTCAGAAGCAACAGTCTGGAACCTTAAATTAACCCTTAATGCGAATCCTATGTCATATTCTTCTATTCTTCTTCATTTCTACAGTGACAGGGTCTCCCTCTGTCACATTACACCCCCATCCCCCCATGTTGGCAAACTCCTCATGTTGGCATTCCTATGCCAGTGACCAGTGACCATCTAACTTAATCAATTTCTGCCTGTCACTACCTTTCCTCTTACCTTTAAAAGGGAACTCTGCTCTACAGGATTTAATTAGACTTTCCCAAGTGTTCTTTCTGGTGTGCTTCCACAAGCACTTTTTCTGACACCTTAGGCTCCTACTTGTCCTTCTACCAACCCTTCTACCTTTTGGTTTTGGGGTCCTAGAGAAACTTTCACTTTCCTGGTGTATTCTGGCTTTCTTACTGCCTTTCCCCAACCTTCTGTCCTGCAGTTGTTGGGAACCTCCTGTGCCTAACCCAGAACAACTTTACTTCTCATTTGTACTAACCTCAATCACTCTTGGTGTACTTTTGGGTTCATTAACCCTTTTGTGGTTACCTGTGGCAACCAAAATCTCATTTACAATACCATTTCATATTGGTTCCCACATTTCCCTGTTGCAGTTACCAACACTGTTGGCATTTTCTGTCAGAGCATCTCCAGGCATCTTAATTTGTAACTCTTTGTGGTTGATGGACAGAATCCCTGCTACTGCCACGTCTGTTCTGAGCTCTTCCTTTATATGAGGTTTAGCAGGTGAGACGGTATATGCGCCATGTACCAATCACTGCTCAGCAACACCTCGGATGGCTCTAGCAGGAATGCTCCTCATCACATCATCAGATGGAGACACCTCTAACATACCTCTCATTTCTGACTTCTCTAGCAGTTCTCTTGAGCGTCTTCTGCACAAAACAGCACTCTCGTGGGGAACCATGAGACCACTTTTTTTCATACAATTAACCAACACTGTAGTAACCAGTTCTAATTTTGACCAACAACGGATATTACCGCCTGTACTATCTGGCTCCACTGATACTCCACAGTACCAGCTTGTCCGTCTGCAGCAGAGACACCCAGGTGTACAGCAACACTGTTTTCATTAATTCCAGCTTTTCCACTGAGGTATGTGTGAAGTCTATACATCCCAGGTCTAAACACAAGACTTTCTTAAGCCTCGTACACACGATCAGATTTTGAGAATGTCCGTTCTTTGTTGCATGCTAGTCTCATGTCGAAAGTGAAGAGGTTACTCACCATTAGGGATGAGCCCCCCCCCCCCTCGGTTCGGTTCGCACCAGAACCTGCGAACGGACTGAAAATTTGTACGAACGTTAGAACCCCATTGACGTCTATGGGACTCGAATGTTCAAAATCAAAAGTGCTCATTTTAAAGGCTAATTTGCATGGTATTGTCCTAAAAAGGGTTTGGGGACCCGGGTCCTGCCCCAGGGGACATGTATGTATATGTCATTTTTAAAGGAAAAAAGTCATTTAAAACTGCTTGCGGCTTTAATGTATTGTCGAGTCCTGGCAATATGGATGAAAATCAGTGGGATAAATGGCATGGGTACCCCCAAGTCCATTACCACGCCCTTTGGGTCTTGTATGGATATTAAGGGGAACCCCGCACCCAAATTAAAAAAAGGAAAGGTGTGGGGCCCCTGGCCCTATATACTCTGAACAGCAGTATAAAGGCGGTGCAAACAAGACAGGGACTGTAGGTTTGTTGTTAAGTAGAATCTGTTTGTAATTTTGAACTGGTACATTTTTAACGTGTTTAGCGCCAGCCAAAAAAATCTATTTTAAGCTTTTTGGAAAACCTAGGGAAGGGTTATCACCCCTGTGACATTTGCTTTGCTGTCTGTGCTCCTCTTCAGAAGATTTCACCTCATTTTTTGTCCCAATGACAAATGTTTTTTGAAAATTTGGGGTTTTTTGTGAAACAAGGATTGGTGATAAAGCATCAGTGGAAAGGAGAAATGTTTTTCCCATATTAACTCTTACAGGAGAGAATTTCCCTTCCTAGGGGTAGATTTCATCTCACTTCCTGTTGTCTCCTTCCTTTTGCAAGTAGGAGTCATTTGTAAGTTGGATGTTTGAAAGTAGGGGCCTGCCCTATATACTCAGCATAAATTTGGGCCTTAGGTGTTGTTGTGGCCACAACACTGTAAGCCCTCAAAGGGCCCTGCTGTGAAATATTAGATCAAGAATTTTAATTATGTGCCCCTGTTGAACAGGGGCAGAAAAATTGGGCCTTTGGTGGTGGTGGTGGTGCTGGTGCTACAACACTGTAAGTCCTCACAGATACTCTTGGTGGGCACAGAAATGGGCCCTGCTGTGAAATATTAGATCAAGAATTCTAATTACATGTCCCTGTTGAACAGGGGCTGAAAAATTGGGCCTTAGGCACTGGTGCTGGTGCCACAACACTGGAACCCCTCACAGATACTCTAGTTGGAGCGCAGAAACTAGCCCTGCTGCAAAGAATTGCATCAAAAATTGTAATTACACGCCCCTGTTGAACAGGGGCTGAAAAATTGGGCCTTAGGCACTGGTGCTGGTGCCACAACACTGCAACCCCTCACAGATACTCTAGTTGGAGCACAGGAACTAGCCCTGCTGCAAAGAATTGCATCAAAAATTGTAATTACACGCCCCTGTTAAACAGGGGCTGAAAAATTGGGCCTTAGGCACTGGTGCTGGTGCCACAACACTGCAACCCCTCACAGATACTCTAGTTGGAGCGCAGGAACTAGCCCTGCTGCAAAGAATTGCATGAAAAATTGTAATTACATGCCCCTGTTAAACAGGGGCTGAAAAATTGGGCCTTAGGCACTGGTAGCGGGACTGGCGGTGCCCAGAACCAAAAATGTTCTTACAAGCTATCATCATGATCATTGAGGAGGAAGAGGATAATTACTCAGTATAACAGGATAGTCACTCAGCATCAGCATAGGCAGTCTTTGAAGGGATCTGACATTTAAAAAAAATGTATTCGGTTACATCAGCATCAGGTGCTTGGTAGCTGCTGGTGATCCAAGACTGATTCATTTTTATGAAGGTCAGTCGATCGACCGAGTCGGTGGACAGACGCACCCTGTGATCGGTTACAAAGCCTCCAGCAGCACTGAATGTGCGTTCCGAAAGAACGCTGGATGCAGGACAGGCCAGTAGCTCAATTGCATACTGTGCAAGCTCTGGCCAGTGATCCATCCTCAAGACCCAGTAACCCAGAGGATTTTCGGTGGGAAAGGTGTCCAAGTCAGATCTTGCCCCTAGGTATTCCTGCACCATGTAAAACAGACGCTGGCGATGGTTGCTGGAACCGATCACACCTGTTGGCTGCGGACTAAAAAATTGTCTGAATGCATCGGTCAGACGGCCACCTTCTCCACCACTCCTTCTTTGACTGACCGAAGCCTCAGCAACACGTTGTCCAGAAACAGGAGTTTGTAACCTCCCAGTCTCTGGGAACGTGTAGCACAGACCTTTCTGCAAGGCCTCCCGAAGATGTTTCATCCTCTGCTCCCTCTGCGATGGCAAGATAAGGTCCGCAACCTTACCCTTGTAACGTGGATCAGGGAGGGTTGCCAGCCAGTAACGATCCCCCTCCTTGATACCACGAATACGAGGATCCTTCCGCAGGCTTTGTAGGATCAGGGAGGCCATGCAGCGTAGGTTTGCTGAGGCATTCGGTCCGGAGTCCTCTGGGTCACTAAGGACGACATGATCCGCAGCCACCTCCTTCCAGCCACGTACAAGTCCATGTGTTTCTTGGGACTGTAAATGATCCCTTAAAGACTGCTGCTGATGCTGAGTGCTAGGCTCCACCTCCATACTGACACAATCCTCCTCCTCCTCTGTGATCGGCGGGCACGCAGGAACACTGTCTGGATAAAGGGGGCCTTGAGAGCTAAGGAAGTCCTCCTCTTCCTGCCTCTGTTCTGCCTCAAGTGCCCTGTGCCCTGTCCATTATTCCACACTAGGGATGAGCTTCGTGTTCGAGTCGAACCCATGTTCGACTCGAACATCGGCTGTTCGATCGTTCGCCGAATTGCGAACGATATGGGCCGTTCGCGCCAAATTCGTGTGGCGCGTCACAGCCCATAATTCACTGCGGCATTGCAGTGCATTGCTTGCTGATGATTGGCCAAGCATGCACTATGACCCGCATGCTTGGCCAATCACAGCGCCGCCTTAACAGAGAGCCATAATTGGCCAAAGCCAAGGAGGCTTTGGCCAATTATGGCTCAGGGGATTTAGTACACGCCCCACACTATATAAGGCCGCCTGCACGGCGGCCCTGTGCAGTGTGTTCCGGTGTGCTTAGAGAGAGAGAGAGACAGTGTCATTTCATTTGAGTTAGCTAGATTAGGCAGGACAGTCAGTCAGTTAGCTGCACTTAAAGTGTATTGTGTATATATATGCATCCCAGGTGTTGCATATATATATATATATATACACTGTATTCAGTTTAGCTAGATCCGTTCCTGTTATCTTCTAGACTATTTACATTTAGTGCAGTGCGTCCTGCTCACAGTGTTCAGCTAGATCCGTTCCTGTTATATTCCTACTGACAGGCAGGCTTGTCTTGTTACAGTATTTTGAAGAAAATTACTGGTGTTCTTTTGATCCTATTAGTACCACAGTCAGGCAGCTAGACTATTTACATTTAGTGCAGTGCGTCCTGCTCACAGTGTTCAGCTAGATCCGTTCCTGTTATCTTCTTACTGACAGGCAGGCTTGTCTTGTTACAGTATTTTAAAGAAAATTACTGGTGTTCTTTTGATCCTATTAGTACCACAGTCAGGCAGCTAGACTATTTACAGTTAGTGCAGTGCGTCCTGCCCACAGTGTTCTGCTAAACCTACAAGTAAGTGGGGTGCGTCCTGCTCACAGTGCTCAGCTAAACCTACAAGTTAGTGGGGTGCGTCCACCTCACAGTGTTCAGCTAAACCTACAAGCTAGTGGGGTGCGTCCTGCTCACAGTGTTCAGCTAGATCCGTTTCTGTTATCTTCTTACTGACAGGCAGGCTTGTCTTGTTACAGTAAATACAGCTACCTGAAGAAAATTGCTGGTGTTCTTTTGATCCTATTAGTACCACAGTCAGGCAGCTAGACTATTTACAGTTAGTGCAGTGCGTCCTGCTCACAGTGTTCTGCTAAACCTACAAGTTAGTGGGGTGCGTCCTGCTCACAGTGTTCAGCTAAACCTACAAGTTAGTGGGGTGCGTCCACCTCACAGTGTTCAGCTAAACCTACAAGCTAGTGGGGTGCGTCCTGCTCACAGTGTTCAGCTAGATCCGTTCCTGTTATCTTCTTACTGACAGGCAGGCTTGTCTTGTTACAGTAAATACAGCTACCTGAAGAAAATTGCTGGTGTTCTTTTGATCCTATTAGTACCACAGTCAGGCAGCTAGACTATTTACAGTTAGTGCAGTGCATCCTGCTCACAGTGTTCTGCTAAACCTACAAGTTAGTGGGGTGCGTCCTGCTCACAGTGTTCAGCTAAACCTACAAGTTAGTGGGGTGCGTCCACCTCACAGTGTTCAGCTAAACCTACAAGCTAGTGGGGTGCGTCCTGCTCACAGTGTTCAGCTAGATCCGTTCCTGTTATCTTCTTACTGACAGGCAAGCTTGTCTTGTTACAGTATTTTAAAGAAAATTGCTGGTGTTCTTTTGATCCTATTAGTACCACAGTCAGGCAGCTAGACTATTTACAGTTAGTGCAGTGCGTCCTGCTCACAGTGTTCTGCTAAACCTACAAGTTAGTGGGGTGCGCCCTGCTCACAGTGTTCAGCTAAACCTACAAGTTAGTGGGGTGCGTCCACCTCACAGTGTTCAGCTAAAGCTACCTGTAGAAGGTTGGTGGTGTTCTCATACTACAGGCAGGCAGTTGATTTTGCTAGCTGCAGTATCAGTACATATATATATATATATCCCAGCTTAGTGCAGCTACAGGCCATTAGTATGTCTGGAAGGCCAAGAAGGAGAGGCAGACAGTCACAAGCCAATAAGAGAGGGCAAGCAGGCTCTGTGTCTAGTGCTGGTCGTGGAGACGGTGCATCCTCATCAGCACGTGGCCATGGGACACGCTTGGCCTTTTTTTCGGCAGCTGGCCATGTTGAGCCGCAACATGCGGAAGACTTGGTCGAGTGGATGACCAAGCCGTCCTCATCCTCCTCATCCTCTCTCACCCATGCCCAGGGTACTTTGTCTGGCAAAGCAGCGGCCTCTTCCCTTGGCTCAATGTCATCAGTGACTCCTTCCCTAGCCCCACCATGTCCTCCTGAGGAGTCCCTCGAACTGTTTGACCACAGTGTTGGGTACATGCTCCAGGAGGATGCCCAGCGTTTGGAAGGCTCTGATGATGATACTGAGCTCGATGAAGGCAGTAACACGAGCACGGACAGAGGGGGTGCCCAAGAAGGACAGCAATCTGGCAGTCATGCTCCCCCTGCTGCAGCATACTGCCAGGTTTGCTCCAGTGATGAGGAGGGAGGGGATGATGAGGTCACTGACTCAACGCGGGTGCCTGATAGGAGAGAGGAGGAGGAGGAGGCGGCACATCACCAATGAGGCAGGATGCCCTCCAGGGGCCAGCCTAAGGGCAGCACATTGACTGCATCACACCCCAAAGCTCCACATGTGCAGGGCGCTGCAGTCTCTGCGCGTTATTCAAAAAGTTCTTTGGTGTGGGCCTTTTTTGAGACGAGTGCATCAGATCGCACCGCTGCTATTTGCAACATATGTCTCAAGCGTATCTCGCGTGGCCAAAACATCTCCCGCTTGGGTACCACATGCTTGACCAGACATATGTTGACCTGCCATGCAGTTCGTTGGCAAGCGTATCTAAAAGACCCACACCAAAGAACAAAGAGGACCTCTGCTTGCTCCTCATCAGCTGAGATTTCCAACCCCACTAGACCTTCAGTCCTCTCTGAGACCTGCACTGAGAGGAATGAAGGTGTAGAATTAGGTGTGTCACAGCCACGTACTTGTGGGCAATCTGATTTTGGTACACCGACGTCAGATTGTACCAGGCAAATTTCCCTGCCCCAGCTGCTGCACCGCCGAAAGAAGTTTGCTCCCAGCCATCCACATGCCCAACGGTTGAATGCTAGCTTGGCAAAATTGCTAGCACTTCAACTGCTGCCTTTTCAGTTGGTAGACTCTGCCCCCTTCCGTGAGTTTGTGGAATGTGCGGTTCCTCAGTGGCAGGTACCCAAACGCCACTTTTTCTCACGGAAGGCAATTCCGGCTCTCTACCAGCATGTGGAAGGCAATGTCCATGCCTCGCTGGACAGGGCGGTCAGCGGTAAGGTGCATATTACCGCTGACTCATGGTCCAGCAGGCATGGACAGGGACGTTACCTAAGTTTCACGGCGCATTGGGTGACTCTGCTGGCAGCTGGGAAGGATGCAGGACAAGGTGCAGTAGTGTTGGAGGTTGTTCCGCCACCACGCCTCCAAAATGCTAATGATTGTGACACACCTCTCTCCTCCACCCCCTCCTCTTCTTCTTCCTCCATGGCCTCTTCCTCGGAACCAGCGGTGCTCCGTAGTCGTTCAAGGGGCTACGCAAGTACGCAGGCCAAAAGATGCCATGCGGTGCTTGAGCTGGTGTGCTTGGGGGACAGGAGCCACACTGGGGCAGAGGTTCTGTCAGCTCTGCAGGGGCAGGTTCAGAGGTGGTTGACGCCACGCCAACTTAAGGCAGGAATGGTGGTTTGCGACAATGGCACCAACCTCCTCTCTGCCCTCCGACAGGGACAAATGACCCATGTGCCCTGTTTGGCTCACGTCCTTAACTTGGTGGTGCAGCGTTTCTTGGGCAGGTACCCGGGCTTACAGGATGTCCTGAGGCAGGCCAGGAAAGTCTGTGTGCATTTCCGCCGGTCATATAATGCCAGTGCTCGGCTGACGGACCTCCAAAAGGAGTTTAACCTGCCCAAGAACCGCCTAATCTGTGACATGCCCACCAGGTGGAACTCAACGTTGGCCATGCTGCAGCGGCTGCACACGCAGCAGAGGGCCATCAATGAGTACCTGTGCGACTATGGCACCAGGACAGGGTCAGGGGAGCTTGTTTTTTTTTCCCCACGCCAGTGGGCCATGATCAGGGATGCATGCACTGTCCTGTCACCATTTGAGGAGGCCACGAGGATGGTGAGCAGTGACAGTGCATGCATCAGTGACACTGTCCCCCTTGTCCACCTGTTGGAGCACACGCTGCGTGGAATAATGGACAGGGCACTTGAGGCAGAACAGAGGCAGGAAGAGGAGGACTTCCTTGGCTCTCAAGGCCCCCTTTATCCAGACAGTGTTCCTGCGTGCCCGCCGATCACACAGGAAGAGGACGAGGAGGAAGAGGAGGAGGAGGAAGATTATGTCAGTATGGAGGTGGAGCCTGGCACTCAGCATCAGCAGCAGTCTTTAAGGGATCAGTCCCAAGAAACACATGGACTTGTACGTGGCTGGGAGGAGGTGGCTGCGGACCATGTCGTCCTTAGTGACCCAGAGGACTCCGGACCGAATGCCTCAGCAAACCTACGCTGCATGGCCTCCCTGATCCTGCAAAGCCTGCGTAAGGATCCTCGTATTCGTGGTATCAAGGAGAAGGACCAATACTGGCTGGCAACCCTCCTTGATCCACGTTACAAGGGTAAGGTTGCGGACCTTATCTTGCCATCGCAGAGGGAGCAGAGGATGAAACATCTTCGGGAGGCCTTGCAGAAAGGTCTGTGCAACGCGTTCCCAGAGACTAAGAGGTTACAAACTCCTGTTTCTGGACAACGTGTTGCTGAGGCTTCGGTCAGTCAAAGAAGGAGCGGTGGAGAAGGTGGCCGTCTGACCGATGCGTTCAGACAATTTTTTGGTCCGCAGCCCCAAGGTATGATCGGTTCCAGCAACCATCGCCAGCGTCTGTTTTACATGGTGCAGGAATACCTAGGGGCAAGATCTGACTTGGACACCTTTCCCACCGAAAATCCTCTGGGTTACTGGGTCTTGAGGATGAATCACTGGCCAGAGCTTGCACAGTATGCAATTGAGCTACTGGCCTGTCCTGCATCCAGCGTTCTTTCGGAACGCACATTCAGTGCTGCTGGAGGCGTGGTAACCGATCACAGGGTGCGTCTGTCCACTGACTCGGTCGATCGACTGACCTTCATAAAAATGAATGAGTCTTGGATCACCACCAGCTACCAAGCACCTGATGCTGATGTAACCGAATAATTTTTTTTGAAATCTCAGATCCCTTCAAAGACTGCCTATGCTGATGCTGAGTGACTATCCCTGAGTAATTATCCTCTTCCTCCTCAATCATCACGCTGATAGCTTGTAAGAACATTTTTGGTTCTGGGTGCCACCACCAGTGCCTAAGGCACAATTTTTCAGCCCCTGTTTAACAGGGGCGTGTAATTACGATTTTTGATGCAATACTTTGCAGCAGGGCTCGTTCCTGCATTCCAACTAGAGTGTCTGTGAGGGGTTGCAGTGTTGTGGCACCAGCACCAGTGCCTAAGGCCCAATTTTTCAGCCCTTGTTTAACAGGGGCGTGTAATTACAATTTTTGATGCAATACTTTGCAGCAGGGCTCGTTCCTGCATTCCAACTAGAGTGTCTGTGAGGGGTTGCAGTGTTGTGGCACCAGCACCAGTGCCTAAGGCCTAATTTTTCAGCTCCTGTTCAACAGGGGCATGTAATTACAATTCTTGATCTAATATTTCACAGCAGAGCCCTGTGAGGGCTTACAGTGTTGTGGCCACAGCAACACCTAAGGCCCAAATTTCTGCTGAGTATATAGGGCAGGACCCTACTTTCAAACAACTAACTTACAAACGACTCCTACTTGCAAACGGAAGGAGACAACAGGAAGTGAAATCTACCCCTAGGAAGGGAAATTCTCTCCTGTAAGAGTTAATATGGGAAAAACATTTCTCCTTTCCACTGATGCTTTCCAATCCATTGGGACAAAAAGTGAGGTGAAATCTTCTGAAGAGGAGGAAAGACAGCAAAACAAATGTCACAGGGGTGATAACCCTTCCCTATGTTTTCCAAAAAGCTTAAAAAAGATTTTTTGGCTGGAGCTAAACACGTTAAAAATGTACCCGTTCAAAATTACAAAGAGATTCTACTTAACAACAAACCTACAGCCTGTATACTGCTGTTCAGAGTATACAGGGCCTGGTGGCCCCACACCTTTCCTTATTTTAATTTGGGTGTGGGGTTCCCCTTAATATCCATACAAGACCCAAAGGGCCTGGTAATGGACTGGGGGGTACCCATGCCGTTTGTCTCACTGATTTTCATCCATATTGCCAGGACCCGACATTACATTAAACCCGCAAGCAGTTTTAAATGAGATTTTTTCCTTTAAAAATGACATTTGGTGCAGGGACTGTTCTAAACACGGGAAACACGCGTCACTTTACAGGCATACTATAGACACCCCTCAGGTACGATATTTAAAGGAATATTTCACTTTTTTTTTTACTTTAAGCATCATTAAAATCACTGCTCCCGAAAAAACGGCCGTTTTTAAAAGTTTTTTTGCATTGATACATGTCCCCTGGGGTAGGACCCGGGTCCCCAAACCCTTTTTAGGACAATACCATGCAAATTAGCCTTTAAAATGAGCACTTTTGATTTTGAACGTTCGAGTCCCATAGACGTCAATGGGGTTCTAACGTTCGTGTGAACTTTCGGTCCGTTCGCAGGTTCTGGTGCGAACCGAACCGGGGGGTGTTCGGCTCATCCCTATTCCACGCAGCGTGTGCTCCAACAGGTGGACAAGGGAGACAAGGGGGTTGAGTTTCACCTGGTGGGCAAGTCACAGATTAGGCGGTTCTTGGGCAGGTTAAATTCCTTTTGGAGGTCTGCCAGCCGAGCACTGGCATTATATGACCGGCGGAAATGCACACAGACTTTCCTGACCTGCCTCAGGACATCTTGTACCTGCCCAAGAACTGCTGCACCACCAAGTTAAGGACGTGAGCCAAACAGGGCACATGGGTCATTTGTCTCTGTCGGAGGGCGGAGAGGAGGTTGGTGCCATTGTCGCAAATCACCGTTTCTGCCTTAAGTTGGCGTGGCGTCAACCACCTCTGAACCTGCCCCTGCAGAGCTGACAGAACCTCTGCCCCAGTGTGGCTCCTGTCCCCCAAGCACACGAGCTCAAGCACCGCATGGCATCTTTTGGCCTGCGTACTTGAGTAGCCCCTTGAACGCCTACGGAGCACCACTGGTTCCGAGGACAAAGCACAGGAAGAGGCCATGGAGGAAGAAGAAGAGGAGGGGGTGGAGGAGAGGGGTGTGTCAGAATCAGTAGTGGCATTTTGGAGGCGTGGTGGCGGAACAACCTCCAACAGTAACTTGTCCTGCATCCTTCCCAGCTGCCAGCAGAGTCACCCAATGCGCCGTGAAACTTAGGTAACGTCCCTGTCCATGCCTGCTGGACCATGAGTCAGCGGTAATATGCACCTTACCTCTGACCGCCCTATCCAGCGAGGCATGGACATTGCCTTCCACATGCCGGTAGAGAGCTAGAATCACCTTCCGTGAGAAAAAGTGGCGTTTAGGTACCTGCCACTGAGGAACCGCACATTCCACAAACTCACGGAAGGGGGCAGAGTCTACCAACTGAAAAGGTAGCAGTTGAAGTGCTAGCAATTTTGCCAAGCTAGCATTCAACTGCTGGGCATGTGGATGGCTGGGAGCGAACTTCGGTGCAGCAGCTGGGGCAGGAAAATCTGCCTGGTACAATCTGACGTTGGTGTACTGAAAGCAGATTGCCCACAATTACTTGGCTGTGACCTTCATTCCTCTCAGTGCAGGTCTCAGAGAGGACTGAAGGTATAGTGGGGTTGGAGATCTCAGCTGATGAGGAGCAAGGAGAGGTCCTCTTTGTTCTTTGGTGTGGGTCTTTTAGATACGCTTGCCAATGAACTGCATGGCAGGTCAACATATGTCTGGTCAAGCATGTGGTGCCCAAGCGGGAGATGTTTTGGCCATGCGAGATACGCTTGAGACATATGTTGCAAATAGCAGCAGTGCGATCTGATGCACTCATCTCAAAGAAGGCTCACACCAAAGAACTTTTGGAATAACGTGCAGAGACAGCAGCGCCCTGCACATGCAGAGCTTTGCGGTGTGATGCAGTCAGTGTGTTGCCCTTAGGCTGGCCCCTGGAGGGCATCCTGCCTCATTGGTGATGTGCCTCCTCCTCCTCTCTCCTATTGGGCACCCACGTTGAGTCAGTGACCTCATCATCCCCTCCCTCTTCATCACTGGAGCAAACCTGGCAGTATGCTGCAGCAGGGGGAGCATGACTGCCAGATTGCTGTCCTTCTTGGGCACCCCCTCTGTCTGTGCTCACGTTACTGCCTTCATCTAGCTCAGTATCATCATCAGAGCCTTCTAAACGCTGGGCATCCAACTGGAGCATGTACCCAACACTGTGGTCAAACAGTTCGAGGGACTCCTCAGGAGGACATGGTGGGGCTACGGAAGGAGTCACTGATGCCATTGAGCTGAGGGAAGAGGCCGCGTTGGCAGCTGCTTTGCCAGACAAAGTACCCTGAGCATAGGTGAGAGAGGATGAGGAGGATGAGGACAGCTTGGTCATCCACTCAACCAAGTCTTCCACATGTTGCGACTCAACACGGACAGCTGCCGAAAAAAAGGCCAAGCGTGTCCCACGGCCACATGCTGATGAGGATGCACCGTCTCTACGACCATCACTGTTGCCTCTAGACACAGACCCTGCTTGCCCTCTTTTATTGGCTTGTGACCGTCTGCCTCTCCTTGTTCGCCTTCCAGACATACTAATGGCCTGCAGTGAGATGTAGCTGCACTAAGCTGGGATATATATATATATATATATATATATATATATATATATTGATACTGCAGCTAGCAAAATCAACTGCCTGTCTGTAGTATGAGAACACCACCAATCTTCTACAGGTAGCTTTAGCTGAACACTGTGCAGAGGTCGCACTACACTAACGTGTAAATAATGTAGCTGCCTGCGGTAGTGATAGGATCAAGAAAACAGCACCAACCTTCTACAGATAGCTTTAGCTGAACACTGTGCAGAGGACGCACTACACTAACGTTAAAATAATGTAGCTGCCTGCGGTAGTGATAGGATCAGGAAAACACCACCAACCTTCTACAGGTAGCTTTAGCTGAACACTGTGAAGAGGACACACTACACTAACGTTAAAATAATGTAGCTGCCTGCGGTAGTGATAGGATCAGGAAAACACCACCAATCTTCTACAGGTAGCTTTAGCTGAACACTGTGCAGAGGTCACACTACACTAACATGTAAATAATGTAGCTGCCTGCGGTAATGATAGGATCAGGAAAACACCACCAACCTTCTACAGGTAGCTTCAGCTGAACACTGTGAAGAGGACACACTACACTAACGTTAAAATAATGTAGCTGCCTGCGGTAGTGATGGGATCAGGAAAACACCACCAACCTTCTACAGGTAGCTTTAGCTGAACACTGTGCAGAGGTCGCACTACACTAACTTGTAGCTTTAGCTGAACACTGTGCAGAGGTCACACTACACTAACTTGTAGCTTTAGCTGAACACTGTGAGGAGGACGCACTACACTAACTTGTAGCTTTAGCTGAACATTGTGCACTACACTAACTTGTAGCTTTAGCTGAACACTGTTCAGAGGACGCACTACACTAACTTGTAGCTTTAGCTGAACACTGTTCAGAGGACGCACTACACTAACTTGTAGCTTTAGCTGAACACTGTGCAGAGGTCGCACTACACTAACTTGTAGTTTTAGCTGAACACTGTGAGGAGGACGCACTACACTAACTTGTAGCTTTAGCTGAACACTATGAGGAGGACGCACTACACTAACTTGTAGCTTTAGCTGAACACTGTGCAGAGGTCGCACTACACTAACTTGTAGTTTTAGCTGAACACTGTGAGGAGGACGCACTACACTAACTTGTAGCTTTAGCTGAACACTATGAGGAGGACGCACTACACTAACTTGTAGCTTTAGCTGAACACTGTTCAGAGGACGCACTACACTAACTTGTAGCTTTAGCTGAACACTGTGCAGAGGTCACACTACACTAACTTGTAGCTTTAGCTGAACACTGTGCAGAGGTCGCACTACACTAACTTGTAGCTTTAGCTGAACACTGTGAGGAGGACGCACTACACTAACTTGTAGCTTTAGCTGAACACTGTGTAGAGGTCACACTACACTAACTTGTAGCTTTAGCTGAACACTGTGCAGAGGTCGCACTACACTAACTTGTAGCTTTAGCTGAACACTGTGCAGAGGTTGCACTACACTAACTTGTAGCTTTAGCTGACCACTGTGAGGAGGACGCACTACACTAACTTGTAGCTTTAGCTGAACACTGTGAGGAGGACGCACTACACTAACTTGTAGCTTTAGCTGAACACTGTGCAGAGGTCGCACTACACTAACTTGTAGCTTTAGCTGAAGACTGTGCAGAGGTCGCACTACACTAACTTGTAGCTTTAGCTGAACACTGTGCAGAGGTCGCACTACACTAACTTGTAGCTTTAGCTGAACACTGTGAGGAGGATGCACTACACTAACGTTAAAATAATGTAGCTGCCTGCGGTAGTGATAGGATCAGGAAAACACCACCAACCTTCTACAGGTAGCTTTAGCTGAACACTGTGCAGAGGTCACACTACACTAACGTGTAAATAATGTAGCTGCCTGCGGTAATGATAGGATCAGGAAAACACCACCAACCTTCTACAGGTAGCTTTAGCTGAACACTGTGCAGAGGTCGCACTACACTAACGTCTAAATAATGTAGCTGCCTGCGGTAGTGATAGGATCAGGAAAACACCACCAACCTTCTACAGGTAGCTTTAGCTGAACACTGTGAAGAGGACGCACTACACTAACGTTAAAATAATGTAGCTGCCTGCGGTAGTGATGGGATCAGGAAAACACCACCAACCTTCTACAGGTAGCTTTAGCTGAACACTGTGCAGAGGTCACACTACACTAACTTGTAGCTTTAGCTGAACACTGTGCAGAGGTCGCACTACACTAACTTGTAGCTTTAGCTGAACACTGTGAGGAGGACGCACTACACTAACTTGTAGCTTTAGCTGAAACTGTGCACTACACTAACTTGTAGCTTTAGCTGAACACTGTTCAGAGGACGCACTACACTAACTTGTAGCTTTAGCTGAACACTGTTCAGAGGATGCATTACACTAACTTGTAGCTTTAGCTGAACACTTTGCAGAGGTCGCACTACACTAACTTGTAGCTTTAGCTGAACACTGTGAGGAGGACGCACTACACTAACTTGTAGCTTTAGCTGAACACTGTGCAGAGGTAGCACTACACTAACTTATAGCTTTAGCTGAACACTGTGAGGAGGATGCACTACACTAACTTGTAGCTTTAGCTGAACACTGTTCAGAGGACGCACTACACTAACTTGTAGCTTTAGCTGAACACTGTGCAGAGGTCGCACTACACTAACTTGTAGCTTTAGCTGAACACTGTGCAGAGGTCACACTAAACTAACTTGTAGCTTTAGCTGAACACTGTGAGGAGGACGCACTACACTAACTGTAAATAGTCTAGCTGCCTGACTGTGGTACTAATAGGATCAGAAGAACACCAGCAATTTTCTTCAGGTAGCTGTAAATACTGTAACAACACAAGCCTGTCTGTCAGTAGGAAGATAATAACAGGAACGGATCTAGCTAAACTGAATACAGTGTATATATACAACACCTGGGATGCATATATATACACAATACACTGTAAGTGCAGCTAACTGATTGACTGTCCTGCCTAATCTATCTAACTTAAATCAAATGACACTGTCTCTTTGTTTCTGTCTCTCAACGCCGGAACACACACTACACAAGGCCGCCGTGCAGGCGGCCTTATATAGTGTGGGACATGTACTAAACCCCCTGAGCCATAATGCACTGCGATGCCTCAGTGAATTATGGGCTGTGATGCGCCACACAGCGAACAGACGATGTTCAAGTCGAACATGGATTCGACTCGAACACGAAGCTCATCCCTACTCACCATACGAAAATTCTCATACGACAGAATACTACTTCAGAAATGACTAGTTTTGTGTGTACTCTTTAGTTTATGAGCATGCGTAGTCTTGCGCTAACGATTATTTTTGTACGAAAACCGTACTAATTAAACGAAAATCGGATGTTGAGTTCACGTACAACAAGATTTTTTATAGTCTGCACATCAAGCATTTGTCTGATGAAAAAAACGGAATTGGCTGTCGAAAGCACCATACTAACGTTCTGAAAATCGGCAGATCATTCGTTGGACAAAATTTTACTTCCAATTTTCGTATCGTGTGTACGAGCCTTTAGGGACTCTTCCCTTACTGGCAATGTGGAGGGGCTCATTTGCTGAGACTCGAAAGGCAGAGACCTTTAACTACTTTCCGACCGCCCAACGCAGATATAATGCTGCAGGGCGGCTGCTCTGTGCTGGATCATGCATCTGATTTGTTACAGCACCAGCTGATCAGCAGGTGCCAGCCAATGATTGATTGTCAGCACCTGCTGATCAGCTCCGTCATTCAGGGAAGGGAAACACTGTCAGGCGATCTTGCTGTTTTCTTTTTTTTGCTGCAAAGCAGGGAAAAAAACTGCAATATTGCTTAGTAACAGCAGCACTTAACACACACAGTAAACATTGTTAGGCACATAGTTAACCCCTTCCTAGCCAGTGTCATTAGTACAGTGACAGTGTATAGTATTAGCACTAATCACTGTATTAGTGTCAATATTGATATCAGTGTCAGTTAGTGTACCCCCAGCCAGCATCAGCTAGTATCAGATTGTCTGCCCTACTATCACAGTCCCACTATAAGTCGCTAATCACCGCCATTACTAGTATGAGAAAAAAAACCCAGTATCTATACCAGGAGCTATAACTTTTATGCAAACCAAATAATATACGCTTATTGAGATATTTTATTACCAAAGACATGTAGCAGAATACATTTTGGCCTAAATTCACGAAAAAATTAGATTTTTGAAAATTTGTATTGAATATGTTTTATAGCAGAAAGTAAAAAATATTGTTTTTTTTCCCCCAAAACTTTGTGTCTTTTTTTTTTTATATCACAAAAAATAAAAACCCAGTGGTGATCAAATACCACCAAAAGAAAGCTCTATTTGTGTGAAAAAATTATAAAAATCTAATTTGTGTACAGTGTTGCACGACATGACCGCATAATTGTCAGTTAAAACAGCGCAGTGCCGACTAGCAAAAAATGCTCTGATCATGAAGGGAGTAAAATCTTCTGGAGGTCAAGTGGTTAAAGAGACCTCCTCCTCACTGAAGGTAACTAACAACACAGCCTGGTGCTTCCCCCAAAGTCTGATGCCTGTCTTATACTCATTTCCTCTTTTTCAGTAATAGTGATTCTCAACTCTATAAGTCATTATCAGTAGGTATGAGCTGAACACCCCCCCCCCGGGTCAGTTCGCAGCAGGACATGCAAACAAGCAAAAAATTTGTGCGAACACCATTAAAGTCTATGGGACACGAACATGAAAAACCAAAAGTGCTCATTTTAAAAGCTTATATGCAAGTTATTGTCATAAAAAGTGTTTGGGGACTCGGGTACTACCCCAGGGGCCATATATCAATGCAAAAAAAAGTTTCAAAAATGGGCGTTTTTTTCAGGAGCAATGATTTAAATAATGCTTAAAGTGAAACAATAAAAATGTAATATTGCTTTAAATATTGTGCCTGGGGGGGGAGGTCTCCTTAGTCTGCCTGTAAAGTAGCACATCTTTCCCATGTTCAGAACAGTACCACAGAAAAATAACATTTCTAAAGGAAAAACTTTCATTTAAAACTGCTCGCGGCTGTAAGGTATTGTTGGATCCCAGCAATATACATAAAAATCATTGAAGTGAGTTCCCCCCAGTCCTTTACCAGGCCTTTCAGGGGAACCCCCTCACCAAAATTTAAAAAAATGGCATTGGGGTACCCCCTAAAATCCATAGCAGGCCCTTCAGGTCTGGTATGGCTATTAAGGAGAACCCCGTGCTAAAATTAAAAAAAAAAATGGCATGGGGGCCTCCCCAAAATCCATACCAGACCCTTATCCAAACACGCAACCTGGCAGGCCGCAGCAAAATGGGGGGATGAGAGAGTGCCCCCCCCACCTGAACTGTACCAGGCTACATGCCCTCAACATGGGGAGGGTGCTTTGAGGTCCCCCAAAACACCTTGTCCCTATGTTGATTGTGTGAATGATGTGAAGCATCTGATGTATTGTTCCAGGGTCTGATTAGTCCTTTCTGTCTGACCGTTTGTCTGAGGATGGTATGCCGAGGACAAGGCCAATTCAATCTTTAGGGTTTCACACAGGGATCTCCAGAAACGTGAAGTGAATTGAACCCCTCTGTCAGAGACTATGTTTGCAGGTACTCCATGAAGTCTGATGATCTCCTTGATAAATATGCGAGCAGTTTCGGAGGCAGACGGGGTTCCCCTTAAAGGTAGAAAATGAGCCATTTTGGTTAGACGGTCCACAACTACAAAGATAGCTGAACATCCTTCAGAACATGGAAGTTCCACAATAAAGTCCATAGAAATCATTTTCCATGGTCTGTCGGGTACGGGCAATGGTTTCAATAGGCCCCAAGCTCGGTTCCTGGACGACTTATTCTGGATGCAGATGGGACAGGAACTAACATACTTTTCACAAAAGTCTTTCAGATTGGGCCACCAGAAAGTATGCTGTACTAGTTCCAGGGTCTTGCGGACTCCAAAGTGGCCTGCCAATGGGTGGTCGTGGAGAAGTGTTAAAACCTTGACTCGAATGTCTTCAGGAACAAAAATTTGGCTTCCTTTCCAGAACAGACCATCTCTACTTACTAAAGAAATTCCAGTAGGCCTGGCTGATTCAGAGGATGCTTCCTTAATCAGAGAAAGTAAATCTTTTTGCAGCAGTAAAAAACTGTTTGCGGGTAAGATGGTGTCCGGAGTGGATAAGTCCTTAGGGTTGTCATGCATACGTGATAATGCGAGCCTGGACGGTAAGTGATGTGGAAGGAGAAACGTGAGAAAAACAGAGCCCAGCGGGCTTGTCGAGGCTTCAGACGTTTGGCAGATCGTAAGTACTCTAGGTTTTTATGGTCAGTATAAATTAGTACTGGATGCATAGGCCCCTCCAACAGGTACCTCCATTCTTCTAGAGCAGCTTTAATAGCGAGAAGTTCTCGGTCACCAACGTCATAATTCTTCTCCGCAGGGGAGAGTTTACGGGAGAAGAACCCTACAGGATGCATTATCTCTTTGCTACCTTTGCGCTGTGAAAGAATCGCACCTACCGCAATCTCGGAGGCATCAACCTCTAAAATAAACGGTAGGGATGGTTCAGGGTGGCTGAGGATAGGTGCTGAAGTAAACAGTTTCTTGAGATTTTCGAAGGCATCTTGGGCAAGTTGGTTCCAGGAGAAACGGATATTTTGTTTGGTTAACTGCGTGATGGGTGCAATTATGGCTGAGAACCCCCTGATGAATTTTCTGTAGAAGTTTGCAAACCCCACAAACCGTTGAACTCCTTTCTTGTCCAAGGGTACCGGCCAGTCCAGCACAGCGGACACTTTTTGTGGGTCCATCTTGATGCCTGTTGCGGAGATGATTAACCCCAAAAATTGGATGCTCTGTTGTTCAAACTCACATTTCTCCGCTTTTGCGTACAGACTGTGTAAGCGGAGACGACCCAACACCCTGCGGACATGTTCCTGATGTAATTCACGGGATTCAGAAAAAATCAAGATATCGTCCAGGTATGCAATTACAAACACATCTAGAAAGTCCCTGAGGACGTCGTTAATCAGGTGTTGAAAAGTTGCAGGGGCGTTGCAGAGTCCAAAGGGCATGACCAGGTATTCATAATGCCCGAATCGGGTTCGGAATGCTGTTTTCCACTCATGTCCAGCCCGGATGCGGACTAGATTATATGCCCCTCTTAGGTCAAGCTTGGTGAAGATGACGGCAGTCCTTAATTTTTGAAAAAGTTCAGGTATCAAGGGTAGGGGATACCGATTTTTGACCGTGATCTTGTTTAGCTCACGATAATCGATACACGGCCGGAGCGACTTGTCCTTTTTGGTCACAAAAAATATTCCGGCACCAGCTGGAGAGGTAGAGTGACGTATAAAACCTTTGGCCAGATTCTCATCTATATATGTTTTTAGTACTTCCTGTTCCTTCTCGGATAAAGGAAAAATGCGTCCGAATGGTATCTCGGATCCAGGCAGCAAATCAATGGGGCAATCGTAGGGCCGATGAGGTGGAAGAGAGTCTGCCCCCTTTTTACTAAAAACATCGATGAATTCATGATATTGTTTAGTTATGACCTGGCAGAGTTTCTGGTCGGTGTCTAGACAAAGTAGAGTAGATGAGGAATCCGAATCTTCCTTTAAACAGTGTTTAAGACAGTAAGAAGATGAGAATTTCACTTCTCCAGATGTCCAATGAATGTAAGGGTTGTGGGCCTGCAGCCAAGGAATGCCCAGGATGATGGGAAACATGGGGGAGGAGATGACATCAAGAACCAGCAGTTCCTTGTGTTGGGAGGAAGTAGAAGCAGGCAGAGGCAGGGTTTCTTGGGTTACTTGTCCTGATCTGATGCGGGAACCATCGGCTAGAAACACAGCGAGTCCATGGGTCTTGGTTTGTAATGGAATGTTATGCTGGCTGGCAAAGTTTGAGTCAATAAAGCAACTGCATGCTCCGGAATCAATGATGGCATTGATCGTTATTGTCCCTTCTTGCAGCTGTAAAGACAGAGGAATGGCAATGTGGGTAGAGTTCGCAGACAGAGCAGAAAGACTGGTATACACAGAGGATGGGCACTTACTTAATTTGACTGGACAGTTCAGGACATAGTGCCCAGTCCCACTGCAGTAGAGGCACAGATTGAGTTGCCGGCGCCGGGCCCGTTCTTCAGGCGATAATGCAGGTCGCATCAGTCCCAATTGCATAGGCTCCGCAGAGTCAGGCATAGCATTAGCTGGATTTGAACTGGATGGGGGTAAGTAGCGTGCTGCCGGGAGTGGTGCTCTGGCTGTCATCCACATCGGGCGGGATTGTAAAGTGGATCGTTCAGAACGACGTTCCCGGATTCGCCGGTCAATCTGGATAGTCAGATTAATTAATGCTTCAAGAGTGTCTGGTACACCCACTCGGGCAAGTTCGTCCTTTAAACCTTCAGACAGACCTAAGCGGAACTGATGACGCAGGGCCGCGTCATTCCACTGAGTGTCCGCACTCCAACGTCTAAAGTTCATGACATAATCTTCCGCAGGTCTGCGACCTTGCTGGAGCGTGAGCAGTGCTGATTCAGCTGTTGCAGTCTGTTGAGGGTCCTCATAAATTTGTGCCATGGCTTCAAAGAAAGAGGATAAAGACTGGGTTAGAACTGAGTCCTCCTCAAGTAGCCGATGAGCCCAGATCTGAGGTTCCCCTTGTAGGAGGGAGATCACGAACCCCACTTTGGTGGCCTCCAGTGAAAAGGTTCGGGGCTGTAACGCAAAGAAAAGCTTGCAGGCGTTGCGAAAGGCCCGGAACTTGGACCGGTCTCCAGAGAATCTATCAGGAGTGGGAACCTTTGGTTCAGGTGGAAGCATTACAACAGAAGGTCCAGGAGCCGTCTGTGCTGGGGTTGTGGCTGAAGAGGAGGCCAAAGGGTTAGGCCCTGCTAGGTTCTGGACTTGTCCCTCCAATCTGTTGTAGTTATCCTGAAGGGATTGTACGGCTTGAGTGAGGGCCGCAAGGTGGGTGCATATTTCTCTCAAAGGGGAGGTATCTCCTGCAGGCTCAGTCATGGCTGCTTCGTACTGTAAGGTACCTGGTAGGAGAGCCTGACTGTAGGAGAAGACCTCTCATACAACGCTGGTTCAGGAGCCACTGGAGTGGGGACAGTGGTCTCCTGAGCGCAGTGGGGCAGGAGTGCCTGTATAGTCTCTGATGTGGAGGCAGAGATCCCTCCTGGGATGGCAGAGCTGCAGGTGAGTGGATGGCTGAGTTGCAGGTGAGAGCAGACTGGAACGGCAGCAGGCTTGACACGCTGGAGGGAGAGATCACTGAAGCTGAAGCTAAAGGTGCATCAGCAAATGAACAGTAGGCACAAACAGAGTCAGACAGTCCGGGTTGGCAGGTAGCTGGCACAGGTAATAACGGCAGGCGAGGCAGAGTCGGTGAACAGGCAGGGTTCGGCAACGGTAGCAAATACAGACAGAAGAGTAGTCAGACAAGCCGGATCGGGATTGGAGCAGGTCGGATGGTCAAACAAGCCGGGTCAAGATCAGGTAGCAGATAATCAGGATACGGGTCAACAGATTCACAGAGCTGAGACGAAGCAGCGATGTTCTCATGGAACAGGGGAACTTTTATGTGCTAAAATGGCGCCAAACCGGCGCTAACGCGAACGCCCGAGCGCCGCGCTGATGCACAGTAGTTTGATGCCGTGTCCGAATGGAAGCGCGCCGGCGCATAGGTGAATGCAAGTGCCCTGGACTGGTGCTGGTAGATCCCTGACAGGGGGGCTCTCTCTCGACCCCCCTCCCTTTTCCTGCGGCCTGCCAGGTTGCGTGCTCGGATAATGGTCTGGTTTGGATTTTGGGGGGACCCCCACGCCATTTTTTTTATTTTGGCGTGGGTTTCCCCGTAAAATCTATACCAGACCTGAAGGGCCTGGTATGGATTTTTGGGGGATCCCCACGCTATTTAAAAAAAAAAATCAATTATTTTTTTCAATGATTGTTTTTCAATGATATTTTTTCAATGACAGGATCCGTCAATACATTACAGCCGGGAGCAGTTTTAAATGACATTTTTTCCTTTAGAAATGTAAGCAGTGTGGGGCATGGACTTAGCACCCTGAGTCATGACTGGCCAAAAACACCCTGCCTTTGGCCAATTATGGCTCTCTCAGCAGAGCGCACTGTGATTGGCCAAAGCATGTAGGTCAGGTGCATGCTTTGGTCGATCTCGCAGTGCATTATGGGGCATTCCGCGGCACTCAAATTTGCTGCGAAAGAAATAATGTTCTAAATTCGGCAAATGGGTGAAACACCCGATGTTCGAGTTGAGCGTTACATTGTCCTCCTGACACTCAACATTGTTCATCTGTTGGGCTGTGAACAAAATCTATGAAAAGCAAGTGCCCTTATCTGTTTCTTCTGATTGGGGGGGTTAACTTCTGCAGCAGCCTACTACTGGCGGCACTGCAGGCCCTCCATTCGACCCAGCAGCTCTCATATCCACCCCACTGTCACATATGGAATTTTCCTTCAACCACGCTATTAACTTTTTGGCCAGACTATCCAAGTCTATCCTGTCTGTGTTCCAGTCACAGATACTCCACAGCACCATTCCACCTACCCAAGGAGATACAGGTGGACAGAGTGGCTTGGCAGCAGACACCTTGCACAAATCACTTTTAATTACGACAGATAAAAGTGAGCGCTAGGAACTGCACCAAAAAATCAGATTACATTACAGAAGGGTCCCTTTTGAAACAAAAATTTATTGACAAAGCCTTTCCACCCAAATTGATTGATGAAGCTATTGATTTTTATCTGTCAGAGCACTCCACACGTACTAGAGATTTGGATCAGTCCATGACACAACCTGTCAGATTTGTGACTCAGTTCCATACTCTATACAAAGCCATGGAACGCATCCTAAATAGACATTGGTCTATCCTATTACAGGATCCGCAACTAAAATCCATCATTACACCCAGACCAAAATTCACATATCGTAAAACAAGAAACATTAAAAACTTGATAGCACCCAGTAAACTCAAATCCAAATTAGGCCCCAAGACAGCATTTCCATGTCTCATTCCTCTGGTTGGGATGTACCAGTGTCGCAAAAAATTATACTTGACATGTAATCATGTCACACATGGTCAAAAGGAGTTTACCCACAAAGGCAAGACTTACCAGATTAGCAGTTTCTTTAATTGTTCCACAGAATTTGTCATTTACTGCTTAACTTGTACGTGTGGGCTTTATTATGTGGGCAGAACTATACGCACTCTGAGAAAAAGATTTGGGGAACACCGTCGTCTCGTTGAAGCAATAGACGACACCCACAGTGTTCCCCTACACTTTCTTCAAAAACATGACCACTCATCCTCTGGCCTCAGGGTCTGGATCATTGAGTCCATTTTTGGTACGTTCCCATTGGCAGAGCATTTTAAATGCCTCTGCCAGAGGGAAATGTACTGGATATTGTCACGAATTCCACACGCTCACGGCAGCTATCTAACCGCGACGTGCGTTCCATGACCGGGGGATATGAGGAACTAAGGGAATAAGGGGGAATTATACTGCGTATGTAAGACAGGCTGTGGTACTTTCACAGCCCGCACTACCTTTGGCCACCACTAGAGGGAGACTCCACTCCAATCTAGCTAGCTGACCACACACAGGCAGATACGAATCTTACATACAATCTGGTGCACTCTAAGGGTTGGGGAGCAGTCTAGCAATTACTATACACTTCTAGGGTTCCTCCAGCTATCCTGCAAGCTTGAACCCCGGTGTTAATCACTCTTTCCACTGTCCCCACACCCACACACCAGACACACAATAAACCATAGCCTGCCACCACCCAACAGTTTGTCCGCAGACTGGTCTGCTGAGCCACCACACACAGATCTCCGTCTGGTAGATCTGTTAGCTTACAATCTGCATGCAATCTGCCAACACACAGTGCAATTGCATACCGATTGGTACGTAACTTAATCCGAGTACTTAGGCACTAAAATACAACAACCTCTCCAGAGATATGAGTCCTAGCTTAGTACACAGAAGTCACTTATTAATTTTATCATTTAATATCCTGAAAGTGGGCAGTGCATATAAGATATACAAAGAAAAAGGATTTACCAAAAAAGATACAAAAAATGCAGAAAGACACACAAATTGGCAATTTGCTATGAAAATAAAAAGGGACAAAACAGAAATAAACTTTACCGAAGTCTATCCGTTAGTATACTGGAACATGTGGGAACTCCCCAGTTTCGAACTGGCTTTGTGGAAGAACAATGTCCATATCTCAGGCTACCCAGTTTATTGAAATATGGATGTGGGCTGGACTTTAGCCCTTGGCCAATCAACCCTGGGGGGTGTTCCTGTCTCAGCCCACAAATGTTTTGTGTTCTGAAATGACCAGAGTCAAATTGGCCCAGAACGGCGCTGATTGCTGGGTCATGGATAGGGATGAGCTTCGTGTTTGAGTCGAACATGGGTTCGACTCGAACATCGTCTGTTCGCCTGTTCGCCGAATTGCGAATGATATGGGCCGTTCGCGACAAATTCATGTGGCGTGTCACGGCCCATAATTCACTGTGGCATCGCATTACATTGCTCACAGTGCCGTCTGAACAGAGAGCCGTAATTGGCCAAAGCCAAGGAGGCTTTGGCCAATTATGGCTCAGGAGATTTAGTACACGCCCAACACTATATAAGGCCGCCTGCACAGCGGCCCTGTGTAGTGTGTGTTCTGGCGTTGAAAGAGATAGACAGAGAGACAGTGTCATTTGATTTAAGTTAGATAGATTAGGCAGGACTCAGTGACTTAGCTGCACTTACAGTGTATTGTGTATATATATGCATCCCAGGTATTGTGTGTATATATATATATATATATATATATATATATACACACACATATACATATATACATATACATATACACTGTATTCAGTTTAGCTAGATCCATTCCTGTTATCTTCCTACTGACAGGCAGGCTTGTCTTGTTACAGTATTTACAGCTACCTGAAGAAAATTGCTGGTGTTCTTTTAATCCTCTTAGTACCACAGTCAGGCAGCTAGACTATTTACAGTTAGTGTAGTGCGTCCTCCTCACAGTGTTCAGTTAAAGCTACAAGTTAGTTTAGTGTGACCTCTGCACAGTGTTCAGCTAAAACTACAAGTTAGTGTAGTAAGTCCTCCTCACAGTGTTCAGCTAAAGCTACAAGTTAGTTTAGCGTGACCTCTGCACAGTGTTCAGCTAAAGCTACAAGTTAGGGTAGTGCATCCTCCTCACAGTGTTCAGCTAAAGCTACAAGTTAGTGTAGTGCGTCCTCCTCACAGTGTTCAGCTAAAACTACAAGTTAGTGTAGTGCGACCTCCGCACAGTGTTCAGCTAAAGCTACAAGTTAGTGTAGTGCATCCTCTGAACAGTGTTCAGCTAAAGCTACAAGTTAGTGTAGTGCGTCCTCCTCACAGTGTTCAGCTAAAACTACAAGTTAGTGTAGTGCGAGCTCTGCACAGTGTTCACCTAAAGCTACCTGTAGAAGGTTGGTGGTGTTTCCTGATCCTATCACTACTGCAGGTAGCTAAATAAGCTACAAGTTATTTTTTTGCGAGCTCTGC
Organism: Aquarana catesbeiana; assembly: GCF_042186555.1. NCBI lineage: Eukaryota > Metazoa > Chordata > Amphibia > Anura > Ranidae > Aquarana > Aquarana catesbeiana. Next base: position 596,221,408 of record NC_133325.1, on the reverse strand, counting down.
ACAGTGTTCAGCTAAAGCTACCTGTAGAAGGTTGGTGGTGTTTTCCTGATCCTATCACTACCGCAGGCAGCTAAATAAGCTACAAATTCGTTTTTTGTGAGCTCTGCACAGTGTTCACCTAAAGCTACCTGTAGAAGTTTGGTGGTGTTTTCCTGATCCTATCACTACTGCAGGCAGCTAAATAAGCTACAAGTTAGTGTAGTGCGTCCTCTGAACAGTGTTCAGCTAAAACTACAAGTTAGTGTAGTGCACAGTGTTCAGCTAAAGCTACAAGTTAGGGTAGTGTGTCCTCCTCACAGTGTTCAGCTAAAGCTACAAGTTAGTGTAGTGCGTCCTTCTCACAGTGTTCAGCTAAAACTACAAGTTAGTGTAGTGCGACCTCTGCACAGTGTTCAGCTAAAGCTACAAGTTAGTGTAGTGCGTCCTCTGAACAGTGTTCAGCTAAAACTACAAGTTAGTGTAGTGCGACCTCTGCACAGCGTTCAGCTAAAGCTATAAGTTAGTGTAGTGCATCCTCTGAGCAGTGTTCAGCTAAAACTAAAAGTTAGTGTAGTGCGACCTCTGCACAGTGTTCAGCTAAAGCTACAAGTTAGTCTAGTGTGTCCTTCTCGCAGTGTTCAGCTAAAACTACAAGTTAGTGTAGTGCAACCTCTGCACAATGTTCAGCTAAAGCTACAAGTTAGTGTAGTGCATCCTCTGAACAGTGTTCAGCTAAAGCTACAAGTTAGTGTAGTGCGCCCTCCTCACAGTGTTCAACTAAAACTACAAGTTAGTGTAGTGCGAGCTCTGCACAGTGTTCAGCTAAAGCTACCTGTAGAAGAATGGTGGTGTTTTCCTAAACCTATCACTACCGCAGGCAGCTAAATAAGCTACAAGTTAGTTTTTTGCAAGCTCTGCACAATGTTCAGCTAAAACTACAAGTTAGTGTAGTGCGAGCTCTGCACAGTGTTTAGCTAAAGCTACCTGTAGAAGGTTGGTGGTGTTTTCCTGATCCTATCACTACCGCAGGCAGCTAAATAAGCTACAAGTTAGTTTTTGCGAGCTCTGCACAGTTTTCAGCTAAAGCTACCTGTAGAAGGTTAGTGGTGTTTTCCTGATCCTATCACTACCGCAGGCAGCTAAATAAGCTACAAGTTAGTTTTTGCGAGCTCTGCACAGTGTTCAGCTAAAGCTACCTGTAGAAGGTTGGTGGTGTTTTCCTGATCCTATCACTACCGCAGGCAGCTAAATAAGCTATGTCACAGAACGTCCCACACTCCGCTTGAGTGCTTCCGTCATATACCACTTCCTCCCAGTCTGTATACAGATATCCCAACCTCTCTGAGCACAAACAAGGCGACACTTGCTTGTTGCTACCAAGAACTCACTTTATTTAGAATCAAAATTACAAGACTTTATATGCCGTAGGAACCTCCTCTAACAATACAACTGTAACCTAATTAACATGAGCTAATTATCTAATCCTTTATACAGCCTAGGTGACTGAGACATGACCTTTCGCCCAGACTTGTGGTCACTGAGCTTCACACAGTTATATCACAGTGAACTTTGGCCCTGATAGCAGCTCTTCTGCTGGAGGCTCATCAGGTTGTTCTTCCTCAGCAGAAAAGTCTATCAAATCCCATGTCTCTGCAACTGATGTCTGGGGATAGAGGTTCACCATCTCCTGTCCATGGAACCCAGAAGATGCTATCATTTCTGGGCAGAGTTTAGCAGAGCTCTGCCCTGTTGTCAGTACTTCAGGTTTGGGGACGGCAATCTCTGGATTTTCCACTGCCGATTCTCTGGCATGCTGCTGAACTTGTTCTAGCAGTTTCCTGTATGCCCTTTCCAGATGCTGTTCCTTCCTTAGCAAATGGTCCAGATCAGGTTTGAGCTCTGAGACCCCTGCAAGACCGAGCATAGACTCTCCATATTCTCTCAGGTCCTCAAGGTCAGGTTCCCCTTCATCGCCAAACATAAAAAGATCTGTAAGGTTCTCCCACAGCAATCCAGGGCCGCCAAAGTCATATCCCTCTGGAGAGCATTCTGTCGTCTCCCCTAAATATCCCTCCTCTGCGTGCCATTGCAGAGCCCGATAACGATTGTCCAGCTCTATCCCCTGCTGGACCAACCAGTCAAACTCAGTCACCCATTGCTCCTGGGGCTGCTCTCCCAGGAATGCCATCTGCAATGCCCGTTGGTCACTGGCCCGTTGCTCTTGGGTTGGAAAGCACTTGCCCTGTTTTATACCAGCGAGACGGAGGGCTGCAATCCAGAGCTCCACCCGAATTTGCTGCCTAAGCTCCAGGTATTCATCCTCAGACACAGTCCTGGTGTATGTTGAAAGGATGATTCGCAGCAGCCCCGGGAATTCTGATGCCAGGTCCATATCTCCGCTGGGGTGACTGAAGTCTGCTATCCTGATCTTGGATCCAGGTGGAGGTTTAAATTTCCCAGACTGCAGGAAGCTTTCCCGCTGCTTGCCACCAATGTCACGGAACGTCCCACACTCCGCTTGAGTGCTTCCGTCATATACCACTTCCTCCCAGTCTGTATACAGATATCCCAACCTCTCTGAGCACAAACAAGGCGACACTTGCTTGTTGCTACCAAGAACTCACTTTATTTAGAATCAAAATTACAAGACTTTATATGCCGTTGGAACCTCCTCGAACAATACAACTGTAACTTAATTAACATGAGCTAATTATCTAATCCTTTATACAGCCTAGGTGACTGAGACATGACCTTTCGCCCAGACTTGTGGTCACCGAGCTTCACACAGTTATATCAACACAATAGCAGTCGTTCCGTCTCCTACATTGTATAGAGGACAATGTCATTAGCTCATTCAATTAACATAAACACAGGTTGATGACACCAGCATCTCCTCACAGGATGTGTCCCAACAGAATGAATCCATTGAAAATCCAGGGCCCATAATCAAAAGGCAACAGGCTTGCATACAGTCCTCTCCAACAGCCTCTGTTCTGGCTAGGTCTGTCACAAGCTACAAGTTAGTTTTTTGCAAGCTCTGCACAGTGTTCAGCTAAAGCTACCTGTAGAAGCTTGGTGGTGTTTCCTGATCCTATCACTACCGCAGGCAGCTAAATAAGCTACAAGTTAGTTTTTTGCAAGCTCTGCACAGTGTTCAGCTAAAACTACAAGTTAGTGTAGTGCGAGCTCTGCACAGTGTTCAGCTAAAGCTACCTGTAGAAGGTTGGTGGTGTTTTCCTGATCCTATCACTACCGCAGGCAGCTAAATAAGCTACAAGTTAGTGTAGTGCGAGCTCTGCACAGTGTTCAGCTAAAGCTACCTGTAGAAGGTTGGTGGTGTTTTCCTGATCCTATCACTACCGCAGGCAGCTAAATAAGCTACAAGTTAGTTTTTTGCGAGCTCTGCACAGTGTTCAGCTAAAGCTACCTGTACAAGGTTGGTGGTGTTTTCCTGATCCTATCACTACCGCAGGCAGCTAAATAAGCTACAAGTTAGTTTTTTGCAAGCTCTGCACAGTGTTCAGCTAAAGCTACCTGTAGAAGGTTGGTGGTGTTTTCCTGATCCTATCACTCCCGCAGGCAGCTAAATAAGCCACAAGTTAGTTTTTGCGAGCTCTGCACAGTGTACAGCTAAAGCTACCTGTAGAAGGTTGGTGGTGTTTTCTTGATCCTATCACTACCGCAGGCAGCTAAATAAGCTACAAGTTGGTTTTTTGCGAGCTCTGCACAGTGTTCAGCTAAAGCTACCTATAGAAGCTTGGTGGTGTTTCCTGATCCTATCACTACCGCAGGCAGCTAAATAAGCTACAAGTTAGTTTTTTGCAAGCTCTGCACAGTGTTCAGCTAAAGCTACCTGTAGAAGGTTGGTGGTGTTTTCCTGATCCTATCACTACCGCAGGCAGCTAAATAAGCTACAAGTTAGTTTTTGCGAGCTCTGCACAGTGTTCAGCTAAAGCTACCTGTAGAAGGTTGGTGGTGTTTTCCTGTTCTCATACTACGGGCAGGCAGTTGATTTTGTAAGACAAAGACAATTCCATAGCTCAACTTACCAACCAGTCTGCTGACCAACCAAATTAGCCTGTCTAACCGTCTGTTAAAAGCAGGGGTTTAGTTAGCACACATTTGCAAACGCATGTGAAAGCTGCAAGGCCTCGTCAAGGCACCCTGTATTACTTGCAGTCCTAACACTAAATTTATAAGTGTCTCCACAGTGGAAGCACATGCATTGAATGGATAGGTGTGAGACAGGTGAGCCTGGAGGCCGCCCTAGCCCCCTTAAAGGGACAGGACACACACTGGACACCCAGCAATGGCAGCAAAGGCGTCCAGTGTGTCCCCGACCCAAATATACAAACAGTAACAAGACACTGGCCACCGCCCACACCCATAACTGGCCTTCACAGTAAGGAGCACATGGAGGGCATATACATGTAAGACAAAGACAATTCCATAGCTCAACTTACCAACCAGTCTGCTGACCAACCAAATTAGCCTGTCTAACCGTCTGTTAAAAGCAGGGGTTTAGTTAGCACACATTTGCAAACGCATGTGAAAGCTGCAAGGCCTCGTCAAGGCACCCTGTATTACTTGCAGTCCTAACACTAAATTTATAAGTGTCTCCACAGTGGAAGCACATGCATTGAATGGATAGGTGTGAGACAGGTGAGCCTGGAGGCCGCCCTAGCCCCCTTAAAGGGACAGGACACACACTGGACACCCAGCAATGGCAGCAAAGGCGTCCAGTGTGTCCCCGACCCAAATATACAAACAGTAACAAGACACTGGCCACCGCCCACACCCATAACTGGCCTTCACAGTAAGGAGCACATGGAGGGCATATACATGTAAGACAAAGACAATTCCATAGCTCAACTTACCAACCAGTCTGCTGACCAACCAAATTAGCCTGTCTAACCGTCTGTTAAAAGCAGGGGTTTAGTTAGCACACATTTGCAAACGCATGTGAAAGCTGCAAGGCCTCGTCAAGGCACCCTGTATTACTTGCAGTCCTAACACTAAATTTATAAGTGTCTCCACAGTGGAAGCACATGCATTGAATGGATAGGTGTGAGACAGGTGAGCCTGGAGGCCGCCCTAGCCCCCTTAAAGGGACAGGACACACACTGGACACCCAGCAATGGCAGCAAAGGCGTCCAGTGTGTCCCCGACCCAAATATACAAACAGTAACAAGACACTGGCCACCGCCCACACCCATAACTGGCCTTCACAGTAAGGAGCACATGGAGGGCATATACATGTAAGACAAAGACAATTCCATAGCTCAACTTACCAACCAGTCTGCTGACCAACCAAATTAGCCTGTCTAACCGTCTGTTAAAAGCAGGGGTTTAGTTAGCACACATTTGCAAACGCATGTGAAAGCTGCAAGGCCTCGTCAAGGCACCCTGTATTACTTGCAGTCCTAACACTAAATTTATAAGTGTCTCCACAGTGGAAGCACATGCATTGAATGGATAGGTGTGAGACAGGTGAGCCTGGAGGCCGCCCTAGCCCCCTTAAAGGGACAGGACACACACTGGACACCCAGCAATGGCAACAAAGGCGTCCAGTGTGTCCCCGACCCAAATATACAAACAGTAACAAGACACTGGCCACCGCTCACACCCATAACTGGCCTTCACAGTAAGGAGCACATGGAGGGCATATACATGTAAGACAAAGACAATTCCATAGCTCAACTTACCAACCAGTCTGCTGACCAACCAAATTAGCCTGTCTAACCGTCTGTTAAAAGCAGGGGTTTAGTTAGCACACATTTGCAAACGCATGTGAAAGCTGCAAGGCCTCGTCAAGGCACCCTGTATTACTTGCAGTCCTAACACTAAATTTATAAGTGTCTCCACAGTGGAAGCACATGCATTGAATGGATAGGTGTGAGACAGGTGAGCCTGGAGGCCGCCCTAGCCCCCTTAAAGGCAGTTGATTTTGCTAGCTGCAGTATCAAAATATATAAATATATAAATATAAATATATATATATATATATATATATATATATATATATATATATATATATATATATATATCAGCTTAGTGCAGCTACAGGCCATTAGTATGTCTGGAAGGCCAACAAGGAGAGGCAGACAGTCACAAGCCAATAAAAGAGGGCAAGCAGGCTCTGTGTCTAGAGGCAACAGTGCTGGTCGTGGAGACGGTGCATCCTCATCAGCACGTGGCCGTGGGACACGTTTGGCCTTTTTTCTGGCAGCTGGCTGTGTTGAGCTGCAACATGCGGAAGACTTGGTCGAGTGGATGGCCAAGCCATTCTCATCCTCCTCATCCTCTCTCACCTGTGCTCAGGGTACTTTGTCTGGCAAAGCAGCTGCCAACGTGGCCTCTTCCCTCGGCTCAATGGCATCAGTGACTCCTTCCATAGCCCCACCATGTCCTCATGTCCTCCTCGAACTGTTTGACCACAGTGTTGGGTACATGCTCCAGGAGGATGCCCAACGTTTAGAAGGCTCTGATGATAATACTGAGCTAGATGAAGGCAGTAACGTGAGCACGGATAGAGGGGGTGCCCAAGAAGGACAGCAATCTGGCAGTCAGGCTCCCCCTGCTGCAGCATACTGCCAGGTTTGCTCCAGTGATGAGGAGGGAGGGGATGATGAGGTCACTGACTCAACGTGCGTGCCTGATAGGAGAGAGGAGGAGGCACATCACCAACGAGGCAGGATGCCCTCCAGGGGCCAGCCTAAGGGCAGCACACTGATTGCATCACACCCCAAAGCTCCACATGTGCAGGGCGCTGCTGTCTCTGCGAGTTATTCCAAAAGTTCTTTGGTGTGGGCCTTTTTTGAGACAAGTGCATCAGATCGCACCGCTGCTATTTGCAACATATGTCTCAAGCGTATCTCGTGTGGCCAAAACATCTCCCGCTTGGGCACCACATGCTTGACCAGACATATGTTGACCTGCCATGCAGTTCGTTGGCAAGCGTATCTAAAAGACCTACAGCAAAGAACAAAGAAGACCTCTCCTTGCTCCTCATTAGCTGAGATCTCCAACCCCACTATACCTTCAGTCCTCTCTGAGACCTGCACTGAGAGGAATGAAGGTGTAGAATTAGGTGTGTCACAGCCAAGTACTTGTAGGCAATCTGCTTTCGGTACACCGATGTCAGATTGTACCAGGCAAATTTCCCTGCCCCAGCTGCTGCACTGCCAAAAGAAGTTCGCTCCTAGCCATCCACATGCCCAGTGGTTGAATGCTAGCTTGGCAAAATTGCTAGCACTTCAACTGCTGCCTTTTCAGTTGGTAGACTCTGCCCCCTTCCGTGAGTTTGTGGAATGTGCGTTTCCTCAGTGCCAGGTACCCAAACGCCACTTTTTCTCACGGAAGGCGATTCCGGTTCTCTACCGGCATGTGGAAGGCAATGTCCATGCCTCGCTGGACAGGGCGGTCAGCAGTAAGGTGCATATTACCGCTGACTCATGGTCCAGCAGGCATGGACAGGGACATTACCTAAGTTTCATTGTGCATTGGGTGACAATGCTGGCAGCTGGGAAGGATGCAGGACAAGGTGCAGTAGTGTTGGAGGTTGTTCCGCTACCACGCCTCCAAAATGCAACTACTAATGATTGTGACACACCTCTCTCCTCCACCCCCTCCTCTTCTTCTTTCTCCATGGCCTCTTCCTGTGCTTTGTGCTGGGAACCAGCGGTGCTCCGTAGCCGTTCAAGGGGCTACGCAAGTATGCAGGCCAAAAGATGCCATGCGGTGCTTGAGCTGGTGTGCTTGGGGGACAGAGATTCTGTCAGCTCTGCAGGGGCAGGTTCAGAGGTGGTTGATGCCACGCCAACTTAAGGCAGGAATGGTGGTTTGTGACAATGGCACCAACCTCCTCTCTGCCATCCGACAGGGACAAATGACCCATGTGCCCTGTTTGGCTCACGTCCTTAACTTGGTGGTGCAGCGGTTCTTGGGCAGGTACCCGGGCTTACAGGATGTCCTGAGGCAGGCCAGGAAAGTCTGTGTGCATTTCTGCCGGTCATATAATGCCAGTGCTCGGCTGGCAGACCTCCAAAAGGAGTTTAACCTGCCCAAGAACCGCCTAATCTGTGACATGCCCACCAGGTGGAACTCAACGTTGGCCATGCTGTAGCGGCTGCACACGCAGCAGAGGGCCATCAATAAGTACCTGTGCGACTATGGCACCAGGACAGGGTCAGGGGAGCTTGTTTTTTTTCCCCACGCCAGTGGGCCATGATCAGGGATGCATGCACCGTCCTGTCACCATTTGAGGAGGCCACGAGGATGGTGAGCAGTGACAGTGCATGCATCAGTGACACTGTCCCCCTTGTCCACCTGTTGGAGCACACGCTGCATGGAATAATGGACAGGGCACTTGAGGCAGAACATAGGCAGGAAGAGGAGGACTTCCTTAGCTCTCAAAGCCCCCTTTATCCAGACAGTGTTCCTGCGTGCCTGCCGATCACACAGGAAGAGGACGAGGAGGAGGAGGAGGAGGAGGAGGATTGTGTCAGTATGGAGGTGGAGCCTGGCACTCAGCATCAGCAGCAGTCTTTAAGGGATCAATCCCAAGAAACAAATGGACTTGTACGTGGCTGGGAGGAGGTGACTGTGGACCATGTCGTCCTTAGTGACCCAGAGGACTCCGGACCGAATGCCTCAGCAAACCTACGCTGCATGGCCCCCCTGATCCTGCAAATCCTGTCTAAGGATCCTCGTATTTGTGGTATCAAGGAGAAGGACCAATACTGGCTGGCAACCCTCCTTGATCCACGTTACAAGGGTAAGGTTGCGGACCTTTTCTTGCCATCGCAGAGGGAGCAGAGGATGAAACATCTTCGGGAGGCCTTGCAGAAAGGTCTGTGCAACGCGTTCCCAGAGACTGGGAGGTTACAAACTCCTGTTTCTGGACAACGTGTTGCTGAGGCTTCGGTCAGTCAAAGAAGGAGTGGTGGAGAAGGTGGCCGTGTGACCGATGCATTCAGACAATTTTTTAGTCCGCAGCCCCAAGGTATGACCGGTTCCAGCAACCATTGCCAGCGTCTGTTTTACATGGTGCAGAAATACCCAGGGGCAAGATCTGACTTGGACACCTTTCCCACCGAAAATCCTCTGGGTTACTGGGTCTTGAGGATGGATCACTGGCCAGAGCTTGCACAGTATTGCAATTGAGCTACTCTCCTGTCCTGCATCCAGCGTTCTTTCGGAAAGCACATTCAGTGCTGCTGGAGGCTTTGTAACCGATCACAGGGTGCGTCTGTCCACTGACTCGGTCGATCGACTGACCTTCTGTTATCCCTTCAAAGACTGCCTATGCTGATGCTGAGTGACTATCCTGAGTAATTATCCTCTTCCTCCTCAATGATCACGCTGATAGCTTGTAAGAAAATTTTTGGTTCTGGGTGCCGCCACCAGTGCCTAAGGCCCAATTTTTCAGCCCCTGTTTAACAGGGGCATGTAATTACAATTTTTGATGCAATACTTTGCAGCAGGGCTCGTTCCTGCATTCCAACTAGAGTATCTGTGAGGGGTTGCAGTGTTGTGGCACCAGCACCAGTGCCTAAGGCCCAATTTTTCAGCCCCTGCTTAACAGGGGCGTGTAATTACAATTTTTTGATGCAATACTTTGCAGCAGGGCTCGTTCCTGCGTTCCAACTAGAGTATCTGTGAGGGGTTGCAGTGTTGTGGCACCAGCACCAGTGCCTAAGGCCCAATTTTTCAGCCCCTGTTCAACAGGGGCATGTAATTACAATTCTTGATCTAATATTTCACAGCAGGGCCCTTTGAGGGCTTACAGTGTTGTGGCCACAACAACACCTAAGGCCCAAATTTATGCTATATGGGGCAGGCCCCTACTTTCAAACATCCAACTTACAAACGACTCCTACTTGCAAACGGAAGGAGACAACAGGAAGTGAGATGAAATCTACCCCTAGGAAGGGAAATTCTCTCCTGTAAGAGTTAATATGGGAAAACTCTTTCCACTGATGCTTTATCACCAATCCTTGTTTCACAAAAAAACCCAAATTTTCAAAAAACATTTGTCATTGGGACAAAAAGTGAGGGGAAATCTTCTGAAGAGGAGCACAGACAGCAAAACAAATGTCACAGGGGTGATAACCCTTCCCTATGTTTTCCAAAAAGCTTAAAATAGATTTTTTGGCTGGAGCTAAACACGTTAAAAATGTACCAGTTCAAAATTACAAACAGATTCTACTTAACAACAAACCTACAGTCCCTGTCTTGTTTGCACCGCCTGTATACTTCTGTTTCCTTTTTTAATTTGGGTGCGGGGTTCCCCTTAATATCCATACAAGACCCAAAGGGCCTGGTAATGGACTGGGGGGTACCCATGCCATTTGTCTCACTGATTTTCATCCATATTGCTAGGACCCGACATTACATTAAATCTGCAAGCAGTTTTAAATGACTTTTTTTCCTTTAAAAATGACATTTTGTGCAGGGACTGTTCTAAGCACGGGAAACACACGCCACTTTACAGGCATACTATAGACACCCCCCAGGTAAGATATTTAAAGGAATATTTCACTTTTTTTTTTTTTTACTTTAAGCATCATTAAAATCACTGCTGCCGAAAAAACGGCCGTTTTTTTTTTTTTTTTAACAGGTGGAGAAAATGTTGAATTAATTTTGGCACATTCTTGGACCAAAGAAAATGGCAGCACATTTTTAAAAAAATGTGTTTAACTGCTTGAAGTTCTGTTAGTAAGCCACAATGGGAATTTAACATAAAAAGGAGGAGGATACTTTTTGGCATAAAACAGATTAGACACAACTGCATATTTCCAAAATTCTGACAAGGTGGCAATATGCTCAGTTATAGGCATGAATGGACAACTGTATACATGTGGTTCAACTGCTCACATGCTACTTGAGCTGTTATGGACCTTCAAAAACCCAGCTGTTGACAGCAGTTTCTTAAAATGTCCTACAAGTCACCAAATGGTGAAAAGACGGACGTTTTTAAAAGTTTTTTTTGCATTGATACATGTCCCTTGGGGCAGGACCCGGGTCCCCAAACCCTTTTTAGAACAATACCATGCAAATCAGCCTTTAAAATGAGCTCTTTTGATTTTGAACGTTCGAGTCCCATAGACGTCAATGGGGTTCTAACGTTCGTGCGAATTTTCGGTCCGTTCGCAGGTTCTGGTGCGAACCGAACCGGGGGGGGGGGGGGGGGGGGGTGTTCGGCTCATCCCTAGTCATGGATAGGATTTCCGATACCAGCGCATCAGTCCGATCGCAACAGTACCAATCACTGCCTGCCTGCTGCAATCAGGCCCCATATAACGGTTTTGTGTGGTTCTCTAGGATTCCACACCTGCTAAACATACAGAGTTACATGTACATGTAACCCGCCAGGTGTACGATCAAAAGGAATTATTTTCATCTCTCTGACGCTAATATTTTAGCTTTTATGAAAGATAAACTAGGTTCCTTAGATCTGTTGGTACTAATCAAAGTTTACAGACTGTCCGGAGCCTTGGGAATGCCCCCTGCGGATCAATGTAGCCGAAATGACTAGCAGTTTTCTTTGAGGCCTCAGGATGGTGGCAATCGGTTTACTCTAATGGGAACTTTTATTGGCATCTAGGTGTCACTTCGATCCTAGAGAAAACTGGCTCTGTCTTTTTCAAATGCTAATGAAAGAACACATGTGCATGATTGACATTGAATACTATATTTTTAATAACCCAGAATTAAACTACATCTACAATTACACTACTTCTACAGATCACACCACATCTTGTTAAGGCAAAACTATCCTACGCTTACATTTTCGTCACATCTCCTCCTTCCAGATGACGCACAGCTGAGCCTAAACGGGTCAGCTAACGCGTCTGCATGGAAGGTTCCTTAGGTTGGGGGTGAAGGTTCCCCCAACTGAAGCTTAGCACCACTGACATTTCAGCCTGTCCCTTTGCAGATAGGAGAGGGCGACTGCACCCATCCCTGACTGATCCTAACGGGTCTGGATCAGGATTGGCCAGCAGATTGCCCTGTTGATCCACTTCACCCACTGGCCACTGACTACCTACTGAAAGGGTACAGGCAAATTTGTCATTGTGTGCTGTCAGCATTCTCAGCCATTGGCCCTGGTCATCTAGTGGTACTCTATTAGCTACCACACCCAGATGTTTGAGCTTGGCATAAGGCCATCCCTGGGTGGTCTGGGCCTGGTTCCATGGCCTGGGCACCAGGGCCTCCCCCCATTGGCCTGTCTCCCACACTTTTTCTCGTTCTGCCTCAACAGAAGGCCTGCCAGCACAACCCCTGAATTCCTCTACGCTGACCCAAATGTGTTAGCCTGTAGGAACGCAGTGCCATCAGCTGCAGCCTCTGAGAGGGCAGATTCAGATGGGGTCCATTTTCCCCCATAATCCTGTGGTTCGTCCCCTGTAATGCACAGCAACGAATCCTCAATCATGATACTCATAGCTGTGGGGACAGAGGATAAAGCCACAAAAGACTTTATTCTGCCAGGGGTCATCCTCTGACCCATGTCACACTCTCCTACTCTGTCCTTCTCAGCAGAAGGCCTGCCAGCACAACACCTCAGTTCCTCTGGGCCAACATCAGACTTATCAGCCAGAAAGTACTCGGTGTTGTCAGCTGCAGCTGCTGAGATGGTAGGCCCTGATGGGGCCAGATTTGCCCTGTCACCCTGTAATATTCCCTCCGTGACACACAGCAATAAATCCGCAGTGGCGGTACTCACAACTGTGGTGACAGAGGAGAAGGTCACAGAAGACTGAATTCCACCGGGGGGTTGTCCTCTGACCCACATCACATACTTCTACTCCGTCCTCAGCAGAGCATCTGTTGGCACAACACCTGAGTTCCTCTGGGCTGGCAACAAATGTATCAGCCCCTAAGAACTCAGTGCTGTCAGCCGCAACTGCCAAAGGAGTAGATTGGATCAGATTTGCCCCCTCACCCTGTGGTCCTTCCTCCGTGATGCACAGCCCAGAATCCACAATGGAAGTACTGGTAGCTGTGATGGCAGAGGAGCAAACCACAGAAGACTTTGCCTCACATAAGGTTACAAGCACACCTTGCTTGTCCTTACTAGGATCTACTGAAACACAGTTTGCCTTTTCAGCACGTACTTCAAAACATTCCTTTTCTTTACAAGTGGTTACAGAGTCACAGTCCTGTTCCCCGTACACCCTCATCCGCCATCCCCAACTGGCAGTCCATCAGCCAGACCTCTGTACTCCTCCAGGCTGATGTCAATTTTAACAGCCTCAGGGGACTCAGAGCGATCTGCCACAGACGCCAGGGAGACAACAGTGTGAGGGGACCTCAGCCTTGCTTGACCAAGTTCACAAGGGTCCGATCCAGTTGGATTGGGCCCTTTCACAGACAGTCCCTCTGTAGCAGTGGGCAATGACCAGTTCAGGCAGACCGGTGAGCCCCAGGAGTCACCACTGCAGCAGAGGGAATGTCTGCACGGCACAGATCATGACTTTTTACATCACACAAAACATTATCAATTTCAGAGTTCATTGTGACTTTAGGTTCCTCTCTGGGCCTTGGCTCCAGAAACCCATTAGGGCCTGGACCTAGCACACAGTCACTAGTCTCCTGACCCTCTCCAGAGTTCCCAACGTGCACTGAGTCACCCAAAAGTACTTTACGTGAATCTGGGGCTTCAGGTGGAGATGCAGGTTCCAGGGGGGCTGAATTTGGCTCATAGCGGGCTACCAACTGCACCCGGTCAGTACCTGATAGTACATTACTGGCATCGGCTATGCCTACTTCTCTCACTTTGCTTTTTGATCCACTGAGAAAAGCAACACAAGCTGTTGGTAACACAGGGATGACTCCTCCAACCCCTGTGATAACTGTGGCTTTCTTTGGGACCACATCCTCATGGCTCCTCGATCCTGAAAGAGCTAGGATATCCGTGGATCCCGTATTTCGGAGTCTGACTGAAACATTATTATCTGCGGTAACCAGCAGCAGTGTATCCGCACGGCCTCCTACATTTGTGGGATCTGCTCTGCCCACTTCTTTCACTTGGCTTTCAGATTCCTGGTTCAACGAAACACAAGCCATAGGCACGGCAGGGATGGCTCCTCCACCTCCTGTGACAACCATGGCTTCCCCTGGGATCACATCCTCACAGCTCCTCGATCCTGGAAGAGCTAGGACATCCTCTGATCCCATACCTCGGAGTCCGGCTGTTACTTGCAGTAACTGGCTGCGGGTTATCCGCTCGGTCACCTACATTTTCCCCAACAAGCAACACAGTAGGGGGAGCACTTTTCACACTTGCTGGTGGGCTAGGCCGCCTCCTCTTTGGACAAAGGCTCGAGTAATGTCCACCTAGGTTACAGACAAAACACTTCAAGGTTTCCACAGATGTAGGTCTGGCTCTTGTAGTTCTTGATGCAGATGGAGGTGATGTTGCATTTCCATGCTGGACTTGGGTACTGTTCAGTTTGTGCTCTCTCTCTCTTTGCTCCATCCTCTGATGGTGCTTTTTTTTACTCTGGTGGACATCTCTTTGTATTTGCTTCATCTGCTGTAGTGATTTCTTCCGCTGAGAGGGTTTGAGAACAGAATCATGCTGTCTCGCACAGTCATCTGGAATGGCATAGTCTCTGGGTTTAGATGCCATGGTGAGCTGTTCTCTGTCATCCTCTATCAAGGCACATAAAAGCTGGGTCCTTGTCTTGCAAACTGTACTGATGCCTCTTAGATCACAGAGGTCAATCGCGGTCTATACAGATTGCCTCTTGTACCCAGTGGCATCTCCAGCTTTCATATTTAGGGGGGCACATGGGAGGACAGGGACAAAAGTAGGGGGGCCAACTATAAATTGCAATTCTATATCCATACCCATACCCAGGGTGTGCTACGTGCAGAGTACTGAGTTCAGGGTGTGCTAGGTGCAGAGTACAGGGTCCAGGGTGTGCTACGTGCAGAGGACTGAGTTCAGGGTGTGCTAGGTGCAGAGTACAGGGTCCAGGGTGTGCTACATGCAGAGTACTGAGTTCAGGGTGTGCTACGTGCAGAGTACTGAGTTCAGGGTGTGCTACGTGCAGAGTACTGAGTTCAGGGTGTGCTACGTGCAGAGTACTGAGTTAAGGGTGTGCTATGTGCAGAATACAGAATTCAGGGTGTGCTACGTGCAGAGTACAGGGTCCATGGTGTGCTACGTGCAGAGTACAGGGTCCATGGTGTGCTACGTGCAGAGTACAGGGTCCATGGTGTGCTACGTGCAGAGTACAGGGTCCAGGGTGTGCTACGTGCAGAGTACAGGGCCCAGGGTGTGCTACCTGCAGAGTACAGGGTCCGTGGTGTGCTACGTGCAGAGTACAGGGTCCGTGGTGTGCTACGTGCAGAGTACAGGGTCCGTGGTGTGCTACGTGCAGAGTACGGGGTCCGTGGTGTGCTACGTGCAGAGTACAGCGTCCGTGGTGTGCTACGTGCAGAGTACAGGGTCCATGGTGTGCTACATGCAGAGTACAGGGTCCATGGTGTGCTTTGTGCAGAGTACAGGGTGTGCTACATACAGAGTCCTGGGTGTGCTACGTACAGAGTCCAGATTTCAGGAGTGCCACATTTCAGCTGAAAAAGAGCCTGGAGTAAAAGTATACAGTGCAAACACTGTCTGCAGCCATGAAAGATACAGTCACAGCACCTGTGATCATCATTATCATGCTGATGATTACACTGTACTTCATGTGACTGTACTGTATATACATAGTTGCCAACTGTCCCGGATTTCCCGGGACATTCCTGGGACTTGGACTCCATTCCCGAATTTGTGGTGTCCCGGGAATTGTCCCGAAAAATCCGGGTTCTCGATCTTCGAAACCGCCGCCGCCGTCGCTAGAGGTCGGCGGCCGGCGGAGACATTGTCTCCGCTGGCCGCCATTTTATTGAAGTTCAGGAAGACAGCTGGGGGGGAGCTAGACTGAGCTTCTGTGTCGCCGCCCACCCTCCACCTCGCCCCGCTCCACCTCGTCCCGCCTACCCCCCGCCCCGCCCCGCCTACCCCCCACCCCGCTGCCAGTCTGATATGGAAAGGGGAGGGGGTTCTAGCCATGATGCTGCGGACACACTACTAGGACACCTCTGAGGTGGGGGGGGGGGCGCGCGCACCGCTGTGGGACAACTGATGTGAGGGGGGGCACTGGGGACACCTGATGTGAGGGGGGGCACTGGGGACACCTGATGTGAGGGGGGGCACTGGGGACACCTGATGTGAGGGGGGGCACTGGGGACACCTGATGTGAGGGGGGGCACTGGTGACACCTGATGTGAGGGGGGGCACTGGGGACACCTGATGTGAGGGGGGGCATTGGGAAGACCTGATGTGAGGGGGGCACTGGGGACACCTGATGTGAGGGAGGGACCACTGGGGACACCTGATGTGAGGGGGGGCACTGGGGACACCTGATGTGAGGGGGGGCACTGGGGACACCTGATGTGAGGGGGGTCACTGGGGACACCTGATGTGAGGGGGGGGTCCACTGGGGACACCTGATGTGAGGGGGGGCTCCACTGGGGACACCTAATGTGAGGGGGGCTCCACTGGGGACGCCTAATGTGAGGGGGGCTCCACTGGGGACACCTAATGTGAGGGGGGGCTCCACTGGGGACACCTGATGTGAGGGGGGCTCCACTGGGGACACCTGATGTGAGGGGGGCTCCACTGGGGACACCTGATGTGAGGGGGGGCTCCACTGGGGACACCTGATGTGAGGGGGGCTCCACTGGGGACACCTGATGTGAGGGGGGCTCCGCTGGGGACACCTGATGTGAGGGGGAGTTCCGCTGGGGACACCTGATGTGAGGGGGGGCACTGGGGACACCTGATGTGAGGGGGGGCACTGGGGACACCTGATGTGAGGGGGGGTCCACTGGGGACACCTGATGTGAGGGGGGGCTCCACTGGGGACACCTAATGTGAGGGGGCTCCACTGGGGACACCTAATGTGAAGGGGGCTCCACTGGGGACACCTGATGTGAGGGGGGGCTCCACTGGGGACACCTAATGTGAGGGGGGCTCCACTGGGGACACCTGATGTGAGGGGGGCTCCACTGGGGACACCTGATGTGAGGGGGGCTCCGCTGGGGACTCCTGGTGTGAGAGGGGGCTCCGCCAGGGACTCCTGGTGTAAGGGGGAGCTCCGCCGGGGACTCCTGGTGTGAGGGGGAGCTCCGGCCGGGGACTCCTGATGTGAGGGGGGGCTCCACCGGGGACTCCTGGTGTGAGAGGGGGCTCCGCCGGGGACTCCTGGTGTGAGGGGGGGCTCCGCCGGAGACTCCTGGTGTGAGGGGGGGCTCTGCTGGGGACTCCTGGTGTGAGGGGGGCTCCGCTGGGGACTCCTGGTGTGAGGGGGGGCTCCGCCGGGACTCCTGGTGTGAGGGGGAGCTCTGCCGGGGACTCCTGGTGTGAGGGGGAGCTCCGGCCGGGGACTCCTGATGTGAGGGGGGGCTCCGCCGGGGACTCCTGGTGTGAGAGGGGGCTCCGCCAGGGACTCCTGGTATGAGGGGGGGCTCTGCCGGAGACTCCTGGTGTGAGGGGGGGCTCTGCTGGGGACTCCTGGTGTGAGGGGGGCTCCGCTGGGGACTCCTGGTGTGAGGGGGGGCTCCGCCGGGGGCTCCTGGTGTGAGGGGGGGCTTGGCTGGGGACATCTGATGTAAGGGGGGGGCTCCGCTGGGGGCACCTGATGCAAGGACGGACTCTGCTGGGACATCTGATGCAAGGACGGACGGCTGGTGGCAGGTGACGTGGCTAGTGACACGCTCAGGGATCCCACTGATTCTGCATTATGGTGAGTTGAATGATTTCATTTTATATTACAATTTAATAATAGAAATAATGCACTTCAATCATCCTGACACCATAACAACTATGGTGCGGGGATGGTTGAAGTGCTAACACCAGGTGTTTGGAGTATCTTTATCTGCTGATTGTTAAACTTTCTAGAATACACATATTTTTATTGTTGTGTAGGATCTGGGGCTGCTGTCCCGTCATTTCCCTCTCCCCCTCTTCCCCTCTAATCCCTCTCCCCCTCTCTCCCTCTCCAACCCTCATTCATCTCAGACTCTAACCACACCCTCTTGAGCCACGCCCATTTAAGCCACGCCCACTATGTTGCGTAAACCACGCTCTGCGCTCGCCGCACTTGTATATTTTTGCTAAGCCATGCCTACAGACGAATGCCTCGCCCCCTAATTATTCGACAGCTCCGCCTACAGCCACAAAAAGTGTCCCACATTTTTTTTTTACAATGTTGCCAACTATGTATATAGGCTGTACAGTGTGATCATCAGCATCATAATGATGGTCACAGGTGCTGTGGCTGTATCTTTCATGGCTGCAGACAGTGTTTGCACTGTATACTTTTACTATTCTTGTCAAAAGTAGTAACAGCAGTATATTGTAGCAACATCTGCAGTCTGAGTCTCACTCTAGTACTATACTAGCCTGCTGGCTGAAAAAAAATATATATTTAAGGATTGTAAAGAATGTATGAGGCTGCAGAACAGTTGGAAGTAAGCTGGGAATGGAAGGGTGTCAGGCACACAGTCAATGTGTGGACTCCTGGTTTGGAATGCCCAAATCTGAGACTGGAGGCTGCAGGGTGTGTTCAGTGCAGAATTCTGGAGAGCAGAAAGTAACAGCAGATAGTGAAGTGGAAAGGGGAGGGGGTGAGGATCGGTGTGTCTGATCACTGAATACTGCATAGTGTTATCAGGAGAATGTGGAGCCATGTAGTACACAGAGCAGAGGGAAGGAAAGTAAAGCTGGGGGTGAAAGATGCCGATGCATGAGGTGAAAGTGAAAGTAACTTTTCTCCTCTCTCTCACCTGGATCATTGCAGGAACTTCTGCAGCTTCTGGAAGCCCGAGGGATGAATTTGCAGGGAAGGACAATGCACTGTGTGCACCCATTGGCTGAGGAGGCAGAAGCACTGCCCCCTGCTGCCTTCCCAGCCAATAGGTAGCTTAAGCTCACATAAGTGCCTTCCTCCCTCCCGACATCATACGGGACCTCTCAAGAACTGACCTGCTTTACAATGCAGGCAGATCAGGGACAAATGTATTTTGAGCCGGTATCCAGCGTCTGCAGTTCGGCTCCTGCAGCTGATAGGCTACACTAGCCTGGCTGCTGTGTAACTGACTGATGCTCTGGGGGGGGTTGTCCCTGCATGGAGCAGCTCAGAGCCTGAGAGCCGACATTGATGTCTCTCTCTCCCCTCCTTCCTCTCCCGCACTGAATGATACACAGCCGATCTGCTCCTTCTCCCCCTCCTCTCTATTGTGTGTGCTCCAGGGAAGTCAAGTGTGAAGCTAAGGAGCTCACACTTCCCGCGGTACACACACAGGAGAGAGGAGGGGGGGAGGAGCGGATTGGCTGTGTATCATTCAGTGCGGGAGAGGAAGGAGGGGAGAGAGAGACATCAGTGCTGGCTCTGACGTCACTGGTTGCTAAACGCGAGGCGGTCATAGCAACCAGTGGCCGGGAGTAGATTCAGGAGGTGGAGGCGGAGCCGGAGCCAGCAACACAGTGGATCAGTCCATACCAGTCCCCTGCATTCCCAGTGTCCATTTTTTTAGTTGGGGGGGCACATAGGGGGGCAGAGTATAATGTTGGGGGGGCCATGGCCCCCTCTGGCCCCCCCTAGTGATGCCACTGCTTGTACCAGCAAATCATCTCGTGGGTTACCATCTCCAAGGTTTTTGCCCAAATAAAAGATAGAAAAGAAAAACAAGAGGGGGTGGGGAGCAAATAGCCAAGTATGTCTTCTACAAAACAAAAATTATGCACTGAGTGAGCTTCTGTAGGTCAGTTGCTTCTACCAAGCTTCCAACCTTTAGTACACAGGTTAAATGAATAAACCATGTGCTAAGCAAATCCCGCTCGCTGCCGCCAATATGTCACAATTCCACACGCCCACGGCGTCTAACTAACCTGCGACGTGCGTTCCGTGACCGGGGTATATGAGGAACTAAGGGAATAAGGGGGAACTTATACTGCGCATGTAAGACTGGCTGTGGTACTTTCACAGCCTACACTACCTTTGGCCACCACTAGAGAGAGACTCCACTCCAATCCAGCTAGCTGACCACACACAGGCAGATACAAATCTTACATACAATCGGGTGCACTCTAATGCCCCATACACACGGTCGGATTTTCCGATGGAAAATGTGTGATAGGACCTTGTTGTCGGAAATTCCGACCATGTGTAGGCTCCATCACACATTTTCCATCGGATTTTCCGACACACAAAGTTTGAGAGCAGGATATAAAATTTTCCGACAACAAAATCCGTTGTCGGAAATTCCGATCGTGTGTACACAAATCCGACGGACAAAGTGCCACGCATGCTCAGAATAAATAAAGGGATGAAAGCTATTGGCCACTGCCCCGTTTATAGTCCCAACGTACGTGTTTTACGTCACCACGTTCAGAATGATCGGATTTTCCGACAATTTTGTGTGACCGTGTGTATGCAAGACAAGTTTGAGCCAACATCCGTCGGAAAACATCCAGGGATTTTGTTGTCGGAATGTCCGAACAAAGTCCGATCGTGTGTATGGGGCATAAGGGTTGGGGAGCAATCTAGCAATTACTACACGCTTCTAGGGTTCCTCCAGCTATCCTGCAAGCTTGAACCCCAGTGTTAATCACTCTTCCCACTGTCCCCACACCCACACACCAGACACACAATAAACCATAGCCTGCCACCACCCAACAGTTTGTCCGCAGACTGGTCTGCTGAGCCACCACACACACAGATCTCCGTCTGGCAGATCTGTTAACTTACAATCTGCATGCAATCTGCCAACACACAGTGCAATTGCATACCAATTGGTACGTAACTTAAACCGAGTACTCGGGCACTAAAATACAACAACCTCTCCAGAGATATGAGTCCTAGCTTAGTACACAGAAGTCACTTATTCATTTTATCATTTAATATCCCAAAAGTGGGCAGTGCATATAAGATATACAAAGAAAAAGGATTTACCAAAAAAGATACAAAGAATGCAGAAAGACACACAAATTAGCAATTTGCTATGAAAATAAAAAGCGATAAAACAGAAATAAACGTTACCAAAGTCTATCCGTTAGTAGAAGCATACTGGAACATGTGGGAACTCCCCAGTTTCGCACTGGCTTCGTGGAAGAACAATGTCCATATCTCAGATCTCAAATTGGCCCAGAACAGTGCTGATTGCTGGGTCATGGATAGGATTTCCGATACCAGCGCATCAGTCCGATCGTAGCAGTACCAATCACTGCCTGCCTGCTGCAATCAGGCGCTATATAACGGTTTTGTGTGGTTCTCTAGGATTCCACACATGCTAAACATACAGAGTTACATATACACATAACCCATCAGGTGTACGATCAAAAGGAATTATTTTCATCTCTCTGACGCTAATATTTTAGCTTTTATGAGAGATAAACTAGGTTCCTTAGATCTGTTGGTATTAATCAAAGTTTACAGACTGTCCGGAGCCTTGGGAATGCCCCCTGCGGATCAATGTAGCCAAAATGACTAGCAGTTTTCTTTGAGGCCTCAGGATGGTGGCAATCTGTTTACTCTAATGGGAACTTTTATTGGCATCTAGGTGTCACTTCGCTCCTAGAAAAAACTGGCTCTATCCTTTTCAAATGCTAATGAAAGAACATATGTGCATGACTGACATTGAATACTATATTTTTAATAACCCAGAATTAAACTACATCTACAATTACACTACTTCTACAGATCACACCGCATCTTGTTAAGGTAAAACTATCCTATGCTTACATTTTTGTCACAGATACAGTATATACTTTGGACTCTTTTGCCCCTGGTGGTTTGAATGAAGAATTAGAGGTGAGCAGCCTAATTTGACTGCTCCCCTCTCCCCCATCCCTTAACTCCTTCTATTTCATTTATCAATAACTGTTATCCCATTTTCAATTTATTTTTATTTTTATTTACAAAAATATGCAATTCAACTTTTAATTCAGACTCATTTTCATGTGCAATTCCCAATTGTCAGCTTGGGTCATGTGTCCTTGCAGCACCTCTCATGCTCTAAATGTGGTTTTCTGTGTCACCACTTCTTCTTTCTTCATTTATATCACCTATTATCATCCACAATGTTCTTATATAATTTTCACATATATTCTTAACAATTACGTTTTTTTAAAATTGGTATTACGTATGTATTGTTCAATTTTGGTAATTTTAGCATTTGTTGTCTGATGAATTCAAACCGGCTAGTTATTGTGCCAACCTGAGCGATTGCAGCTTAATTCAGTGCATAGAGTGTTTTTCCAACCAATCAGCGCCATCCACTAGTCTTCTAATCCCAGCCCAATCACATCTCACGTTAGGCCTGAGGAAGGAGCATAGCTCCGCAAACGCGTCGCCTACATGTCCATCTACCCGGAAGTGATCTCATCTGGTTCCCTTGGTTTCCAGAGTGCGTTCCAGCGGCAGGAAGCGACGGCATCCACCGCCGAACCCTGTACATCGGACACCTCCGCCATCTAAACCCGGATTAGAGATACCCCAGGACACTCCGGCATCATTGCTAACATGCCTTTTTATCATGTACCCTTGTGTGTATCGCTTTTCCTAATTTTAATACATTTTATGTAATCTCTGCACTTAGAGTGGTGCCTTGTTTTTCACCCACACTTTTAATTACGTCCAACTGTGATAATACATGTGATACATGTGATAATACATGTTCTACCATTTTGGTGGATTTTGGAAATTGCCCAATGTGCCAGGCCTGCGGGCAAATCTCCCATGGCTAGTCTCCTGACACTGTGCGCTCCTGGGAGCTCCTGGGAGGTCTTCAGGGACACCTCTGTTGCAGCTGTCATGAATACTAGGGGCAATGTCACACATACCTCAATGGTCACCCCTGACATATTCACCTCAGCATTCTGAATCAGCGCTGAATCAGTTCTGTCTCATACACAGAACATATTTCACCCTTAGACCCCAACACAGGGGGAAAACATATCAGCATTTTCCAACTTATTAGTACGCAACACACCATCATATTGCAGGACACTGCACGGAGGCAAGTAATTTACAGTCCTTAATATTACTGCAGTTTCAGGTTTAAAGTGGTTGTAACCCTAAAAAAAAAAAATGCTCCTGTCCCTTTAAGGCATGTTATATAGCATAGTGTTTTCGCCATGTCAATTGTCCCTTTCTGTGTTGTACAATACCTGGTTGATCCTGCCTGTTCCTGTGTTCCCCTGTGTACTGACCACACTTATCATGGCTGCTGATCCCTGATAGCGTGGTCAGATTACGCGGCTCTGTCATCCTGCTGTGTATTCAGCATCTCTGCATCTCCCCCTTCCTCTCTCCCTGCCATTTTTGTAATCTGCGAGTGAACTGTGAAGTTGATCTCCTCCCCACCCCTCCCCTACTGCATTGATTGAATATTCTACTGCCAGGATGATCTGGCCAGGGTGGCCTGGATAAAGGAGCAACAGCAGCAATGTTAGTCTGGGGAGGGAGAGTTAGATGAGCTAGTAGATATGGATACACCAACAATTCAAAGTCAAACTCCAGCTAACACTTTTTTAAGCAGTTACAGCAACAGTTTTTTTCCTTTTTGGATACAATTTTTATATAAATAAATAAAAGCTGATCATTGTCAGTACCCCTGTCAGTGGTAAATGGTTTGTCTTGACATGGACATTCACTGTACTGTTCATTTAAGCACAAGAGACTCCATTTTGTTCTCACTGTTGAGATGTGTTCTGTAACCTTCACCTAACACACAGACACATCTCCTACTAAACGCTCTCTACTCCCCCTCCCTTCTCAATGTTTTAGTTTTGCAATTGTTCAATTCGCTAGCTTTTAATAATATATTTCTATTTGTTAGCTTTAAATAACATATTTGTATTTGATAGATTTTTTTTTTAAACTCCATATATTTATTGATTTTACATATGAAATACAATGTACAATTAAACATTGTACGTCATGCAACGACGTCAGTGTAAATATTTAGTAATAAACATACATTTATTAAAGTAATAAACATATATCCACAAATGGGATTCAGATGTAACAAGTAGCAAACGTATATCTATGAAGGTTCCTAGAAATACAATCAGTCCACTTCACTAGTGTGGCACCCCTTGTGGGATCTTTAGTGCCACAGGAGTGGAGAGGAACTCTTTGCAATATAACACACGTTGACTGAAGTTATCTAGTAGTAACTAGTTAGTACAAGTAACACATGACTCTTAGGAAAGTAACTGGTATTGCTCGGTCAAGAAAGAGAGGTCTGAGGTACAGTACTTTTATGTGAGATGCGCAGCTTTAGTCCAGTCAGTCCATGATTGCCAGTTTGTGTGCGTTTTTGCTGCTTGGCCAGTGTATGCGGCTGATGTGATCTCATAGCTGCAGTACAGGGCTACCAAGTCGAAGACTTGGGCTAATGTTAGAGGTTTTTCGGACTTCCATTGTCTAGCTATATTGAGTCTGGCTGCCAGGAGAATATGGGTTATTACGAGTCTGAATGTATGAGGAATGTCGTCAATAGGGGGGATCGTGATTTGGGTTATGTTCGAAATTAACTGAAAGATGTTTTCCCAGTATTTCTGTAGTTTAGAGCATGTCCAGAAAACATGGAGTAAGTCACTTGAGGAGGATTTACATCTCCAGCAAGTGTTGGGGATTCGTGGATTAAAGGATGCTATTCTGGCTGGAGTCATGTACCAGCATAGTGATATCTTCTGTGTGAGTTCCCAAAGGGCCGTGCATTTGGTGGCTTTATAAACGGACTTGAGGGCTTGTTGCCATTGATTGTCTGAATAGGTATAGGCAAGATCAATGTCCCACCTGTGGTGTGAGTTTAGTTTGGAGAAGGTGTAATTTTTGGTGAAGGCTGTTGTAAAAGTAGGAGATACCTTTGGTTTTCGTGGCAGGGTTGGTGAAGTAATCCCAGGTCTTAGGGTGAATACTGTATATAGGAAGGGGTATAGTACTCAGGCAATGATGTATACGTAGGTAGGTAAAGTATTCGGATGTAGGAAGAGTATATTCTGATTGTAGTTGGGAGAATGTTTTAATGTGGTTGTCTTGTAATAAATCTTGTAGGGAGTGTATGCCTTTGAGGTTCCATAATGATAATGAGAGTTCGGGCTTTAAGTGTAGTAGAGTGTTTAAGGGAATATGAGATTGTGGTGTAATGGGAGTGAATGACAGGAGAGCTGACATTTTCTTCCAGGCATGGAACGAGGCTTTCATGGTTGGAGATAGAGATGTCTGAACTAGGGTGCCGAACGGTGTGCTAAGCAACCAGGTTTTTAGATTAGGTCGGGTAAGAGAGGAGTCCTCAATTTGTCCCCACAGTGTGGTCGGGCAGGGTTGGAACCAGCAGGGTAGTTGGGCTAGGATGGCTGCCAAGTAGTAATCCTCGAAGTCTATAGACCCCGTACCTCCCGCTAGTTTGTGTTTAATCAGTTTTATATGGGCACATCTAGGTCGTTTCCCATTCCAAAGGAATTTGTTAAATATCGTTCGGAGGGATCTGAAGAATGTGGCGGGTAAAGGGATGGGTAAAGTCCTGAAGTAATACAATATTTGGGGGAGGCAGATCATTTTGAAGGCCGCAAGTCTACCTGTCCAGGAAATTTCATGTTTTACTATTTGTTGTGAGGTCTATTGAATGTTCTGAAGTAGTGGTAGGAAATTACACGAGTAGAGATTCTTACTTTTCCTCGGTAGTCGGATGCCTAGGTAAAATATGTCAGTATCAGCCCACACAAATGGGTTTTGTAGCTGTAGGAGGTTCTTCATGGTAGCAGCTATATTAATGTCTAATAGGAAGAATTTGGTCATATTAACCTTATAGTACGAGACCGAGCTAAACCAGTTGAGCAATTTTTGTACTTCTGCCAGAGAGACAGTCAGATTGGTGAGAATGAGAATGACATCATCAGCGAATAGGCTGATTTTGTGGTGTGAAGTGCTAATTTGAAGGCCAGAGATGTAGGGATGGGAGCGGATATGTTCTGCTAGGAGTTCCATTAGCATGTTAAATATGAGGTGGGATAGGGGGCAGCCCTGACGGGTGCCGTTAGTAATGGGGAATGGGCGGGAGAGCATGCCCTCTGTATATACTTGGGCCACAGGATTGGAATACAATGCCATAATGGCATTTAGAATGTTGCCTTGGAACCCAAATTTTTGGAGGACCGCTTTGAGGTATCGAATGCCTTCTCTGCATCCAAAGATAGGAGCAGAGAAGTCGTTCCAGTGGATTCTGCATGATGAATTATGTTAATCATCCTTCTGGTGGCATCTGAGGATTGTCTGCCTTTTGTGAACCCTGTCTGGTCTTGGTGAATAAGAGTGGGCATAATTTTAATTCGTCTTGTTGCTTTTGTTTTAGCGTATATTTTGAGATCGAGGTTGAGCAAAGAGATTGGGCGAAAATTTTGCGGGACATTTGACTGTTTCCCTGGCTTCGGTAGCGTTATAACCAATGCTTTTAAGTATTCTTTCGAAAAGACAGAAGAGGAGGCAAGGAAAAAGCTCAGTGAGATGTGGGATTAGCTGTGAGGAGAATTGTTTATAGTATTCCCCTGTCATACCTTCGGGGCCTGGTGCTTTACCACTAGGTAACGAGTCAATAGTTGCCTTAATCTCTTGGTCAGTGAAAGGGGCGTTAAGGGTGGTTAGTTGATCCTTATTCAGTTTGGGTAGGTTTAGGTTTGGGAGAAATTGGTCAATGTCATCTTGTGTGGGTTGTGGGGTATGGGGGTCTTGGTTCAGGTTGTAGAGGTCTCCATAATAAGCACTGAAGGCATCGGCTATGTCTTGGGGATTACTCAGTGGGGTTTTTGTATGGGGGTGATTTAGTTGGATTATTTTAGTTTTGGTGCGTCTAACTTTGAGGCGTTGTGCAAGTTTCTTCCCCGCTTTTTAGAGGGGAAGTATGTAGATGCTTTAAATTTCCTTTGAAGGAATTCATAGGAGTGAAGGAGTAGGGTTTTAATCTCTTGTCTTAGTTGTAGTAGTTGATTTGTCTGTGGGTCCCGAGGGTTAGTTTTGTGTCTCGTTTCTAGGGCCGCTATCTGAGCTACATGCTGCGTCCTCTTTCGCTTATGATAAGAGCTCAATTTAATTAACATTCCCCTCATATAAGCCTTGTGCGTGCTCCACACCATGGCAGGGTCGGACACCAAACCTTTGTTCAATGAGAAAAAATTGGTAATGTGCTCTGATATTTTCGTCGTGTACTTGTCATGTTGGATAATGAAGTTGTTTGTTCGCCAGAGAAATGTGTTTTGTTGTAGGTTGGAATCTTGTATTGTAATTGAGGTAGGAGCATGGTCCGACCATGTCGTGCTGTGGATCATAGAGTTAGATATTTTCTGTAGGATACATTTGTCAGTTAGGAACAGGTCTATTCTCGAGTACGAGCGGTGTCTGGAGGAAAAAAAAGTGAAGTCGCGTTTGGAACCATGGTGGCAACGCCACACATCGTATAAATCCTGGGAGGAAATTAATTTTTTCAAAGGTGAATCTCATCTCTTTGCTGCTGATGTGGAGTCCATGGATACGTCTGGGACTAGGTCGAAGTCTCCACAGATTATTATGTGGCCCTTTTGAGTGGGTTTGGCGTAGGACTTTGCGTAGGAACTTCATTTGGTGGGAATTCGGGGCATAAATATTGATTATAGTAAGGACACTCTATTGATGGTGAAGACAAGAATAGTAAGGCGACCTTCATGGTCTGGCACTAAATCTAGTAATTGGAAGTCTATCGTGTCTTTGATCGCGATCATGACCCCTCTAGTTTTAGTGGAGTGTGATGCGTGGAAAATATGAGGAAATTGGCGGTTGTTACAAAGGGATGAACTGGAGGTTAGTAGGTGGGTTTCCTGGACACAAAGAATGTCACTGTGGAGAGCCGTGGAGGTTTTCCAGAGTGAGTGGTGTTTGGCGGGGTGATTCAGCCCATTGGTGTTCAGTGAAAGAATAGTAAACGGCATCTTGTGAATGTGAGGTTGGTGGGTGTTATGCACAACACTTATGCCCCGTACACACGATCGGACATTGATCGGACATTCCGACAACAAAATCCATGGATTTTTTCCGACGGATGTTGGCTCAAACTTGTCTTGCATACACACGGTCACAAAAAGTTGTCGGAAAATCAGATCATTCTAAACGTGGTGACGTAAAACGCGTACATCGGGACTATAAACGGGGCAGTAGCCAATATCTTTCGTCTCTTAATTTATTCTGAGCATGCGTGGCACTTTGTGCGTCGGATTTGTGTACACACGATCGGAATTTCCGACAACGGATTGTGTTGTCGGAAAATTTTATAGCCTGCTCTCAAACTTTGTGTGTCGGAAAATCCGATGGAAAAAGTCCGATGGAGCCCACACATGGTCGGAATTTCCGACAACACGCTCCGATCACACATTTTCCATCGGAAAATCCGACTGTGTGTACGGGGCATTACAGCTAGTTGCTGTAGTTTGGATCTGAAGGTACCTGGGAGCGAGACTCAGAAGTAGGATTGCGGAAGGCCGAGGTCTGGAAGTAGGTTGGACTAGGAGAAGTTAGACGTTGTGACGTGATTCTGAGGTTTCCTGGGAGCGAGACTCAGTTTTAGGTTTTTGGCTGAAAGTAGGGTGGACTGGGAGACTGCGAATAGAGCAATACGTTAGGTATTAAAACAGTGAGAGTCAACGAGAGAACATTGAAATAAAAAATAAGAAACAAAACTTGTAGAATGATCCGTTAGTGGAGGGTTGGGTGCAAATGATGCAATTGGTGTAACCAGAAGGAACTTAGAGGGGGTGCTAAGCACCGTGGTATCCTCTAGATGAGGTACACAAAGTTATTAACGCGGGAAGAAGAGGTCAGGAGTAGCATGTTGCCAGCGTTCAGGGGAGCTTTAATGATGGTTGTCGGCCAAGTGTAGCACTTAAAGTTGCATCCTTCAGTTGAAAGTACGGTCCGGATGTCTGCGGGATGTAGTTGATCCTCTGTCATGAGGAGCTGAATTGGGTAGTTCTGTAATTATACCCCAGGAGTGGAGGAGCTTCAGGCCTTTGTCAAGATCTCCGATTGCGTGAGTTTGCTCGTTATGCACAATGTGGATGGTAGCTGGGTATCGCCATTTATAAGGTATCTTGTGATTTTGCAGGCCCTTGGTAATTGGGTTCATCTGACGTCTCAGTTGGAGGATGTACTTAGACAGGTCAGAGAAGAATTGAATCCCTGTGTAGGGAGCTGGTAAGGGCGATTTAGCTTTGATTCGCATGAGGTGTTTTTCTTTGATGTGGTGGAAATGGACCCTCATCAGTACGTCCTTGGGAACCAAGGCTGCCAGATGGGATGGTTTAGCGATTCTGTGAATCCTGTCAATTATAACATCCCGCGGGGACGCTAAAGGGATTACAATATGCATCAATTCTTTTGCATAACGTGGGAGGTCTGCAGGTAGTATGGTCTCGGGGATGCCTCTTAGGTGACATTGTTCCTGCGGGATCTGTGTTCTAAATCGGCCAGCTTGGCGTGCATCCATGATTGTTCCTCTTTAACAGCATCATAGGCATCAATGACCTAATTCACTGTGGAGGTACAAGCATTTAGGCCTCTCCCAGCGTTAGTCACCGTGTCATCTAGTGAGTGGATGTCAGATGTGATTTTGTGAAACAGGGAAGAGGTCAGTCATGAGGGAGGACTGCAAGGAGATGAGCATGTCCTTCAGGGTAGTGTCCATGACTGGCTGCCCTGAGGTAGGGAAGGAGGCCATTGAGGAGTGTAGGGCCTGGTCAAGGGAGAAGGGAATAGAAGCCTGGGCCTCAATTTGCAGGTGCTGTGTCCGCTGCGGCGGCGTATCCAGACACATTTTAGCTTTTGCTGGGCTGCCAGGGAGAGGGCCCCACTCCGGGGGTTGAGAGAGCTCATCAGCGGTACCTGTAATTGGTCGTTCATCCAGGATGGCATCCGGGAGGTCCGTGTAGGAATCGCGCGGTGCGGCCCGGTCGGCGCCAACTTGGGATTCACTGCCCGCCGGCTTGTAGGCGAATTCTGTGAGTTTCTGGGGCTTGTGGTCTGTAAATCTTTTTCTGGATGACTGCATCCTGCTCTTCTGAATGCTTGGGACAAGGATGGTTGTAGATGGGGTTGTGATGGCGGCCTATTGCGCTGGATTGTTTCCCCTGGCTGACGAGCTGTGGACTTAAGCATCCATCTTCTTCTCCGGTCGGCCACGCCCACTATTTGTTAGTTTTTAATAACATCTCACACCACCCCTTTCTTATCTATGTATAAAATAACATGTAATAATAAATTTTGACACTGAACGGACATTTTAACCACTTGCCAAGCGCCCTAATGCAGATATACTGCGGCAGAATGGCACGGGCAGGCAAAATCACGTACCTGGTACGTGATTTGCGTCATCACCACCGGCCCCCAGTGCCTGAGGCGGTCGGCATCATTAGGGGAGCGATCAATGCTGAGGGGGAGGCCACTCATTCGTGGCCACCCCCTCGCGATCGCTCCCAACGAATGAAAATGTTCCTCTGCTGCTGTAATGTAAACAGCGGCAGAGGAAGTGATGTCATCTCTCCTCGGGAAGCTTTTTCGTTATGGCGCCGAGGAGAGAAGACATCCAAGTAAGTCTGCACAACACTACACTGACAGTAGAACATGCAGGCACACATTTCACCCCCCAATCACCCCCCCTGCACCCCCTATCACAGTGACACCAATAGCAGTTTTTTTTTTATACTGATTGCTGCATTGGTGTCATTTTATGACAGTTATAAGTGGTAGGGCAGTTAGTGTTATGCCACGTACACATGACCGGACTTTACGGCATACTTGGTCCGGCGAACCGGAGTCCGTCGGACAATTCGATCATGTGTGGGCTCCAGCAGACTTTTTTTTCCCAAAAGTTTGACGGACCTAGAAATGAAACATGTTTCATATCTTTTTGACGGACTCGAGTCCGCTCGTCTGTATGCTAGTCTGACGGACAAAAACCGACGCTAGGGCAGCTATTGGCTACTGGCTATGAACTTCCTTGTTTTAGTTTGGTCATACGTCATCACGTACGAATCCGTCGGACTTTGGTTGATCGTCTGTAGGCAAGTCCGTACATTCGGAAAGTCTGTTGTAAAGTCCGTCGAAATGTCCGCAGGACAAAGTATACCCCAAAGTCCGGTCGTGTGTACGCGGCATCAGGCCCCTTTAGGTCTAGGGTACCCCCCTAACCCCCCCTAATAAAGTTTTAACCCCTTGATCACCCCCCGTCGCCAGGGTCACTAAGCAATCGTTTTCTTTCTGATCGCTGTATTAGTGTCACAGGTGACGCTAGTTAGGGAGGTAAGTATTTAGGTTCGCCGTCAGCGTTTTATAGGGTCAGGGACCCCCATATACTAATTAATAAAAGGTTTTAACCCCCTGATTGCCCCCTAGTTAATCCTTTCACCAGTGATCTCCGTATAACTGTTACGGGTGACGCTGGTTAGTTAGTTTGTGTTTTATAGTGTCAGGGCACCCGCCGTTTATTACCAAATAAATGTTTAAACCCCTGATCACTCGGCGGGTGATACAAGTTAGGTTTTAGGGTCAGATAGGGTCTGCATCGCCCCAGGCAGCGTCAAGTTAGTGCCAGTACTGCTAACACCCACACACGCAGCATACACCTCCATTAGTGGTATAGTATCTGAACGAATCAATATTTGATCAGATCTATACTAGCATCCCCAGCAGTTTAGGGTTCCCAAAAACGCAGTGTTAGAGGGATCAGCCCAGATACCTGCTAGCACCTGCGTTTTGCCCCTCCGCCCGGCCCAGCCCAGCCCAGCCCACCCAAGTGCAGTATCGATCGATCACTGTCACTTAAAAAACACTAAACACATAACTGCAGCGTTCGCAGAGTCAGGCCTGATCCCTGCAATCGCTAACAGTTTTTTTGGTAGCGTTTGAATCAGTTGCTAACAGTCAGGAGCTTTTTTACCTGTGAGTCTCACTACTGTACCACTAAATTTAGAGCCCAAAATGGCAAATCAAAGGTACAGTAGTGAAGAGGCCTACACGTTTCTGAGCATGACAGATAGTGAAGAGGAAGTCACTCATCTGTCAGATTCATGCTCAGAATACGATCCTGTATTGGACAGCAGCTCCATGACAGATAGCTCTGACGATGGAGTTGTGGTCCCTGCCAAGGTCAGACGTACCCGACTCCAATCTTCTTCTGCTGTTGTTGAGGTGCAGGAACCGCAGGTCCCTCGTATGGAGCAGAGCAGTACTAGCGCCGCTATTCCTTCTGGTGAACTGGCAAGCACCAGCGGCCTAGTACACCCTGGTCGTAGTCAAACCAGCACTGCAGTAACACTTGGTGACGTGGCGAGTCCCATAAGTGCAGTTCAAGCTGGTGAGGTGGCAAGCACAAGTAGTGTCCCGCTGCCAATAAGAAGAAGACAAACACAGGCCCGTCGTGCCCACAGTGCCCTTCCTGCTGCATTTGCCAATCCTAACTGGGAACCCACCACTTCTGCATCACCCGTACTTCCCCCATTCACATCCCCAACCAAATGCAGTCAGCTGCATGAGAGGCATTTTCTTTATGTCCTCCCGAGTACCCCTACCCAACGAACCCCCCCAAAAAAGATGTTGCGTCTGCAGCAAGCGTGGATATAGACGTGACACCCGCTATTATTGTCCCTCCTGTCCTGACAATCCTGGTCTTTGCATTGGTGAATGTTTTGAACGCTACCATACACTAGTTTAGCATTAGCGTAGGGTACAGCATTGCACAGACTAGGCACACTTTCACAGGGTCTCCCAAGATGCCATTGCATTTTGAGAGACCCAAACCTGGAACCGGTTACAGTTATAAAAGTTACAGTTACAAAAAAAAAAGTGTAAAAAAAAAGTAAAAAAACAAAAAACAAAAAATGTATAAAATAAAAAAACAAAAATAGTTGTCGTTTTATTGTTCTCTCTCTCTCTATTCCCTCTCTATTGTTCTGCTCTTTTTTACTGTATTCTATTCTGCAATGTTTTATTGTTATCATGTTTTATCCTGTTTGCTTTTCAGGTATGTAATTTTTTATATTTTACTGTTTACTGTGTTTTATTGTTAACCATTTTTTTGTTTTCAGGTACGCCATTCAGCTGCAGCGTGGATTTATTTATCTTGACAGCAACAGCGTTTGCTCCCACGATACTTAAAGCTGTGACTTCAGTGTTGTCGGAGGTGATATATGCCGAAGCATGGGGGCAGCAGGGGCGGAGGAGCGATTTGCTCCTAACTTTTGGGGCGGATGCCCCCATGCTTCGGCATATATAAATGGTGCATGTATGCCCATCATTAGAAGTGGGTGGATGAAGGGAGGTATTCTAATGGTGGGCATACCCACCGATCAATCTCTTTTTTTCGTTCAGCCCACAGGCTGCAAAAAAAAAAAAAAAAGATTACAATATGTGCCCAACAAGGACCAGCAACATACTGGTATGTTGCTGGACTTTGAGTGGTTATACCAGAATGATGCCTGCAGGTTTAGGTATCATCTTGGTATCATTCTATTCAGCCAGCAGTCAACTTTCATGTAAAAGCAATCCTAGCAGCTAATTAGCATCTAGACTGCTTTTACAAGCAGTGGGAGGGAATGTCCCCCCCACCGCCTTCCATGTTTTTCTCTGGCTCTCCTGTCCCAACAAGGAACCTGAGAATCCAGCTGGTGATTCGGCCAGCTGACCATAGAGCTGATCAGAGGCCAGAATGGCTCCAATTATCTCTATGGCCTAAGAAATAGGAAGCTACGAGCATTTCATGACTTAGATTTTGCCGGATGTAAACAGCACCATTGGGAAATTGGGAAAGCATTTTATCACACTGATCTTGGTGTGGTAAGATGTATTGAGGGAAGAGGAGAGATCTAGGGTCCAATAGACCCCATTTTTTTCAAAAAAGAGTACCTGTCACTACCTATTGCTATCATAGGGGATATTTACATTCCCTGACATAACAATAAAAATGATAAAAAAAAATGAAAGGAAGAGTTTAAAAATAAGATAAAAAAGCAAAAAAAAAAATAAAGAAAAAAAAAAAGTACCCCTGTCCCCTCCTGCTCTCGCGCAAAGGCGAACGCAAGCGTTGGTCTGGCGTCAAATGTAAACAGCAATTGCACCATGCATGTGAGGTATCACCCTGAAGGTCAGATTGAGGGCAGTCATTTTAGCAGTAGACCTCCTCTGTAAATCTAAAGTGGTAACCTGTAAAGGCTTTTAAAGGCTTTTAAAAATGTATGTAGTTTGTTGCCACTCCACGTTTGTGCGCAATTTTAAAGCATGTCGTGTTTGGTATCCATGTACTCGGCCTAAGATCATCTTTTTTATTTCATCAAACATTTGAGCAATATAGTGTGTTTTAGTGCATTAAAATTTAAAAAAAGTGTGTTTTTTCCCCAAAAAATGCGTTTGAAAAATTGCTGCGCAAATACTCTGTGAAAAAAAAAAAATGAAACAACCACCATTTTAATCTGTTGGGCCTTTGCTTTAAAAAAAAAATATATAATGTTTGGGGGTTCAAAGTAATTTCAGGTAAACAAATAGTGTCAGAAAGGGCTTTGTCTTCAAGTGGTTAGAAGAGTGGGTGATGTGTGACATAAGCTTCTAAATGTTGTGCATAAAATATCAGGACAGTTCAAAACTCCCCAAATGACTCCATTTTGGAAAGTAGACACCCCAAGCTATTTGCTGAGAGGCATGTCGAGTCCATGGAATATTTTATATTGTGACACAAGTTGCGGGAAAAAGACAATTTTTTTTTTTTTGCACAAAGTTGTCACTAAATGATATATTGCTCAAACATGCCATAGGCATATGTGGAATTACACCCCAAAATACATTCTGTTGCTTCTCCTGAGTACGGGGATACCACATGTGTGAGACTTTTTGGGAGCTTAGCCAAGTACAGGACCCAGAAAACAAGCACTGCCTTCAGGCTTTCTAAAGGTGTACATTTTTGATTTCACTCCTCACTAACTATCACAGTTTCGGTGGCCATGGAATGCCCAGATGGCACAAACCCCCCAAAAATTACCCCATTTTGGAGAGTAGACACCCCAAGCTACTGAGAGTTATGGTGAGTATTTTGCAGACCTCGCTTTTTGTCACAAAGTTTTGAAAATTGAAAAAAGGAAAAAATATAAATTTTTCTTTTCTTTCTTCATTTTCAAAAACAAATGAGAGCAGCAAAATACTCACCATGCCTCATAGCAAATAGCTTGGGTTGTCTATTTTCCAAAATGGGGTCATTTGGGGGGTTTTGTGCCATCTTGGCATTTTATGGCCTTCGAATCTGTGATAGGTAGTGAGGAGTGAAATCAAAAATTTAGAAATCCTGAAGACGGTGATTGGTTTTCGGGGTCTCATGCGCAGCTAGGCTCCCGAAAAGTCCCACACATGTGGTATCCCCATACTCAGGAGAAGCAGCAGAATGTATTTTGGGATGTAATTTCACATATGCACATGGCATGTTTGAGCAATATATCATTTAGTGACAACTTTGTGCAAATTTTTTTTTTTTTTGTCATAATTCAGTCACTTGGGACAAAAAAAATTAATATTCAATGGGCTCAACATGCCTCTCAGCAATTTCCTTGGGGTGTCTACTTTCCAAAATGGGGTAATTGGGGGGGGGGGGGGTTGTACTGCCCTGCTATTTTAGCACCTCAAGAAATTAGATAGGCCGTCATAAACTAAAAGCTGTGTAAATTCCAGAAAATGTACCCTAGTTTGTAGACGCTATAACTTTTTGCGCAAAAAATATACGCTTATTGACATTTTTTTTACCAAAGACATGTGGCTGAATACATTTTGGACTAAATGTATGACTAACATTGAGTTTATTGGATTTTTTTTATAACAAAAAGTAGAAAATATAATTTTTTTCAAAATTTTCGGTCTTTTTCTGTTTATAGCGCAAAAAATAAAAAACGCAGAGGTGATCAAATACTATCAAAAGAAATCTCTATTTGTGGGAACAAAAGGACGCAAATTTTGTTTGGGTACAGCATTGCATGACCGTGCAATTAGCAGTTAAAGTGACGCAGTGCCAAAGTGTAAAAAGTGCTCTGGTCAGGAAGGGGGTAAATCCATCTGGGGCTGAAGTGGTTAAACACAGTGATTGAGTCCTGTGAATCTATTCCTGCAGCTGCAGTATTAACTTTGTTTTAGAGTCCCAATCAGAAATCAGTCATAACAATCTTCAATCTTGGCGAGTCAAATACCAAGAGTTTGGCAGAGTCTCCAGAAGGAACCGCACTTCGATCGGGGTCATCGGGAAACGCAGACCTCAAATGCTGGCTAGGTAAGCTGCCCTTAAGCGTGCTATATTTCTGCCTTTCCTATGTATCCTGTCTGTCAGTTCTCAAGGAAACCAGACCACTCTCGGACCTTTCTGGTTGGGTAGCATGTGTGTGTGTGAATGTGTATGTGTCCCCCTTCATGGGTTGGACTGTGTGTGGATAGGGAAAATCCTCTGCAGTTCCCTGCGTTGACTCCTTGTGGGTGACCTGGGTCAGAGGTGCATGGTGGGGTCAGATAAAACTCACAGACAAGAGACGAGGAGGGTCTCTTAATGAGTGTTTTGTCTATTGTCATAAACCCCTTATATCCACGTAGATAAGTGGAGACTATTCTTGTAAATCTGCAGATTTGCTGTACTATTTGTTTTAGAGGCAAGAGGGTATAGGCACAAGTAGAGAAGACTGGCCAGTCATTATGGGCATAAAATTAATTAAAGGAATGAAGGGAGAAAGGCCTTCCAAAAATGCCCAGCGGAAGATGAGCACTAGAGAATATATGAACCGAAGGTACAGTTCCGCCTATAGTGAGCCCCTAGATAAATGGGTAGAATGGACAAAGGGAACAGCTAAACCTTTAAAATCTGAAGGGACTTTTGATTTAAAAATATGGCACACTTTTCTGCACGATTATGGCCCACTACTGTGCAGTGAAGGAACGTGGAGAATAGCTTGCACATGGGAGACAGAAGCTAAAGTAGCAAATCAAACTGGCTTGACGGAGATTTTTAATAAAAGCACTGCCCAAATTTACTATGTTTGGCCAGAAGACTCTGTAGAGGAGGACCCCCCACCTTATGTGGCTGCCAGTTTGGCTTTAAGGGGTTCACGCACAAAAGCAAAAGAATTAGATTACATGGAACACACAAAAGATGAGCTATGCAAAATAGTAGAGAGCAGAGGTTTAACAGCCCCATATCAACCTACAAAGAGGGTTTTGGCTCGTACCTAGAAACAGATGATTGGCATAAATAAAAAGGCACATATTCAAAACTAGATCTCTCTGAGCTTAAGGCTTTGGCCAGAGAAAGAAAGATAGAGTCTGAACTTCTGGAGCAAACCATAATTTCCAAACTGTGGCAGCAAGATGAAGAGAGAAGGAAGGGAGATGCCACTTCTTCTGCCCCTGGCACAGAGCAATCTGTTGCAGTTTATTCTGTCAGAACCCAATTAGTTTTTGAAGGTAATGCTGTTGACAGTAAATATCAAATTAAATGGCATGTACCTTTTAGTCCCCAAGATATGAGAGCCATATTAGAGGGATTGGGAGATCCTAGAAAGAATCCAATTGGGCTTGCAAACAAACTTAGCGCTGCACAGGAAGCATATGAGGCTTCTGCTACTGACATTCATCAGCTTCTTATTAAAGCAGTGGGAAGCAACATGTCTGGCTATATACTTAAAGAATGTGGTGTAGACGTAAAAAAACTAGGTAAGATGGTTAGTGGATGGGAGGTTTGTGAGAAATTGAAGGAAAAATTGCCCCAAATATATGGACAAACCAGACATGCTGAATTTATGAATGCTAAGCAAGGGAAAGAGGAAGCAGCAGGAGCTTATTGGAGGTGGTTAAGCGATATGGCAGAGGAAGCAGGCATTAAAATAGAGGAAGAGAAGGCAGGAGAAAGTGCAAGTCCATCTACACAACTGGTGAAACAAAGGTTTCTTGATGGTTTAATACCCCAGTTGAAAAAAAAGTTGTTCACAGCAAGGCCTGAGGCAGGCAATA
Source organism: Aquarana catesbeiana (assembly GCF_042186555.1). Taxonomy (NCBI): domain Eukaryota; kingdom Metazoa; phylum Chordata; class Amphibia; order Anura; family Ranidae; genus Aquarana; species Aquarana catesbeiana. Next base: position 596,183,315 of record NC_133325.1, on the reverse strand, counting down.
TGTCTATTCGAGACATCCTGCCTATCCTGTTATCCATAGAAAACAGGATTAATCAAAAAAACAGCAAACCCAAGGTTATGTACATGGGGAAGCAGAGAGGAAGAGGAAGAGGCAAAGGCAATTTCAGCTTTCAACCGATTATATGCTACAATTGTGATGGGGAAGGACACATAGCCAAATTCTGCCATCTTCCTGACCGTAGACTGGAAAAGAGCTTAGAGGCACCTCATGCTGATCCCAGTTCTCTGCCAACAGTAGTGGATCAGGCATAGGAAAATGGCATGCCAGTATCAATCATGTTAAATAGGGGAGACAATGGTCCCAAGGCCAGAGTAAAAGTATTTTTATAAGAACTCCCCTATCCTGGAGGAGAAACAGAATTAACCTGTTTAATCGATACTGGTGCAAGCTGAAGTGTTTTTAATATAGAGGACTTACCTTCAGGATTATTATCTACAAATGTTATCTCTGGTGTTGGCCTAACCGGGACCTCTACTGATTTGGTTGAGTCCAAGCCACTTCAACTCAAGCTAGGACAGCAAACAGAAATTGTCACTAAAGTGTTAGCTTCAGACACAGTTCCTACCAATCTTTTGGGAGCTGACATTTTGAACCAAATTTTAGCAAACATAGACTACACGCCTACAGGAGTCCAAGTGGTCAGTAGTCTGTCAGGAGAAGTTTTACATTCTGCCTGTGTAGTATTTCTAATCCAAGACTCCACTCCGCCATTTCCACCAGAATTGAAATTGATTCCCACTGAATTATGGGCCACCAGCAAATATGATGTAGGTCTGCTGGATTGCACACCAGTCATGATAAAAATTAAAACAGTAGCCCATCTCCCACAGATTAAACAGTACCCACTGAGTATTGCTCAGACTGAGGGGATAAAGGATCAAATCACTCAACTGAAAGCAGCACGGGTTGTTGTACCAATTAAGTCCCAAGTCAATACACCCCTGTTCCCAATTGCAAAGAAGCCAGACAAGAAGGGTGGGCAGGTGACATACTGCATGGTGCATGACTTGAGAGCCATTAACAATATAATTGAGGCAGATACCCCGATCGTTCCCAACCCCCGCACTTTACTAAGTGGAATACCTGCCTCCAGCACCTGCTTTACAGTGATTGATCTTGCAAATGCTTTTTTTTTCAGTGCCCCTTGACCCAGATTGCTGGAACCATTTTTCATTTACCAATGATGCCCGAAAGTTAGCATGGACAAGATTGCCCCAAGGCTGTGTGAGTAGCCCCTCTGAATATAATACTGCGTTAAAGCAAGTATTGGACTAATGGTCTCCCTCACACCCAAACACAGTTTTGCTTCAGTACATAGACGATTTGCTTATTTGTTCTGATACAAAGGACATTTGTAGCAGAGAAACAGTAATGCCCCGTACACACGGTTGGATTTTCCGATGGAAAATGTGTGATAGGACCTTGTTGTCCAACCGTGTGTGGGCTCCATCACACATTTTCCATCGGATTTTCCAACACACAAAGTTTGAGAGCAGGCTATAAAATTTTGCGACAACAAAATCCATTGTCGGAATTTCCGATCGTGTGTACACAAATCCAACACACAAAGTGCCACGCATGCTCAGAATAAATAAAGAGATGAAAGCTATTGGCTACTGCCCATTTATAGTCCCGACCTACGTGTTTTACGTCACCGCGTTCAGAATGATCGGATTTTCCGACAACTTTGTGTGACCGTGTGTATGCAAGACAAGTTTGAGCCAACATCCGTTGGAAAAAATCCTAGGATTTTGTTGTCGGAATGTCCGATCAATGTCCGACCGTGTATACGGGGCATTAGTCTTCTCATGTTTCTCTATCACAGTAACAACAAAGTTAGCAAAGATAAGCTACAATACTGCCAAGAGTAAGTGATCTTCCTGGTTCACTGCATTTCACATGGAATCTGTCACCTAACCCCAGATCGAGTTAAAACTCTACAAAACTTTGAAAAGCCAAGAAATGTATGGCAACTACGTGCCTTCCTGGGGTTAGTGGGATATTGTAGGGACTGGATTCCAAATGCATCAGAACTTATGGCTCCTCTATATGAGGCTACCACTAGAAACCCTTTCAAACTCACATGGGACAATGAATTGCAGATAAAGGAGCTTATTAAAATTTTGTCTGAAGCTCCCGCCATTGGACTTCCCGACTATACTAAGACTTTCTCGTTGTTCTGTCATAAAGTCAATGGATTTGCTGCAGGTGTACTCACCCATCTACATGGAGACAAACAGAGGCCTGTGATGTACGTATCAGCCTCATTAGACCCTGTCATCAAAGGCTTCCCCAGTTGTATGCGAGCCATAGCAGCCTGCATTTTGCTGCTAGACAAAGTAACTGAGCTTGTACTAGATTCTGCTCTGATCCTGTATGTGCCACATGCAGTACAGAAAATCGTGAATCAAGTAAATACCAGACATGTGTCTGCCAGTAGATTTGACAAGTACCAGTCTGCTCTTTTTGCTCCATTGAATTTAATAATCAAACGATGTGTTACTTTAAATCCGGCTACTCTTCTTCCTATAATTGATGAGGAAGATGCAACAAATGGTACTGATGTAGAACCTGAGAGTTTTTCTCATGATTGTATGGCTCTGATGGAGGTACGTAGAAAGGGCCTCTGTCACACCAGCAAAAGATGAGCCTTTATCGGATTGTGACACACACTTATTCGTAGATGGTTCCAGATTTTACACTGATGATAGTCACACACAGGGTTCGCTGTAACCACTACAGACACCATTTTACATCAGGAAGTATTGACACCCCAGATGTCAGCACAGGAAGCGGAGTTGTGTGCTGTAGTCAAAGCATATCATCTCCTAGAGAATCAAAGGGGAAAAGTTTACACTGACAGCAGATATGCATTTGGAATAGCTCACGATTTGGGCCTATCTGGAAAGCACGGAACTTTCTGACTAGTGCAGGGAAGCCAGTGAGACATGCAAAACTCAAAGAGTGGCTATTTGAGGCTTTTCAGAAACCAGCAGAAGTTGCCATCTTGAAGGTAAAAGGGCATGCAAGGGTAAATGACATGACAGCCAGAGGAAATGCTTTAGCGGACCAAGCGGCAAAGGATGCTGCCCTTATGGCATTTGGAGTCACACCCACTGTAGGGGTCGCCCAGGTAGCGGGGACAGATTCCCCTCATCAAGAGCAGTGGGATGTAGAAACTCTAATTTAGTTGCAGAACCAGGCCCCTGATGAAGAGAAGGATAAGTGGATCAAATGTAATGCTACCCAAAATCAGCAGGGCTTGTGGAGCGCTGACAACAGGTGGTGTCTACCCAGGAGTTTGTACCCAGTTTTAGTACAACTGGCACATGGCGTCAGTCATCTTGCTAAGGGTGCGATGGTGGCACTTACTGACTGCTATTGGTTAGCACCCGGATTTAGTGCATTTGTAGCCAGGTTTTGTGCTTCATGTCTCACTTGTGCTCTGTACAATGCAGGGAGGCCTGTCCATGTTCCCCAAAAGCATTCTCCTAAGCCAGATTTCCCTTTCCAAAGAATTCAAATAGACTACATTCAGATGCCCAGAATAGGCACCTATGAGTTCGCTTTAGTGTGTATTGACATGTTCTCAGGTTGGCCCGAGAGCTGGCCAGTAGCTAAAGCAGATGCAAAAACAACAGCAAAGAAAATTTTGAATGAAATAGTTTGTAGATATGGAGTTCCTGAAACTATTGAGAGTGACAAAGAAACCCATTTTACTGGGGAAGTAATGAAAGAGGTAATGGAGGGGAGCAGGAGGCGGAGCCTAGCAGAGCAGACATGCATTGTTAGAGCTCCACACCGCTGAGGAGAGAAGAGAAGGACAAAGCGGAGCCTGCAGGCTCAAAAGGTATCCATTTGAACCTTTTTGCCCCAGGGAACAAACTGTGAAAGTTTGGGCAGGAAATATGGTACTGGGAGGAAACCGTGGCAGAAATAAAAATCACCTCACAAAGAGCTCACAGACACTCACTGCAGCTGAAGCAGCTCCAGTCACCTCACAAGATACAGCATCAGGGCGCTCTCACAGACAGAAAATGTCACAGCAAGACTCTCCATTTGAGTCAGATACAGAACAAATCCTCTCACAAACTTCTCCACAAGCCTCCTCAGTATCCCCAGTAATATTATTACAATTTGAAAAGATGCTTCATAAGGCTTTAAAACAAACCTCAGACCAAATAACAAAAAGCCTAACCAAAGAAATAAGAGAGCTGGGAAACCGCACCGCAGCCTTAGAAATAAAAATGGATGAAATTGAAATTACAACCCAAGAAAATATAACAGAATTGGAACAATTAAAAGAAGAGAATTTAATACTTCAAACTAAGCTCGAAGATTACGAAAATAGAGCCAGACGTTCAAACTTGCGCATAAGGGGAATACCTGAAACTGTGACAGACCTGCAATCTACTATTACTGCTCTATTACAAGAACTAAAGCCAGATATCCTTATTGAACGTTTAGAACTGGACAGAGTACACAGAGCCCTCACAGCCAAAAAGAAAGATGGACCCCCACGTGATATAATCACAAAATTTCCTTATTACAGAACGAAAGAACAAATACTAATTGCTGCAAGAGAAAAAAAGGAACTTAATTTTCAAGGACACAATTATCAAATTTTTGCTGACCTATCCCAACTTACTATTACTAAAAGACGATCCATGAAACCCCAACTAATGGAACTGCAACACCACAACATTATGTATCAATGGGGCTTCCCCTTTTCAGTCAGATTTAACTACCAAGGTACAATTTACAGAAGCAGATCAGCAGATGAACTACAACAAACCCTTTTAAAATTAAATCTGACAGAACCCACAAGCAGCAACACTCCCACACGCAGAAGAATGGCGTCATCTTCACCTTCAGGCAGCACCCAGAAAATTTCAGAACAAAATGGAAATCATCATTCTCACAAAAGAGGCCGTTATGCCACATCATCCATGGACCAAGAAGATTCAATGGACTGACATCCTAATTCCTGATATCTCTTCATTTATTATACTAAGAGATGGTTCTCTATAAAAAACCTGTATTTATAACTGAATGTGACTGCATTCTGATAGTCACACACTGTGTGGGATCATGTTACATTCCAGTTATATTTCTTATTACTTCTGATTCATATAGCCTTAGAATATATAAGTGAAATAAGGAAATTCTTGTTCAGTTATATATTATCAGGTAATAACAGTAGATTTATTACTTTTTAGGACAAATATATTCAATAATCCAGAAGTAATGGAAGCTTTTTCTTTCTTTTCTTAAAACAAATATATTATTACCTAACTAGTTCCTAGAATTATGTTTTTGTTTTTTCTAATCTGAAGCAATACAACCTCAATTTTATGAGTTAACATATCTAAACAGTTACATATGAATAAAATATGTAATTGTTTACTCTAAAAGGGTTAAAATCCCCAAATAATTCAAACTATCTTCATCAATACCAAAGTTATTAACAGTACCTTTCTAACTGAATTATTTAGCCTAGGGCAAGACTAACCATATACAACCACCCTGGAATAAATAATTTCAACAAAAACTATATTCTGCACTCCAACTAATGAAACATCATTTTGATGTCTTTTGACATAGCACTTCTCTCCTGTAAGCGGAAGATCCGTGTACCCCCATTAGCCCTCCTCATTCTCCCAACCATATTATGTGGGAGTGTGACGAAGGCACTTATTCCCCTGAGAGAGATATTTATTCTCTTTCACGGGTAAATTGTGATTACTTGCAAAAAATAATTTATACAATGTATCATCTAATCTCATATGTTTTTTGTTTACTCTTTACTCCAGAATTCACTGGTTTCTTTTCTATCTATTCATCTCTTCAGTCCACACAGGTTGATCTGCGCAGTCAGCTCTGCATAACAAAAAGTAAGTCAAAACTATTTGATCTATTGCCATGGCACCACTGAATATACTTTCCCTGAATGTTCAGGGAATAAATGTCCCTCAAAAAAGGACCAAAGCCTTCCGTACTTTCCATAACAAGAAGGCTCACATAGTATGCCTCCAAGAAACACACTTCACCAAAGATTCTACTCCAAAATATATTTCTCCTTTTTATCAACAAATTTACACGGCTTCTGCCTGTACCAAGCAAAGGGGAACTCTAATTGCATTTCACCGATCCACACCATTCACCTTATCATCAGAAATTAAAGACCCAGAAGGTAGATACCTGATACTCATGGGTTATATAATGGATACAGCAATCACGGTGATTTCCTACTACGCTCCTAACAAACAACCTACACCATTCCTCTCACATATATTACAAGTGATTAATACACACAAAATAGGAACAGTGATAATGTGTGGGGATTCGAACCAGGTCCTCCTCCCATTTCTAGATAAATCACCTTTTACACCATCCAAAATAACCTCTAGATTACCTTTTTCTCAACTTCTTTCCAAATACAATCTGGTAGATTCATGGAGAGAAAGTAACCCAATGAAAAAGAAATTCACTTATTTCTCGCACCCTCATCAAACCTTCACCAGAATAGATCATATTTTTCTAACAATAGGAATGATACCAGAAATTATTGCATCAGATATAATTCCGATTCCGTGGTCTGACCATAATGCAGTATACACTACTATAGCCTCAGCCATACCAAAAGCGCATGACCCAACGTGGTACTTACCGGACATAATGCTCAAACACCCACTACATCAGATGGCCATTGAACAAGCTTTAAAGGAATACATATCAATTAATAATACAACAGACATCTCCCCAATAACACTGTGGGAAGCTCATAAGCCTGTCTTGCGTGGTACAATACAAAGACAAATGGCACTATTTAAACGGGAACGCAAAAATCTAGCAAAAAAACTAGAACTCAATTTTAATGCAGCCTACATATCATTTCAAGATAATCCATCTCAGAGTACAAAATCTCATCTGGAAAAATCTAGATTGGAATATGATCTATTTCTCACTGAGTCAGTTGATAAATCCCTCAAACGCTCCAAACACAATTTCTACATGAATACAAACAAACCAGGTACATATTTGGCTCGGGCATTAAATTCAACTAACAAATCTTTCAAACCAATACGTTTGAAATTATCAAAAAATGTTTACACTTGTAATCCAGTTAAAATAGTCCATAAATTTCACTCACATCTCGCAACTTTATACAAGACAAACAATGAATTTAATCCTACAGAAGCTGAATCCTTCTTCTCAAAAATAACCTTACCTGAGTTATCTCAGAATCAAAAAAGCAGTTTGGATGAGCCTATAACTATAGATGAAGTTGCTAACGCCATAAAAGACCTAAAACTTAACAAAAGACCAGGCCCAGATGGCTACTCGGCTTTATACTATAAAACATTCTCAGAAATACTCTCTCCCATTCTCACTGAAACTTTTAACAAACTTCTAGATGGACATTCTTTTCGGCAAGAAACACTAATGGCAATTGTGTGTATGATCCCAAAACCCCTTTCTGATGATACTTCCTGTGTGAATTATCGGCCTATTTCTCTGTTAAACCTCGATATTAAATTATTAGCAAAAATAATAGCAAAACGCCTCAATAGCATTATAGGAAAATTAATACATAGAGATCAAGTAGGCTTCATGCCAAATAGACAGGCAGGCGATAATATACGCAGGGCAGTGTTATTGGCACATATTGCTAAAAAACGGAAAATCCCTTTATGTTTTCTATCTCTCGATATTAAGAGGGCATTTGACACAGTATCCTGGCAATATATGCAATATTCATTACAAAAATGGGGTTTTGGACCCCACTTTTTAACATGGATCAAAGCATTATATAATAAACCCAAAGCCTATATAAAATATGCTGGATACAAATCTGAAGCCTTTAATATCGAAAGAGGTACCCGACAGGGTTGCCCATTATCTCCCTTATTATTTGCCCTTATACTTGAACCCATGGCCCAATACATCAGAACAAACCAAACTATAACTGGCATTGAAGTAGGAGGTATTACACACAAATTATGTATATTTGCAGACGATATATTACTTTTTCTATCATCACCACAGGTCTCTGGTCCTAACTTAATACCAGCTCTTGATGGATTTGCAGCCCTATCCGGCCTTATGATTAATCCTAAGAAATGCCTAGTGCTTAATATTTCACTCACAAACATGGAATTGATCCCGGCTAGGGCTGCACTCCCATTCACATGGGCAGAAAAATCAATCCCATATCTTGGAATTCATTTAACAGCATCTCATTCTGACTTATTCTCAACCAATTATCCTCCTGTATTAAGACAGATCACAAATCTAATAAAACAATGGTCGCAACTTCCTTTATCCTGGATAGGGAAGATTAATGCAATCAAAATGACTATTCTACCCAAATTGCTTTATCTATTCAGAGTCCTCCCTATTCCAATTCCTTCCTATTTTTTGAGAATAGTACAAAAAAGAGCAACTTCGTTTATATGGGGCTCTTCTAAACCACGTATACCTATACACACGCTACATCTTCCCAAAAATAAAGGAGGCCTGGGATACCCTAATTTTACTAACTACTACAGAGCAGCACATTTGGCCAGTCTGTCCAAATACCATGCAAAACAGGAAATCCCATTATGGGTATTTATAGAGGCTTCAGAAAATGACCCTCTATTAATATCAAATTTATTATGGCTTGATCCTAAAGACCGCTTTAAAATTCATAATCCCATAACTAAACACTTCTTATCTCTCTGGGATAAACTAAAAACCAAATATCAGTTACAATCTCCACACAATCCTCTCCTTTCTTTTATCAGAAATCCGGCCTTTTATCCGGCATGGATCTACCCAAATTCTTTTAAAGCTTGGACAACATCAGGCATTCAGACACTAAATGACTTCATAGCATCTAAATCATTCCTTTCATTCCCATCGCTTAGAGAAAAATATGATCTACCAAACTCTGAGATATTTAGATATCTCCAAATCAAAAATTTCTATACACCATTCCTAAAGGGGGATACACCATTATCCCAATTATCCATTTTTGAATCAATCTGTACAAAAGATCCATTTGCTAAAGGTACAATTTCATCACTTTATAATCAATTATATGGAGTAGCAAATCTTAATAGACCCTCTTACATTCAGAGGTGGGAGGAGGACCTGGGACGAACTTTAGAAGACACGGACTGGTCTAATATATGGCTCACATCTAAGTCATCTTCACCCAACATCTTGGCACTGGAGACAAATTATAAAGTCCTAACTCGCTGGTACCTTGTACCCGCTAGAGTGGCAAAATATTCACCTAATACCTCAACTCTTTGTTTTCGAGGATGCCCAGAAATAGGCACATATTTACACATATGGTGGACGTGCCCAGTAATCCAAACCTTCTGGAAGGAAGTCTTCGTGATTGCATCTAAAATATTTAAAAAAATAATACAACCAGATCCATATTTAACTTTACTTAATCTAAAACCGGAATGGTTAACCCTCTCTCAATTCAAACTTATGATCCAACTAATAACGGCTGCAAAACAAACAGTGGCCAAGGCATGGAAATCTCCTACATTGGTACTAGCAGAAACAATTCACAGAATGAATAATACAATGTCCCATGCTAAGATGGTAGCCATCGATCAAAATCAAATTCCAAAATTTGAAAAACTTTGGCATCCTTGGATAAAACAACAGTTCCTGTCAAATTTCAATGACTCTGTCATGTTGCCATGGTAACAGATTAAATGACTTACAGAGACACCCATTCTAAGGCTTCAAAGAGAACTAAAAAGAATAATAAACTGACGAGCGGGACAACCTTGTGGACCATATCTCTACCTTTCAACCCTTTTTCTTCTTTCTCTTTCCTTTTCTCCACCTTACGATTAAAACTCATTATCAGAATTTATTTGACCTATATACACTCTACTTGTAAACAATATGTATAGTAGGTATAAATCATTTAAATACCTACAAAAGTAACTAAGGAAATTATATATATCTTTAATTTAGGTTTACGTGAACCCAATGTTTAATATTTGAAATTTCATGATATTTACCTATATAAACCCTACTGTAAAACAATGAGCTTACTTTATAGATCCTTGTAAACTTACTTTATGTATCTTTATGTATCTTTATAACATTGTATACTCAATAAACTTCTTTTGACAAGGAAAGAGGTAATGGAAACCCTTCACATACAGCAAGCTTTCCATACACCTTATCATCCACAAAGTAGTGGTAAAGTTGAGAGACTTAATCGAATTTTGAAAAACAGATGTGCAAACATTAAAGCAGATACAGGAAAAAGATGGGTGGAAGCTTTGCCATTAGCCCTATATTCTGCATGAACTACCCCTAAACAACCACATGGGCTGTCCCCCTATGAGATTTTATTTGGAGAGCCACCCAAAACAGGGCTATATTTTTCCCAACAGTTGCAGGCTTCTCACTCTAGTCTGTTAGAATATGTTCAGATTTTGCAAAGAACATTGAATAAAATACATGAAGGTGTTTATAAATCTATTTTCGACCCAGATTCTGTTTGAGGTATTCACAGAATCCAACCAGGTGACTGGGTGGTCGTCAAGCGACACGTCAGAAAGCCACTAGAACCAAAATTTGACGGACTACATTTGGTGCTTTTGACAACCGGTTCCACAGTTAAGTTGGAAGGAAAGCCCACCCGGATTCACGCCGGTCACTGCAAGAAAATCCTGAAGTGATGATATCCTTTGAAAAAATGATGATGATGTTTCTTTTCTTTTTGTTGTTTGTGAGAACTGAGACATGGAAAAATAACCCTTTCATCCAAATGTTAAAATTGTATGCAACCCATAGCAACGCTAGTAACTGCTGGGTGTGTTCTCACTTACATCCCCAAACAGGAACAATACCCATGATAGCAATGCCTCTTAAATTCACTGATCTAAACAGGACCAGAATAAATGGCTCATACATAGTCTCCACAGCTAATGAGCACAGATCAGTAAGTTTGATGGTTTCGAAACAGATAAACGCTCCACAGATTTGTTTAAACATTACATGCCCGTTTAACACTAAATGTACACTGCTGGGCAATTCAGATTGCACCGGAGCAAAAATTACAGTTTATGGAGGAAACTATGGTCAATATTATTATATCCCAGATCCAGAACTGAATAGAACCCTTTATAGTACAAATTGCTCACAGTTCCCAATATGTGAAAATATCGGTTACCTGAGATTTCATGTTATTGCTTCCAGTTTTTTAGGAGCAGGCATACCATCCATATGTAGAGGGTTATATTATATATGTGGAAATAAAGCTTACGCATGGCTTCCTACTAATGTTACAGGTACATGTTATATTGGGAAGTTAGCACCTGCTTTGGCTGTTCGCAAAGATACAGTGCGACCAGATCAAAGTCCAGAATACCCGTTAGTGTTCAAAAGAGAGGTGTTCACTGAATGTGACATGGCATGGTCATGGTTCCCTTCCTGGACAGGATGTGGAATTGAAGCAATGAAAAGAATAAATAATTACACCAGAATTGTAGATGAGATTATTAACCTTACTACCACTGATATAGGTTTGAAGAAATGGCTCAGCTTAAAAAAGTAGTATTAGAGCACAAATTAATGCTAAATGATCTCACTGCAGCTCAAGGTGGGATGTGTAAGGTATTTCACACCGACTGTTGTATATAAATTTCTGATAATGAGGACATTATTAAAGGGCATCTTGCTAAGATAAGAGAACTACAGAATAAGGCCAGAGATATTGCTAAAGATGGATGGAACCCCTTTCAGGGTAGGAGGTTTTGGTGACTGTTTATATGGCATAGCAACATAGTTACAGAAACTAGGCGCTTACATTGTGATGTTCCTGTTTCTCATATTTGTTATTTACTTCCTCATTAGGCTATGCCTCTGTGTGACTACCCGCTGTACCAACAAATGTACCACCAGCCCTGATGAACCCATTATTGTGAGAAAGCTAGGAGAGAGCTGAACAGGACGCCGCCTCTAAGCCAATGTAACAGGAGTTACCAGCAATTGGCTGAATGTAACGTGGAGAAGAATGGTGTCAAATAAACAAAAGGAGGGAAATGACATGGACATTCATTGTACTGTTCATTTAAGCACAAGAGACTCCATTTTGTTGTCACTGTTGAAATGTGTTCTGTAACCTTCACCTAACACACAGACACATCTCCTACTAAACGCTCTCTACTCCCCCCTCCCTTCTCAAGGTTTTATTTTTGCAATTGTTCTATTCGCTAGCTTTTAATAATATATTTCTATTTGTTAGCTTTTAATAACATATTTCTATTTGTTAGTTTTTAATAACATCTCACACCACCCCTTTCTTATCTATGTATAAAATAACATGTAATAATACATTTTGACACTGAACGGACATTTTAAACACAGTGATTGAGTCCTGTGAAACTGTTCCTGCAGCTGCAGTATTGACTTTGTTTTAGAGTCCTAATCAGAAATCAGTCATAACAGTCTCAACCCTCTAACTGCTACATCTGCATGGCAGCTTGTTCTGTTTAAAAACAACAGAATTATGGCCAGGTCACCAGGTAAAACTAATGTAGCCACTGTTATGATATCATGAAGGCCATCGTAAGAATGTTTATACTGAAATATTAAAACAATATTATATTTATGGAATTTTGCAAATATCTGTGTTTTAGAAGATTTTTACATTTCTCCACCAATACAACCAATTAATTCAAGTTTGTTTATCCGTGCTATTTTGAAGACAAGAGATAACAACGATATGCTAAAAATATATATTTATTAACTAAATATTCAGTGTAAATTAATATCAGATATATTTGGTGATAATACAAAATTTGATATAATTTCAAATATCAAATATATATGGGGATACAGATGATAATCACATTTCTACCACAAGCTCTTATTACAAAATACCATATTTCAATACTTGAATGATAATTTGGTAAATTTAGACTTGGTAACTCTAATGCCCCGTACACACGGTCGGACTTTATTCGGACATTCCGACAACAAAATCCTAGGATTTTTTCCGACGGATGTTGGCTCAAACTTGTCTTGCATACACACGGTCACACAAAGTTGTCGGAAAATCCGATCATTCTAAACGCGGTGACGTAAAACACGTACGTTGGGACTATAAACGGGGCAGTGGCCAATAGCTTTCATCTCTTTATTTATTCTGAGCATGCGTGGCACTTTGTGCATCGGATTTGTGTACACACGATCAGAATTTCCGACAACAGATTTTGTTGTCAGAAAATTTTATATCCTGCTCTCAAACTTTGTGTGTCGGAAAATCCGATGGAAAATGTGTGATGGAGCCCACACATGGTCGGAATTTCCGACAACAAGGTCCTATCACACATTTTCCTTCGGAAAATCCGACCGCGTGTATGGGGCATTAGTGAAAAGCTTTCCGTGGCTCCACGGACTTATATAAACAGACTAGCTGTTGACGTTAACACTTGTGATTCCTTTTCAAAACAAACAGACTAGCTTAAACTTCTAGCTTAAACTTTAAAAATGAAAATAAATAAAAATTATTGTTGGAAAAAAAAAAAAACTTTAAAAATGCACGGACAAAATGTTATACTGTGCACAGGGCTTGATCATTTAACCACTTCCCTACCCGCGTATGTACATATGACGTCCACAGATGGGATCTCCCATCCTGGGTAGACGTCATATGACGGCCTCGGGTTCCCGGCCGCCTAGGGGGTGCGCGCGCGCCGCCGCGTTGCTTGGGTCCCGGTGCGTGTGCCCCCGCCACCCGCGATTGCCCTTTAACCGGGCCGGACCGTGGATCTCTGTGTATAAACACAGAGATCCACGTCCTGTCAGCTCAGAGGAGAGCGATCTGTGTTCCCAGAATGGAGGAACACTGATCGGTCTCCTCCCCTTGAGGGTCCCCTCCCCCTACAGTTAGAAGCATTCCCTAGGAAACACATTTAACGCCTCCCCGCCCCCCTAGTGGTTAACCCCTTCACTGCCTGTCACATTTACACAGTAATCAATGCAATTTTATAGCATTGATCGCTGTATAAATGTGAATGGTCCCAAAAATGTGTCAAAAGTGTCCGATGTGTCCGCCATAATGTCGCAGTCATGAAAAAAAATTGCGATCGCCACTATTACTAGTAAAAAAAAAAAAAATAAATACTTTTTTTTTAAAATGCCATAAATCTATCCCGTATTTTATAGACGCTATAACTTTTGCGCAAACCAATCAATATACGCTTATTGCGATTTTTTTTTACCAAAAATATGTAGAAGAGTACGTATCGGCCGAAACTGAGGAAAAATTTTTTTTTTTTTTTAAATTGGGATATTTATTATAGCAAAAAGTAAAAAATATTATGTTTTTTTCAAAATTGTCGCTCTTCTTTTGTTTATAGCGCAAAAAATAAAAACCGCAGAGGTGATCAAATACCACCAAAAGAAAGCTCTGTTTGGGTACAACGTCACATGACCGCGCAATTGTCGTTTAAAGTGCGACAGCGCTGAAAACTAAAAATTGGTCTGGGAAGGAAGGGGGTGAAAATGCCCTGTATTGAACCGGTTAATCAATACTTATTTTTAAATTTAGAATGAATTTATGGTTCAACACATACTATAACCAATCCAATTCTAAGACTTTGAAGTCAGTTTTGTGAGATAAATAACAAAATATGTATCTCCCTTGGTTTAAAAGCGAAACAAATTCACACTTCAGTTACAATTCAATTCACTTCAAAACTGAACTGACAATATTGATTGGATTAGTTAAGCAAACAACTTAAATTACCCAAAAGGTAAAAATTAAAAGAATAATCCTTTACCAGAGCTTAAGATCTGTGTTGTTTTGAGAAGCATCAAGTTAAATGTCCCACAGGACTTCTCCAACAATCCTACATCTCTGTGCTCTCTCTTTCTCCTCTCGTCTTCCTAGATTTTTCCCGTCCCAAAAAATCCTTTCAGACCTCTTCAAGATTCTGCTTTCTCTGCTATGTGTAATACGGCTACAATCAAATCAAGTATCTGCTATGTGTATACTCTTTTATCCCACCCAAAAAGTGTGTGTGTGTCACTACTACGTAATTGATGATGTAAAATGACAGGTCATTTCCATGTAACTATGACAACCTCGTCTGGGTGGCCATCTTGGACTCTTAATATTTTCACCACAAGGGGGCGGTGTTGTATTTGTCAGAAATCAATCTTCATGTAACCTTTAACTTTAGGCTTAACAGAAACTATTAAATTATCTATAGCTGTCTAAATTCTGTCATTCTCCCTAGCCATCTTGGCTAAACTCAGATTTATAGTTGTGGGACTGTTTGGTTAAGGTCATTAACTTAACTTCTCACATACCTTGAACGCTAAGTCATTGGTTTCTCACAATGCAATAATTAGTTTACACACTAGTCCACTCTAAGAATACATATCCATTTAAAATATTCATAATATTATAAACATGCTATGCCCATTTTAATATGTACCAATATATTTTTATGAATATATCCAAATAATTTATCATAATTATATTTTGGAAAAATATAATAAAAATACATTAACTAAAGATATAGGTAAAACTATTCACTCAATTAGCATTTACAGTCAAGTCCATAAATATTGGGACATCAACACAATTCTAATCTTTTTGGCTCTATATACCACCACAATGGATTTGAAATGAAACAAACAAGATGTGCTTTAACTGCAGACTTTCAGCTTTAATTTGAGGGTATTTACATCCAAATCAGGTGAACGGTGTAGGAATTACAACAGTTTGTATATGTTCATCCCACTTTTTAAGGGACCAAAAGTAATGGGACAGATTAACAATCATCCATCAAACTTTCACTTTTTAATACTTGGTTGCAAGGCATTTGACAGCCTGGAATGGGGGTATCTCTGGTGGGTACTGGAGAGATTTGGTTTTGGTCCCCTATTTATTAAATGGCTGAAAACACTATATCATCACCCAAGTGCCAGATTAAAAATTAACAATGAATACTCAGAAAGGCTACCTCTTGAGAGGGGGACGAGGCAGGGGTGTCCGTTGTCACCCCTGCTGTTCGCCCTGGCAGTGGAGCCATTTGCAGAAGTAGTGAGAAGTTCGACCAGATTGCAGGGATTCAAGAGGAAATGTGGGGAAGAAAGGATAGCGTTATACGCTGATGACGTTTTACTCTTTCTGGGCGATATGGGGCCATCACTAGAAAAAGCGATGCAGTTGGTGGAGGGTTTTGGGAGATTTACAGGCCTGGTAGTCAATTGGTAGTTGTCTATGCTTCTCCTGATTGATTCAACCATTATTTTATTTTATTTATTTATTTATTTCAGGTACTTATATAGTGCTGTCAATTTACACAGCGCTTTACATATACATTGTACATTCACATCAGTCCCTACTCTCAAGGAGCTTACAATCTAAGGTCCCTAACTCACATTCATACATACTAGGGACAATTTAGACAGGATCCAATTAACCTACCAGCATGTCTTTGGAATGTGGGAGGAAACCGGAGTACCCAGAGGAAACCCACGCAGGCACAGGGAGAACATGCAAACTCCAGGCAGGTAGTGTCATGGTTGGGATTTGAACCAACAAACCTTCTTACTGCTAGGTGAGAGTGCTACCCACTACACCACTGTGCCGCCCATTAGCACTCTCCCTTGTGGCACACCTTGGGTTAAAATAACAGAGAAGATGAAATATCTTGGAATAGTCTTGTCAAACGATATATCGGGAATAATTTAGTTCCACTTCTAGAAAAATTTAAAAGGAAAGGTGACATTTGGTGTCGACTTCCTTTATCTGTGGCAGGCCGAGCCAACTTGGTCAAAATGATATGGATGCCACAACTATTGTATATACTTCATAATTCCCCAGTTTGGATTGGGAGGAACTGGTTCTTAAAAGTAAACACTCTCTTCAGGGAGTTAATATGGAAGAAAGGACAGGCTAGGATCAGCCTACAAACTTTGCAGCGACCTACTAAGGAAGGGGGAATGGCAGTCCCCCAACCATATAGTTACTATCTGGCTGCTCAATTGCAGCATATGGGGGTTGTGAGACTCTGGGAGCGGCGAATGCCAGCAGAAAAATCATGTTACTGGGCAACCCACATACATTTCTAGCAGAAGCATTAGAGGCAGGGTCACTTCAGTGCGAGCTTCCAACATATAAGGTGGTTACCAAAGTATGGCAGACAGTTAAGAGAGCCATGGGGTACAGGGGCCTCACTGAATTTTCACCTATATGGCACAGTAAGCAGCTGCAGGAGTTACTAACCATAGAGAAAAATAAGATATGGGAAAGACACGGCATATATAGGTTGGTCCAATTGTTCGACGGTAATATTTTAAAATCTTTTACTGAGTTGAGACAAGAATACGGAATACCAAATGAAACATTTTACTGTAACTTACAGATCAGGCATGCTTTGGACAGACAATTCAGGAATTGCCCACTGGAATGGTGTAAAACACCGCATCTTAACAAAATAGTTAGGACAAGCAGCACTAAAGGCTTAATATCAGTGATATACGGGCAAATGATAGATAGGATGACAACGCTACAAACGCTTTTGGGTACCAGGGAGAGGTGGGAGGCTGATGTGGGGGAGATAGCAGACGACCAGTGGAGTAGGATATTGGAGTTTGGTCCGCTGGTGTCGGTTTCTCTGTCGCAGCAGGCCTCGCATCTCTTGCTGCTGCACAGAGCTTACTATACTCCCAAGAAGTTGTACAGGTTTGGTCGAAGACTGGATGATAAGTGTCCCAGATGTTCGGAGACAGGGGATCTTATACACATGATGTGGAGATGTCCAAAATTAGTCAGATATTGGTCAGATATTGTAAAAATTATCGAAATCAGATTTAAGATCAGATTAGAACTAGAGGCCAAAGTATGTGTTCTGGGCCTGGTTAGAGAAAATCTCAGGAATAACAGTATAATCACTGCTACGGTGAGATGTCTATATCAAGCGAGGAAGCTAATAGCGCAACTCTGGTTGTCAGCTGTACCCCCAACTCCGGAAGAATAGGTTAGGACAATAGATGCTCTGGTGAGAACTGAAAAGACAATCTACATTAGAAGGGGTAGTTACAGTGTTTGCTAAGATATGGAAGCTTTGGCTCCAAGGAACGACTGATCCTCCATGAACTTTTTAATAATACTTGTAGGAGATTTGTGATTCAGAGGGAAACATAGAGGGTAAAGAAGCGAGGAAAGAAGAGTAAAACAGTCTTGAATAACTAACTAAAGCATGATATGAACTACACTACAAATATGGTCTATGGATAAGGGCGGGGGGTGGTTAGAGCATAATAGGGGTGGGGGGATGGGAAGGGAATAGTAATAGTAAGGGCAAGTAAATGGGAAAAATGGTTACAGTATATATATATGCTTGAGATAGTGTACTGTTGGGTTAATGTTCTTAATTTTTGTATGTGATTAAGTTCAATTGTATGTCCAATTTGAAACTAATAAAAAAGATTTAAAGCAAAAAAGATATAGGTAAAACTATTCACTCAATTAGCATTTACAGTCAAGTCCATAAATATTGGGACATCAACACAACTCTAATCTTTTTGGCTCTATACACCACCACAATGGATTTGAAATGAAACAAACACGATGTGCTTTAACTGCAGACTTTCAGCTTTAATTTGAGGGTATTTACATCTAAATCAGGTGAAC
Organism: Aquarana catesbeiana; assembly: GCF_042186555.1. Lineage (NCBI taxonomy): Eukaryota > Metazoa > Chordata > Amphibia > Anura > Ranidae > Aquarana > Aquarana catesbeiana. The sequence goes on along the minus strand of NC_133325.1, from coordinate 596,164,609 downwards.
GGTGTAGGAATTACAACAGTTTGTATATGTGCATCCCACTTTTTAAGGGACCAAAAGTAATGGGACAGATTAACAATCATCCATCAAACTTTCACTTTTTAATACTTGGTTGCAAATCCTTTGCAGTCAATTACAGCCTGAAGTCTGGAACGCATAGACATCACCAGACGCTGGGTTTCCTCCCTGGTGATGCTCTGCCAGGCCTCTACTGCAACTGTCTTCAGTTCCTGTTTGTTCTTGGGGCATTTTCCCTTCAGTTTTGTCTTCAGCAAGTGAAATGCATGCTCAAATGGATTTAGGTCAGGTGAGTGACTTGACCATTGCATAACATTGCACTTCTTTCCCTTAAAAAACTCTTTGGTTGCTTTCGCAGTATGCTTCGGGTTATTGTACAGCTGCTCTGTGAAGCGGCATCCAGGGCCGTTTAATCAGAAATGACATCATCAGGGGCACATGACGTGCCCCTGATGATGTCATTTCTGACGAAACAGCAGTAGGGTAGACACGCACACACATACTGCGCATGCACGGAATATTTTGATACGATTTGGAGCCTTTTTAAAATATCCTTGCAAGGAAATGTTTCTAGTTTTTATGTATGCCTTTGGCAAATTTTAAATAAAGGAAGGCTAAAAGTCACTCTGCACTATTGGAGTTTTTTTTCTCTTTTTGGACATCCACCACTGCTGCAAGCGGTCTCCTTTCATCAGATCTTCAGTGGATGTACATGGCTCTTATGAAGTGAATACTGATTTGTACCCACTAGCCTGGAGGTGAACACTTTGGAGCATTGCTCGGACATCTCTGAGGGGGATATCCTTTCCATGATGGCTGAGGTTCGCCTGTTGGAGGAAGCACCCAAGGATTCCAGTGTTGGTGTCACTAGGCCCTTTTAAAAGGGCTTTCTAGTAAGCCTTTAATACTCTCAAGGTGACGGGCTTTATATTGTGGTGGAAGTCACATATATACATCTGTAGTGAAGTCACTATTTCATCACTTCACATTGTTTAACAATGTATGGACACTAGGGTTTATGAAAATTATGTTATTTTTATCTTCATTCCTATTTTTTTATATAAATTCAAGGTCACACATCTAAATCAATTTACTTTTTGATCACGCATCTATATCTATTTTATTCTTAATATTTGCATTCTTTGTAAATATTTATATTTAAGTTTGTCACTGTATATTTCTCCAGCGCTGCACTTCTTTCTGTATATATATATATATATATATTGCAGTAGCAAATACCTAAGAATGCATCACCATAGCTTTTTCATTTAGCTAACATTTCAAAGGACCTGTTATCTCCACTGAGGCCGGAGATTTGGCAGTGTCTGCTAGCAATCTCCTACAGCTTATTACTTTCCGGTGGGGATTGGAAGTGACCTATCATAAAACTATAACAGAATCCTTCAGTTCTGTCACCCATGGTTTGTAGGGCAATCAAATCCATTAAGAATACATAGCATGCCATAAAATGTCTACCTAGAGCTAATGGGGATTGTAAAAGGCATTCAGGGCCAGAAAGCGACCCTTCAGAGACCTCCAATTGAAGAAAATCAACACACAATTCATAAAATCAGAGATAACCATGACACATTAATAAAAGGCAGAGGGTTTGAGGCAACTATGGACTCTCATGATATGGTAAGGACTCATACACAATTGTATAAAAATATATAAATTTATTAAGACAAACGCATGACTAAAATGGTCCTATGAAGAGAGAATACAATATACATAAATTTAAATCTTTGGAGGAGAACTGAACACTGTCGTCCCAGATCAGTTCAACCAGTGGCGGCTGGTGAAGTTTTTGGATGGGGGGGCGCCAGACCCCGCCCATCATTTTTGACTCCTTCCACTTCTCATAAACCACTCACTCCGTCCCCTGTATTCCACTTGCTTCCACCCATAGTGTCAGGAGTATACAGCTCAGATCACAGGACAAAGTATACAGTCCCAGCATCACAGGACAGATTACATATCTAGATAAAATATAGAAAATCCTAATGTTAAGGTCAACTGTTAAAGAATGCAATAAATGTACCACAAATCAGTGATTTTTTTTTAAAACAGCAAACAAACTTTATTGTACAACAAAAAAACTCTGAATCAGAGTAAAGGTGACTGAATGCAAATGCACACCACATTTACATTAGCGCCAGTAGAACTATTTGAAAATAAATTTTGCTCTCCTTTCTTTCTGGCTTGCAAATTTCTCAATGACCTTCTGGTTGAAGTCAGTCATCTCTGTCACCACTCTCTTTTCCATTGACAGCATAGCCAATGCATTCAGCCTTTCCTGGGTCATGCTATTTCTCAGAAAAGTCTTAATCCTTTTTAAGGTTGAGAAGCACTTCTCAGCTTCTGCTGTGGTCATGGGTGTGGTGATGAAGATCTTTAGCAGAGTGACAGTCTCTCTAAATACATTAGCAAGATTGTTCTCCACAAACAACTGGAATAGGTCCACAGCACCATTACACTTTCTGAACTCTTCTGTGCGGTAGATGAGACCAAGCTCTGTCTTTAACTTATTCTTATTGAGCAGTGGATAGGCCTTCAAAGTCTCACTCAGTGCATCCTCCAGAAACTCCATTGCATACTGTTCAAACCTGTCTGCCTGAAGCAAGGTGGCACTAATAAGGTGGTTTGTGAAGGAGAAACGTTGCATGGTGTGTAATAGTATGGTATCACAGACCTATAGAGTGAAGGATAAAATCAAAAATTAGGTAGTGATGACAAAATGTCAATGTCATCTCTGTTAGCTCCCTGACCATCAGAAATGCATGAAACTTGACATATTTACTAAGAATGTCTTGTCTATGTGTATGGAGTTCTGAGAAATTATGGATTCAAAAACACTGAAACTGATCTCCCTTCATAACTTAAAACTTGTCATTTTAACATGATCATTTTTAAGTTATAAAGGGAGATCAGTTTCAGTGGTTTTGAATCCATAATTTCTCAGAACTCCATACACATGGACAAGACATTCTTCGTAAATATGTCAAGTTTCATGCATTGCTGATGGTCAGGGAGCTAACAGATATGAAGGCTGTAATACTAATGTTATCCACTAGAGGGAATATCAAATCCTTTTAGATCACATAATTTTTATATCAATATTGTAAGAAAAATATTTCTCCCCAATCTTCATATCTATAAGGGAGCTATCAAAAAGACAAATATTGCAACAAATAAAAACTCACCTCGGCTGCAATGGATTTATGTTCTCCTGGATTCAGCGAGTCCTGCCTCTTTGGTTGAGAACCACCTTGACTGCTTTGGTCAACCAGGGATGGGATAGAATCTCTGCAAAATGTATGAGCAATAATAATAATAAAAAAAAATAATAATGATAATAACAACACATGGAAAAGGAGGAATAACGCTGCTACCTGATCTTCTGTATGTCCCGCTGGATGCTCCCCTTAATGTGGACTGAATCTGTGTCCTTCTGGAGTTTTGCATAGAGGAGGTCCACATGTGGCATGATGTTGTGGAAAAGTGTCATACAATATTTAAAATCATGATCTTCCAGCAGCACGGCAAAGCCTGCTTCCTCTCTCATGGTAACAGGGTCAAAGTCACATGAGTCTCGCATGGTTTCAAAACATCATATATAGATTTGTGGGTTGAAAATATCAGTCCAACCTTTTGCATCTGAAGTTTGCCCTTTTACATCAAAAGGGCGATTTTCAGATGCAAAAGGCTGGACTGATATTTTCTATATATGATGTACAGAGCCCTGTGTATAATGTAGAGCCTGGTATATGATGTACAGAGCCCTGTGTATAATGTACAGCCTGGTATATGATGTACTACACCGGGCTCTGTACATCATATACCAGGCTGTACATTGTACACCGGGCTCTGTACATCATATACCAGGCTGTACATTATACACAGAGCTCTGTACATCATATACCAGGCTCTACATTATACACCGGGCTCTAATGACATCAATGTGTCTCACAGCCCAGCCACACTCCTTGTTCACCAGAGAAAAAAAAACAGGAAACACAAAAAAGGTGCTCAGGAAACAGCAATAAGCAGAGGTCACCGCAGACAATGAAGTACATATATACCACACATACACATAGTTTTGCCAGTGCCTGTACTTATTGCAAACTTGGCATACATAGAGTTGTGTTTTAAAATGTGAATATGCAAAAAAAAAAGTAAAAATCCTGCAAATGAAGCGCCACGTCTGAAATCTTGTGATTGCATTGACGTGGGGCTTCCCATAGTGCACTGTGTCTGGCACCCAAACACAATGCACTTAGTTAAAGGACTTTTTTTTTTTGGTGACTACAGGAAGGGGGGGGGGGGCGCCCGGGTGCCCCCTATGGATGTGTCGCCACTGGAACCGAGGCTTACTTTAAAATCCAATAAAAAAACTAGAAAGAAAAAAAAAGGAACAGTATGCTGCATTTTTCATATATGAACAAACAGCAAATATATGTGAATGCAAGTAAAAACCAAATGCTAAAAAATACAGCAAATGCACAACAAGCACACATACGTAACTGCACACTGAACTCGGGACTTTCAGTATAAAAAATCCCTTGGGGGTCATGCACACTAGGCAACTGAAAAATGCCTGAGAAAAAGAGGCATAAAACACGCTCATAATTGCTCATATTGCACACGCGTTTATGAATGTTTGTGTTTAATAAGTGTTTTTTTATCCAAAACATTCCCCTCTGCTCATTTTTCACTATAATCAAATGTACACTTCAAAACTCCAAACGCGCCCGAACACTGTGTTTATGTGCATCAAGCATTTTTTTCTGCCCGAAAAATCCTTTCAAAAACACACGTGTGACTTTTTTTTTTTTTTTTTAGCCTGTAAACGCTCCTCTTCAAATATGCCTGTAAACACCAAAAGTGCATGGACACATAGGTTAACATAGAGTTCTTGTTCAAAACAAAATCTTATGTGCCTACTGCATACGTCTATACGCTGGCTGAACTTGTCTGGCTGAACAAGCAGTACCAAATCCCTAAATACCATTAAGGCCCGGTTCACACTGCTGCGATGCGGGAACCCTGCGAATCCACTACGGGTTCCCGCATCGCACCCAACTTGCACAGCAGTTCACACTGGGGAGTGTCAATACATTGGTAATGACACCACCATTACAGCTTGCATATCACACTGCGAACTGTCAGTTCGGACATGAATTGGATTTCATAGGTGTGAACACCCATGCGATCCGATTCTGGTACGGAATCCCAAAAAAGGGTCCTGTGCGAGTTTAATCCGAATGCAATGCGATTTCAGCCATACTATGTGTATGGTTGAAATCGCATTGCATGGACATCGCATGTGATTTGCACTGCAGTGCACTGCAAGTTTTTGTACAGAGGAGAGGAAGGTATTTGGCAGTGGGATTATTAAGGTATGAAATAAGTAGAGGAGCTTAGGAAGGATCAGCATTTTTAGGGTCGCTATTCTCCTTGCTGCTGACAATTCTTGCGATTTTAGGTAGGATAGTTGTTGGGGTAGCGATTCTAAAAAGGGCTTAAAGTTGTGTTTATAAAGTTGTGAGGAGTGTGGAGTCAGTTGAACTCCCAGAAAGGACAGAGAGTGAGGAGACCATTCAAAAGGGAAGTTATTGGTTAAATAAGTCTGCATAGAGGTCGGGATGTTGATGCCTAAGATTTGGGATTTGTTGGCGTTTAATTTATAATATGATATCGCACTAAATTCAGTTAGGATTTTCTTTGTCTCAGTGATCTCTTAGGATTGGAAATCATGAGCATGACATTGTCTGCGAAGAGACTTATTTTATGTTCTTCGCCCGCTATGGAGATTCCTGTAATGTTAGGGTGGGACCTAATGCTCTCTGCCAATGGTTCCATAAGCAGTGTAAAGATGATTGGTGATAGGGGGCATCCTTGTCTCATTCCAATCGTTATTTGTATTGGCTTGGAAGTGATGCCTGAGGTAAGAACGATGGCTGATGGGGTGGAATAGAGGGATAAGATGGCTTTCTGCATCCAACCCATTATTCCAAAGGTGTTAAGTACTGTTTGAAGGTATCCCCAGTGGACCCTGTCGAACGCCTTCTCCGCATCTAAGGAGAGAAGCAGAGAAGGCGATCGAGAGGCTTGTGAGATTAAGTTGATAAAATGTCTAGTACCGTCAGCCATGGACAAAGCCCACTTGATCCGGGTGGATGAGGCATGGCAGAATTTTCTGTAGTCGGAGTGATAACAACTTGGCATAAAGTTTTACGTCCGTATTAAGAAGGGATTTGGGTCTATAGTGTGCAGGATTGGTAATATCTTTGCTAGGTTTTGGGATTGTCACAATCACTGCTCTTAACATTTCACATGGAAAGGTGCCAGAGGATGAAGCAAGACTGAAGACTGATAGCAGGTAAGGGGCAGTTTCTGAGGAGAGCCGTTTGTAGTATTCATTTGAAAAACCGTCATCTCCTGGGGACTTATGATTGGGTAATTTATTGATTTCTAAGCAAATTTCTTGGATTGTAAAAGGTTGTGGTATGGAGTCAAGTTGGTTTTCAGTAAGGTTAGAGAGTTTTATTTTACGTAAAAAAGCGTTAATAAGCACAGATGATGGTTGAGGGGTGGAGGCTTCATTACGAAGGTCATAAAGGGACTGGTAATAATCAGCGAAAGTATTAGCAATATCTTTTGGATTAGATAGAGTATTGTGGGTAAGGTGGTGGGTAAGAGAAGCTATTTTTTGTTTCGCCTGTTTTGCTTTCACTTTTCTAGCTAACCAAGCTCCCGCTTTATTATGTAGGCCATAATAGCTGGCTTTAAGGTATTTAAGGTTGTTTTCGTGCTTATAAAGGAGGAGAGGCCGTAGCTGCTGTCTATCTTGTAAGATGGCTTGTGTAAGTTGAGGGTCTGGTGTGAGTTTGCTATCTCGCTCTTTTAGGGTTGGCGTGGAGTAAGTCTGAAATCTGCTTTATCCTCTGCCTTTTAACATAAGAGGCCATTTTGATCAATACCCCCCTCATATACACCTTATAAGCATTCCACAAAGTGAATCTATTCATTTCAGAGGAGTCATTGTAATTAAAGAAGTCGTGATGTTCCTGCACGATCTTTTGGCACAGTACCTTGTCCTCCAGAAGGGAGGTGTTTAGTCTCCAAAGTGTGGGGGGGGGTTACGAAGTTTGTCATCAAATTATAGGGTGATCGGTGCATGGTCCGACCAAGATATTGCGCCAATGCTCGCGCTCAGAACATTTTGAAGCGACCTTTTATCAGTAAAGAAAAAATCAATAAAAGATTAAGAAGAGTGTGCAGCTCATAAGATAGTGAAATCTCTTTCGGATCCATAGAGGCATCTGCAGATATCATACAGTTCATATTTGTGGAGTAGGGGAACAATGGAGGAGACTGATTTCCTGGCAGAGGTGGTGGAATCCAAAGAGGGATCCAAAATTGTATTGAAGTCTCCACATAGGATAAGGGTTCCCTGTATTACTGCCGCCACTTTAGTAAACAATGGGGCAAGAAATTTCCGCTGTTTAGTATTAGGAGTGTATAAGTTCACGAGTGTAAAAATTACCTGGTGTAGTTCACAAATGAGAATAATGTACCTTCCTTGGGAGTTTTGAATGGTACCAATGTGGCGAAATACAACTGAATCCTTAATGGCAATAAGGACTCCGCAGGCTTTTTTAGGCCCATTGGCCATATATATGTGAGGGTAACGGTGGAAGTTTAATCAAGGAGGCATAGTAGGAGTCGGTTATTTGCTGAGATGTTGCGTAGTGTACTTATATTATAACAATAACAATGAGGGACAGAGTACAGGGGGTCCCCGGGTTACAAACAAGTTAGGGACTGTAGGTTTGTTCTTAAGTTGAATCTGTTTGTAAGTCGGAACAGGTACATTTTTTAAGTGTAGCTCCAGCCAAAAAAACTATTTTTAAGCTTTTTGGATAGCATAGGGAAGGGTTATCACCCCTGTAACATTTGTTTTGCTGTGTGTGCCCCTGTTCAGAAGATTTCACCTCACTTTCTGTCTCAATGACAATTGGATTTTGAAAATTTTGGGTTGTTGTGGAAACAAGCCTTGGTGATAAAGCATCAGTGGAGGTACTTTTTCCCCATAATAGCTCTTACAGGAGTGAATTTCCCTTCCTAGGGGTAGATTTCCTCTCACTTCCTGTTGTCTCCCTCCGTTTGTAAGTAGGAGTCGTTTGTAAGTCGGGTGTTTGTAACTAGGGGACCCCCTGTACCTGTAAGGTGGAGGGTTAGGGTTCTGACAAGTAGAGCAGTGGCAGATCTCTGATTCTCTGGCCAAATTCACAGATAGTCTTACCAATATAAAAAGCATGACATCTACATGTAATGAATGACGAATGTTGTAGTGCTAATGCATGTACACATCAATAATCAAATGAAACCATGCAAAAGGTCAAGTGTTCATGCAACAAGTATAAAAGAACAAATGTGATAAAGTCCAATGGATAAACTGAGTCTGTTATGGATGGCCCATATGTCATCCGCAAAAGATGGTAGAAACATCACATTTGTTTTATTATACTTGTTGCTTGAACACTTGACCTTTTGCATGGTTTCATTTGATTATTGATGTGTACATGTATTAGCTCTACAACATTCACCATTTATGCTACATATGTTTGTCACATTTTTTGTAGCTGCTTTTTTATCTCACTTGAAGTTAGCGCAGTCACGCCCATATCCACATTTCTACTTTGACTTTTTTGTTTACTGCTGCTACTTCTTTCTTCTTATTTCTTTTTTTTTTGGTTGTATTTTTACACATGGATGTTTTTAAATATAGGACGACCAGGTCTTTTAACACTGAAGGTGTTTTTATCACTACCAACTCTGATACTGAGATTGGCAGATTATTCTTCAGGCTTAAAAACCTGATGGTTAGTGAACTACATTTACAATGGGACACAGCCTTCCTGGAGCAATACACCAAGGAGCAGATGGTACTCAGAGGCCTTCGATGGGATGTTTTTCCACAACAGGGTGACCCAGATGTAGAGTCATGGTTTAGATATTTTAATGAAGTAGGGATTAAACTTTTAGAATTATATAAAATATGTGGCGCTACTCTATCAGTCAGTAACAATCAGACAATGAAAAAGCCTAAATCGTAAAAATCTGAGGTGGGAGATAAGGTAGACAAAATAAAATCCAACCCATAAATACAAGACAAAAGAAAATTAAAATGTGCTAGGGACTGGTAACACACAGGAGTCCCTCAGAGAAGACAACAATTCTGAATTGTAGAGGTAGATGGGTGAATGACAATCATTAAAATGCTCGGTGAAAATAAGATCAATAGTATACTATATCAGCCACCCTGCCTCAAGGGAAGTGACAATCAGAAAGAAACTTATAAATAAAAATATAATGACTTCGCAAACAAACTGAACAAAAAACTTGGATGATAGGCAAAACACCAAATAAAACTTAGGGTGTACCACAAGTAAAAATCAATAAATCTCTAGTGATGATATCATATCTTAAAAGTGAACCATATTAGATTATGTGCAAAAGTGCAAAGAAGTCTGAAACATGCAGAAATTCCATATTGATGTGAATCCACAGTATCAATATAAAATACAAACAGTGAAAAATGGTGCAATCATAATATTCTAATGCACTGTAAATAAGTATTAATGAGTAGAATAATAAATAATAATAAATAATATGAGGACAGGCAATCCCACAACAGAGATGCCTTCCCACACAGTGACAATGGTGCAATTTAGTCCATAAAAAAGTGAGACTGTGATGAGTGATGTCTGCAAAGACCAATCTTTAGTTGAAGTGCCAAGTGTGTAGTGACTGGTGCTCTTCTTTTGTATACGTTCTGGTGCATACACCAAGTGTTTCCCCCAGCCTCTCACCTCCAGCAGCGGCCCCCAATGGGCCAAGTAGAGGGGGTGGATAATCTAGGAGAGGATGTATTTCCTGGAGCGATGTCAGCAGAACTGTCCCTCTGGATCTCCTCCCGCCGCTCACAGTAATCCCAGCAATTGTTTAGGAACAAAGGAGAGGTCTCATGGTGTAGTATTTACGAATAAGTTTATTAATCAAACATAAAAACTTACATTAAAAATAGCAGTGATCAGTAGATGTGTAAAGCTTCCGGGTTCGGCCGTCCCCGAGAAGCGTCGGCACCTGACTCCTCCTACCCTGACGCGTTGCGTCACACCACGTGACTTTATCAAAGGGATGAGGAGTCCGGTGCCAGCCATTCAGTTTATATACGCGCCGTTGACATAGCAACGGCTAAAACGACAATTACAAACGAGCTTGCGTGTATGATGCCGAACAGTGGGAAGGTGTAAACAGTGTATTCAATTATACTCATAAAAAACATGATCAGTAAACCTCATCTTATTTATATGAATCAAAATAAAAACGCATGTTAAAACCATAATTATTATTAAAATTAATTAGCCTTATAGGTTCTCATAGTAAACATTATTGTTCATAGAGCCATCACATCATTATCGCCATCTTGTGGTGACTGGGAATATCAACCATAATTAAACCACGGGAACCAAAAATTAACTAAAAAATATATATATTCCATTCAGAACACTGGTCAATATGTTAATCAAGCAAAACAAATGACCAGCCCAAATAAACAAATCCAGATACACAGGAGATCTTAGGAAATTACTATAAAATATTAAAATTCAAATAAAATTATTTATAAATATCTACAAGTGGACTAAGAATGGGATGTACATATAATTAAATATAAAATTCAGATACTCAAAATATAGGATAAAACCTAGCATGCAATAAATAGGATCAGAAGAAATGGATCTAATCAATAAATGGAAAAGGAGAAAGGATGGAATAAACAAACATACCAGATCCAATACCCAGAAATGAACACGTACTAAGTCATGGTATCAATAAAATTATAAAACCCACTAAAAATTGGAGATAAAACAATTTAAATCGAATTCCACGTTATGTCCTAGGGGCGATAAAGTCTGTAATTCATGAATCCATCTGGATTCTGCCTGACTAATTCTGATAATTTTATTGTCGCCCCTCCAGTGGGGTTTATACTTTTCAATCCCACATATCCTCAAGGATGAAGGATCACTATTGAGGATATGTGGGATTGAAAAGTATAAACCCCACTGGAGGGGCGACAATAAAATTATCAGAATTAGTCAGGCAGAATCCAGATGGATTCATGAATTACAGACTTTATCGCCCCTAGGACATAACGTGGAATTCGATTTAAATTGTTTTATCTCCAATTTTTAGTGGTTTTATAATTTTATTGATACCATGACTTAGTACGTGTTCATTTCTGGGTATTGGATCTGGTATGTTTGTTTATTCCATCCTTTCTCCTTTTCCATTTATTGATTAGATCCATTTCTTCTGATCCTATTTATTGCATGCTAGGTTTTATCCTATATTTTGAGTATCTGAATTTTATATTTAATTATATGTACATCCCATTCTTAGTCCACTTGTAGATATTTATAAATAATTTTATTTGAATTTTAATATTTTATAGTAATTTCCTAAGATCTCCTGTGTATCTGGATTTGTTTATTTGGGCTGGTCATTTGTTTTGCTTGATTAACATATTGACCAGTGTTCTGAATGGAATATATATATTTTTTAGTTAATTTTTGGTTCCCGTGGTTTAATTATGGTTGATATTCCCAGTCACCACAAGATGGCGATAATGATGTGATGGCTCTATGAACAATAATGTTTACTATGAGAACCTATAAGGCTAATTAATTTTAATAACAATTATGGTTTTAACATGCGTTTTTATTTTGATTCATATAAATAAGATGAGGTTTACTGATCATGTTTTTTATGAGTATAATTGAATACACTGTTTACACCTTCCCACTGTTCGGCATCATACACGCAAGCTCGTTTGTAATTGTTGTTTTAGCCGTTGCTATGTCAACGGCGCGTATATAAACTGAATGGCTGGCACCGGACTCCTCATCCCTTTGATAAAGTCACGTGGTGTGACGCAACGCGTCGGGGTAGGAGGAGTCAGGTGCCGACGCTTCTCGGGGACGGCCGAACCCGGAAGCTTTACACATCTACTGATCGCTGCTATTTTTAATGTAAGTTTTTATGTTTGATTAATAAACTTATTCGTAAATACTACACCATGAGACCTCTCCTTTGTTCCTAAACAATTGCTGGGATTACTGTGAGCGGCGGGAGGAGATCCAGAGGGACAGTTCTGCTGACATCGCTCCAGGAAATACATCCTCTCCTAGATTATCCACCCGCTCTACTTGGCCCATTGGGGGCCGCTGCTGGAGGTGAGAGGCTGGGGGAAACACTTGGTGTATGCACCAGAACGTATACAAAAGAAGAGCACCAGTCACTACACACTTGGCACTTCAACTAAAGATTGGTCTTTGCAGACATCACTCATCACAGTCTCACTTTTTTATGGACTAAATTGCACCATTGTCACTGTGTGGGAAGGCATCTCTGTTGTGGGATTGCCTGTCCTCATATTATTTATTATTATTTATTATTCTACTCATTAATACTTATTTATAGTGCATTAGAATATTATGATTGCACCATTTTTCACTGTTTGTATTTTATATTGATACTGTGGATTCACATCAATATGGAATTTCTGCATGTTTCAGACTTCTTTGCACTTTTGCACATAATCTAATATGGTTCACTTTTAAGATATGATATCATCACTAGAGATTTATTGATTTTTACTTGTGGTACACCCTAAGTTTTATTTGGTGTTTTGCCTATCATCCAAGTTTTTTGTTCAGTTTGTTTGGGAAGTCATTATATTTTTATTTATAAGTTTCTTTCTGATTGTCACTTCCCTTGAGGCAGGGTGGCTGATATAGTATACTATTGATCTTATTTTCACCGAGCATTTTAATGATTGTCATTCACCCATCTACCTCTACAATTCAGAATTGTTGTCTTCTCTGAGGGACTCCTGTGCGTTACCAGTCCCTAGCTCATTTTAATTTTCTTTTGTCTTGTATTTATGGGTTGGATTTTATTTTGTCTACCTTATCTCCCACCTCAGATTTTTACGGTTTAGGCTTTTTCATTGTCTGATCGTTACTGACTGATAGAGTAGCGCCACATATTTTATATAATTTTATTGTTTTCCTTGGGGGAACTGAGTGGACCCATCTATGTTGGCAGCTCTCTACCGGGTACCTCATTGTCAGTTTCAGATATTTTTTGTTCACCTTGTGGTCCTTTGCGCACTAGTCCCCATACATTTATAAACTTTTAGAATTGCTTGTCGATAGAAAACGACTCAAACTATTCCTGATGTATAAAGAGATTAAAGATCTCAGGGATAGATTGGCTCCATATAAGACTACTATTGAATATACAGTGGGGGCGGAAAGTATTCAGACCCCCTTACATTTTTCACTCTTTGTTATATTGCAGCCATTTGCTAAAATCATTTAAGTTCATTTTTTTTTCCTCATTAATGTACACACAGCACCCCATATTGACAGAAAAACACAGAATTGTTGACATTTTTTGCAGATTTATTAAAAAAGAAAAACTGAAATATCACATGGTCCTAAGTATTCAGTACCCTTTGCTGTGACACTCATATATTTAACTCAGGGGCTGTCCATTTCTTCTGATCATCCTTGAGATGGTTCTGCACCTTCATTTGAGTCCAGCTGTGTTTGATTATACTGATTGGACTTGGTTAGGAAAGCCACACATCTGTCTATATAAGGCCTTACAGCTCACAGTACATGTCAAAGCAAATGAGAATCATGAGGTCAAAGGAACTGCCTGAAGAGCTCAGAGACAGAATTGTGGCTTGGAATTTCTGCCTTGGATTTGGCCTTTAGGTAACGACCGGTGCCAGTCCCTCTCAGCCTTGGGGTGTTTCCCTTGGGTGCATCCCATGCTGCTATTGGGGGGGACACCACCGGGAGTGTACGAGAGTGATCGTCTTTCCCTACCATCCATGTGTTGGCTGTGGGATTGGTGGGCATAGGTATGGTGGGGGCTCCGAGCGCACCAAATACTTTGAGGCTGGTCGTGGCCGAGCCTAGAAGGAATGACGTTGGATTGTACTTCATTCAAAAGCAATTGACTGAAGAGCTTTTTGGGATGCCGAGAGAAATTTTTTGCATGCAGTGCTTCCCTACCACTGGAATGTATGACGTTATTTTCTGGAAAAAGGAAGATCTGCAGACACGTATGCTACGTAATGGCGAGAAAGAGGGCGACGAAATGTTGGAAGGGATCACATTCCTGTCTAGTGAGACGAAAATGCGGGTCCCCATCACTGTGCATATGTACAATCCTTTTGTACAGGATGGGGAGATCGCTGCCTTTTTATTCAGGTACTGCAAGTCAGTTTCTGCGGGCGTGAAGCTGACGAATGTGCTAGGTACCTTTAATGGACAGCGTAAATTCTGGGTGATTTTTAGGGCAGATCAGGAGGGTATAGGTGGCGTCAGGCACCCCCATCAGTCCTTCTCCATTGGGAGGAACCGTGGCTACCTGTGGTACCCTGGCCAGCCCCTCTTCTGCAGACAGTGCTTCGCTTTTGGGCACACCAAAGACCAGTGCGAGGCCGGTTTAACATGCCGCAATTGTTTTAAGCAGGGTCACGGAGCCGGTCAGTGTCTGGAGAAGAAGATCTGCCACATCTGCGGGAGTGGGATGCACCTTGCGAGACAGTGCCCGAAGGTAACCCGAACATCTGAGTCCACTCCAGTAGTTGTGGTGGAAAAAGCAGTGGAGGCTGAGGTGGTTGTGGGCAAGAAGGTGTTATCCTATACGGATGTGGCCAGACTGGGTTCCGTACCGATTGCAGTGAACTCCGTGGAACAGGCCGTAGTGCTGCCCGAGGAAGTGGTGGTGCGGGCTGATGTCTGCCCGCCTATGGAGGGTGAGCCAGGTCCCTCCCCTGTTGATGCCGTGAGGGAGGAAGGGGCCTCTTCTGTACCGGAGGAGAGTGTCCCTGGGCACCTCATGGCCGAGGGCGAGTCGGAAGGGAGCGGTGAGGAATCGGAGGAATCGGAGGAGGAGATGGAGGTGGGGCAGCTTTCCCTA
The DNA here is from genome assembly GCF_042186555.1 of Aquarana catesbeiana. Classification (NCBI taxonomy): domain Eukaryota; kingdom Metazoa; phylum Chordata; class Amphibia; order Anura; family Ranidae; genus Aquarana; species Aquarana catesbeiana. The sequence continues at coordinate 596,149,522 of NC_133325.1, read as the reverse complement.
AAAAGAAAAATGGAGGTTGCTGAGTGCTCCCAGGTCATAGGCTCTTTCCAAGACTCTCTGGACCCTGGAACATCTGAAGCTGTGATTAACTCCGACTCCTCGCAGGTGCCATCGTACGTGAGTACTGGTCAGGTGTTCGAGCTGCAGGAGGTGATGGGGTACTGCAGGGTACCGAAAAAGATGGTAAAGAAAAAAACAGGGGGGTTAGCCCTGGGTTAGGGGTGGGACCTAGGACTAGAGCCAGAGATAAAGCCGGAAAAAAGAAAAAAAAATCGTCATGACAGGAATGTGATCCCTTCCTGATTTTCTATGCACTTATGGGTATCTTCCCACAACTGCAGAATTATTTGGATGGCATGTAGGCAGGCAACATTTTTAAAATCTTATCAGGGCATGCTGCTGATATTTTTTGCTGACAGGATGGCAACATGAAGGAGGAACCATATACTGCAAGATGGACCCGGGGGATGCGGTATGGTCGTTGTGTCAGAGCAGGAGTAGTGGCGTGGGGGTGCTTATTAAAAATAATAAAATTAAGATTTTAAGGAAGGTGGAGGTGGAGGTGGGACGATGTTTATTTGTTACTTTGGAGTATGGGGGTGTTTGTTTTAAGTTATTTTGTGTGTATGCACCAGTTGACAAAAAGGGAAGATTGGATCTTTTTGAGAAGATTAAGTTTTTTCTGGGGGCGAGGGATCCTATTATGTGTTGGGGGATTTTAATTGTATCTTACGTAGTGGGGATAGGTGTGTAGGTGGAGGTGGTGATGGGGATGTTGATAAGTCTGGGAAGGAGTTGGGTGAGATTTTACGGTTATTTGGGTTAAGGGATGTGGGTGAAGGTGGTGGTTTTTCTTATTTTAGTGATAAGGGTACTGTGCAATCTAGGATTGATTTTTGTTTCCTTTCAAAAAATTTGCAGCCGGAATATTTTACCATTCAACGGGAGCCTTTCTCGGACCATGGTCGGAATGAGTGTGTTGTGAGTATGGAATCGGAGGTAATGTATGGTAAAGGTGTGTGGAAGTTGAATGTGGAATTGTTGGAAGATGAGGGTATGAAAAGAGAGTATATTAAATGAGGAGGAATGATTTTCTAAGTGTGATTGAGTGGTGGGAGTGGGTGAAAGGTCAGACTAAGAGGTTTTTTGTAAGGAAAGGTTGTGAGATTGCGAAGAAGGAGCGTAAGGCTTATGAATGGTGGCTGAAGAGATTGGAATATTTGGAAGAACTGAGGGAATGGGGAGAGAATGTGAGGTGTAAATTAGTGGAAGCAAGAGGAAAGTTGAGAGTTTTTATGGAGCGGAGAGGGAGAGAGATTATTTCGCAAGCTAGGATGATAGTGAAGGAGAAGGATGAGAAATGTACTTGGTTTAAAAAGGTATATGGTGGGAAGATGGTTTTGTCAAGTGTGTTGGATGAGAATGGACAGGTAGTAAGTGGAAAGGAGAGGTTGGGAGAGGAAATTTGGAAGTTTTATTCCGATTTGTATATGGAAAAGAAGAGGGATGAGAGGGTTGAGGAGGAAGTGTTGGAGCAGGTGGAGATGTGTCTGGATATGGAGGATAAGAGTATGTTAGGGGAGAAAGTGAGTAAAGGTGAAGTTGATGAATGTCTTGGAAGTATAAAGAAAGGTAAGACGCCTGGGAGTGATGGTTTGCCAGTTGAGTTTTATTGTACGTTTTGGGAGGTGATTGGTGATTGTGTGTATGAGATGGTGATGAAAGTTTTGGAAGAGGGGAGGATGCCTGAATCTATGTTAAAAAGCGTGATTGTTTTATTATATAAAAAAGGTGACTGTGTATTGAACCCCTAGCAGCCCATATAAGAAAGAACCCAAACATTCACGGTATCCCAGTTCGTATCAGAGACTTTAAGATTTCCCTATATGCAGACGATGTCCTCCTAAACCTCACACAACCCCATGTCTCTCTCCCGAACCTACATGCAGAGCTAGACCGATACAGTGCCCTTTCATGTTATAAAATTAATAACTGTAAAACGGAAGCCCTCCCCCTTAATATACCTCATCGGACACTAATGGCTCTTACGCAAACATTTAACTGTTCCTGGAAGTCCTCCTCCTTAAAATACCTTGGGGTCCACCTCATTCCCACATACGATACCCTTTATAAAGCCAACTTTCCCCAACTATACACCTCCATCAGAGCCTCCTTGGCCAAGTGGAAGTCCCTAAAGTTGTTTCTTTTTGGCCGCCTAGCGACCTTAAAGATGACAATTCTACCTCAACTCTTATATCTCTTTGAGACGCTTCCTATTACCATCCCATCCTCACACCTTAAGAGGCTCCAGGACGACTTGATAAACTTCTTCTGGAACTATAAGAAGCAGCGGATCTCTAGATCGGTTCTATACGCTTCCCGCAACCAAGGCGGCCTAGCATTTCCTAATATAGCCAAATATTACTTGGCTGCCCAGCTACGCCCTGTAGCCTCTTGGTGCACTCTTCACGCCTTCAATCAATGGACGCAAATTGAGAAGTTGTGGCTAGCCCCTGCACACCCGAACTCCATGTTATGAAGCTCTGATGTATCCACTGACAGCTTAGATTTATTAGGGCCAATGACCCTCCTGTGTTTGCTGTGGCGACGAGCCAAATCGACATACCTGCTTACCACCTCCTCTTCGCCGGTCACTTCCTTCTTATTCACACCTAATATCCCAGACAGCTTGACCTCGCAGATGTCACACTTCTGGTGGATAAGGCCTTATTTCGATACGGCCAGTTGATAGACCCTAGAAATAGATCGCTAAGATCTTTCCAAGATCTGCAAAACAACTTTGATATTCCCAGACAGGCTTTCTTTAGCTACTTACAAATACGACATTATGCACAATCTCTGTTACCGAATCTTCAGTTCTCCCCTTTAACTGAATTCGAAAAACTATGCTTGGAGGGCTCGTCCCCTAAGGGTATGATCTTGCGTACCTATCAGCTTCTGACCATGGATTTATCACCAACCGGTCCGCGACATGCCTAAATGGGTAAGTGGGAGCAGGCTCTGGGTATAGACATACCTCTGCACACATGGCAGCTTATATGGTCTCAGGCCTCTAAGAGCTCCATTTGCACGCGCTATAAAGAGAATCAATATAAGATTCTATTTCATTGGTATCAGACCCCGGACCTGCTCCACTCCATATACCCTTCGGCCGATTCTTGCTGTTGGCGATGCTGTAAAGATAGGGGGATGCTATTTCATATCTATTGGACCTGCCCTCTAATCATGCCCTATTGGCAAATGGTGCATTCCTTGTTCCAGTCCATCTTTGATGCTGAAGTGCCCTTTGATCCGAAGGCCTTTCTATTAGGTCTCCCACCGACCTCTCTCTCTAAAGTGTCCAAAAAACTCATATCACATGTCCTAACTGCAGCGCGATGTCTGGTGGCCCTAAAGTGGAAACAGAAGGAACCCCCCTCATTATCCGAATTGCACTCCAGGATCAGAGATGTCAAAAGAATGGAATATCTGACAGCCTCTCTGAATGACACTCTTGAGAAACATAATAGAATATGGAAACTTTGGGTCCTCTTGGAGAACCCCATAACTTAACGCTTCATATCCCTCGACTGCCTTTGATTGTTTTTTTTATTTCTTTTCCATTTTTTTTTTTGTCAAGAGATTCTGGGTTCTGGGGGCGGATGGTTGTCCTTTCTTCTTCCTCACTCTCTACTGCTTTCCTACCCTTCTTACTCTTTCTGTTTTACTCTTCCCCTCTTCCATTTATTTTTGTTTCTTTATACAAGGCAAAAATGCTGTGCTATCTGAGTAACGTAAAGACTTTGTAGTCACTCGACGGTTGTTAGTCAAGCTAGTTATGCACCGATCTGTACCATTAATCATCTGTTTGTTGATTTTATACCAAAAGTACCTATGCTGCTACAAACTGCATCTCCTTGTATCTTATGTTGTCAATTCCTTTTTTTTTTGGAAAATCAATAAAAAATTGTCAATTTTCAAAAAAAAAAAAAAAAAAGGCGACAAGCGAGAGTTGAAAAATTGGAGGCCTATATCATTGTTGAATGTAGATTATAAGGTGGTGGCGAAGGTGCTGGCAAATAGGTTACGTGCGGTGGTGGAGAAATTGGTGGGAGAGGAGCAAGCGTGTGCGGTGCCTTGGAGGTCTATTGCAGAAAGTTTGGTGAGCTTGAGGGATGTGTTATGGTTTTTTAAGGAGAGGAAGCAGGAGGTGGCGGTGTTGACGGTGGATTTTGAAAAAGCGTATGACAGAATGTCGCATGAGTTTATGTTTAAAGTGTTGAGGAGAATGGGGTTACCTGAGGTTTTGATCGGGTGGATTAAGTGTTTGAATAGAGGTATGGTAAGTAAGGTGTTGGTGAATGGGTGGATGACGAGTGATATACAGTAGTTGACCGCGATATTGTGTCAATCTCGCTGCTTTTCTGGGCAAGATTTGACACCTACGAGACCCGTCGCGGGCGCCAGTGCCGAAATGGCTCACTCATCAGGAAAGGAAAACTTTTTTTCCTTTCGCGATGAGTGACAGGCAGTGCTGACAGCTGTCTGGTATGAATCCTGAGGGGGAACGCCGTGCCAAATTTTAAATGAGAAAACCAGGGGCAAACCCTTAGGTCTGGTATGGATTGTAAGGGGAACCCCCTACACCGATAAAATTGGCATGGGGTCCCCCCAAAATCCATACCAGACCCTTATCTGAGCACGCAGCCTGGCCGGTCAGGAAAGGGGGTGGGGACGAGCGAGTGCCCCCCCTCCTGAACCGTACCAGGCCGCATGCCCTCAACATGGGGGGTTGGTGCCTTGGGGGAGGGGGGCACCCTGCGGGCCCCCCCACCCCAAAGCACCTTGCCCCCATGTTGATGAGGACAAGGGCCTCTTCCCGACAACCAACGGCCAGGTCTGCGGGCAGGGGGCTTATCAGAATCCGGAAGCCCCCTTTAATAAGGGGGCCCCCAGATCCTGGCCCCCCACCCTATGTGAATGAGTATTGGGTATATGGTACCCCTACCCATTCACCTAGGAAATTAAAATGTTAGGATATATGGATGATTTTACAGTGATTTGTAGAGATATGGCAGGGTTAAAAAGGGTAAAATTGTTGATTGAGATTTTTTGTATGGCGAGTGGTTTTTGTGTGAATATGGGGAAAAGTGAGTGTAAATTGTCTGGTGTATGGAGGCTTATTGAACAATGTGGTTGGAAGTTTTGTGTGGGAGGAGTGAGGATTTTAGGTGTCAAGTTTGATTCACATTTGTATGGGAGAGAGAGTTGGCAGGATGTTTTAATGAAGGTGAAAAAGAAAGTAGATTTTTGGTCTTTAAGGACTTTATCGTTGGAAGGGAAGATGTTGATTGTGAAGGCTGTTGTGATTCCGATTTTGTTATTTTTATACTATGTTTTTCCAGCTCCAGATAGAGTGATGAAACAAATTGTGAGAGTGTGTTTTTCCTTTTTTTGGTCGTCTAAGATGGAGAAGTTGAAGAGGGAGAAAGTAATGAAAGGGGTAATGAATGGCGGGAAAGGTATGGTGAGTATTGAGAAATTTCTGGTGGTGAAGTATGTAAGTATGTGTGTGAGATTAAGTGAGAAAGAGAATGTTGCAGGGTGTATGGTAAGATATGCATGTGGGAGTGTGTTACGGAAATATAAGTTGTGTGATGTTGATTTGAGGAAACCTGTATGTTTTGTTGTGCCTTGGTTTTATGTGAGGATTGAAAGGTATATGAGAAGGTATGGGTTGCAAGATATGACGCGAGATAAATGGTGTGAGAGTAAGAAGGTAATGCAGATACTGAAAGAAAGGGAGGAGGTGGAAGGAATAGGTGGTTTAAGAGTAGCTGAATGTAAGAAAGTCTGGAAGAATGTGTGCTGTAAAGGAGTGGATAGTAGACAGAAGGATATTGCGTGGATGGGGGTGCATGGGTGTTTGCCTACAAGGGAGTTTCAGAGGAGGAGAAGGCTTGTGGACAGTGAGGTGTGCTAGAGACTGGGGTGTGTGTGTGTGTGGGGGGGGGGGTTGAGAGGGTGATACATGTGTTTTGGGAGTGTCGCTATGCGAAGAAAATATGGAAAATGATGGAGAAGATGGTTAAGGGATTGACTGGTGTGAATAGTGTAACGTATGAGATGGTATTATATGGTTTGTGTGATTTAGGGAGGAATGAGGAGAGGTTGTTATGGGTTGTTGTGAATTGTATTAAAGAGTGTTTGTGGGATGTTCAGAATATTTTGATTTTAGGCAGGAAGTGGCTAAAGTGAAAGAGTGCGTGGCCATGGTCCAAGGAAAGATTTATAATTATGCATATTATGACTATAAGAAGTTAGGAGAGAATAATGCAAGGAATTTATGGAAATTGGAGGAGTGGAAACAATGGTGTATATAATGTAAATATTGGGATTATGTTATTGATGTTTATTTTTGAATGATTAACCTTTTTGTTTTTCAGGGTGAGTGCAGGTGGTGAGAAAGAGACAGTGTGGAGAAAGTGTATAGTAGTGTTTTTTGTTTGTGTAGGGATAGGGTGGAGGGATAGTATATAATAGGGATAGTTTGTTGTTTTTCGCTAATGAAGGGGGGGATTTTTTTTTTGTAAATGTTCTTGTTATCTTTATTGTTGTTTGTTTTGAAATGTTCTTGATATCTTTATTGTTGTGAAATGTTCTTGTTATCTTTATTGTTGTTATGTACTTTTTGTTTTTTTGGGTTTTGTGGGTGGGTCTTTGGGAGGGAAGTGGGAGGGTTATGTAAATATTGTAAAACTTTGTTTGAAAGTGTACTTCTAAACTATATTTTGTACAAATATTATGTTATTTTATTTTTTAATATATGCTTTTGGATTTATGTTTCTCTATGTATTTTACTTGTGAAATTAAAAAAAAAAAAAATTGTGTGTAGGAGGGTTCCACCGCCATTGTAAATCTTGCCAGATACATTATGTAGCCAAAAGTATTGGGACGTCTTCCTTTACACACACACGAACTTTAACGGCAGCCCAGTCTTAGTCGATAGGGTTAAAATTTGATTTGGCCTACCCTTTGCAGATAGAACGGCTTCTGGGAAGGCTGGGAAGGCTGGGAAGGCTGTCCACAAGGTTTAGTGTGTCTATGGGAATGTTTGACCATTCTTCCAGAAGTGCATTTGCGAGGCCAGGCACTGATGTTGGATGAGAAGGCCTGGCTCACAGTCTCTGCTCTAATTTAGCCAAAAGGTGTTCTGTCGGGTTGTGGTCAGGACTCTGTGCTGGCCAGTCAAGTTCCTCCACCCCAAACTCGTTTATCTATGTCTTTATGGAACAGGAAGGGGCCAAATTGTCCAAAATGTCTTGGTATGCTGATGCCTTAAGAGTTCCCTTCACTGGAACTAAGAGGCCAAGCCCAATCCCTGAAAAACAACCCCACATCATAACCCCCCTCCACCAAATGATTTGGAATAGTGAGTGTGTTTGGGGTGGAGGAACTTGACTGGCCTGCACCGAGTCCTGACCATAACACAACAGAACACCTTGGGGGTGAATTATAGCGGAGACTGTAAGCCAGGCTTTCTCATCCAACATCAGTGCCTGACCGCACACATGCCATAGACACGCTCCTAAACCTTGTGGACAGCCTTCCCAGAAGAGTTAAAGCTGTTATAGCTGCAAAGGGTGGGCCAAATGAATTTTGAACCCTATGAACTAAAGCCTCGTACACATGATCCGATTGTTGGCAGGGGATTGTGTGATGACAGACTGTTGGCCTAAAATCCGACTGTTAGTACGCTCCTTCAGAAAACTGTTGTCCAACTTTCGGTCAACAAATGTTGGATGGCAGGCTAGTAAATTTTCGGCGGACAACGGTCTGTTGGCAGAATTCGTATCATCTGTACACAAGTCCGTCACACAAAAGTCCAAAGTATGCACACGCATGCTCGGAATCAATGTTCACCAAACACTACATTAGCAGAAGGTGCCCAAAGGGTGGCGCTTAAGAGCTGAAATTCCAAGTAGTATGTCACTACGTTCGCGTTTGTTGGCCGACAATTGTGTGCCGTTAGTATGCAAGACAAGATCCAGGCACACGCCCTTTTGACAAAAGTCTGACACTCTGTTGGCCAACAATCCGATCATGTGACAAGGCTTTGGACTGGGATGCCATCACAGTTCATGTGCGTTTAAAGGCAGGCGTCCCAATACTTAGGCCAATATATTGTATATTGCTTGTGACACTGAGCATGGCTATGGACTTAGGGCTCGTTCACACCACAAAGATGCAGAGAACATGTATGAGGTTGCCTGCTGGCTAAGTGGGTAGCAGTTCTGTCCAGCAGCACTGGGGTTGCTGGTTCAATTCCCCAACATGCTAATGCTTGTGTTGAAGTTTATATGTTCTCCCTGAGTGGGTTTCTCACAACAATATAAAGACATACTGGCATTTTATTTGTCTCCTGCTGAAATAGTCTTTAATGTAAGAAAGTTAGTTTTGGACTTTAGATTGGAAGCTCATTGCAGCCAGGGACTGATGTTAATGTTTATTAGCACTAATCATGCCCAGGGACTTGGACATTTAAAATTGTAGGGTTTACACTGCACAGGTACATATGCTTAGAAAACTGTTTTTCTTTGTTTATGTGCATGCAAATGGACTTCGATTTTGGCCTGTAGTTGGAGATTTGATGCACATAGCCAAGGGCTAACACAGTTGCAAATAGTATTATTATTCCTGCCCATCAGGTGCAATCACTTTAGATATACATGAAGAGACAGATTGAAAGATACTGGTGGGCGTGTACTCCTATTGGGAGTGTGTCAGTGTGCTAACAATACAACCTACCGTATTTTCCGCACCATAAGACACACTTTTTTCCCCCAGAAATATGGGGGAAAATGTCTCTGCGTCCTATGGTGCATATATAAGACAGGCACTTCCACTGGCACCACCCCCCCGCCGCCAACGGCAACGTTCCCTGCCATCACCGCTGGAAGAGAAACAGGAGAGAGGGGGACAGACATCCATACCCCCTGTGGGCGGCAGGCGATCTCTGGGCTTGACACTGTTCCTGAGAAGGCAGAGCATTCAGCCACTCGGCTGCTCTGTCTTCTGTCAGGCAAATGAGATAAAATCAGGTCAGTCTGCATTTATGGCAATGGTCAGTCTGCATTTATGGCAATGGTCACTCTGCATGTCACTATGCATTTATGGCAATGGTCAGTCTGCGTTTATGGCACTGGTCAGTCTGCGTTTATGGCACTGATCAGTCTGCATTTATGGCAATGGTCAGGCTGCATTTATGGCAATGGTCAGGCTGCATTTATGGCAATGGTCAGGCTGCGTTTATGGCAATGGTCACTCTGCGTTTATGGCAATGGTCAGTCTGCATTTCATGGGCACTGGAAAATATTTTAGTACACCATTTGGTTCTGAATATTTTTTTTCTTCTTTCCCTCCTCTAAAACCTAGGTGAGTCTTAAGGTCAGGTGCGCCTTATGGAGCAAAAATATGGTACATATTGTCCTAAACTGAGGAAAAAATTTTTTTTTTTATATATTTTTTGGGGATATTTATTATAGCAAAAAGTAAAAAATATAGCTTTTTTTTCAAAGTTGTCGCTCTTTTTTTGTTTATAGCGCAAAAAATAAAACCTGCAGAGGTGATCAAATACCACCAAAAGAAAGCTCTATTTGTGGGAAAAAAAGGACGTCAATTTTGTTTTGGTGTAACATCGCACGACCGCGCAATTGTCAGTTAAAGCAACGCAGTGCCAAATCGCAAAAAGTGCTCTGGTCAGGAAGGGGGTAAAATCTTCCAAGGCTGAAGCAGTTAAAACAAAAGTGAACACGTACTTTTACAAAATATTTGTACTGCTTAGCAAGATAAAAGTGATGACATAATTGCGATGAAACTGGTAGGGCAGAGATTTGTGATCTTGGTGGAACACTGTGGCTGTGTGCAGGAGGATTACAGTGGTCAGCAGTCTTGTGACTAGGATTGCACATGAGTTTACCCAGCAATTTAGCATTCTGTATTTGCGCCCAGTGACTATTGGAGAATGTGAGTGCAATCTATCTGTGATTGTTTTTCTTAATAAATGCAGCAGCGAGCACTGTATATTCTCTAGTCTGTCTTTTTTGAGCCTGGTTTATGTGAAAAACTGAGCTTGACATTTTCACCCACTAATCCTGTGAATGCAAGCTGGAAGTTCAATCTAGAGAGCTATCCATCCCGGCTGGAGGTTTTTGATGTGGAGCCTGAATGCCTGGATTTCAGTTTAACCACATCAGCCCTGGAAGGATTTAGCCCCTTAATGACCATGCCATTTTTTGCGATACGACACTGCATCGCTTTAACTGACAATTACGCGGTCATGCGACGTTGTACACAAACAAAATTGATGTCCTTTTTTTCCCACAAATAGAGCTTTCTTTTGGTGGTACTTGATCACCTCTGCAGTTTTTATTTTTTGCGCTAATAACAAAAAAAATGACAAATTTCTTCATCAGTTTAGGCCAGAGGTGTCCAAACTTTTTTCAAAGAGGGCCAGATTTGATGAAGTGAACACGCATGAGGGCTGACCATTTTGCCTGACATTCTTTGAACCATTAAAATTTGGTCTAAGTGTGTTCATCCGAGCACTAATACACTGCCCAATAAGAATTCTCTTGCATTTGTGGCTGTGTGTGGTGAAGAGATGAGCTTGGGCGTAAGAGATAGAGATAGAGATAGATCTTTTGTGGCCCCCAACAAATCCCCGAGCACTGCTCAGGACTAAGGATGAGCTCGGGCGTGTTATTTGCGTATACCCCATTTATCGGCGTATAACACGCACAGGCTTATAACACGCACCTTCACTTTAAGAGGGAAGTTTCAGGAAAAAAATAACATTTTAAATAAAGAACTGTGAAGCAAAATAAGGGTCAGTGCCCATCAATGCAGCCTAATCAGTGCCCATCTGCAGCCTCACCATTGCCATGAATGCAGCCTCACAAGTGCCATGAATGCAGCCTCACTAATGCCATGAATGCAGCCTCACCATTGCCATCAGTGCAGCCTCATCATTTCCATCAGTGCAGCCTCATCATTGCCATCAGTGCAGCCTCAGCATTGCCATCAATGCCTCGAAGGGGACAGGGACGGGGGCGGGATGAGCGCCGATAGATTACATACAGGAAAATCTCCTGTTTACTCGGCGGCCTCTTTAATACACAGTCTCGCCTCCTATGATAGACAGAACAGTCGTCCAATGCCAGCCCAGGAGACGATATGAAAATGTGGCGCTCACAAGTTAAAATATAAGTGCAAAAATGTAAGTATAAATAACTGTAAATATAAATTAAGATAATCATAACAAAATCCAACTAAAGTAAAGTCCGAATTAAGACTATGCGGTTATTCCTAGACACACTCCACCCAATACTAGGTCAACACCCACTGCGCCTTGGATACTTCACCTAGATGGTAATACACATCCGGTGAACACCACCTACCTATAGCTGCCACTTAATATATAAGACAAAATTGAAATGAAATTTAAATCTGTACTGAGTGGTGAACAACAATCACCCCCCGTGACAAAATTAAATAGTGGCGCTCTTTCCAACAAAACTTATTCACCTCCTATAGTGAAAAATAAAAAATCTAACAACCACCTTTTTACTGGTGTATAACTACATATAGTGCAACTCAACTTGCAAAAAAAAAAAATTAAAAAAAAAAATCTTCTAATATGATCTTCCACCACACCTCTGTGTTCAGTGACCACTCTCCCTATGGACAGCCACTCACCAGCTCCTCATGCCTCCACTTTCGTATGAGGCTAAAAGGCATAGATGACTGCTACTACTGGCAAGGGTTAAACCATGTCCATCCAGGGGGCTCATTCCATATAAAATTAAAAAAGAACTTCCAATAGTGTAATAACGTAAAACACTTTAATGATTCACACTGCAAATTACACTTCAACAGTTCCACTCACATTGTGTATACAACAAAACAGCACAGCAAACTCCACAGCAATCTGTCTGATATAATATCAACCAACAGCTGAGATCAACCTCCTAGGGGGTATGCGGTCACGGCGGACCCTCTAATCGCCAGCGTTCAAAGTATCTCTCACCCTTTCGCCGCTTGCTTCATAAATGGGTATAGCTATCTCCCCCACTCGGTTAACCATACAGCCAGCTTCTTCCTGTCACTAGTACGTGGTGTTCTCCTTCTTACGGTCACACCCCCGACATGTTTCGATACGCTTGTACCTTAATCATGGGATAGGAACGTACTAGTGACAGGAAGAAGCTGGCTGTATGGTTAACCGAGTTTTTTTTTTTTTTTTTTTGTTTTTTTTTATTTTTTGCAAGTTGAGTTGCACTATATGTAGTTATACACCAGTAAAAAGGTGGTTGTTAGATTTTTTATTTTTCACTATAGGAGGTGAATAAGTTTTGTTGGAAAGAGCGCCACTATTTAATTTTGTCACGGGGAGTGATTGTTGTTCACCACTCAGTACAGATTTAAATTTCATTTCAAAGTCCGAATTAAGCAATCAAAAGTATTCTAAGTGTTAAAATCCAGGGTGAAGAAAACTTTTCAGGCGCAGAAAACCTTAAACGCTCCAGAGCTTTTCAGGGGCAAATCAACACCCCCTTATGTATCCCCACTCACCAGATGATGATGACCCCCAGCTTTTCAGTCTGGGGGTCGCTTCAGGCTTAGTGATGATATCCAGAGAAGTTCAGAAGTGGTGATGTACACATCAGATCAAAAGGATTCTTGATAAAATTTCTCAGCAGAATCACCAGGCACCAAAAAAGATAAAAAATTAAACTAATAGTGAAAGTACCGTTAAAAATAATCTATTCCACAGACGAATGGGTACTTACAAAATATCTGGTTAAAACAGGCATATAAAATGTGGTTGTAGATTTGTCAGAACGCTGCTCACAGCGTGCGTTCCACAGACCAGGAAGTGTGTTCCACGGAGCAGGAAATGACGTCAGTGCCACCGGAAATGCGTCAACACATTTTGCCCTCCCACAGGGCATCATCAAAGACCTGATTACCGGCCCACTAAACCATCTTAAAATAGAGTAAAGGTGGGAACCTCCCCCAAGGCAAAACCAATCAGCATTAATATGGCAGCCATGCTAATGGTGGGGTAAAAAAGGTTGCTCCCAGGAGCAGAGCACAACCGCTGGGAGAGACCAAAAAATATATTAATGGTAGTTAGCAACACTGGTTCCAGGGACTTTAGACGTCAGTTCTAGCTAAATCATGGAGCTTAATAGGAATACATCTACAAAAAGAGTAAAAAATAAGTAAGTAAAGAAAATAAGCATAAAGATAAAAATGAGAAAATAAAAAAATAAATAAAAAAAATAAATAAATGAAAAAGAGGAAATAACAATGAAAAATAAAAATATATGGGTTAAAAGAAGGGAAATTCATGGCACCATATTGTTCTAGAAATTAGACAGGAAACAATTCAGATCCAATTCGATGTTTAACCCTCGGGGACTCATCGTTTTTAAACGATGGATCCACTGGGTCTCATTAGGAGATGTAGCTTGCTTAAGGTTACCTCCTCTCCAATGTCCCTCAACCCTGTCTACGCCACAGAAAGTGAGGCCACTGGGGTCTCTTCAATGAACTAGTCTGAAATGGTTGGATAAACCGTGATGTTTAAAATCCTTTTTGATCCTATTTACATGCTCTCGTAATCTCACTCCCAATGCTCGGGTAGTCCTGCCTACGTATTGTAATCCACATGGACAAGACAATAAGTAGGTGACGTGGGTAATACCACATGTAATGAATTTGTTAATTTTGAAGGATTGACCAGTGGAGTGTGTTGTGAACTCGGTTGTTTTCCTCACCCTGTGTTTAGATATTTTACACATAACACATCTCCCGCAACTGAAAAAGCCAACCTGATCCAAAAAGGTGCATAGCTTTTTTGGGGGATCCACAACATTGGGTGCCAGCTTGAGTCGTAATGTGGGGGGCTTGGTGTAAATAAACTGTGGTTTACTTGGTAAAAATCTGGCATCATCTTTCAACAGAAGATGCCAATATTTGCGAATAATATATTTCACTTGTTTGTGTTGGCTTCTTTTTGAACAGATCATCCCTGTTCATACCTCTTACTATGGATATTGTTCTATTTAACTCACATGGAGTGTAACCTTTTTCCAAAAACCTCTCAAACAGAACTTGTGCTTGTAAGTAAAAATCCTCGATTCTTGCGCAATTGCATCTGACTCTCAGAAATTGGCTTTTAGGAATGGAACTAAGCCACCGGGGGTGATGGCAGCTCCCCAGGGGAATATAGCCATTTCTGTCCACTTCCCTGAAATAGGTTTTAGTGGAGAGTGCATGGTTATCCTTGAAAATGACTAGATCAAGGAAATTGATGCTGTGATTGTCAGAAGTTGCCGAGAATGACATCCCATACCTATTCTCACCAATTTTTGACAAAAACTGAGAAAAAGACTCATTGATCCTGCCCAAATAATAATAATATCGTCGATATAACACTTGTAAAACTTGAGCTGGGGAATGTTAGCACCAAAAATGTCATCTTTCCCCCAAAAACTCATAAATAAGTTCGCCACTGAGGGGGCATACTTAGCCACCATCGCCACACCCTTCTTCTGTCTGAAGAATTGCTTATCATGCCAGAAAAAATTTTGGCTCATGGCTAGATCCAGAGCATGGACAAGAAAATCCTTTTGTTTATTTTTCATTTTGGTATTATTTAAGGCCCAAACCACAGCTTCAACTGCATACCTTTATTGGATGTTGGTATACAAAGAATTGATGTCAATACTAGCTAGTATATGACCATTACCAACTTCTACCTGCTGTAATAATTCCATGAGATGTCTGCTATCCCTAAGGTAGGCTGGACAACTTTGTGGCAATGGCTGTAGAAAACAATCTACAGTAAGTATTCACCAATTCTGGCAAACAAAGAATCCACCCCATGCACAATAGGTCTGCCAGGAGGTTTATCTGGGTTCTTGTGGATGTTGGGTAATTGGTAGATAACTGGCATTCGTGGGGCATCTGGTACCAGATATCTTGCCCCTTTTTTTGGTGACAATACCTTCATCTTGGGCATCTTTGACCAGACATCTCAGCTTGGTTGTGAATTTATTGGTAGGATTACATCCCAGTTTTTCATGTTTCAGCATCATAGACAAGTCTGTTTAGTTCGGCTAGATAATCAGAATTATTAAGAATAACAAGCCCCCGCCCTTTATCCGCACTTCGGATGACAATCTGTTTATTTTCTTCTAGGGATTTGATACCCCTTTCTATGTCTGTTGCCTACTGGGTTTGATTGACAATCCTTCTAGGTCCTGCTGGACCAAGGATCTAAACACCTTTAAAAAGTGAAAAAGTGTACTAAAGCGCTGATGTGAACTAGTAAATAAATAAATAAGTGACAAATACTAGAAATCGACCAAATAATATAGCTGCAATTATTGTATATGTGAACTGATATCACACAAAAAGTGTTGTACATATTTGGAATGTATAATGCGCTAATATTAACCTCCCAATATAACACGGTGTAACCTCCTAATGGTTAATCAGTGAATCATGTGCAAATTAATCAAATGGAGCTTATTATAAATAACATAATATCCTTCACCATAACAAAATCCTATAACTAAATATCAATTTTGCACATGATTCACTGATTAACCATTAGGAGGTTACACCATGTTATATTGGGAGGTTAATATTAGCGCATTATACATTCCGAATATTTACCTCTAAAAAGTGACTGTTAGGATTTCTAGGTTTAAAAACGGAGTTATTCCTCAAATCGGTATGACTATAGTCAGATGGTACCTGTCCTGTTTTGGGTGCTACTTTAAAATGTTTAATATTGACTTTTCTCATGAATTTCTAAAGAACAATAAAAATGTCAAACTTCTTAAAATCATTATCCGGGGCAAATTTGAGGCCCAACTCTAAAACTTTTAACTAATCTGACGTAAAAGTGGCATCACTTAAATTAAAGATGCCCTGTGTTAGATCTCTCTTTTTCTTTTTCCTTTTACCTCCTCTACAGCCTCTCCGTTTATTGTACCTGGTTCTGCCACATATGGTCTGGGGGTCCCGTGGGGTACCATGGTTTCCACTTCCCCCACCAGTCTCCTGTGGGGGGGGACAAAGATAAAGGAAAATGCTGCGCTACCCAAAACAAAACAAGACAAAAATGTGACAAAAGCAGCTAGCACACAAACAAACCAAGTCAAATCATAGTATAAATAATAAAGTACAGCGCTAAAATATAAACGTGGGTAAATACACTTGTGAATAAGTGAAATATAATTACAGACCAAATAAAACAAACAATGTGGTTAATAAAATAAACTATAGTGAAATGTGAGACAGCAAAGGACCACAGTCCATGATATATGAGGTAAGTAGAGGTCTTCTCCAAGAGTGGGGTACCATGAACCCTGGGGGGGTGGGTAGACACTGAAATGGTAAGGCTACCACAGATGATAAAGCACATGAATCTTCAAATGAAAAAGAGTTGGGTACCCTTACCAGATCCGTAGGACGCACATGCCGTATAGCAGTGCGTCAATAGAGCATAGGGGATGGTCTCCCAAGATGTCCAAACGAATGGTGTCCTGTGGGTCACAGTCGCCAGTGAAGAGTAGCCATCTTGAACAGGAGTTGAGCCACTGTCACACACACCCTTCAGTATCACAGCGGGATGGTCAAACAGGAACAATCCGGAGTAGTGCCATGGAGGAAGAAAAAAAGGCACTCCACATGGTGTAGGTCAAAAATATAGTTTTATTGGATAAAATCCAAATAGGCTAAAAGTGATCACAAACAAATAAAATTGGCAATGTGGGAAGCTGGAGACGCCTATGCGTTTCGACTACACAGTCTTCAACAAGGGCATAAAGCAGCCTCCCCACATTACACTTACTTATAGACTGTAAAAAACTAACAAATTAACCAGGACCGTCCCCATCATGGCGGAACCGGAAGTAGAAAGTTAATACCATCATTAACATTCATAAACAATGTATATTTGGTATGAAATAGCATGGCTTATGGACCAGAAATGTGAGAGTGGATCACAGCATATATGTTTGGTAGTCATACATCACACAAAAACCCCAGGTACTGTAAAATCCATCCAGCCTGCATTCCAGGCCTCACATCCACACTGCAGACGGGAGGAAGGCAGCCAGCAGCCAATCCGCCGCTGGTGTCTCATCCACCCAACCGCAATGAGCCTGCGCGCCAAGCCTCGCATATAATAGAGGAATCAGCCGGCCGACAAAGGCTGATGTCAACCCTGCTGCACGAAGGGTGCGTCAGAACCAATCAACCGCTGATGGTGGGGTAACTCCCACATAGGAAGCTTGCGCTCCACTCCGCACATGCGCAGAGGGAGCGGGCCCGCTGTGGAGACATCCTCATCAAGCCCAGCTCCTAATGATTGGCCATCGTCTCCGACGCAGCCAAACCATGCCCCCCTGAATCGAGCCCCATCGTACTACAAGGCAGAAAATGCCTGGAATAGCTTAAGGTGTCACCCAAGTAATCACTCTGGCACCAAGGTACATAATATTCATAAGGGTTGCCCAAAATAGATAGTTGGACAAACGGGGGGATGGAAGGGATGGTTAAAGCGGGGTATCCATGTCACTCATCTCATTTGGCCACGGCAAAGTAATACACGCTCAAGCCTCACCAGTGAGTGCAGAGCGACGCCACAGTGCCGGCCTGAGAGGGAAGGGACCCAAAAATTGTACAGTGGGAATAAAATAAAATATCACAAATATAAAGCATATAAAACCACTAATAAAAGCACTAAATCGCTACCAAATGTAACCCCCATATACAAAATAGCCCCCCAAATTGGAGGATAACACATAACATGCCCCCCACAAGACATAAACTAGACCCTGAGTTGTAATCGATCAAACCGTTGTGAAAATGTTACCTCATGGATCAAAAATGTAAATGACAATACTATGTCGAAAACAAAAAGGTCGCATAACCAGAGGTGTGTCACGGCTCTAAAGGCTGAGGCGCGCCTCACGCACGGCTAATGAAACAATTAATGTCCCATTCTACATTCATGCCGTACGGCGAGTAGCACCTCAACTCCTAGATCCAAAAAGTTTTGAGCCGCGACAAATGAGGGACAAACTTGTCTATGATCAAAAAGGAAGTACCCGTGGGGTCCCTATTATGGCACTCCAAGTAGTGCCGGGGGACACTATGCTTAATACAGCCCTTTTTGATCTTCGCAATATGCTCATTGACCCTAATAGAGAAGGCCCTAGTAGTGCGCCCGACATATTGTCTCTTGCAGGGGCAAGTAATGAGATACACAATATGTCGGGTAGCACATGTGGTAAAGTGTTTCATGTTGTAATTTCTAGAAGTCACTGTAGAGTAAAAAGATACAGTTTTGCGTCTACCGCACGTATTGTGCAGACACACGTTGCACTTTCTGCAAGGGAAGTATCCCTTGCAGTCCTGGAAGAAAGAGACCGGACGGGGGGATCAATAGTATTGGGAGCGATTTCACCATGGACGGAGCGTGCGCCACGAAAAATGACACCAGCCCGGTCCGGTAAAACAGGGCCCAGTACACGGTCATTTTTCAAAACTCTCCAGTGCCGGTCTATAATTCTCTTGATTTCCTTGTACTGTACAGAGAATGAGGTGAAGAAAGACCATTTAAATCGGTTATCATCCTGTACTCTGGGACAGTCCACCAGAAGTGAGTTCCTCTCCACCCTCTGACCTCCCTGATAGTGACATCAAGGTCAGAGGGCCTGTAACCTTTCTCCACAAATCTATCCCTGAGAATCTGAGATTGAGACTGAAAGTCCTCGATGTTACTACAATTATGTCACATGCGGAGGAACTGTCCCTTGGGGGATCTGAGCCATTGCTAATGGTGGCAGCTGTCTACCGGGATATACCCGTTACGGTCCGTGGGTTTGAAGAACGTTTTGAGGACCAGTTGTCGATTAATCACAGAGATCTCTAGGTCTAAGGGGGGGACCTGTCCCTCTCCCTCTGGGATATATGGATCCCCTCCGCCTCCATGGGGGACCCACATACCCCCTTTTGTGAAAATCCCCCCTATAGTTGGCACCAGCGTGTCCTCTTAGTGCTCTTGAGGGTGGACTCCCCCCAGATTGGGACGGAGCCCAACTGGGGCAGCTCCAACCTTGGTTGTTGCCATAGTCCTGCTGATAATAACCATCAGAGACATAGTATTCATCCTGTCGTAGGGGTTCATACCTGTTATAGGTGGAAACCCCCTTTTTTTTTATATATATATATTTTTTTTTTATTTTTTTTTTTAAATTATTTTTTTTATTATTATTTTTATTTTGATATATTTTTTTATTATTTTTTTAAATTATTTTCTCATTTTTATCTTTATATTTATTTTCTCTACTCACTTTTTTTATACATTTTTTACACTTTTTGTATGTAGATGTATTCCTATTAAGCTCCAAGATTTAGCTAGAACTGACATCTAAAGTCCCTGGAACCAGTGTTGCTAACTACCATTAATATATTTTTTGGTCTCTCCCAGCGGTTGTGCTCTGCCCCTGGGAGCGACCTTTTTTACCCCACTATTAGCATGATATTAATGCTGATTGGTTTTGCCTTGGGGGAGGTTCCCACCTTTACTCTATTTTAAGACAGTTCAGTGGCCCGGTAATCAGGTCTTTGATGATGCCCTGTGGGAGGGTGAAATGCGTTGACACATTTCCGGCGGCACTGGCGTCATTTCCTGCTCCGTGGAATGCACTTCCTGGTCTGTGGAACGCACACCGTGAGTGGCGTTCTGGCACATCTGCAACCCCATTTTATATGCCTGTTTTAACCAGATATTTTGTAAGTACCCATTCGTCTGAGGAATAAATCTTTTTAAATGGTACTTTCACTATTAGTTTCATTTTTTATCTTTTTTGGTGCCTGGCGATTCTGCTGAGAAATTTTACTAAGAATCCTTTTGATCTGATGTGTACATCACCACTCCTGAACTTCTCTGGATATCATCACTAAGCCTGAAGCGACCTGCAAAGCTGGGGGTCATCGTCATCTGGTGAGTGGGGATACATAAGGGGGTGTTGATTTGCACCTGAAAAGCTCTGGAGCGTATGAGGTTTTCTGCACCTGAAAAGTTTTCTTCACTGTGGTTTTTTACACTTAGAATACTTTTGATTACTTCATTTGATTATCATAATTTACAGTTACACTTAGTTATACTTACATTTTTGCACTTCTATTTTAATTTGTGAGCGCCACATTTTCACATTTTTTACATTTTTCTAGTGATTAGCACTTTGTGTGTGGCAGCTGCTTTTGTTTTCTGTTTCACTGTTTTTTCACCACTAGCGTGAGTATATAAATATATATATATATATATATATATTTTAGTATATGTATTTTTTACAGCCCAGGAGATGAGACTTCCTATTAGAGGCTGCCGAGTACACTGGAGATTCTCCTGTATGTAATCTGTCGGCACTCATCCCGCCCCCTCCCTATCCCCTCCGAAGCACTGATAAATACAGCTATATATCTTTTGTGGCCCCCGCGGCGCTTCGGGAATTCAGTGGGGGCCACAAAATATATATATATATACAAATTACCAGTGGGGCCGTTTTAAACCAGGACGCGGGCCGCAATTGGCCCGCAGGCCGAACTTTGGACATGCCTGGTTTAGACCAATATGTATTCTTCTACATATTTTTGTTAAAAAAAAAATCGTAATAAGCGTATATTGATTGGTTTGCACAAAAGTTATAGCATCTACAAAATAGGGGATATATTTATGGCATTTTTATTAATAATTTTTTTTTACTAGTAATGGCGGTGATCAGCGATTTTTAGCGGGACTGCGTCATTGCCGCGTACAGATCACACACTTTTGACACTTTTTTGAGACCAGTGACATTTATACAGTAATAAAAAAACAAAAAAAACTGCACTATAATAAATATGACGATAAAATATTGATATGAAAACTAAGCATACAGATAACAGTGATATACAATCAGTATGTTAAATTAATATCATATTGCACTCGATAATAAATGATAAATACACACATATGTGATAATGGTGTCACATCAGTGCTCTAAATAAGTGACAAAGTTCATAAATATAATAAAAAGCGAAAAAAGTCCCCTGGTATCTCTCTGTAGAATCCCAGTGAGAAATGGAAAACAAAATACACCATGCAGAGTGAACCTCCACCAACAATCAAAATGCTCTTACCAAATGGGAAGCGCAAATAGACTCAACTAGGACAACTTCCAGGTAGGGCTGCAGGATAATAGGAACAATCCTCTGGATACCCTTGTGTGTGAAGTGTGTATAGACCAGACCCTGGTATGCTGTCTAGGATCTATCTTCATATGGCATGGCTCCAACCACTCAGCAACCCGAGCAAGGACATAGGAATGGAGGGAGAACAACCATAGGGTAAATCCGGTACCAAAAAGTTTATTTAAAAATGTTAAAAGCACTTACAAGAAGAAGCAATAAAGGAAGCAAATGCCGGCCGGCAAGCGAGCACCCGTTCGTGGTTAGTAGCGATGACGTCAGAGCGTCACCCTCCCAACGTACGTTTCGTCTGTCACTGACGTCGTCTGGGGAACTCAACCGTTCCCCATCGGTTTTTCTGACACACAAAGTTTGAGAGCAGGCTATAAAATTTTCCGACAACAAAATCCGATCGCGTCAATTCCGACCATGTGTGGCCAATTCCGACGCACAAAGTGCCACACATGCTCAGAAGAAATTCCGAGACGGAACAGCTTGGTC
This sequence comes from Aquarana catesbeiana, assembly GCF_042186555.1. Lineage (NCBI taxonomy): Eukaryota > Metazoa > Chordata > Amphibia > Anura > Ranidae > Aquarana > Aquarana catesbeiana. The sequence continues at coordinate 596,127,700 of NC_133325.1, read as the reverse complement.
TGGTAAAATTAGCGTTCGGAATGGATAGAGCACTTTCGTCACGCTGCAATGTAAAAAATGGTTTAATACAGCGCACTCTCTTCTTCTTTATAATGTGAGAAGAATGAAGTAGTTTTGCTGCTCATATTCACAAAGACTTCTCACAAACTTTTTTCTTTATTATTTATCGTGATTCCCTCAATATATTTTGATTTGTCACATCTGACCAAATTTCTTTTTTGTTGTTTTATTTTTGTTTAGTATTTTTTTCAAGGCTGATTTTTTTTTTAGTTTTGTTTTGTATTTTTTTCAAGCCTGATTATTTTTTTAGGGGGTTTGTATTTTTTCCAGGCTGATGTATTTTTTAGTTTTTTTTTGGTTGTACACCATAATATTTTTGTGTGTGTTTTGTGTGTCAAGTTACCACAACACCATTATTATCTTGTATTATTTAATCTCAAGGAAGTTGCTTGGTGTTGGTGTCTCTTGTTAATTTCACATTGTATTTTTGAAATGTACCTGCCTCCTCACAAACAAACTCTCCTTTTTGAAGGAAAACACACATAGGCGAGTATAATTGAACCAAAAATTCCTTTATTAAGGGCTCAGAACCAAACAAAGAGGGAGGCAACGCTGGAGAAACAGTAGAAATTGGTGAAGCCTTTGGCCCCCAGGGCAGACATCAATTATTTTACTGCAAAATTGGTGGCCTGAGGAGCCCATATCAGTCTGGTCCAGAAGTCCCAGAGATCATGAAAGCAGCAGATGACATCTGTGTCACCAGGCTGCGGTCATACAAGAGCCTGCATCTTTTGTCAGACCAGACTGAACCCAGGGCCATCACTCTCTGGTCTTCCTTCCACGCTTCCTTCCACGCTGTGGCTGTGGTGGTGGAGTTGTGGCAGGAGGAGGAGGAGGAGGATGGTCCAACTCAATCACGTCGGTATTGGGTGTGATGTCGCCACTCACCCCCTTAGTTAGGACTAGAAGTTTCTCACACATGAGGCGTTGACCCTCCTGCGTGCCCTTCAGTTTGGTGGCAGCCATGCAGGCAAAGGCCTCTTCAGGAGTGGGTAAGGCTCTGAGGGATGCAGAAGCCTCCTGAATCAGTCTGAGTGCTGAATCCTGCACGTGACTCCCCTTCCTGGGTCTTTTGTTTGGAAGGCGGCGGGGAGGAACCTGCGATTCTGTCAGGCTCCTACTGGGCCCAGGCTTCTCCTGGCTGCCACTTAGCCCCGCCTCCTCCTTGGCTGCCTCTAACCCCCGCCTCCTCCTGGCTGCCACATTCCACAGCCTCCTCCTGTGTGCCACATTCCAGAGCCTCGTCCTGGCTGAGGTCTTCCTGCGTATGAAAAAGGGACATAGTTTTAGTTTTTTATTCATCAGTCACACACAATTTTCATCTCATGACTGTTGCAAATTGAATGTTAACAAATATAACAGACCATCCTTCTGAGCCCAGCATTTTTCATTCTTGTCCCAATTATTTTTGCCCACTACTGTCTATTGATATGTAAAAAACTGGATTAAATCAGCAATTAGTGATCAATAATAACATCTAGTAAATATAATTTATTTATTGACCAGAAATCTATAGAACAATGCTATACCTGACACCATCTGGGCTCCTCCACTTCTTCCTGGCTGGAAGTCCCAGGTTGGACATCGGAAGCCTCAGCTGGGGTGGAAGGAAGAGTGGAAGGAAGTGTTGAGAGGGATTCCCTGACTCCAGTCTGGTCTGACAGAAATCGCAGTCTCTCATAGTACCACAGCCTGGGGACATAAAGGTCATCTGCTGCAGCTCCGGATCTCTGGGAATCCGTGACCTTCTTGCGCTCCCTAAGATAAGTGCTCCTCAGGCCACCAATTTTGGCTTTTAAATAGGGGATGTTTGCAGTGGGGACCACCGGCTTCACCAACTCCAGCTGTTTCTCCAGTGCTGTCTGCCTCTTTTATTTATTATTGTAATGTGGATGTTTCACCTGCCACAGACAGGACAGCTCCCTGTACTTGTCTATGAACAGGGGGAGGAAGATGTGGTCATTTAAGCCATCCATTTTATCTGCAAGACACAACACAAGACAAACCCTAATGTCAGGCAAAACTCTCCTAAGCGTGTTACAATATAGGCCTCAATCTAGAAGCAGTATAGGCCCAAGTTTTGCTCTTACCTTCGTTATCACGATTGGCGCCTCCGATACTTCTTCCTCCGCTCACAGATCGTACGTACTACGCACGCGTGTTACGCCTTATACACACTGCGCATACATGTAACTCCGCCCCTAACGTTCTTTCTAGTCTATTCCCCGCCCCTTCTCGTTCGGCGCAGTGGGGTAAGAGCACATGGCGGAGACACAGCAAGTGCGTGCTAATTACAGCAACGAGGAGGAGGAGGAAAGCTCGGAGCCTGAAACGTCTGGATGCAGAAGGAGAAGATTTAAGGCATTGAATATGTCTTTTTGGGAGATGTTGGAGATGGTCGACATCCTGAAGAAGGCCGACTATGACGGGAAGTATGGACCTAATCCCAACCCCAATGTCCAAAAGGCCAAGATCATGGCGAAAGTGGTCAAGAGTCTGCACTGGAATTTCGGGGTACGACGATTGAAAGATCAGCTCAGGAAGCGGTGGTCGGACCTGAAATTAAGAGAGCATGAGCAGTACCGAAAGATCCAGAGAGTCCTGCAAAAAAGTAAGTAGTTGTCCTGTGTTCCTATTCTTTATGTTTATTACGTTCGTGCTGCTCCATGTGCTTTTCTTAACTGTTATCCAGTTTCAAAAGGCAACTTTCATGTTCATGGGCACATTATTCGTTCGTATAAAACATTGTTCGTTCGGCCTATAAAACACCATTGTTCTGGCCATATGCATTTGCCCACATTTTTTAGGGCCTACTTGTCTGAAACTAATTTGGTTGTGTAGATGGATTTGTTACTATAATGAAATGCAAACTAGATTCTGTGTAAGGAGAGGACACTCAGCAGCTGTTTACACATCTGGACGCTGGAGCACTAGTGTGGGACACAAGAACACCCTTTTTATTAGGGGGCCCACACAGGTGCTCCAGTGTATACTATAGGGGTGTCTCCATCTGTGAAGCTTGTCCAAAACAGGTAAAGTATTGAAGCTTGACAAAGGACAATAAAATTTCAACATCTTGGAACTCTGCCAAAACAGACAATTGTACCCCACTTCCAAGCAATGTTTCATATTTATAGTTTTGCCATCAAATATCTGTGTGCTAAGTATACCTATTTTTTTTTACATAGGGGAGAAAAGACTTGGAGGACACCCCTCATCTGAGACCAGAGACCCCCCGCCTCTGGAAGAAGGGGAAATCCACCCAAGACAAACAGAGCAGGAGGAGGAAGACTTGGTGGAAATTGGCACCACAACAGGTGAGTGTCTACGACCACAGGCTCAGGTAAGAGATGGATGCCGGCATATTTATAATACACAGTGTTTTTTGGTTTCTATCTTTTTAGGTGATCGTGATGTTGTGGATCCAGATCCTTTCACCTCAGAAAGTGCACAGATCCTGATCGGGGAGATCATGGGGTGTAATAGGGACTTGGAAAACATCAAGAAAAAAATCAAAGATGTTCTTCAAAAAATGAAGAACATCATTGATGTTTTAGGGAGAGTTTAAAACCCCTCTAAATTCCTTTGGTTTTTTGTGTACTAAAAATTTTTGACTTTTTTTACAAATTTGAGAAAAGCCAAATTTTGAAGATGCACACAGTGTGTCAACATATGCTATCTGCCATCACGGGAGATCAATGGATGCGTTTCGGGGGTGCAACCCCTTCCTCAATAATAAAGTAGCTGTGAGGAAGGGGTTGCACCCCCAAAACACGTCCCTTGATCCCCCGTGATGGCAGATAGCACATGTTGACATTCGTAAATTTGTGTGCATCTTCAAAATTTGGCTTTTCCTGGGGTGACTTCACCCCATCTGAACGCAATATCAAACTCAGTTTGTAAATACTCATGTCTGATATTGCCTTCAAGTTCTACCAAAAGTGAACTTTGTAAGTAAGATTTGTGTCTTTCTTGTTGGTTTCAAACATGCCTGTTTTATCTTAAATGGGCATTTCTACTTTTTCTAATGTGACCCAAAAAATTGTTATACAACAAACATGTTGGTTTGTTTTAAAAACCTTTTCTAAATGCACATGTGATTGTGCTGTTATTAAAAAGATTGTTAATCAAGAATGTGTGGATTATTGTCTCAACGCTACAACACTTTTGTGGTGCTCTAAATGGTGTTTTCTGTGACAATGGGTGTTATTTCCTAAGGGCAAATCCAATTTGCACTACAAGTGCAGTTTCAAGTGCACTTGTAGTGCAAAGTGTCTTTCCCTTTAGTAAATAACACCCAACAGTGCTTTGTAAGGTTACACAATCACGCCATTTTCAGGACTCACCACATTTTTGTCAGGGTCAGCTAAAACAAACACAAGCAGTAAATGTCACCAAAGATTTGAGTAGTTATTTGTTTTTTTATTATAAAAAGGTTTCAGACATTGTCTGGCATATTGATAGCCCCCTACCCGCAAAGCATTCAAGGTATCTTAGCCAGACATCACGGGCACTCAGGGGGGGCAAGCCAGGACGGCCACTTTCAAGCGCCGTCAGGGTTGTTACATTTTGAATTCCAGCCTCAGGCCCAACTGAGCCAGCATAGTTGGCAGAATGTTGCTGTAAAAAGTTGTGTAGAACACAGCATGCCAGGATTATATGATTCAGTTTATACTCCGCCATATGTATGGGTGTAAGAAATAGGCGGAACCGGCTGACCATGATTCCAAACGTGTTCTCCACCACTCTATGGCTCTGGCCAGCCGGTAATTAAAAACCCTCTGGTCTGGGGTGAGGGTTCTCATCAGGAATGGCCGCATAAGATGGTCCCCCAGCGCAAACGCTTCATCCGCAACAAAGACGAATGGGAGTCCTTCCACATTGTCTTCTAGAGGTGGCAAGTCCAAGCTGCCATTCTGGAGACGCCTGTAGAACTCCATCTGGGTGATGACTCCACCATCGGACATCCGGCCATTCTTCCCCATGTCCACATACAGGAACTCATAAGTAGCCGGCACCACCACCAACATCACAATACTATTGAACCCCTTATAATTATAATAGTACGACCCCGAGTTGGGTGGTGGGACGATGTGGATGTGTTTCCCATCAATTGCCCCTCCGCAGTTAGGAAAGTCCCACCGCTGGGCAAAGTGGGAGGCCACAGTCTGCCATTCCTGTGGCGTGGAAGGAAACTGTGGAGTCAAACAAAAAAAAAAAAATTGTCATTTTGCACATAAACAGGGAAAGCAGATTAGACACAAACATTCTTGGCCAACATCAAGATAACATTTATTTGAGGGAGTTTTTAAAGACCAAAGTATAAGGTACACCTATCAGATCCCCCCCCCCCCTCATGGGCCATTTCTAACATTATAGGGGGAGGGAACTCTTGGACAGGTAACCCTCTCCACTTCATTGAGAGATGAATGCCTAAATAATGGGTATTACTTTGAACAGCCCCTCCTTAGTTACATTATTAGCAGCCCACTGGACAGATAAGAAGTGTCATAATACAAAGATATAAATACACACTGTACACATTTGAGCACATTTGGACATTCTGCTATTACCTATCAAGATAATAATAGTATACAGAAACTTGAAACAGTACCATTTGAAAGTATACAGGCAGGCCCTTGCACTACATGCTTTGTGGAATTCATCCATACATTTGACCACAAAAGAGGTGGCTATAGTGTGTATGGGTTTGGCAAAGTCAGCAGATAGATGATTAAGGATAGATAGAGAATTGTTATCAGCTGACTTAGCAGTTGGGGGGAGGGAGGGTTAAAAATGATTTGGGGACCCCCAAAAAAAGCCTCTGCCACTCTGCCTGAATTTAAAGCACAAATCACATTTCAAAACATTTTAGGGGGTGTTTGGGGTAAAGCACTACTATGGAGCTGATAAAATACATTGTTAAGTGACTACATGAGGTGAATATAGGGCCAGGAGACCATGCTGGGGAGGTAAGTGAAGGCAAATATGTATGAAGGACAACAAAAATAATGACATAGGTGTCCTTTTATGAAAGTGCGGTAAAATACTGCTTTTCAGTTCTCAGGCATTCTCAGAGGAGATCACTCTCCTCTGAGTGCCTGTTTATGAAAGTGTGTAGATCGCTTCTCATGTTGAGTTGAGGAGCGATCTACAAACGCCGGGAACTTCTGAGAACGGCTCCTCTCACTGTAATCTCGCGTGATATAGCGGGATTACAGTATGAGGAACCATAAAATACAAAGTGTAACACAAATCAGCACACATTATTCCCCAACATATTAATAAAATAATAAAGTTAAATTCCCCCTACACAATATACATTAACCTAATTATAAAAAAAACATTGTTTTTATCAATATTTAAAGATCATACATGTCCCTATTTAAATGTGAATGGTGTATAGTAAATGAATGTAATGCACATATGTAATGCAGCTATACACCATTCATATAAATGCAAAATACATTTATAATCATTAAAAAAATAATTTTAATAAAGTATACAAGTATAAATATTTATTAATAAATTAAAATAAAATATATTTCATAATTGATAAACATAAAAATTGATAAACTGGTGCAATGCGAGAACACTGCGAATCCACTGCGGGTTCCCGCATCGCACCGACTCACATGTCAATTCACACTGCCATATGCGAATCGCTGGGGAGTGTCAATACATTGTTAAGGACACCCCCAGTTCAACTTGCATATCGCACTGCGAACTGACAGTCCGGACATGCGATCCGATTCTGGTCCAAACAGAAAAAAGGGTCCTGTGCGTGTTTGCACCGAATGCGGTGCGATATCAGCCATACTACCTGTACAGCTGATATCACAACGCACAGACATCGCATGTAATGTGAATGGCAGTGTGCTGCGAATTACATGCGATGCCTGTGCGATGTCCGGCATCGCAAAAGTGTGAACTGGGCCTAAAAGTTAACACCCCCAAATCAGTTCGCATATCGCAGTGTGATCTGCAAACTCGGACAGTAATCGAATCGCATGGGTGTGAACACCCATGCGATCCGATTCTGCTGTGGACCAAAAAAAGGGTCCTTTAAGAGTTTTGTCCGAGTGCAATGCAAATTTAGCAATACTATCTGTATGGCTGAAATCGCATTGCACAGAGATCGGATGTGATTTTGTACTGCAGTGCGGTGCGAATCACATCCGATCTCGGACACCGCAGCAGTGGGAACTGGCCCTAAATCATATTGCATTTGATGGTACAGGACCCTTTATTTGGTCCGCACTGGAATCGGATCGCATGGGTGTGAACACCCATGCGATCCGATTCCTGCACCATTACATAGTTTGCACTGCGATCTGTGAAATGATCTGGGGGTGTCATTAACTTTACATTGACACCCGCAGTGGTGCGCAGATGTCAATGTAGGTGCGATGTGAAAACCCACTTAGGAATCACGCTGGTTCACGCATTGCACAAGTGTGAACCCAGCCAGAGATGTGAACATCTAAAAAAAAATATATACATATATCTATATATATCTATATATATATCTATATATATATATAATATATATAGATATATATATAATATATAATATATATATAATAGATATATAATATATATATCTATCTATATATATATTATATATATATATATATATATATATATATGTAAAAATATATATAATAGATGTATCTATTTATAGATATATCTATAGATAGAAATAGTCTATATATATCAATAAATATCTATTTATCTATCTATCTATCTATCTATCTATCTATCTATCTATCTATCTATCTATCTATCTATCTATCTATCTATCTATCTATCTATCTATCTATCTATCTATCTATCTATCTATCTATCTATCTATCTATCTATCTATCTATCTATATATATAGATATATAGATATATACATATCTATATCTATATATATCTATATATATATACGTATATATAGATATACATGTATATATACATATATATGTATATATAGATATATAGATATATATCTATATATCTATATAGATATATATATACACACTATAAATTTCACCAGTTTCAGGCTTCTCACTCTGATTCTCCACTTCTGAAATGGTGAATCAGAAAGTGAGAATTCTGTCACAGATCGCCAGTGAGGTGCTGAGATCGCACCTTCATAAACTGGCCGTTTCTGTGAAGTCAGTTACAAATTCTCACTGTGCTGAGATAATCAGCGGAGAACGTGTTCTCCACTGATTATCTCAGTTTCATAAACTGGTTATGAGCTGAGATCAGCGGTGAGACTCGGGATCGCTGCTGATCTCAGTTTCATAAAAGGACACCATAAAAATCCAGCATGCATGAGGACAAAGAGGACATTCACAGCATATTACAATCATGGTAATTAGGGAATGAGGAAAGAAATACAATATGGAATATTATGAATATGGAAATGGTATGTATCTTCCATACAAATACAATTAGAACTTTCTGTGTCATATCTTTGATTTCGTAACACTTGTTATTAGTATTTGATAGGAGGATTTATATTTATATGAGTTAAATGTGTGTGTGTGTGTTTTGTTTTTTGTTAGTTTTTTGTTTTTTGTATGAGGTGTAAAATGAATCCCTATGTGAATGATGTGAATCCCTATGTGTCTTTCGTGGTGACTGATTGACTTTAGCGTCAAAGTTCTAAATGTTATTGGCAGTGAGTGTGTGTGTGGAAGGAATGATTCATTAATCTTTTTTATATTCTTTTGAATATTTACCTCAGCTGCATAGCGCCATGAATGGGCTGAGGAGTTAGAAGTTATTTAAACTGTAGAAAAAAGAAAGTTGTTTGTTTTAAGTAATTTATGTAGGTAATCATAGCATCTTAAACTGAAAACAAAGAGTTTGTTTTGTTTTATAGTCGCTAGCCCCTTTTTCTTGCTGAAATACTGCAATAGGCAGAGGGTTCAATGTGACATAAATAATACTGAAGTTTATAGGCATAAGAATATTAGACGTTTTGATGATACAGATGACTGTAATTATCTCTCTCCTTATTGGGTGCTTTGATAAATTTTATGTATATATCACATTGTTGTAGCTGCTCTCTGAGTACTATCTGTTGTAGAACCACAAGTCCCAGCATAGCTTGAATATGTAGATAAATTCAATGCTGCTAATATAATTAATGTCATGCTTAAACAAATTTTACAGTTGTAGGTTTTACATGTTAGATGAAATACTGTATTTTTTTTCAGTATGTGTTTAGAAGGTAAAGCCACCATTTTAGAAATAGCTGTCTGCACGTATGTGCAACAACATTAAATCACTTTTTGTGACAGCTCATCTCAGTGCTCTGTACTGAGATGAAAGGGGCACGTTTAGGGAAGTTATGTCTGGTGAATTTAGACAGAAACTTGATAAGCTGACCAAAAAAAATAAAAAATCTCAGAATACGTTCTTATTCTTAAACATTTGTTAAGTTTTATTTTTATGCTTTTAAACAGGGAAATGTCTATCATAGGAATAGGTCTCGATTTATTAGAATATAAATTGTAGGTTATAATAGGTATTCTGACCTTTATATTATGGACTGTAGTAGTGAAAGGTGCATTTTATTTTTAGTGTATCACTCATATAAATAGGGTGCTTATTTTCCCTTGTAGCTTTTGTTGTTTATTTTGTCATGTCCCTATCTTATTGTACAGTATCATCTTTATATATTTTCCTACTTAGTAGTATTCACAAAGATAGCAATGGGATTTATTTATTTGGTAAAAAGGAACTCCAAATTTATATTTGTTTCTTATTTTCTAAAAAGAATAGTGAAGAGTGACGCATGGTAACAACAGTGCTACCATCTTATTATATATGCTATATGTAGCACATACAGGGGGGTGAGTTAGATAATTAGTCTTAATTTTTAACCTTAGCTTTTAAGCTCTGGTGAGCAAGGTCCCTTATTGGCTATAACTTATTTTGTCCTACCTGATTACAATATTTAGTAATCATCAGGCTAATTATTAGTTTGCCTAAAGAAATATTTTGTTTCTTTATTCCAGAAGCAGCCAGTACGTTTTCATATGTAAAGTTATACTTTGTAAAATTTCACTCCTTTTGATTTTTTTTATTATTCAAGTTCCTAGTTATGCTACTGCAGGTGGCAAAGTCAGTTTTTGGATTAGGGTCACTCTGCATTAATATAATCTAATTAACAATAAAATGTGTATATAATTAGTCTTAAAGAAACTATAGTTAACTATTAACATTTTGAAAGATCTGGAAATTATGGATGCAATATACATGAGACATATTTTAGCAGATGCTCTCCTGAATAACATTATATTAAAATTGGGATTTTTGAAGATCATACATAGTAATAGCATGCAATGTAATTCTGCAACCAATCAATTAAGTATAATACTTTATTGTACAAGGAGTATGTGTATATATATATATATATATATATATATATATATATATATATATATATATATATATATGTAGTGCGGGACCAATCTATAGTTTTGTTACTTCATTAAACATTGGGTTAGCCTTTTGTGGCTTGTTTTTGGTCACCATTTATAAGGGTTACATTTATTGATGTGGAAAAAAATGTTTTATGGAGACATGAGCACAATGTGCTAATGTGTCAAATGTAATTAAATAAACTGTAATGACATTCAATTTACTTATGGTCCCCGTAAAAGACATACGATGCATTTTAATCTTACATTTAGAAAGTTTTACTGACAACAGAAACTGTGTCTTATAAAAATGTGAAGCTTTCTTTCACTCATAAACAGTGGTATTTGTTGCTAGTGATAATATACTCAAATATTTAGATATCTTAAGTTTGTAGGATGTTGATCTAGGCATTGTTTCATCATTGATAATAACACTGATTAATGTTTTCAGGTTTTATTTTCTTCTTTCAGCTAAGTAGGGACATAGTAATGCACATTTTCTTAACTCTTTAGATTAACAGACTGTGCAAGTGACCATGTAATTTTATTTTGATTTCTTTTTAATTATGAACAATCGCAATGTAGTTTCACAAAATGTAGTTCTACAAAGTCTATTTTGTGTGCATATAGACTTTATTGTGATGAAAATATACTTTAATAAATGTCTGCTCCTTTTTAAAGTAAATCAAAGTTTTTCATATGGTCATGCAAATGTACGAGACAACAGCTAAGTGTCCGATGTGGGAAGTGTTCCCAGGATTGGAGTGTATACAGCACTGATATCAGATAATTGTACCCATTTTTATGAAAAATCAGTTCCATTCTGCTCTATGCTTGGCATAGACAATAGAACCTTGTGTCCACACTCATATTTATTGGTGGATAGGTTGTATGGGCTGTTGTAGACCAAATTAAATACAATTTACTGGGCCATATGAAACTTTGGATAGATTTGTCATTAAGTTTAGGAGTTCTAGAGGCAAATGATAGTTGCTTAGACTTCATGTTGTAAAGTGGGAGATAAAATGTTCATGTGTTTAAAATAATTAACCAAATTGGTGTAGTTTTGTTTCTAAACAGATCCTTGTTTTAGATGTGATCTCTTGTTCCAGTCAAAGCCACTAAAGGAATGTATGTCAGTAACTCTTGATGACTGCAAGTACATTAAAGATCATAAAAGGAAGTGGAAGAATTCACAATTCAAGTGTCCATTTAAATCCACATTTGTGACAGTGACATTTTCTGTTTCTATAGTAGTCAAAGTCTGAGTGAGATTAGCAGGAGTGTTATTCACATAAGTGCAAGTGGAATACATACAAGAGACTGTTGCAGACAAAAGACATTGGAAATATTTCAGTAATGGACAATTCTTATTAATTGTATGTGTTACTTTGTATGTAGAGACTTACTGTTGTTTTGTTTGTTATATATGTTATAAGTATTATTATTGTGAACACCTTAAGGTGGAACTTTGGTCAGAAAATTAATTCCTGCTGGATCACTTGAGGCTGACCCCTTTTGCAGGTGTAGCTATGAAACACGGTAAAAAATAAGTGCCTATATTGTTTAAAATCCACTGTTCCACCCTGCTCTACACAGGCTCAGTTGTGCTCTATTTTTTTTGCACTGATTAAAATCTAGAGGCCAGTCTGCTGACAGCCTGAAATTCTACTGCTGCTCAAAGGTTCTGGGCTTCAGTAGAATGGTAGCATAATAATTAATGTGGAATGTATTTTTCTTGCTAATGAACCTTATTTTATCACATTTTTTGTGAGTAGAGTTCCACTTTGAGTAAATGTTCAATCGTTATAAACAAATAGTTTTATCATTTTTTGAAAAAAAAAAGTGGGGAGGTGTAATGTAAAGAGTATGACATTTTTAATAACAATGTATGATATTGACGCTTTATAAGATACGTTATGATATTTATCTTGATATTGTTTTATAATTCATGTTTTAAGACATAGGAGAGGTAGGCTACTAACTTGGACAATATAGCAGTGACTGACAGAAGAGACCCACGCTGACTGTTGTATAATATTCTGCAGTATAGTATGTGCAGGGATGAACAAAAAGTGAAATGGTTTTGGCTTTAGCAAACTTTGTGGTTAGACTACAAAATTAAAACTAATGAAATATCTGGACTGACTATATTGACAGTATGACATGACCAGGGTAATAGTGACTGATAGGTGGAGTCAAGATTAAGAAATTATAAGAATTTTACAATTATTGTATGGGAAATAGTATAGGTTGGGAAATGTAAAAGAATAGTCTATATAAAATACTTTGTACTGAAAACATGTACGTCAAGGGATATCTACTGAAAATTATTATTAATATTCTAAGAGTATTGTTTTATGATAAAACTATATAGATACATGTATATTATTTTAGCAGATGTTGTAGAAGTAAAAGGAACACACTAAATTAAGTTATTAGATAAAATGACAGTGTAGGAGCCATTGCTTTGTAGGTGGCCCTGAAATGTTTGCCAGAAACCTATTGTATCCTGACACTGACTATTATTTTTATTTAAATTTTTTTATAACTATAATTTTGAAGTGTATTTTATATCCAGACAAATATCGGGTGATCGCAGAAGACATGATGCAACTTGTTACAAATGTTAATTACTACAAAGGAAGGATTTCATGCAATAAAGGAGGAACTGAAACATCTGAGACATGTACCTTTGCAGAACAGGTATGCACTGAACTTGTGTCTTACAGCATCCAAAGCAGCTTGTGCTATGATACTGGACCAGCAACTGATGATGAAGAAGGAGATCTCTCCAAAAAACATCAAGCACTTGGCTAAGCTGAAAAGACCTATGCAGGAAAAGGCAGAGCCTTACGGGACTGAGTCTGCTGGATGCTCCCTGGAACCACATACTTGGCTTTCATTCACTAGCTAAACGGATAGTTCCTCTTCCCTGTTATCCTTGATGTGATGTTGCTGAGTAACTGTTGCCTGTTGCAAGAAGTTTGTGGCAAGAATGATCACGATTCCACTGAGACTGACAACTATGTCTTCCATGCCACATATGGAGAAGGACTTTGCAGTTACAGAAGAAGATGCAGCGTGTTTTTGATTGGACTGATTTATTTTTATTTTTTGGACAATTTATGTGATAAGTCTCAGTGCGTTGGGGTCTCTGAGAGGCATGGTGGGTGATCTGTATTGTAATTGCTGTGAGGCTTGTGTAAAGCCTCAACGGGGGAAATGTTGTAGAATCTCATATTAGCCAATGTATTTCATATTATTCATATTAATTTGCATATATGTTATTGATAATTATTATTATCATCATTATTATTATTATTCATATTATGATATAGTAGTGGTTTTATCAATATTATTATTCAATAAGTAAAGCAACAATTATTAATATTTAATAATGTATACTGTGATTTCCATAGATTTAGAAAGTCTTCATTTTTAAGTGTTGAACTTTAAATGACCTCTGCTTTATGACAAGTACTTGTACACAGGTGTTCTCGAAAATGTATTAAGATAGTCTACTGGGTAAAAGTTCATTAGAATAGATTCAAGTTATATAGAATTGTCTCAAGTCTCAAATGCATATAAATCAAATAGATAAAGATAAGAAAACAGGTGGTTTAGAAATAATTAAAGTTATGTACAGTACATTCAATTAAGTTTGACAGGGTCAAACAAAGGTCTGCTTGTGCCCTCATTAAAACTGTTAAAATACATACATACAGTGAGACATGTAAACACGTCTGGTGGGGTTATTGAAAGTTCATTCTCCCAAAAGTCATAAATCTGTAATCCTTGAAGTTAAGTTAAATCTTATCAAGATGAGGAGAGTTTGATAACACAGCTGGGTGCCACTGTCTCTACACACGTGTTTTAATTGGACAAAATCAGTTATAAATCACTTTAATGAACATATAGGAATTTTGGGAATAATTAAGTTTATCTTGTTGTAGAACAGGTGTCAGATTTATGGTTAGTTACATTGACGTAGATCTTAGCGACCAATCATATGTAAGAGAGATGGTTAGGATAAGACTTGTAAAAGGGTATATAAATGCAAGCTCTACAATTGTTAGACAGACAAGTCAGATAGGAGCTCATAAGGCTGAACTCTGTGTATGCTGCCCTATTGCAAGGGTCATAGAGGTCAGAACCAATGGGCAAGTATCTGTCCGTAACTTGTCTCCTCGTACGAGTCAGAGAAGACTTCTTAACTTGTTCCAGAATGTGGTCTCAGGTGAATTTCCCTCACGTACTTGGTCGAGCTGGAACCCAGAATTCTGTGAGGGGACCAGACCACCAGCTGATCGACTGGTCCCTATCAGGTGAGGGGTTCCCAAGAATTGGCAGAAAAGACCCATTCTGGTTCAAGGTGAGAACAATTCACAATTGTTTCAATTTGGTTAGAGGATAAGAATACCTATATCTAATATGCTTGCATTGTAAGAAACTGTATAAATTAGACCTGTATCTTGTAATACTTTGAACATAAACCTGTATGTTATCAGCTGTTAATAAACCTGCATTGCTGAAGTTCTGCCTAGTGCGATACTTTACTATTCTAGTTCAATGGGGATAAGGACCTCTTCCCGACAACCCTGGCCTGTGGTTGTGGGGGTCTGCAGGCAGGTGGCTCAGAATCTGGAAGCTCCTTTAACAGAGGGGCCCCCAGATCCCACCCCCCCCATTGTGAATGGTGATTTTTTTGGTGAACCCATTCACCAAAAAAGTGTCAAAAATAAATAAAAACCCACACACTGCTGGACCCGGAAAAAGAAAAAAAAAAAAAGCTCCCCCCACAACGAAGGCTAACCACCGACTGCAGGCTCTGCCGCTTGACAGTTTTTTTTATATGTAAGGGGCTGGGCCACCTGGTGGCCCCGCCCCTGGTGACATCACCGACCCAGCATGCACTTTCGATGACATCACATGGGGGGCGATGTCACCAGGTGATATCGCCAGGTGGCTCTGCCCCTTACTTATATAAGAACTGTCAAACGGCAAAGCCTGCAGTAAGCGGTTTAGCCTTCTTTGCGGGCGGAGCTTTTTTTCTGGGTCCAGGAGTGGCAGATCTACTTCGGGGGACATTGTTTTTTTATTATTATTGTGTGTGTTTTTATTTCTTTTTGACACTTTTTTAGTGAATAGGTAGTGGTACATGTACCACATACTTATTCACATGGAGGGCCAGGATCTGGGGGACCCCCTTGTTAAAGGGGGCTTCCAGATTCTGATAAGACCTCTGCACACAGACCCCCACAACCACAACCCAGGGTCGTCGGGAAGAGGCCCTTGTCCCTATCATGGAAAAAATACTTCCTCCCCAAAGGGGGGGGGTTAGAAGAATAAAAGAAGAAAGGCTATAGGATGATAAACAAGTGATTTTATTTAATCACAAATAACCATCTAAAATCATAGTGCTGCATGCAGCCACCCAGTGGGGAATGCTTAAAATCTAGCAAGCAAAATCAAATGGCTTGCTGTTGTGTCAAAGACACACCGACACAGAACATAAACAATGACAAAACAATGAAGACAAAACAAATGTCCAGACGCCAAATCAATTGGTGCAGGGGGTACCTCTAATGGTAATTACCATATCAAACTAACCAAATAGAGTCTAGGAGGTGCACTAATTCATCAATCCCTTTGGAGGCTTGAGCTATAATTAAGGAGGCATGTGGAAACAGGGAGCAAACAGAAATCTATGGGGTCCTGGAGGACCTATAGTATTCAAGTCCAAAGAATACAAAACCAAAACAAGGGTCCTAGTTCAGGAGGTTGCACCTGAAAATAGTCCTTGACTAAAAAATAGATATCAGGCACAGTATCCTGTGAGAGGTAACTAGGGAAAGTGAAGGGCTAGTGCAAATAATTTCACCCATGTGCTGGATCTTGGTCACAAACCCCTCTCAATCAGTCAAAAACTGAACATGGCTGTTTGCTGCTCTTCACAGGGTAACACCCAAATTGTTGCGGATACTCAGTCTGTCCAGCATTTTGTGGAGACACTAAGGGATTGGGTATAGAATACTATGAGGCTGGGTTTTGGGACTGGCAAGAAAAGTTTGCTGCAGATATAGCACTGTAAATACCATCCATGTCTAACGGTACTTTACCATTCCTGTGGAATCCTCAGCCCTCAGATCTCAGTCCATATCCGTCTCGCTGGGCGGATCCAGATTGTAATGGGTCTTGCTCCCATGTATGCCCCAGCAGGGGTGTAGCGATAAAGTCACTCTGGCTGGATATGTGGCTACACGTGTCCTGCCAGGCTTTGATGCTCTTCTCCTAGCGTCCCGCTACTCCAAATGGAGTTCGAGGAGACTTGTGAGTATATGTGAGTGGGTATTCCAATTGAATAGGTTTTCCCATCCAGAGCAGTAAGGATCCTCCTCTATGCTCGCCAATAATATAGGGAATAAGGATGTGGCGTCTGGGCTTGATGACATCAATGCGTTTCACTGTGCGTATGCATAGCTTCGTCTGGACATCAGGGCAGGTATCCAAGGGCTTTTATTCAGTAGATCTTCAGCTTGTATAGAGCCGCCCCTATTCAAATCTTTTAAAGGCACCTATTACGTTGTGTCATACTGTGATTGTGCTAGCGAAAATGTTCATGCTTTTAGTACAAAATATCAAATCTTGTTACTATTCTTTTCAAACTAAAGGAGGCGGGGAAGGGTTTATTAATTGGCAATGATATATATCAATTCAAGGGGTATATTAGATTAGATTAAGAAAATACTTCTCATTCATTGGCCAAAGTTTTTCCAGCCAATATCTACTAGCGATCTTTTAGAGAACCTCAAGATAGTTCACTAGGGACTGTATAGACTATATTTAGTTAAATTAGATTAAATTGAATTAAATTAAATTGAGCTAGGGTAGAGGTGAGGTAAAATAGACAAGAACCGTAAACAAAGACATAGAGATGAACATAGAACAGGTCCCATATAACATGGGTCCAAACTTAATCATTGGTTACACAATTGTTCATTACCCTCCTCTCACTATTGGGCTGCAATTACACCCACCCAATGTTGAATTAATAGGCGCCAGATTCCAGGTTAGTGGCTAGTTCATTAAATAGAGCACATGGGGGATTAAAAATTGCCAAGGTATAGTAGGTGACATGAAGAAGATCATTTTTCCAAAGATATTTACAGATAATTTTTCTAAAAATACCTGTAGATTGAGTTCAGTGTTGAGTCCTATTGACATGAGTGACTTAAACCTGTATATCCACCAGTTTTCTTTTTGTAGTAATATCAGGTTGAGGTCGTCCCCCTTGGTGAAAGTTTCAATTTATAGATGCCCTTAACCCGCATGTCATCCAGGCTGCCTTTTTGAAATTGGACAAAATTTCTTGCCAGGGCTTTGTCAGGATTTTTTTTACTGATTTCTTGCATATGTTCCCCTACTCATATCCTGAGTTGATGCTTAGTATTCCCTATATATATATATATATATATCTTATTACAGAGACAGGTCAGCATATAGATAACTTTAGTAGTGGCACAATTTATAAGGTCCTTTATTTGAAAATTCCTTTCCCCTAGTGTATCCTGAAATGTGTCAGTTCTATTCACATGAGGACATACTTGGCAATGCCTACATGAGGATATACCCTTGCTCCTGGGATATTCTGATGAACTGTCTAAAGACTTTCAAAACTATGATCTAATTAGGGTATATCCTAAGTTTTTTGCTCTCCTAGCCACCATCTTTGGAACTATATTGGCTGAGCCTGGTGTATTGGTTAGTATGCCCCTTACTGTATCCCGTTGCGTTCCAAATTGGGTTATCACTCTCACTGGGCCTGGGTCACTTTCACCAACTGTCTGGTTCCTCTCTATGAGTAAATCCTTTCTGTCGAACTGTGCCACTTTTTGTTTGGCTCTTCTAAGTTGTCTACGTAAACATCCCCTTTTGCGAAAGCATTTATAAAGGTCATCACTTTTTAATTTTAAGTTGGCTGGATTGGTACAGTTCCTCTTGATACGGACAAACTGTGCAATAGGAATGCTGTTTTTTAGCCACTTGGGATGGTGGCTATCTGCTCTTAGTAGCATGTTTGCAGTTATTTCTTTACGGAACGTACATGTTGAAAGCGTTTTACCATCAATATTGATCCATAGGTCCAGAAAGGAGATCCGCTTTTGATCATAGACATAGGTGAGTTTGATATTGCGATCATTATCATTTAGCTCACCAATGAAGCTATGAAGGGACTCTATGTTTCCTGTCCAAATTACCAGCATGTGTAAGGTACCTGTGATAGGTAGTGTCCAAAGTGGAGCTTGTGTGCTGATGATTCAGGTGAAAACTTAGTCAGGCAGATCAGGACGGCAACAGGTCAGGCAAAGCGGTACGCAATCGAAATCCAGAGATTGGTCAGGCAAGCAAAGGTCATACACGAGCTGGCGGTGAAGTACAAAATCAGCAGGCTGGAGAGTAGTCAGGAATTCAGGCGTATGTTCAAACACGTTCTCTGTCAAAAAGCAGTCAAAACACCCAGGAAGCTAGTCCAAACAAACGGGCACTGAGAGATAGGAAGTACTGGTATTTATGGGCTGCTTTGATTGTAGATTGTCCACAGCTGGCAGCAGGTGGGGCAAGTGAGTCCAAGGTAATGCATCAAACTAAGAAAACATAGCTATAACTCCAGAGCTCCTCTGTGGCACAACAACTAAGACTGCAGCTGTGGGACCAGGAACATCCCAGTTCAAATACACCCAGGTACATGACAACATGTCATCGATGTACCTCAGCCATGTATGTACATGGCTGAGGTACATTGATGAGGTGTATACCAACTCCTCCTCCCACAGCCCCAGATGCAAACATGCATATCCTGGGGCCCATGGGGCTCCCATAGAAGTCCCTTCTTTTTGTTTCTAAAACTTGGATAGGAATTGGAAAAAATAGTTATCCAAAGCAAAGAACAATAAATCAATTAGGAACTCATTCTGTGGCCTACTTGTCAGGTAATATTTTTCAAGGAACACCTCTACAGCTTTAATTCCCCACTCATGGGGAATTGAGATGTATAAGGACTCAACATCCACTCCAACCAACCATGCCTCCAGGTATTAGGTATTAGGTACCTCAAGAGTTAGATTGGAAATACTCGCTAGCTAGGACATCCCTAGTGTCTTTAATGTATGATTTAAGACTCATTACCATTTCTTTCAGGTGTGAGTCCAGATATCTTCCTGTTTTTTCCAAAGGCTCTTTTATTTTGGACACTATAGGTCTTCCTGGGGGATTTTTAAGTGACTTATGTCCCTTTGGTATTATATAAAAAGTTGGTATATTGTTCCCCAACACTGAGGTGCTCAAATTCCCGTTTGCTGAGTAGACCCTCATCTTTGGCCAGTTTCAGTTTTATATTTAGTTCTCTCACTAAGTCAGGAAAAGGGTCCGTATCTATCTTATCATAGGCTCTACCATCACCCAACAGGCGTTTAACCTCTTTTTAATACATTTTTTCGTCCAATAGAATGACATTTCCTCCCTTATCGCTATGTTTGTTAACTAGATGTTTTGCCTCTTTGAGCTCCCTTATAGCGCGTCTTTCCTCTGATGAAATATTGTCCTGTCCTCTCCTCATCCAGTCTATCTTGTTAAGATCAGTTTGTACCATATCAAGAAAGAGACAAATCCATTTATTTTTCCCTAGTGTGGGCATTCTGGTAGATTTGATATTAAAATTGGCTTTCCTCCTATGGGAATTGTCTTGTCATTCTAATTCTGCATTTTCCTCGAGCACTGCGTTCAAGATTTCCTGAGCCTCTTTATCATTTTCTCCTCCCTGTATCTCCTCTACCCCATTGGGGATTTCCCTTCGGGTATATAGGAAATGTAAATATACCTTGCAGAGGAACAGAGTTACATCTTTGTAGACGCAGAACTCATCCATCACATTTGCTGGAGAAAATGACATTCCTCTTTATAGGAGCTGTACATGTCTTGGGGCTAAAGGAAAGTCGGACAAATTGATTATTTTCATGTTGGGTTCTGGGGCATCATCTATCAATAATTTCTTTGGTTTCTCTGGCTTCTGGTTCTTGCGCCCCCCTCCCTGTGCCGATTTTTTGGTTATCTGTTTCTGTTGTTTGTTTGGTTGCTTTCTGTTGGAGGTGTTGTTGGTTTGTTGGGGGTGGTTGTCTACATTTCTTTCTACCTCCCTCTCCTTCTCTAAAAAAGTAACCGTTCTAGTGGGATCTCCCTCTTTTGGAGGCTGATAGAGATCTAGCATTCCTTCTCCCGGATCTACTTCTATTTCGATGGGCGGTGAGCTAAAATATTTCATCTCTCTACCAATCCCCTAGGTCCATTCTAAATTTGGATTGTTTTGTGACTTTAATGCCGCGTACACACGGTCGGACTTTTCGTCTACAAAAGTCCGACAGCCTGTCCGACAGACTTCCGACGTACCTTCGGCGGACTTGCGGCAGACTTTCTTACGAACGGACTTGCCTACACACGACCACACAAAAGTCCGACGGATTCGTACGTGATGACGTACACCGGACTAAAATAAGGAAGTTCATAGCCAGTAGCCAATAGCTGCCCTAGCATGGGTTTTTGTCCGTCGGACTAGCACACAGACGAGCGGATTTCGGGGTCCGTCGTACTTACGACGTAAAGATTTGAAGCATGTTTCAAATCTAAAGTCCGTCGGATTTGAGGCTAAAAAAGTCCGTTGAAAGTCCGGAGAAGCCCACACACGATCGGATTACCAGCCAGCTTTAGTCCGTCAGCGTCCGTTGGACTTTTGTAGACGAAAAGTCCGACCGTGTGTACGCGGCATAAGACTATGTTGTGTCTTTTCAACGTCTTTTTTAAGTGTATCATTTTGTTTCACAAATTCATCTGTGTTCTTAAAGGGATCCAGGCCGGCAGAGCTCTCAATAATAAGTTTAGATAGCTCCTCTATCTGGATACTTTTTCCGCCACTATAAGACACATCACTGATACTCCATGATCAATGTAGGGCACCTTCCATTTCTCGAGAAACCTCTCATTGTGTAGGTGCTCTGCAGTTGTCACCCTGTCCCTCAATTGTCTTGGGACTATCTTATGTTCTATGTATGTCTCCAAGAAGGATTCATCCCGCTTCCTATTAAGATGTTTAATCAATAGTTGGTTATGTTCTTTAAAACGACCAGTAATCTCCTCCTCCTGACTTAGTATCGTCGTAGAGTCTTTCTGAAATGCTAGTCTAATCTCTTGATCAATGTCATCGCCAAGTACAAATGCCATACTCTTAAGCGTATTCCAATAGCACGATTCAACAGTAAACACAGTATTCCCTAGGCTACAGGCTAAGTGACTCACCTTTGAAATATATCACCAGTAGTGATGAGCTTCAAGTTCGAGTCGAACTCATGTTCGACTCGAACATCGGCTCTTCGCCAGTTCGCTGAACAGTGAACAATTTGGGGTGTTCGCGGCAAATTCGAAAGCCACAGAACACCCTTTAAAAGTTTATGGGAGAAATCAAAAGTGCTAATTTTAAAGGCTTATATGCATGGTATTGTCATAAAAAGTGTTTGGGGACCTGGGTCTTGCCCCAGGGGACATGGATCAATGCAGGTAGTAGGAGGTAGAAGGGAGAGACCTGAGCATGGCCTCCTAATCCATGCTCAGGTCTCTCCCTTCTACCTCCTACTAAGGGTAAGGTAATGCTTATGTGGGTAATTTGCCTTTGCTCTTGTTTACTGGCTTGCGTTCTAAGATTGGTCTAATATTGTGGTAAACTTAGTTACACATGTCCTTATATTTAACCACTGATTAATGTGGGGGACGTATGACCATATGTAACTTTCTGGGGGGCTTTTCACTACCCCAGAAAATTAGCAAGTGGACACAAAGCATTGGTGTTTGGCCATTTGCATATATTACATATATTGTCTCTCTGTTTTGGTACCTGCCATTTGAGAGGATTTCTCCCCTCTATCATATGTGGGTGTCCTTAATTAAATCTAATTTTATTTTTATTATCTTTATTATTTTTGCTCCTCTAGTCACTAGTAGACTGCCCCTTCTCCTTATGCAAGTTTAGTGAATAGACCCCACATTTAGGAGATCCACATGAGTGTTTGGTTGTTATATTCTTATCGATAATAATAATCTAATATCACTGGTAGGCAGTGGTATTATCTATCATTTACTGTATGGGAATTTATTGGTTTCCTGTCTCTTTTTCAGTACGGGTCACCAGTTTTCTGCCCTTGTTTGTGTAGTCCAGTCCTCCTATTGGTATTGTCCTTTTGGGATCTGGCACCCAGGGATAATCTGCACCAGTTGGTTCCACAGTTGATGCCCGGTGAATGGGGGTGATTGCTCTGTTCTTCCTTTTGACCTCTATTAGTAGGTGAGAATTTGTGAAAAGAAAAAATGTTTTTAGCATCGGTATATTATGATTTGATTACATGCATGACCATTATGTAACTATAGATTGTCTGTTATCTATACAGTTAATATGAATCAGTGATATCGTGTCTAGCCCTGATGAAGCGAAAAGTTCTTTGTGAAACATGTTGGCTGATAGTCACGTATGAATTCTGAAATACACTACTGGATGGTCATTTTCTTATAATGTCAATTTTTGTGTTATATTTTAATTATATTAAATAAAATTTGTATATCTTTATCAACTTGATTGATTATTACCTACTTCTGATGGACTTAGTATTTCCCTAAAAAATCCCATTTGTTTTGGAGAAAGAGGTGTTCCTCTTTTCTCTCTTCTTTTGAAACACATAAAAGTTCATTGATAAAAATGGCATGGGAATTCCCCACAGGGGAACCCCGAACCAAAATTTAAAAAAAAAATGACGTGGGGGGTCCCCCTAAATTCCATACCAGGCCCTTCAGGTCTGGTATGGATATTAAGGGGAACCCTGGCCAAAATTTAAAAAAAAAATGGCGTGGGTCCCCCCAAAAATCCATACCAGACCCTTATCCGAGCACGCAATTTTCTGTCAGACTGTTCTAAACACGGGAAACATGCGCCCCTTTACAGGCATGCTATAGACACCCCCAGGTATGAAATTTAAAGGAATATTACACTTTTATTGTTTCACTTTAAGCATTATTATCCATGTCCCCTGGGGCAGGACCCAGGTCCCCAAACACTTTTTATGACAATAACTTGCATATAAGCCTTTAAAATGAGCACTTTTGATTATTCATGTTTGTGTCCCATAGACTTTAACGGTGTTCGTGTGTTCGAACAAATTTTTTGCCTGTTCGCATGTTCTGGTGCGAACTGAACAGGGGGGTGTTCAGCTCATCCCTACCCTCAACATGGGGGGCTGCTTGGGGGGTGGGGGGCTCTGACCCTCCCAGTCCAAAGCATCTTATCCACATGTTATGGGGACAAGGAACTCTTCCTGACAACCCTGGGCTGTGGTTGTGGGGGTCTGTGAGCAGACAAGGGGGCCCCCAGGTCCCGACCCCCATGTGAACGAGTATGGGGTACATAGTCCTCCTATCATTTACCAAAAAAGTGTCAAAAAGAAATAAAAACACACACATATATTTTGACAATTCCTTTAATAAAAATGAAAAAACAATGTCCCCAGATGTAGGACCATCATCAATCACGATGCCCGCCACCACCGCCACACCCAAAAAAAAGAAAAATCTCTGCCAGCAGCGAAGGCTAAACTGCTGACTGCAGGCTTCGCCATTTGACAGTCCTTATATAAGTAAGGGGTGGTGCCACCAGGTGGGATCACCAAGGTGGCCTGCTCCTTACCCATAAAAGAACTGTCAAATGGCAGAGCCTGCAGTTGGCAGTTAGCCTTCGTCGCGGGCGGAGCTTTTTTTTGGGTCCAGCAGGCATCGTGATTGACGATGTATCTACATGGGACTGCGTGGGACTGTCAGGTCTCTCACTTACCAGACCGGTGAGTCCGCTTGGGCAGAGGGTAAGCTCCCTTATGTATCCGACTCGGAACCCCTGATAGAGTAGACAGGGAGCCCACGAGTGCGGAATGGTATGAGAGCCTGGTGCAGGGATCCAGATGCCGGAAGAGAAGTGGTCCTCCAAACAGCAGGTAGTAATCAGGAACACCAGAAATGGATGCTGAGCAGGGGCTGTTTAGACTGGTTAAACACAGGCAGAGGTCGGCAATGGGCAGGCAGCAGAGGTACAAGAGGAGCAGGCAGAAGCGGGGTCAAACAAGCCATGGTCAGGTTCAGGCAGCAGTCAGGAAGGTCCAATAGGCAAGCCTGGTCGTAACAGATCAGAACTCAGGAACACGGGAACACGGAGAGAGGAACGGAACTTTGGCACAGGAGCTGTTGATCAGGCAGCACTGAGCAGAGATTGCAGCAAGCCTAAATAGGCTGATTGGCGCCAAACGCTGTGCACGTGCGCGCGCCAACATGCACAGGTGCCACCGCACCCACACATGCCCGAGCACGCCCCCTGACACCGGCGCGCACACCAGCGCCACCAGGCACACGCATCCCAATGCCCATAGGCGGACGCGCACTAACGCGCATGCGTGCCCAGGCACCACTGCGCACACCATGGACAGCCGGATCAGGCACACCAGTGCCCCAGAAACACGCACCCCAGCACACACAGAAACGTGCGCACCAACGCGACCCGGCGCGCACCGGCGCCCAACAGGTAACCTCTCTGAGAGGGACCTTTTTTTTATTTTTTTAATAAAGGGATTGTCACAAAGTGTGTGTGTTTTTTTATTTCTTTTTGAAATTTTTTTGGTGAATGGGCAGGGGTACTATGTACCCCATACTCATTCACATGGGGGGGTGGGATCTAGGGGCCCCCTTGTTAAAGGAGGCTTTCAGATTCTGATAAACCCCCTGCCCACAGACCTCCAAAACTACAGCCCAGGGTTGTCGGGAAGAGACCCTTGTCCCCATCAACATGGGGACAAAGTGCTTTGGGGTGGGAGGGTCAGAGCCCCCCTATCCCAAAGCACCCTTCCATTTTGAGGGCCTGTGGCCTAGCAGGGTTCAGAAGGGGGAGTGCTCCCTCACCCCCCCTTTCCTGGCCTACCAGGCTGCATACTCGGATAAGGGTCTGGTATGGATTTTGGGGGGAACCCCCTCGCTGTTTAAAAAAAAATTGGCGTGGGGTTCCCCTTAAAATCCATACCAGACCCAAAGGGTTGAGTTAAAGGGGGCTTCCAGATTCCGATAAGCCCCCTGCCTGCAGACCCCCACAACTACAAGCCAGGGTTGTAGGGAAGAGGCCCTTGTCACCATCAACATGGGGACAAGGTGCTTTGGGATGGGGAGGCAGAACCCCCGCCCCAAAGCACCCCCCTTGTTGAGGACATGTGGCCTGGTATGGTTTGGGGAGGGTGCTCGCTCGTCCCCCCTTTCCTGGCTTGCTAGGCTGCAAGCTCGGATAAGGGTCTGGTATGAATTTTGTGGGGACCCCCTGCAATTTAAAATGTTTTTTTTGCATGGGGGTTCCCCTCAAAATCCATACCAGACCTAAAGGTCTGGTATGGATTTTGGGGGGAGCCCACACCATTTCTTATTTACATTTTGGTATGGGGTTTTCCTTAAAATCCATACCAGACCCAAGGGCCTGGTATGGATTGGGGGATCCCCATGCCATTTTAAAAACATTTTTCTATTGCCAGCAATGTTTTTTTTCATTCAGCTGTCAGCTTGTAAGTCCGTTGACAGCTGATGACTCATCCGTTGTTAAAGACATCGTGGCTGGCTTCCTGGCAGCTCCTTATTCACTGTGCCCTGATTGGGCAAAGCTTTGCCCAATCAGGGCTTAGAACACACTATGCAACATGCAGTGCATTGTGGGGCACTCAGCGGGCAAACATCCTGCTGAGCACCCCGCAAATTCGGGTGTTTTGCTCGGCTCGAACTGTTGGCCCAACTCTACTTAGGATTGTGGTTATATGAGCAATTTATTTGAAAAGAATAATGAACAGGTATGCAATGTAGAAAATACAGATGGTGGTCCAGCTTTTGGTTCAGAGGAAAGAGTGGGGTTATTCTGTTGAGGGTACACAAAACTTTGTTTTACATCCAGGTCTGATGAACAGAGAATTAGTTATGTTTGCCAACAAAAGGCAATGCAAAGAACAATTGTGTGTAGCTACTTATAACAATCATATTCCCATGTTTTCACTTTTAGTCAATTAGAACAATAAAAAAAATGCTGATTGTTTAGGTTACTGGACTTTGCATACAGCTCATTAAAGTGCCCATATTAAAGAATGGCAAAAGTCATGATCTTTAGAGCAGGCAAAAGTCATCATCGTTAGAGCAGGCAAAGGCATATTTTTTTGCTTTTAGGGGAACTGCTGTTCTCCTAGTTTTACATTATATATGTGACATAGTTTATTCCATTATTGATTCATGGTCAGCGGTGCATATTGTACTAGAGCTTTCGTATTGCAGCTGCAAAGTCTAAAATTTAGTGTCACAAGACAGCCATTACTTTAGTATTATCAGAAATTGGGTATTCAGCAGTGATGTAGTTTTATGAGGGATTTAATGCTTTGCTTCAAATTATAAGGTTGTCAATCTTTTCAGTTTTATATGGTAGGACTTAAGAAAAAGTAACTTGGTTCATAGAAAAAGCCCCTAAAAACCAACAACACATTTAAATCTCTGGTAAGGGGTTTAAATGATTTGGCACACTCAGCAAAACAAAAATTAAGCAGCATATTATCAAATAGGTCAAGGAATTACTGCTAGAAAGGTAGTATGTTTTACTGCTTGAATTAATGGCTTGCATCCACAGCTATTATTGTGAACTTCAATAATGCCCTTTAAAATAAAGTGCGCGGCATTGTCAGAATTTCCCATATGCAGAGCTATTATAAAAGTTACTTGTGCTAACTTTTTTTAGGGGTAAACATATAACTGATGTACACCATTTATTTATTCTTGTGAGATGTTTTCTTGTCAAACTATTGGGTGCAGTTAAAGGATAGAATATGCCAAGTTAAGATGCAGTTGTAAAAACATATTTCTTAACTGAGACTTACCACTGTACAATTTTATTAATGTACCAAGTTGCTTGGTCTTGTTTTAAGGGGAAATGTGGGGAAATAATGCAAACATTTTACAGGCTAGTAATATTTCGATTAGAACATTAGAAATATAGCTCATTACAAAGGAATATTATATTATTGAAAGATACAGCATACCACCTTAACAAACCTCTTTCACCTACTCAACAAATTTGCTCATATTTCAGTCCTCTCAGTTAATGAAAATAAATCTAAAGCATTACATTTATCCCTTGCTCCTCACTGTCTTGCACTTATTCAGAAAAATTATAACTTTTCATGGGCCTCAGCTTTACCTTATCTTGGTTTTCATATTACATCTACTCTAGATTCTGTTTACGCAGCTAATTACCTACCACTCTTTAAAGAATTATCTAATTTACTAAGTACTTATCCCCTATCCTGGTTTGGTCATATAAATACAATTAAGATGTCTTACCTCCCTAACCTACTATATTTTTTCAGAGTATTACCCATCCCTATCCCATCGTATATACTTAGATCTGAAAAAAAAATCTTAAATTTATTTGGATTTCGCTGAAACAGCTTAAGTACTTTATAGAAAGAAAATTAAAGGTGGCCCCGGTATCTCTGATGTTTTTAAATACTATCTAGCCCAAATCGCACCTCTCACATTACTCCATGCTACATTAGAACTACCTATTTGGACTTATCTAGCTATTATTCAATGTTCGCCAATTCCAATATGTAATTTAATTTAAATCCCTTCCCATCGTCCCCTTATAGATGATTCAACTTTACGCCATTATCTCTTTTGTTGGGATCAAATTAAAATCTCTAACTAACTTTTTTTCCTCCTCGTCTTAACCCTATTCAGTGTCCTTAATAATCCTATGTTTTCTCACGCTTTTATAAACCCTGAAAATATTTCATTTGGTGGCATAATAAAAATATTCAATACATACATTACCTACTTGATCTGAATGGAGTTAAACCTTACACTTTTCTTTTGGAACAATGGCCCTTCCTCTCTCATAATTAACTCATTTAACTCAAATTAATGATTACATAAATAATCTCCTTTCTAACATTATGACTTGTCCAACTTTTTTGGCATCCTTTGAAAAAATGTGTAAATCTGTTTAATCCACTAATAAACCTGCTTACATTATTGAATGGGAACATGATCTAGGGCAGGGGAAGACAACATTAAAGAGGTGGAGATCTACCTGAACAACATGAGAGAAGTCAAATATCACCAGGCACAATGTTGCCTCCTCACACCTGATTTTAACCTCTAATTGTGATACTACCATATCGCAATTGTGTGCATTGCACACCAATCATGGATGTAAACCAGGTGGTAAGGAGGCAACATATTGCCTCCTCGCCACCTGCCAAACAAACTTGGATCACTTTTCAGAGGCGCAGCAGTGCTTTGTGCACTTGTGAATGAACCCTTAATTGCATTCGGGAGCGGCGCCCTTAAGGCTCATTTTTTTTTTCCCAAAATGATTGAAGGCAACAGGCCTCTGTGGAGGTAACGTGAGCAAGAAGGCACCAGAGTCCCGTCCTCTGAAGTACAGTACATGGACTAGGTTAAAGAGTCCGGAATGTAAAGGACCAGTGCAGTCTCCCAGCCTAGGCTGGGGGCAAACAAACTTTAGTTGCAAACATAACATTTGGGAACTGCAAAGCAAACTGTAGCATTAAAAAAAAAATCGCATCCTTCCATCGAAACATAGAACGGCACAGGGTATGCAGCATAACCCCTCAACCTCCTCCACGTGTACAAAGGGCATATCTATCGGAGGAGTATTAGGAAGGAGGGGAGAGGAGGGACCTTCCCGCAGACAGGAATAGGGTCCATCTTGCAAGTGTCTTACAGCATTAATCAGCATATGTGTCATTGCATCCTCAGACCCCAAAGCCACCTCCCTGAAGGATCAGAGTGTAGGGATCCGTGATTCACCGGAATGGTGAAAATAAATGAGAGGAGAGAGTGCCTCCATACCCCCAGCCAGGGACACAGGCAATTATTATGTTCCGCCATCATGTCACTATAAAAAAAAAAAAAAAAAAAGGAAACTGAAGCAGTGCATCAGTGGAGAGGTGCAGGAACAGAGAAAAAAAGAAACACAAGAATTCCTAATGCCTGCGTATTGTCTATCCAAGAGGAGGCTTCCGCTGGTGAAGTAAAAAAATGGGTTGTTTCCCCATCTTCCACCCTGAGTCTTGCTGGAAATAGCATGCTATATTTTATTCCTTTGGCCCGTAATTTGGCGCAAACTGCATCAAAAGATTTACGTTGCCTTTGGGTCTCCATTGAGAAATCAGGAAATATCATTAGACGTGTATTCTCAAATTTCAGATCCTGTATGGCTCTGGCCTCTCTCAAAACCATATCCCTGTCTTTAAAATGCAGCAATTTGAAAATAAATATGCGGGGAGGGGAACCCTGCAGTCCCCGCGTAGCTGGCATACGGTGGGCTCTTTCAATAGTGAAGAAGGGGGAGAAGCGCGCCCCGGGGAGCAGATCTTTGAGGAGACGCTCCATGAAGGCGGTGGGGTCTGTACCTTCAGCTCCCTCCGGGAGGCCGACGATCCGCAGGTTATTACGCCTGTTCTGATTTTCGGCGTCCTCTGCACGATTCTCCAGGGCTTTCACTCTTGCCTTTAGGGTATGTAGGTCCCCAGAGTGGTTCCGCACCGTGTCTTCTGTCCCCGAGACCCGCTGCTCCACCTCCGCCATGCGGCAGTGGAAGGAGTCAAGATCTCTGCGGATAAAGTCCACGTTGGTCTGGATGTGATCAATTTTGTCCATCAGCGCGGCCTGTCCTGTGGCGATGGTTTGCATGGCGGTAGTCAGATCAACAGCCGTGGCTGGAGGAGAATCCACCACCTCCGTTTGGGAAGCCATGTGCGCTGCAATGGTGGCCTGGCCTCTGGTCCGTGCCCCGTCCGAGTGCGCCACTACTGATTTGGATCATCTAGGTTTGCCGCTGGGCATCACCTGGAGCCCCCTTCAGTCACTCGCACTCCCGCTCTGCAGTTTCACCGCACTGGTACCGGGATTTTAGAAGGATTAATGGCCGGACTCCAGGAGCTCTGTTACTGAGCGTCCTCTCCCGTCACCATCCTGGACACGTCCCCCTTAAGGCTTATTTACATGTAAAGTTGAGCAGTGGTAAAACCCTGTAGTTTAGTCACAGTTTTACAGCCTCCCAGCCCTACCCGCTTTAGCTACTGAGGCAACAGCCAAAGGTGTACACATGCAGCAACAGGAATTAAGCCTCTGTTGCTTTTGGTGGATGCTACCACCTGCCAATCATGACCCATTCTAGGAAATAGAGCCATTCTACAAGTGCCCCTCAACTGCATGCTTCTGCGGAGTCCAAAGGGTTAAATCAGGTGGGGAGAAAGCAACACAACACTGCCTGCTTTAAACTAGTGTTTGCTGTACTGCACAAGGCTACAGGGCATTTAAAGAGTGGCCTCGTTCACTTGAAGGGGTAATGCTTTGCAGGGGCTACACAGGTGTGGTGCGCTTTCAGGAAGTACACCAAACCTGGAGGATATAATAGAATTCTATGGCTAAGCGCAGCAAACCCACAGGAATGCTGCATGTACACTGCACTGCACCCACAGTGTGGGTAAACTGAAGCACATCAGTGTGAAAGCAGCCCTATACTATTATGCCCAGTGTATTGCTTCACACTGACCTGAAGACCTCTTCTCTTCTGCTGCTGGCACCACTCTGGAGACTGCTAGCCAGGATAAGAGGTGGAGTGCAGTTGGTATCACTCCGAATGGGACAGGAGCCAGCACTACAGAGGAGGCATCAGCTTATGTGGCTCCCGCTCCCTACTACAGCTCCAACTTTAGAAGTAGTCCCTCTGCGCTGCACTCTGTTTGATGCTCTGGGATGGTGGGTCAGCAGGCCCAGACCATGATCTACCAGGCACCTGTCAGTGATCTACTGGTAGATCGCGATCTATTGGTTGCTGACCCCAGGCCTAGGCTATAAGAGGATTGCCAAGACCCTGAAACTGAGATGCAGCATGGTGGCCAAGACCATATAGTGGTTTAACAGGACAGGTTCCACTCAGAACAGGTCTCGCCACTGTCGACCAAAGAAGTTGAGTGCACGTGCTCAGCTTCATATCCAGAGGTTGTCCTTGGGAAATAGATGTATGAGTGCTGCCAGCATTGCTGCAGAGGTTGAAGGGGTGGGGGGTCAGCCTGTCAGTGCTCAGGCCATACGCCATATACTGCATCAAATTGGTCTGCAAAGCCCGCAAACAGTTTGCTGAAGACAAGCAGACTAAGGACATGGATTACTGGAACCATGTCCTGTGGTCTGATGAGACCAAGATAAACTTATTTGGTTCAGATGGTGTCAAGTGTGTGTGGCGGAAACCAGGTGAGGAGTACAAAGACAAGTGTGTCTTGCCTACAGTCAAGCATGGTGGTGGGAGTGTCATGGTCTGGGGTTGCATGAGTGCTGCCGGCACTGGGGAGCTACAGTTCATTGAGGGAACCATGAATGCCAACATGTACTGTGACATAGTGAAGCAGAGCATGATCCCCCTTTGGAGACTAGTCCGCGGGACAGTATTCCAAAATGATAACGACCCCAAACACACCTCCAATACACAATACAACCACTGCCTTGCTAAAGAAACTGAGGGTAAAGGTGATGGACTGGCCAAGCATGTCTCCAGACCTAAAACCTATTGAGAATCTGTGGGGCATCCTCAAACAGAAGATGTCTGAAAAATAAATTTATTTAGTTACTCCCGAAATTCGTTTTTATTTATTTCATTTTACGTTAAAAATTGCATTCGTACGAAAATCCTAATTAATTAAGGTCGAATCTGTCATTGAAGGCTTATGGTATCTGTCGAATGTTTCGCTGCTTTGTCGAATCTTCGTCGTTCATGTTGAATGTATATAGTTCAAACAGAAAATGGACTGGTGATGGTGATCACTGATCAGACAGGTAATAAGATAGGGTATATAGAATCTAAATAGAATCTCAATCTATAATATAGAATCTATAATAATAAATCCCCCCCCCCACAACACGGGCAGCCTCTGAGGCTATCACAACACTAGCAACACTAGTATCACTATCAAGTTCACAACATTAACACAAGAGCAGCAGATTATTATGAAAGAGTTAAGTTGAACTGTAGCTTGCTTCACTATTGTTCTGCTGCTGTGCTTATGCTTAATTGCTAAATAATTCAGGTTCTCTGACAAACGGACCAGCTAAGATTGACTGTCTTCTGAAATGTTTGAGTGTGTGTCTCTCTCTGCTAGCAAATCGTAAGTGAAAGTAAGTTGGCTGTACGTGTGTACTTAGTTCTAGCTATTTTACTGCCCCCCCCCCTCTTTGGTTACAATCAGCCAATAACATTCATCATTATCATTATTTTTATTTTACTTCCCCCACCCAATTCCAGCAGCGATCTTTTCTCTCTATGTCGAATCTTTTCTCTCTATGTCGAATCCTTTCTCTCTATGTAGAATAATCTTGGACTAATAGAGCTAAGGTTAGGCACATTCAACCACAGGTTCGATGGACACAGATTGTTATTGTTAGCACCATGTTGAATCTCCTATCTATATCGAACTGTTGTCACAATGAAAATGAAAATAAAGCATTTGTTTATGTCGGATCTTTCGTTATTTGGATTCTGCACTTTCGTTATCATTTGTTACAATGATAATGAAAATACCTGAAATTCGGACGAAAATGCATTCGGACGAAAATGAATGCACATGTCTAGTCGTCATGGAGGAGTGGAAGAGGACTCCAGTGGCAACCTGTGAAGCTCTGGTGAACTCCATGCCTAAGAGAGTTAAAGCGGTGCTGGAAAATAGTGGTGGCCACACAAAATATTGACACTTTGGGCCCAATTTGGACATTTTCACTTAGGGGGTGTACTCACTTTTGTTGCCAGCAGTTTAAACATTAATGGCTGTGTGTTGAGTTATTTTGAGGAAACACCAACTTTACACTGTTATACAAGCTGTACACTCACTACTTTACATTGTAGTTAGTGTAATTTCTTCAGTGTTGTCACATGAAATGATATAATAAAATATTTATAAAAATGTGAGGGGTGTACTCACTTTTGTGAGATATTGTATATACAGTGGGTATACAAAATAATCATTCCCTTTAAAATAATCACATTTTGTTGCATTGCAGCCTGTAAGGAAGACAGACACAGTTTTTGTTTTATCCAGCTGTGTTTACTCAACATATATGCAACTTATAACATCCAAGTAAAAGATATAACACTAACAAGACAGAATCGCCAACCTTGATTCCTGTTCTACACCCCTCATATCAACATTTCTTTGGACACCTTTACTCACTGAAGGATATGACACATTGCTCACACAGTGACCACCCTTGTAGTCCTAATGACTCACCCTGACAAGTAACACTCTATGTGGA
The DNA here is from genome assembly GCF_042186555.1 of Aquarana catesbeiana. NCBI lineage: Eukaryota > Metazoa > Chordata > Amphibia > Anura > Ranidae > Aquarana > Aquarana catesbeiana. Next base: position 596,093,737 of record NC_133325.1, on the reverse strand, counting down.
AGGAGGTTTGTAAAAACAAAATACAGACGTTGTGAATATCCAAGAGACTAATTTCCAGATGAATACAGTTCCGTGTTGTACCCACAAATCCTATCCCCATGTTTTTTTAGCTTGTGCACCTAGCAGATATATTATTTTAAGTTGCCACATCAACTCTAAACTGTATATGTTGTTGGTAAATGCCTATGCGCCCAATTTGAAGATCACTGTATAAGCAATAGTTTTAGCTGTCATGACTGGGTTAACCATTCATGAACAGCTTGCTTTTGGTTGTGATCTGTGATTGGCTACAACTAATCACATGGTACAGGTAGCCAGGAACCATGTTATTGCTGTGGGCCAATCACAGATCACAACAGTAAGCAAGCTGTTCATGAATAGAAAGCCATTCATGACAGGTTGTTTACATTGTGATCATGTGATCGCTATGACCAACCATAAGGATTACATGGTACCTGCTTACTGAGTACAGGTAACTGTAATTCGCTGTGTCCGGTGGGGCATGCTGCACGCTTCTAACCCAGAGCAGGCACAACGATGTATGGTATGATCTTTGAGTGTTGCTTTATTCACAACATGATAGGTATTTGGGGCACATTAAGGTCTAATAATAAGCTAAGAACAACAAGGCAGGGAAACTTTTAGCGCATACATTGAAAGTTCAAAACTCCAAAACTAGATTGCCCTTTATCTTTCATCCTTTTACTAAACAAAAACTGACTAACCCTCAGGAAATAGTTGATTCATTTGCAGATTACTACAGTGTCTAACACAATTTAAAAAGAGACAAAGATACCCCTCAACCAATCGAGGATGTCATTCATACCTTTTTGGCGCAAATGAATGTTCCAGTTCTCACTGACTCACAACTAATGACCCACTTATGGCCCAAGAGGTTATGCAGGTGATTAAATCTCTACCCAGTAGCCCCTGGTCTTGACAGGTTCACTAACAAATATTATAAATCCTTTACAGAAACATTATCAGCACACCTAGTTTAAACTTTTAACCACTACAGCTTTTAAGGCTTCTTTTCCTGCGGGGATGCTGATGGCCCACATAGTTACCCTACCTAAATCTCGTAAAGATCCCAATGCTCTTGCCAATTTTTATCCTATTTCTTTGTTAAATTCTGACGTGAAAACATATGCTAAGTTGCTGGCAAGGTGCCTTCTTGATATCATACTGACCCTGATTTAGCCAGACCAGATGGGATTTACAAAAGGCAGGCAAGCATCGGACTCTACCAGGTGCATACTGAATATAATCCACCATGCTGAAGTGAGTTAGACGCTTTTGCTACTTCTATCTGTAGATGCGGAGAAGGCGTTCAAGCGTGTCCACTGGTAATATATATGTCCCAGGTGTTGGCTAAACTTGGGGTTTTAGGAGAGATTTTCCCTGCTTTTTTAGGCTATTCTACACCCTCTGTGAGGGTCTACTCCTCCAGCCTTTTATCTAATCCCTTTTTCCATTACAAACAGCACCAGAGGCAGGGTTGCCCTCTGTTTCCATATATTTTTACCTCATAATAGAGCCATTAGCTATTTTTTTCCACCCCTCTATTTCAGTATTCTGTTTACAAAGTCACCCCCATGTCATCAATTTATTTGCAGATAATGTTATCCTGATTCTCACAAATCCTAGTGTATCTCAACCTAATGCCCACTAGGTATTATCTCAACTTAGCTCCCTTTTGTATTACAAGGTAATTCTCTAAATCCTTGATTTTGAACCTTGGGGTCCCTGACACCTCTTGGCAATGCTTGTCTCAATAGTTACCATACTCTCGGGAGGATAAAAGCATCTCCTACCTAGGTATCACTTTAATGCCGTCCTACACCTCACTAGGAGAGGCCATCTATAAACCCCTTATTGCAAAGTTGTCCAAAGAACTACAACAATTATTATGCACTTGGGGGCTAAAAACATGCATGCATCATACATACAGCTAGGGGGATAATAACTGTGGGGCAGAATAACTGTGGCAAGTGACTATCCACAAAATATATATAATGCGGTGCTAAATTCAATAACTAAAAAGCAGTCCAAAGATGGTCTGAGGAATGGGAGAGATCCAATCACCAGGTATAGTGCAGATGTAAAGGAACACTCGTCACATCGTGGTAATGTAGTCTGCTTACCAGAAGGCTGTGGATAGTAGGCATGTATAGATAATCTCAATAGCATCCAGCAAATCCAGCTCTCTAGAACCCCTCGTACAAACAGACAACAACTTCCAGATGGTTTCCTTCACAGATTAACATCTCCCATAAATCACATCAGCCATGGGACTTCCAATATGCAGTCATCAAATACCCAGGGAGAAAAATAAAGGACCCATAGTGAAGCCCGTAATGATAATAAATACAATTTATTGTAGTAATTTACAGTTGAAGTTTAAAAATGCATGCATCAAATAGGACAATCGGCTGCAGCATTCAGCGTGCTGGTGTCAACCTGCCTGACATGTTTCATCCCAACGGATGTCTTCAGAGGCATGGCTTCACTGATCACCGCACGCCATATATATAAGGAGAATGAGAAAATGATCAAAAGGGGAAAGGTCCACCTAACAGGAAACAGCTGTACATCACCCAGCGTGTGTCACTCGTGCAGCGCGATGTGCGCACGCGCACATAAGATGTAATCGCCCACCGGCGTGCAATGCGAGGAGATGACTATACGTCATTCCGCCCATAGCTAAAAATTGGGATGAAAACAACGCCAGTGCGCATGTCCTTGTCTGTCAAAGGCCCTAATAGGTTAAAACGTGATCGGCAACAGCTGAAGCATCACCGCGTCACCGGCAGCCAAACGAAAAAACCTAATAGGGTAATAACACAGGCAACAGCTGACACATCACCGCATCACCGCCATCCACCTGTCCAATCAAAAAAAAGGAGGAAAGAAAAAGATATATCAAATGAACGCGGACAAAACAGCCTGCCAGCGCGTTCTAATGCCTGAAGCTATAAGAAAGAAAAAACGAAAATGGGAATAGAGAAAACGCTAAGCATATTCAATTGTCTCAACTCAAGAAACAATTGAAGTGCAGCGCATTACAAATATGATCTAAATGGATAAATGTATAAATAAACCAAAAATATATATAAACAGAAACATTAAAATTAATAAATCTCAGAAAACAATAACATATAAAATCAGCTAATAAATAGCAGAGGGTATATTTGAGAAATCAAATATAAAACTGTGGGAGGTGGTGAGGCTAGCTATTGTTAATAAAGCTGTTAACATCCCACTCTACATTTAACCCAAAGGGCGTAAAACATTTCAGGGTATGTATCAAGCGGGTCTCTAACCTTGAAATTTCCCTCTTAGTGTAACTGCCTCTCCAATGGGGTGTAAAGCGATCAATAGCAGTAATGGTGGTCCCAAATGGATTTTTATTATGACATTCCAAATAATGGCATGATACTGTATGCTTGGGAAACTCCTTCTTTATATTGGTTAAATGCTCTTTTACACGCATGTTCATGGCTCTCATAGTGCGGCCCACATATTGTAGACCGCATGGACAAGTCAATAAGTACACCACATTTTTGGATGTGCAAGTAATAAAAGTATCTATATCAAAAACTTTTGCAGTGGTATGTGACTTGAACTGACTGATTTTTTTGTTTTTGTTACTGTTAATGCGACAAACTTTACATTTTCGACATGGAAAGAAACCTTTAGAATTTTGAAAAAATGAGACTCTATTCGGGGCATCGAGAACGTTGGGGGCAACCTGCAATCTTAAAGGTGGTACTCCTCTATAGATGACCTGTGGATATTCGGGTAAAGAGGGGCCCAAAATGTTGTCGTTCTTTAACACAGCCCAGTGCTTCTTAAGGATTTTCTTTATCTCATAGTGTTGTCTTGAGTAGGTAGTAAGTAGAGCAAACTTATGAGTGTTGTTAGCATTAGCAACTCTGTCCCTCCCTTTCAACATTATAGCCCTATCCATATTAGCAACATCTTCAATGTTTTTATCTAAATCAGCATTAGAGTACCCTTTTTCCAAAAATTTAGTTTTTAGATCGGAGGCCTGTACAAAAAAAATCTTCCTTAAAGGTGCAGTTACGCCTTAACCGAGTGAACTGGCTTTTGGGAACCGCTTTCAGTCATGACGGATGATGGCAACTCCCCTGTCCTATATAGCCATTTTGGTCCATCTCTTTAAAGAAAGTTGTAGTCCTAAACTTATTGTCAAAAATCTGTATATTCAAATCCAGAAAATGGATGGCAACCCTACTCATTTCAAATTGTAGTGCTATACCCAGGTTATTCTGATTCAAAACCTGCATGAAATTGGTCAGTGATGTTTCATCGCCATCCCATAGGAGGAGGATGTCGTCTGTGTATCTGCCCCAGTATACCAATTCTGGCCGTCTGTTGGCATAGACGACATCCTCCTCCCACTTGGCCATGAACAAATTAGCCATACTGGGCGCAAATTTTGTGCCCATAGCTACCACTCTGTTTTGGAGGTAAAAAGAACCTCCAAAACAGAAGTAATTGTGTGTCATGGCGAACTTAAGTAGGAGTAATATGAATTCCCTCTGTGAAGAGGCCAGCTGGTTATCTCTAGTAAGGAAAGACTCCACAGCCTCAAGACCATCAGAATGGGATATAATAGTGTACAATGAGGACACGTCAGCTGTGGCCATGATGTAGCTCTCTTTCCATTGAGGGTCTCTAAAACCTGTAAAACTTGGGAAGAATCCCTCAAAAAAGAGGGGGTCTGGAACACCAAAGGTTGTAAGAACCCATCGATATATTTCCCAATACGAGAGGTTACGGAATCCAATCCGCTGATAATAGGCCTCCCTGGTGGATTGACCAAACTTTTATGAATTTTTGGTAAAAAATAAATGACCGGAATCCGGGGAGCCATGGGAACCAAAAATGCTTTCTCCTTTTTATTGATCACATGTTTACTAAAACCCTTATCTATGAGTTTCTCTAGCTCCCTTTTATATTTAGCAGTAGGATCATAAAGAAGGGGGAGATAGGTTTCAGTATCAGACAAAATTCTCCTCATTTCAGAAATATAAGCTTCTTTGTCCAGGATAACAATCCCTCCCCCTTTATCAGCTGGTCAAACAATTAAATCATCCCTATCTTTTAAGGTTTTCATCCCGTCTTGAAATTTCTGGTTATTTGGATCCTTTCGAATTTTCAGTTTTTCCTTATCATTCAAAACTAGATCCTTAAAGACTGAAATAGACGGTGGCACAAAACCTGGAGGGTTGAATAATGAAGCATTTGAAAGGCCGGAGTGTCTAATCTCATTGGCTGTGTTATCTGCTGTAATAGTGGGTTGGGACAAGAAATGTCTTTTAATGCTCATTTTCCTGATATATTTTTGTACGTCTATGAAGGCGCCAAATTTGCTCAAAGGTCTATCAGGGGCATATTTAATTTTTGATTTAATACGAATTTTTCATTGTCACTCAAGACAGCCTTGCTAAGATTGAAAATCCCAACATCTCTTATAATCTCCACCTTTTTTGTTCTGTATCTCCTCCCCCCTCTGGACCCTCTTTTTGTTCGCCATCCCTTTTGTTCTTTTGGGAGCCCCTTGGAAAAAAAAGGGTAGGAGGTGGTCCAGAAGGAGGGGGACCTCTGGGGGGGTATTGTGATCTCCTTGGTGGGTAAAAACAGGGCTATCCCAATCAGAGCGCTCTCTGGTATTATAGCCCACCCTTGTAGTACGCTGCGAAGGATGATCCATGATGATTCTATTATCATATCCATCATAGCGGTCATCATAGTGATCAATATAGTCCCTATCCAGTTGTTCATAATAATTATTAGTTGGAACATTCTTGGAGGATGGTTATGCTGACCATAGCCACTTCTTCCATCATGGGTTCTAGTCCGTGGAAGCCTGGACTTTGGCCCCTTCTTGGAACCCACTTTCTTCCAGCCATCCATGTATTGCCATCCACCTCCATCCACCTCCCATATGTTGGGAAGGAATTACGGAGCCTGTTGTAGGTTCAATAGGTCGTCTGTGCACCTGCTCATTGTTACCATTAGCCAAGGTGGCTCTTCTAATTTGCCATTTGAAGACCTGATTAGTTTTATAGTCCTCCTTGTCTCTAGAGTACTTCTTCTTCTTCTTCTTTATTTTCTGATTTATGTCCTCCTTTTCTAAAACTTTTTTGAGGCTATCAGATTTATTCTTATACTTATTTAGTTCTTTATAGGGTATTAACCTAGTTTTAACCTCAGTAATCTCTTCATCTAATTTATTAAGTTTCCTCCTCTTTCTTCCTATCAGAAAGCGTAGGAGGTCTAGTCCTACCTCATTGAAATATTTATACCACCCAGCAATGTCAGTGTCATCCTCTTGGGGTGAAATCTCAAATCTGAGACTCCTAGGGACCATTTGGTCATCCAAATATTTTTTTCTAAAAAGGCAACATCCCAGTTGCCATGTACCTCAGCAATCATAAGGTTTTTTTAACCGCATAAAAAGGCCTCCTAAATCATTATTCTCTTGGTCAACAACATCATTAAAGGCACCTTTAAGATCAATACATCTAGAGCTTCGAAACTCAAAAATATCCATAATAATCACCTTAAAATTTACATTAAAATGTGCATAAAAGAAAAGCAGCAAATAAACATATCAAAATCATAGGTTAGAACACAAAGAAAAATCTGCGCTAATCAAAATGTGGAAGCAAGCAGCCAGCAAAGTTCGTTGATATCAAACATAAAAATCCAAAAAATATATAATGCGGCGCTAAATTCAATAACTAAAAAGCAGTCCAAAGATGGTCTGAGGAATGGGAGAGATCCAATCACCAGCTATAGTGCAGATGTAAAGGAACACTCGTCACCACGTGGTAATGTAGTCTGCTTACCAGAAGGCTGTGGATAGTAGGCATGTATAGATAATCTCAATAGCATCCAGCAAATCCAGCTCTCTAGAACCCCTCGTACAAACAGACAACAACTTCCAGATGGTTTCCTTCATAGATTAACATCTCCCATAAATCACATCAGCCATGGGACTTCCAAATATGCAGTCATCAAATACCCAGGGAGAAAAATAAGGGACCCATAGTGAAGCCCGTAATGATAATAAAAACAATTTATTGTAGTAACTTACAGTTGAAGTTTAAAAATGCATGCATCAAATAGGACAATCGGCTGCAGCGTTCAGCGTGCTGGTGTCAACCTGCCTGACATGTTTCATCCCAACGGATGTCTTCAGAGGCATGGCTTCACTGATCACCGCACGCCATATATATAAGGAGAATGAGATAATGATCAAAAGGGGAAAGGTTCACCTAACAGGAAACAGCTGGACATCACCCAGCGTGTGTCACTCGTGCAGCGTGATGTGCGCACGCGCACATAAGATGTAATCGCCCACCGGCGTGCAATGCGAGGAGATGACTATACGTCATTCCGCCCATAGCTAAAAATTGAGACGAAAACAACGCCAGTGCGCATGTCCTCGTCTGTCAAAGGCCCTAATAGGTTCAAACGTGATCGGCAACAGCTGAAGCGGCACCGCGTCACCGGCAGCCAAACGAAAAAACCTAATAGGGTAATAACACAGGCAACAGCTGACACATCACCGCATCACCGCCATCCACCTGTCCAATCAAAAAAAAGGAGGAAAGAAAAAGATATATTAAATGAACGCGGACAAAACAGCCTGCCAGCGCGTTCTATTGCCTGAAGCTATAAGAAAGTCATCTCCTCGCATTGCATGCCGGTGGGCGATTACATCTTATGTGCGCATGCGCACATCGCGCTGCACGAGTGACACACGCTGGGTGATGTCCAGCTGTTTCCTGTTAGGTGGACCTTTCCCCTTTTGATCATTATCTCATTCTCCTTATTTATATGGCGTGCGGTGATCAGTGAAGCCATGCCTCTGAAGACATCTGTTGGAATGAAACATGTCAGACAGGTTGACACCAGCACGCTGAACGCTGCAGCCGATTGTCCTATTTGATGCATGCATTTTTAAACTTAAACTGTAAGTTACTACAATAAATTGTTTTTATAATGTATGTTATTATCATTACGGGCTTCACTATGGGTCCCTTATTTTTCTCCCTGGGTATTTGATGACTGCATATTTGGAAGTCCCATGGCTGATGTGATTTATGGGAGATGTTAATCTGTGAAGGAAACCATCTGGAAGTTGTTGTCTGTTTGTACGAGGGGTTCTAGAGAGCTGGATTTGCTGGATGCTAGTGAGATTATCTATACATGCCTACTATCCACAGCCTTCTGGTAAGCAGACTACATTACCACGTGGTGACGAGTGTTCCTTTACATCTGCACTATAGCTGGTGATTGGATCTCTCCCATTCCTCAGACCATCTTTGGACTGCTTTTTAGTTATTGAATTTAGCGCTGCATTATATATTTTTTGGATTTTTATGTTTGATATCAACGAACTTTGCTGGCTGCTTGCTTCCACATTTTGATTAGCGCAGATTTTTCTTTGTGATCTAACCTATGATTTTGATATATTTATTTGCTGCTTTTCCTCTATGCACGTTTTAATGTAAATTTTAAGGTGATTATTATGGATATTTTTGAGTTTCGAAGCTCTAGATATATTGATCTTAAAGGTGCCTTTAATGATGTTGTTGACCAAGAGAATAATGATTTAAGAGGCCTTTTTATGCGGTTAAAAAACCTTATGATTGCTGAGGTACATGGCAACTGGGGTGTTGCCTTTTTAGAAAAATATTTGGATGACCAAATGGTCCCTAGGAGTCTCAGATTTGAGATTTCACCCCAAGAGGATGACACTGACATTGCTGGGTGGTATAAATATTTCAATGAGGTAGGACTAGACCTCCTACGCTTTCTGATAGGAAGAAAGAGGAGGAAACTTAATAAATTAGATGAAGAGATTACTGAGGTTAAAACTAGGTTAATACCCTATAAAGAACTAAATGAGTATAAGAATAAATCTGATAGCCTCAAAAAAGTTTTAGAAAAGGAGGACATAGATCAGAAAATAAAGAAGAAGAAGAAGTACTCTAGAGACCAGGAGGACTATAAAACTAATCAGGTCTTCAAATGGCAAATTAGAAGAGCCACCTTGGCTAATGGTAACAATGAGCAGGTGCACAGACGACCTATTGAACCTACAACAGGCTCCGTAATTCCTTCCCAACATATGGGAGGTGGACGTGGGAACCAATACATGGTTGGCTGGAAGAAAGTGGGTTTCAAGAAGGGGCCAAAGTCCAGGCTTCCACGGACTAGAACCCATGATGGAAGAAGTGGCTATGGTCAGCATAACCATCCTCCAAGAAATGATCCTGTTAATGTTCCATCTAATAATTATTATGAACCATTGGATAGGGACTATATTAAGCGCTATGATGACCGCTATGATGGATATGATAATAGAATCATCATGGATCATCCTTCGCAGCGTACTCCAAGGGTGGGCTATAATACCAGAGAGCGCTCTGATTGGGATAGCCCTGGTTTTTACCCACCAAGGAGATCACAATACCCCCCCAGAGGTCCCCCTCCTTCTGGACCACCTCCTACCCCTTTTTTTCCAAGGGGCTCCCAAAAGAACAAAAGGGATGGTGAACAAAAAGAGGGTCCAGAGGGGGGAGGAGATACAGAACGAAAAAGGCGGAGGTTATAAGAGATGTTGGGATTTTCAATCTTAGCAAGGCTGTCTTGAGTGACAATGAAAAATTCGTATTAAATCACGGGCTTAAATATGCCCCTGATAGACCTTTGAGCAAATTTGGCGCCTTCATAGACGTACAAAAATATATCAGGAAAATGAGCATTAAAAGACATTTCTTGTTCCAACCCACTATTAGAGCAGATAACACAGCCAATGAGATTAGACACTCCGGCCTTTCAAATGCTTCATTATTCAACCCTCCAGGTTTTGTGCCACCGTCTATTTCAGTCTTTAAGGATCTAGTTTTGAATGATCTGGAAAAACTGAAAATTCGAAAGGATCCAAATAACCAGAAATTTCAAGACGGGATGAAAGCCTTAAAAGATAGGGATGATTTAATTGTTCGACCAGCTGATAAAGGGGGAGGGATTGTTATCCTGGACAAAGAAGCTTATATTTCTGAAATGAGGAGAATTTTGTCTGATACTGAAACCTATCTCCCCCTCCTTTATGATCCTACTGCTAAATATAAAAGGAAGCTAGAGAAACTCATAGATAAGGGTTTTAGTAAACATGTGATCAATAAAAAGGAGAAAGCATTTTTGGTTCCCATGGCTCCCCGGATTCCGGTCATTTATTTTTTACCAAAAATTCATAAAAGTTTGGTCAATCCACCAGGGAGGCCTATTATCAGCGGATTGGATTCCGTAACCTCTCGTATTGGGAAATATATTGATGGGTTCTTACAACCTTTGGTGTTCCAGACCCCCTCTTTTTTGAGTGATTCTTCCCAAGTTTTACAGGTTTTAGAGACCCTCGAATGGAAAGAGAGCTACATCATGGCCACAGCTGACGTGTCCTCATTGTACACTATTTTATCCCATTCTGATGGTCTTGAGGCTGTGGAGTCTTTCCTTACTAGAGATAACCAGCTGGCCTCTTCACAGAGGGAATTCATATTACTCCTACTTAAGTTTGCCATGACACACAATTACTTCTGTTTTGGAGGTTCTTTTTACCTCCAAAACAGAGGGGTAGCTATGGGCGCAAAATTTGTGCCCAGTATGGCTAATTTTTTCATGGCCAAGTGGGAGGAGGATGTCGACTATGCCAACAGATGGCCAGAATTGGTATACTGGGGCAGATACAGAGACGACATCCTCCTCCTATGGGAATGCAATGAAACATCACTGACCAATTTCATGCAGGTTTTGAATCAGAATAACCTGGGTATAGCACTACAATTTGAAATGAGTAGGGTTGCCATCCATTTTCTGGATTTGAATATACAGATTTTTGACAATAAGTTTAGGACTACAACTTTCTTTAAAGAGACGGACCAAAATGGCTATATAGGACAGGGGAGTTGCCATCATCCGTCATGGCTGAAAGCGGTTCCCAAAAGCCAGTTCACTCGGTTAAGGCGTAACTGCACCTTTAAGGAAGATTTTTTGTACAGGCCTCCGATCTAAAAACTAAATTTTTGGAAAAAGGGTACTCTAATGCTGATTTAGATAAAAACATTGAAGATGTTGCTAATATGGATAGGGCTATAATGTTGAAAGGGAGGGACAGAGTTGCTAATGCTAACAACACTCATAAGTTTGCTCTACTTACTACCTACTCAAGACAACACTATGAGATAAAGAAAATCCTTAAGAAGCACTGGTCTGTGTTAAAGAACGACAACATTTTGGGCCCCTCTTTACCCGAATATCCACAGATCATCTATAGAGGAGTACCACCTTTAAGATTGCAGGTTGCCCCCAACGTTCTCGATGCCCCGAATAGAGTCTCATTTTTTCAAAATTCTAAAGGTTTCTTTCCATGTCGAAAATGTAAAGTTTGTTGCATTAACAGTAACAAAAACAAAAAAATCAGTCAGTTCAAGTCACATACCACTGCAAAAGTTTTTGATATAGATACTTTTATTACTTGCACATCCAAAAATGTGGTGTACTTATTGACTTGTCCATGCGGTCTACAATATGTGGGCCGCACTATGAGAGCCATGAACATGCGTGTAAAAGAGCATTTAACCAATATAAAGAAGGAGTTTCCCAAGCATACAGTATCATGCCATTATTTGGAATGTCATAATAAAAATCCATTTGGGACCACCATTATATACCCCATTGGAGAGGTAGTTACACTAAGAGGGAAATTTCAAGGTTAGAGACCCGCTGGATACATACCCTGAAATGTTATACACCCTTTGTAGAGTGGGATGTTAACAGCTTTATTAACAATAGCTAGCCTCACCACCTCCCACAGTTTTATATTTGATTGTTTGATTTCTCAAATATACCCTCTGCTATTTATTAGCTGATTTTATATGTTATTGTTTTCTGAGATTTATTGATTTTAATGTTTCTGTTTATATATATTTTTGATTTATTTATACACTTATCCATTTAGATCATATTTGTAATGCGCTGCACTTCAATTGTTTCTTGAGTTGAGACAATTGAATATGCTTAGCGTTTTTTCTATTCCCATTTCCGTTTTTTCTTTCTTATAGTTTCAGGCAATAGAACTCGCTGGCAGGCTGTTTTGTCCGCGTTCATTTGATATATCTTTTTCTTTCCTCCTTTTTTTTGATTGGACAGGTGGATGGCGGTGACGCGGTGCCGCGTCAGCTGTTGCCGATCACGTTTGAACCTATTATGGCCTTTGACAGACGAGGACATGCGCACTGGCGTTGTTTTCGTCTCAATTTTTAGCTATGGGTGGAATGACGTATGGTCATCTCCTCGCATTGCACGCTGGTGGGCGATTACATCTTATGTGCGCGTGCGCACATCGTGCTGCACGAGTGACACAAGCTGGGTGATGTCCAGCTGTTTCCTGTTAGGTGGACCTTTCCCCTTTTGATCATCATCTCATTCGCCTTATATATATGGCGTGCGGTGATCAGTGAAGCCATGCCTCTGAAGACATCCGTTGGGATGAAACATGTCAGGCAGGTTGACACCAACACGCTGAACGCTGCAGCCGATTGTCCTATTTGATGCATGCATTTTTAAACTTCAACTGTAAGTTACTACAATAAATTGTTTTTATTATCATTACGGGCTTCACTATGGGTCCCTTATTTTTCTCCCTGGGTATTTGATGACTGCATATTTGGAAGTCCCATGGCTGATGTGATTTATGGGAGATGTTAATCTGTGAAGGAAACCATCTGGAAGTTGTTGTCTGTTTGTACGAGGGGTTCTAGAGAGCTGGATTTGCTGGATGCTATTGAGATTATCTATTATGGTAAGCAGACTACATTACCACGTGGTGATGAGTGTTCCTTTACATCTGCACTATAGCTGGTGATTGGATCTCTCCCATTCTTCAGACCATCTTTGGACTGCTTTTTAGTTATTGAATTTAGCGCTGCATTATTTATTTTTTTGATTTTTATGTTTGATATCAACAAACTTTGCTGGCTGCTTGCTTCCACATTTTGATTAGCGCAGATTTTTCTTTGTGATCTAACCAAGTGACTATCCACATCTGATGCCAGGCAACAGTGGCAAGTGACGATCCACATCTGGTGGCAAGTGACAATCCACATCAGGTGGCAGGCGACTGTGGCAAGTGACAATCCGCATCTAGTGCCAGGTGACAGTGGCAAGTGACAATCCACATCTGGTGGCAGGTGACGGTGGCAAGTGACAAGCTGCATCTGGTGGCAGGAGATGTGGCAAGTGACACGCCCAGGGGTTCCACTGATTCTGCATTATGGTGAGTTGAACCACTTCATTAGTTTTACAATGTAATAATATCAATAATGTGCTTCAATCATCCTGATGCCATATAAACCATGGTGCCAGGGTGATTGAAGCTCCAACATCAGCTATTGCCGGCAAAAAATTACTTACTACCCGCGTCCCCCCCAGGCCTGAGAAAAGGTTGGTGATCGCTGCTATGGGCTCTAGCCCCAGGTCTTTTGCAGACCTAGAAACGCCCCCGTGCAGCGCTATTAATCTAATATGTGAAATATCCAGTGATATCAAATTATATTTAAATAAATAAAAGCTGACTGAGGGCTCTTATTTAATTTCCTCCTCACCAGTGACAGTTGACCTTTTCCACCCCCCAAAATTTTAAAACTTTAGAATTTCTGCCATGTACCTCCCTCGTACCCTCACCAACAGTAGCCTCAAAGTGCTACCCACATACTGGAGCTTGCAAGGGCACTCCAGCACATATACAACCCCCTCTGAAGTACACATAATAAACTCTTTAATCTTAAAGAGTTTATTATTGAATATCTTGTAAGTGTTTTTTAATTGGGGCATTTTAATAAATGTTGCAAATGGAGAGCACTATGTATCCTCTATTTATTGTTGCATGAATGTCATGTCCTATCAGGAATACTGAGTAATAACGCCGGTGTGGAGGAAGGAGAGAAGCAGTGGGGCAGTTTATATGAGAGATCTTTCCTGTGATCCCCTGGGAGGCTACTGATTGGAAAGTGGATACAGAGTAGCTGGTCGGATGTGGAAGAGATGAGACCATAGCTGAAAGAAGGAAAGGAATTGGTTTGAGTCTTTCTGACTCATGTATGAGGTGAGCAGGTATAACGGCTGGTGAAGGTGTGCACATAATCTATTGAAGACACGATATGCACAGTGGTGGATGATATATGAATTGAGAAGTCACAATAATTCAACGCAGAAAAGTTTCAGCATATGAATTTTAATTGAACACATTTATTTAAATATAATTTGATATCACTGGATAGTTCACATGATGGATTAACTGGTTCCCGACCGGCTGCTGCAGTTATACTGCGGCAGAATGGCTCCCCTGGGCGAGCCGTCGTAGCTGTATGTCGGCCCTTTAAGACACTGTAGGAGGCACACGCGTGCCTGCAGTGTGTGCCCGGAGCCAATGCGAGTGCCCGGTGGCCGCGATGACTGCTGGGCACCCGTGATTGCTTGTGACAGAGCGAGAACACGGGATCTGTGTGTGTAAACACACAAATCCCGGTTCTCTCAGGGGAGAGGAGACATATCGTGTGTTCATACTAAGTATGAACACTGATCTCTCTCCACTCCTAGTCAGTCCCAACCCCCCCCCCCCCCCACAGTTAGAACACACCTAGGGAACACAATTAACCCCTCGATTGCCCCCTAGTGTTAACCCCTTCCCTGCCAGTGACATTTACACAGTAATCAGTGCATTTTTTATAGCACTGATCGCTGTATAATTGTCAATGGTCCCAAAAATGTGTCAGAAGTGTCTGATCTCACTATCGCTACTTGTTTTCTTCTTTCTGTTTTGTTCGACAGTTTCTTCTTTCGTTTTTCTTTCAAAAGATTTTTATTGTTTCCAACATGAAACAAAAATGTAAAGAGTCATAATATCAGAGAAATTAATGAACATATACTGTTTGCATTGAAAAAAGAGAAGATGAATAAATTCAATATGGAATAATATGAGAATCAGGAGCATGTTATCATTGACTTATAAAGTACCTCTTACTTGGGATCTTGCCTGTACCTGTTATCATATTTGAGAGGACCCACTAAGGAGATCGAGAGGTCCCCTGGGCACCCCCTCTGGGGATCTTGCTGTGCTCAGAGAGAAACCCCACAGCACTCCATGCAGCTCCCCCCAAATTGAGCTCTGTAGGGCTCGTTTATCATGTAAGAAATCACATATCCCCTGATCCAAGTCCTCGGAACCTGGGGTCCACTACAGTATATTTCATTTACAAAATTCTCTATTGACTCAATGATGGAGAGGATAAGCGAACAGTACATGGAGAGAAGAGAAAGTAGAATAAAAGAGTGCAGAAAGGAGAGAATGGAGGGTAAAGAGAAGAAAAGGCATAGATGTCAGTCCACAGCTCGGGCATACTGGGAAAAATCCTTTAGACTATTATGCCAGGTATGATAGATATGCCCACATATTTGGCCCAGGGTTCCCAGGTGGCCTCGAAGTCCTTGGTTTTGTCTAGGAGCATTCCTGTGAGTTTTTCTTGTGACATAATCCATGAAATTTTACGTTTCGTAGACAGTAGGGATACTTTGGGTTGCTTCCATGCTTTGGCAATTGTTAGTTTTGCCCCCAGTAAAATGAAATGGATCAGTTTACACGTGTATTTAGGTAACCTGGGCAAGTTGGCGTTTAGGAGAGCAGTAGCCGGGGTTCTAGGGATTTGGTGAGATGTGACTTTTTGGATCATGGCGAACATCCTATTCCGGAAAGACCTGATTCTTGGACATTCCCACCATATGTGGGCCATAGTGCCCTTAAGTAGGCAACCTCTAAAACATTGGTAGTTAGCTGTCCGGTACATGGCAGCCAACCTCGCTGGTGTGACGTACCATCTGGTCATTACTTTCAGATTAGATTCTATCAAAGAGATGTTCTGAATCTCCTTGAAAGTTCTACAGAATGATGTTCGCCAGGAATCCAAACTCCAACTTATTTAAAGCTCTTCTTCCCAGCCTCTCATATATGGGGTTTTTTGGGTCATATGGGCTAGTGACTGATAGACTACAGTGATCCCTCCCCTCTGTTCTACGGCCTGACCGCACCAAGTTTCAAAAGGGGTGAACTTGAGAGGGGACGTTGTAGATTTCCAGATTCCCTGGAGAAAGTGTTGGATTTGTTTAACCGGTTCCCGACCGGCGCACGCCGATGTAAGTCGGCAGAATGGCACGGCTGGGCAAATGGGCGTACCTGTACGTCCATTTGAATTCCCCGCCGTGCCATTGCGTGCGCGCCGCTGGCGGCGTGCGGGCCGGGAGCTCCGTGAGTCGGGTCGCGGGTCCCGCGGACTTGATCGCGGCGGGGATACCCGCGATCGCCTCATGGAGAGGACAAATGGGGAGATGCTGATGTAAACAGCTGATGTAAACAGCATCTCCCCGTTCTGCCTAGTGACAAGTGTCACTCGATCTCTGCTCCCTGTCATTGGGAGCAGAGATCAGTGACGTCACACACCAGCCCATCCCCCTGACAGTTAGAAATCACTCCCCTAGGACACACTTAACCCTTTCCTGCCCCCTAGTGGTTAACCCCTTCACTGCCAGTGTCATTTACACAGTAATCAATGCATTTTTAATCGCTGTATAAATGACAATGGTCCCAAAAATGTGTCAAAAATGTCCATGTCCGCCATAATGTTGCAGTCACAATAAAAATTGCTGATCGCCGCCATTACTAGTAGAAAATTTTTTTTTTAATAAAAATGCTATAAAACTATCCCCTATTTAGTAAACGCTATAACTTTTGCGCAAACCAATCAATCAACGCTTATTGCGATTTTTTTTTAACCAAAAATATGTAGAAGAATACGATCGGCCTAAACTGAGGAAAAAAAATGTTTTTTTATATATTTTTAGGGGATATCTATTATAGCAAAATGTAAAAAATAATGCGTTTTTTTCAAAATTGTCGCTCTTATATTGTTTATAGCGCAAAAAATAAAAATCGCAGAGGCGATCAAATACCACCAAAAGAAAGCTCTATTTGTGGGAAAAAAAGGACGTCAATTTTGTTTGGGAGCCATGTCGCACGACCGCGCAATTGTCAGTTAAAGCGACGCAGTGCCGAATCGCAAAAAACGCTCTGGTCAGGAAGGGGGTAAAATCTTCCGGGGCTGAAGCGGTTAAATCTGAAATGTTCCGTGACCGGAATTTCCAATTGTTCGGTACAGAATTTCATGGAAATTGGTCCTCCCGAAGTAAAGAAATGGCCGATCCGGTACAACCCCTTATTCAGCCACCATTTAAAGTCTTTAATTTTTAGACCTGGTATGAAGTCGGGGTTATGAAAGATATGTGAAAGAGGTTTGCATTCTGAGAATAATGAGCGATTCGATTTCAGTGTGTCCCACAGTGCAAAAGATTGGGATAGGATGGGCGAAAGGATTGGGGGTCTGTTTTTTGCTGGAACCCCCACGAGGTAGTCAAGGGTATATGAGGGGGCTGCCTGTCTCTCTATATAGATCCAGTCGGGTTTCTCTGTTTTAGAGTATACTGTAGAGAGCTGTGAGAGTCTAGCTGCTTGGTAATACCAAAGCAATCTAGGTAGCCCCAATCCCCCTTCTGCCCTCAAACTGTACATTGTGGTCTGTGGAAGTCTATGGCCTGACGCCCCCCAAATGAATTTATTGACTTTTTGTTGAAATGTTTTCAGATGGTCCTTTCTAATACAAATTGGGAAGGCTCTAAAAAGATATAGAAGTCTAGGCAATAGTGTCATCTTGATAGCATGTATCCTGCCTAGCCAGGATAGTTCCCCTTTCATCCAATTTCTTAAGTCAGTTTCCAGTTTCCTATATGTGGGAACAAAGTTAGAGGAATAGAGGTCCTCGATTTTAGCTGTGAGGGTGATCCCTAGATATTCTATAGATAAATTGTTCCATTTGAAGGGAAAGGAATTTTGAAGAGATTTTGCTATATCTGGTTTCAGAGAGTTATTTAGGGCGTGGTATTTTTCGTAGTTCACTTTGAGACCTGATACGGTGGAGAAGTCCCGAAGGATTTTGCATAAATTAGGTAGGGATGTGATCGGGGATGTTAAAAAGATGAGCATGTCGTCGGCGAATAAGCCGCATTTGTGGGTCTGTGTGCCGCATGTAACTCCTTGAATGTTGGTGTTTGTGCGTATTGCTATTGCCAGCGTTTCTATGGCTATAGCAAAGATTAAGGGGGATAAGGGGCAGCCTTGTCTTTTCCCTTTCGCAATACTGAAGGGCTGTGAGTAATGATCTTGTATACGTATTGAAGCTGTCGGGTTGGAGTATAGTGAGTGTAGCATCCCCATAAAACGTCGTTCAAAACCCCATCGCTCCATGATGGCGAAAATGTATGTCCATTCGATAGAATCAAACACTTTGTGTAGATCCAGGGACAGAAGCATCCCTTCTTGTTTAGGGCCATTGATCCAACTGGATTGTAAAATAGAAATAATATCAATGGCTCTCCTGGTTTGGTCTGGCCCCTGTCTCCCGGGAATGAATCCCACCTGGTCCTTGTGGACATATCTGCTAATAAAGGAAGAAAGTCGATTGGCTAGGATTTTTGTTAGAATTTTTAGATCATTATTTATCAGGGATATGAGCCTATAATTCTCGACTTCTTCTGGGTTTTTGTTTGGTTTGGGAATTACAGCTATGTAGGAAGTATTGAGTTGGGGATCCATAGGGGATCCTGCCGCTTTAGTATTGAAACATTTGGCCATGTGTGGGGCTAAGGAATTAGCGAAAGCCTTATAATATGGGGTTGAAAGGCCGTCCGGTCCTGGGGCCGATCCCTTCTTAAGTTTTTTGATGACATCTTTGATTTCATCTGCAGATATGGGTTCTTCCATTATAGTTTTGTGTTCTGTGGTGAGGGTAGGTATGGGTAGATTACCACTTCTGTCTGTAGTAGTGGGGGCATATAGTGCGGAGTAAATGTCATGGAAGGCAGATAAAATTGTGTCAGGGTTTGCTGATGGCTCCTGTCCTGGTCTCCTAATTCTGGGTAAGGTGAAGTTGTGGCTTTTCGAGTTGAGCTTAGTTGCCAGCATAGTGCCTATTTTGTCTTTCTGTGTATAGAATTTAGCACCGCTCCAACGAATAAGTTTCTCAGCCTTGACTGTTAGAGCTAGGTTGAGTTCCAGTCTTGCTGCGTCTAGTTTGTCAAGCAGGGTTTTAGAGGGGTTATTTTTGTGATCAGATTTTAGGGCAGAAATTTTTTTTTTCTAATTTGGATATGTCCAGCTGTCTTTCCTTTTTGATTCGGGATGCCAACTGAATAAGTGTGCCCCTTATGGTGACTTTGTGACCCGCCCATAATATTTCAGGGGATATATCATTCTGGTCATTAATTGTGAAATATTCTTTTAGGGCCTTTTCTATTTCTGCAACATGTACGGGATTACTAAGAAATGATTAATTGAGGCGCCAGTGTGAAATTGGAGTTCTGGTGACTGTGTTCTGAAGGGAGAGTAGGACCAACGAGTGGTCGGACCACGCTGTGTCAATGATGGAAGCTTTTCGTGCTGACTGGATTATTGCGGGGGAGACCATAATATGATCGATTCTAGTGTAGAGTTGGTGTGGGTAAGAGTAGTGGGTATAATCCCTTTTTGAGGGGTTTAGTTCCCTCCATATGTCTACTAGGTTCTAAGAGTTAAAAAGTCTAGCTAAACTTAGGCTAGTTTTGGTGGGGCGTGTTAGTTGGGAAGTTGGAGGTTTTGATTTGTCCAATCCCTGATCAAAGGTAAGATTCGTGTCACCCCCACATATGACGAACCCTCCAGAAGTGGGTTCACGGTCCTGAAGAGGTTATGAAAAAATTTAGATTGGCCCTTATTTGGAGTGTAATAGGATACCAGCGAGTACAGCTTGCCTGAAATCATGCCTTTAACCAAGATAAAACGGCCTTCTGGGTCCTTGTGTTCTGAGATAGGGGAAAAGTTACAGTGTTTAGATATTAGTATCGCAACCCCCTTAGTTTTGTTGGCTGCATTAGCTAAGTAGAAAGTCGGATACTGTGTGTGAAGGAACTTGGGGCTGTACTGGATCGGGAAATGAGTCTCCTGTAACATAATGATATCTACGTTGAGGGTTCGATAATATTCAAAAGCCTTTCTTCTTTTGTTAGGGGAGTTTAGTCCTTGGACATTATGGGAGGCTATTCTCACCAAAGAACCTGAAGGTGCGGGGTCAGCCATGAAACCAGATGGGGGGAATGCTACTGCAGCTACTGCCACCTACCTTTTGTCGGCTTCTTCTTTTAGGGTCTAGAGCGCGTTTGTGGGAGAATCTTGTCATGCAATGGGAACTGAGAAGTTGCTCGACCTGTGGACTGGCATGAAAGAGAAAGAGGGTTATAGAGGAAAGGAAGAAGAAAAAAGATACAGAAAAACTAAAAGAGTATCTCTTTTGGAGACTAGTCGGGTCTGACTTTAGTTTAGTCAGCCGGACTCTTGCCCGTGGGCGCCTGCTGCCCCTATAAGGGGGCTGACAACCCATCACCCAGAAACCAGAAATAGTCTCTGTGTGTGACAGGTGGATGCACATGTGGGTCACCCCGGACCTTTGAGTTAGTATGAGTACAAATATCTAAATATATATGGCAAAAGAAAAACCACTTGAAATAAGTAAAACCGTCTAAACTGGATAATAACAACCACTTCGAAAACTTTTCCAAAAGCTTTTTCCTTCAACTTATAACATATAGCTGGCTAAAACCTTTCCTCCCAAGTCTGATAAGACTGAGGGATCCTCCCAAGTGGGTCCACTCTGGTCAATCACCCAATCCGTAATCGTGATATATAAAAGTCACCACAAGATAGCTGGGGGGGAATCTCCCACAGGGCACCCACTAAACAGGGAGCCCGCTCAGGATCCCCTCCGCTCGTCCGAGTTTGAAAAAGGAGAAGTTATGAATCTGGGCCTCCTTGTAGCTAGGACCGTGGGACAAAGTTTGATCCTGGGGAACCAGTTGCTATCCAAGTATTGTGGTGCATTCCAGGAAAATCTGTCGGAAGGAAAAGGCAGTAAACACCCCTGAAACTCAACGTGTGAGGAGAATCTTCTATCCTCTAAAGAGGTGTTGCAGACCGCTGCTGGCAGAATTAATGAGAACAAAACTATGAAGTGTTCAACTTTTGTAATAACAGAAGTTCAGGGCATTAAGTCCCATCAACAGAGAAAATCGCCTTATCGGCGGGACAGGAGACCCGATAAGGGTAAAATAAAAAGTTGCAGATTTCTTTTTTTCCTTAAGGTGGTCTGCCGTCCTTGGCTTTCTTGTTTCTTCCTGTGTCCCAAAGAGGGGAGACTGGGCTTGTTGGGGTTGGTCGTTTGGACGAGTTCGCTGCAGACATCGCCAGATCCATAGGGGCTTCCTGTGAGATCAATTTGAGGTGTAGGAGTAACTTTTCACCCTCTGGTAGGTTAGAAAAAGAGTATGATTTTCCCTAAAGGGAGAATTTTACCGCAAATGGAAATGACCATCTATACTTAATATCTCGTTGAGAGAGGGCTGTGAGAAGAGGTTTGAGAGATCCTCTCTTCTGTATGGTCATTGGGGAGAGGTCTGCAAAGATCTGTATTTGGTGGCCCAGACATAGTAGCTTCGATTTGTAGCGTGATTGTCGCAGGACCTCCTCTTTTAACTTATAGTGATGCGGTTTCACTATAATGTCCCTTGGGGACCCATCCTTTCTAGGAGGCCCCAAGGCCCTGTGGGCCCTGTCAAGTTCTAGATGGTGGGATGGAATAGAAGGTACTAGATGTTTGATCAGACTCTGGACTGCTGGAGTGATCTCTGTGACAGATTCGGGTAAACCTCTTATTCTAAAATTATATCTTCATGACCCGTTCTCGAGGTCGTCAATCCTAGATAGGGCCATATCCAATTGGTCTTGGAGTACTTGTATGTGGGAGGTGTTTTGATTGATCTCGGCAACCGTAATGTTCAGTTTATGTTCAATGGCCTCCATTCTTGAACCCAGATTAGAGAAATCTGACTTTAGGTCACAAGTAATTTTGTCTGCTGTGTTAGCCAGACCCCTCTCCAGAAGATCCGACAGTTTTGAGAACAAGTCTTGTTGCAGTGATACCTGGTCCTGTGTTTGCTTGCCTGGTGCTGGAGGGGTTTGCATGTGAGGCAGAGCAGGCCCTTCTGGAGACAGGGAGAAATCCTCTATTGTGTGACCTATTAGGGATTCCGTTGAGGCCAGTGATGGGGCTGGCGGGGGCTGCAGAGTGCCCTGGGTCACCTGGGCTTATGTGAGGGTGGCCGGGAGTATCACTTGCCTCTGTTCTTGAAGCTTGCTTTCATAGGCCGCGTGTTGCTGCAATGAAGTGGTGACGGCGGCCATCTTGGGATCCCCATCCCGGTGTAATTGGGCGAATTGCGGCCCGAGATCTCTCCTCACCGTCGGTCCCGGCATGCGGCAGGGTGCCAGGGGGGCTCACCGATTCTGTGCGCTCACTTGGGGTTGTTAGGGCGAGGTGGTTTGCTCGCAGTGTGGTCCGCAGGTCCGGGGTGAAGCGGAGCTCCGTCTCAAGCGTCCATTATGGAGCTCTCGCGCATGCGCACCCTTCTTCTTTCGTTTTAAGCCTGTTACGCTCTATAAGGTCAAGATTGGCATCTCTAAGTATGGAGATCAGCCTCTAGATAATAGGTTTATGTACAAGATATGCAAATATACTTCATATCTAGAATACGATATCTATGAATCTAAAGGTAAAAAAAAATAATACCATTACTATTGCACCCATGACAAGATACCATATTGTTAAGTAGAACATTACCTGTAAGGTACCAACTTGTTACTTAATATATCTGTACAAACTGCATTACGTGAATTTATGACCTTGTAATCGTTCAAAACCAAGAAAAATCTCAATGGTAAAAAAAAATAAATAAATAAAGTGTCCGATCTGTCTGCCGCAATATCGCAGATCACCGCCATTACTAGTAAAAAAAATATATATTTTATATAATAAATAAAAATGCCATAAATCTATCCCCTATTTTGTAGACGCTATAACTTTTGCGCAAACCAATCAATATATGCTTATTTCAATTTTCTTTTACAAAAAATATGTGGAAAAATGCATATAGGCCTAAACTGAGGAAAAAATTTGTTTAAAAAAAAAAAAAAAAAATTGGGGATATTTATTATAGCAAAAAGTAAATGCTATTGTGTTTTTTTTTTCAAAATTGTCACTGTTCTTTTGTTTATAGCGCAAAAAATAAAAACTGCAGAGGCGATCATATACCACCAAAAGAAAGCTCTATTTGAGGGGAAAAAAGACGTCAATTTTGTTTGGGTACAGTTTCGTAGGACCATGCAATTGTCAGTTAAAGTGACGCAGTGCCGTATCTCAAAAAATGGCCTGGTCATTGAGCAGCCAAATCTTCCGGGGCTGAAGTGGTTAATAGAGCTGCACTTATATATTTTATTGTATTTTATATGTTGTATGGTGAGGTGAATACTGGAAGTGTACAGCAGCTGTGGAGTATTAATTAGTAAACTTTATATAGCACTTTAGGTGGGGGCGCTAATTGTCTTTTATACATGATGTATAAATACATAAGTGCTCCATATAGTGAACTTGGTGGTGAGTTATTAACTTTAATGTCATTAAAAGGACAAGGGGGCACTCTTTACATCTAGAGGAAAAGAGATTTCATCTCCAAATATAGAAAGGCTTCTTAAGAGCTGTGAAAATGTGGAATATACTCCCTCAAGAGCTGGTTCTGGCCAGCCCAGTAGATTGTTTTAAGAAAGGCCTGGGTTCTTTCCTAAATGTACATAACATAACTGGATACTAGCATTTATAGGTAAAGGTGATGCAGGGAATATCCGATTGCCTCTTGAGGGATCAGGAAGGAATTTTTTTCCCCTGCTAGAGCAAATTGAATCATGCGTTATTGGGCCTTTTTTCCTTCCTCTGGATCAACTGTGGGTATTGGATTGTATACAGTATATCGGACTATACATGTGTGTGTGTGTATATATATATATATATATATATATATATATATATATATATATATATATATATATATATATACAGGTGCATCACATAAAATTAGAATATCGTCAAAAAGGTCATTTATTTTAGTAATTCAATTCAAAAAGTGAAATTCATATATTTTATATAGAGGCGTTGCACACAGAGTGATATATTTCAAGCATTTCTTTCTTTTAGTTTGGATATATATTCAAAAAATTCAGTATCTCAAAATTCAGCATCTCAGAAAATTTGAATATTATATAAATTTTAATACAGAAAGGTTGGCTTACTGAGAAGTATGTCCATGTACAGCGGGGGTCAGTAACCTATGGATCAGGTGCCTGGTAAAGCAAGGTCTGGGCTTGCTGACCCACCATCCCAGAGCATCAAACAGAGTCCAGCGCAGAGGGACTACTTGTAAAGTTGGAGCTGTAGTAGGGGAGCGAGAGCCACATAAGCTGATGTCTCCTCTGTAGTGGAGGCTCCCTAAATCATCACGGATTATGGAAAGTGTTGATTTCATTTGATAATCAAGGTCCCAGAGTCTGGAGAAAGAGTGGAGAGGAACAGAATCCAAGTTGCATGAGGTCCAGTGTGAAGTTTCCACAGTCAGTGATTAATTTGGGAGCCATGTCATCTGCTGGTGT
The DNA here is from genome assembly GCF_042186555.1 of Aquarana catesbeiana. Lineage (NCBI taxonomy): Eukaryota > Metazoa > Chordata > Amphibia > Anura > Ranidae > Aquarana > Aquarana catesbeiana. The sequence goes on along the minus strand of NC_133325.1, from coordinate 596,068,965 downwards.
TGGACCACTGTGTTTTATAAAGTCTAAAGTCACCGCAGCGCTCTACCAGGAAATTCTAGAGCACTTCATGCTTCCCTCTGCTGACCAGCTTTATGGAGATGCTGAATTCATTTTCCAGCAGGACTTGGCACCTGCCCACACTGCCAAAAGTACCAATGCCTAGTTTAATGATCATGGTACTGTGCTTGATTCACCAGCAAACTCGCCTGACCTAAACCCCATAGAGAATCTGTGAGGTATTGTCAAGTAGTAGATGAGACACCAGACCCAACAATGCAGAAAAGCTGAAAGCCACAATCAAAGAAACCTGGGCTTTCATAACACCTCAGCAGTGCCACAGGCTGATTGCCTCCATGCCATGCCGCATCGATGCAGGAATTCAAGAGCCCCGACCAAGTATTGTGTGCATACTATACTGTACTGTACATGGACATACTTTTCAGTAAGACAACCTTTTTGTATTAAAAATTCTTTTTTTGATTGGTCTTATGTAATATTCTAATTTTCTGAGATACTGAATTTTGGGTTTTCATTAGCTGTAAGCCCTTTTCATCAAAATTAAAATAAAGAAATGCTTGACATATATCAATCTGTGTGGAAAACACATCTATATAAAATATGAATTCCACTTTTTGAATTGAATTACTGAAAAAAATCCACTTTTTGATGATATTCTAATGTTATGAGATGCACCTGTATATTATATATACAGTGGGGAAGGAAAGTATTCAGACCCCCTTAAATTTTTCACTCTTTGTTATATTGCAGCCATTTGCTAAAATCATGTAATTCATTTTTTTCCTCATTAATGTACACACAGCACCCCATATTGACAGAAAAACACGGAATTGTTGACATTTTTGCAGATTTATTAAAAAAGAAAAACTGAAATATCACATGGTCCTAAGTATTCAGACCCTTTGCTGTGACACTCATATATTTAACTCAGGTGCTGTCCATTTCTTCTGATCATCCTTGAGATGGTTCTACACCTTCATTTGAGTCCAGCTGTGTTTGATTATACTGATTGGACTTGATTAGGAAAGCCACACACCTGTCTATATAAGACCTTACAGCTCACAGTGCATGTCAGAGTAACGGAAAATCATGAAGACAAAGTAACTGCCTGAAGAGCTCAGAGACAGAATTGTGGCAAGGCACAGATCTGGCCAAGGTTACAAAAATTTCTGCTGCACTTAAGGTTCCTAAGAGCACAGTGGCCTCCATAATCCTTAAGTGGAAGATGTTTGAGACGACCAGAACCCTTCCTAGAGCTGGCCGTCTGGCCAAACTGAGCTATCAGGGGAGAAGAGCCTTGGTGAGAGAGGTAAAGAAGAACCCTAAGATCACTGTTGCTGAGCTCCAGAGATGCAGTCAGGAGATGGGAGAAAGTTGTAGAAAGTCAACCATCACTGCAGCCCTCCACCAGTCGGGGCTTTATGGCAGAAGCCTCTCCTCAGTGCAAGACACATGAAAGCCCGTATGGAGTTTGCTGAAAAACACCTGATGGACTCCAAGATGGTGAGAAATAAGATTTTCTGGTCTGATGAGAGCAAGATAGAACTTTTTGGCCTTAATTCTAAGCGGTATGTGTGGAGAAAACCAGGCACTGCTCATCACCTGTCCAATACAGTCCCAACAGTGAAGCATGGTGGTGGCAGCATCATGCTGTGGGGGTGTTTTTCAGCTGCAGGGACAGGCTGACTGGTTGCAATTGAGAGAAATATGAATGCGGCCAAGTACAGGGATATCCTGGACGAAAAACCTTCTCCAGAGTGCTCAGAACCTCAGACTAGGCTGAAGGTTTACCTTCCAACAAGACAATGACCCTAAGCACACAGCTAAAATAACGAAGGAGTGGCTTCACAACAACTCCATGAATGTTCTTGAATGGCCCAGCCAGAGCCCTGACTTAAACCCAATTGAGCATCTCTGGAGAGACCTAAAAATGGCTGTCCACCAACATTTACCATCCAACCTGACAGAACTGGAGAGGATCTGCAAGGAGGAATGGCAGAGGATCCCCAAATCCAGGTGTGAAAAACTTGTTGCATCTTTCCCAAAAAGACTCATGGCTGTATTAGATCAAAAGGGTGCTTCTACTAAATACTGAGCAAAGGGTCTGAATACTTTGGACTGTGTGATATTTCAGTTTTTCTTTTTTAATAAACCTCCAAAATGTCAACAATTCTGTGTTTTTCTGTCAATATGGGGTACTGTGTGTACATCAATGAGGAAAAAAATGAACTTAAATGATTTTAGCAAATGGCTGCAATATAACAAAGAGTGAAAAATTTAAGGGGTCTGAATACTTTCCATCCACCTTCCGTTTAAGGATGCCCCACAGATGCTCAATAGGGTTTAGGCCTGGGGACATGCTTGGCAAGTCCATCACCTTTACCCTCAGCTTCTTTAGCAAGGCAGTGGTCGTATTGGAGGTGTGTTTGGGGTCATTATCATGTTGGAATACTGCCTTGCAGCCCAGTCTCCGAAATATCGTGCTCTGTTTCAGTATGTCACAGTACACGTTGGCATTCATGGTTTCGTCAATGAACTATAGCTCCCCAGTGCCAGCAGCACTCATGCAGCCCTAAACCATGACACTTCCACCACCATGCTTGACTGTAGGCAAGACCCACTTGTCTTTGTACTCCTCACCTGGTTGCCACCACACAAGCTTGACACCTTCTGAACCAAATAATAATAAGTAAGTTTATAAGTTTATGTCACGTACCTGGTAGGAGTCTGAAATGACGAGGTTGGCCTCTCTTGTATCTCCGGTCCTGGACCCACTGAAAGTGGAGACAGAGGGAACCAAGGGACTGGAGGAACACAAGTGCCTGCAGATGTAGCCCTGGAGGCCTGAAGCAGGAGATGCGACTCTTGGAAGACAGAAAGTCGCAGCAGGTTGCTGGAATGCAGATGCAGATACTCGGGTAGCAGAGAAGAGCCAAACATCAGACAGGAGCATAGTCACATGGATAGCCAGGTTCAGTAGCAGATGGGCAGCGAGGTACCAAGTCATCACTCAGGAGCAGGGTCAAATAGGAGGCCGGGATCAGAAACCGATAACCAGAAGAATAGGAGAGTCCAGCAGCTAGGTCAGTGGAAGCCAAGGTTCAGCAACAGGTATCAGGCAGGTAGCAACAACAGGATACAGGTACAGGAACAGCTGAAGATCTGTCAGCAACCATCAGAAGTCAGTGCACCCCTTTAATAGGCCGTCTGGCGCCAAAGGGCAGCGTGGATGTGCATCTGCGAGTGCGCGCACTGCTCTGCGCACACGCATTGGCGCATCTGCGATCGGCAGAATTCTGTATGCGCGTGCGCGAGTGTGCCTGGAGCGCAATGGCAGTTCTCTTACATTGCCCCCTCCTTATGGGCAGCCTCCAGATGCCCCTCAGAGGCTTCTTTTCCGGGTGACGCTGGAAAAAGGCCCGTATCTTTTGCGGGGCATGAACATTAGCAGCTGGTTCCCAAGAATTGTCCTCTGGGCCATACCCCTTCCATTTAATCAAGAATTGTGTTTGGCCCCTCTTGGTTCTACAATCCAGCACAGCTTCAACTTCATACTCCTCATTACCTTCGACGAGCAGTGGAGGAGGGCTTTCCAGATCCCGGTTGGGAAAGGGGTTAGGCACCGTTAATTTTAGTAAAGAGATATGGAATACCGGATGAATTTTCAGATTCTTCGTTAGTACTAATTCAAAGGCCACAGGGTTGATTTTTCTTTTAACTGAAAAAGGCCCCAAGTATTTCGGACCAAGTTTCTTGGAAGGACATCTGAGTTTCAGATTTGCGGTAGATAACCAGACCTTATCTCCCTGTTCCAAATTCAAGTTGCCCCTCTTCTTCTTGTCAAAGAATTTTTTGTTACTTGCCTGAGCTTTAGAGATGGTATCCTGGAGTAATTTGTTGTTAACGTTGAAAAAGTCCAATCTGTCTTACACAGCGGGTACGGAAGACTCTATAGGCAATTCCAGCAAGAAGGAAGGGTGATATCCATAATTGGCAAAGAAAGGTGATTGTTGGGTGGCATAGTGAATGGAGTTATTATAAGCAAACTCTGCCAGTGGGAGAAGGGGTGACCAGTCATCTTGAGAGAAAGAGGTGAAACAACACAAATATTGTTCCAAGGTCTGGTTAGTTCTCTCCGTCTGTCCATTAGTCTGAGGATGGTAAGCAGTGGACCGACGGAGTTCAATGTTCAAAGCTTCACATAGGGACCTCCAAAATCTGGAGGTGAATTGCACCCCTCGGTCAGAGATGATGTTGTCAGGAATACCGTGCAGTCTTACATACTCCTTAATAAATGTAGAGCCAGTCTCAGCGGCAGAAGGGGTGCCTTCCAGGGGTACAAAATGTGCCATCTTGGTGAGACGATCGACAACAACAAATATAGAGGTAAAGTTCTCAGACGGGGGAAGCTCCGCGATAAAATCCATAGATATCATGATCCAAGGTTTCTTTGGCACAGGAAGACATTCCAGTAGACCCCAAGTTTTGGCTCGATTGGTTTTGCAGCGTAGGCATGTCACACAGGATTTCACATATTTGCTACAATCTTGTACCAGGTCAGCCCACCAGAATGAACGGGAAATTAGGTCGATACTCTTATGGATGCCAAAATGGCCCGCCAAGGGGTGATCATGGCACCGTTTAAGAACAGAGACTCTGAGCTGGTCCGGGACAAAGATCTGGTCCTTGTGAAAATAGAGCCCGTCCTTTAACTGAAGAGGTAAATCTTGGGAAGGTGGGTATTCCATCACAACTATTTTTATTTCAGACATCAGGTCCGATTGAAGAAGGAGGAAGTTCTTGACCGGCAGGATAGTGTCTGGCTGCGAGGGTCGGACTGGATCATGGAACATGCGCGACAGCGCGTCAGGTTTGCCATTCTTAGAACCCGGATGGAAGGTGATGTGGAATATGAAGCGAGAGAAAAACAAAGCCCATCTTGCCTGCCTGGGTCTCAGTCTCTTAGTGGTTCGTAAATATTCCAAGTTCTTGTGATCAGTAAAGATGAGGATAGGGTGAGAGGCTCCCTCCAACAAGTAACGCCATTCCTCCAGTGCAGCTTTAATGACCAATAATTCCCAGTCTCCCACATCGTAGTTCCTCTCAGAAGAATTCAGTTTCTTAGAGAAGAAGGCCACAGGATGCAGTAAGGATTTAGGGCCCTGTCGCTGAGATAGAATAGCTCCCACAGCGTTCTCGGAGGCGTCTACCTCCAAAACATAGGCCAAGGATGGGTCGGGGTGCTTCAGAATGGGAGCCGAGGTGAACAAGATCTTCAATTGTTCAAAGGAGGCTTGAGCTTCAGGGCCCCATTGGCAGGGAACATGCTGTTTGGTGTGTTGGGTAATAGGGGAAATGATGCCAGAAAAGTTTTTAATGAATTTTCTATAAAAATTAGCAAATCCCACGAACCTTTGTACAGCCTTTCTGTCTGTAGGGGCTGGCCATTTCAGGACTGCAGCGACCTTCTGGGGATCCATGGAAATGCCACCAGCAGAGATAACAAGTCCAAGAAACTGTAAAGACTGTTTTTCGAAGTCAAACTTCTCCGCTTTAGCATAGAGATTGTGTTCACGGAGTATACTCAAGACCTTCTTCACATGGGTGCGATGTAATTCAACCGTATCGGAGAATATAAGGATATCATCCAGGTAGACTATAATAAATAAATCAAGAAAGTCCCAAAAAACATCATTCACCAGGTGTTGGAATGTTGCAGGGGCATTGCAAAGGCCGAAGGGCATGACCAGATATTCAAAATGCCCGAAGCGTGTCCTAAAGGCTGTCTTCCATTCGTGCCCCTCTTTGATCCGGACTAAGTTGTAAGCCCCCCTCAGATCAAGTTTGGAAAATATTTGAGCTCCCCGCAACCTCTGAAACAATTCCGGGATCAGCGGAAGCAGGTACCGGTCTTTGATGGTTATCTTATTCAGATCCCGGTAGGCAATACAAGGTCTCAGGGAGTGATCTTTTTTCTCCACAAAGAAGATACCGGCCCCTGCTGGTGAGGAAGAAGGTCGAATAAATCCTTTCTCCAGGCTTTCATCTATATACTTGCGTAGCGCTTCTAATTCTGGTTCTGAGAGCGGGTAAATTCGACCGAAAGGTATCTTGGCCCCTGGTAAAAGTTCGATGGGACAGTCATAAGTCCTATGCGGAGGCAGAGTATCTGCACTCTTCTTGTTGAAAACATCCAAAAATTCATGGTAAGCAACGGGCACCAACTTCGCAGTTTCAGGATCAGGGTGGATACTGAGGAGAGAAGCAGGGTTGGCAGCCCTTTCTGGGAAGCAATGTGCCAGACAGTAGTTGGATGAAAAGGAGACATCTCCAGTAAGCCAGTTAATATGGGGGTTGTGGGCCTTTAGCCAAGGTAGCCCCAGGATAATGGGAAACATGGGTGAGGTTATCACATCTAGGCGAAGAAGTTCCTGGTGCCCAGAGGAAGTTTGGCAAAGAATGGGTACAGTCTCTTGAGTTACCGGTCCAGATTTGAGCCCAGAGCCGTCCGCCAGATGAACAGCAAATCCTTGACTTTTGGAGCACAAGGGCAATTGATGAAGAGTAACAAATGCTAAGTCCACAAAGCAACTGCAGGCTCCAGAGTCTATAATTGCGTAAACAAAAATAATCTTTCCCGGTAACTGGAGCTGGAGTGGAAGAGGGAGATGTGACTGGTCCTTCCCAGGGAGATGCATCATGTGAGGCAGCAAACAAGCGGGTTTAAAGGGTTTCACAGGGCAAGTCGAAATGAAATGACCAGTCTCTCCACAGTAAAAGCAAAGTCTGTTACGTTGATGCCAGAGGCGTTCAGAAGAAGACAGAGGTGGCCTTGGGAATTTCCCATGGGGGGATTCCTGGTACCCCTTACTCGTCATGGGCTCCTCCGGGGTTCGGGCAGAAGCTGCAGAAATGGAAGAAATAGACTTGGGAAACAGGTAGCTTGGCATTAGTCCTTTCAGATTGCCTTTCCCGGAGCCGTCGGTCAATCTGAATGACCAGATTGATCAGATATTCCAGAGATGAGGGTACACCTACACGGGCAAGTTCGTCTTTTAACGTATCAGACAGTCCCAGACGAAATTGATGGTGGACAGCAGCTCTGTTCCACTGAGTGTCTGTACTCAGAACATGAAATTCTGACACATAGTCCTCGACAGACCTTAGGCCTTGCTGGAGTCTGCTGAGTGCGGATTCTGCAGTCTGCTGAAGGAAGGGATCTGCATACAGCTGGGACATGGTAGAGAAGAAGGAGTAAGTAGTTGACAAAGCCGGGTCATGTTGTTCCCGAAGATGGTGGGCCCAGGAGAGGGGTTCATTTAGTAACAAAGTGATGATGAATCCCACTTTAACGACTTCAGAAGGGAAAGTTCGGGGTAACAAGGAAAAATACAGTTCACAGGCGTTTCGGAAAGTACGAAACTGTTTGCGATTCCCGGAAAAGCGTTCAGGCACTATGGGTTCAGGAGAGATGATGGTCTCATAAAGTGAGCAAGAGTCTGTTTGCATGGAAGAACTAACAACAGCAAGAGAAGTGGAGGTAGGGGAGATGTCCCGCTGGTTCAGGAGCTGATCTTCCATCTGGTTCAGGTTGGTTTGGAGACTCTGCACCGTATGGGATAGTGGGATAGTGCAGAGATTGTTTGGCAAATGTCCTCAAAAGAAGAGGCCTCCCTTTCAGACTCCATTGTTGGCTGACAGATACTGTCATGTACCTGGTAGGAGTCTGAAATGACGAGGTCAGCCTCTCTTGTATCTCCGGTTCTGGACCCACTGAGAGTGGAGACAGAGGGAACCAAGGGACTGGAGGAACACGAGTGCCTGCAGATGTAGCCCCGGAGGCCTGAAGCAGGAGATGCGACTCCTGGAAGACAGAAAGTCGCAGCAGGTCGCTGGAATGCAGATGCAGATACTCGGGTAGCAGAGAAGAGCCAAACATCAGACAGGAGCATAGTCACATGGATAGCCGGTGTCACGGAACGTCCCACACTCCGCTTGAGTGCTTCCGTCATATACCACTTCCTCCCAGTCTGTATACAGATATCAGATATTCCAACCTCTCTGAGCACAAAACAAGGCGACACTTGCTTGTTGCTACCATGAACTGTTTATTTAGAATCAAAGTTACAAGACTTTATATGCCGTTGGAACCTCCTCTAACAATACAACTGTAACCTAATTAACATAATTAACATGAGCTAATTAACTAAAAAATTTACCCAGACCAGATGACAGACTTGTGGGCACCGAGCTTCACACAGTAGTATAAACACAATAGCTACAGCTCCAATAGGAGTTGTCCCGTCTCCTACATTGTATAGAGGACAATGTGATCAGCTCATTCAATTAACATAAACACAGGTAGTTGGAGTTGATGACACCAGCATCTCCTCACAGGATGTGTCCCAACAGAATGAATCAGTCTTATCAGCAGGGGGCTGCTGGAGGAATCCCCCCTCCCTCTTCAGGGACACAAATCCACAGCAAAGAGTCCTCAACAGAATCAAACAACATACAATATATACATATATACACGACGGAGTCCGATTAGTACAGTTCAGACAGGATTTCCCATTCACCTAACAAAGAGTATTGTTCCATTGAAAATCCAGGGCCCATAATCAAAAGGCAACAGGCTTGCATTCCGTCCTCTCCAACAGCCTCTGTCCCGGCTAGGTCTGTCACATTTCTCCCCTTTCGGCAGGAGACTAACACAGGAGGAGACCCCAGACGGGTTGACTCCGAAGTTAGTCAGTAGTTCCAGTCCTCTACTGCTTGTACCCACACAGTACCCCAAACAAATTGTTCCAAACAGAGTATTAATCACCCAGCCAACCTCTGCCTCTCTCAGAGAACATATCTGCCGCTGGAGAGAGGCCTGGACTGGCCCTTCTCCCTTGAGTCCTTTCTGCCGCTGGAGAGAAGACAGGGGGACTGGGCTCACTCTGTCATGCTGTTGGGGATCTGGGCCGACTGCCCAGCATCCCTGGAGTATACAGGTGGAGACTGAAGTCCCATCCACCTTCACAGGAAATCCATCTCCTGTTAGCTGAGGGCAGAGTCTAGCAGTACTCGGCTCTGTTGCCAGCCCTTCTGCTGGAAACCCCACACCATCTGCTCCAGCTACCTGTTGGGGAGGGAGGCCGACTGCCCCACCTCCCTGGAACTCTGTAGTTGTTGCCGGTGATGGCCAGAGGTTGGTAGCACTCTGCCCGGTTGCCGGTGCTTCAACTGGGGAAGTTCCCTGTAACTCCACAGATACTGCTGTTGGTGCGGGGCAGAGCACAGTGAAGTTTGGCCCCAATATCAACTCTTCTGCTGGAGGCTCATCAGGTTGTAATTCCTCAGCAGAAAAGTCTATTAAATCCCCTACCTCTATAACTGTGTCTGTGGATAGCGGTTCACCATCTTCTGTCCGTGGAACTCAGAAGATGCCATCAGTGCTGAGCAGAGCGCAATGATGTTTGGCCCTAATCCCAACTCTTCTGCTGGGGGCTCACTCGATGGTTCTTCCTCAGCAGAAAAGTCTATCAAATCCCCTGTCTCTGCAACTGGTGTCTGGGGATGGAGGTTCACCATCTCCTGTCCATGGAATCCAGAAGATGCTATCAGTGCTGGGCAGAGGTTAGCAGAGCTCTGCCCTGTTGTCAGCACTTCAGGTTTGGGGATGGCAATCTCCAGATTTTCCACTGCAGATTCTTTGGCATGCTGCTGGACAGGCACATTCCTCCATCCAAGATCATCCCATGCAGAAACAGGATCATCAAGGTCAGTCAGCACTTGCTGCATCCGCCCTAAGACCTCCGCCTCCATAGCTGCGGGGGCAGGTTGGCAAAGCACACTATTGCTCTGCCACATTGCCGACTCTTCAGCCAGGATTTCAGGGTTGTCAGCTGGTATTTCCTGATAGTCCCAGGCAAAGGGAGCCCAGCCCTGGCACTGAGCAATGTCTAGCATCCGTCTGTAGGCGATCTCTAGCTCCCATTCCTGAATGGCCAGAAACTCCAAATCTTCCTGTGCCCAGTGCACTTCCGGAATGTTCAGTAGCCCTTCTCTGAAATCCATGATTTCGTCCAACCGCCACTCCAAATCACTCCCAAAGTTAGAGTCCCCTGTCAGCTTCACATACAACAGTCCCAAGCCGCCGTAGCTTAAGCCTTCCGTTGGGCTGTCATCCGCTATCCAGGGACATGCTTGGGATACATGCCACCGGAGGGCTCTGTAGCTCTCATCCAGCTTTATCTCTGCCCAGACCAGCCTGCTTAATTCAGCTGTCTGCTTCTTGTGTGGTTTTTCTCCCAAAAACCGCACCCGCAGTCCGTACTGCGACCAGTACCTTTCCTCGATGGAGGGGAGAACTTTTCCCTGGTGTCGCTGCTTACGGGCTAGCGCTTCCTTCCAGAGTTTGCAGCGAATAGAATCACACCATCCCAGCAGGACCTGCTCTGACACTGGTCCTCTGTGCTGTATCTGCATCTCTCGCAACCTCCTTCTGAATTCCTCATCCATGGCGGCTGGTATCTGTACCTCTCCTCTCCTGCTATCTGGACCTTGGATCCGGATGGAAGTTTGGATGTCCCAGACTGCAGGAAGCTTTCCCGCTGCTTGCCACCAATGTCACGGAACGTCCCACACTCCACTTGAGTGCTTCCGTCATATACCACTTCCTCCCAGTCTGTATACAGATATCAGATATTCCAACCTCTCTGAGCACAAAACAAGGCGACACTTGCTTGTTGCTACCATGAACTGTTTATTTAGAATCAAAGTTACAAGACTTTATATGCCGTTGGAACCTCCTCTAACAATACAACTGTAACCTAATTAACATAATTAACATGAGCTAAATAACTAAAAAATTTACCCAGACCAGATGACAGACTTGTGGGCACCGAGCTTCACACAGTAGTATAAACACAATAGCTGCAGCTCCAAAAGGAGTCGTCCCGTCTCCTACATTGTATAGAGGACAATGTGATCAGCTCATTCAATTAACATAAACACAGGTAGTTGGAGTTGATGACACCAGCATCTCCTCACAGGATGTGTCCCAACAGAATGAATCAGTCTTATCAGCAGGGGGCTGCTGGAGGAATCCCCCCTCCCTCTTCAGGGACACAAATCCACAGCAAAGAGTCCCCAACAGAATCAAACAACATACAATATATACATATATACACGACGGAGTCCGATTAGTACAGTTCAGACAGGATTTCTCATTCACCTCACAAAGAGTATTGTTCCATTGAAAATCCAGGGCCCATAATCAAAAGGCAACAGGCTTGCATTCAGTCCTCTCCAACAGCCTCTGTCCCGGCTAGGTCTGTCACAGCCGGGTTCAGTAGCAGGCGGGCAGCGAGGTACCAAGTCATCAGGCAGGAGCAGGGTCAAATAGGAGGCCGGGATCAGGAACCGATAACCAGAAGAATAGGAGAGTCCAACAGCTAGGTCAGTGTAAGCCAAGGTTCAGCAACAGGTATCAGGCAGGTAGCAACAACAGGATACGGGTACAGGAACAGCTGAAGATCTGTCAGCAACCATCATAAGTCAGTGTGCCCCTTAAATAGGCCGTCTGGCGCCAAAGGGCAGCGTGGATGCGCATCTGCGAGCACATGCACTGCTCTGCGCGCGCGCATTGGCGCATCTGCGATCGGCAGAATTCTGTATGCGCGCGTGTGCGCCCGGAGCGCAATGGCAGTTCTCTTACAGTTTATAATAAGTTTATCTTGGTTTCATCAGACCACAGGACATTGTTACAGTAAGGCATGTCCTTAGTGTGCTTGTCTTCAGCAAACTGTATGTGGGCTATGTGCATCATCCTTAGAAGAGGCTTCCTTCAGGGAGGACAGACATGCAGACCAATTTGATGCAGTATGCGGCGTATGGTCTGAGCACTGGCAGGATAATCCCCCACCCCTTCATCCTCTGCAGCAATGCTGGCAGCACTCATACGTCAAGTACAGTTAAATCACACTTGTTTAATAATAAAAGTAAAAAGAAAAAACTCAGTCAAAATATAGCCAAAGTTCAATAACCGGAACAGATAGTCAGCCAAACCAGAAGTCAGGGATCAATGTAGTGGAACAGCAAGCAGGATCTGGAGCCAAAAGGGATGTCAGCAAAGCCAGTCTTTTAACAGGAACGCAGGAGATAGTTTCTTGTGATGTGACCGAGGCGAAGGCAGAGCTCCTCTAGACTGGACAGCCTAAGTAGGCAGGACTGACGAGCAGGATCATCAACAGCTGAGTAACTGTGGAGAGAGATGGGAGCTGGCAATTAGCCAACAGCTGAGCGGCCAGCTCGGAGAAGGAAGGGCTTAGCCCAGCCCTGGCACTGAGTGCTAACCCCCCACCCCTTCAACCTCTGCAGCAATGCAGGCAGCACTCATATGTCTGTTTCCCAAAGACAACATCTGGATATGATGCTGAGCACGTGCACTCAACTTCTTTGGTCGACCATGGTGAGGCCTGTTCTAAGTGGAACCTGTTCTGTTAAACCGCTGTATGGTCTTGCCAATCTTCTTATAGGTTAGGCCATCTTTATGTAGAGCAACAATTCTTTTTTCAGATCCTCAGAGATCTTTGCCATGAGGTGCCATGTTGAACTTCCAGTGATCAGTATGAGAGAGTGAGAGTGATAACACCTTGTAACACTAATTAGTCACATGACACCTGGGAGGGAAAATGGCTAATTGGGCCCAATTTGGACATTTTCACTTAGAGGTGTACTCACTTTTGTTACCAGCGGTTTAGACATTAATGACTGTGTGTTGAGTTATTTTGAGGGGACAGCAAATTTACACTGTTATACAAGCTGTACACTCACTACTTAACATTGTAGCAAAGTGTAATTTCTTCAGTGTTGTCACATAAAAAGATACAATAATATATTTAGAAAAATGTATCTCACTTTTGTGAGATACTGTAATATATATATATATATATATATATATATATATATATATATATATATATATATACACACACACGCACACATTTTTTTTCCTTTTATTGGTTGAACTAGATGGACCTGTGTCTTTTTTCTGCTAGACTAAATATGCAAAACCTTCCAACTACTTCAGATATTACTAGTATTTTGATGTCACCACCAGACACTATCGTACTGTAGTAGCCCATGTGCACAGTTTAGGATATATTTAGTATATGCGCTGCTGCCGTCATTGGTGCATGTGCACTAAAGAAGCGGGTCGCTGGTGCCGTTTCTTCAGGATTCGTGCTGTGACCTGTGGCTCCTGCGCTTCGCTGGAGTGACATCATCGTGGGTTTCGGCCAGTCACAGCACAGGAGCTACGAACATGTTCTGGTGGAAGATGTCCGCCATGTACTCGGAGTGCCGACACTGATTCAGGGCATCATTCTGAGGTAAGTATTTCATAATGAGCTAGTAAGTTCATAATGCATACTAGCTCATTATGAACTAGTAATTTCATAATGCATACTAGCTCATTAATGCCTTGCAGGTTTTTTTTTTTTTTAACAACTTCTTTAAGCTTCATTATGAATATGAAAAATCACTTGAATTGGTGATAGTTAGTAGTAGTTAGTTATATGGGTGCTGATTTAGTCTTATTATTAAGTTATTTGAATTAAAGTATTTTAATTCAAGTTCAATCTTGTTTATTATGATATCCTAAGCATTCCCATAAAAATATTTCCAGGAGTTTGGGACATCTGTCCATTTTTGAATGCACCACTCCACATCACCTGCTATGACCTACCCTTCAGCTTGTCCAATGGGTGTTAGCAGTGCTGTCATAGGTAGCAGGAGGCTGCTGACTTAGTTAGAGGCTTTAGGAACAGCTAAAATGAAGAAGAATGATGAGAGGAGCATTGCAGATGTGTAGGGTAGAGCAGGAACAAAGATCCTAGCAGCATGAACAAACAGGGAATACTGTATTGCCAGCTGATGAGAAATGACTCTTATTGGAGTGCCCAAGTGCCTGGTCTTCTGCAGAGTTGTTGAAGTTACAAATAGACTTCTGTGGCAGGACAATTCCTAGTATGCAACCCCTAGGGTTGCATATGTGGATTAACCAAGACAAACGACAGGAACAAATTGTCATCACCCAACAGACAGACAGGAACAGACCGAATTGCAACCAGGAACAACAGGATACACATACAAACAGAGAGGATGAAAGAAAGAATCCCATTTTGAATGAGATGAAATAGAGTACTCAAGTGCCAAGTAATAATCTGTATGTATGGCCACTTAGTACTACTGTACTGTGGCCTCTCCCTTTACCTTTACCCCTATTGTATATGCCTCTGTTAAACCTTAGCACTACCTGCACCTAGAAATACCAGTGGAGGCCAGACTGACCTCTCTTACTTAGTTAGTAAGGTTGAATAAAGACACCAGTCCATCCAGTTCAACCTGAGTGAGTGTGGGTGCGTGTCTACAATCATCCCTATTTTTATCTAAGGTACCCATATAGCACAGCCAATTCACGCAGCACTCCGCACATACATCATACACCCACATCGGTCCCTACCCTCAAGGAGCCCACAATCCAAGGTCCCCAACTCACATTCATATACTAGGGCCAATTTTGAACAGAAGCCAATTAACCTACCAGGATGTCTATGGAGTGTGGGAGGAAACCAGAGTACCCGGAGGAAACCCACGCAGGAACAGGGAGAACATGCAAACTCCAGGCAGGTAGTGTTTGGGATTCGAACCAGGGACCCTTTTTACTGCTAGGCGAGAGTGCTCACCACTACACCACTGTGCTGCCCTAAATACCTTGCAATACATTCCAATACCTATATCGCATACCTCCCAACTTTTGGGAAGGGAGAGAACTTGTGCTAGAATATGGGGTCAAAGGGGGGTTAGATATATGCTGGGGGGATCTGGGAGGAGAGAGGAGAGAGGACTTATCCTAGAAGATGGGGTAGGGGAGTCAGATATGGCCTGGGGGGCTTTTTAAGAGGGGAGAGAACTTATGCTAGAAAGTGAGGTGGAGGGGTCAGATATGTGCTGCGGGTGCTTTGGGAGGGGAGTGGAATTTTGCTAGAAAGTGGGGAGGAGTAGATATGTGTGAGGGGTGCTTTGGAAGGGGAGGATGAAGTGGGTGTGGCCGAGCAAATTTTCTACTACAGAATATTAGAGATTTTTACAAATATCACACTCCCATGCCCACAACCCTTTATTGCATGTTAAATTACACTAGAAAGCCTGTCTTTACTATAAGGCTGGTCATAGTAATGTAAGAGATATATACTTTTTCAATAAATTACTACAACAATAAATTACTGCAGCCAGCGGAGGGTCCTAGGGGAAAACTGAGCACCCCTGCATCCCTGGGTGCAGTGGAATAATACACGGCGTACACATCGTTGATATTACTGTGTGAAAGTCAAGTTTCTTATGTGGAATAAAAAATTAATATATCTAATGTAATTAGTTTATCCATTTGTACTAAACAAAAAACTGTAATTTGAGAACTCAGATACGACATATGATAATACTAATTCTTTGCATCAAAATATGGTACTTCCTATTTTATACTGATAAAATGTGGAGTCCCTGTTCTTCGTTGGTGGCTATTTCTATTTTGTCTCTTTTTCTGAAAAAAATCCCCCCAAAATTTTCTGAGAACAAAAAAAGATAGGATGAAAAAGATGATAAAGACAATACAGGTCAGATCAGATTAATCAAGTGAGAAGGGCCTAGATTGAATGGAGAAAGAGTTAGAGGAGCTAGTTATAGTGTTGACTAAAGCAGACTGATCCACCAGCACTTGCTGGTGAAGGCAAGGCCCCTAAATAGTTGAAAACACAATATAGATTATAAAGAGAATAAGACAGACACACCAGGCTTGGCATGTTAAAAGGAAACACATATCAGACAGAGAATATGAACAGTTTATTTTTGCAATAACACAGATTTTAAGATGTCAAGGGTGCATTGACTCCTGGGGTACCACTATAAAGCCCAATTTTGACAAGCAATGATCAATTGTTTCCCTAGGATACACAAGAAAGATGTAGGCGCATAAAGAATGGCATGTAAACATAACATTGGAGGTGGGATTTAGACATAGATGTGCAGAACGGAAACATTTGTTTCATTTCGATACGCATATTTGCATAAATTCGTTTAGTTAAATTTATTTCATTGGTTTTCGGAATTAGTTTTGTTTATCAAATTTCATTTGAATTTGCATGAAATTCCATTCAAATTGCATTTGAATGGAATTCCATTCTAAATCAAATTTATTCTATTTGAAATTCAAATAGATATTTTATAGATGGAAGATGCTTATATTCTTTCTATTCCATTCTATTCTATTATTATTTTAAATTCTATTATTTTCTATTATATGCTATTCTTTTCAAATTTATTCTATTCGAAATTCGCATTTTGGAAAACAGTTATATTCTTTCTATTCTATTGTTTATTCTATTCTATTATTTTATTTTCAATTCTAATCTATTCAAATTCAAATTTATTCTATTAAAAACAATGTTTTTATTTAATTAATCTCGGAAAATTATTAAATTCTTTCTATTCTATAGTTTTTATATTCTAATCTAGTTTTGTGTATTATTTTATTTTCTATTCTAACATATTTTTTCCTATTCTATTCCAATTCTAATTTATTCTATTCGAATTTTGGGAAATGCTTATATTCTTTCTATTCTATTATTTATTTATTTTTTTGCATTCTATTATTTTCTATTGTATTCTATTTGAAATTTGAATTTCAGAAGATAATATTCTTAGGTTATAGTCTTTCTATTTTTGTTCTGTTTTACTCTATTCTTTTCTATTCTATTCTATCCCTCAATTTTCTATTCTATTTTTTCCTAATCTTTTATTTTGTATTCTGTTCTGTTTTACTCTATTATAATCTATTCTATTATCTTCTATTCTATTATATTCTATTTTATTCTCTTTGTAAATTCAAATTTGTTTTTAAAACTATTTGAATTCGAAAACTATTCAAATTTCATCTGAAATTTTGTTTTGTTATTTATTTATTTTTTTTTAATTCATTACTATCCAAATACATCCGAATAACGAATTTGGAACGAAACTAACTCTTATATTTGTGGAGCTGAGCCACAGAAATTAGGATACATTTCAGAAGGTTTTTTCTATAAAAAGATCCAAATGTATCTAGCTATGTAGCTATGTAGGTATGTTAGAATTGTAATTACCACTAGGCATTTATGGGCAAGTACTTTAGGTTTAGGTTAATTTGCAATGACCTTTTTATGTTGTGTAGTCCATTTGGACAACTTTGGGCAAATCCAGTAGTAGAAATATAATTAATGAGGCTGCTATGGGTGACTAGAAGTCACAAGATAAGAAAAGAAGCTTTACAGACCATGTATAGCAACTGGCCCATGAGGTGCAATGTATGTGGAGAACCATGATTTTTATTGAGTGAAGCACAGTACAATGATCAGAACAGAACACCTAGATGCCTTTAAAGTTAGATCACTTAATCATTAGACATTATGAATAAGTTACAATAAGCATTGTGCTTATTTAATGAACCTCCTGGTTCTCAATATGTACGTCATGGAACCAGTTTCACAGCTTGGCAAGGCTGTGGAGTTGGGGAAAGCTGTGGAGAGTTGCTGCAAGGATTGTGATATCCAAAGGAGTTAGAGTTTTACAACAATGATATTGCAATATGGGTAGTGACAAAAGGGGGAGCGCAAAAGTGTGCTATCTACTAATGCCTACTATGAGGGTTTAGCTCAGCAACGGGTGTGTGTGACCCCCCCCTGGATGAGTTTACTACATCAAAGTAGGCACAGCAAACATCATTGCCGGTGAAAAGACAAAAGTGCGGTTTATTTACACTATATACCATGGAAAAATAACAGCAAAAGAAAGAAACAAGAAAATAAATCCTTGCCAACTTGGCCACTTACTACACATGCAGGTTTCCTATCTGTCATCTAGGTGCAGATTTGTGCTGCCCCCAGTAGGGATGGGCGAATGATACGGCCCGAGCTTAAGTTCGGGCCGAACTTTGGTTGTTTTGATGTTCTGCGAACACCAAACAATACGAGGTGTTTGGGGCAAATTCGAAAGCCGCCAGAACACCGTTAAAGTCTATGGGACACTGACATGAAAAATTAAATGTTCATTTTAAAGGCTTATATGCATGTTATTGTCATAAAAAAGTTTTTGGGAACTCGGGTCCTGCCCCAGGGGGCATGTATCAATTACATTTTTTTGTTTAAAACGGCCATTTTTTTTGGATTTTTTTAATGCTTAACCACTTGCCGACCGCCTCATGCAGATATACTGCAGCAGAATGGCACGGGCAGGCAGAGTAATGTATGGGTACGTTACTCCCCTCCCGCGGGCGGGGGGGCACGATCGCGCCCCCCCGGTGCCCAAGGCGGTCGGTATCGTTCCAGGAGTGATCTGTCCTGAGGGGGAGGCCACTGATTCATGGCCTCTCCCTCACGATTGCTCCTGGGAAATGAGAAGCTTCCTCTGCTTCTGTAATGTAAACAGAAGCAGAGGAAGTGATGTCATCTCTCCTCGTAGAGCCTTTTCTTTCCGGCTTCCGAAGAGAGAAGACATCTACTGTATGTTATAAGTGTTAGGGTAGTTAGTGGTAGGCCCCTTTAGGTCTAGGGTACCCCCTAACCCCCCTAATACAGGGATTAACCCATTGATCACCCCCCAGTTAACCCTTTCACCCCCTGTCGTCAGTGTCACCAAGCAATCTTTTTTCTGATTGCCCCCTAGTTAACCCTTTCACCAGGGATCACCGTATAAGTGTTACGGATGACGCTGGTTAGTTAGTTTGTTTTTTATAGCCGCTGTTTATTACCCAATAAAGGTTTAATCCCCAGATCATCCAGCGGGTGATATCAGTTGGGTTTTAGGGTTAGTTAGGGTCTGCATCGCCCCAGGGAGCGTCAGATTAGTGCCAGTATTCTAATGGTGGGCATACCCACTGATCAATCTCTTTTTTTGTTCAGCCCACAGGCTGCATGAAAAAAAAATTACAATATATGCCCAACAAGGACCAGCAACGTACTGGTATGTTGCTGGACTTTGAGTGGTTATACCAAAATGATGCCTGTGGGTTTAGGTATTATCTTGGTATCATTCTTTTAAGCCAGCGGTCAGCTTTCATGTAAAAGCAATCCTAGCGGCTAATTAGCCTCTAGACTGCTATTAAAAGCTGTGGGAGGGAATGTCCCCCCCCCCACCGTCTCCCATGGTTTTCTCTGGCACTCCTGTCCCAACAGGGAACCTGAGAATGCAGCCGGTGGTTCTGCCAGCTGACCATAGAGCTGATCAGAGATCAGAATGGCTCCAATCATTTCTATGGCCTAAGAAACCGGAAGTTACGAGTATTTCATGACTTAGATTTCGATGGATGTAAACGGCGCCATGAGGAAATTAGGAAAGCATTTTATCACACCTTGGTTCGGTCAGATGCTTTGAGGGCAGAGGACAGATCTAGGGTCTAATAGACCCCAATTTTTTCAAAAAAGAGTACCTGTCACTACCTATTGCTATCATAGGGGATATTTGCATTCCCTGAGATAACAATAAAAATGATAAAAAAAAAATATATATATTAAAGGGACAGTTTAAAAATAAGATAAAAAAGGCGCAAAGGCGAACGCAAGCATCAGTCTGGCATCAAATGTAAACAGCAATTGCACCATGCATGTGAGAAATCACCGCGAAGGTCAGATCGAGGGCAGTAATTTTAGCAGTAGACCTCCTCTGTAAATCTAAAGTGGTAACCTGTAAAGGCTTTTAAAAATGTATGTAGTTTGTCGCCACTACACGTTTGTGCAATTTTAAAGCATGTCGTGTTTGGTATCCATGTACTCGGCCTAAGATCATCTTTTTTTATTTCATCAAACATTTGAGCAATATAGTGTGTTTTAGTGCATTAAAATTTAAAAAAGTGTGCTTTTTCCCAAAAAAAGCATTTGAAAAATCGCTGCGCAAATACTGTGTGAAAAAAAAAATGAAACACCCACCATTTTAATCTGTATTGCCTTTGCGTTAAAAAAAAATATATAATGTTTGGCGGTTCAAAGTAATTTTCTTGCAAAAAATTTTTCCAGTAAACAAAAAGTGTCAGAAAGGGCTTTGTCTTCAAGTGGTTAGAAGAGTAGGTGATGTGTGACATAAGCTATTTGCTGAGAGGTATTGTGAGTATTTTGCAGACCTCGATTTTTGTCACAAAGTTTTGAAAAAAAAAAAATTTTTTTTCTTTACTTTCTTCATTTTCAAAAACAAATGAGAGCTGCAAAATACTCACCATGCCTCTCAGCAAATAGCTTGGGGTGTCTACTTTCCAAAATGGGGTAATTTGGTTTTTTTTTGCCATCTTGGCATTTTATGGCCTTCAAAACTGTGATAGGTAGTGAGGAGTGAAATCAAAAATGTATGACCTTAGAAATCCTGAAGGTGGTGCTTGGATTTCGGGGTCCCGTACGCGGCTAGGCTCCCAAAAAATCCCACACATGTGGTATCCCCGTCTCAGGAGAAGCAGCAAAATGTATTTTGGGGTGCAATTCCACATATAACCATGGCATGTGTGAGCAATATATCATTTAGTGACAACTTTTTGTAAAAATTTTTTTTTGTCAATATTCAATCAATCAATATTCAAAATCGCAGAGGCAATCAAATACCATCAAAAGAAAGCTCTATTTGTGTGGAAAAAAGGATGCAAATTTAGTTTGGGTACAACATTGCATGACCGCGCAATTACCAGTTAAAGCAGCGCAGTGCCAAATTGTAAAAAGTCCTCTGGTCTTTAGGCAGCCAAAAGGTCTGGGGCTTAAGTGGTTAAAGTGAAACAATAAAAGTGAAATATTCCTTTAAATATTGCACCTGGGGGGTGTCTATAGTATGCCTGTAAAGTGGCGCATTTTTCCTGTGTTTAGAACAGTACCACAGCAAAATGATATTTCTAAAGGAAAAATTGTCATTTAAAACTGATCACGGCTGTAATTACTTGTCGGGTCTCAGCAATATAGATAAAACTCTTGGAAAAAAAGAACATAGGATCCCCCAGTCCATTACCAGGCCCTTTGGGTCAGGTATGAATATTAAGGGGAACCCCAAACCAAAATTAAAAAAAATTGTGTGGGGGTCCCCCTAAAATCCATACCAGGCCCTTTGGGTCTGATATGGTAATTAAGGGGAACCCTGCACCAAAATTTTAAAAATGGCGTAGTGGTCCCCCCCAAAATCCTTACCAGACCCTTATCCAAGCACGCAATCTGGCAGGCCGCAGGAAAAGAGGGGGGGACGAGAGATCGCCCCCCCTCCTGAACCGTACCAGGCCACATGCCCTCAACATGGGGAGGGTGCTTTGGGGTAGCCAAAAAAATGTTTGCATTGATACATGCCCCAGGTCCCCAAACACTTTTTATGACAATAACTTACATATAAGCCTTTAAAATGAGCACTTTTGATTATTCATATTTGTGTCCCATAGACTTTAACGGTGTTCGTGTGTTCTACCAAATTTTTTGTCTGTTCGCATGTTCTGCTGTGAACCAAACAGGAGGGTGTTCAGCTCATTCCTATCCCCCAGCACCTATCTCCCTGTTTTAGGCTACTTTCACACCGGGGCGGGCGGGCGCCGGCGGTGCTATTTTTAGCGCCGCTTTACCGTCATTTTAGCAGTGCTATTCGGCCGCTAGCGGGGTGGTTTTAACCCCCACTAGCAGCCAAAAAGGGTTAAAACCACCCACAAAGTGTTGCCGCAGCGGCGCTTTTCCGGCGGTTTGGCGGTGCTGCCCCATTGTTTCCAATGGGCAGGGGTGCTTTAGGAGAGGTGTATACACCACTCCTACAGTGCTCCAAAGATGCGGCTTGCAGGACTTTTTTGACCATTCTGCAAGCACACCACTCCAGTGTGAAAGCCCTCGGGCTTTCACACTAGAGAGACAGGTAAGGCTCTTTACAGACTTGTCTTTACACAGACACAGAACTGGTTCCATTATGGAGCAACTCCCTAAGCAGGCTGGGAACTTTTGTAGAGGCCCTAATGAGCCAGCTTGCTTCAGCTGGGCTCATTACCTCATTACCGAAGGACTCTCAGTATTTCCCCTTGTGGAATAAATCCACATAGAGCCTGAATCTAGGACACACATACCTGCCATCCTGGATGCAACCAGGCAATTTTACCTGCCTGCTGTCAGATACCCCCACTCTTGTTTCAACGTTGGGATTGAAACACCAGTAGTCAGGCACGCATGAACCCCGGATAAATCATCCACATTCCCCATCTGAACCCCAGGGTGATGCTTTACAGTAAAGTGGACTTCTTGCAGGGCCAGGAACCACCTATTTACCCTTCTACTGGTCTCCTTATTTTGAGCCATCCACTTTAACAAAGCGTAATCAGTAACCAGGTCAAAATGTCTACCTAGCAGATAGTATTGAAGGGAATATAAAGCCCACTTCACAGCTAAAAACCCCTTCTCTATAGTGGCGTAATTCACCTTGTGGGATTTAATTTTTCTTTTGAGATAAATGACTGGGTGCTCTTCCCCCTTCCAGATCCCGGATAACACTGCTGCTAACCCAACATCTGATGCATCATTTTGTACAATGAAGTCCTTAGAGAAGTCAGGTGAGTACAGCACTGGCTGGCTACATAGGGCTTTTTTTTAAAGACTGGAATGCTGCTTCAGCCTCCAGGGTCCATTTAACCATGACAGACTCTTTCCCTTTTGTCAGGTTGGTTAAGGGCACAGTCTGAGAAGCAAAATGGGGAATGAATCGCTGATAATAGCCAGCAATTCCTAGAAATGCTGGTACCTGCTTCTTGCCATTTGGTTGCGGCCAACTCTGTATGGCCTCAACTTTGCAGACTTGGGGTTTTATCACTCCCCTCCCAATAGTGTACCCAAGAAATCTGGCCCCTTCCTGTTCAATGGTACACTTCTTTGGATTGGCCATAAACCCTGCTTCCCGTATAGGGTCTAAGACTGCTTGCACTTTTGGCAGATGTGAGGCCCAATCTGTGCTATGGATAATCACATCGTCCAGGTAAGCTGCGGGATACTTCTGATGGGGCCACAGAATCTTATCCATTTTCCAAAGGAAGGTTGCTGGCGCATTCTGTAGCCCAAACGGCATACTTCTATACTGGAATGCCTCATCTGGGGTTACAAATGCAGTTTCTCTTTTGCTGACTGGGCTAGGGGAATCTGCCAATACCCCTTAGTTAGATCGAGTGTTGTCAATTCATGTATACGGAGCATGGGGTACGTGTTACATTTTGTAACTTAATTCAACTGTTGAAAATCATTCCAAAATTGCCAGCTCTCATCCGGTTTGGGCACTAACACTATTGGCCTCCTCTATAAAACACCCAATTCAAGCATTCTTTGTACTTCTCCACGTATTGCCTCCCGTCGGGCCTCCGGCATTTGATAGGGTTTTAGTTGTACCCTTTCGCCTGGTGGGGTGATAATGTCATACTCTACCCCAGATGTTTGGCCTGGTAGCTCAAAAAAAAAGCCTCTTTGTTGCGGACCACAAATTCTTTACCTCCTGTTGTTGGGGGTTCGATAAGGTGACTGCTATTCCAACCTCAGGAACCAAGCAATCAGACTGAGCCGGTGACAACACAGTCTCTGAGACTAGGGAGTCTCTACCCCTCCAGGCTTTCAACAGATTAATGTGATATATCTGTTCTTGCTTTCGCCTTCCTGGTTGTCTGACCCTGTTCACCTCACTCACTTTTTCAATTATCTTGTATGGGCGCTGTCATTTGGCCAGGAATCCGTAGGGATTAATATGAGTACCCTGTTCCCCAGGAGAAAGGTACGGGTCTGGGCCCCCCGATTGTATACCCTCTGCTGTGCTAACTGCACTTGGGCCAATTACAATTAACATTACTCAAGCAATTCTATCTTGCATCTGGGCAACATGCTCAATCACACACCTGTGGGGAGAACTCTCACTTTACCAAGTTTATTTGGTCATGTCCAACAGCCCTCTTGGGTGTCTCCCAAAGAGTAACGTGAAGAGTAAAAAAAACTTTCAACCAACCCGTCTGTTTTGGGGTGATACACAGAAGCCTGCAACTGTGTCAATTTGAAAAACTTGCATAGCTCTTTCATAACCCGGGAATTAAAGGGTGTAACTTGGTCTGTAAGCAGTTCCTTACAAATCCCCAAGCAGCTAAAAACAAGAAATTGCTCTTTGGCTATCATCTTGGCCGAGGTATTACGGAGAGGGATCGCTTCTAGATAGCGGGTGGCATAGTCCAATATAACCAAAATGTACTGATGCCCCCTAGTGGACTTCATTATCAGACCTACAGTATCTCACAAAAGTGAGTACACCCCTCACATTTTTTTAAATATTTTATTATATCTTTTCATGTGACAACACTGAAGAAATTACACTTTGCTACAATGTAAAGTAGTGAGTGTACAACTTGTATAATAGTGTAAATTTGCTGTCCCCTCAAAATAACTCAACACACAGCCATTAACCACTTGCTGACCGCCGCACGACAATGTACATCGGCAGAATGGCACGGGCAGGCATAAGGGCTTACCTGTACGTCCCTGCCTGCCCGCGGGCGGGGGGTCCGATCGGAACCCCCCTGGTGCCTGCGGCGGTCGGCTTTGTTACAGGAGTGATCCGTGCTGAGGGGGAAGCCATCTATTCGTGGCCACCCCCTCGCGATCGCTCCTGACGAATGAAATGCTTCCTCTGCCTCTGTAATGTAAACAGCGGCAGAGGAAGTGAAGCCTTTTCGTTCCGGCTTCTGAGGAGAGAAGGCATCAAGTAAGTGCACCAAACACTACACTTACAGTAGAACACTCTAGGCACACATTTCACCCCCCAATCACCCCCTGCACCCTATGTCACAGTGACACCAATAGCAGTTTTTTGTTTTTTTTTCTGATTATTGCATTGGTGTCATTTGTGACAGTTATAAGTGGTAGGGCAGTTAGTGTTAGGCCCCTTTAGGTCTAGGGTAACCCCCTAATAAAGGTTTAACCCTGTGATCACCCCCCGTCGCCAGTTTTTCTGATCGCTGTATTAGTGTCACAGGTGACGCTAGTTAGGGAGGTAAGTATTTAGGTTCGCCATCAGCTTTTTATAGCGTCAGCTACCCCCATATACTACCTAATAAAGGTTTTAACCCCCTGATTGCCCCCTAGTTAACCCTTTCACCAGTGATCACCGTATAACTGTTACGGGTGATGCTGATTAGTTAGTTTGTTTTTTATAGTTTCAGGGCACCTGCCATTTATTACCTAATAAAAGTTTAACCCCCTGATCGCCCAGCGGTGATATAAGTTAAGTTTAAGGGTCAAATAGGGTCTGCGTCGCCCCAGGCAGCGTCAGATTAGTGCCAGTACCGCTATCACCCACGCACGCAGCATACGCCTCCCTTAGTGGAATAGTATCTGAACAGATCAATAGGGATGAGCCAAACACCCCCCTGTTCGGTTTGCACCAGAACATGCGAACAGGAAAAAAGTTCGCTCGAACACGCGAACACCGTTAAAGTCTATGGGACACGAACATGAATAATCAAAAGTGCTAATTTTAAAGGCTTGTATGCAAGTTATTGTCATAAAAAGTGTTTGGGGACCCGGGTCCTGCCCCAGAGGACATGGATCAATGCAAAAAAAAGTTTTAAAAATGGCCGTTTTTTCAGGAGCAGTGAAAAACTGTCAAAAATGTTAAACATGACAAGAGACAGTTTTTGACAATTCCTTTATTTAAATGCTTCTTCTTTCTTCTATCTTCCTTCATCTTCTTCTGGTTCTTCTGGCTCTTCTGGTTCTTCCTCCGGCGTTCTCGTCCAGCATCTCCTCCGCGGCGTCTTCTATCTTCTTCTCCTCGGGCCGCTCCGCACCCATGGCATGGGGGGAGGCTCCCGCTGTTCTCTTCATCTTCTTCTTCATCCTCTTCTCTTCTTCCTTCTTCTCTTCTTCATTTTCTTCTCCGGGCCGCTCCGCATCCATGCTGGCATGGAGGGAGGCTCCCGCCGTGTGACGGCATCTCCTCGTCTGACGGTTCTTAAATAACGGGGGCTGGGCCACCCGGTGACCCCGCCCCCTCTGACGCACGGTGACTTGACAGGACTTCCCTGTGACATCACGGGGAATGCCACAGGGAAGTCCTGTCATGTCCCGTGCGTCAGAGGGGGCGGGGTCACCGGGTGGCCCAGCCCCCGTTATTTAAGAACCGTCAGACGAGGAGATGCCGTCACACGGCGGGAGCCTCCCTCCATGCCAGCATGGATGCGGAGCGGCCCGGAGAAGAAAATGAAGAAGAGAAGAAGGAAGAAGAGAAGAGGATGAAGAAGAAGATGAAGAGAAGAGCGGGAGCCTCCCCCCATGCCATGGGTGCGGAGCGGCCCGAGGAGAAGAAGATAGAAGACGCCGCGGAGGAGATGCTGGACGAGAACGCCGGAGGAAGAACCAGAAGAGCCAGAAGAACCAGAAGAAGATGAAGGAAGATAGAAGAAAGAAGAAGCATTTAAATAAAGGAATTGTCAAAAACTGTCTCTTGTCATGTTTAACATTTTTGACAGTTTTTTAGTGAAATGGTAGGGGTAAGTACTCCCTTACCATTTCACACGGGGGGGGGTGGGATCTGGGGGTTCCCTTGTTAAAGGGGGCTTCCAGATTCCGATAAGCCCCCCGCCCGCAGACCCCCACAACCACCGGCCAGGGTTGTGGGGATGAGGCCCTTGTCCTCATCAACATGGGGACAAGGTGTTTTGGGGGGCTACCCCAAAGCACCCTCCCAATGTTGAGGGCATGTGGCCTGGTACGGTTCAGGAGGGGGGGCGCACTCTCGTCCCCCCTCTTTTCCTGCGGCCTGCCAGGTTTCGTGCTCGGATAAGGGTCTGGTATGGATTTTTGGGGGGACCCCACGCCGTTTTTTTTTTTTTTTTGGCGCGGGGTTCCCCTTAAAATCCATACCAGACCTGAAGGGTCTTGTACGGAATTTAGGGGGACTCGCACGTCATTTTTTTTTTTAATTTTGGTTCGGGGTTTCCCTGTGTTGAATTCCCATGCCGTTTTTATCAATGAACTTCTATGTGTATTGTCGGCAATGCAATAGCCGCGGATAGTTTTGAATGTAATTTTTCCTTTGAAATGTCATTTTGCTGTCAGACTGTACAAAATTTAAAGGGATATTACACTTTTATTGTTTGACTTTAAGCATTATTAAAATCACTGCTCCTGAAAAAACGGCCGTTTTTAAAACTTTTTTTTGCATTGATCCATGTCCCCTGGGGCAGGACCCGGGTCCCCAAACACTTTTTATGACAATAACTTGCATATAAGCCTTTAAAATTAGCACTTTTGATTTCTCCCATAGACTTTTAAAGGGTGTTCTGCGGCATTCGAATTTGCCGCGAACACCCCAAATTGTTCGCTGTTCGGCAAACTTGCGAACAGCCAATGTTTGAGTCGAACATGAGTTCGACTCGAACTCGAAGCTCATCCCTACAGATCAATATCTGATCTGATCAGATCTATACTAGCGTCCCCAGCAGTTTAGGGTTCCCAAAAACGCAATGTTAGTGGGATCAGCCCAGATACCTGCTAGCACCTGTGTTTTGCCCCTCCGCCCAGCCCAGCCCACCCAAGTGCAGTATCGATCGATCACTGTCACTTACAAAACACTAAACACATAACTGCAGCATTCGCAGGGTCAGGCCTGATCCATGCGATCGCCAACAGTTTTTTTGGTAGCGTTTTGATACAGTCGCTAACAGTCTAGGAGCTTTTTTACCTGTGAGTCTCACTAGTGTACCACTAAATTTAGAGCTCAAAATGGCAAATCGAAGGTACACTAGTGAAGAGGCCTACACATTTCTGAGCATGACAGATAGTGAAGAGGAAGTCACTTATCTGTCAGATTCAGGCTCAGAATATGAACCTGTAGACAGCAGGGGCTCCATGACAGATAGCTCTGACGACGGAGTTGTGGTCCCTGCCAAGGTCAGGCGTACCAGACCCCAATCTTCTTCTTCTGCTGTTGAGGTGCAAGAACCGCAGGGCTCTCGTATGGAGCAGAGAAGTACTAGCGCTGCTATTCCTTCTGGTGAACTGGCAAGCACCAGCGGCCTAGTACACCCTGGTCGTACATCCAGCACTGCAGTAACACGTGGTGACGTGGCGAGTCCCATAAGTACAGTTCAAGCTGGTGAGGTGGAAAGCACAAGTAGTGTCCCGCTGCCACCAAGAAGACAAAGACAGGCCCATCGTGCCCATAGTGTCCTTCCTGCAGAATTCGCCAATCCTAATTGGGAACCCACCACTTCTGCAGCACCTGTACTTCCCCCATTCACTGGCCAACCCGGCATTCAGGTGGAAACAGTTGATTTTATGTCACTTGATTTCTATTTGCTGTTTTTCACCGAAGATCTCTATAGATCTATTGTGGACCAAAGCAATTTGTATGTTGGTCAACACATCGCCACTATTTCTCAGTCCTCCCTTGCCAGAGATTGGAGACCAATTATGGTCTCCGAATTTAAGACCTTTCTGGGCCTATCCCTCAACATGGGCATAGTTAAAATGAGTACGTTGTGGTCATATTGGTCCACTGACCCAATGTACCATATGCCCGTGTTCTCTGCTTTCATGGCCAGGGCACGATACGAGCAGATTTTGCGGTTCGTGCACTTCAACAACAATGAACTCTGTCATCCTCGTGGAGACCCTGGATAAGATCGGCTCTACATAATTCGGCCCCTCGTAAACCACTTCAACCAACGTTTTACAGACTTGTTTACTCCCCATCAAGTTGTCTGTGTTGATGAGTCCCTGATTAAGTTTTCTGGCCGCTTGTCATTCAAACAGTACCTTCCCAGCAAGCGTGCCAGATACAGGGTCAAAATGTATAAGCTCTGTGACAGGGCCACAGGCTATACATGTAGTTTTATGGTTTAGGAGGGAAGAGATAGCCACGTAGAGCCCACAAGCTGCCCTTACTACATAGGAAGCGCTGGCAAGATTATGTGGGACTTTGTCACCCTTATTCGGAAAGGGGCACCACTTATATGTGGACAATTATTACACGAGCGTGTCACTTTTTAGTCACCGTTTTGATCATCAGATTGGAGCATGTGGCACTGTGCGATCTAATCGCCGGGGCTTTCCCCAGTGGCTTGTAGATTCCCGTCTTAGGCTGGGGGAGAGAGCCTGCTTGAAGTGTAATAACTTGCTCGCTATGAAGTGGAGAGATAATAAGAATGTTTTCGTTCTTACCTCCCTTCATGCAGATACGACGGTCCAAATTCCTACGGCGACTGGTGTTGTTGAGAAACCCCTCTGTGTCCATGAATATAACCAAAATATAGGAGGGGTGGATCTCAACCACCAGTTGTTGGCGCCATACCTAGTTGCCCGTAAGGCCAGATGCTGGTATAAAAAAGTGTCTGTTTATTTATTTCAATTGGCTTTGATGAACGCTCATGTGCTATACAGAGCTTCAGGATGGACTGGATCCTTCCTTAAATTCCAGGAAGAGATCGTCAGAGCCCTTCTGTTTCCAGACGGTGCTCCACCTCACCACCTCCAACCAAATGCAGTAAGCCGGTTGCATGAGAGGCATTTTCCTTATGTCCTCCCGCGTACCCCTACCCAACGAGCCCCTCAAAGAAAATGTCATGTCTGCAGAAAGTGCAGATATAGGCGTGACACCCGTTATTACTGTCCCTCCTGTCCTGACAATCCTGGTCTTTGCATTGGTGAATGTTTTGAACGCTACCATACACTAGTTGAGTTTTAACATAGGGTAAAGCATTGCACAGACTAGGCACACTTTCACAGGGTATCCCAAGATTCCATCGCATTTTGAGAGACCCGAACCTGGAACGGGTTACAGTTACAAAAGTTAGTTACAAAAAAAGTGTAAAAAAAATAAATAAAATAAAATAAGAAAAACAAAAATAGTTGTTGTTTAATTGTTCTCTCTCTTTCTATTCTCTCTATTGTTCTGCTCTTTTTTACTGTATTCTATTCTGCAATGTTTTATTGTTATCATGTTTTATCCTGTTTGCTTTTCAGGTATGTAATTTTTTTATACTTTACTGTCTACTGTGTTTTCTTGTTAACTGTTTTTTTGTTTTTAGGTACGCCATTCAGCTGCAGCGCGGACTTATTTATCTTGGCAGCAACAGCGTTTGCTCCCACGATACATAAAGCCTTGACTCCAGCGCTGTCGGAGGTGATTTCACCACCACAGTTACATACTTCAGCATACAATATATGCCGAAGCATGGGGGCAGCAGGGGCGGAGAAGCGATTTGCTCCTAACTTTTGCGAGTGGATGCCCCATGCTTCGGCATATATATATTTTAGGCACAGGTTGCGTTTAAAAATGTTTTATTTTTTACTATGTTTGTTTTTGTATTTGCTTTGCAGGTTTGGATAAGTCTTCTGCCCTGTACACACGGTTGGACATTGATCGGACATTCTGACAACAAAATCCATGGATTTTTTCCAACGGATGTTGGCTCAAACTTGTCTTGCATACAGACAGTCACACAAAGTTGTCGGAAAATCCGATCGTTCTGAACGCGGTGACATAAAACACGTACGTCAGGATTATAAATGGGGCAGTAGCCAATAGCTTTCGTTTCTTAATTTATTCTGAGAATGCGTGGCACTTTGTGCATCGGATTTGTGTACACACGATCGGAATTTCTGACAACGGATTTTGTTGTCGGAAAATTTTATAGCAAGCTCTCAAACTTTGTGTGTCAGAAATTCCTATGGAAAATGTGTGATGGAGCCTACACACGGTCAGAATGTCCGACAACGGAGTCCTATCACTCATTTTCCATCGGAAAATCCTATTGTGTGTACAGGGCATTACTGTTATGCCCCGTACACACGGTCGGATTTTCCGATGGAAAATGTCCGATCGGAGTGTGTTGTTGGAAATTCCGACCGTATGTGGGCTCCATCGGACATTTTCCATCGGATTTTCCGACACACAAAGTTTGAGAGCAGGCTATAAAATTTTCCGACAACAAAATCCGATCGCGTCAATTCCGACCGTGTGTGGCCTGTTCCAACGCACAAAGTGCAACGCATGCTCAGAAGAAATTTCAAGACGGAACAGCTCAGTCTGGTAAACTTAGCGTTTGCAATGGATACAGCACTTTCGTCACGCTGCAATGTTAAAAATGGTTTAATTCAGCTCACTCTCTTCTTCTTTATAATGTGAGAAGAATGAAGTAGTTTTGCTGCTCATATTCACAGACTTCTCACAAACTTCTTTCTTCTTTCTACAATTTATCGGGATTCCCTCAATATATTTTGATTTGTCACATCTGACAACATTATTTTTGTGTTGTGTTTTTTTTTTTTTGTTTTAAGGCAGATTTTTTTTTTTTGGTTTGTATTTTTTTCAAGGCTGATCTTTGTTTCATTGTATTTTTAGTTTTACTCCAGAATATTTTTGTGTGTGTTTTGTGTGTCAAGTTACCACAACACCATTGATATCTTATATTATTGAATCTCAAGGAGATTGTTTGGTGTTGGTGTCTCTTGTTAAATTCATATTGTACTTTAGAAATGTACCTGAATCGTCACCAACAAACTGTCCTTTTTGAATGAAAACACACATAGGAGAGTATAATAGAAAAAAAAATCATTTATTAAGGGCTCACAACTAAACAAAGAGGGAGGCAACGCTGGAGAAACAGCAGAAATGGGTGAAGCCATGGACCCCCAGGGCACACATCAACTATTTTCAAGCAAAATTGGTGGCCTGAGGAGTCCTTATCTAAAAGGGAGTGCAGTCTGGTCCAGAAGTCCCAGAGATCCGGAAAGCAGCAGATGACATCTGTGTCCCCAGGTTGTGGTCATACAAGAGACTGCATCTGTTGCTAGACCAGACTGAACCCAGGGCCATCACTCTCTGGTCTTCCTTTCACACTTCCTTCCATGCTGTGGCTCTGGTGGTGGAGTTGTGGCAGGAGGAGGAGGAGGAGGAGGGGGAGGGGCCAACTCACTCAGGTGGGTATTGGGTGTTAGTTCCCCACTCACCCCCTTACTTAGGACTTTATACAGAAGGTGCTCACATATTTTGCGTTGACCCTCCTGCATGCCCTGCAGTTTTGTGGCAGCCATGCAGGCAAAGGCCTCTTCAGAAGAGGGTAAGACTTGGAGGGATGCAGAAGCCTCCTGAATTAGCCTGAGTGCAGAATCCTGCATGTGAGTTGCCTTCCTCGCTCTTTTGTATGGAAGGCGGAGCGGAGGAACCTGCGATTCGGTCAGGCTTCGACTTGTCCCAGGCTTCTCCTGGCTGACACTTAGCCCCGCCTCCTCCTGGCTGCAGCTTAGCCCTGCCTCCTCCTGGCTGCCACATTCCACAGCCTCCTCCTGGCTGAGGTCTTCCTGTGTATGAAAAAGGGACATTGTTTTAGTATTTGTTTCATCAATCACACACAATTTTCACCTCCTGACTGTTGCAAATTGAATGTTAACAAATATAACAGACTATCCTTCTGAGTCCAGAATTTTTCATTCTTGTCCCAATTTTGGGTGCCCACTACTGTCTATTGATATGTAAAACACTTTTTGCAATCAGCAATTAGTGATCAATAATAACATCTAGTAAACATCATTTATTTATTGACCAGAAATCTGTAGAGGAATGCTATACCTGACTCCAGCTGGGCTCCTCCACTTCTTCCTGGCTGGAAGGCCCAGGTTGGACATTGGAAGCCTCAGCTGGGGTGGAAGGAAGAATGGAAGGAAGAGTGGAGAGTGATTCCCTGACTTCAGTGTGGTCTGACAGAAATCGCAGTCTCTCATAGTACCACAGCCTGGGGACATAAACGTCACCTGCTGCAGCTCCTGATCTCTGGGAATCCGTGATAAGTGCTCCTCAGGCCACCAATTTTGTTTTTTAAATAAGAGATGGTTGCTGTGGGGACCACCGGCTTCACCAACTCCAGCAGTTTCTCCAGCGCTGCCTGCCTCTTTTGTTTATTGTTGTAATGCGGATGTCTCACCTGCCACAGACAGGGCAGCTCCCTGTACTTGTCTATGAACAGGGGGAGGAAATTGTGGTCGTTGAAGCCATCCATTTTCTCTGCAAGACACAACACAAGACAAACCCTAAGGTCAGGCCAAACTCTCCTAATCTTGTTACAATATAGGCTTCAATTTCGAAGCAGTATAGGCCCAAGTTTAGATCTTACCTTCGTTATCGCGATCGGCGCCTCC
This sequence comes from Aquarana catesbeiana, assembly GCF_042186555.1. Lineage (NCBI taxonomy): Eukaryota > Metazoa > Chordata > Amphibia > Anura > Ranidae > Aquarana > Aquarana catesbeiana. The sequence continues at coordinate 596,035,717 of NC_133325.1, read as the reverse complement.
GATGCTCCTTCCTCCGCTCACAGATCGTACGTAATACGCACGTGTGTTACGCTTTATACACACTGCGCATGCGTGTAACTCCGCCCGCCCCTGACGTTCTTTATAGTCTATTCCCGCCCCTTTTCGTTCTGTGCAGTGGGGGAAGAGCACATGGCGGACACAACAGGTGCGTGCTAATTACAGCAACGAGGAGGAGGAGGAGGGAAGCCCGGATCTGGAGACGTTCCGATCCAGAAGGAGACGATTTAAGGCCTCAAATATGTCCTTTGGGGAGATGTTGGAGATGGTGGGCATCCTGAAGAAGGCCGACTATGACGGGAAGTATGGACCTTACCCCAACCCCAATGTCAGAAAGGCCAAGATCATGGCGAAAGTGGTCAAAAGTCTTCACCGGAATTTCAAGGTACGTCGATCGAAAGATCAGCTCAGGAAATGGTGGTCAGACCTCAAATTACAAGAACATGAGCAGTACAGAAAGATCCGGAGAGTGCTTCAAAAAAGTAAGTAGTTGTGCTGTGTTCCTATTCTTTTTGGCTTTATTACGTTCATGCTACTCAATGTGCTTTTCTTAAAAGTGTACATTTTAAAATGGCAACTTTCATGTTCATGGGCACATTATTCGTTCGTATCAAACATTTTTCTTTCGGCCTATAAAACACCATTGTTTTGGCCATATGCATTTGGCCACATTTTTTACGCCCTACTTGTATGAAACTAATTTGGTTGTGTAGATGGCTTTGTTACTAGAATGAAATGCCAACTAGATTCTGTGTAAGGAGAGGACACTGAGCATCTGTTTTCACATCTGGACACTGGAGCACTAGTGTGGGACACCAGAACACCATTTTTATTAGGGGGGCCACACAGGTGCTCCAGTGTATAATATAGGGGGGTCTCCATCTGTGAAGCTTGTACCAAACAGGTAAAGTATTGAAGCTTGACAAACAAGAATGAAAATTCTACATCTTGAAACTCTGCCAAAACAGACAATTGTACCCCACTTCCAAGCAACGTTTCCTATTTATAGTTCTGCCATCAAATATCTGTGTGCTAAGTATACCATGTTTTTGTTACATAGGGGAGAAAAGACTCGGAGGACACCTCTCATCCGAGGAGACCAGAGCCCCCCCCTCTGGAAGAAGGGGAAATCCCCCCAACACAAGAAGAGCAGGAGGAAGAAGACGAGGTGGAACTAGTCACCACAACAGGTGAGTGTCTGCGACCACACGCTCAGATAAGAGATGGATGCCGGCATATTTTTTATACCTGTTTTTGTTTGGTTTCTCTCTTTTTAGGTGATCGTGATGTTGTGGATCCAGATCCTTTCACCTCTGAAAGTGCACAGATCCTGATCGGGGAGATCATGGGGTGTAATTTAGCATTGGAAAACCTCAATAAAAACATCAATGATGTTATTCAAAAAAATAAGAACATCATTGATGTTTTGGGTAGAGTTTAAAACCCCTCCAAATCCCTTTCTTTTTTTGTGTGCTACAATGTTCTAAATGTTTTATGGATTTTCATAAAAGCCAAATTTGGAGGATGCACACAGTGTGCCAACATGTGCTACCTGCCATCACGGGAGATCGATGGACGCGTTTTGGGGGTGCAACCCCTTCCTCAATAATAAAGTAGCAGAGTGGAAGGGGTTTCTCCCCCAAAACACATCCCTTGATCCCCCGTGATGGCAGGTCGCACATGTTGACATTCGGAAATTTGTGTGCATCTTCCAAATTTGGCTTTTGCTGGGGTGACTTCACCCCATCTGAACGCAATATCAAACACAGTTCCTAAATACTCATGTCTGATATTGCCTTCAATTTCTACCAAATGTGAACTTTGTAAGTTCAAGATTTGTGTCTTTCTTGTTGGTTTTACACATGCCTGTTTTATCTTAAATGGACATTTCTATTTGTGATAATGCCACCCCAAAAATTGTTATACAACAAACATGTTGGTTTGTTTTAAAAACCTTTTCTAAATGCACATGTGATTGTGCAGGTATTAAAAAGATTGTTAATCAAGAATGTGTTGATTATTGTCTGAACGCTACAACACTTTTGTGGTGATGTAATTGCTGTTTTCTGTGACAATGGGGGTTATTTCCTAAGGGCAGATCCTCTTTGCACTACAAGTGCAGTTTCAGTGCAGTTTCAGGTGCACTTGTAGTGCAAAGTGTCTTTGCCTTTAGTAAATAACACCCAACAGTGCTTTGTAAGGTTACACAATCACGCCATTTTCTGGACTCACCACATTTCGGTCAGGGTCAGCTAAAACAAACACAAGCAGTAAATGTCACCAAAGATTTGCAAATTTTTTTTTTTATTGGATCAAGGTTTCACAAATTGTCTGGCATATTGATGGCCCCCCTACCCGCAAAGAACTCAAGGTATCTTAACCGGACATCATGGGCACTCAGGGAGGGCAAGCCAGGACGGCCACTTTAAAGCGCCGTCAGGGTTGTTTCATTTATAATTCCGGCCTCAGGCCCAACTGAGCCAGCATAGTTGGCAGAATGTTGCCATAAAAAGTTATGTAGAACACAGCACACCAGGATTATATGATTCAGTTTATACTCCGCCATATGGATGGATGTAAGAAATAGGCGGAACTGGCTGGCCATGATTCCAAATGTGTTCTCCACCACTCTTCTGGCTCTGGCCAGCCGGTAATTAAAAACCCTCTGTTCCGGGGTGAGGGTCCTCATCGGGAATGGCCGCATAAGATGGTCCCCCAGCGCAAATGCTTCATCCGCAACGAAGACGAATGGGAGTCCTTCCACATTCTCTTCTGGAGGTGGCAAGTCCAAGCTGCCATTCTGGAGATGCCTGTAAAACTCCATCTGGGCGATGACTCCACCATCGGACATCCGGCCATTCTTCCCCACGTCCACATACAGGAACTCGTAATTAGCCGACACCACCGCCAACATCACAATACTATTGAACCCCTTGTAATTATAATAGTATGACCCCGAGTTGGGGGGTGGGACGATGTGGACGTGTTTCCCATCAATTGCCCCTCCGCAGTTAGGAAAGTCCCACCGCTGGGCAAAGTGGGAGGCCACAGTCTGCCATTCCTGGGGCGTGGAAGGAAGCTGTTGAGGAAAACAAAAATAAATTAGTATTTTTGCACATAAACATGGAAAGCAGATTAGACACAAACATTCTTGGCCAACATCCCTGATAACATTTATTAAGGGGAATTTTACAACACCAAAGTATAAGGTACACCTATCATATCCCCCCCCCCTCTCATGGGCCATTTCTAACATTATAGGGGGTGGGGGAATCTTGGACAGGTAACCCTCTCCACTTCATTGAGAGATGAATGCCTCAATAATGGGTATTACTTGGAACAGCCCCTCCTTAGTTACACTATTGGCAGACCACTGGACAGGTAAGAAGTGTCATAATACAAAGATATACATACACACTGTACACATTTGAGCACATTTGGACATTCTGCTATTACCTATCAAGATAATAATATAATACAAAAACTTTAAACAGTACCATTTGAAAGTATACAGGCAGGCCCTTGCACTACATGCTTTGGGGAATTCATCTATAAATCTGACCACAAAAGAGGTGGGTATAGTGTGTATGGGTTTGGCAAAGTCAGCAGATAGATGATTGAGGATAGATAGAGAATTGGGATCAGCTGACTTAGCAGTTAGGGGGAGGGAGGGTTAAAAATTATTTGGGGACACTACAAAAAAAAGCCTCTGGCACTCTGCCTGAATTTAAAGCACAAATCACATTTCTAAACATTTTAGGGGTTGTTTGGGGTAAAGCACTACTATTCCAGCATGCATGAGGACAAAGGGGACATTCACAGTATATTACAATCATGGTAATTAGGGAATGAGGAAAAAAATACAATATATTAGCAAACATTCAATTCAATAAAATGTGATATTAAAGGATAAAAATCTTACCTTCATATACTCCTTCTGCAGGACCTGGATGATGGCAGAACAGGTCTCTGGGATAATGATACCCAGAGCCTGGGGGGAGATGCCTGTCGAGAACTTCAAGTCCTGCAGGCTTCTCCCTGTCGCCAAGTACCGCAGGGTAGCGACGAGCCTCTGCTCCGAAGTGATGGCTTGCCTCATGCAGGTATCCTGCCTGCTGATATAGGGGGTCAGCGAAGACAACAAATGGTGAAATACGGGGTCCGTCATCCTGAGAAAGTTCCTGAAATCATCAGGATTATTCTCACGGATCTCACGGAGCAAAGGCATATGACAGAACTGGTCACGCTGAAGCAACCAATTCTTGGTCCATGAACTCCTCCCCACCCTGTTCATGGACTGGACTTGTGTCAAGGTAAGGACCCTAACACCAATCCCCCACACAGCATGAACTCTTCCAGGAGTACGTATACGCAACATGGCTAGGAAACGGTCGGCTGCTCAGAACGAAGTAACAGAACGCACTGAAGAACAGCAAGTCCTGTGAAGAACGACCTGAAAAACAGCAACGAACGAACAAGAACACAATGACTAATCCAAGTCACACGTAGTTTGCTTGCACGCACTGAAGAGCAGATACAAACCCACAAACACAAACTGAACCACAGAAAACGATCTGAAAGCCACGAGTCTGAAAAAGCACGAATCGTCTCTCACCAAACTTTTACTAACATGAGATTAGCAAAAGGAGCCCAAAGGGTGCCGCGCTTGGTTCTGAAATGGCCTTTTCTAGTCTCGTCGTACGTGGTTGACGTCACCGCGTTCTTGGCGATCGGAAATTCCAACAACTTTGTGCGACCGTGTGTACGCAAAACAAGTTTGAGCCAACATCCGTCGGAAAAAATCCTAGGATTTTGTTGTCGGAATGTCCGATCAATGTCCGACCGTGTGTACTGGGCATTATACTGTAATGTTACTTTGTTTTATTGTTAACCATCATTTGTACGCCATTCAGCCGCAGCGCGGATTTATTTATCTTGACACCAACAGCATTTGCTCCCATGATACATAAAGCCGTGACTCCAGCGCATGGGGGCTATTTGCTGAGAGTTATGGTGAGTGTTTTGCAGATTTCGCTTTTTGTTACAGAAAAAAAATACATTTTTATTTTCTTTCTTCATTTTCAAAAACAAATGAAAGCTGCAAAATACTCACCATGCCTCTCAGCAAATAGCTTGGGGTGTCTACTTTCCAAAATGGGGTCATTTTGGGGGGGTTTGTGCTATCTTGGCATTTTATGGCCTTCGAAACTGTGATAGGTAGTAAGGAGTGAAATCAAAAATTTACGCCCTTAGAAATCTTGAAGGTGGTGCTTGGTTTTTGGGGCCCCGTATGCGGCTAGGCTCCCAAAAAGTCCTACACATGTGGTATCCCCATACTCAGGAGAAGCAGCAGCATGTGTTTTGGGGTGTAATTCCACATATGCCCATGGCATGTTTGAGCAATATATCATTTAGTGACAACTTTGTGCAAAAAAAAAATGTTGTCATTTTCCTGCAACTTGTGGCAAAATATAAAATATTCCATGGACTCCACATGCCTCTCGGCAAATAGCTTGGGGTGTCTACTTTCCAAAATGGGGTCATTTGGGGGGGTTTTGTGCCATCTTGGCATTTTATGGCCTTCAAAACTGTGATAGGTAGTGAGGAGTGAAATAAAAAATCTACGCCCTTAGATATCCTGAAGGCGGTGATTGGTTTTTGGGGCCCCGTATGCGGCTAGGCTCCCAAAAAGTCCCACACATGTGGTATCCCCGTACTCAAGAGAAGCAGCAAAATGTATTTTGGGGTGCAATTCCACATATAACCATGGCATGTGTGAGCAATATATCATTTAGTGACAACTTTTTGTAATTTTTTTTTTTGTCATTATTCAATCACTTGGGACAAAAAAATAAAATATTCAAAGGGCTCAACATGCCTCTTAGAAATTTCCTTAGGGTGTCTACTTTCCAAAATGGGGTCATTTGGGGGGTTTTGTACTGCCCTGCCATTTTAGCACCTCAAGAAATGAGATAGGCAGTCATAGTAGTTTGTATAGTTTGTAGACGCTATAACTTTTGCGCAAACCAATAAATATACGCTTATTGACATTATTTTTACCAAAGACATGTGGCTGAATACATTTTGGCCTAAATGAATGACTAAAATTGAGTTTATTGGATTTTTCTTATAACAAAAAGTAGAAAATTTCATTTTTTTTTCAAAATTTTCGGTCTTTTTCCGTTTATATTGCAAAAAATAAAAATCGCAGAGGCAATCAAATACCATCAAAAAAAAGCTCTATTTATGGGAAGAAATGGATGCAAATTTTGTTTGGGTATAACATTGCATGACCGCGCAATTACCAGTTAAAGTGGCGCAGTGCCAAATTGTAAAAAGTCCTCTGGTCTTTGGCCAGCCAAATGGTCCGGGGCTGAAGTGGTTAATGTCTAAACCGCTGGCAACAAAAGTGAGTACACTCCTAAGTGAAAACGTCCAAACTGGGCCCAATTAGCCATTTTCCCTCCCCTGATGTCATGTGACTAGTTAGTGTTACAAGGTCTCAGGTATGAATGGGGAGTAGGTGTATTAAATTTGATATTATCGCTCTCACTCTCTCATACTGGTCATTGGAAGTTCAACATGGCACCTCATGGTAAAGAACTCTTTGAGGATCTGAAAAAAAGAATTGTTGCGCTACATAAAGATGGCCTAGGCTATAAGAAGATTGCCAAGACCATGAAAATGAGCTGCAACACGATGGCCAAGACCATACAGTGGTTTAACAAGACAGGTTCCACTCAGAACAGGCTTTGCCATGGTGGACCAAAGAATTTGAGTGCATGTGCTCAGCGTCATATTCTGAGGTTGGTTTTTGGAAATAGACTTATGAGTGCTGCCAGCCTTGCTGCGGAGGTTGAAGGGGTGGGGGGGTGTCAGCCTGTCAGTTCTCAGACCATACACCGCACACTGCATCAGATTGGTCTACATGGCTGTCGTTCCAGAAGGAAGCCTCTTCTAAAGATGATGCACATGAAAGCTGAAGACAAACAGACTAAGGACATGGATTACTGGAACCATGTCTTGTGGTCAGGTGAGACCAAGATAAACTTATTTGGTTCAGATGGTGTCAAGCGTGTGTGGCCACAACCAGGTGAGGAGTACAAAGACAAGTGTGTCTTGCCTACAGTCAAGCATGGTGGTGAGAGTGTCATGGTTGAGTGCATGAGTGCTGCCGGCACTGGGGAGCTACAGTTCATTGAGGGAAGCATTAATGCCAACATGTACTTTGACACACTGAAGCAGAGCATGATCCCCTCCCTTCGGAGACTGGGCCGCACCAACATAATAACGACCCCAAACACACCTTCAAGATGACCACTGCCTTGCTAAAGAAGGTGAGGGTGAAGGTGATCGACTGGCCAAGCATGTCTCCAGATTTAAACCCTATTGAGCATCTGTGGGGCATTCTCAAAGGGAAGGTGGAGGAGCACAAGGTCTCTAACATCCACTAGCTCCGTGATGTCGTCATGGAGGAGTGGAAGAGGACTCCAGTGGAAACCTGTGAAGCTCTGGTGGACTCCATGCCCAAGAGGGTTAAGGCAGTGCTGGAAAATAATGGTGGCCACACAAAATATTGACATTTTGGGCCCAATTTCGACAATTTCACTTAGGGGTGTACTCACTTTTGTTGCCAGCGGTTTAGACATTAATGGCTGTGTGTTGAGTTATTTTGAGGGGACAGCAAATTTACACTGTTACACAAACTGTACACTCACTACTTTACATTGTAGCAAAGTGTCATTTCTGCAGTGTTGTCACATGAAAAGATATAATAAAATATTTACAAAAATGTGAGGGGTGTACTCACTTTTGTGAGATACTGTACCAAATCTATTGTGATCCTATCAAAGGGGACGTCAATGATGGGAAGAGGTACCAGTGGATTATGGAAATGTGGCATAGGTGCCGGCTTCTGACACACAGGGCAGGGGGAACAATCATTTTCTATTTCCTTCATGACCCAAGGCCAATAAAATCTCTGCAATACTCTCTCTCTGTTTTTTTCTGCCCCCAAATGACTTCCAAGAATGTGCCCATGGGCTAACTCCAACACCAACTTTCTGTAAGTTTTGTGCACCACAAGTTGCTCAATGGTTTCTTCCACCCTTTGAGCAACTCGATACAGCATATCCCTTTCCACAATAAAGTACAGGTAAATGCAAGTATTATCTGGGTTCACTAGTTTGCCATCTACTCTTACTACATTTTCCCATGCTTTTATCAGGGTGGGGTCTTTTAACTGTTCTGTGGCAAAATTTTCCCTGTGAACCTCTAGATCAGAAAACTCAACAGATGGCATGTTTTCATCTGAGGATGTTGGCTCCTCCCCAGTTTCTCGAGTCTCCCCTGCCAATACCAAGGGAAATTCTGGAGAGTCCTCACCACTCTCAGAGGACTTCTGGGGTTCACCTTCCTGGTTTAAAGGGGTGATGGGGGGGTCAGTATAATCCCAGAGTTCCCAGAATTTTGGAAAATTCCTCCCCACAATGGCATCATGTGGTAAGTGTGACACTATTCCCATCTGAGATAGGTTACCTTTGGGGGGGTTGCAAAAAACACTATAGCCACAGGATGCTCTCGGGTGTCCCCATGCACACAAATAACAGCCACTTTGTTATTCCCAGAAACCTCAGTAGTAACTAATTCAGCTTTTACCAATGTTACCAGGCTACCTGAATCCAGCAACACAACAACATTTCTACCATTAATATACATTTTGCATAAATGTTTCTTAGTTCCCCGAATGGCAGTGCATGCAACTGTCACAAACAGCGAATGAGGTCTGTCCCTTAGAAAGTCACATTGCATTGGTTCATCTAACACTGGGCAATTTGCTGAAATATGTCCCCCTTGCTGGCAGCGGTAGCAAATATTCTTTTTCGCTGCCTCTTGAGGCCTTGACTTCCCAGGCTGCTCTCGCCAGACATTGGGTAGAACTCTTGCCCTCTCACTCTCTCCACCCTCACACCTTGGTATCATCTTATCCGCCACTGGGGATGGTCTGGTCTTAGGGTGGAAAGTCAATGAGTCCCTGGGAGAGGCTGTCAGGTTCTCTGTAGCTAAGTACCTCTTAACCAGATCCACAAGCTTGTCAGCCTTTCTGGGTCTCCATGGCTTACCCATTTTTGGATGGCAGTAAGAAGAGATCTCAGGAACCGACCCATAACAACACATTCCACAATCTTTGGCGCAGTCAAAGTCTCTGGCTGCAGCCACTTCCTGCTCAGGTGAATGAAATCATACATTTGAGACCTGGGGGGGTTTTCCAAGCTGGAAAGTCATGTATGCACACGCTGAGCCCAGGCAACCAGGGTAAGGTGCCAATATTTCTGTTTTAGCACAACATAGTCTTTTGCTTGGTCAGGCTCTAGGGTCATAATAAGCTTTCTGCGATTCACCAGATAATAGTGGGGCCACCAGTCCAGCCCACTACTCCTTAGGCCACTTTTCCCTTTCAACAGTCCTTTCAAATGTCATCAAAACCTTAGGATCATCCTCTCCAGTCATTTTTGGCAGTAAATGACTCACACAAAAAGATGCGGTATTAGTGGAACCACTTGCCTCACTGGTCTATGGGTGTTGCTGCATTAATATTTATACTTGTTGGAGTCTCTGCTCCTGCTTCTGCAACAGGCCTATGAAGCGAGCCTCAGATTGCTGCTGGGCTTGTTGCTGAGCTTCTAGACTCTGCTGGTGAGCTTGCTGCTGAGCTTACAGACTCCGCTGCACTTGTTCATTTGCACGCCTTTGCTCGAGGTTCGCTTGTTGTTGATTGGCATTCGCCACAACAAGCTGTCTCAGCAACTCTTCCATGCTGACCTTTATTTTAAAAAAAAACTGCCCTTAACCTCCACCAACTGTGAGGGGGTTAGCTCGGCAGTGGGTTTGTGTGACCCCCTGGATGAGCTCACTACACAAAAGTAGTCTTAGCAAACAGCATTGCAGGTGAAAAAACAAAGGTGCAGTTTATTTACACTATATACAATGGAAAAAATAACAGCAAAACAAAAAGAAACATAAAAATAAATCCTTGCCAACTTGGCCACTTACTACACACACAGGTTTCCTATCTGTGATCTAGGTGCAGCCTTGTGCTGCCCTAGCACCTATCTCCCTGTTTTAGAGGTTTGCCACACAGGCTTTGTCTCACCGCACAGTACAGGTATCACGCTCCCCAGTCCACACAGAACTGGTACCAGGATGGAGCAACTCCCTAAGCAGGCTGGGAACTTTTGTAGAGTCCCTGATGAGCCAACTTGCATCAGCTAGGCTCATCATCTCACCACCGAAGGACTTTCAGTACTTCCCCCTAGCGGAATAAATCTGCATAGAGCCCAAATCTAGGACACACATACCTGCCATCCTGGGTGCAACCAGATGATTTTACCTGCCTGCTGCCACACTACTTTACCATAATCTGTAAGTAGAGATAAGCATGCCAACTTTTCACATCCAAGTGAATATAGCAAAGTGGGATTTAAGATTCATTTGGAGTGAAGAAAGACTTCTGGGAGATTGTAGGCATTTTTTTGGATGATCTAAAGTAGATTCAGCAAAGCATATACTATTATGTCAGTGTATAAAAATGCAATTGAATTGATCAGCTCACAGTCTCAGAAAAGTTTTTTTTTAGTAGCTCAAAGATGTAGCCTGATACACTAGTAGTACCAAAACTGACAGGAACAAACCTGCCAATTGTATTTTGATTTTGAAAGAATATAACGGAAATAAATTCTTATATGGCTGCGCATTTTAATAACATTTCTACTTGATTACATCCCCATACAGCACTTTTCAGTGATTTAGCTTTTTACTTTTTCCCAGTGTTATAATGTCATAAATATAAATGCTGCTGTGTTTTTTAATAGAATAATAATCATCATTTAAAAAGCCTTCTGTTTCATAAGCATGTACTTAAACTTTTTAGTGGGTCCCTTAGTGAGTTTTGGAGAGTATTTAATGCTTACTGAAAAGCATTGCCAAAACCTGCTTCTCGGGTTTATTGGAGCCTTATAGCAACCACCTATGTTTTCATACCTCTTCTGGCACTCATTTCATAAATGGCACTGAATCTATTTACACTGAACGTTTCTTGTACAAATAGATGGTGAGCAAAAAGGATGCCCTGCATCTGTAACCACAATATGCTCTTGCTGAACACATGGGATTAAATACAAACCTTTTTCACAATACAGCTTTTATGCTTGCAGACATCTGTGTACCAGCATCCAACCACATCCTTTTGTCTGTTTGTTATTTCCTTTGTGATTAATGATATTCCACATTTTTTGTTCTTTCATGTTAAAGTCAAGTACAGTACTTAATTTGTAAATTGTTTGAGAATTTATACCATTGACTGCATTGGAATTTATTTCTCTTTTATGCTGTAACGCATTGTAATTTTATTATAAAAGAGAAATTGTCATGAATAAGAACATCAAAAGTGTTTAATAGCTCGTGTCCAGCATTCATTATTTTAAAATCTATTCCTATTTTTTATATTTTCAGTGTTGTGTAGAATATTGTATCAAATACTATCAGGTCTCCAGCTTTAATATTACTTTTCTGCTGGATTATTTAATACATAACCAGACAAACATGGCTAAAAAAGTTGTCCAGAGAGTTGTTATCACTGACTTGGGTTCTGGATTTGTGACCAATGATGTTTCATTTGCTAATAAATCATTTACAAGATTTACATTAAAGTGGTTATGAAGGTTGAAGGTTTTTTTACCTTCATGTATTATATGTATGAAGGTAAAAAACCTTCTGTGTGCTGCTCCCCCCACAGCCCCGCCTAATACTCACCTGAGCTTCCTCTCGATCCAGCAATGGGCATGGAAGCCCCAGCTATCCCGGGTCTCTCTCTTTCTCCCCATTTAGTCTGCATTTTAGACCCCATTTTATTATTTCTTGTGCCAAATAAAATTATCATTCATAGTTCAGAAGTATCCATTTCCTGAGTATATGTGTGCAGTGATCATCTTCCTGATGTTCTTTTATAGTGCATTTGTAAAAAGTACCTTAACTCCTTTTTGCAATTTCTGTCACGTTTCACGAATATAAGATCCATGATTGCATTTTTGCTTTGAATAAAGCTATAAAACTTTACTAGAGTTTCTGATTTACGATCCTGTATTATGGAAGGCCCATTTTGCACGTGTGACACCTTTAGTGGATTGCTTTAGAGTTTGTAGTGTTTGTTGTATCAAGGTATGATTCCATTGTTTATTTTTTTATTTTATTTTGTTAATTGATAAAAATAAACTATCAACACTTCTATTTTTGAAAGCATTCTTAATTTACAGCATTTTTTTCACATCTGCCTAAAACTTTTGCACAGTAGTGTATATGAGTAATAAATAATGGCTTTATGGATTTTATAGTATTGCATCTGTCAAAGAAAATCTTTCCTGGAGGTACATTTAAAATCCCCCTTTTTGTATTTAGCCCTACATGAGGGGTCAATTGTTATACATAATATTGAGATGTGCCTTTGAGGATTTCTATCATTATGTGATATATATCTTTTGTTCCCGTCACAAATGAGTAATTGGTAGTTTTTATCCTAGTTCAGTGCTGCTCTGCACGAACACCCTTTTCTCTCCAGTTACATGTAGACAATTTAGACTAAATATATTTCTTTACTATCTTACTACAGCGGCAACTAGTCTTGGCCTCCTTTAAGGTTATTCTAAAATGTACTTTTTACAGAACGGTATTGTTAAGACCATGCAAACCCACAACCTAGAGCACCAGGGTTGGTCCCCTTTGTCATCACTGAAGAAATCTCTGGTATATACTGTATTTTGATAGATTTGCTTTTGAATGTACAATGATCAGATTTTTTTGACCGTACAGTACCACCACTGTCCCAGTAATGATACTTTTGTAAGATGATGTATTTTTATTAAATCAAAATCAAGCTCATTCAAAATGATAAAGTACACAATACAGAGGTTTATTTGGGCTCATTTGTTTTTAACATTTATATACTTTCCATATCATGGTCAGAAAGAATTATATCCCAATTAGAGGAAAGTTGGAAGTTTGCTATTTTTCAACTTACCTTAACTGACCAAGCTGTTCAGACAATTGTAGATGGATGAAAAAAAAAAACATTTACTACTACCAGGGGTGTAGTAGTAAATGTAAGATGTAAAATCTTTATCCGAAAAGGAAAACTGTTTCTTCTAACTGCTTATAAGGTGTTAGCTGGAGTTCAGCTTTAATTTGTTAGTTAAGTCCATCTAAATCTGCTAGTCTAACACTACCCTCTCCCCAGACTGATCATGCTGCTGTTCAAAGGCTGTTCAAAGTCTACTTTACTAGTTCATACAGACTGAATACACCCTAAGACAGGAAATGTGTTCCTAGCTACATCACCAGGAGAAATAAAGGAAAAACAGCTTAAAAAAGAAAACTAGTGCAGCCATCCCTTCTAAGGTTTGAGAAGCTGCAATGTAATACTTTTTAAAGCACATTTTAGCCAGTGGTAGAATGTTCACATTTATTTTCAGCCTCCAGAACCTTTTGATCTTACAGGATAGGTAGAATACAAGTGTGTGTTAAAGTGCAATAACTGATTTTTTTCTCCCTCTTCACTAATTCTTCTGAAAACAACCTGTGTTAAGAGCAAAAAATACCAATACCATTTATAAATATACATACACAATTGCCTACAGTATATCCATTGGCAACATTTCTTTAAACTTTGTTGTGTAACCTGTGATTCTGTGTTATCAGCCAGGCCAAAGCAAGTTTAGTAGAGGCACTCATTAGTAACCTCAATCTGCCAAACCTCCAGAGTTTATGTAAATTATTGTCATTTTGGGATCTGTCTTTATGAATTACTGGAGTTTTAAAATATGGTGTGAGTACACTTTCTCTGATATATAGGCAATATTGATTCACAGAGATGAACAAACGTCTTAAAACCTGCTCCATCAGTGTTTTGTCTTGTTCAGTCCCACAATACTCCTAACTGGGTTTAAATTGTTCAATCTTTCTCTTTTTACAGTCAAATATATTTTTATTAAGTTTGCAAGGTTATACAGAGCCATTTAACATTGGCAAAACCTAGTATATAGCGATTAGCATGGTAGAAAACAATTTGTCTGTACACAAACTTATACATACAGGGAGCGGAGTATATAAGAATGAGTGTATACCAGTTTGGTTCAGTTTCAATCCCATAGATAACATATAAACCATGCTACAAAACAACGACTGTTCGTTAATTTCGATGTCTGCTATTTGTATCATAAAAGGGATGGGAAGGAGAGAGTATTGGAACGAAGAGAGAGAGAGAGGAGAGGAGGAGAGGAAAGAAGGTGGGGGACGGGTAAGGGTAGGGGGTTCAGGTCAAGCTGGCAGGCCCTGGGGCAACACAATGGGAGCTCTGGGTTGAATTTATTTGGTCAGGTGGCTTTAGCAGATTTTTCAAAGCGTTGGAGGTGGCGTAATCAATCCATATTAGCCACATGGTTTGGAATTTACCATAGGTGTCATTATCTAAGGCGATCATCTCCTCCATTCGCATGATATCATTGACAATGGAGACCCAAGAGGATAGTGGGGGGGTAGTAGTAGTTTTCCAGTAAAGTGGTATGAGTTGTCTAGCTGCTGAGAGGGAAAAACGAAGTAGAGATCGTTTCTGAGAGGGTATTGAACCTGGTAACATGGACAGCAGCGCCACTTCTGGTGTGGGCGTTGTGGGGTTTATCGTAGAGGCTACTGTATACGGCAAAAACCTGTGACCAAAATGGCTGGATGGCGTTGCAATTCCACCATATGTGGAGATAATTGCCCTCCGGATCTCCACATCTCCAACAGGTCGTGGCAGTAGAGGGAAAAATATTGTGTAACGATTGGGGGTCTCTGTACCATCGTGCCAAGAGCTTAAAATTCTTCTCTTGTATATGGCAAGAGATGGAGGACTTGTGTGTGAAGTGAAAAGACTTTTGCCAGTCATCTGGTGAAAGATCCTTGCCTAGGTCAGAGGCCCATCTCCTCGTGTAAGGTGGCAGTTGTTCGTGAATCAGTGAGTGTAATAGTTTGTAAATGGTGGATAGTAGATGTCTGGGTGTTTCCGAGAGAGAACACAGCTGCTCGTAGTCTGTTAGGGGTCTATGGGTGTGGGTAGAGGAGAATAGGTCAGAGCAAAAGGAGGAGATGCGTAAGGCTGTGAGCCAATTACCTCTATCTCCCGGGAGAACCGGTGAACCCGTGCTGGGGTGTATGAATGAGTTGGCTGTAGGCCAGGTATCTCATGAATATGGGCCCACCAGATTAGAGCCCATACCCTGGGGGAGGTCTGGATGGTCGAAGAGCGAAGTAAGCGGTGAGGGGTCAGTAGATAATATTGGTAATAGTCCCTTTCTATACCACAGGTGTAGTGCTGCAGTTGTTAATGGTGAGCAGTTAGTTAGGGTGGAGAGCCCTCGACCATATCCCCAGAGCAGAGCTCGAAGGTCAGAAGTGGAGAGGTCTTGTTCTATGGCAGTGGATGCCTTGGGGAACGGGCGAGGGAACCACTCGAGGATCCGAGATAGGACTGCAGCCCTGTGGTACATTTCAAAGTCTGGGAGGCCAACCCCACCCCGGTTTTTAGGGTATGTCAGCAAAGCATGTCGGATACGAGACATCCCCTGCTGCCAGACAAAGCGTATAGACATAGAACGTAGCGAGGCAAAGAAGCGCTGAGGGATAAGTATCGGAATCGTCTGGAAGACGTATAGAAGTTTAGGGAGTGTATCCATTTTTAATGTATTAATACGGCCAAACCAAGGTAGTGGGGTCTGGTTCCATGTTTCTAATTCTTTCCGGATTCGGAATAGGAGCGGAGGGTAATTGAGGTTGTAAAGGTCAGCTAGGTTGGATGGGATGGTGACTCCTAGATAGGAAATACCCTTTGTTCCCCACTGGAATGGGAAATTGGTCCGCAATTGTGTGAGGGTGGAGGGAGTTAGGGATATGTTAAGGGCTTCTGTCTTAGACATATTGAGCTTAAAATTACTTAAGTCTCCAAATCTACGGAACTCCTGCATTAAGGAGGGTAGGGAGTTATGGGGTTGTTGAATGTAGACAAGGAGGTCATCTGCATAAAGTGAGAGTTTTACTTCCGATGATGGCGTCGGTATTCCCATGATGTTATTGTTTTGCCTAATAGCCGTGGCCAAGTGTTCCATCACTAGAACAAAGAGCAAGGGAGACAGCGGGCAACCCTGCCTTGTTCCATTGGATATCACTAGTGGGGCAGATGCGGAACCATTGACCAGTACAGAGGCTGTGGGATGGGAATAAAGCGCCATCACCTTAGATATAAATGAAGGGCCGAGTCCAATCTGTTCTAGAGAAAGGCGTAGAAATTGCCAGTTAACCCGGTCAAAGGCCTTTTCCGCGTCGAAAGAGAGGATGCAGGCCTTCAGATTGTGTTTGCGGATGTAAGAGATTAAGTGGATCGTTTTTGTGGTATTGTCCCTGGCCTCCCTACCAGGGACAAAGCCCACTTGATCTTTGTGTACAATAGAGGGTAAGAGGGGCGAAAGGCGATTGGCCAGGATCTTGGCAAAAAGTTTAACGTCTACATTTAGGCGGGAGATAGGTCTATAACTAGTGCATTGGGAGGGGTCCTTTCCGGGTTTAGGTATTACTGAGATGGTGGCAGACAGAAGGGATTTGGAGGGGGGATGATCGTCATCTAGGTAGTTAAACGCCGCTGCGAGAAGTGGGGCTAATGAATGGGCAAATAATTTGTAGAATCTGGGCGTGAAGCCGTCAGGTCCTGGGCATTTACCGGATTTCAATCCTTTAATAGCCAGAAGGAAGTCTGAAGATGTCAGGACTTCCTCTAGAGCCGTGGAAGTGGGGGGATCTATTCGTGGGAGGGCTGTCTCTGAAATATAATTTTCCATGTCTGGGAGTTGTGAGTCTGGTCGTGGGGATTGTTGAGGTCGTGTAGGGAGGTTATAGAGTTGAGAATAATAATGTTGAAAAGCATCTGCTATGCCCTTAGGGGTTCTGATCTTTTGTTGGTTTGTGTTGCAAATAAACGGTATGGGGTGCCGAGGGGGACGCGGGTGTAGAACTTTAGCAAGGTGCTGTCCACATTTATTAGCTACCATGTAGTGACGATTTCGTCCTTTGTCTCTGGCTATAAGGGTGTTTGCATCTAGAATGCGGAGTAAATCTCTGCGGGCGTTGGAGAGATCCACAAAGGTACTATGCGCAAGGTCTTTCTTATGTGTGCTTTCTAGGGTGTGAATAGATGAGAGTAATTTGACTATGTCAGCCGATCTAGCCTTTTTTAATCGTGCGCCATGTTGAATGAAAATTCCCCGCAGCACACATTTCAGGGCTTCCCATTTGGTAAGGGGATTGGTGTCATCTGAACGGTGGTCATGAATAAAGTTTCGAATTGCCTGCTGGGTGTCTGTCACACAGAGGCTATCTTTTAGCAGATTGTCATTTAGGCACCAGGTAAATGTTTTGTGTGCTTTAGGTGGGTGGGCTAAGCTTAAATGGGCAGGGGCATGATCAGACCAGAGAATGTTACCCAGGGAAGCTTGTATAGGGACATCAAGTAGGGATTGGGATACTAGGAAATAGTCAATGCGATTATATGAGTTATGAGCGACCGAATAACAACTGTAATCTCTCTCGAATGGGTGTTGGACCCGCCAGACATCCACTAATTGGGCTGAGTGTAGGAGTGATTTGATGTGTGTGAGAGTGGAGTGTGATATAGCTGACTTACCCGAGGAGGTGTCTACGGCTGGCGTGAGGGTCACGTTGAGGTCTCCTCCTACAATAAAACAGGGGCCCCCAAACGAGATTAGTTTGTCTATAAGCATTGAGAAAAAACTCCCTTGGTCTTGGTTTGGTCCGTATACATTAGCAACTGTAAAAATAGAAAGGTTAGATTTTAGTTTAAGAAAGATAAAGCGACCATCAGGGTCTATCAGGGTATCTAATACTTCTGGGTGAAAGGATTTGTGGAAAGCTATAGATACTCCTTTGGATTTAGTAAGTGGATTAGTGCTATGGAACCATTTATGGAAATGGGGGTTATTTAAGGCTGGGATGGCCGAACCCTTAAAGTGTGTTCTTGAAGTAGTAAGATTTGAGTTTTGGCTTTATGGAAGTGATACAGCACTTGGCTCCTTTTCTCAGGGGTGTTAAAACCTCTGCAATTATAGGAGGCTAAGGTAATGTGATCTAGCGGAGGCATGAGAGCAATGGAGTGGAAACACGCCTAAGATCTCTCGTCTGAACTCCAATGACCCCTACGTGACCCAGGACCTGCCCTGCATGGGGGAAGAGGGATAAAGGGGGGAAGAGAACAGAGGATAGGTAGGGAGAAGGAGTGGGGGTGGAGGGAGTTAGAGAAGCAGAGAAGGTGGACATAAACCGACTCAGACATGTAGGAACAAAACACATCCACCATGTGGACAGAGAGAGCCACCATGGGATACAGAGGTGGAAAAGGAGGTTAGAACCACGGAGTGGTAGCCTGAAAGAAATCAATGGGTGCAATCGCATGGTAACTGGATAATAAGAAAAGAAAAAAATACTAAATAACGTAAACAGTGCAATAGTACGCACTATTGGTCCTAAGTGGGGTACAAACGTGGTAAGCGCACAAAGCGCCCCCCGGTCCCGGGATCCCCACCGTACACAAAACCTGAATAACCTAAGGACATCGCCCACAAACGTCTCTAGTTATAGGCATAATGTAGTGGCCCTAGTATGACACGTCTGCCTTTCTTACGAACTGCTGCCGAAATGCTTCGTGAAGCACGGGAGTCCTCCATGTACTTGAATATCGTACAGGGAATCATGCTGGTGGGAGGGGGGGGAAGGGGGCGACCACCCCTCCATATTCTAGGGGGACTAGGGTAAAGCCCAGCGCGGAAGGAAGGCATCTGTGTAACATTGTAATTATAGTAAATTAAAACTTATCATCAGCAGTATTAAGACAGATATATACCTCCCTTGTCACAGTTAAGCCCCCCCCCACCACCCAACCCCAGCAACCGATATCTGTAGACATGATGAACTGAAAAAAGGAGGAAAAAAAATAGAAAAATAAAAAAAAAAGCTGGTATGCATGAGAGGATGCGCTACAAAACCAAAAACAGAGAACTGAGGAAAAAATTCGAAAAACTTGTGCGCATCGTTCATAGACAATGTGATGTTGATAGGTCTGGAGGTCCAGCAGTAAATTCGTCTCTCATTGACAAAGCAAGAGAGAGGGGAAGAAAAAAAGGAATTGGAGACAGGTATCACCCTGTTTCAGGAGGGAACATCAGCCGTCCGGTGATTTGTGAGGCGAGGATCTGGGACGCTTCCGCCTGCCGGTCTTCTGCCATTGCGTGCTGAATGGAAGACCAGGCGTAGTAGTTGGGAGAGGCCAATCTGGTAGGGAAACCTGTGGAAGTTCCAGGGTGCTCAGGAATCGTGGTAAGTCTCCTAAGGTACGAAAAATGGCCGTCTTGCCCTCGTGCTGAACTCGCAGTTGGAACGGAAAGCGTCATTGGTATCTGATTTGTCTCTCTTGCAAGATTGAGGTGAGGGGTTTCAGAGAGCGCCGCATGGCAAGCGTTTGGCAGGAGAGGTCTGGGAGTAGCATGACAGGGGTGTCATTAAGCCTGATGGAGTCCTGGGTGCTTGCCTCTGGCATGATGTTTTCTTTCACCTTGTAGAAATGCACTCTACACAGGGTGCCACGGACATAGGCAGAGTCTGGATTGCGAGGGCCGGAGGTCCTATGTACTCTATCTAATTCAATGTGGGTGTCTTTGGGTTGCTGAAGTATTTGATTGAAGATAGAGGTTACAGCCCCTGCCAGGTCTTTATGCTCGATGGTTTCAGGGATGCGGCATATTCTGATATTATTCCGTCTGTTACGGTTTTCAATGTCGTCCTGGTGGTACATGAGCTGTTGGATTAGGACAGTGTGAGAGTTCAGAATTGCCTCATGGGATTGCAGAGTAGTACATACGCCCTCCGTGGTATTTTCCATATCCTCAATACGGATTCCCATGTCCCTTTTAAGCTCCGCAATCTCCTGCCTGTATGCTTTTTCCATACGGGTGGTGTAGTGCTCAAAATCGGCTTTTGTTGGGAGGGAGCGTATGTATGTATGGAGGGATCGCATCTGCGATTCTAAGTCCCGTCCGTCCCCTGAGTTCAGGGATGCCTGTGATTGATTGTAGGGGCTGTGCGGGCTGTGTTGGCTCTGTAGTGTGGGCTCAAAATCAGCTAGTGAGGCAGAGCGAGCCCTGGAGTGTACCTGCATGGTGTCTGAAGGCTCAGAGCGGGCGGGGGACGGAGGTGCCGGCGCCATCTTAGGCTGTCCCTGTGAGCTGTAGGCCGCAGACGCTCTGGTCACAAATCTGCCCAGATCGCTCTGTGTACGATCGCCGGCGGGCTTGGAGTGTTCCTTGGGCTTTCCTTTGCCCATCTGTGCGGTTGAGGAGTGGTGTGAGGCGGGATGTCTCTGCTATAACCTCGTGGAGATCCGTGGGACCGGGAGCCGCCGTGAAGTGCGACCTACGGCTCCATGCGCTAGGCCACGCCCCAAATCTTTCTCTTTTTAACATTTACAAGATGTTATAAAATGTGTCCCTCTTAAACTGCCACAGCTAGAATACAGGCTTGTGTCCTTGGAAAAAGACTATAAGCATACCAGATCCCGCTATAATATTACTACCCCATATTACTTAAAGTGCCCTTTGGAGATGTCCTAAGAAGCTGGATTCACCCTTTCAAAATACCAGTTTTGTGCTAACTGGCATTGGGTATGCCTGCACTACAAGGGCTTGTGAAAATAATGCACAGTGGTAGCCTACATACTCACAGCCCCTTTCTCGTATCTCCCAAAAGCCAAAGTGGCCCCCCATAATTAGAGTAGGGGATGGGAACAGACAAGCCAACACTTTTTGTGCTTCAGGTTTAGATGTATCCTGGGTACAGTGCAGATGATCTAATGATATGAGCTGGTACCCGAAATTATCTGCTTTAAAGATAGGGCACTGCATAGGGAAGTAAGAACACTCAACACTCCCACGATTAAGCAGATGACACTAGGGTTGTCACCTGTCCAAAATTCATCCGGACAGTCTGATTTTAGCATCATGTGTCTGGGTTTTCGACTGCCGGACAACTAGACACATTATTCAGACAGCACACTTGCCAGTAAGATAGGGATGCCCCCAGTGCCTGCCACCAATGTGTCTGCCCCTCATCTTTCTTCCCAGTCCAGTGACCACACGTTCCCCGCACTTCTCTGTTTACTATTGCCACTTCTGTCCCCCTCTCTGATAACCAGAGTTTACACATCAAGGCTTTAAGTTCCCAAAAATGACAGGCATCTTTTGGAATAGACCACCAACAGCTAAAGGATACCTCTTCTCCGTGTCTGTGTGTCTCCTGTGCTGTCAGGATTGTCTGGCTTCACAGGAGCCCAACAGAAGCAGCAGCAAGTGCAGCCAATCACTGGGAGAAGCCCACAGCCCACAGAACAGGACAGCAGGAGACAAGTATGCAGTCCACCACTGTCTCCTCACTGAACACCCCACTGTCCACCTGACTACTGCCCCCCTGTCCACCTGACTATTACCCCCCTGTCCACCTGACTACTGCCCTCCCTGTTCACCTGACTGATTCCCCCCATGTCTACCTGACTTCTGCCCCCCTGTCCACCTGACTTCTGCCCTGCTGTCCATCCTGATGCCCAAAATCCACCTCACTGACCCCCAGTACACCTACTGCCCTAAGTTCACTCTGGTGCCCCCAGTCAACTCCGCTGCCACCTGTCCATTCCCCTGTTCATCCCACTGTGCGATGAAAGGCCCTCCCATCCATTGTCATGGGGACAGGGACAGCTGTGTTCACAGTGACAGTTGGTGGCAGAGTAGGGAAAAAAGAGAGTCCGACCCGTCTTCTTCTCCTACCTGGAGACTGAAAGTCATTCCCGTCTGCCTTTCTGCACAGGTCAGAGTCCAACATGCTACAGACCTACCCCTATATACAGTGCATGTTTCCGAGGAGTAGGGGAGGTCGACTGACTTGGACTGTGCGGGTTTCCTACAGTGGGGGCCTGCTGGTCCTGTACAGGGGAGTATTATATAGGGGTGCACATCTTCACTGGTCTCATGATTAGATTTGATTATGATTATCATGATGCCTCACGATTAATACCTAAGTGTCCATGGTTTTCAACTTTTCATCAAAAAATGTATTCAAGCAGTCAGGAATTGAAGAACTATATGTATTTTAATCTGCTGTTTAAAAAAATTACACTAAGTTCCCTGCATATAGCAAAGTCTGAACACAATGCAGTAGACAGCAGTATTTATTTAAAACAGTACTGTGAAATCAAACTGTTGTATAGTGCAGTTTACTTCTTCATAAAAGAAAATATTAAAATGTAAAATATAACTTGTAAACAACACCTACATCTAGTCATGTACAAAACAGAGCACTTCCTGACTGGTAAACATCACAATGAACTTGTAACACACACTGGTGTCTGTTTTTGAAGCAGTGAAAAAATGTCACTACTTCATTCTCCGGCATTCTCAGAGGAGATCGTTCTCCTCTGTGTGCCAGTTTATGAAGCTTTGTTGATCGCTTCTCCTTTAGAGGAGTGAAGCGATCTACAAACGCTTCAAACAGTGGAAAACACCCCCTGATACTGGAATCTCGTGGGACTTTACGAGATTACAGTACCAGAAATTGAACCGAAACACAGAGATGTCAGTTTATTAAGCAGTGATAAATTATCACTGCTCAGTACATGGACAGATGGCATGGTTAATGCTAATAAAATAAAGAGTCCCCCTACATAATATATACAGTACCTCAAAAAAAGTGAGTATATTCCTCACATTTTTGTAAATATTTTATCATATCTTTTCATGTGACAACACTGAAGAAATTACACTTTGCTACAATGTAAAGTAGTGAGTGTACAGCTTGTATAACAGTGTAAATTAGCTATCCCCTCAAAATAACTCAACACACAGCCATTAATGTCTAAACGGCTATCGACAAAAGTGAGTACACCTCTAAGTGAACATGTCCAAATTGAGCCCAAAGTGTCAATATTTTGTGTGGCCACCATTATTTTCCAGCACTGCCTTAACCCTCTTGGGCGTGGAGTTGACCAGAGCTTCACAGGTTGCCACTGGAGTCCTCTTCCACTCCTCCATGAGGACATCACGGAGCTGGTGGATGTTAGAGACCTTGCGGTCCTCCACCTTACATTTGTGGATGTCCTACAGATGCTCAATAGAGTTTAGGTCTGGAGACATGCTTGGCCAGTCCATCACCATTACCCTCAGCTTCTATAGCAAGGTAGTGGTCATCTTGGAGGTGTGTTTGGGGTCGTTATCATGTTGGAATACTGCCCTGCCACCCATTCTCCAAAGGGAGGGGATCATGCTCTATTTCAGTATGTCACAGTACATGTTGGTATTCACAGTTCCTTTAATGAACTGTAGCTCCCCAGGGCCGGCAGCACTCATGCAGCTCCAGACCATGACACTCCCACCACCATGCTTGACTGTAGGCAAGACACACTTGTCTTTGTACTCCTCACCTGGTTGCCGCCACACATGCTTTACACCATCTGAACCAAATAAATGTATCTTGGTCTCATCAGACCAAAGGACATGTTTATAGTAATCAATGTCCTTAGTCTGCTTGTCTTCAGCAAACTGCGGGCTTTCTTATGAATTATCTTTAGAAAAGGGTTGCTTCTGGGATGACAGCTATGCAGACCAATTTGATGCAGTGTGCAGAGTATGGTCTGAGCACTGGCAGGCTGACCCCCACCCCTTCAACCTCTGCAGCAATGCTGGCAGCACTCATTTGTCTATTTCCCAAAGACAACCTCTGGATACGACACTGAGCATGTGCACTAAATTTCTTTGGTCGACCATGGCGAGGCCTGTTCTGAATGGAACCTGTCCTATTAAACCACTTTATGGTCTTGGCCACCAAGCTGCAGCTCAGTTTCAGGGTCTTGGCAATCTTCTTATAGCCTAGATCATCTTTATGTAGAGCAACAATTCTTTTTTTCAGATCCTCAGAGAGTTTTTTGCCATTCGGTGCCATGTTGAACTTCCAGTGACCAGTATGAGAGAGTGAGAGCGATAATACCAAATGTAACACACCTGCTCCCCATTCATACCTGAGATCTTGTAACACTAACGAGTCACATGACACCGGGGAGGGAAAATGGCTAATTGGGCCCAATTTGGACATTTTCACTTAGAGTTGTACTCACTTTTGTTGATAGCCGTTTAGACATTTATGGTTGTGTGTTGAGTTATTTTGAGGAGACAGCAAATTTACACTGTGTAATAGTGAGAGTCCCTGTTACCGTGAAAAGTGATGGAAAATGGACACAGTGTCTGCATGTCGGCAGACTGCAGTGCTACAGAGCATAGCTTTGAAAGGGAGAAAACTGTGTTGGCAGCTTTCTCCAGGTTTTGCTATGTTCCAATGGGGCTCTGTAGTTTGGAGATCCCGCAGAGACTTGGGTGGGATGGGATCTCTAACCCTGTGTCCAGGCCTTATGGAGAGCCAGCAGGTTGTGTGCCCAGGTGCACATGGCCCATATAACGAGGGGCTAGAGAGAGCAGAGAGAGGATGAAGGTGGAGTGTGTGCAGCTTGTTGCTACTGCTGTGTGAAGACAGACCTGTGTCTGGAGAGTGGTCTGCCCTGTGGGAGTCTGCAACCTATGTAAAGGGGATTCTTTGCCCAGGGACTGGGAAAGGCTGGCCAGCCTTGAGAGTCGGGGAGACTGAGGAAGCCAGTGAGTCCAGGGGGCTGTAAAGAATTGCCAAATCTGTTGAGAGCAAGCAGAGGAACTGCTGACAAGAGAGCCAGGTGGCTCGGTATGTTTCCTTATTTTTGGAGTGCTTAATGAAGTTAAACCCCTGTGTGGGAATCCTGAATGGACCTTTTTGCTTTTGTTTTTCTGTTTAATAAACGTGGGCTACCAGGCCCTTAACTATAACGCCTGTCTGATGTGGGCTCACTGCACTAAAAACGCATTTATCACTTGAGCTAAATACCCCAATATCACAAGTGGTGTTCGAATGCGGGCAACAGACAGTGAAATCCGGGTCTCTGCACAAGTAGTGAGTCATTTCAGGAATTGCTGCTAGCTGTGTGTGGCAGCCAGGCAAACTGCATTGTGCAGAAGTTAAATTGATGAACTGTGTTGCATACAGGCGTTTTACCTGTGGAAGTGAGCTCAGCGTGGCCTGAGAAGATGTCTCCACCTAGGAGGGCCAGTCCAGAAGGCCAAGTGATGTGCGATACAGTGAATGAATGGTTCAAACAGAATCGCAAAGAGTGGGCCGCAGTGCAAGGGGCTAAGATTGTGGCCTCTGACTATGTGCAACCCATGCTACCTACAGAGGAGGGGGAATTCCTGAAAAAATTTGAAAAAGTTGCTGTAAGGAGAAAATGGCCTAGGGATCGGTGGCCAAAATTGTTGCAACCCTTGTTACGGATAGAGTTCCGGTCGGTTTACCATTTGATGGATTGGGACCAGGATGACTACTGCAAGTTTAAAGAGGAAATTCTTCTTAGAGGAGTGTTCCAGCGTATCATGGGCCGCCAGCAATGCTCCAGGATGGGAGAGTTGCCACCGGAAGACCAAGATTTTGGAAATACAGAGAAACACAAAGTTTCGTGTCATGGCTGCTTAGGGAAAGTGGTGAGCTCAGAAAGGAGGGTGCAACAGTCTACATCCTGCATGAGGTATAGCCAACCGGTTTTGGAGTACAAGTCTACTGTTACCCCTAGCAACAGGAATCTTGTGTTGCCTACAGGGGGCATCAGTGGGTCTAGAAAGGCTGCAGTATTGCTCCGTGACCACATGGGGGCGTCAGCCTGTGGAGACACCACAGATGAAAGACATCGCACTCAAGTGAAGGCTATGACACCAGCTGCAGGAACTGGTAAGACTGTTTCAGTTTATGATCCTGAACCCAGTGAAGTGGGAGTATGTCCAGTGGGGAGATCCGCAGTACCAAAGGACATAGACTTGCTGCAGTGTGCTACCCAGAGCAGTGGGGAGGCACAGCGTAAAGGCCAACTAGCTGCAAGGCTAAAGACTGGAAAGGACATGGGGACTCTGCAAGTGCCTGCTATAATCCAGAAGATGGCTGGGAAAATTGAGCTAGGGGTGACCAAAACAGTGCTGGTGCCATGTTCCCTAGTTACAGGTGCTGCAGGGTTGCCCAGGGAAACTTCCAAGGAGCTCGCAGTGACGGAGCAGAAAGTTTCCCAGGTCAGCTATGGAGCTGCTCAAATAGGTAAGAGTGCCCCTTTACAGAGAGCGGGCGCTGTGAAGAGTCGCTCAGAGGTTATGGTGGCTCATAGACAACCCCCAAAAATGGCAGTTGTATCTACATGCAATGAAAATGCTAATGATTGTGCTGACAAAAGTGTTACTATGGGTAAAAGTGGTGTGGATTGTAATGACATTGAAACATGTATTTCTTGTAATGTCATATCTGAGATTGAGGTTGGTAATGTGTTCACTACCAATGATGAGAGTAGATCTCACGTGACAGGCAGAGGCATAGGATTGTCCATGGAGGTTTCAGGGGGTCTCCATGTGATGTAGCCAGAGTCTGTTCAGGATGGTTCTGGTCCTACTCTGGTGGAACAAAGTTGGACTGAGTCACACAGTGAGTGTGTGTGGGCACAATCTGACTACCCTAAGTGTAGCCCAGTTGGCAAGGAGTTAATTCAGCCTGTAAAAGCTGAGAGTTCAAAGCTAGATGTGTTTGTAGCACCACCAGAGCAAGGTGGTCAAAATAAGGCATTGCACATTGCCTTGGTTGAGGATGCAATCTCTCAAGTTGATGTGAGTAAAAAAATATTGTCACAATGTGAGGTAGATAGAAGTGACAAGTGTGCTGTTTTGGCTAGTGAATCCCAGGTTCCTGTGGGGCCTTCTAGAGCAGCTGATGCAGCGCTGTGGAGCACTGGTGATGGAACCACAAGGGACTGGGATGATTGGTGCAAGGAAGCACTTGCAGCCCTAGGCCAAGTGACAAAGAATTATGAAACAATGATGTGTAACAAGGGTGTGGACAGAACACCTGCTATGCCCATTGGAGGGGTCACAGAATGGCCGATGCTCATGGGTACGCTAGCCCCTGTAAAGACTGAGGCCCTCCAGTCTGAAGGAACGGTTCTGGGCGCAGGCATGGCAGATGGGTTGTCCACAGCCCAGCAACTAAGTAATAGCAAGTGTCAAGGTGACAATGTGACTATTGTTGACCTGCAGAGGCTCATTGTTGAGTTGGAGGGGAAGAGGAGACATGTGGCTGACAGTGCTCCAGGGGAGCAACAGGCAGTGATGGTGAGTACCTCCAAAGAGGTGGAGGTCTCTTCCAAGGTCTCAACCTCTCAGACTGCAGTGGATGAGCCCCTCCATGTCTCGGAGGAGGGAAAGGTCCCTAAAGAGGTCACAAATTTAGACTTGGAATGTATTGAAATGACAGAAACTTTACTTGAAATGCTGGAGTTGGCAAAAACACACTCACTGTACACTTGGGTGTCTCCATCGTGGTCGGACCAGGTGGTGCTGCGTAGTACCAATGGGTGGAGCCAGGTGATACAGGCGGTGCTGGAAAACCTTGCCCAAGAATGGAATTGGTGGAACCAATGTTTATTAACCATTTGGCACAGGATCTCTCGATTCCCAGTGAAAGTACTTCCAGTTGTTGATTGGTATGGAGGTCGCTCAGGGGAACTGTTGGAGATATCAGAGGTCTCTCCGCCTGGTGCAGTGACTGAGAACATCTTTGCTGGTGCAGTCCGAGGTGCAGCTGAGCAGTGGTCAGTAGAGGGCGCAGACACTGTCTCACCTGCTAGACCTCATGAAAAGGAAGGGCCCAGAATGGACGCGGCAGTAGTCGAGATGCTTTCTGTCACTGGCCAAGAGGTACAGGTTAAGGTACCCGGAGACGCTGTGGGAGAAAGTGCTGAAGGTTGCTGTAGCAATGTAATGTGTACACCAGTTGGCATTATCGCAGTAAGGAATGATTTGTGCTTGGGTCTGTGTTTGTTAGGACAGCCGCCCATGGAGCGTTGGACAGCAGGTGAGGTGGAGCTTGGTGATAGTTCAATGGAGCATAGTCACTCGCCTGTGTGTGGTCCCTCCACAGGACAGGTCCTAACAAACTCTGAAAAAAGCACTGGTGGTATCGGAAGTTGGAATCTCAAAATTGGTGATCTGATGATTGGTGCTGTTAATAATGACGTGGTTGCCGTAGACAACCAGAGAAAGGTATTAGAACCTATAGTGAAGGTTAAAGCTGATGTCAGTGAGTTGAAAGAAAGGATCAGGGAAAGCAGAGTTTCCCCTAGAAAGATGAATAAGCCCAGGCACTCAAAAAGAAGAGGGAGAAGGCTGAGTATAGGGAAATGTAGGACCCTGTTAAGATCCAGGGTGGGACGTACCTGGAAGCGGACCCGAAAAAAAAGGTTGGGCCTACGTGGCTGACAGCCAGCACAGAGGTGTCCCAACCATGACGGGTGCTGGTGTTCCTCCCTCTGGATCGAAACAAAGGGGGGGGGATATGTAATAGTGAGAGTCCCTGTTACCGTGAAAAGGGATGGAAAATGGACACAGAGTCTGCATGTCGGCAGACTGCAGTGCTACAGAGCATAGCTTTGAAAGGGAGAAAACTGTGTTGGCAGCTTTCTCCAGGTTTTGCTATGTTCCAATGGGGCTCTGTAGTTTGGAGATCCCGCAGAGACTTGGGTGGGATGGGATCTCTAACCCTGTGTCCAGGCCTTATGGAGAGCCAGCAGGTTGTGTGCCCAGGTGCACACGGCCCATATAATGAGGGGCTAGAGAGAGCAGAGAGAGGATGAAGGTGGAGTGTGTGCAGCTTGTTGCTACTGCTGTGTGAAGACAGACCTGTGTCTGGAGAGTGGTCTGCCCTGTGGGAGTCTGCAGCCTATGTAAAGGGGATTCTTTGCCCAGGGACTGGGAAAGGCTGGCCAGCCTTGAGAGTCGGGGAGACTGAGGAAGCCAGT
Organism: Aquarana catesbeiana; assembly: GCF_042186555.1. NCBI lineage: Eukaryota > Metazoa > Chordata > Amphibia > Anura > Ranidae > Aquarana > Aquarana catesbeiana. The sequence continues at coordinate 596,006,610 of NC_133325.1, read as the reverse complement.
GAGTCCAGGGGGCTGTAAAGAATTGCCAAATCTGTTGAGAGCAAGCAGCGGAACTGCTGACAAGAGAGCCAGGTGGCTCGGTATGTTTCCTTATTTTTGGCGTGCTTAATGAAGTTAAACCCCTATGTGGGAATCCTGAATGGACCTTTTTGCTTTTGTTTTTCTGGGCTACCAGGCCCTTAACTATAACGCCTGTCTGATGTGGGCTCACTGCACTAAAAACGCATTTATCACTTGAGCTAAATACCCCAATATCACAACTGTTATACAAGCTGTACACTCACTACTTTACATTGTAGCAAAGTGTCATTTCTTCAGTGTTGTCACATGAACAGATATAATAAAATATTTACAAAAATGTGAGGGGTGTACTCACTTTTGTGAGATACTATAAATATATACACACACATGTTATATATATATATATATATATATATATATATATATATATATATATATATATATATATATATATATATATATATACACATACGCACATTTTATATCTATATACAATGGGGACGGAAAGTATTCAGACCCCCTTAAATTTTTCACTTTTTGTTATATTGCAGCCATTTGCTAAAATCATTTAAGTTCATTTTTTTTTTCCTCATTAATGTACACACAGCACTCCATATTGTCAGAAAAACACAGAATTGTTGACATTTTTGCAGATTTATTAAAAAAGAAAAACTGAAATATCACATGGTCCTAAGTATTCAGACCCTTTGCTGTGACACTCATATATTTAACTCAGGTGCTGTTCATTTCTTCCGATCATCCTTGAGATGGTTCTACACCTTCATTTGAGTCCAGCTGTGTTTGATTATACTGATTGGACCTGATTAGGAAAACCACACACCTGTCTATATAAAACCTTACAGCTCACAGTACATGTCAGAGCAAATGAGAATCATGAGGACAAAGGAACTGCCTGAAGAGCTCAGACAGAATTGGGGCAAGGCACAGATCTGGCCAAGGTTACAAAAAAATTTCTGCTGCACTTAAGGTTCCTAAGAACACAGTGGCCTCCATAATCCTTAAATGGAAGACGTTTGGGACGACCAGAACCCTTCCTAGAGCTGGCTGTCCAGCCAAACTGAGCTATCGGGGGAGAAGAGCCTTGGTGAGAGAGGTAAAGAAGAACCCAAAGATCACTGTGGCTGAGCTCCAGAGATGCAGTTGGGAGATGGGAGAAAGTTGTAGAAAGTCAACCATCACTGCAGCCCTCCACCAGTCTGGATTTATGGCAGAGTAGCTCGACAGAAGCCTCTCCTCAGTGCAAGACACATAAAAGCCTGCATGGAGTTTGCTAATAAACACCTGAAGGACTCCAAGATGGGGAGAAATAAGATTCTTTGGTCTGATGTGACAAAGATAGAACTTTTTGGCCTTAATTCTATGCTGTATGTGTGGAGAAAACCAGGCACTGCTCATCAACTGTCCAATACAGTCCCCATAGTGAAGCATGGTGGTGGCAGCATCATGCTGGGGGGGGGGGGAGGGGGTTTCAGCTGCAGGGACAGGATAACTGGTTGCAATCGAGAGAAAGATGAATGCGGCCAAGTACAGGGATATCCTGGATGAAAACCTTCTCCAGAGTGCTCAGGACCTCAGACTGGGCTGAAGGTTTACCTTCCAACAAGACAATGACCCTAAGCACACAGCTAAAATAATGAAAGAGTGGCTTCACAACAGCTCAGTGACTGTTCTTGAATGGCCCAGCCAGAGCCCTGACTTAAACCCAATTGAGCATCTCTGGAGAGACCTAAAAATGGCTGTCCACCAACGTTTACCATCCAACCTGACAGAACTCGAGAGGATCTGCAAGGAGGAATGGCAGAGGATCCCCAAATCCAGGTGTGAAAAACTTGTTGCATCTTTCCCAAAAAGACTCATGGCTGTATTAAATCAAAAGGGTGCTTCTACTAAATAATGAGCAAAGGATCTGAATACTTAGGACCGTGTGATATTTCAGTTTTTCTTTTTTAATAAATCTACAAAAATGTCAACAATTCTGTGTTTTTCTGTCAATATGGGGTGCTGTGTGTACATTAATGAGGAAGAAAATAAGCTTAAGTGATTTTAGCAAATGGCTGCAATATAACAAAGAGTGAAAAATTTAAGGGGGTCTGAATACTTTCCGTCCCTACTGTGTGTGTGTGTGTGTGTGTGTGTACCTAATTCTTCTTCCAGAGTTCCTTTTCTCCTAGGCACTTGATCCTCATGTGTCCTCTTATTAGAAGAAAAGAATAGAAAATAGCATTAAGAAAACACATTGTCAACTTCCTGTGATTCTAATGGGGTGAGGAAAAAGCACGGGAATCGGTGCAGTTCCAGCACCGCATCAGAAGCAGGGTTTACAATACAATGTAGCTAGCTAGCTAAGCTAGCTACTGCTAGGCTAATGCTGCTTTAAGAAACATGATGAAATTCAAATTCATTACCTTCAAGGATGCAGCCTCCTCGGTCACTCCTCTGTATATCTCCAATCTCTCCTTCTCTCTGAGGATAAAAGCCCCCTTAAAGCGAGGATCTAGTGCAGAGGCTGTATAAAGGATCTTCTTCTCTGCCTCGCTGCTGTACCTCTTCTGTTCTGATGGCATTCTTGATCTCACAGATCATGGCTGTGTCTCCCATGCTCTGGAGGAGTTGTGCATTTAGAGGGGCAAAGAGAGAAACTGTTGGATTGCGCTCTTCTGACATCAGCATGGTTGCATCCTTCACTGGCTTTAATGCACTCACAGCATCCTATGCATTTGACACATCTGTTTCGTTGAGAGTGCAAAGATCAGACTCTCCTTTTCTGACTTCTGGAGACAGCAAGGTGGCACAGACTGCAGGTTGTTGTTCTAAGAACCTCTCGACCATGTCATATGCGCTGTTCCATCTTGTTGACACATCAGTTATCCTATAGCTGTTAGCTTATGATTCTTCAGGCCAAGACATTTCTGTTTTACTTTTAGACAGTGGCTTGCTCTAGTGCTGTGGTGAAAGAATGTGGATATCCGTCGCACTCTGCCAAGAAGCCGAGAGAACGCGGCCACTTTCAGTGCCCGCTGGGAGGCAAGATTAAGTGTATGAGAGAAACATTTTACATGAGGAAATTTCCCAACTTGAGCTGCAACTATCATGTTTGATGATCAACTACAACTCCATTTTGTAATCTCTCTTCAATTTTATAGTTCTTGTGTTTAAAGAATGTACGTGCCTTATCTTACACTTCTTTCTCCTTATGCTGTGTACACATGAGCGGAATGTCCGACAGAAAAAGTCAGATGGGAGCTTTTCATCGTATATTCCGATCATGTGTATGCCCCATCGGATTTTTTATGTCGAAAATTCTGACGGACCTAGAAAGAGAACATGTTCTAAATTTTTCCGACGGAACCAATTCCTATCGGGAAAAACGATCGTCTGTATGCTGTTCCGACGTACCAAAAACAAGGCATACTCTGAAGCAAGTACGAGACGGAAGCTATTGGCTACTGGCTATTGAAGTTCCGGTCTCTAGTCTCATCGTAGGTGTTGTACGTCACCACGTTCTGGACGGTCGGAATTTGGTGTGACCATGTGTATGCAAGACAGCTTGAACAGAATTCCGTCGGAACTCCGACGGAAAAACCTTCAGAGTTAATTCCGACGGGAAAACCGGTTGTGTGTACAAGGCATCAGAGTTTTTTAGACTTTTTTTGCTTGAGCCAAGTTTTAATTAAAACTCCCTCTGTAGGACTCATTGTGTTCAAGCCGATTCTCTGTAGTTTATGTCCTTGCAGATAAGCTATCGTTGTAAATTCCTTTCAGCTGCCTAAACTAATGATGAAAAAATCTCTTTGTAGAAGCCTGGTTAACCCTTAGAAACTCAGGAGCGAGTTTATCCCTCCCCTCTTGTGTTGTAACTTACATATTAAAAGTATTATTGTTAATAAAGAGTTCAGACTCACTTTGCATATGAAAGCTGCCTGTTGTGTGTGTGTGTGTGTGTGTGTGTGTTGGGGTCTCCAGAATTCTGACGGGGTCGCTGTGGGCTACCAAGGAAGGGTGGTAAGCTTGTCCAGTAATATATACTTTCAGAATGGGGGCTTGTCTGGGTTAAACCAATCATTCCACCGTAAGTGAATTTTTGTCTTATCTGACAAATTATTTTCTTGCCGCGGCTCTGATAAAGCTTTAGTCCCCTTTTAAATTGTATAGAAAGGAGACGGACCATGCCTGCATAGACTAATAAAGAAAAAGGTCTTTGGGAGGACACAAGTATTTAAAAAGTACTGTTTTCTCCTTTTGGGAAGGAGAATAGTCTATGAGGTAAATCCACTGCAACCCAAAACTTTTCTGCTTATGCTTTCTGTCGCTTAGAAGTATAAGATAATTTGTTGTGTGGATCAGGTGACTGTAAGGTAAGACAGTCGTTCCCCACTATCAATATGGGTCAAAAACATGGTAAAGAAGTTCCTCCCAACCCTGGGGAAACATGTAAAGATTATGTAGCTAGGGTTTGTGGTGCAGATTATGAGTTCATAGTCCCATGGGAATGTTGAACTTGAGAAAGAAATGACAAGTGCTTTTAAAAATAAGTCTTCCCTCCCCACTGCTATAGCGTGCAAACAAAAGTCAAGTGGACTCCAGAGGCTGGGTTACCCTTGCAGGCAGATATGACTAGTCTGATGATTCAGACTTACGTCTCTAACCTGAAACCACAGATGGGCTTGATGGTCAAGCAAATGATTTCTGAATGGCCAATAAGTACTTTGGATGTTTTTCAGAAAACATTAACAGAAAAGGATGCTGCAGGATGTTTTGATATAGCAAAGAAAAAAACAGTAATTGCCCATTACCAAGGAGGGGCACAGCAAATAGCACCTCAGGGTAATGGTGGGTAGTGGGGAAGAGGCAGAGGAAGGAGAAGAGGAAGAGGAAGAGGATTTTCTAGGGGTCCTCAGCAGTCCAGAACCAGTTGTTTCAACTGCGGACAGGAGGGCCACTGGAAAAATCAATGCCCATATGAACCTTTCAATCAACAACAAAATAGTCAAGCCCCTGCCCAGATACAGAACCCTCAGCCAAATCAGGGAGTGAAATACCCCATTCAGTGGACCCAGCCTAAACCACAACAACAATGATGCTGCCCAGAAGGTAGTATCCCAGCATTCCCCCTTGTCTCTCGCTCCTTTGATGAACAACAAAATGTGACTCTGCATGTCCAAGGAAAGTTAACCCCTTTCCTCCTGGATTCAGGAGCTACTCGTAGTAGCTTTAGTGAGGACTACTACAGAGGGACAACGAATGCTGAGAGACAACAAATGCTGAGCCTTCAATGGGAATTAATGGGATACTCACCAAAACTTTCAAAACCCCTCCCCTCCCAGTAGTAAATGTAGAACGCGGATCAGTATTGTTGCATCACAGTTTCAGGATAATACCAAACTGCCCTGTCAATCTTTTGGGGAGAGACTTACTAGGTAAGTTGGGGATTAGAATGGAGAAAAACAATCAGGGAGGTGTTATTGCTCATTCTAAAAAGATCCCCATATGGCCCATGATGTTGAATACTGAAGTGCAAGAGACAGACACAGGACTCCCCAGTGATTCTGACAAAGTATGGTCATAGAGCATTCTAGATGCAGGGCTCATCTCCTGTACCCCATACAAGGCCACCCTCAAAGAATGGGCATAACCCATTTATCACAAACAGTATCCATTGTCAAAAGAAAAAGAGGAAGGCATTGTCCCTATGGTAGAATACTTCTTTAAGAAAGGCATTCTAAAATAAGTTGTATCCCCCTACAACACACCCATCAACCCAGTTAAAAAGCCAGATGGCAGTTATAGGTTTTTTTCAAGACCTTCAAGCTGTAAATAATGTGGTGGTGCCCATTGCGCCTATAGTGCCTGAAGTGCCATCACTCCTTATCTCCATACCATCTGATACAGAGTTTCTGTGATTGATTTAACAAACGCATTTTTTGCATCCCTGTTGATGAAGAGACACAGCCAATCCTTGCTTTTTGTTTTAAAAACCACCAGATGACCTGGTTTAGAATGTCACAAGCTTATGTAGATTCCCCTGTAGTCTACTCAGTGGTCATCCAGGCAACCCTGCGGTCCTGGACACCCCGTCATGGTTCCGTCCTGCTCCAATGTGTTGATGATTTGTTGTTGTGTAGTCCAAGTCAGGTTGCATGCAAGGAGGATGGTTTAGATCTGTTACATTGGTTATCAGATAATGGTCACAAGGTTTCTAAGAAAAAGCTACAATGGTGTCAGGAGACTGTTGAATACCTTGGTTTTGTTTTCTCCAAAGGAGAAACGAAAATCAGTCACAAGAGAGTTGGGGCTCTCATGGGTCTGCCCCGCCCACTCACTAAGGACATGCTATTCTTTCTTGGTATGATTGGTTACTGCCGCCAATGGATACCTGATTGTTCCTACTTGGATAATCTCCTGAGGCAAGCCACAGGTACCGACATGCCAGATTGTGTGAAATGGAATGATGAAATGTACAATGCTTTTGTGTATCTTAAAACTGCAATAGTCACAGCTCCTGGACTTGGATTACCTGAACATGGCAAGATGTTTATGTACAAAGGGAGTGTGAAAGTTTAACCGCCCCAACCACACACCGCTCCGCGCCAGGAACCAAATCAACGAGGATATATGATATAGTATATAAATGAATATATAAATAAAGCAGCTACTTGAATAATAGAAACATGTATGTATAGGCAATAAAACCATAAAAAAACAAAAATGACGATGCAAAGTCTCTAATGTCTTATTGCAGCAGCGCTATGTGTCAAACACCTCCTAGACACATTTGAAATAGGAAACCCAGTAGAAGAGGAGATCTAGGAAAGCTTGATCTGCTTCTTGTAAGCATGCAGCTCTAGGTAGAGCTGCCACTTCTTCCACCACTTTTTTCAGCATATAAGGTTTGTACCCCTTGGCTTCAAATCTTTCCGTGAGGATTTTGGATTGGAGACCCTCATGATTTGTCCTTTTGGAATATTTCTGAGCCATAGGGGGTGATGGCCACTGGTGATAGGTAAATAACTATTCCTATCAGTTTTTTTGACGTATACCTTCGTTTCTAATTTTATCATTCCGTCGATATACGGTGACATTAAGAAAATTGATTGTATCACTATGCCAATTGGAGGTTAATCTTATATTGTTATTATTATGGTTTAATGTTTGTAAAAACAGTTCCAACGTGTCAGCAGGATTCACCTGATTGGCCATTGAGTCAGTCATTTATATAAATATCGGCCAATTACAAGGTAGATTACGCCCTCAGACAACATCTAGAAGTGACGAAACGCGTCAGTGACGTGCATTCCACGCACCAGGGAGGAACCGGGAAGTGTGTGGTTCGCTACACACAGTGAACGCTCTGGAGGACTTACCGGAAGCCGTGGTATAAGGCACAGTGCACTTAAAATAAAGTAGAACAATTGTTTTAATCTCTGGTACGCATATCATAATAAGGGGGGATTTATTTGGATGTTTTGAATAAAACTATTTTTAGCAATGTTACGCTATGTGGATATTTTATTCCTCCCATATGTTATGCTGCAATAACCGAGAGTATTACTGACATCTGGTGGCCGTACAGAGGAGGTGGAGAACTACTATTAATAATATCACAAAGGCTTTTGTATGCTGACTTTCTGGTGAGTGTAATCCCATTGGGGTCAACTCCCCCTCACGTGGTGATTGTTTTTGGGTGGAAGAAGCTCCCTACTCCTGCAGAACACAGCTACTCGAGCTTTCCTAGATCTCCTCTTCTACTGGGTTTCCTATTTCAAATGTGTCTAGGAGGTGTTTGACACATAGCGCTGCTGCAATAAGACATTAGAGACTTTGCATCGTCATTTTTGTTTTTGTTATGGTTTTATTGCCTATACATACATGGCAAGATGTTTCACTTGTTTTCCAGGGACAACTGTAAAACAATGGCGGGGGTCCTAGCACAGGAGCATGGGGGCAAACTCCGCCCTATTGCATTTTTTTCAAGGGTTGTGCCTATGCCAGTACAGGGCATGCCGATGTGTCTCAGAGGTCTGACATCCTCTGCGATGGTGGTGGAAATGGCTACATCATTCACTCTAGGACATGCCACCACACTACACACTACTCACAATGTATCCATTGTACTAAATAATATCCATACCCAGCACACGTCAGTCCAAAGGCTGAGCCGTTATGAAGTAATTTACTTTCTAACCCAAAACTTGGGATAAAATATGCCTCTCCCACTTCTGGCCCAGCTCAAATCCTGAATGCCTTGCTAGGTATATATATATATATATATATATATATATATATATATATATATATATATATATATATATATATATATATATATATATATATATTGCAATTACTGAGTGAATAATATGTGTGATTGTGCGCCAACCTGAGCCAATATATATTATATACTACAAACAAATAGCTACAACAAATGTCCCCATAACACACATCCCATCCCCCAAATGAAAATGTATGACATTTCATTAATTATGGTTTATGTATATCTTTCTTATTGTCTTAGTGATTGATTCACATCATAACTTCATTGATTTGATACCCTTTTTTGTATGATTGATTTATGGTTTTGCTCATCACTGCCCCAGCCCCACATATGCAATGCATGACATGGCTGGGGATGCATGCAGCCAGCCAGCATGCATGTGTGGGGCAGTGATGAGCAAAACCATAAACTCATACAAAAAAAGGGTATCAATTTCAAATCAATGAAGTTGTGATGTGAATCAATCGCTAAGGCAATAAGACAACAATAGACAAAAACATACATAAACCATAATTAATGTTGAAATAGCATGGTCATACTCATTGGTCACTTTAATGTTTTCATAATTTGGCAAATTTGCAGTCCACATAATGGTGCATCAGAGATATATTATATATAATATGTTATATTATTACTACTAGTACTGTTGTCAGTGTCACTGTCTAAGTAGTAGTAGTAGTCTAGAAAGGCTTAGGTGTATGCAAATTTGTAGCTACACAAGACAGTGACACTGCACCTACCCTCTTATGGGTTTTTCTCACAACTCTATCCTTGCACAAAGACTACCACTGCTGGCAGCTGTTTACTTAAAGTGGTGTAGGAGATTTGGATCCTCGCACAAAGCCTACTGTTTTCATCTATGTGTATATGTAGTAAGTATACTATACAGGGGTAGGTAGGTTCCCAGCATCACACAGCCAACCCTTCATCCCACAAAGATTAGGACAGAATTGGATTCACCACTATGGTGATTCCACTTTTCATGGTCACAAATGATAAGACTTTGGTGCATTCCTTTCAGTGCCCACACTACCCAGTCCACTCTTTAAGCCACAAGATGGTGCTGTGCTGTCCACAGGAGACAGCCCATAATATACTACAATAAGATGGTGGTTGGTAAGGACCTGATGATGACGACTCTCGAGTGCCCTCATGGCTGGTGTCTGACTCCTGTCAGTGTCCTGCTGCCCACAGGAGCAGCCTGTGAGGAGGACTGAAGGACAGAGGACAACTGCGGCCATCTGGTGGCTGGCCTGGCTCGCTCGAGTCTCCCACAGCAGCCTGTTGTAAAGACAGAGTATGGAGGCACGGGAGGACAGAGGCAGCCTGTGTGCACATACAATGTGAGGTTAGCCGAGGAGGAAGGTTCTAAGTCAGGGGGACACTTGCTCCACATGTCTTGCAGCAGCCAGCTCAACACGGTGGCTGGGGATGACATCAGCGGGGGCGGTAAAAGAGGCACGGCTTACACCCGCGGCTCCTTCCGCTGCTTTCGGCTCAGTTCAAACTCAGAGGCAGGGCATATAGCGGCGCACGGGTGACATAAAAAAATTGATTTTGCAAGTCGTAGCATTGATGCCGCATCGTGGGTGGTCGAATCGCAATGCATCATGCTACGATTAATTTCAACTCCCCTAGTATTATAGAGGTATGATGGTGACACAGCACTGCTTCCTGTGGGGTACTTGGTGTGGGGTGATTAGCGCTGTGTACTGTCAGAAGGGTAGGGTACTAAGGAATGCCAGGGGGGGGGGTTCTTAATGGACTGAGTTGGGGTGTTGTAGATAGAATGGGATGCTTTGGTGTGGTGTGGATAGTGTGGGTTGCTGTAGGTATGGTGGGCTACTTTGCACTGTCAGTGGAAGGTTGGGCTGCTTTGGAGTGCAGTGGATAGTAAGGGGTGTTGTAGGTAGAATAGGCTACTTTAAGCCCCTCCCACTGTTAACACAATTTGGCCACACCTACCATTCGCCACGGCGTGCTGTGTGCACCACATTAATATTCTCCTTATGCCACCCAAAAGTGTCCAAGGTCTATAACAATCCTATAGTATATACTACAACAACAACAACAACAAAAATTGCCATTCGCCACTAAAGTGTTCAGGTTTGGCTTGAAGACAAGGTGGCAACCCTAAATGACATAGGAAAAGCTAAATAAGAAAATGATGCATGGATCTGCAGTTGGGCAGAGGCATTTTATTCATAGCTATGGGGAGGGGTACAGCCAGATGATTTGGGCTTTAAAGCAAAAAGAAAAAATAGGTACGTTGGAGGTTCCAAAACTGGTGGTAAATTCCATGCCCAAACTTCATTTTTATTTTGTAAAACTCCACAAAACAAATTCCACATCTAAATATCATAGCCTACAGTTCACATGGAAATTATCTTACCCCATCTGCTCTCTCAAACAAATAAACTGTTCCCCCTCGAGTAATCTACATTACACAGGTCAGGTACAATATTTCTTTAGAAAATGTAATGAAAAATAATTTATAAAAGGCACGCTCTGTGACATGGTACTATAATTGATGGAAATTCCTCTCATTCTATTCACTGGCATTATTAGTCGTAATGCCTCTCTATAAACACTATAGCCTGCTATTTATCAATACAGATGTATCTGGAAGCTGAATGTATTAAGATTACACAATCATGAATGTGTATTTACTGTATTACCTCATTTATAAACAAGTAAATGTATTGTTAGTCTTTTGTTGCACGTGTACATTTTTTGTCAATTAACCTAATATAAGTAGAATAAACGTGAGGGGTGGGGCATAACATGTCCCCACCCCCACCACATATGGGATCATGAGAGACAAGTGATTTTGCATAAAGTTTTATCAATTAAAAAAAAAAAAAAAAATTAATTAAATACTTACCTGAGATTGGTTTAAATTAATGGCAGTTAGCCAAAAAACGGTCCTCTGGCAGGAGCAGGTTCTTATATAAGAAGGAGGATGCGTCATCACACAGGCAGAAGAAAGAAGACAACAAAGAAAAGAGCTTGTGTCTGTGCTGCTGTGATGGAGAACTTACTGCGTAGGATGATGGACAGGGCCGCTGCCGAAGACGGGGACTGCCTGGCTTTCTCTTCACCTGCTGAGCCTCAGGAATGCAGTATCATTCCCCCATATTCTTCAGGACTTGGTGTGACTGGGGCTGGTTCGTCTGCTTCTGGCGGTGTGTTCTCCTTGGAAATCCCCCAGCCTGCCGCAGGAAGTTCGGGGTCACAGACTCTCGTTTTTCCTCCTACAGCCCAGCCTTCTGTCTGCATCATGACGGTCCCGCCTTCGGAGTCAGACCCTGCCCACAGCTTCTCATGATGGACATGATGACTCAGCTCAGGGACCTAGGAGACACACCAATAGGTCACTTAAACAGCCTCACAGGTTCGATTCCCCAGCTCGGCGAGTGCCTGTTAAAAAAGGTAAAAATATTAAGAACAAATATAATGACTCTGGTTTGGATCTGTCTTTGCTTCAGCAGGTTTCTAATTTACGTGATGTTATTATTCATGAGGTTAATGATGATTGTTCTGCTGGAGTTCATTCTAGTGTACTTCCTGCTGAATTTAATCGATCTAAGGTTGCTGTATTTACAGATGGTGATCATCGCTCAGGAAAAACGGATGAGATGGCATTGTAACAACAGCCCTCTGATGATCATAATGCATCCATCCCAGTTGTTATGACTACCCAGGGTGAGTCGAGTGAATTGTTAAAATTTAAACAATTTTTTTCTTCTATGTCTGACTTGATGTCAAAATTTTCATCTAATTGTAATAAAGTTGATTCATTGCCCCAGCTAAGTGTGTGTGTTGCCCCTATATGGCTTGCTCAGCCGGCTGTGTATACTCCTGTTTGTACTTTAGTTGCTATGACTACCAATGTTGCTGATCCTCATTCTGTTGTAGGTTCTGTATTGCAGGTACCTGAGGCTTGCTTAAAAGAAGTGATTACTTGCGAATTATCGCCTTTAGGTTTTCACTTGAGTGTTAATGTTAAAGAAAAAATATGGAGAGGCGATTATATTGATCTCCTCTCTTTGATCCCTTCATCTAAAGAGTATAGGACCGTTAAGAGAGACATGCGTGAATATAAAGATGAAAAACGTAAAAATGTACCACGGTCTTTTAATAATTGGTTACAAGCGTCCTGTGTTTTTGCTAGTGTTTTGGGGGAAAAGAGACCTGATTTGTGCTGTGGTTTGTTTCAGCACGTAGAAATAATTTCGGAGGCATACAAGAATTTCCCTGGGCTTTCCTGGTTCGCTTATGATGAATCGTTTCGTCAGAAATTGTCTGTGCATAAGTCCATGAAATGGGGGGTTAAAGATGTTGACTTGTGGCTGAATCTTTTATTGACTCAAAAACAATTTGTTAAGCCACATCCAGTTCCTCCTTCTATACCTTATAAAAGGGGTATTTGTTTTCTATTTAATGATGGGCAATGTAAATGGCCCGATTCTTGCAAGTATAAACATGAATGCAATTTTTGTGCTGGTCCACACCCAGCATTGCGATGTTTTAAAAAATTGTTAACAAGTTCCGTGAGTGTCTCCAAGGATCTTTTTCTCAAAAGCAACCACTCCAGTGATTCTACGAAACATGTTACCATGGCTCCTGCTGTATCCAGATCGTCGGACAGCACTCATTTTGCATGATGGTTTTTTACACAATTTTATGCTGCCGTCATTTCTGGGTTCTGGTTGTACTGTTGTTGATAATTTGCCTTCTGTTTCTTTGCATTTGTCTGAGGTTAGAAAGAAAATTGATAAAGAAGTTGCTGAGGGTAGGGTTGCTGGTCCTTTTTACGGCCCCCCCTTTCCCTAATTTTAGGATTTCTCATTTGGGAATTATACCGAAGAAGGAACCGCATACTTTTAGGTTGATACACCACTTGTCCTATCCAAAAGGTTTCTCCCTGAATGATGACATCGATCCCAACCTATGTTCTGTTTAATATGCATCTTTTGATGATGCCTTGTTGAAAAGCAGAAAAGTAGGTAGGTCCGCTTTACTTGCTAAAGCGGACATCAAATCTGCATTTAGGTTACTGCCTACAATTCCTGATGCTTTTAATTCATTTCACTTTCAAAATGAGTTCTATTTCAATCGATGTCTTCCTATGGGGTGCTCCCTTTCTTGCCAGTATTTTGATCTTTTTTCGTCTTTTGTTGAATGGGTTGTTAGTCGTCATGCAAATTCTGATAATCTACTTCATTATCTTGACGACTTTTTATTTATTGGCAGGGAAGACTCTACTGATTGTTTGTTTGTATCTTTTTACAGAATTCAAAATAGTATGTCGAGAATTCAGCATTCCTTTAGCTCCTGAAAAATCTGTTTATCCCACGTCGTGTATCGAATTTTTGGGTATTCAGATTGACACTAAGTCCATGTAATTCCGTTCACCACTCGATAAGGTTGTACGCATGCAAAAATTGTTGGAATTTGTCTTGGCTAAAGATAAAGTTCGGTTGAAGGTTTTAAAATCCTTATTGGGTTTGCTAGCTTTTGCTTCTCGGGTGATGCCCATGGGTAGAGTTTTTTTGAAGCGTCTCTATAGAACTATTTCTGGTTTGTCTTCGCCGTTTAATTTCGTCAGGATTACTAAAGACATCAAGGATGATTTGATTGTTTGGTTTAAATTTTTGCGTGATTTTAATGGTTGTTCTCTTTGGCAGTCTCCGCTTTGTTCTGCATCAGCGCTTGATTTATATACTGACGCTGCTGGATCTTGTGGTTATGGCACTTTTTTGGAAAGGTCATTGGTCAGCTGAAATGTGGCCTGCTCGGTGGATAGCTGCGGGTTTAACTTCTAATGTTGTTCTGTTAGAAATCTTTCCTGACTTTTTTGCTTTGGAGCTGTGGGGGATCCATTTTGTGAATAAGCGGATTCTGCTTCACTCTGATAACAAAGGTGTGGTATTTGCTATTAATTGTCTTTCGTCTAAATCCCTTCCTGTAATTGCTACTTTGCGACAAATTGTTTTTAAATGTTTGTCTTTAAATATTTGGCTTAAGGCACGTTATGTGCCTGGAGTTGAGAATTTAGTTCAAAACATTTTATTGTTGTTTTAACATGACATACATGAGAAAGCATATATTTCCGGCAACTGAGGAAACATAATTTATAATGTCTTACAAGTATACGAACAAATATTGTAAATTAGTGCCAAATAAAGGGAACAGAACTATCTTTACAAGAATAACTCTAAGCTGTGATATGCACTTCAGTTGTAAAGGATTATCCATGTAACGTCACAGAGAGTCTTGTGATCCGAGCATCACAAGTCCTGGCTTATATAGGATAAAGCCCGGACACCTGGGTCTCAGAAATACCAAATGAGGAAATATTAATGTGTATAAAGCTTTCAGACAGGTTCCTCAGGAGTTTCAGGGTACCTTAATGTGAGCACAGATCCTTTGATCCGTGTGTAGTAATCAGGGTTGTCCGGTGGACCCCTCCATCCCAGGTGGACAGGCATAAGTAAGGATGCATTCCCTAAGGAGAAACGTCGGATGACCCCGGGCGCCCTAGCACACCCCCCCTGTGGGATCTTCCTGTGGGTGTGGTCGGGTTCCGCCCCATGTCATCCGTCTCCCCAGGAGCATTGTAAATTGTCTGGTGGGTTAACAGAACAAAACCCCCCATTTCTGTTTCATGTCGAAATGCCCATTTGTCCTCCTGAGAGGGGGGGATGGGTCCCCCAAACACCCCGAGCATCCAAGTTCCGAGAACTCCGCACATTGAGCAGAGAGATCATGTTATACCTGAGAAATAACAGGGTCTAATCAGACTTAAAAAGGGGAGACAGAGAAGGAGTGAGAAGAGGAATAAGAGGGAGTAGAGAAGGTGGAGAGAGAGGTTTATTTAATAGCAGGGGTTAAACTTGCGTCAGGTTCCAAACGCGGTATAAGGGATATGTTGCAAAATGTGGCCCAAGGTTCCCAGATGGTATTAAATTTCTCAACTTTGTCATTTAGCTTTGCGACTATTTGTTCCTGGGACATGATCCAGGATATTTTTCTCTTGCAAGCCTGGAAGGACACCGTGGGTTTCTTCCAGGCTTTTGCTATAGTGATTTTTGCGCCCAGTAAAACAAAGTATGATAGTGTCCGCAAGTGTTTAGGCGTATTGGGTATGTCATGGTTAAATAAGGCAATATGTGGATTAGGGGCTGCCGAGACCTCAATGAGTTTGCTTATTGTACGAAATATGAGCTTCCAAAAAGTTCTGATGTGGGGACAAGTCCACCAAATGTGAAGCATGGTGCCCTCTAGATTGCACCCACGGAAGCAAAGAGGAGAGGTACCGGGGTATATTTTTGCTAATTTGGATGGGACATAATACCATCTGGACAGGACCTTTAGACTGGCTTCTATGAGGGAAATGTTACAAATACCTTTGTATGAGCGCATCCAGGATCTGAACCAGTCTGCCATACTTCACCTGTATCCTCCTCCCAGGTCTTTGCATACGATGGTTTGTTCAGGTTTGTCTGTAGTGCAGTGTAAATCACGGAGATTCCCCCCTTTTGATCCATTAGATTCGAGCACCAATGCTCAAAAGGGGTTATTGAGGGAGGTTCCGGTTTGTTGGCCCATATAGAATGTAAGAAGTGTGAGATTTGTGTAAAACGGAACTGTTCCGTGTCGGGCATTTCTAGTTTATGCTTGCAGTATGATATAGTAAGGGGGCCAGCAGGGGTTAGGAAATGTCCGATCCGGTAAAGGCCCTTATCGGTCCACCATCGGAATGCTCTGATATTTGTTCCTGGTGAAAATTTCGTGTTATGGAATAGATGGGCTAGCGGTTTGAGCTGTGATGTAAGAGAGGGTTGTTGTAGAAGTTTGGTGCATGTTGCTATGGAGTGCGAGAGAGTGGGGGCCATTATAGCTGGTCTGGCGGTAGGGTCACAAAATAGGAGGAAGTCAATGGTGTTGAGGGGTGTAGCTCTTCTTTCCATTGAAAGCCACTCGGGTTTTGGTCCTTTAGAGAAAACTATAGAGATTTGCGACAATTGCGCCGCTTGGAAGTAGTTCCATAGATCCGGGAGGCCTAAGCCTCCTTGTGTCTTAAGGCGATACAGTATCTTGGAGGGACATCTGTAACCCTTTTTACCCCAGATAAAGCAAGTAATCTCTGATTGAAACTTTCGTATGACATTCCTCGGAAGCGGGATTGGTAGAGAGCGAAATAAGTATAAGAGACGGGGAAGGAGGGTCATTTTCACTGCGTGAATTCTCCCCAACCAGGATAGACCACATCTTGACCACTTTTGTAAATCCCCTCTACACTTATTAAACATGACGGGGTAGTTGGCTTTAAAGAGGTTATTAACATCTGGGGTTAAATTAATCCCCAAATGAGGAATGGTTATGGGAGCCCAGGAGAATTCAAAGTTATTAGTTAGTTGTGTCTTTATGTCGGGATTAACAGTTATGTTTAAAGCAATGGATTTGGACATATTAACCTTTTAAACCGGATATTTTGCTAAATGTATTCAGGACCCTGTAAATGTTCGGGGTAGTTATTAAAGGGGAGGTAATGTATAGTAGGAGATCATCCGCATAAAGTGCACATTTATGTTCCTGTTCTCCGCAAGTCACCCCCTTAATATCAGGGTTCGATCTAATCACTATGGCCAGTGATTCAATGGCCATAGCAAAGAGAAGGGGCGATAGGGGGCAGCCCTGCCTAGTGCCCCTCCCAATTGAGAAGGAGGAAGAATATCTTCCCATTAATCGAACTTGTGCAGGTGGGTTAGAATACATGGAGTTAATTATATTTAGGAAATGGGGGCCAAAGTTCCAACGTCTAAGGGTTTCAGAAAGGTATTCCCAGTCGATTGAATCGAAGGCTTTGTGGAGGTCGATAGAAAGAATAAAACCTGTTTGTGGGGAGCTTCCATCCCAGCTAGATTTAAGGAAGGAGATTACGTCTATTGTCCTTCTGATCTGGTCTGGGCCTTGTCTTCCAGGTATGAACCCTACCTGATCATTTTTTATATATACGGGGATAAAACTGGAAAGTCTATTGACTAGGATCTTGGTCATAATCTTTATGTTGTTGTTGATTAAGGAGATCGGCCTGTAATTGCCTACTTCGCTCGGATCCTTCCCTGGCTTGTGGATCACAGAAATGTATGCAGCATTTAGATCAGGACCCAGAGGGTGACCTTCCCTAAGGAAGTTCAAAAGCTTTGTGAGATGAGGGGCTAAGGTTTCCCCAAATTTTTTATAGTACCCAGTGAAAAACCCATCTGGTCCAGGGGAGGAGCCGATCTTCAAGGAATTAATGGTGTCTAGAACCTCTGGGACCGAGAAAGGGCTTTTAAGTAAGTTCCTGTGTTCTAGGGACAATGAGGGCAGAGGCAGGGAATTAAAGAAGTCATCCCGTGATAGATCTGGACTTTGACTTTGGGGTCTGTAAAGTTCCGCATAGAACCGATAGAAGGTTTCCATGATCTTGGTAGGGTTCTGGGACAGGTCACCTGAGTTCAATTTAATTTTAGGGAATGTCAGTAGGCGAGGCTTAGGAGTGAGTTTTACCGCCAGTTTCGCACCTATCTTATCTTTCTGTGAGTAAAAACGCGCCCCAGTCCACCTGAGGTGTCTTTCTGCTGTTGTCGTTAGGTTCAGGTTAAGAAGGGCCCGAGCTCTATCCATCTGGGATTGTGATTCCGCAGTAGGATTACGCTTATGTGCTTTTGCAAGTTCACGAAAATTCGCGGTCAGTTTGATCATATCGCTTTTGTGTTCTGCTTTCAGTGAAGCTGTTAGTTGCATTATTTTCCCCCTGATTACTGCTTTATGAGCAGCCCAGACTGTGGACGGAGAAATACCTGATTGGGTGTTTATTGTGAAATATTCTTTAATAGATTTCCCTATTATGGTGGCTTGTATGGGGTCGTTAAGGAGGGATTCCTGCAGGTGCCAGAGGTTGCGTTCTCTATGGCCTGATGATCTATGGGTGGACAGAGTAACCATTGAGTGGTCCGACAGTGGGGAGTCTATAATCCGGGATTTAACAATCACAGGGATCATGGAGGTTTGTACGAAGATGTGGTCAATCCTGGCATAAGAACTATGGGGAGCAGAGAAATGAGAATAATCCTTAGTACGAGGATTAGTTTCCCTCCAGGTGTCTACCAATCCCGCTTCGTGTAGTAACTGGGCCACTTTAACGCTCTGTTTAGTAGGGCGTTTTAGTTTTTTTAGACCCTCTCCTGATTTATCCATTGAGGAGTCAAAGGCTAAATTTGAATTCCCCCCCCCCCCCCAAGATAGTTGTTCCCTTGAAGTGAGGGCGAAGTTTGTGTAGCATGGAATCAAAAAATGCCCGCTGGCCTTTATTAGGGGCGTAATATGAGACGAAAGTGTATAATGAGCCATCTATGGTCCCTGAAACTAGCAAGTACTGTCCCATGGGGTCTATAATTGTGTTAGAATGAGAGAGATTGATGTGTTTTGCAAAATATATGGCCACCCCTTTTGTCTTGTTGGGAGCTGATGCGATAAAAAATTGGGGGAAGTAGCGATGGAGAAATGTAGGTTTATATGAGATGGGGAAATGAGTTTCCTGTAGAAAAAGAATATCCGTGTGCATGGATTGGTATACTTGGAACAATTTCCTCCTCTTAACAGGGGAGTCCAATCCTTGAGTGTTGTGGGAGGTAAAATTAAGTGTTGGACGAGCCTTGTGGTTATCAGTCATGACTGGTATGTTGTGGGGGTACGCTTATGAAAAAGGACATACCTGAATTTGTAGGATAGGTCGTCTCAATGTTCGCTTGTAGGAATGGAGTTGAGAATTTAATTGCTGATCATTTGTCCCGTTTGCAGATTTTGGAATTCAAGGCTTTGGTGCCAGACGCAGATCTGAATTGCACATCGTGCCTGCAACACTTATGGGACCTTGTGTAGATCCTTTACTTCAGGCAATTACAAATTCAGTAGCTCCTACCACATGGGCATCCTACAAAGCAGCATGGCCGTTATGGTGTTCTTATTTGCAGTCGTCTGTGTTACAACAAGCTTCCTTCTCAGAAGGCTTGATTTTATCTTTCCTTCACTACCTTATGTCTTTTTTGTATTCTTACTCTTATATTGTGAAGAATTTAGCAGGTGTTTTTTTTCATGCGTATTTCGGGGTTTGGATCCTGCATGCAATTCTTTGCTGTACGAAATGCTTTGAAAGGCTACTTTAAACAACGTAAAGTGCCTGATTCTAGGTTGCCTATTTCTGGAGAATTGTTGGCATCCATTGGGGATGCTACTAATGTAGTCTGTTTTTCACCCTATGAAGCATTTTTATTTAGAGTTGCATTTTTTTCTTTGTTTTTTTGTGCATTTTGAGTTTCCGAGTTGCTTCTCTGTAAACTGGGAGACAATACTGGTATTTTATTCAGTGATGTTTTGTTGAAGTTTGATTGTGTTCACGTATTGTTGTGTAAGAGTAATGCCCCGTACACACGGTCGGATTTTCCGATGGAAAATGTCCGATCGGAGCGTGTTGTCGGACATTCCGACCGTGTGTGGGCTCCATCGGACATTTTCCATTGGATTTTCCGACACACAAAGTTTGAGAGCAGGCTATAAAATTTTCCGACAACAAAATCCGATCGCGTCAATTCCGACCGTGTGTGGCCTGTTCCGACGCACAAAGTGCCACGCATGCTCAAAAGAAATTCCGACACGGAACAGCTCGGTCTGGTAAAATTAGCCCCAGACGATGTCAGAGTGTGACGAAACGTACGTCGGGCGTGCTGACGTGCTGCATCCACCGTCTGTAGGACGGGCGTTCGCTTCTAGCCGGCCGGCTTATGTGCTTTTGTTTACCTTTCCGAATGTAAGTGCAATTTTATTAATTTTAATAAAAAGTGAAAGCAGGATTACGCTATGTTGCTTTCCTTCTTTCTTTGGTATACCTCTCTCGAGGTTTATCCTTAGCCAGGGGTCACATCTCCACAATACAGTGATAATTGGTGAACAGCGTGCTTAATCCAAGCGAAGGTGGTGTGCTTTTCCTTTGATGGTTCCATCCTGAAAGGCCCCGACCGGGTTAAGGTCGCAAGCTTCTTTAAGCTTGCCGTTTGGTAAGCGCGCATTCTTATCAATACCACAGTGGTGCGGTGAAGGACATATTGATTTATTTGTATTTCCACCTATCTACGCTTCCCACTTTATCCACTATTTATGATCGATTTTGGATAGGACTTTTTTACCTTTGTTTATTATGTACTTCTATATGAACTTTGGAGCCTATCTCAAATTTGGGTCTAATATTCAACTTATCTGATTTGGTTATATCATATATACTTTTTTCACTTTTTTTTGTCACAGCGCTGCTTTTTTTGTATTTATTATGTAATGTGTGTATCCCACCTTCAGCGGCTGCTCTTGTGTTTGGTTTTGATCAGTGAACTGTCACTTTTTTGTTTTTTCAATTTTGTTTCTCTCAGTATGTTTTTTACGCACTAATTTCCGTTTATAGCGCGGTGATTTGTTTTTTCCTGGTAAAATTAGCGTTCGCAATGGATACAGCACTTTCGTCACGCTGCAATGTTAAAAATGGTTTAATACAGCGCACTCTCTTCTTCTTTATAATGTGACAAGAATTAAGTCGTTTTGCTGCTCATATTCACACACACTTCTCACAAACTTTTTTTTTTTTTTTTTTTTTCTTGGGATTCCCTGAATATATTGTTATTTGTCACATCTGACATAATTTTTTTTTATTTATTTTTTTTTTTATTTAACCACTTGCCGACCGCCTAACGTAGATATACGTCAGCAGAATGGCACGGGCAGGCAGAATCACGTACCTGTACGTGATCTGCCTCCCGCGGGCGGGGGGTCCCATCGGACCCCCCCCCGGTGCCAGCTGCGGTCGGCTTGTGACTGGGAGCATTGGGAGGCGAGGGGGAGACCATCCGATCGTGGCCCCCCCCCCTCGCGATCGCTTCCAGCCAATCGGAATCCTCCCCCTGCCTGTGTGTAGTTTCACACAGGCAGAGGATGTGATGTCATCTCTCCTCGGCTCGGCAGTTTCCGTTCCAGCGCCGAGGAGAGAAGACATGTAAGTGCACAACACTACACACAACACAGTAGAACATGCCAGGCACACTAAACACCCCCGATCCCCCCCCCCTGTCACAAACTGACACCAAGCAGTATTTTTTTTTTTTTTTCTGATTACTGCATGGTGTCAGTTTGTGACAGTTACAGTGTTAGGGCAGTGAGTGGTAGCCCCCTTTAGGTCTAGGGTACCCCCCTAACCCCCCCTAATAAACTTTTAACCCCTTGATCACCCCCTGTCATCAGTGTCACTAAGCGATCATTTTTCTGATCGCTGTATTAGTGTCGCTGGTGACGCTAGTTAGGGACGTAAATATTTAGGTTCGCCGTCAGCGTTTTATAGCGTCAGGGACCCCCATATACTATCTAATAAATGTTTTAACCCCTTGATTGCCCCCTAGTTAACCCTTTCACCACTGATCACCGTATAAGTGTTACGGGTGACGCTGGTTAGTTCGTTTATTTTTTATAGTGTCAGGGCACCCGCCGTTTATTACCGAATAAAGGTTTAGCCCCCTGATCGCCCGGCGGTGATATGCGTTGCCCCAGGCAGCGTCAGATTAGCGCCAGTACCGCTAACACCCACGCACGCAGCATACGCCTCCCTTAGTGGTATAGTATCTGAACGCATCAATATCTGATCCGATCAGATCTATACTAGCGTCCCCAGCAGTTTAGGGTTCCCAAAAACGCAGTGTTAGCGGGATCAGCCCAGATACCTGCTAGCACCTGCGTTTTTCCCCTCCGCCCGGCCCAGCCCAGCCCACCCAAGTGCAGTATCGATCGATCACTGTCACTTACAAAACACTAAACAAATAACTGCAGCGTTCGTAGAGTCAGGCCTGATCCCTGCGATCGCTAACAGTTTTCTTGGTAGCGTTTTGGTGAACTGGCAAGCACCAGCCCCAGGCAGCGTCAGGTTAGCGCCAGTACTGCTAACACCCATGCACGCACCGTACACCTCCCTTAGTGGTATAGTATCTGAACGGATCAATATCTGATCCGATCAGATCTATACTGGCGTCCCCAGCAGTTTAGGGTTCCCAAAAACGCAGTGTTAGCGGGATCAGCCCAGATACCCGCTAGCACCTGCGTTTTTCCCCTCTGCCTGGCCCGGCCCAGCCCACCCAAGTGCAGTATCGATCGATCCCTGTCACTTACAAAACACTAAACAAATAACTGCAGCGTTTGCAGAGTCAGGCCTGATCCCTGCGATCGTTAACAGTTTTTTTGGTAGCGTTTTGGTGAACTGGCAAGCACCAGCGGCCTAGTACACCCCGGTCGTAGTCAAACCCGCACTGCAGTAACACTTGGTGACGTGGCGAGTCCCATAAGTGCAGTTCAAGCTGGTGAGGTGGCAAGCACAAGTAGTGTCCCGCTGCCACCAAGAAGACAAACACAGGCCCGTCGTGCCCATAATGCCCTTCCTGCTGCATTCGCCAATCCTAATTGGGAACCCACCACTTCTGCAGCGCCCGTACTTCCCCCATTCACATCCCCAACCAAATGCAGTCGGCTGCATGAGAGGCATTTTCTTTATGTCCTCCCGAGTACCCCTACCCAACGAACCCCCCGAAAAAAGATGTTGTGTCTGCAGCAAGCGCGGATATAGGCGTGACACCCGCTATTATTGTCCCTCCTGTCCTGACAATCCTGGTCTTTGCATAGGTGAATGTTTTGAACGCCACCATTCACTAGTTGAGTATTAGCGTAGGGTACAGAATTGCACAGACTAGGCACACTTTCACAGGGTCTCCCAAGATGTCATCGCATTTTGAGAGACCCGAACCTGGAACCGGTTACAGTTATAAAAGTTAGTTACAAAAAAAAGTGTAAAAAAAAAAAAAAAAAAAAAAAACACAAGCAAAAATATAAAATAAAAAATAATAGTTGTTGTTTTATTGTTCTCTCTCTCTATTCTCTCTCTATTGTTCTGCTCTTTTTTACTGTATTCTATTCTGCAATGTTTTATTGTTATTATGTTTTATCATGTTTGCTTTTCAGGTATGCAATTTTTTTATACTTTACCGTTTACTGTGCTTTATTGTTAACCATTTTTTTGTCTTTAGGTACGCCATTCACGACTTTGAGTGGTTATACCAGAATGATGCCTGCAGGTTAAGGTATCATCTTGGTATCATTCTTTTCAGCCAGCGGTCGGCTTTCATGTAAAAGCAATCCTAGTGGCTAATTAGCCTCTAGACTGCTTTTACAAGCAGTGGGAGGGAATGCCCCCCCCCCCCCAACGTCTTCCGTGTTTTTCTCTGGCTCTCCTGTCTCAACAGGGAACCTGAGAAT
Source organism: Aquarana catesbeiana (assembly GCF_042186555.1). Lineage (NCBI taxonomy): Eukaryota > Metazoa > Chordata > Amphibia > Anura > Ranidae > Aquarana > Aquarana catesbeiana. The sequence continues at coordinate 595,982,912 of NC_133325.1, read as the reverse complement.
GCAGCCGGTGATTCAGCCAGCGGACCATAGAGCTGATCAGAGACCAGAGTGGCTCCAAACATCTCTATGGCCTAAGAAACCAGAAGCTACGAGCATTTTATGACTTAGATTTCGCCGGATGTAAACAGCGCCATTGGGAAATTGGGAAAGCATTTTATCACACCGATCTTGGTGTGGTCAGATGCTTTGAGGGCAGAGGAGAAATCTAGGGTCTAATAGACCCCAATTTTTTCAAAAAAGAGTACCTGTCACTACCTATTGCTATGATAGGGGATATTTACATTCCCTGAGATAAATAAAAATGATTTAAAAAAAAAAAAAAATGAAAGGAACAGTTTTAAAATAAGATAAAAAAAATAATAATAATAAAGAAAAAAAAAAAAAAAAAAAAGCACCCCTGTCCCCCCTGCTCTCGCGCTAAGGCGAACGCAAGCGTCGGTCTGGCGTCAAATGTAAACAGCAATTGCACCATGCATGTGAGGTATCACCGCGAACGTCAGATCGAGGGCAGTAATTTTAGCAGTAGACCTCCTCTGTAAATCTAAAGTGGTATCCTGTAAAGGCTTTTAAAAATGTATTTAGTTTGTCGCCACTGCACGTTTGTGCGCAATTTTAAAGCATGTCATGTTTGGTATCCATGTACTCGGCCTAAGATCATCTTTTTTATTTCATCAAACATTTGGGCAATATAGTGTGTTTTAGTGCATTAAAATTGAAAAAAGTGTGTTTTTTCCCCAAAAAATGCGTTTGAAAAATCGCTGCGCAAATACTGTGTGAAAAAAAAAAAAATGAAACACCCACCATTTTAATCTGTAGGGTATTTGTTTTAAAAAAATATATAATGTTTGGGGGTTCAAAGTAATTTTCTTGCAAAAAAAAATTATTTTTTTATGTAATCAAAAAGTGTCAGAAAGGGCTTTGTCTTCAAGTGGCTAGAAGAGTGGGTGATGTGTGACATAAGCTTCTAAATGTTGTGCATAAAATGCCAGGACAGTTCAAAACCCCCCCAAATGACCCCATTTTGGAAAGTAGACACCCCAAGCTATTTGCTGAGAGGCATGTCGAGTCCATGGAATATTTTATATTATGACACAAGTTGCAGGAAAGAGACAATTTTTTTTTTTTTTTGCGCAAAGTTGTCACTAAATGATATATTGCTCAAACATGCCATGGGAATATGTGAAATTACACCCCAAAATGCATTCTGTTGCTTCTCCTGAGTACGGGGATACCACATGTGTGAGACTTTTTGGGAGCCTAGCCGCGTACGGGACCCCAAAAACCAAGCACCGCCTTCAGGCTTTCTAAGGCCGTTAATTTTTGATTTCACTCTTCACTGCCTATCACAGTTTCGGAGGCCATGGAATGCCCAGGTGGCAAACCCCCCCCCCAAATGACCCCATTTTGGAAAGTAGACACCCCAAGCTATTTGATGAGAGGTATAGTGAGTATTTTGCAGACCTCACTTTTTGTCACAAAGTTTTGAAAATTGAAAAAAGAAAAAAAAAAAATGTTTTTTCTCGTCTTTCTTTATTTTCAAAAACAAATGAGAGCTGCAAAATACTCACCATGCCTCTCAGCAAATAGCTTGGGGTGTCTACTTTCCAAAATGGGGTCATTTGGGGGGGGTTTGTGCCACCTGGGCATTCCATGGCCTCCGAAACTGTGATAGGCAGTGAAGAGTGAAATCAAAAATTTACACCCTTAGAAATCCTGAAGGCGGTGCTTGGTTTTCGGGGCCCCGTACGCGGCTAGGCTCCCTAAAAGTTCCACACATGTGGTATCCCCGTACTCAGGAGAAGTAGCTAAATGTATTTTGGGGTGCAATTCCACATATGCCCATGGCCTGTGTGAGCAATATATCATTTAGTGACATCTTTTTGTAATTTTTTTTTTTTTTTGTCATTATTCAATCACTTGGGACAAAAAAAATGAATATTCAATGGGCTCAACATGCCTCTCAGCAATTTCCTTGGGGTGTCTACTTTCCAAAATGGGGTCATTTGTGGGGGTTTTGTACTGCCCTGCCATTTTAGCACCTCAAGAAACGACATAGGCAGTCATAAATTAAAGGCTGTGTAAATTCCAGAAAATGTACCCTAGTTTGTAGGCGCTATAACTTTTGCGCAAACCAATAAATATACACTTATTGACATTTTTTTTACCAAAGACATGTGGCTGAATACATTTTGGCCTAAATGTATGACTAAAATTGAGTTTATTGGATTTTTTTTAGAACAAAAAGTAGAAAATATCATTTTTTTTTTCAAAATTTTCGGTCTTTTTCCGTGTATAGCGCAAAAAATAAAAACGGCAGAGGTGATCAAATACCATCAAAAGAAAGCTCTATTTGTGGGAAGAAAAGGACGCAAATTTCGTTTGGGTACAGCATTGCACGACCGCGCAATTAGAAGTTAAAGCGACGCAGTGCCGAATTGTAAAAAGTGCTCTGGTCAGGAAGGGGGTAAAACCTTCGGGGGCTGAAGTGGTTAAAGCCATTTTTCTTTTAGATTTTATGTTTGTATTTTTTCAAAGGCTGATCTTTGTTTAATGTTATTTTTAGTTTTACTCCAGAATATTTTTGTGTGTGTTTTGTGTGTCAACTTACCACAACACCATTGATATCTTTTATTATTTAATCTCAAGGAGATTTTTTGGTGTTGGTGTCCCTTGTTAATTTCACACTGTATTTTTGAAATGTACCAGAATCCTCACAAACAAACTGTCCTTTTTGAAGTAAAACACACATAGGCAAGTATAATTCAAACCAAAATCCTTTATTAAGGGCTCAGAACCAAACAAAGAGGGAGGCAACGCCCAATAAACAGAAGAAATTAGCGAAGCCTGGGACCCCCAGGGCAGACATCAGTTCTTGAACATCAAAATTGGTGGCCTGATGAGTCCATATGTAAGGGAGGGCAGTCTGGTCCAGAAGTCCCAGAGATCAGGATAGCAGCAGATGACATCTGTGTCCCAAGGCTGTGGTAACACAAGAGGCTGCATCTTTTGGCCGACCAGACTGGATCCAGGGTCCTCACTTTCTGGTCTTCTTTCCACGCTTCCTTCCTGGCTGTGGCTCTGCTGTTGGAGATGTGGCAGGAGGAGGAGTAGGACCTGGAGGAGGAGGACTAGGAGGACCTGGAGGAGAAGGAGGAGGAGGAGGACCTGCAGGAGGAGGAGGAGGACCATGTGTGAGTTCACAAAGGTGTGTATCAGATGTAATTTGGGCCCTCATCCCCTTATTAAGAGCCTCCAATATTAAGGACTCACACATGAGTTGTTGTCTCTCCTCCATCCTCTGCATTTTACAGGCAATGATGGCAGCGAAGTCATCCTCCACGGTGTGTGGTGCTCCCAGGGCCTCTGTAGTCCTCCAAAAGAGGCCTATGGCAGCCTCCTCTAGGGCACTCCTCCTCCTGCCACTTTCTCTTTCCAGGTGTAGGGGAGGGACCTGCAGATCAGGCAGCCTGCTCGGCCCGGCCACCTCCTGGCTGAGACTTCCCTGTGTATGAAAAAGGGACATGGTTTTAGTTTTTGCATCATCAATCACAATCAGAAATTAGTACTCCAAACTAACATCTAGTTAACATCATTGATTGGACAACCAGCAATATTTAGAGGAATGCTATACCTGGCTCAATCTGGGCTCCTCCACATGTTGTTGCCTGGAAGGCCCAGGTTGGAAGCCTCAACTGGAGGGGAAGGAAGTGTGGAAGGAAGACTGGAGAGTGATGACCTGGATTCAGTCTGACCTGCCAGAAAATGCAGCCTGTCGTAGTACCACATCCTGGGGACATAGATGTCATCTGCTGCTCCAGGTCTCTGTGAATCCTGGACTTTCTGGCGCTCCCTTACATATGTGCTCCTCAGGCCACCAATTACGATCTTCAAATATGTGATGTCTGCCGTGGGGATCACCTGCTTCACAATTTCCAACAATTGATCCAGCGCTGCCTTCCTCTTTGTTTGGTTCCTGTAATGTGGGTGGTTGATCTCCCACAGACAAGGCAGCTCCCTGAACATGTCAATGAATATTGCCATGAAGTCATTATCTTGAAAGATATCCATTTTCACTGCAAGACACAACACAAGACAAACCTTAATGTCAGGCCAAACTCTCCTAATCTTGTTACAATATAGGCCTCAATGTAGAAGCAGTATAGGCACAAGTATGTCTCTTACCTTCGTTCTTACAATCGGCGCCTCCAATGCTCCTTCCTCCGCTCACAGATCGTACGTAATACGCACGTGTGGTACGCTTTATACATGCGTGTAACTCCGCCCGCCCTTGATGTTCTTTCTAGTCTATTCCCCGCCCCTTTTCGTTCTGCGCAGTGGGGGAAGAGCACATGGCGGATACACAGCAGATGCGTGCTAATTACAGGAACGAGGAGGAGGAGAAGGAAAGCCCAGATCCGGACACGTCCCGATCCAGAAGGAGAAGATTTAAGGCCACAAATATGTCCTTTGGGGAGATGTTGGAGATGGTGGACATCCTGAAGAAGGCCGACTATGATGGAAAGTATGGACCTTACCCCAACCCCAATATCAGAAAGGCCAAGATCATTGTGAAAGTGGTCAAAAGTCTGCACCAGAATTTCGGGGTACGATGATCGAAAGATCAGCTCAGGAAGCGGTGGTCGGATCTGGAATTAAGAGAGCCCGAGCAGTACAGAAAGATCAGGAGAGTGCTGCAAAAAAAGTAAGTAGTTGTGCTGTGTTCCTATTCTTTTTGTCTTTCTTACGTTCGTGCTGCTCCATATGCTTTTCTTAATTGTTGTCCAGTTTAAAATGGCAATTTTAATGTTCATGGGCCCATTATTCGTTCGTATCAAACATTTTTATTTCGGCCTCTAGAACTCCATTGTTTAGTCCATATGCATTTTCCTACATTTTTTAGGGCCTACTTGGATGAAAAATATTTGGTTGTGTAGATGGTTTTGTTACTAGAATGAAATGCAAACTAGATTCTGTGTAAGGAGAGGACACTGAGCAGCTGTTTTCACATCTGGACACTGGAGCACTAGTGTGGGACACAAGAACACCATTTTTAGTAGGGGGGCACACAGGTGCTCCAGTGTATACTATAGGGGGGTCTCCATCTGTGAAGCTTGTACAAAACAGGTAAAGTATTGCAGGTTGACAAAGGACACTAAAAAAGCTACATCTTGGAACTCTGCTAAAATTGACAATTGTACCCCACTTCCAAGCAATGTTTCCTATTTATAGTTCTGCCATCAAATATCTGTGTGCTAATTATACCATTTTTGTTTTACATAGGGGAGAAAAGACTCGGAGGACACCCCTCATCCGAGGAGACCAGAGACCCCCCACCTCTGGAAGAAGGGGAAATACCCCAAACACAAGCTGAGCAGGAGGAGGAAGAAGATGTGGTGGAAATTGGCACCACAACAAGTGAGTGTCTGCGACCACAGACTCAGGTAAGAGATGGATGCTGGCAGATTTTTGATACCTGTTTTTGTTTGGTTTCTCTCTTTTTAGGTGATCGTGATGTTATGAATCGAGATCCTTTCACATCAGAAAGTGCCCAGATCCTGATCGGGGAGATCATGGGGTGTAATTTAGAATTGGAAAACCTCAAGAAAAAAATCAATGATGTTATTCAAAAAAATAATAACATCATTGATGTTTTGGAGCGAATTTAAAACCCCACAAAATCACTTTCTTTTTTTGTGTGCTACAATCTTAAAAATTTTTGAGCGATGTTTCGAAAAGCCAAATTTGGAGGATGCACACAGTGTGCCAACATGTGCTATCTGCCATCACTGGAGATTAGGGATGAGCTTCGAGTTCGAGTCGAACTCATGTTCGACTCGAACATTGGCTGTTCGCAAGTTCGCCGAACAGCGAACAATTTGGGGTGTTCGCGGCAAATTCGAATGCCGTGGAACACCCTTTAAAAGTCTATTGGAGAAATCAAAAGTGCTAATTTTAAAGGCTAATATGCAAGTTATTGTCATAAAAAGTGTTTGGGGACCCAGGTCCTGCCCCAGGGGACATGGATCAATGCAAAAAAAAGTTTTAAAAACGGCCGTTTTTTCAGGAGCAGTTATTTTAATAATGCTTAAAGTCAAACAATAAAAGTGTAATATCCCTTTAAATTTCGTACCTGGGGGGTGTCTATAGTATGCCTGTAAAGGGGCGCATGTTTCCTGTGTTTAGAACAGTCTGACAGCAAAATGACATTTTGAAGGAAAAAACTCATTTAAAACTACCCGCGGCTATTGCATTGCCGACAATACACATAGAAGTTCATTGATAAAAACGGCATGGGAATTCCCCAAAGGGGAACCCCGAACCAAAATTAAAAAAAAAAAATGACGTGGGAATCCCCCTAAATTCCATACCAGGCCCTTCAGGTCTGGTATGGATTTTAAGGGGAACCCCGCGCCAAAAAAAAAAAAAAAAAAACGGCGTGGGGTCCCCCCAAAAATCCATACCAGACCCTTATCCGAGCACGCAACCTGGCAGGCCGCAGGAAAAGAGGGGGGGACGAGAGTGCGGCCCCCCCCCTCCTGAACCGTACCAGGCCACATGCCCTCAACATTGGGAGGGTGCTTTGGGGTAGCCCCCCAAAACACCTTGTCCCCATGTTGATGAGGACAAGGGCCTCATCCCCACAACCCTGGCCGGTGGTTGTGGGGGTCTGCGGGCGGGGGGCTTATCGGAATCTGGAAGCCCCCTTTAACAAGGGGACCCCCAGATCCCGCCCCCCCCCTGTGTGGAATGGTAAGGGGGTACAAAAGTACCCCTACCATTTCACTAAAAAACTGTCAAAAATGTTAAAAATGACAAGAGACAGTTTTTGACAATTCCTTTATTTAAATACTTCTTCTTTCTTCTATCTTCCTTCATCTTCTGGTTCTTCTGGCTCTTCTGGTTCTTCTTCTGGCGTTCTCATCCAGCATCTCCTCCGCGGCGTGTTCTATCTTCTTCTCCTCGGGCCGCTCCGCACCCATGGCATGGGGGGAGGCTCCCGCTCTTCTCTTCTTCTTCATCTTCTTCTCTTCTTCTTTTCTTCTCTTCTTCATTTTCTTCTCCGGGCCGCTCCTCACACATGCTAGCATGGCGGGAGGCTCCCGCTGTGTGACGGCGCTCCTCGTCTGACAGTTCTTAAATAACGGGGGGCGGGGCCACCCGGTGACCGTTATTTAAGAACTGTCAGACGAGGAGCGCCGTCACACAGCGGGAGCCTCCCTTCATGCCAGCATGGATGCGGAGCGGCCCGGAGAAGAAAATGAAGAAGAGAAGAGCGGGAGCCTCCCCCCATGCCATGGGTGCGGAGCGGCCCGAGGAGAAGAAGATAGAAGACGCCGCGGAGGAGATGCTGGACGAGAACGCCGGAGGAAGAACCAGAAGAGCCAGAAGAACCAGAAGAACCAGAAGATGAAGGAAGATAGAAGAAAGAAGAAGTATTTAACCACTTGCCGACCGCCGCACGACTATATACGTCGGCAGAATGGCACGGGCAGGCAAAAGGACTTACAGGTACGTCCTTGCCTGCCCGCGGGTGGGGGGTCCGATCGGACCCCCCCCGGTGCCAGCGGCGGTCGGATCGAGGTCAGGGTCGATCGGAGGTGAGGGGGAGGCCACTCATTCGTGGCTCCCCCCTCGCGATCGCTCCTGGCCAATGATGTGCTTCCTCGGCTTCTGTGAATGTAAACAGAAGCCGAGGAAGTGATGTCATCTCTCCTCAAGACGGTCTTTTCGTCCGGCGCCGAGGAGAGAAGACATCCAAGTAAGTGCACCAACACTACACATTCAGTAGAACACGCAGGCACACTTGTCACCCCCCTGTACCCCCACACATACTGACACCAATAGCAGGTTTTTTTTTTTTTCTGATTATTGCATTGGTGTCAGTTTGTGTCAGTTATAAGTGTTAGGGCAGTTAGGTTAGCCCCCTTTAGGTCTAGGGTACCCCCCTTAGGTCCAGGGTACCCCCCTAACCCCCCCTAATAAAGTTTTAACCCCGTGATCACCCCCCGTCGCCAGTGTCACTAAGCGATCGTTTTTCTGATCGCTGTATTAGTGACACAGGTGACGCTAGTTAGGGAGGTAAGTATATAGGTTCGCTGTCAGTGTTTTATAGCGACAGGGACCCCCATATACTACCTTCTAAAGGTTTTAACCCCTTGATTGCCCCCTAGTTAACCCTTTCACCAGTGATCACCATATAATTGTTACGGGTGACGCTGGTTAGTTGGTTTGTTTTTTGTAGTTTATTATAGTTTATTACAGTTTATTATAGTTTTAGGGCACCCGCCGTTTATTACCTTATAAAGGTTTAACCCCCTAATTGCCCGGCGGTGATATAACTTAAGTTTTTAGGGTCAGCTTAGGTCTGCGTCGCCCCAGGCAGCGTCAGGTTAGCGCCAGTACCGCTAACACCCACGCACGCAGCATACACCTCCCTTAGTGCTATAGTATCTGAGCGGATCGATATCTGATCCGATCAGATCTATACTCCCCAGCAGTTTAGGGTCCCCCAAAAAAATGCAGTGTTAGCGGGATCAGCCCAGATACCTGCTAGCACCTGCGTTTTGCTCCTCGGCCAGCCCAGCCCACCCCACCCAAGTGCAGTATCAATCGATAACTGTCACAAAACACTAAGCACACATAACTGCAGCGTTCGCAGAGTCAGGCCTGATTTTTGGTAGCTTTTTGAATCAGTCGCTGACAGTCAGGAGCTTTTTTGCCTGTGAGTCTCACTAGTGTACCCCTAAATTTAGAGGCCAAAATGGCAAATCGAAGGTACACTAGTGAAGAGGCCTACACGTTTCTGAGTATGACAGATAGTGAAGAGGAAGTCACTCATCTGTCAAGTTCAGGCTCAGAATACGAACCTGTAGAGGACAGCGGCTCCATGACAGATAGCTCTGACGACGGAGTTGTGGTCCCTGCTAGGGTCAGGCGTACCAGACCCCGAACTTCTTCTTCTGTCCTTGAAGTGCAAGAACCGCAGGTCCCTCGTATGGAGCAGAGCAGTACTAGTGCCGCTACTCCTTCTGGTGAACTGGCAAGCACCAGCGGCCTAGTACACCCTGGTCGTACATCCAGCACTGCAGTATCACGTGGTGACGTGGCGAGTCCCATAAGTGCAGTTCAAGCTGGTGAGGTGGCAAGCACAAGTAATGTCCCGCTGCCACCAAGAAGACAAAGACAGGCCCGTCGTGCCCATAGTGCCCTTCCTGCTGCATTGGCCAATCCGAATTGGGTACCCACCACTTCTGCAGCACCCGTATTGCCCCCATTCACTGGCCAACCCGGAATTCAGGTGGAAACAGTTGATTTTACGCCACTGGATTTTTATTCACTGTTTTTCACCGAAGATCTCTATAGATCTATTGTGGACCAAAGCAATTTGTACGCTGGTCAACACATCGCCACTATTCCCCAGTCCTCCCTTGCCAGAGATTGGAGACCAATTACGGTCTCCGAATTTAAGGTCTTTCTGGGCCTTTCCCTCAACATGGGCATAACCAAAAAGAGTGAGTTGCGGTCATATTGGTCCACTGACCCAATTCACCATATGCCCGTGTTCTCTGCCTCCATGGCCAGGGCACGATACGAGCAGATTTTGCGGTTCATGCACTTCAACGACAATGAACTCTGTCGTCCTCGTGGAGACCCTGGATACGATCGGCTCTACAAAATTCGGCCCCTCGTAAACCACTTCAACCAACGTTTTGCAGACTTGTTTACCCCCCATCAAGTTGTCTGCGTTGATGAGTCCCTGATTAAATTTTCTGGCCGCTTGTCATTCAAACAGTACCTTCCCAGCAAGCGTGCCAGATACGGGGTCAAGATGTATAAGCTCTGTGACAGGGCCACAGGCTATACATGTAGATTTATGGTTTACGAGGGCAAAGATAGTCACGTAGAGCCGATCAACTGCCCTGACTACATAGGAAGCGCTGGCAAGATAGTGTGGGACTTGGTGTCACCCTTATTCAGAAAGGGGTACCACTTGTACGTGGACAATTATTACACGAGCGTGCCACTTTTTAGTCACCTTTTTGATCATCAAATTGGAGCATGTGGCACCGTGCGACCTAATCGCCGGGGCTTTCCTCAGCGGCTTGTAGATTCCCGTCTTAGGCTGGGGGAGAGAGCCTGCTTGCAGTGTAATAATTTGCTCGCTATGAAGTGGAGGGACAATAAGAATGTTTTCGTTCTTACCTCCCTTCATGCAGACACGACGACCCAAATTACTACGGCGACTGGTGTTGTGGAGAAACCCCTCTGTGTCCACGAATATAACCAAAATATGGGAGGGGTGGACCTCAACGACCAGTTGTTGGCGCCGTACCTAATTGCCCGTAAGGCCAGACGCTGGTACAAAAAAGTGTCTGTATACTTATTTCAATTGGCTTTGCTGAACGCTCATGTGCTATACAGAGCTTCAGGACGGACTGGATCCTTCCTTAAATTCCAGGAAGAGATCGTCAGAGCCCTTCTGTTTCCAGACGGTGCTCCACCTCACCTTCCCCAACCAAATGCAGTAGGCCGGCTGCATGAGAGGCATTTTCCTTATGTCCTCGAGAGTACCCCTACCCAACGAGCCCCCCAAAGAAAATGTCGTGTCTGCAGCAAGCGCGGATTTAGGCGTGACACCCGGTATTATTGTCCCTCCTGTCCTGGCAATCCTGGTCTTTGCATTGGTGAATGTTTTGAACGCTACCATACACTAGTTGAGTTTTAGCGTAGGGTACAGCACTGCACAGACTAGGACACACTTTCACAGGGTCTCCCAAGATGCCATCGCATTTTGAGAGACCCAAACCTGGAACCGTTACAGTTTTAAAAGTTACAGTTATAAAAAAAAAAAATGTAAAAAAAAAAAAAATACACAAAAAAAATATAAAATAAAAAAACCAAAAATAGTTGTCGTTTTTATTGTTCTCTCTCTCTCTATTTTCTCTCTATTGTTCTTCTCTTTTTTACTGTATTCTATTCTGCAATGTTTTATTGTTATGTTTTATCATGTTTGCTTTTCAGGTATGTAATTTTTTTATAGTTTAATGTGTTTTAACCATTTTTTTGTTTTCAGGTACGCCATTCAGCTGCAGCGCGGATTTATTTATCTTGACAGCAACAGCGTTTGCTCCCACGATACATAAAGCCGTGACTCCAGCGCTGTCGGAGGTGATTTCACCACCACAGTTACATACTTCAGCATATATGCCGAAGCGTGGGGGCAGCAGTGGGTGGAGGAGCGATTTGCTCCTGCCTTTTGTGGGAGGATGCCCCCATGCTTCGGCATATATATATTTTAGGTAGGCACAGGTTGCGTTAAATGTTTTATTTTTTACTATGTTTTTTTTTTTTTTTGTATTTGCTTTGCAGGTATGGTAAGTATTACTGTTATACTGTAATGTTACTTTGTTTTTTGTTAACCATCATTTGCTTAGCAGGTACGCCATTCAGTTGCAGCGTGGATTTATTTATCTTGACAGCAACAGCGTTTGCTCCCACGATACATAAAGCCGTGACTCCAGCGCTGTCGGAGGTGATTTCACCACCACAGTTACATACTTCAGCATATATGCCAAAGCGTGGGGGCAGCAGTGGGTGGAGGAGCGATTTGCTCCTGCCTTTTGCGGGAGGATGCCCCCATGCTTCGACATATATAAAACGGTGCATGTATGCCCATCATTAGAAGTGGGTGGATGAAGGGAGGTATTCTAATGGTGGGCATACCCACCGATCAAGATCTTTTTTTCGTTCAACCCACAGGCTGCATGAAAAAAAAGTTTACAATGTATGCCCAACAAGGACCAGCAATGTACTGGTATGTTGCTGGACTTTGAGTGGTTATACCAGAATGATGCCTGCAGGTTTAGGTATCATCTTGGTATCATTCTTTTCAGCCAGCAGTCGGCTTTCATGTAAAAGCAATCCTAGCGGCTAATTAGCCTCTAGACTGCTTTTACAAGCAGTGGGAGGGAATGCCCCCCCCCCACCGTCTTCCATGTTTTTCTCTGGCTCTCCTGTCCCAACAGGGAACCTGAGAATGCAGCCGGTGATTCAGCCAGCTGACCATAGAGCTGATCAGAGACCAGAATGGCTCCAAACATCTCTATGGCCTAAGAAACCGGAAGCTACGAGCATTTCATGACTTAGATTTCGCCGGATGTAAACAGCGCCATTGGGAAATTGGGAAAGCATTTTATCACACCGATATTGGTGTGGTCAGATGCTTTGAGGGCAGAGGAGAGATCTAGGGTCTAATAGACCCCAATTTTTTCAAATAAGAGTACCTGTCACTACCTATTGCTATCATAGGGGATATTTACATTCCCTGAGATAACAATAAAAATGATTAAAAAAAAAAAAAAATGAAAGGAACAGTTTAAAAATAAGATAAAAAAGCAAAAAAATAATAAGGAAAAAAAAAAAAAAAAAAGCACCCCTGTCCCCCCCTGCTCTCGCACAAAGGCGAACGCAAGCGTCGGTCTGGCGTCAAATGTAAACAGCAATTGCACCATGCATGTGAGGTATCACCGCGAAGGTCAGATCGAGGGCAGTAATTTTAGCAGTAGACCTCCTCTGTAAATCTAAAGTGGTAACCTGTAAAGGCTTTTAAAGACTTTTAAAAATGTATTTAGTTTGTCGCCACTGCACGTTTGTGCGCAATTTTAAAGCATGTCATGTTTGGTATCCATGTACTCGGCCTAAGATCATCTTTTTTATTTCATCAAACATTTGGGCAATATAGTGTGTTTTAGTGCATTAAAATGTTAAAAAGTGTGTTTTTTCCCCAAAAAATGCGTTTGAAAAATCGCTGCGCAAATACTGTGTGAAAAAAAAAAAATGAAACACCCACCATTTTAATCTGTAGGGCATTTGCTTTAAAAAAAATATATAATGTTTGGGGGTTCAAAGTAATTTTCTTGCAAAAAAAAATAATTTTTTCATGTAAACAAAAAGTGTCAGAAAGGGCTTTGTCTTCAAGTGGTTAGAAGAGTGGGTGATGTGTGACATAAGCTTCTAAATGTTGTGCATAAAATGCCAGGACAGTTCAAAACCCCCCCAAATGACCCCATTTTGGAAAGTAGACACCCCAAGCTATTTGCTGAGAGGCATGTCGAGTCCATGGAATATTTTATATTGTGACACAAGTTGCGGGAAAAAGACAAATTTTTTTTTTTTTTTTTTTTGCACAAAGTTGTCACTAAATGATATATTGCTCAAACATGCCATGGGAATATGTGAAATTACACCCCAAAATACATTCTGTTGCTTCTCCTGAATACGGGGATACCCCATGTGTGAGACTTTTTGGGAGCCTAGCCGCGTACGGGACCCCGAAAACCAAGCACCGCCTTCAGGCTTTCTAAGGGCGTAAATTTTTGATTTCACTCTTCACTGCCTATCACAGTTTCGGAGGCCATGGAATGCCCAGATGGCATAAACCCCCTCCAAATGACCCCATTTTGGAAAATAGACACCCAAAGCTATTTGCTGAGAGGTATAGTGAGTATTTTGCAGACCTCACTTTTTGTCACAAACTTTTGAAAATTGAAAAAAGAAAAAAAAAATACGTTTTTCTTGTCTTTCTTCATTTTCAAAAACAAACGAGAGCTGCAAAATACTCGCCATGCCTCTCAGCAAATAGCTTGGGGTGTCTACTTTCCAAAATGGGGTCATTTTTGGGGGTTTTGTGCTATCTTGGCATTTTATGGCCTTCGAAACTGTGATGGGTAGTGAGGAGTGAAATCAAAAATTAACGCCCTTAGAAATCCTGAAGGCGGTGATTGGATTTCGGGGCCCCGTATGAAGCTAGGCTCCCAAAAAGTGCCACTCATGTGGTATCCCCATACTCAGGAGAAGCAGCAGAATGTATTTTGGGGTGTAATTCCACATATGCCCATGGCCTGTGTGAGCAATATATCATTTAGTGACAACTTTGTGCAAAAAAAAAAAAAAAAAAATTGTCACTTTCCCGCAACTTGTGTCAAAATATAAAATATTCCATGGACTCAACATGCCTCTCAGCAAATAGCTTGGGGTGTCTACTTTCCAAAATGGGGTCATTTGGGGGGGGTTTGTGCCATCTTGGCATTTTATGGCCTTCAAAACTGTGATAGGTAGTGAGGAGTGAAATCAAAAATTTATGCCCTTAGAAATCCTGAAGGCGGTGCTTGGTTTTCGGGGCACCGTACGCGGCTAGGCTCCCAAAAAGTCCCACACATGTGGTATCCCCGTACTCAGGAGAAGCAGCAGAATGTATTTTGGGGTGTAATTCCACATATGCCCATGGCATGTTTAAGCAATATATCATTTAGTGACAACTTTGTGCAAAAAAAAAAAAATTGTCACTTTCCCGCAACTTGTGTCAAAATATAAAATATTCCATGGACTCACCATGCCTCTCAGCAAATAGCTTGGGGTGTCTACTTTCCAAAATGGGGTCATTTGGGGGGGTTTTGTGCCATCTTGGCATTTTATGGCCTTCAAAACTGTGATAGGTAGTGAGGAGTGAAATCAAAAATGTATGCCCTTAGAAATCCTGAAGGCGGTGCTTGGTTTTCGGGGCCCCGTACGCGGCTAGGCTCCCAAAAAGTCCCACACATGTGGTATCCCCGTACTCAGGAGAAGCAGCAGAATGTATTTTGGGGTGTAATTCCACATATGCCCATGGCATGTTTGAGCAATATATCATTTAGTGACAACTTTTTGTAATTTTTTATTTATTTATTTTTTATTTTTTTGTCATTATTCAATCACTTGGGACAAAAAAAATAAATATTCAATGAGTTCAACATGCCTCTCAGCAATTTCCTTGGGGTGTCTACTTTCCAAAATGGGGTCATTTGGGGGGGTTTTGTACTGCCCTGCCATTTTAGCACCTCATGAAATGACATAGGCAGTCATAAACTAAAAGCTGTGTAAATTCCAGAAAATGTACCCTAGTTTGTAGACGGTATAACTTTTGCGCAAATCAATAAATATACGCTTATTGACATTTTTTTTACCAAAGACATGTGGCCGAATACATTTTGGCCTAAATGTATGACTAAAATTGAGTTTATTGGATTTTTTTTATAACAAAAAGTAGAAAATATCATTTTTTTTCAAAATTTTCGGTCTTTTTCCGTTTATAGCGCAAAAAATAAAAACAGCAGAGGTGATCAAATACCATCAAAAGAAAGCTCTATTTGTGGGAAGAAAAGGACGCAAATTTCGTTTGGTTACAGCATTGCATGACCGCGCAATTAGCAGTTAAAGCGACGCAGTGCCAAATTGTAAAAAGTGCTCTGGTCAGGAAGGGGGTAAATCCTTCCGGGGCTGAAGTGGTTAAATAAAGGAATTGTCAAAAACTGTCTCTTGTCATTTTTAACATTTTTGACAGTTTTTTAGTGAAATGGTAGGGGTACTTCTGTACCCCCTTACCATTTCACACAGGGGGGGGGCCGGGATCTGGGGGTCCCATTGTTAAAGGGGGCTTCCAGATTCCGATAAGCCCCCCGCCCGCAGACCCCCACAACCACCGGCCAGGGTTGTGGGGATGAGGCCCTTGTCCTCATCAACATGGGGACAAGGTGTTTTGGGGGGCTACCCCAAAGCACCCTCCCAATGTTGAGGGCATGTGGCCTGGTACGGTTCAGGAGGGGGGGGGCCGCACTCTCGTCCCCCCCTCTTTTCCTGCGGCCTGCCAGGTTGCGTGCTCGGATAAGGGTCTGGTATGGATCTTTGGGGGGACCCCACGCCGTTTTTTTTTTTTTTTTTTGGCGCGGGGTTCCCCTTAAAATCCATACCAGACCTGAAGGGTCTGGTATGGAATTTAGGGGGACTCCCACGTCTTTTTTTTTTTTTTAATTTTGGTTCGGGGTTCCCCTTTGGGGAATTCCCATGCCGTTTTTATCAATGAACTTCTATGTGTATTGTCGGCAATGCAATAGCCGCGGGTAGTTTTAAATGAGTTTTTTCCTTCAAAATGTCATTTTGCTGTCAGACTGTTCTAAACACAGGAAACATGCGCCCCTTTACAGGCATACTATAGACACCCCCCAGGTACGAAATTTAAAGGGATATTACACTTTTATTGTTTGACTTTAAACATTATTAAAATCACTGCTCCTGAAAAAACGGCCGTTTTTAAAACTTTTTTTTGCATTGATCCATGTCCCCTGGGGCAGGACCCAGGTCCCCAAACACTTTTTATGACAATAACTTGCATATTAGCCTTTAAAATTAGCACTTTTGATTATTCATGTTCGTGTCCCATAGACTTTAACGGTGTTCGCGTGTTCGAACGAACTTTTTTCCTGTTCGCATGTTCTGGTGCGAACCGAACAGGGGGGTGTTCGGCTCATCCCTACTGGAGATCAATGGACGCGTTTTGGGGGTGCAACCCCTTCCTCAATATTAAAGTAGCGGTGAGGAAGGGGTTGCTCCCACAAAACACGTCCCTTGATCCCCCCATGATGGCAGCTAGCACATGTTGACATTCGTAAATTGGTGTGCATCTTCCAAATTTGGCTTTTCAAGGGGAGACTTCACCCCATCTGAACGCAATATCAAACACAGTTCCTAAATACTCATGTCTGATATTGCCTTCAAGTTTTACCATATGTGAACTTTGTAAGTTCAAGATTTTTGTCTTTCTTGTTGGTTTTACACAGGCCTGTTTTATCGTAAATGGACATTTCTATTTTTGATAATGCCACCCCAAAAATTGTTATACAACAAACATATTGGTTTGTTTTAAAAACCTTTTCTAAATGCACATGTGATTGTGCAGGTATTAAAAAGTTTGTTAATCAAGAATGTGTGGATTATTGTCTCAACGCTACAACACTTTTGTGGTGATGTAATTGCTGTTTTCTGAGAAAATGGTGGTTATTTCCTAAGGGCAAATCCTCTTTGCACTACAAGTGCAGTTTCAGTGCAGTTTCAAGTGCACCTGTAGTATAAAAAGTGTATACGCCTTTAGTAAATAACACCCAACAGTGCTTTGTATAAGGTTACACAATCACGCCATTTTCAGGACTCCTCACATTGCTGTCAGGGTCAGCTAAAACAAACACAAGCAGTAAATGTCACCAAAGATTAGCTTTTTTTTTTAATTTGATAAATGCTTCACAAATTGTCTGGCATATTGATGGCCCCCCTACCCGCAAAGAACTCAAGGTATCTTAACCGGACATCACGGGCACTCAGGGAGGGCAAGCCAGGACGGCCACTTTCAAAGACCGTCAGGGTTGTATCATGTAGAATTCCGGCCTCAGGCCCAACTGAGCCAGCATAGTTGGCAGAATGTTTGCGTAAAAAGTTATGGAGAACACAGCACGCCAGGATTAGATGATTAAGTTTATACTCCGCCATATGGATGGGTGTCAGAAATAGGCGGAACCGGCTGGCCATGATTCCAAATGTGTTCTCCACCACTCTTCTGGCTCTGGCCAGCCGGTAATTAAAAACCCTCTGCTCCGGGGTGAGGGTCCTCATCGGGAATGGCCGCATAAGAGGGTCCCCCAGCGCAAATGCTTCATCCGCAACAAAGACGAATGGGAGTCCTTCCACATTGTCCTCTGGAGGTGGCAAGTCCAAGCTGCCATTCTGGAGACGCCTGTAGAACTCCGTCTGGGCGATGACTCCACCATCGAACATCCGGCCATTCTTCCCCACGTCCACATACAAGAAGTCGTATATAGCCCACACCACCGCCAACATCACAATACTATTGAATCCCTTATAGTTGAAATAGTACGACCCCGAGTTGGGTGGTGGGACGATGTGGACGTGTTTCCCATCAATTGCCCCTCCGCAGTTAGGAAAGTCCCACCGCTGGGCAAAGTGGGAGGCCACAGTCTGCCATTCCTGTGGCGTGGAAGGAAACTGTTGAGGAAAACAAAAATAAATTACTATTTTTGCACATAAACATGGCAAGCAGATTAGGCACAAACATTCTTGGCCAACCTCCAGATAGCATTTATTAAGGGGAAATTAACACCAAAGTATAAGGTACACCTATCATATTCCCCCCCCCTCTCATGGGCCATTTCTAACATTATAGGGGGGGGATCTTGGACAGGTAACCCTCTTCACTTCACTGAGAGATGAATGCGTAAATAAAGGGTATTACTTGGAACGGCCCCTCCTTAGTTACACTATTGGCAGCCCACTGGACAGGTAAGAAGTGTCATAATACAAAGATATAAATACACACTGTAAACATTTGAGGACATTTGGACATTCTGATATTACCTATCAAGATAATAATAGAATACAACAACTTTAAACAGTACCATTTTAAAGTATACAGGCAGGCCCTTGCACTACATGCTTTGGGTAATTCATCCATAAATCTGAGCACAAAAGAGATGGGTATAGTGTGTATGGGTTTGGCAAAGTCAGCAGATAGATGATTGAGGATAGATAGAGAATTGGGATCAGCTGACTTAGCAGTTGGGGGGAGGGAGGATTTAGGAAAATGTTTTGGGGACACTACAAAAAAAAGCCTCTGGCACTCTGCCTGAATTTAAAGCACAAATCACATTTCTAAACATTTTAGGGGGTGTTTGGGGTAAAGCACTACTATGGAGCTGATAAAATACATTGTTAAGTGACTACATGAGGTGAATTTTTCCTGCAGGAGAGCATGTTGGGGAGGTAAGTGAAGGCAAATATGTATGAAGGACTAAAAAAATAATTACATACAAATCCAGCATGCATGAGGACAAAGGGGACATTCTCAGCATATTACAATCATGGTAAATAGGGAATGAGGAAAGAAATACAATATCTTAGCAAACATTAAGTACAATAAAATGTCATATTAAAGGATAAAAATCTTACCTTCATATACTCTTTCTGCAGGACCTGGATGATGGCAGAACAGGTCTCTGGGATGATGATCCCCAGAGCCTGGGGGGAGATGCCTGTCGAGAACTTGAGGTCCTGTAGGCTTCTCCCTGTCGCCAAGTACCGCAGGGTAGCGACGAGCCTCTGTTCGGAGTGATGGCTTGTCTCATGCAGGTATCCTGCCTGCTGATATAGGGGGTCAGCGAAGCCAGCAGACAGTGAAATACGGGGTCCGTCATTCTGAGAAAGTTCCTGAAATCATCAGGATTATTCTCACGGATCTCACGGAGCAAAGGCATATGAGAGAACTGGTCAGGCTGAAGCAACCAATTCTTGGTCCATGAACTCCTCCCCACCCTGTTCATGGACTGGACTTGTGTCAAGGTCAGGACCCCAACATCAAGCACCCGCACAGCACAAACTCTATGAGGAGTACATATACGAAACATGGCTAGAAAACGGTCGGCTGCTCAGAACGAAGTAACAAAACGCACTGAAGAACAGCAAGGCCTGTGAAGAGCGACCTGAAAAACAGTAACGAACGAACAAGAACACAATGACTAATTAAAGTCACACAGAACTTGCTTGCATGCACTGAAGAGCAGATACAAACCCACAAGCACAAACTGAACCGCAGAAAACGATCTGAAAGCCACGAGTCTGAAAAAGCGCGAATCGTCTCTCACCAAAGTTTTACTAACACGAGATTAGCAAAAGGAGCCCAAAGGGTGCCGCGCTTGGTTCTGAACTGGCCTTTTCTAGTCTCATCGTACGTGGTTGACGTCACCGCGTTGTTGGCGATCGGAAATTCCAACAACTTTGTGCGACCGTGTGTATGCAAAACAAGTTTGAGCCAACATCCGTCGGAAAAAATCCTAGGATTTTGTTGTCGGAATGTCCGAACAAAGTCCGACCGTGTGTACAGGGCATAAGACCGATCAGTTGGGTCATGGACGATGGATCACTTTGAGGAAGAACTTGGGTTCTAGATTTTGTGTGTTTACTCTTCTGCAACATTATTTGGCTTTTCAGCCGTCCTTTTCGTCGCATTTACTAATCCATGTCGATGGGAAACCTGTGACGGTGTACCAGTTTTCAGCTGTTTTGAAGAAGTGTATGTTCCACTTGAATTTGGGAAACATGAATATAACATCGCACTCCTTTAGAATTGGAGCAGCCACTGAAGCGGCCATGTTGGGTTTTAATGAGCCTGTTATTAAAAGCTTGGGTAGGTGGAAATCTTACTGTTTTAGATCTTATGTGAGACCTAATTTTTCTTTTTAATTTCAGATACCTTATGTAATGTGTGGATTGTCGGCCATTCCCTTTGTTTTTTTGAACAAAGAAACGCGCTGACCGAAGAGTCTATGGTTCCAATCTTGGTTTGCCATCTGACGTGTATAAAGTGCATTGGTTCGGGAAACGAGGTATGCACTGGAAAGATTTGCATGACACTTTATTGTTTCTTCATGGACAATGGGCGGTTCCACATATTGTCATTTTGTACTTATCCGGTAATGATATAGGTCTTTGTAATACTTTAGGTCTGATAGCTCAAATGAAATTGGATTTGTCTTGTTTTCATGTGGTAATGCCTAATACTATTTTTGTTTTTTTGGAAATTATTCCTCGATTTCTTTGGTCAATGTCTGCTGAGCTTGTGTTTTTTGATAAAATTCGCAAGTGTGTTAATAGGTCTTTAATTACATTTATGTCCACAATTAATGGGTTTTCTTTCCGACATGTTCAACTGGAGGGAGGCTTACCGGGTTTGTACAGACCTGATAAGGTTCACTTGTCAGATATAGCTTTAGATATTTTTAATCTGGACAATCAAACCTGTGTGGAGTTGGCTGTGGCTCGTGGGGTGTGCCAGTCTCGTTAATGTGGGTGAATTTATATTGATTTTAAAGTAATAGCTCGAGCTTGTATAGCTTAGCTATGCGTGTGTTAAGTAATACTTTAAGATATGATATTGTTATTGAATATTACATTTTAATATCTTAAATAATTAATAAAATAAATAAAATTAGTATATACCTATAATAAAGGGCACGGCCTATTCAACCCACAGGTGATTGTGTTTTGTGTATTATTTATCTGAGATATATATAAGTTCTATCTTTGATCCCATAAACGTGAGGGGTGGGGCATAACATGTCCCCACCCCCACCACATATGGGATCATGAGAGACAAGTGATTTTGCATAAAGTTTTATTAATTTAAAAAATAAATAAATAAATACTTACCTGAGATTGGTTTAAATTAATGGCAGTTAGCCAATAAACGGTCCTCTGGCAGGAGCAGGTTGCTATATAAGAAGGAGGATGCATCATCACACAGGCAGAAGAAAGAAGACAACAAAGAAAAGAGCTTGTCTCACCCTTCCCTCCCTGTCATGGCCCTGTTTATGAGGTGTCTGTTTCGCTGTATGTTGAATTTATTGCTTCTGTTGGCTGTCCCTTGACTGACCAAGGGGTGAATTTATATTGATTTTAAAGTAATAGCTCGAGCTTGTATAGTTGAGCTATGCGTATGTTAAGTAATACTTTAAGATATGATATTGTTATTGAATATTACATTTTAATATCCTAAATGATTAATAAAATAAATAAAATTAGTATATACCTATAATAAAGGGCACGGCCTATTCAACCCACAGATGATTGTGTTTTGTGTATTATTTATTTGAGAGATATATAAGCTCTATCTATGATCCCAAATGCTAAGTAGGGGCCAGTGTTCATCTGTTTTATTTGGGTAACTGTTTTATTTTGTAATTGTCAGTCCATGAATCACCAGCTTCTTTGCAATTCCCTAAACATTCAGCATCATCCTGGATCCAAATAAATGTGTCTGTCTGTCTTCTTGTGACTTTCTGCTTAGGTGTCAGTCTTTCTTTTTTTGTGCCAACCTATTGCTTAGGGAGCCAGATTATCTTTGTGTGCATGCCAGCCTGTCACTTTATGCCAACCTTTGTATTCATGCCAGAGTGCATCATTGTGCCAGTCTATGTTTTTCTGTTTGTGTCTGTAAACCACTCTTTGTGCTGGCCATTCTCTGTTCAAATGCAGATATTTATGATATGGGGACATTATCAGACTTAAAAATAACAAAAAACAATTCACAGGCAGAAGAGGAGAAACATGCTTAAAGCAAAACCATCAATTTAACTGTATAAAACAAATATAGTCAAGGCCAAAAAAAGAAAGCAAATGCATGGTTCTGCTGTTAACCTTTAGGATATGAATATTAAAAAATGAATGCTCCAGTTGTTAAAAGAGAAGTATGGGATTTTATTATATTTTAGAATAGTACTTACCTATGTGGATGGAGCATCAGACCGATGCTGCAGCTGTCCCTGAGCCACCGAATATCGCCGATGGCTCTGTTTTCACAGATCCCCGAGAGGAGAGCTGCTGACTGTCAGCGGTTCGCTGAGACACTGAGACTGCCATCAATTAAGGCAGCTGGCGGATCCAGACTTGGAAGTCGGGATGACGTCCTGCCTCGACTGATGTCAGTAAAGTCAAAATGGGTCACAGGAGTGCAAAACGAATTGCACTCCTGTGACCCTTAGGAGAAGCCCAGCCTAAAAAGCTCAGGCTGGACTTCTCCTTTAAGCCCTCAAGTATTAATAAAAATGTACATTTAAAGCCATGCAATGTAGGTAACAGGTGAAACTGGCAGATCCCCATTGTTTATATGAAAATTAGGTGCTATTTGAAGTCATGCCAGTTAATTGTTGGGCAAATGTGGAAATCTATTAAAAGCTGGATCTGAAGTTTAACCACATTATTTCCACTCTAAATGTATTTTTGGTAAAGGAATTTTTTTGTGTATAACTGTTTCCTTCTCCACCCCCACCCAAGCAGAGATAAAGTACAGAACAAGGCATGGTAAATTGTTAGGGATGAGCTTAAGTTTGGGTTGTTTATGAGTTTGCAGTGAACCCAGCACATTCACTGTTCCTAAAGCTGGCCATACATTATACAATTTTCTTGTTCAATTCCCTTAGACTTACCTTTTGACTGGGTAATGCAAGGCCCTGTCTGATTGCATACAAACTGAAAGTGTTTAGGTTTGACCTCACATTACATGGTTTTTGGTCAATCTAAAGGAAAATTGTACAAGAAGATTGTATAATGTATAGCTAGCCTAATGCATCTGTTTGATGCCATAGCTACCAGTTGCCAATAAAGAACTTCCTGGCTTCTGAACTTAGGTTAGGTGGGTTGGAATAGTCAGTGATGGGTGCTTTTGTGTGTGTCAATTGGATAGGGACAAATTAGCGTAGGCCTTGTAGGCACTGATCTGCTAATGTAGATGTAAGCCCTTGCTGAGTGTCCCTCAGGGGAAAAAATGCTGTGTATATTGTAAAATTTGGGCGTTGGGCAAGTAACTGAAGGTGTCTTCTGCAGCCTCTCTACAGCTACTCTACATGTGTCTACAGTCACTATTGCTGGCTGCAATACATTTTTTACAGCCTGTCCCTGAGTCCACATGCATTTCACTGCTAAGTAGTTGCTTGTGTATTTTCATAAGCATATTTCTGGATGCAAATTTGTTCTTAAAGACCTTTTTTTTGTAAAAACACTGTATTATTCCTGTGCAATGTGCATCCATACAGAAGCTTATTTTTCATTTTGAGATTGAAGGACACAGAGTAATATGCAGGCAAATGATCGTTACAAGGACAGAGCATTGTTCCCCATAGGACAAAGTGTCCAAACAAAGAACTTTATTTCAATATCACCAGCTGTTAAAGAAGATATAACATTCTAGTGGTTGGGTTTAATTCTACTTAAGAAACTTTGCTTTGCAGTGCATTTTCTTGTTTACCCTGTCTGTGTGTACAGCTCTCTACACTCAAATATTTTTTTTTACTGTCCACAATAACTGATTAAAAGTTGGCTATTCAATTTTAACACCTAAGCTACTTTTTCTTTTTCTATTGAATGGGATCTTTTACCTTTCTTTTTAGATTCTATCTTTAAGCTTTGAGCACATCAGGCAGTTGTTGCTGACATATATCACAAATGGCAGGGTAATCCACAAGATCCACAAAATCCACAAGAACGGCACAGTTGTATTCATCACAATATGGCAGGGTAACACAATAGGAGGAGACTTCTTTCATGCAGTAAGTTTAAACAGCACAAAACATCCTTGGGCTGACTTGTCACCCTATATTGGAGGTACTTTACCATCCTGTGTGATGGATGTCGACTGGTCTCCGTCCTTCAGAGTTCCATTCAGGGATTTTAGTGTGGCACGTCCCTTACATAGGTGTTGGTTGATGCTTATCGGGTTGTGGTCCGGAACTTTTAGTAGTTGGATGTTTGGCTACATGCCGACCGCAATCAGGACTCTCCGATCCACGTCTAGCTTCCTCTGTACCGGGAGTATCATGGAAGTGGGGTCATGTGACGGAACGGCTGTGACATCAATGCGTTTTGCTAGAAGGAATAACGTAACTTCATCTTTACGAACATTGGATGGCATATATCACAAATTGCAGCCCGGCAAAAGATACCAGGAAAGGGTTACAAATGGCAGCAGAAATCAGATCATATTAGAATTATCATAAAAATCATATGTTTTTTATTATATTACAAAAAGGTTGGCACAATCTCAGGCCCAAATGTAGAAAAATACAGCTTCACCAAGGGCCTCACTCCCTTTATATCGTCATTTTTTCGTAAGGGCGCCGCCCATCAGAATGTATCAAAGGGATAAGTGTCTTCTGATCAAAGTGAAGCGTGGTGATCTTCAGAATAGCCAATTAAAGCAGAAGAGCTCTTATCAGCTTGGCCCATAATTCGGTCAGCATCGCTAATATAGACTTTTTACTTAAAGGGGTAAACAGCAAGGAATGAAAAAAAGAGCGAAAAGAGGAGAAGAAAGAAAAGAAGAAAAAGACAAAAGGGGAAAAGAGAAGAGGGGAAGGGGAGATACATACAGATAACAACATATCAGAATATCGTGATTTAGAACACTTTAAGTACACAGGAATAGATAGATTTATCTCAGAAAATAATTAGTACTGGTCAATTACTGCCAAGGATCACTAGACATCCTACTGGCAGCCAACTCATGCATTAACCTGGATTTTCAGGCAGTATAGGTAGCTCAGAGAAAAAGCTTTCCAGAATTAGCTTTCCAGAAACACCTGCAGGTTTATTTCTGTGTTGAGGCCCACCGGCATGAGAGACTTTAACCTATATATCCACTCTTTTTCTTTTTGGAGGAGTATACGGTCAAAGTCACCTTGTCTGGCAGGAAACTTAAGGATGTAGATACCTTTTACCTTCATGCCCATGGAGCTCCCTCCGTAGCAGTAGGCAAAATGTTTTGCTAAGGGTTTCTCTGGCTCTTTTTCCCTGATTTCTCTTAACTGCTTACCTATCCTCACTTTTAGTGTCCTCTTTGATCATGTAGCTCACCCTTGCTGTTGAACAGTTAATTAAGTCTCTGATGTCATACCTCTCATATTCTAAGGCATCCATGAATTCTGTGTTCTATCTATAAAGGGACAGATCTGGCACTTATTGGATGGAAACATCCCCTTTGTCCTGGAGTAGGTCGATAGCCAAGTGTGGTCTGGTTCCTTAATGAACTCAGACTACATTAGCATGTCGCCCATATTTTTGCACGTGATACCATCTTGGGTGATGTACCAACTATATTTGTTAGCCCTGGGCTGTTTGTCTGTATCTTCCAGTGTCTTTCCAAAGTGTTACGTACCAAATTCCATTGGGCACCAAAGGCCGTTATGATTCTAACAGGGCCACTTTTTTCAGGGGAACCTTTCTCATCTTTGCTGGTCTCAATATGTGGTAGGCTTTCCCTGCTTCTACCAGCTACCTTCTTTTTGGCTTTCTGAATTTGTTCATGAGAGTATCCATGTTCTCGAAATCCTTTATACATCTCAGCACCCTCTCGTCTGTAATCATTTGTTTTTGTGCAATTTATTTTGATCCTTAGAAATTGCCCTACTGGAATTTCATTTTTCAGCCAGTGTGGATGATGGCTGTTGTTGTTAGCAGCCGTTTCCTTACGGAAGGTACAGGTGTGTAACTGTCCATCCTCAACTGCTATCCAGAGGTCCAGAAAAGAGATCGCAGTCTGGTCATAAGTATATGTCAGATGTATGTTGCGCTCATTTCAATTAAGTTGGTCGATGAACATATGTAGGTCTTCTAAGGTACCCTTCCACACCATGACCACATCATCAATATACCTTAACCACGTGTGTATGTGGTATTGGTACATCGATGCGTTGAACACCTTCATCCTCCCAGAGACCCAGGTGGAGGCACGCATAGGCAGGTGCCCATGCAGCCCCCATCGAAGTACATCTAATCTGTTGCTAGTTCTGGGCAGAGAACTGAAAGAAATTGTTAAGTAAGGCAAATTCCAGTAACTCTATCAAGAACACATTTTGTGGGCCATACTGGGGATAGTAGAGGTCGAGAAAAGCTTTGAATGCCTGGATACCGCATGAGTGGGGGGGATCAGGGTGTAGAGTGATTCCACATCAATGCCTATCAGCAACACCTCATCCCCTACCTGTAGCTCAGTAATTTTGGCTAGCACATGACGGGTATCCTGGACAAAAGTTTACAGATTTCTCACCATATCCTTAAGGAAGGAATCCAAGTAGCCACCAATCCTCTCAAGGGGACCCCGGCAAGCTGAGCCTATCGGTCTGCCAGGTGGGTTCTGTAAATTTTTGTGCACCTTGGGGATGATATAAAAGGTGGGCGCACTGAATTCCCTCACTTGGACGTGCTCGTGTTCATGTGTGCTCAGGAGGCCTGCTTCTCTAGCATCCTTTCGTTTCTGATTTAGTTCAGGAACAACTTCAGGGAAGGGATTGTGGTCCAATCTCCTTTTATGTTGATCAATCATTTAGAAGGCGTCTTGCTTTTTTTTCATAGTGGTGTTCATTCATTAAGACTACATTACCTCCCTTATCGCTTATTTTGTTGACAATATTTTTCATTTCCCTAAGCTCTTTAAGGGCTCGTATTTCAGCGTGGGTCAAGTTGTCAGTGCCTTTTTGTGTCTAGTCAATACCGTCGAGGTCCACCTGCACCATTTCCAAAAAGAGGTTCAACCACCTATTCTTGGATAGGGGCGTCATTCTCTTAGATCGAATCTTTAGGTTTGCCACTCTCTTACTAGGATTTGTGGTCTCCAGTATGTCCTCATTCTCCTCCAGGAGGGAATTCAAAATTTCCAAGGCTTTCTGGTCCTCGGCGTCTAGGTGGGGTTCACCAGCGCCTATAGTGTCTTTTCTCTCATAGAGAGATCGCAAGAAGACTTTCCGAAGGAAGAGTGTTATATCTTTATAGACAGTAAACTCATCCACTCATCCTTATTTACGGGGGAGAATGTCATACCTTCCCTTAATATGGTCATGAGAGAGGGAAAAGTCAAATAGATTAACCGCTTTCATATCTTTTTGGTTGTCGTTCTCAAGTGGGGACGAGATTAGTGTCTTTTCTGGCTCCTTGTATGCGATCGCTGGCTGCCTGTTTTTATTTGTTTCTCTTTGTTCGGTGGCGCCGATTGAGGTTTTTGTTTTTGATGTTATTTTTGGAGGGGTGGTATGGTCTGTGGCCTGCTCCACCTCCTCCTTCTCTAAAAAAGTCACTGTCTTAGTATTTTCCTCGTTGGTGTCGCAATTGGATTTTCTACATCATGATCTCAATTCCTGACGTGATCCCCTTCCCCAGGATCCAATCAGAGAGCGTACCTCGGCGGGCAGGGTGCTCGCGGTGGTGTGCGTCGGGGCGCGTTGGCGTGAGCGTTCCTGCAAGTCCTGCTGCACGCGTTCCTCGCAGTGCTGGCATTTGTGTCCCGGTCAGGTCTGTTGTGTGTGCCGGTGTGCGTGAGTGTGCGTGGGCGGGTGTGCGTGCCTGTGCGCGCCGGTGCGCACACGTGCACTTCGTTTGGCGCCAAATGGCCCATTTAAGCCGGCTTCCCTCTGTGATCAGTGCTGCCTGATCAACAGCTCTGCTGTCCTTAGTGCCTGACCCTTGTACCTGTATTGTTCCTGATATCCTGACGACCCGGCTTTGTTACCTGTACCTCCCTCTGAACTCTGCCTGCACCCGACCTCTACCTGTCTGACCATCCGTTTGCCTGCTCCACTGTACCTCAACTGCCTGCCTGTTGCCGAACCCAGCCTGTCTCCTGACCATCCTGCTCAGTCTTGTTGCCTGTGTTCCAGCCAGCACCAGCCATCATAGCCTGCTCTTCCATCTGTATCTGGACACCTGCATACAGGCTCTCATACCACTCCGCACTCCTGTGCCTCCTGTTCTCCTTACCAGGGGCCGCGAGTCGGACGCATAAGGGAGCCTACCTTCTGCCCAAGCGGACTCATTGGTCTGGTAAGTAGGAGCTTGATAGTATCAGGCAGCCATGACCGAGTACGGGCAGGGGGGCTCCCCTATAGATGAACTTTGCAGACATCTGGCGGGATTAACCCAAGCGGTGAAAAGTTTACAAGAGGGCTATACCAGACTGGAAGAACGTGTTCAGGCCCTGTCTGCACCCACCAGTCCCCAGGGGGCCTCAGCCGCACCCTCTGTAGTCATGCTCTCTCCAGAGCCCAAAGTACCTATACCAGAAAGGTTCTCCGGAGACCGTAGCAAGTACCGTGGATTCCGGAATGCATGTGGACTCTATTTCGCTTTACAGCCTCACACCTTTCCTAGAGGCCACTAAGGTGGGTTTCGTCATTTCCTTGTTATCCGGTGAACCTCAAACCTGGGCCCACTGACTCTTGGAACAAAAGTCTGACGCCTTGGAGAGTCTGGATGCCTTCTTCTTGGCAATGTCACAACTTTACGAAGATCCTCAGCTAACTGCCACTGCCAAAGCTACCCTGCACTCCCTCCGTCAAGGCCGTCGAGCGGCAGAGGACTACGCTGTCGAATTCAGGCGCTGGAGCTCAGATACGAGCTCAGGAACGACGCAGCCTTGCGCCACCAGTTTAGGATGGGCTTGTCCGACCCACTCAAGGATGAGCTAGCACGGGTAGGGGTGCCTCAAACTTTGGAAGAGTTGATTAACCTGTCAATTCAGATTGACCGTCGGCTGAGAGAACGACCTGGATGCTTCCACAAGTACCCAGTCCTCCCAGTAGGCCCTCCGCTCCACCACCTGCTCCAGCTTTTGACGTCCCAGAACCCATGCAGCTTGGCCTGCTCCGTCCCTCCTTGACTCCTGAAGAGAAATTACGCAGACGTGCCCATAATCTATGTCTCTACTGTGGGGAACCTGGGCACTACGCCAGCGTCTGCCCCAACAAGATGCGTAAGTGTCGTTCCACTGTTCGTACATGTGCAACTATCATGCCAAAACCAAGTACACATCTAACTATCTCTGTCACTTTTCAGCTTCCCGCAAAGGTTATCCAAGTCCCAGTCATCATCGACTCCGGAGCCTGCAGCTGCTTCGTCAACCTGACCTTTGCAGCTCAGCATGACATACCCCTTCGACCCAAGACCCAAAGCCTGGCAGTTCATCTTGCAGACGGTTCCGCCCTCTGTTCCTGCCCGGTCATTCAAGAGACCGTTCCCTTAGAAGCTATTATGGACTCCCAGCACCGGGAATACCTCTGTTTGAATGTCATCTCCTCTCCCCTTTTTCCAGTCATTCTTGGAATGCCATGGCTGCAGGTTCACAATCCCCAAATCAACTGGGCTTCCGGAAGAGTAGAGTTTCTTTCAGAGTACTGTCAGCAACACTGTCTGCAACGAGACAACCATGAGCTTCCCCAGCTTCTCTGCTTACATCCTGATGCCAACTTGCTCCAAACTATCCCAGAACCCTACCGAGACTTCTCGGACGTATTCAGCAAAAAAGGTGCAGAGATACTACCCCCACACAGGCCCTATGATTGTCCTATAGAGCTGCTACCCGGAACCGAGGTACCTTTCAGCAGGATCTTCCCGTTGACTGAGCAGGAACTGGACACGTTAAAACAATACCTTGATGAGAATCTAAAGAAAAAGTTTATCTGCCCGTCCACATCTCCGGCCGCCGCCGGCCTATTCTTCGTAGAGAAAAAAGATCATTCTCTTCCACCATGCATCAATTATCGAGAATTGAACAGGATAACGATTAAAAATCGCTACCCGCTACCACTGGTGCCTGAGTTATTCCAGAGGCTGGGAACTGCAAGGGTCTTCACGAAATTGGATCTTCAGAGCCTATAACCTAATCCGCATCAGAGAGGGAGACGAGTGGAAGACCGCTTTTCGCACTCGTTTTGGGCATTTCGAGTATCTCGTTATGCCCTTCGGTCTTTGTAATGCCCCAGCCACATTCCAACATTTTGTGAATGACATTTTCCGGGAATTCTTGGATCTCTACGTCATCGTTTACCTTGATGACATCCTCATTTTTTCCTCTTCCTTGGCTGATCATCGCAGGCACGTTCGGAATGTCCTTGCTCGGCTCAGGCAACACGGACTGTACGCTAAACTCGACAAATGCGAGTTTGAACTTCAATGCATCCAATTCCTGGGGCTCATCACTTCAGTTGAAGGTATTAAGATGGACCCTCAAAAGGTGTCCGCCATCTTGGAGTGGCCCACACCTACAGACAGAAAAGGGGTTCAGCGCTTCGGAGGATTTTATAATTTTTACAGGAAATTCATCAGAGACTTCTCTAAAATCATTGCTCCCATTACAGAACTAACAAAGCAGGGAACCCGATTCTGCTGGATGTCCAGGGCACAATTGGCCTTTGAAAAATTAAAGTCTATTCACTTTAGCCTCTATCCTCAAACACCCTAACCCTGCCCTGCCTTTTGTGCTAGAGGTCGATGCCTCGGAAATCGCAGTAGGGGCAGTACTCTCCCAACGCCAGGGCCCCAAGGCTCTTCTGTTTCCAATAGCGTTCTTCTCTCGCAAACTCTCTGTGTCTGAAAGGAACTACGATGTGGGAGATCGGGAGCTTTTGGCCATCAAGACGGCTCTGGAGGAGTAGCACTATCTTCTGGAGGGTGCTGTACATCCTATTCTAATCTATACGGACCACAAAAACTTGGAATATTTGAGATCTGCCAAGAGACTAAAACCACGTCAGGCCAGATGGGCACTCTTCTTCTCCCGCTTCGTATTTCACATCACTTACAGACCTGGCTCTAAAAATGTAAAACCAGACGCACTGTCACGAATGTTCCATGACTCCAAAGAAACCGCCCCTCCGGACACTATCCTGCCCACGGGAAATTTTTTACTTCTTCAGGGAGATTTAATCTCCAGAATAAGGCAAGCCTCCTCAGAAATTCCCCAGCCTACTGGGACCAGCCTAAGCGATGGGTTCCTTTGGCACGAAGGCAAGATCATGGTTCCTGAGAAACTTAGGGTGCCGGTACTGGAGCTGTGCCATGACCACAAGCTGGCAGGTCATTTCGGGGCCCGGAAGACAACCGAACTGGTGCAGCGCACCTTTTGGTGGCCATAATTGGAGTGGCCCACACCTACAGAGGTATTGCTCCAATTCTCATATAATAGGTAATTCTCATATAATAACTCTCTGCATTCAGCCATCAACCAAACCCCATTCTTTGCCAACTATGGATTCAATCCCTCCTTCCTACCCAGATCTATACCGGAATGTGCCCTCCCTGCAGTGACCGAAACAATGGAGTTCTTCTCTACCAATTGTAAGCTTCTGCAGGAGACCATGGCCAAGTCCCAGGCGTCTTATAAAAGGATGTTTGACAAGAAGAGACATGGGGAACTCATCCTAGAGCCTGACAACCAAGTGTGGTTATCCACAACTAATTTGACTGTAGGAATTATGTCAGTTCCTGCCACACTTGTGCCTGAAGCAAGAGCAACCGGACGAAGACCTGGGGCTTATTGAAACCCTTGCCCATTCCTGACAGGCCCTGGAAGATGATCTCGATGGATTTCATCGTGGAACTACCCCCATCCGAAGGCTTCTCTACTATCTTTGTTATAATTGATAGACTGCCTAAAATGGCACATTTCCTTCCCATGAAAGGTACACCCTCAGCCGTAGAAACGGCGAAGATCTTTGTTAAGGAAATTGTGAGACTACATGGGGTGCCCTCTAATATTGTGTCGGATCGTGGTGTCCAGTTCACCTCCCGGTTCTGGAAAGCACTGTGCGGTTCTCTTGAAATTGAACTAGCGTTCTCTTCGGCCTATCACCCCCAGCCAAACGGCCAGACGGAGAGAACCAACCAAACTTTGGAGCAATACCTCCGCTGCTTCTCGGCCTTTTCCCAAGATGACTGGGTTTCCCTGTTACCAGTCGCAGAATTCTCATATAATAACTCTCTGCATTCAGCCATCAACCAAACCCCATTCTTTGCCAACTATGGATTCAATCCCTCCTTCCTACCCAGATCTATACCGGAATGTGCCCTCCCTGCAGTGACCGAAACAATGGAGTTCTTCTCTACCAATTGTAAGCTTCTGCAGGAGACCATGGCCAAGTCCCAGGCATCTTATAAAAGGATGTTTGACAAGAAGAGACATGGGGAACTCATCCTAGAGCCTGACAACCAAGTGTGGTTATCCACAACTAATTTGAAGATGGCTTGTCCCTCTAGGAAACTGGGGCCTAAGTTTATGGGTCCTTTCCCGGTAAAAAGGAAAGTAAATGACGTTGCGTATGAACTCAACCTGCCGGATTCCTTTAGAATACACCCGGTTTTCCATGTGTCCCTACTGAAACCAGTCGTTCCTAATTTTTTCTCTGACCGCAATGCCAAGCCTCCTGAGCCTGTTATGATTAATAACGAGGAGGAATTTGAAATTGAGGCAATCCTGGATTGCAGAAAAAGGCGTAATCAAATCCAGTACCTCATCAAGTGGAGGGGGTATGGACCCGAGGATAACTCCTGGGAGCCTGAAAGTAATCTTCATGCTGAGGAACTGTTACAAGCCTTTAAAGATTCCCACACAACCAAGTTGGCCCAGCTGGGCTTCCGGAGGCTGCCCTTGAGGAGGGGGCACTGTCAGAGAGTGTACCTCGGCGGGTAGGGTGCTCACGGTGGTGTGCGTCGGGGCGCGTTGGCGCGCATTGGCGCGCGCGTTCCTGCGGGTCCCACTGCGTGCGTTCCTCGCAGTGCTGGCATTCGTGTCCTGGTCAGGTCTGATGTGTGTGCGGGTGTGCGCACGTGCACGTCGTTTGGCGCCAACCGGCCCATTTAAGCCAGCTTCCCTCTGTGATCAGTGCTGCCTGATCAACAGCTCTGCCGTCCTTAGTGCTTGACCCTTGTACCTGTATTGTTCCTGATCTCCTGACGACCCGGCTTTGTTACCTGTACCTCCCTCTGAACTCTGCCTGCACCCGACCTCTGCCTGTCTGACCATCCGTTTGCCTGCTCCACTGTACCTCAACTGCCTGCCTGTTGCCGAACCCAGACTGTCTCCTGACCATCCTGCTCAGTCTTGTTGCCTGTGTTCCAGCCAGCACCAGCCATCATAGCCTGCTCTTCCATCTGTATCTGGACACCTGCATACAGGCTCTCATACCACTCCGCACTCCTTTGCCTCCTGTTCTACTTACCAGGGGCCGCGAGTCGGACGCATAAGGGAGCCTACCTTCTGCCCAAGCGGACTCATCGGTCTGGTAAGTAGGAGCTTGATAGATCTACTCCATCTACATCAGGTAGTTAAATCAAAGACTTCGTCTTTTTCAAAGTCGGAAATGTCTCTTCTAAACTTACTCAGTTTCATAGTTTTTAGGTTATGTTGGACCCTTTTTATCTCTTTTTTGAGAATTTAATTTAGTTTTGAAAACTCCCCTGTCTCTTTTAGGGCTTCTAGGCCACGTGCACTTTCCTCAATCTGTTCCTTAATCTCTATTAACTGGATCTTCCATTTCGGAAGGAATCTGTTGGTATGTAAATGTTGTGCTGGAGTAATTCTATCTCTCAGTCCTCTTGGTATTATTTTGTGTTCAATGTAGGTTTCCAGAGAAGACACATCCCATTTTCTATTCAAATGCCTAATCAGGAGTTTCTTATGTTCTTTGAATTTGATTTTAATTTCTTCCTCCTAATTTCTTCCTCCTGCTCAAGGGATTGGGATGTGTCTCGCTGAAAAGCTGTCCTGATTTCTTGATCTACAGTATCTCACAAAAGTGAGTACACCTCTCACATTTTTTTAAATATTTTATTCTATCTTTTCATGTGACAACACTGAAGAAATTACACATTGCTACAATGTAAAGTAGTGAGTGTACGGCTTGTATAACAGTGTAAATCTGCTGTCCCCTCAAAATAACTCAACACACAGCCATTAATGTTTAAACCACTGGCAACAAAAGTGAGTACACTCCTAAGTGAAAATGTTCAAATTTGGCCCAATTAGCCATTTTCCCTCCCTGGTGTCATGTGAATCGTTAGTGTTACAAGGTCTCAGGTGTGAATGGGGAGCAGGTGTGTTAAATTTGGTGTTATCGCTCTCACTCTCTCATACTGGTCACTGGAAGTTTAACATGGCACCTCATAGCAGAGAACTCTCTGAGGATCTGAATAAAAGAATTGGTGCTCTACATAAAGATGGCCTAGGCTATAAGAAGATTGCCAAGACCCTGGAACTATGCTGCAGCATGGTGGCCAAGACCATACAGCGGTTTAACAGGACAGGTTCCACTCAGAACAGGCCTCGCCATGGTCGACCAAAGAAGTAGAGTGCACATGCTTAGCGTCATATACAGAGGTTGTCTTTGGGAAATAGACATATGAGTGCTGCCAGCATTTCTGCAGAGGTTGAATGGGTGGGGGGTCAGCCTGTCAGTGCTCAGACCATACGCCGCACACTGCATCAAATTGGTTTGCATGGCTGTCGTCCCAGAAGGAAGCCTCTTCTAAAGATGATGCATAAGAAAGCCAGTTTGCTGAAGACATGCAGACTAGTAAGGACATAGATTACTGGAACCATGTCCTGTGGTCTAATGAGGCCAAGATAAACTTATTTGGTTCAGATGATGTCAAGTGTGTGTGGCGGCAACCAAGTGAGGAGTACAAAGATAAGTGTGTCTTGTCTTGCCTACTGTCAAGCATGGTGGTGCGAGTGTCATAGTCTGGGGCTGCTGGCACTGAGGAGCTACAGTTCATTGAGGGAATCATGAATGCTAACATGTACTGTGACATAGTGGAGCAGAGCATGATCGGAGACTGAGACGCAGAGCAGTATTCCAGCATGATAATGACCCCAAACACACTTTCAAGACGACCACTGCCTCGCTAAAGAAGCTGAGGGTAAAGGTGATGGACTGACCAAGCATGTCTCCAGACCTAAACCCTATTGAGCATCAATGGGGCATCCTCAAATGGAAGGTGGAGGAGCGCAAGGTCTCTAACATCCACCAGCTCTGTGATGTTGTCATCACATGATGTCGTGAGGAGTGGAAGAGGACTCCAGTGGCAACCTGTGAAGCTCTCATGAACTCCATGCCCAAGAAGGTTAAGGCAGTGCTGAAAAATAAAATAATGGTAGCCACACAAAATATTGACAATTTGGGCCCAATTTGGACATTTTCACTTACAGGTGTACTCACTTTTGTTGTTAGCCGTTTATACATTTATGGTTGTGTGTTGAGTTATTTTGAGGGGACAGCAAATTTACACTGTCATACAAGCTGTACACTCACTACTTTACATTGTAGCAAAGTGTCATTTCTTAAGTGTTAGAAGAAAATATTACAGCGCACACTTGCAAAAAAGACATTTACCCCCAGCAAGGCTAGTTTAAAAACACCTAAACATTTAAAAAAAAAAAAAAAAAATTATCAAAAAACATTATCAAAAAATATGGGGATTTGGTCACACCATATTGCTATATGGTGCTAAGCCCACTTACTGCGACAAAGTACCCCATGATTAGTGGGTCCTACACTATCCATAGACTGGGAGATCCTGCATCTCTGAACCATGAGAGCAATACACTCTTCTAAATGGGAGAATTTTGAGGTCTCCACCCATGACACAAGTGGACACTAATGAGAGGTACTTGATGAGGGAGTGGGGTGCTCCTCACCCAAAGGGATTTGATCAGAATCCATACAATATACAAACAAGATATTTGGGGGGCACACCCTAAAAGATGCATTAAAGATGGTGCAGCCATAAGACCATACAGTAGAAGAAAATATTACAGCGCACACATGCAAAAAAGACATTTACCTCTAGCAAGGCTAGTTTAAAAACACCTAAACATTTAAGAAAAAAAAAAACATTATCAAAAAATATGGGGATTTGGTCACACCATATTGCTATATGGTGCTAAGCCCACTTACTGCGACAAAGTACCCCATGATTAGTGGGTCCTACTCTATCCATAGACTGGGAGATCGGGGTACTTTGTCGCAGTAAGTGGGCTTAGCACTATATGACCATATAGTGTGACCAAACCCCCGTATTTTTTGAATATGTTCAGGTGTTTTTAACTAGCCTTGCAGGAAATGTCATTCTTGTATGTGTGCGCTGTAAAATATTTTGTACTGTTTATAGGTCTTATAGCAGCACCATCTTGAATTTAAACGCATTGTAGGGTGTGCCCCCCAAATATGTACTTGTATATTGGAATAGACCCTGACCAGGGTTTTTTTGGGCTGGAGCACCCCTCCCCCTCCTCATTACCTCTTATTTACTGGCCACCAGTGTATAGGATGTACCCCCTTCAGTTCTCCCACATAGAGGAGTTTAGCTCCGATGATTGAGACAAAGGATCTTCCATTCTATTACTAGAGTAGGACCCACTAATTCGGGGTACTTTGTCGCAGTAAGTGGGCTTAGCACTATATGACCATATAGTGTGACCAAACCCCCATATTTTTTGAATATGTTCAGGTGTTTTTAACTAGCCTTGCAGGAAATGTCATTCTTGTATGTGTGCGCTGTAAAATATTTTGTACTGTTTGCAGGTCTTATAGTAGCACCATCTTGAATTTAAACGCATTGTAGGGTGTGCCCCCCAAATATGTACTTGTATATTGGAATAGACCCTGACCAGGTTTTTTTTTGGGCTGGAGCACCCCTCCTCATTACCTCTTATTTAGTGGCCACCAGTGTATAGGATGTATCCCCTTCAGTTCTCCCACATAGAGGAGTTTAGCTCCCATGGTTGAGACAAAGGATCTTCCATTCTATTACTAGAGTGGGGCCCACTAATTCGGGGTACTTTGTCACAGTAAGTGGGCTTAGCACTATATGACCATATAGTGTGACCAAACCCCTGTATTTTTTTGAATATGTTCAGGTGCTTTTAACTAGCCTTGCAGGAAATGTCATTCTTGTATGTGTGCGCTGTAAAATATTTTGTACTGTTTGTAGGTCTTATAGCAGCACCATCTTGAATTTAAACGCATTGTAGGGTGTGCCCCCCAAATATGTACTTGTATATTGGAATAGACCCTGACCAGGTTTTTTTTGGGCTGGAGCACCCCTCCCCCTCCTCATTACCTCTTATTTACTGGCCACCAGTGTATAGGATGTACCCCCTTCAGTTCTCCCACATAGAGGAGTTTAGCTCCCATGGTTGAGACAAAGGATCTTCCATTCTATTACTAGAGTAGGACCCACTAATTCGGGGTACTTTGTCGCAGTAAGTGGGCTTAGCACTATATGACCATATAGTGTGACCAAACCCCCGTATTTTTTGAATATGTTCAGGTGTTTTTAACTAGCCTTGCAGGAAATGTCATTCTTGTATGTGTGCGCTGTAAAATATTTTGTACTGTTTGTAGGTCTTATAACAGCACCATCTTGAATTTAAACGCATTGTAGGGTGTGCCCCCCAAATATGTACTGATACAAAGAATCCCCTATTTGGAAGCTGAACTATAATTATAAAATGTGCGCCCGCTGGAAATGATCAAAAGGTGATCTTACAAAGGCAGAAAAAAAATCGAAATGCGGGCATAGCACATATATATCCACTCAAATAGAGTGGTAACTCATAGATCATTCACTGTGTAGGGTGCTACTACCGTAACCAAAAGAAGAGCATATATCACAAATGAAAGCCTGGCAAAATGGGAAATTGTTACAAATGGCAGCAGAAATCAGATCATATTAGAGTAATAATAAAAATCATATGTTTTTATTATATTGCAAAAAGGTTGGCACAATCTCAGGCCCAAATATAGAAAACTACAGCTTCACCAAGGCTGGCCTATAGGGAGTCACTAAGATGAAGTAATCACCACACAAAATGACACAGACACAAGACATCAATTATAACAATTAAACAACAAGCACCTCCAAGTGAGGGAATTCAATGTGCCCACCTTTTATATCATCCCCAAGGTGCACAAAAATTTACAGAACCCACCCGGCAGACCGATAGTCTTGGCTTGCCAGGGTCACCTTGAGAGGATTGGTGGCTACTTGGATTCACTCCTTAAGGATATGGTGAGAAATCTGAAATCTTTTGTCCAGGATACCCGTCATGTGCTAGCCAAAATTACTGAGCATTGATGTGGGATCACTCTACGCCTCAATCCCCCACTCATGGGTATCCAGGCAGTCAAAACTTTTCTTGACCTCTACTACCCCCAGTATAGCCCACAGAACAAGTTCTTGATAGAGTTATTGGAATTTGCCTTACTTAATTTTTTCCAGTTCTCTGCCCAGAACTATCAACAAATTAGAGGTACCTCGATGGGGGCAGCATGGGCACCTGAGTATGCATGTCTCCACCTGGGTCTCTGGGAGGAGGAAGAGGTTTTCAACTCGTTGATGTACCGAGACCACGTACACACGTGGTTAAGGTACATTGACGATGTGCTCATGGTGTGGAAGGGTACCTTAGAAGATTTACATATGTTCATCGACCAACTTAATCAAAATTAGC
Organism: Aquarana catesbeiana; assembly: GCF_042186555.1. Lineage (NCBI taxonomy): Eukaryota > Metazoa > Chordata > Amphibia > Anura > Ranidae > Aquarana > Aquarana catesbeiana. Next base: position 595,944,208 of record NC_133325.1, on the reverse strand, counting down.
GCAACATACATCTAACATATACCTATGACCGGACTGAGATCTCTTTTCTGGACCTTTGGATAACAGTTGAGGATGGACAGTTACACACCTGTACCTTCTGTAAGGAAATGGCTGCTAACACACTTTTGCGTGCCGACAGCCATCATCCACACTGGATGAAAAATGGAATTCCAGTAGGGAAATTTCTAAGGATCAAAAGAAATTGCACAAAAACAAATGATTACAGACGAGAGGGTGCCAAGATGTATAAAAGATTTTGAGAATGTGGATACTCTCATGGACAAATTAGGATAGCCAAAAAGAAGAAGCATGGAAAGCCTACTACATATTGAGACCAGCAATGATGAGAAAGGTTCCCCGAAAAATAGTTAGAATCATAACAGCCTTTGGTACCCAATGGAATTCGGTACGTAACATTCTGGAAAGACACTGGGGGATATTGACAAACAGCTCGGGGCTAACAAATATAGTCGGTGCATCACCCAAGATGGTATCACCTTGCGCCAAAAATTTGGCCGACATGCTAATGTAGTCTGAGTTCATTAAGGAACCAGACCCCACCTGGCTATCGACCTACCCCAGGACAAAGGGGATGTTTCCATGCAATAAGTGCCAGATCTATCCCTTTATAGATAGAACCCAGACCTTCATGGATGCCTTAGAACATGAGAGGTATGAGATCAGGGACTTAATTAACTGTTCAACAGCAAGGGAGATCTACATGATCACCTGTCCATGTCCAAAAACTTACACTGGAAAAATAAAGAGGACACTAAAAGTGCGGATAGGTGAGCATTTAAGAGAAATCAGGGACAAAAATGCAGAGAAACCTTTAGGAAAAAATGTTGCCTACTGCCACGGAGAGAGCTCCATGGGCATGAAGGTAAAAGGTATCTACATCCTTAAGTTACACGCCAGATGAGGTGACTTTGACCGTATACTCCTCCAAAAAGAAAAATGGTGGATATATAAGTCAAAGTCTCTTGTTCCAGTAGGCCTCAACACAGAACTAAACCTGTAGGTGTTTCTGGAAAGCTAATGTGGCCAGGCTTTTTTTCTGAGCTACCTATACTGCCTGAAAATTCAGGTTAATGCATGACTTGGCTGCCAGTAGGATGTCTAGCAATCCCTGGCAGTAATTGACCAGTACTAATTATTTTCTGAACGATCTGAGATAAATCTACAGTACCTCACAAAAGTGAGTACATCCCTCACATTTTTGTAAATATTTTATTATATCTGTTCATGTGACAACACTGAAGAAATGACACTTTGCTACAATGTAAAGTAGTGAGTGTACAGCTTGTATAACAGTGTAAATTTGCTGTCCCCTCAAAGTAATTCAACACACAACCATTAATGTCTAAACTGCTGGCAACAAAAGTGAGTACAACCCTAAGAGAAAATGTCTGTAAGGTAAACCGGACCTCCACCACCAAAAGGCCAGTGCAGATACCTGCTCATACTCGCACACATTGCACCCCTGCTAATATTCATGAGCAAAGGACCAACAGAACGCCCGCAATGCCAGTTAGTCGTGCACGGGTATGTGCGCGTGCGCACATTGGTGTGCGAATGAGTGTGCGGGTGCGCGTGCACTTGCACACACCAATTGGCACTTGGCACCCAGTGGCCTATTTAAACTGCTCTGTTACTGCAAACAAGTACTGGATGATCTTCAGCTCCTTCCTGAATTACCAAGTCCTGATCCTGTGTTCCTGTTTATTCGTGTATGACCCGGCTCGTCTTTGGACTTCCCCTCTGCTTGCTCCTTTACTTGTTACCTGGAATCCTCATTTCGGCCTGTTTATTGGACTTGATCTGCCTTGCTGTCTTGGTACCGCTTTGCCTGGCTGTTACCCGACCTTGGCCTGCCCTCTGGACTTCCTTTTACATGCTGATTCGGTGCCCTGCTGCCCGGTTGTTGCTTACTGCTGCTCTTCTCCTGGTTCTGCTCCTGTCCACGCTCTTGTGCCCAGCTGCTTCCGCTTCCTGCTCCAAGGATCATGACTGCCAGCTCTACTCACCTTCGGAGGGGACATTACCAGCCAGCTACTTGGCACTCGTGCCGCTCCTTGCCTTTACACTTTCTGTTCCCACCTTCAGGAGTGTAGGCGGGAGGAGCAAGGGAGGCCTCCATCACATTCCAGTCTCCACCAGGTACGAGATAATGTCCAAATTGGGCCCAATTAGCCATTTTCCCTCCCCGGTGTCATGTGACTCTTTAGTGTTACAAGGTCTCAGGTGTTGAATGGGAAGCAGGTGTGTTAAATTTAGTGTTATCGCTCTCACTCTCTCATACTGGTCTCTGGAAGTTCAACATGGCACCTCATGGCAAAGAGAAAAATGGAATTACGATATTGTTGCGCTACTATAAAAAGGATGTAAGATGACACATATAGCAGCCAGCATCAACAATGTAGTGACAATGTGGAAAATACTAAAATCAAAAAATGCAGCGCTAAACATAAATACCAATATTGGGTAATGCATAAATGTGTGACAATCAGGCATGCAACGTGATGGTGTGATAACCATATGTGGAGAAAAAGTAATTCTCATATAAACAAATTTTTTTCAATGACCATATGAATGTCCAACTGAGTAAACATTATGATCATATAAGTGTCCGACAGTGTAAACAGTATGTGTTTTAGATTGACGAGAAGATAATCATAGGTGCCATACAAGTCACAAAGGTAATGTTCCAGTACTCGGTATCCACAGATGGAAATAGAAGGAGCAAATACGCTTACCGGAACAGGTGGACACGTTTGCCATACGGCTAGGTGTCATACAGGCTTGTGGATCAACCGATCCAAATGGATGCTTGGTGGAGAGGCGTGTGCGGCAGGTTCCACTGGTTCCTTTATGGCAATCATGGACGACCTGGAGAAGTCGGATGTTCCGAGTCTAGGTGTGGACACCTCCCCGGCAGATGTATGGTAAAAAAGTACACCTTTCACTCAGCCATAATGAAGAATCAGTGGGAGCCCTGAGCGTGTCACTGGCCACGTCACCTGCCACCAGATGCCATCAGGTGTCCCCAGCGGAGTCCCTCCTTACATCAGGTGCCCCCAGCGGAATCCCTCCTTACATGCAGCCTTAAAACAGGAAGTGTTTAATTCAATGTCCGGTCCATCAAGTGTGGTCTTGGCCTCTGTGCTGCAGCTCAGTTTCAGGGTCTTGGCAATCTTCTTATAGCCTAGATCATCTTTATGTAGAGCAACAATGCTTTTTTTCAGATCCTCAGAGAGTTCTTTGTCATGAGGTGCCATGTTGAACTTCCAGTGACCAGTATGAGAGAGTGAGAGCCATAACACTAAATTTAACACAACTGCTTCCCATTCAACACCTGAGACCTTGTAACACTAACAAGTTACATGACACCGGGGAGAGAAAATGGCTAATTGGGCCCAATTTGGACATTATCTCGTACCTGGTGGAGACTGGAATGTGGTGGAGGCCTCCCTTGCTCCTTCCGCCTACACTCCTGAAGGTGGGAACAGAAAGTGTAAAGGCAAGGAGTGGCACGAGTGCCGAGTAGATGGCTGGTAATGTCCCCTCCAAAGGTGGGTAGAGCTGGCAGTCATCCTTGGAGCAGGAAGCAGCTGGGCACCAGAGCGTGGACAGGAGCAGAACCAGGAGAAGAGCAGCAGTCAGCAACAACCGGGCAGCAGGGCACCGAATCAGCATGCAAAAGGAAGTCTAGAGGGCAGGCCAAGGTCAGGTAACAGCCAGGCAAAGGGGTATCAAGTCAGCAGGCAGATCAAGTCCAATAAACAGGCCGAAGTCAGGATTCCAGGTAACAAGTAAAGGAGCAAGCAGAGGGGAAGTCCAAAGACGAGCCGGGTCATACACCAATAAACAGGAACACAGGATCAGGACTTGGTAGTTCAGGAAGGAGCTGAAGATCATCCAGCACTCGTTTGCAGTAACAGAGCAGTTTATTTAGGCCACTGGGTGCCAAGTGCTGATTGGTGTGTGCACGCGCACCCGCACACTCGTTCGCACACCAATGTGCACACGTACACATACCCGTGCGCGACAAACTGGCATTGCGGGCATTCTGTTGGTCCTTTTCTCATAAATATTAGCACGGGTGCAATGTGTGCGAGCATGAGCAGGTATCTGCACTGGCCTTTTGGTGGTGGAGGTCCGGTTTACCTTACAGACATTTTCTCTTATGCCCCGTACACACGGTCGGATTTTCCGATGGAAAATGTCCGATCAGAGCGTGTTGTCGGAAATTCCGACCGTGTGTGGGCTCCATCGGACATTTTCCATCGGATTTTCCGACACACAAAGTTGGAGAGCAGGAGATAAAATTTTCCGACAACAAAATCCGTTGTCGGAAATTCCGATCGTGTGTACACAAATCCGACGGACAAAGTGCCACGCATGCTCAGAATAAATAAAGAGATGAAAGCTATTGGCCACTGCCCCGTTTATAGTCCCGACGTACATGTTTTACGTCACCGCGTTTAAAACGATCGGATTTTCCGACAACTTTGTGTGACCGTGTGTATGCAAGACAAGTTTGAGCCAACATCCGTCGGAAAAAATCCTAGGATTTTGTTGTTGGAATGTCCAAACAAAGTCCGACCGTGTGTACGGGGCATAAGGGTTGTACTCACTTTTGTTGCCAGCGGTTTAGACATTAATGGCTGTGTGTTGAATTATTTTGAGGGGACAGCAAATTTACACTGTTATACAAGCTGTACACTCACTACTTTACATTGTAGCAAAGTGTCATTTCTTCAGTGTTGTCACATGAACAGATATAATAAAATATTTACAAAAATGTGAGGGGTGTACTCACTTTTGTGAGATACTGTATCTACTCCTGTGTACTTAAAGAGCTCTAAATCGCGATATTGTGCTATGTTGTTATCTGTATATATCTCCCCTTCCCCTCTTCTCTTTTCCCCTTTTTTCTTTTTCTTCTTTCATTTCTTCTCCTCTTTTCACTCTTTTTTTCCTTCCTTGCTGTTTACCCCTTTAAGTAGAAAGTCTATATTAGTGATGCTGACCGAATTATGGGCCAAGCTGATAAGAGCTCTTTTGTTTTAATTGGCTATTCTGAAGATCACCACGCTTTACTTTGATAATAAGACACTTATCCCTTTAATACATTCTAATGGGCGGCGCCCTTACGAAAAAATTATGATACAAAGGGAGTGAGGCCCGCCGTCCAATGATCATCCAGATGAAGCTCCGTTATTTGTTCTAGAGAAACGCGTTGACGTCACAGCCGTCTCGTCATGTGACGCCGCTTCTGTGATGCTTCCAGAACAGAGGACGCTAGACGTGGATAGGAGATTCCTGACTGCAGTCGGCATGTAGCCGAACTTCCAACTACTAAAAGTTCCGGACCACAACCCGATGAGCACCAACCGGCACCTATGTAAGCGATTGGCCACACTAAAATCCCCGAATGGGACTCTGAAGGACGGAGACCAGTCGACATCCATCACACAGGATGGTAAAGTACCTCCAATATAGGGTGACAAGTCAGCCCAAGGATGTTTTGTGCTGTTTAAACTTACTGCATAAAAGAAGTTTGCTCCTTTTTTTGTGGAAAAAAAAAAAAAAAGAAGTTTGCTCCTATTGTGTTACCCTGCCATATTGTGATAAATACAACTGTGCCATTCTTGTGGATTTTAGATTAACCACTTGACGACCGCCTCACGCCGATGTACGTCGGCAAGGTGGCACGGACAGGCAAAATCACGTACATATACGTGATTTGCCTTCCGCGGGTGGGGGGTCCGATCGGACCCCCCCTGGTGCCCGAGGCGGTCGTCTTTTGTCCCACGGCGATCGGAGGTGAGGAGGAGGCCATCCGTTCGTGGCCCCCCCCTCACAATCACCGCCGGCCAATCGAATCATTCCTTTGCTGCTGTATGCTAAACAGCAGCAAAGGAAATTATGTCATCTCTCCTCGGCTCGGTAATTTCCGTTCCGGCCCGAGGAGAGAAGACAGGTATGTGAGTGCACAACACTACACACACACAGTAGAACATGCCAGGCACACAAAACACCCCGATCCCCCCCCCGATCGCCCCCCGATCCCCCCCCAATCATCCCCCCCTGTCACAAACTGACACCAGCAGTTTTTTTTTTTCTGATTACTGCATTGGTGTCAGTTTGTGACAGTTACAGTGTTGGGACAGTGAATATTAGCCCCCTGTAGGTCTAGGATACCCCCCTAACCCCCCTTAATAAAGTTTTAACCCCTTGATCACCCCCTGTCACCAGTGTCGCTAAGCGATCATTTTTCTGATCGCTGTATTAGTGTCGCTGGTGACGCTAGTTAGGGACCTAAAAATTTAGGTTCACCATCAGCGTTTTATAGCGACAGGGACCCCCATATACTACCTAATAAATGTTTTAACCCCTTGATGGCCCCCTAGTTAACCCTTTCACCACTGATCACCTTATAACTGTTACGGGTGACGCTGGTTAGTTTGTTTATTTTTTATAGTGTCAGGGCACCCGCCGTTTATTACCGAATAAAGGTTTAGCCCCCTGATCGCCCGGCGGTGATATGCGTCGCCCCAGGCAGCGTCAGATTAGCGCCAGTACCGCTAACACCCACGCACGCAGCATATGCCTCCCTTAGTGGTATAGTATCTGATCGGATCAATATCTGATCCGATCAGATCTGTACTAGCATCCCCAGCAGTTTAGGGTTCCCAAAAACGCAGTGTTAGCGGGATCAGCCCAGATACCTGCTAGCACCTGCGTTTTGCCCCTCCGCCCAGCCCACCCAAGTGCAGTATCGATCGATCACTGTCACTTACAAAACACTAAACACATAACTGCAGCGTTCGCAGAGTCAGGCCTGATCCCTGCGATCGCTAACAGTTTTTTTGGTAGCATTTTGGTGAACTGGCAAGCACCAGCCCCAGGCAGCGTCAGGTAAGCGCCAGTAGCGCTAACACCCACGCACGCACCGTACAGCTCCCTTAGTGGTATAGTATCTGAACGGATCAATATCTGGTCTGATCAGATCTATACTAGCGTCCCCAGCAGTTTAGGGTTCCCAAAAACGCAGTGTTAGCGGGATCAGCCCAAATACCTGCTAGTACCTGCGTTTTGCCCCTCCGCCCGGCCCAGCCCAGCCCACCCAAGTGCAGTATCGATCTATCACTGACACTTACAAAACACTAAATGCATAACTGCAGCGTTCGCAGAGTCAGGCCTGATCCCTGCGATCGCTAACAGTTTTTTTGGTAGTATTTTGGTGAACTGGCAAGCACCAGCCCCAAGCAGCGTCAGATTAGCGCCAGTACCGCTAACACCCACGCACGCAGCATACGCCTCTCTTAGTGGTATAGTATCTGAACGGATCAATATCTGATCCGATCAGATCTATACTGGCGTCCCCAGCAGTTCAGGGTTCCCAAAAACGCAGTGTTAGCGGGATCAGCCCAGATACCTGCTAGCACCTGCATTTTGCCCCTCCGCCCGGCCCAGCCCACCCCACCCAAGTGCAGTATCGATCAATCACTGTCACTTACAAAACACTTAACGCATAACTGCAGCGTTTGCAGAGTCAGGCCTGATCCCTGCGATCCCTAACAGTTTTTTTGGTAGCTTTTTATTGAACTGGCAAGCGCCAGCAGCCTAGTACACCCCAGTCGTAGTCAAACCAGCACTGCAGTAACACTTGGTGACGTGGCGAGTCCCATAAGTGCAGTTCAAGCTGGTGAGGTGGCAAGCACAAGTAGTGTCCCGCTGCCACCAAGAAGACAAACACAGGCCCGTCGTGCCCATAGTGCCCTTCCTGCTGCATTCGCCAATCCTAATTGGGAACCCACCGCTTCTGCAGTGCCCGTACTTCCCCCATTCACATCCCCAACCAAATGCAGTCGGCTGCATGAGAGGCATTTTCTTTATGTTCTCCCGAGTACCCCTACCCAACGAACCCCCCCCAAAAAAGATGTTGTGTCTGCAGCAAGCGTGGATATAGGCGTGACACCCGCTATTATTGTCCCTCCTGTCCTGACAATCCTGGTCTTTGCATTGGTGAATGTTTTGAACGCTACCATTCATTAGTTGAGTATTAGCGTAGGGTACAGCATTGCACAGACTAGGCACACTTTCACAGGGTATCCCAAGATGCCATCGCATTTTGAGAGACCCGAACCTGGAACCGGTTACCGTTATAAAAGTTAGTTACAAAAAAAGTGTAAAAAAAAAAAAAAAATATATATAAAATAAAAAAAAATAGTTGTCGTTTCATTGTTCTCTCTCTCTCTATTCTCTCTCTCTCTATTGTTCTGCTCTTTTTTACTGTATTCTATTCTGCAATGTTTTATTGTTATTATGTTTTATCATGTTTGCTTTTCAGGTATGCAATTTTTTATACTTTACTGTTTACTGTGCTTTATTGTTAACCATTTTTTTGTCTTTAGGTACGCCATTCACGACTTTGAATGGTTATACCAGAATGATGCCTGCAGGTTTAGGTATCATCTTGGTATCATTCTTTTCAGCCAGCGGTCGGCTTTCATGTAAAAGCAATCCTAGCGGCTAATTAGCCTCTAGACTGCTTTTACAAGCCGTGGGAGGGAATGCCCCTCCCACCGTCTTCCGTGTTTTTCTCTGGCTCACCTGTCTCGACAGGGAACCTGAGAATGCAGCCGGTGATTCAGCCAGCTGACCATAGAGCTGATCAGAGACCAGAGTGGCTCCAAACATCTCTATGGCCTAAGAAACCGGAAGCTACGAGCATTTTATGACTTAGATTTCGCCAGATGTAAATAGCGCCATTGGGAAATTGGGGAAACATTTTATCACACCGATCTTGGTGTCGTCAGATGCTTTGAGGGCAGAGGAGAGATCTAGGGTCTAATAGACCCCAATTTTTTCAAAAAAGAGTACCTGTCACTACCTATTGCTATCATAGGGGATATTTACATTCCCCGAGATAACAATAAAAAAAAAAAAAAATGAAAGGAACAGTTTAAAAATAAGATAAAAAAGCAAAAAAATAATAAAGAAAACAAAAAAAAAACAAAACAAAAAAAAAGCACCCCTGTCGCCCCCTGCTCTCGCGCTAAGGCGAACGCAAGCGGTGGTCTGTCGTCAAACGTAAACAGCAATTGCACCATGCATGTGAGGTATCGCCGCGAAGGTCAGATCGAGGGCAGTAATTTTTGCAGTAGACCTCCTCTGTAAATCTAAAATGGTAACCTGTAAAGGCTTTTAAAGGCTTTTAAAAATGTATTTATTTTGTTGCCACTGCACGTTTGTGCGCAATTTTAAAGCATGTCATGTTTGGTATCCATGTACTCGGCCTAAGATCATCTTTTTTATTTCATCAAACATTTGGGCAATATAGTGTGTTTTAGTGCATTAAAATTTAAAAAAGTGTGTTTTTTCCCCAAAAAATGTGTTTGAAAAATCGCTGCGCAAATACTGTGTGAAAAAAAAATGAAACACCCACCATTTTAATCTGTAGGGCATTTGCTTTAAAAAAATATATAATGTTTGGGGGTTCAAAGTAATTTTTTTGCAAAAAAAAATAACTTTTTCATGTAAACAATGAGTGTCAGAAAGGGCTTTGTCTTCAAGTGGTTAGAAGAGTGAGTGATGTGTGACATAAGCTTCTAAATGTTGTGCATAAAATGCCAGGACAGTTCAAAACCCCCCCAAATGACCCCATTTTGGAAAGTAGACACCCCAAGCTATTTGCTGAGAGTCATGTCGAGTCCATGGAATATTTTATATTGCGACACAAGTTGCGGGAAAGAGACAAATTTTTTTTTTGCACAAAGTTGTCACTAAATGATATATTGCTCAAACATGCCATGGGAATATGTGAAATTACACCCCAAAATTCATTCTGCTGCTTCTCCTGAGTACGGGGATACCACATGTGTGAGACTTTTTGGGAGCCTAGCCGCGTACGGGACCCCAAAAACCAAGCACCGCCTTCAGGCTTTCTAAGGGCGTGAATTTTTGATTTCACTCTTCACTGCCTATCACAGTTTCGGAGGCCATGGAAAGCCCAGGTGGCACAAAACCACCCCAAATGACCCCATTTTGGAAAGTAGACACCCAAGCTATTTGCTGAGAGGTATAGTGAGTATTTTGCAGACCTCACTTTTTGTCACAAAGTTTTGAAAATTGAAAAAAGAAAAAAAAAATGTTTTTTCTTGTCTTTCTTCATTTTCAAAAACAAATGAGAGCTGCAAAATACTCACCATGCCTCTCAGCAAATAGCTTGGGGTGTCTACTTTCCAAAATGGGGTCATTTGGGGGGGTTTTGTGCCACCTGGGCATTCCATGGCCTCCGAAACTGTGATAGGCAGTGAAGAGTGAAATCAAAAATTTTCACCCTTAGAAATCCTGAAGGCGGTGATTGGATTTCGGGGCCCCGTACGCGGCTAGGCTCCCAAAAAGTCCCACACATGTGGTATCCCCATACTCAGGAAAAGCAGCTAAATGTATTTTGGGGTGCAATTCCACATATGCCCATGGCCTGTGTGAGCAATATATCATTTAGTGACAACTTTGTGCAAAAAAAAAAAAAAAAGTGTCACTTTCCCGCAACTTGTGTTAAAATATAAAATATTCCATGGACTCAATATGCCTCTCAGCAAATAGCTTGGGGTGTCTACTTTCCAAAATGGGGTCATTTGGGGGGTTTTGTGCCACCTGGGCATTCCATGGCCTCCGAAACTGTGATAGGCAGTGAAGAGTGAAATCAAAAATTTTCATCCTTAGAAATCCTGAAGGCGGTGCTTGGTTTTCGGGGCCCCGTACGCGGCTAAGCTCCCAAAAAGTCCCACACATGTGGTATCCCCATACTCAGGAGAAGCAGCTGAATGTATTTTGGGGTGCAATTCCACATAGGCCCATGGCCTGTGTGAGCAATATATCATTTAGTGACAACTTTTTGTAAATATTTTTTATTTTTTTTTGTCATTATTCAATCACTTGGGACAAAAAAAAAAAAATATTCAATGGGTTCAACATGCCTCTCAGCAATTTCCTTGGGGTGTCTACTTTCCAAAATGGGGTCATTTGGGGGGGTTTTGTACTGCCCTGCCATTTTAGCACCTCAAGGAATGACATAGGCAGTCATAAACTAAAAGCTGTGTAAATTACAGAAAATGTACCCTAGTTTGTAGACGCTATAACTTTTGCGCAAACCAATAAATATACGCTTATTGACATTTTTTTTACCAAAGACATGTGGCCGAATACATTTTGGCCTAAATGTATGACTAAAATTTAGTTTATTGGATTTTTTTTATAACAAAAAGTAGAAAATATCATTTTTTTTCAAAATTTTCGGTCTTTTTCCGTTTATAGCGCAAAAAATAAAAACTGCAGAGGTGATCAAATACCATCAAAAGAAAGCTCTATTTGTGGGAAGAAAAGGACGCAAATTTCGTTTGGGTACAACATTGCATGACCGCGCAATTACCAGTTAAAGCGACGCAGTGCCAAATTGGAAAAAGACCTCTGGTCCTTAGGCAGCATAATGGTCCGGGGCTCAAGTGGTTAATGGTAGACCAAGCTCACTCACTGCCAGAGCGTGTCTCTTTCTAACTTACAGATCTACTCCAGATACCCACCCATAATCAAGGGTACATCTGATACCGATACTGGGACTTATATGTGCTAAGGTTTACATACAATCAGGACTTCCTTTTGAAAGAATAATTTTTTGAAAAAATAATTTTTTCCTTTCGCTTTTGAAGCTCAATATAAGGTGGTCATGACTACTTTCTAGATGGACCAATCAGGATTAAAACCTCCAACCACTGTGATAATGTGAGCAGGTTAAGCTCTTTAAAACCCTATGGGGTTGATTTACTAAAGGCAAAAAGATTGTGCACTTTGGAAAGTGCAGCTGCACACTGCAAGAGCAGTTGCTCCAGAGCTTAGTAAATGAGCAGAAGCTCTGCTGAACTTTCATCAACCAATCATGTGCAAACAAAAATGCTGTTTTTTTTTATTTTCCTTGCATGTGATTCAGTATTCTTTGCAAAGTGAAGCTTTACCCCATTTACTAAGCTCTGGAGCAGCTGCACTTGCAGAGTGCAATTGCACTTCCCAAGGAGCACAGTCTACTGGCCTTTAGTAAATCAACCCCTATATCAATATTTACTAGCCTATTTTCCTTTCCTCTATTGAGATCTCCCCTGGGGCCACTCACGGCTGGGCTGTCATTTACTGTTATAGCCATTGAGGCTCTTCCCCCTTTTTTAGGAACTACCTTATGATGATTTTTTTCATCTCACAGTTTGCCCGCGTGTCGTCACACGGTGTCCGGATGTTTTCTTTTTAATTGTTATAATTGTTGTCTTGTGTCTGTGTCTTTTTGTGTGGTGATTACTTACATCTTAGTGACTCCCTATAGGCCACCCATGGTGAAGCTGTATTTTTCTACATTTGGGCCTGAGATTGTGCCAGCCTTTTTGCAATATAATAAAAACATATGATTTTTATGATAACTCTAATATGATCTGATTTCTGCTACCATTTGTAACCCTTACCCGGTGTCTTTTGCCGGGCTGCCATTTTTGATATATTCTCTTCTTTTGGTTACGGTCGCAGCACCCTACACGGTGAATGATCTATGAGTGACCACTCTATTTGAGTGGATATATATATATGTGCTAAGCCCGCATTTCACTTTTTTCAGTTGTTGCTGACAGTCAATCCAGGCGCTAATTTTATTTCCTGGCACATCATGGCAGCATACACTGGGTTGTGGCTCCACTGCCACAATCTGATAGGACTGGTTAGCTATACATTTTGAAAAGGAGCCTACTACAGCATTCTCTGTATCTATTACCTCAAGGGTGGGAGTCTGTAAGCTGCCATGAAGATGCACAAGGAAAGGTAAATTATGGAAAAATTACATGCTTTCTTATAAGATTGTGGAATATAGATAACAAAAACTCACCTACTGGTTTGGTTAGGATAGGTCCCCACCGTATGTCAATCAAACTTACTGTTTAGCTATGCTCGGACCAACAGTTGTTGCCTGGGAATTTGGTTAATTTCCTAGCCCCAGTTCATGTTTTTTTTTTTTGTTCCTGTTTCTCAGTTTACTGTCTTTAGCTTGTATCTGACTACACCTGCTGCTGTCCACCCTGCCCTTTTGCCTGATCCTGATAATGTCTGTGGACTCTATACCATGCTCTAGTTCAGTCAGTGGAGTGGTCAGATGACGTCCCATTGATGAAACTCATAGGGAGAGACTATACAGCATCATTGCATCACTTCCGGTTTCGAGCCGTGGAGCACAGAGCTCTCCAGTTTCCTGTTTTTAAACATTGTTTTCGCTTTTAATGATTTTTATTAAATGTGAGTACCCATCAGTATTATTAATACATTTTTGGATATTTGTACGGTATCACACTATGGAGTCTCTTTCCTCTCTACATGTGGGCAACATCTAAGAGGTTAACAGTGAGGAGACCACTTATATCGCAGACAAGGAGGCACTTGGAGAACACAGAACAGGAAGTTTCCTCCCACTCCACAGGCTGCACAGTGGCTCATACTGTGAAGGTGAAATACCTCCTTGTGTGGGGTGAATAATAGCAGTGAGTGCGTTTCTTATGGGGCACTGTTTTCCAGGAAGCAAAGAACAATTTGAAGGAGCACATTGTCACTTTATTGGGCTTTTTTTTTTTTTAATACACCAGGGTTTAAGGACGGTATATGCATATTTCTGAACCTAGTTTCACAGCAACAATATACAAAAGTCATATATGTTAGATTTTTTTTGCACAGAAATGTCATTTTGAATTGCAGGTTTTGCACAGGATTGTGTTTATTTTATTTTATTTTCGTTTGAACATAACAATATGTATTATGTATAAGCGGTTAGGAAATTTACACAGTAGGATTTTTTTGTGGTTTTTTGTGAATATACAAATATTTATTTTCTGCACTTTTATTGTTACTTTTTCCACTAAATGCACCCGTGACACACACCCCTCAAGTATTTAGAGGTTGTAGGTCACCTCTTAATAAGAGCAGCGCCATACCTATCCCCTCTTTTTCTCATTGAACGCCTTGTTCATGACCGAATGAGTCTCTACCTCAAGGACAACAAACTGCTCGACCCCCTACAGTCCGGCTTGCGTCCACAACATCCCATTGAAACTGCCCTACTAAAACTCACCAATGACCTACTAACTGCTAAAACCAATGGCCATTACTCCATAGTCATACTCTTAGACCTCTCTGCTGACTTCGACACAGTTGACCACCTGCTCCTAGCTCAGCAAACTACACTTCCCTGGCCTCCATGATTCTGCTTTATCCTGGTTCTCATCCTACCTATCTCAGTACACTTTCAGTGTCACTTACAACTCCATCTCCTCCGCTCCTCTTCCTCTTTCTGTTGGGGTACCCCAAAGCTCCATGCTTGGGTCCCTCCTATTCTTGCTCTATACCTCTTCCCTGGGCCAGTTGATAACCTCCCATGGCTTCCAATACCACCTCTTAGCCGATGACACCCAGATCTATCTATCCACTCCTCAACTCACCCCCTTGATCTCCTCGGATCTCAAACTTACTGAATGACATATCGGTATGGATGTCACACCACTTTTTCAAACTCAATCTTTCTAAAACTGAGCTTGTTATATTTCCTCCTTCCCGGTCCCCCCCATGACTTTACCATTAAGATCAACAGCACAACCATTGGTCCCTCCACACATACCAGGGTGCTGGGTTTAATCCTTGACTCTGACTTCTCCTTCAGCCCCCTCATCCAATCACTGGCTAAATCCTGCCGCCTTAACCTCCGCAACATCCCCAGAATTCGACCCTTCCTGACTAATGACACCACAAAGCAACTTATTCACTCCTTGATTATTTCCTGCCTTGACTACTGCAACTCTCTCCTTAATGGCCTACCCTTACGCGTGCTATCCCCCCTTCAGTTTATCCTCTTCCTGCCGAGTGTACGCAGATGTGCGTACTCGGCTTTCCGGGGTTATACCGGGATGATGTCCGCAGCTGCAGGCATCATCCCGGTACCGTTTTTTACAGCGGGCGATTGGCTACCCGAGTATAACAACCGATGCGGCTAAAAGCCGCTCGGCTGTTATACCGGAGCAGCGGGAGGGGATGTCCCTCCCTCCCGCTGCCTCCCGCCGCTCTTACCGGGCCTCCCGGTTACCAATCAGCTACCTCCGGCGGCTGGGGGCGGGCTGGAACGAAGCTGTGGGCGGCTTTTTTCCAGCCAACTAATTGTAAATGCGGAAGCGACGTCATGACATCACTTCCCGTTTACTCGGCTGCCAATGGCGCCGATTTAAAAAAAATACACAGTATTCAGAATCGTTGTTTTCAGCGATCTGAATAGTTTGAAGTGCAAAGGAGGGATCCCTCCATAAAGAGTACCTGTCACCACCTATTATTCCTTGTGACAGCAATATAAATCATCAATTTTTTTTTTTAAGCACAATTTATAAATATAAAAATAAATAAAATAAATAATAAAAAAAAAAATTAAAGTGTCCCCGTCCCCACGAGCTCGCGCAGCAAAGAAACCGCATATGGAAGTTGCGCCTGCATATGTAAACGGTGTTCAAATCACACATGTGAGGTATCGCCGCGATCGCCAGAGCAAGAGCAATAATTCTAGCACTAGACCTCCTTTGTAACGCTAACCTGGTAACCATAAAAAAAATTTAAAGCATCGCCTATGGAAATTCTTAGGTACCGTAGTTTGTCGCCATTCCACAAGTGCGTGCAATTATAAAGCGTGACATGTTTGGTATCTATTTACTCGGCGTAACATCATCTTTCACATTTAATTCCCTGCATCTATTACCTTTAGTACCACCGCCCTCAACCTTTAGAATGTAAGCTCTATGAGCAGGGCCCTCCTGTCCCTTCTGTATTGAACTATACTGTAATTGTGCTGTCCCCCTCTACACTGTAAAGCGCTGCGTAAACTGTTGGCGCTATGTAAATCGTGTATAATAATAAAAATAATTATAATTAGGTAGTAGGTAGGCTGTATCACCTTTGAAAAATGCCATTTGTATTGCTTTACTGTGTTCGGTTGTCTTTCTTCAGCAATTACAAGCCAGTATCGCTCACTAGCACCTGCCTAGTGTACGTTTGTGCACCAGTTGCTTCCCAGGCAGATGTGGTGAACGAACAGTGACACCCTGTGAATGGTGTCACTTAACAAGGTGCCTACATTGCTATATTGTAAATTGTTGTTATTTAACCCATTCCTTTCTAGGGCTTTGCCATTAAATAAAGCCCATTTAAACCTTTGAGTTGTGTCAGTGTTCTCGGTTCCAGGAAAGGAACGAGTCATCACGGGTGCAGGGCAGAAGGGACCCAATAAAAAAATACCAGCGGTTCTTTCGGGGGTGGCGCTTCATATACATATACATATATATATATATATATATATATATATATATATATATATATATATATATATATATATATATATATATATATATATTTTTTTTTTTTGTTTACATCAAATGTACTTGACTTCCTTCATCACCCAACATGGTAACTTTGGTTATAAACTATCCACCCCTATATGTATGTACGGACAGGTACTGTGTATATATATATATATATATATATATATATATATATATATATATATATATATATATATATATACGCACGCCTCCATTTCATTATGCTGTTACATTGTGCTAATCTTGCTCTAACCCTGTCTGTTCCTTTCGGGACCATTAAGACCAGACCCACACTAAACTGAATGTGCTGAATAGGTCACATGTTCAGTCACATGACTCTGGCCCTTTATTAAACCAACATCCATCAACAGGTCTACATTCTGCCCCTCTTTTCTCCCAGGCTATTAGCAGGCACCAACCCCTCCCCTCTCTCCCCCCCCTCATAAGCTCGTCAAGCATGGGCGTAGGTATGACGAAGGAGCTGTGCATGCTCTGAAACGCGTTTCCTGCCCAACACCTTCACCAGGTCACCAGGGACTCTGACAGCTGCAGGATGGCTCTCTCTCTCCCCCCGACAAGGATTACAGTGATCTGCATGAGGACAAATCATTATATGCATATGACCTCTTACTATCTTGTAAGTGTTTTTAATCCCATTGTGCCTGTAATAAATCTTTTAACCACTGCACTTAGAGGCGCCTTTCTCTTTCCTTTATGACCCTCCGGACCTGCTTCTTCTCTACAAAGTGCTGCCTTCAGTGCCATCTTTCCACTGCTACTAAGGACTGTATACCCAGCCTCACCAGAGTACACTCATCTCTCCCTTCTTTCTGCATCAATTGAACAGGCTTAGGCTTAGGACAGGGGAAAGTAATTCTCATCATGTTAGCCCTAACAAATTTGCCCCAAAGAGTCCTGGGGCCCCTCCTTGTGGAGGGGTAATGCTACTTTGCAAATTGTTGCCCAGTTGCTCTCTGCTGCCTGCATTTCTGTTTACAGAATCAACACCCCCTGTGCTTTTATCAGGCAGTGGCAGTGCCTGCCTGGTCAGCATCTCTGTTGCTTGGCAGATGGTGCCTCCATTTGGTTGTTGCTAGGCAGCAGCTCAGTACTGCCTAATTCATCTTCTCTGGCTTGATTGGATGTGGTGCTGTGGCACTCTATCCTCTATGACCAGAGAATTCTACATTTTAGCTGCTGCCTTCCCTTCCCCATTCTGCATAATTTCCCCCCTTCTTTTCATGCTGCCTGCCTTTTTCCATGTGCTGTGGAAGGGCAGGCAGTCTTTTTTGGTTTTGCTAAACTACTCAGTGTCAGCACCACATCTCTTCTCTTCACCTCCCCCTATGATGGGATTAGCAAAAGAAGAGGGGGAAGAAAAAGGTTTATTAGCGGTCCTAAAAATAATGGTTGCTATGCAACCTTGAAGGGAGGGAGGTTAGGGGGGCTTTATCAGAACACTCAAAGAAAGTGGTTGTTATGCACCCTTGAAGATCAAGGAGGCTGCATCTTTTTCTGTTGGCTTGTCTCATTGAGGTGCTGTTCCCACCAAGGTCTTTGGTATAGAATCATTTGTTTCTTCATGCATGTGGCACTCGAATGACTATTACTTTTACCATTGCTGATATGGTAAGGCAAAAGAACACAGTGGTGCTGTCATCAGATTATATGGTAAAAAAAAAAAAAAAATATGTCACTGAGGAACCTTGCAAACTACAGCTCCTTCAAGCTGGAGATATTGGCCTTGGTGTGAGCAATCACTTTGCTGAGTAACTGACAGGAGAAAAATTTGAGGTCTGGACAGATAACAATTCACAGGTATAATAAACAGCAAAGTGCAGCGCTAATAACATATGTGAAAAGTTAAAATTGAGTTCCACCAAGTGACATGTAAAACAATTAGTGAAAAAACATATTACAAATAACAAATGAAACTAAAATCACAAATGTATGTGAAAAAAAGTCCAAAAATTCTTGATAAGTCCACAAATAAAGTAAATAAATGAAGAACACCCATCCAAGAGAGGTTTGTGACAAAAGGTGCCTAGATATGGTCCACCAAAACGTGTGTGAGTAGAGTCTGCTTACCAGACGGCGATGACTGCTATTATGGCAGTCTCGCCCAGCATAGGGATTATGGTCTCCCAAAACCCAAGGTACAATACGGGATCGGTAGTTCTAACACTCCATCAGACCTTTTGTTATTCTGAAGTAATCCATGTGTTTTTCTCTGTGCCTCTGTTCACAGGTACATCACAAAATAACTAAACTTGGCATTCTGGAGCAATGTAGGGCAGCCTATCTGAAGAAGTTTGAATTCTGCTTGTACTATCTCTCTGGAAAGAGCAACATGGTGGAAGATGCCTTATCACAGTACTCACTAGCCAGGCCTCACTCAGATGTGGATGAAAAAGTTGAAGAGATAGAAATCCCTGACTTAAAGGCCTAAAGTGGGACTCAGGCGAACCTTATCTATGTACTGGATGTACTGGAAGAGTAAAACTTGCAAAAATCCAGTGACTGACCCCGCTACTACCTGAAACCTACAATCTGTTCAGTGAGTGGTCCCGTTTTGTCCTGAGACGTTGTATATTGTTCTTCAGAATAATGTTCCTCCTTGACTTGTCAGTGCCCTGCCAGGTCATATTGCCAAAGTCCTCTTTGTTCTGTTCTGTTCTGCCCACAAATCTATGGGCCAAATATCCACAGAATTTTTGTATTTGAGTGTAGAAACAAAGTCTATCTGAAGTTGAACAGTTTGTTAAAGACAAGTCATGGATGCAGTAAGAAGAGTTTGAAGCAGAAGACTTTGACCTTAAACCTGGGAACAGTGCTAGTCTGATGCTAAAGCGCACACTAATAAGGAAAGTTGCAAGCACTCTTGTAAGAATCCCAGAAGCTGTCCTAAAACAGTTCATTACTGGTGTGCCAGTCTATGATTCCCAGAAGGAAGGAACCCAATAAAAAAAACCTATTTCAAACCAATTAAGATCCACAGAGAGTTTTTGAGGAATCTGCCAAGGTTGGGAGCAACAAACATCTCTTCCACCAGTGGTTCAATGATGGCTGCCTTCTTCTTTTCCACCAATATCTGCAAAATTCCCAGGAGTAATCACGGATCTTGACAATATTACACGGCACAATGGTCACCCAGCTCAAGTCTATGCTTGATCAACTGATGTGCCTAAAGACATATACTGTATGTGTCATCTCTTGCCCCAGAAGATCATCCTGAAACTCAACCCTGAGATGCTTCCAGACATTTAACTTTGGGGGATCTCCTGTATACTATGCTCAGATGTAGGTGGAGGCCCCTTTAACTCCATTTTATACTGCCCCCTGGGTTTCTGGGCACAATCAGGGAGTACAGATTCATCAGCTTCTCTCTCTCAGTAGCTCACAGAATCCACACCTGATAAGACAGTGGGAGCTGGGCAAGTGATCTACAGCCAGGTGAGAGCCTTTCACTGTCAGAACCAGGGTAGAAGCAGCCAGGCCAGAGTCTAAGAGCATGCAACAGTTCCAGAAGACCCAGCTACTGTGGGGAGTCCCTCCCTGATTGCTACCAGAATATTACAGTTTCAGTGGGTTGGCTCTTTGTCCTTAGATCTCACCAGCTCTTGACCTGCCTACAAGAGCTACTCTAGGCCTTGAAACAGTTTATGAGCATAAGTAGTTGTGCCCTGAACTGTTTTACTGAAGTAATGATTTTCATCTAGACTCTCTCTTGCTATAGTTTATTATGGGGACTATGTTATACAGGCACATGCTACCCTGGTTACATTAGTGTGAAATAGACATGTGCATTCATTTTCGTCCGAATGCATTTTCGTCCGAATTTCGGGTATTTATGTTATCGTTTTAACAAACGATAGCGAATGTGCAGAATCCGAAAACCGAAAGAACCAACATAAACAAATGCTTTATTTTCGTTTTCGTTGCGACAATGGTTCGATATAGATAGGAGATTCGACATGACGCTGACAATAGCGATCTGTGTCCATCAAACATGTGGTCGAATGTGCCTAACCTTAGCTCTATTAGTCCAAGATTATTCTACATAGAGAGAAAAGATTCAACATAGAGAGAAAAGATTCGACATTATAGAGACAATAGCAAAAAAAGGTCGAATGTGCCTAACCTAACTCTATTAGTCCAAGATTATTGGACATAGAGAGAAAAGATTCGACATGAAGTTTCGACGAGGCAGTCGCCACGAGTGGACATTTATGGTCAAATGCTCAGCCTATAGGCTATAGAAGAATTCTAATGTTGGTTGACTAGTAATAATAATTAATAAATATAATTATTACTAGTGTCATACAACATTAGAATTCCACTTTAGCTTGTAAGCGGAACATTTGACCGGAAATGTACAATTGCGGCATTGTACAGTTTAGCTGCTCCGTCGAATCTTCTTAGAACATTCGACAGACACCATAAGCCTTCAATATAAGATTCAACCATAATTATTTTGGATTTCCGGACGAATGCATTTTTTAACGAAACAAAATAAATAAAAACGAATTTCGGGAGTAACTAAATACATTTTTTTTTCGGACGAAAACAAAATTCCAAAATGAAATATTTCAGTGTGCACATGTCTAGTGTGAAAAGCCTACGTTTTTTATTATTGTGCAGGGAATGCATGTTCTTTGTTACCTTGAATTTGTTTTACATTAGTTAATCTAACTCTGCACCTGTTTAGTAAACTGCACGTTACAATTACTCCATGTCTGATCATTCAGCTAATTACCTATTCTGTTAGTTTTAGCAAAATCCATGAGTTTTTCACAACCTTTTTATCTTTTAGATAAATTAAAAAAATAGAGTAAAATTTATAGAATTTGGTAATTTCAGGTAATTTCCATATATTTTTTATACTGTTAATTCCATGATAGGCAGGCGATAACTTGTGTGCATGTAATAATATAGGGTATGTTTATAAATATTTGTGTAAATCTGAATTCTTATATGCCTGCCTTTGTACCTCTGGATTGTACAGTGATTCAGTCTAGTGTGAATAATTTACACAAAGCATTTCGGCAGGGGCGGACTGACAACTCATGGGGCCCCCGGGCAATAGGGGCTCATGGGGCCCCCTTAGTCCCCACCCACCCACACACAAGCCACACCCTCACAAAGCCCCACGTATATATTGCACTGCTACATTACATGCATTGGTCACAGAATTTCTCTACTTCATGTTCAAAATAAATGTTTAAAGATTAAAGAAAAATAAACTCACTTTAACCATATACATTTACTGCAGGGCTGCGTCTCCTGTGAGCAGAATCATGTACAGGTACTTGATTCTGCACTTGCGGGTCTGCATGCTGTTTGACCTGCTGCCGCTGTGATTGGACACACCGAGAGCTAACCAGCGGGTCCGGAGGACCCCATGTCCGCCAGGCCCCGACGATCGTTTCCAACAGAGGCAGAACTGTGGTCTGCCTATGTAAACAAGTCCCCAGAGAGCCTCCCCTTACATCAGGGTCCCCAGAGAGCCTCCCCTTACATCAGGGTCCCCAGAGAACCTCCCCTTACATCAGGGTCCCCAGAGAGCCTCCTCCTTACATCAGGGTCCCCAGAGAGCCTCCTCCTTACATCAGGGTCCCCAGAGAGCCCCCTCCTTACATCAGGGTCCCCAGAGAGCCCCCTCCTTACATCAAGGTCCCCAGAGAGCCCCCTCCTTACATCAGGGTCCCCAGAGAAACCCCCCATACATCAGGGTCCCCAGAGAGCCCCCCTTACATCAAGGTCTTCAGAGAGCCCCCCCTTACATCAAGGTCTTCAGAGAGCCCCCCTTACATCAAGGTCCCCAGAGAGCCCCCCCATACATCAAGGTCTCCAGAGAGCCCCACATACATCAGGGTCCACTCCCCAGAGAGCCCCCCCATGCATCAGGGTCCCAGAGAGCCCCCCATAGATCTGGGTCCCCAGAGAGCCCCCCATAGATCTGGGTCCCCAGAGAGCCCCCCCATACATCAGGGTCCCCAGAGAGCCCCCCATACATCAGGGTCTCCAGAGAGCCCCCCAAACATCAGGGTCCCCAGAGAGCCTCCTCCTTACATCAGGGTCCCCAGAGAGCCTCCTCCTTACATCAGGGTTCCCAGAGAGTCCCCTCCTTACATCAGGGTCCCCAGAGAGCCCCCTCCTTACATCAGGGTCCCCAGAGAGCCCCCTCCTTACATCAAGGTCCCCAGAGAGCCCCCTCCTTACATCAGGGTCCCCAGAGAAACCCCCCTTACATCAGGGTCCCCAGAGAGCCCCCCCATACATCAAGGTCCCCAGAGAGCCCCCCCATACATCAAGGTCCCCAGAGAGCCCCCCCATACATCAAGGTCCCCAGAGAGCCCCCCCATACATCAAGGTCCCCAGAGAGCCCCCCCATACATCAAGGTCTCCAGAGAGCCCCCCCATACATCAAGGTCTCCAGAGAGCCCCACATACATCAGGGTCAACTCCCTAGAGAGCCCCCCTATACATCAGGGTCCCAGAGAGCCCCCCATAGATCTGGGTCCCCAGAAAGCCCCCCAAAGATCTGGGTCCCCAGAGAGCCCCCCCATACATCAGGGTCCACAGAGAGCCCCCCCATACATCAGGGTCCCCAGAGAGCCCCCCCATACATCAGGGTCCCCAGAGAGCCCCCCCCATAAATCAGGGTCCCCAGAGAGCCCCCCCCCATACATCAGGGTCCCCAGAGAGCCCCCCCCATACATCAGGGTCCCCAGAGAGCCTCCCCCCATACATCAGGGTCCCCAGAGAGCCTTCCCCCATACATCAGGGTCCCCAGAGAGCCTCGTCCTTACATTAGGGTCCCCAGAGAGCCTCCTCCTTACATCAGGGTCCCCAGAGAGCCTCCCCCCATACATCAGGGTCCCCAGAGAGCCCCCCCATACATCAGGGTCCCCAGAGAGCCTCCCCCCATACATCAGGGTTCCCAGAGAGCCTTCCCCCATACATCAGGGTCCCCAGAGAGCCTCGTCCTTACATTAGGGTCCCCAGAGAGCCTCCTCCTTACATCAGGGTCCCCAGAGAGCCTCCCCCCATACATCAGGGTCCCCAGAGAGCCCCCCCATACATCAGGGTCCCCAGAGAGCCCCCCCATACATCAGGGTCCCCAGAGAGCCCCCCCATACATCAGGGTCCCCAGAGAGCCCCCCATAAATCAGGGTCCCCAGAGAGCCCCCCATAAATCAGGGTCCCCAGAGAGTCCCCCATACATCAGGGTCCCCAGAGAGCCCCCCCCATACATCAGGGTCCCCAGAGAGCCCCCCCCATACATCAGGGTCCCCAGAGAGCCCCCCCATACATCAGGGTCCCCAGAGAGCCCCCCCCATACATCAGGGTCCCCAGAGAGCCCCCCCCATACATCAGGGTCCCCAGAGAGCCCCCCATACATCAGGGTCCCCAGAGAGCCCCCCATACATCAGGGTCCCCAGAGAGCCCCCCATACATCAGGGTCTCCAGAGAGCCCCCATACATCAGGGTCCCCAGAGAGCCCCCCCATACATCAGGGTCCCCAGAGAGCCCCCCATACATCAGGGTCCCCAGAGAGCCCCCCCCATACATCAGGGTCCCTAGAGAGCCCCCCATACATCAGGGTCCCCAGAGAGCCCCCCCCCATACATCAGGGTCCCCAGAGAGCCCCCCCATACATCAGGGTCCCCAGAGAGCCCCCCCCATACATCAGGGTCCCTAGAGAGCCCCCCATACATCAGGGTCCCCAGAGAGCCCCCCCCCATACATCAGGGTCCCCAGAGAGCCCCCCCCCCATACATCAGGGTCCCTAGAGAGCCCCCCATACATCAGGGTCCCCAGAGAGCCCCCCCCCCATACATCAGGGTCCCCAGAGAACCCCCCATACATCAGGGTCCCCAGACTTAACCCCCCCAGAGGTTCCCCTGTACCTGGCTGTGCACCTCCAACCCAAGGGGGAGGTGGGAGGTGGCGATCGGCAGTTCTATGGTGCCTGTGGATCTCACTGGGGCTTGTAGTCCTCCTTCTGATTCTGAACAGTAGATAGGGGAGGGGCCTCTGACCCGGGCAGCAGTCGGCAACAGCGTACAAGCAGAGAGTGAAACTTGTAGCTGCCCGGGTCAGTGGCCCCTCCCCTTTCCACTCTACAATCTGGAGGAGAAATACAAGTCCCCGGGAGATGCTGCGAGCACCATAGAGCTGCTGATCGCCGCCTCCCACTCCCCTCACTGCATCCCAAACTGAAAGAGGAGATGCCCGCCTCATCCCCCCCCCCCCCCCCCCCGCGGCAGTCGGCAGAACGGCTCCACCGCAGCACGCCCAGCAGCATACCCCTAGATCCGACGAGCATGTCTCCCGGGCCCCCTACTGGCTGCGGGCCCTCGGTCGGCGTCCGATCGACCGAATGGTCAGTCCGCCCCTGCATTTCGGACATTTGCTCAATATCTACGAGGTTTATTGGTGCTGACCTGATTGTCAAAGCTCAGAAATGTTAATTTTAAATCCAGAAATATTTCTTCTATTTCACAAAGAATAAGAAGTAGGATTTGGCTAAAACCCATAAAAAGGTTTTATCTCTCTGAGATTTTCTTTCCCACGTAGTGCTTCTTAAAGCAATTCTTGGTAGTTATCCAACACTGTGCAGAATAAAATATAGAACAAAAGAAAAAGAATGGAGCAATACTATACCTAATGCAATGTATGAACACCCTTCTTGTGGTATGACCTCATTAACTGCTTCAATTGAGATAAATTGAAAAAAGTGACAAGAAAGGATAATGACAAATGAGTCAGTTGAAAAAATACATAATGATAAAAAGGCACAGCAAGAAAAATGTTCACAGTTCTTTAACATAAATTCTTAAAAAATACTGTGTCACAAAAAGATTACATTTTAATGAAAATAGTTTGGACCAGTATTCCAAAAATAAAGAAAAAAATGATATACAAAAATTAAAAAGTAATATATGTATTATAGACATGTGCACAATGAAAAAAATTGTTTTGATTAGTTAATCTAGTTATTTATTTTCGTTAAATTCAGTTGATTTGTTCAGTTCATATTTGGAATTCATTTTATGTGTTTTTCGGATTTTCTTCGACTTTACCTTTTTTTTCTATTTGAAAAGTTTGAATCAATACATTTTTCATTGGTCGAATCGAAAACTTTAGTTTTTTTTTTCGATTCGAATGTGGCAAAGTGAACAAACAAATGAAAAATCTTCATCAAATGATTACAATGACTCTTTAACCAGTTAAGGACCAGTTTGGCCCCCCTGGGCAAATTGCCCTAGCTGTATGTTGGCCGCTTTAAGAGCTCTGGGGGAGCACGCAAACGTGCGCGCCTACGGCACAACGACAGAGCCAATGCGTGTGCCCGGCAGCCGCGATGTCTGCCGGGCACCCGTGAACACTTCTGAGAGAGACAGAACAGAGATCTGTCAATGTAAAGAGACAGATCTCCGTTCTGTCAGGAGAGAGGAGACAGATCTGCTGTTCATACGGGTTATGAACATCGATCGGCCTCCTCCTCCAGGCAGTCCCATCCCCCCACAGTTAGAAACACTCCCTAGGACACGCATTTAACCCCTTGATCGTTCCCCTAGTGTTAACCCCTTCCCTGCCAATGACATTTATACAATAATGAATGGCTATTTTTAGCTCTGATTGCTGTATGAATGTCAACGGTCCCAAAAAAAGTGTCAAAAGTGTCCAATCTGTCTGCCACAATGTCGCAGTCCTGCTAAAAATCACAGATCACCGCCAATAACTAGTAAAAAAAAGGAATAATAAAAATGCCATAAATCTATCCCCTATTTTGCAGAAGCTAAAACTTTTGTGCAAACCAATCAATATACACTTATTGCAATTTTTTTTTTTTTTTTTACCAAAAATATGTAGAAGAATACATATCGGCCTAAACTGAGGAAGAAACTTATTTTTTTTGGTTATTTATTATAGCAAAAAGTAAAAAATATTGTTTTTTTTTTCAAAATTGCCAGTCTTTTTTCGTTTATAGCGCAAAAAATAAAAACCGTAGAGGTGATCAAATACCACCAAAAGAAAGCTCTATTTGTGGGAAAAAAAGGACATGTATTTTGTTTGGGTATAGCGTTGCATGACCGTGTGATTGTCAGTTAAAACGTTGCAGTGACGTATCGCAAAAAATGGCCTGGTCATTAAGGGGGCAAATCCTTCCTGCCCTTAAGTGGTTAAATCACCTTTGGCTTAACAAAAACAGCATTATTTCGAAATCGTACTCTAATAACACACACAGCCTTTGATTTCAGCAATATGTTTACAGTTAGAATTTGACTGGAGTTCGATGTAAAATTCGACTTGAATTTTGGAAATTCGGACAAATTTCATTTCGTTATTCGAAGCATTCGGTAAATTCTGTTAATATTGTAATTTGGGTATTCGGATATATCCGAATCTCTGAATAACGAAAAATTTGTCTGACTATTAATTCGGAACAAAACGAACTGCACATGTTTAACCACTTGCCGACCGCCTCACGCATATATACGTGAGCAGAGCGGCACGGGCAGGCAAAATCACGTACCTGGTACGTGATTGCCTTCCCGCGGGCGGGGGGTCCGATCGGACCCCCCCCGGTGCCATCGGCGGTCGGCGTTTGGCTGGGAGAGTTGAGAGACGAGGGGGAGACCATCCGATCGTGGCCCCCCCCTCGCGATCGCTCCCAGCCAATGAGAAACATCCCCTGCCTCTGTATAGTACACAGAGGCAGAGGATGTGATGTCATCTCTCCTCGGCTGGCCAGTTTCCGTTCCAGCACCGAGGAGAGAAGACATGTAAGTGCACCAACACACACACAACACAGTAGAACATGCCAGGCACACTAAACACCCCCGATCCCCCCCCGATCGCCCCCCGATCCCCCCCCAATCACCCCCCCCCCTGTCACAAACTGACAGCAAGCAGGTTTTTTTGTTTTGTTTTGTTTTTTTCCTGATTACTGCATGGTGTCAGTTTGTGACAGTTAGCAGTGGTAGGACAGTTAGTATTAGCCCCCTGTAGGTCTAGGGTACCCCCCTAACCCCCCCTAATAAAGTTTTAACCCCTTGATCACCCCCTGTCACCAGTGTCGCTAAGCGATCATTTTTCTGATCGCTGTATTAGTGTCGCTGGTGACGCTAGTTAGGAACGTAAATATTTAGGTTCGCTGTCAGCGTTTTATAGCGACAGGGACCCCCATATACTATCTAATAAATGTTTTAACCCCTTGATTGCCCCCTAGTTAACCCTTTCACCACTGATCACCGTATAACTGTTACGGGTGACGCTGGTTAGTTTGTTTATTTTTTTTAGTGTCAGGGCACCCGCCGTTTATTACTGAATAAAGGTTTAGCCCCCTGATCGCCCGGCGGTGATATGCGTCGCCCCAGGCAGCGTCAGATTAGCGCCAGTACCGCGAACACCTACGCACGCACCGTACACGCACCGTACACCTCCCTTAGTGGTATAGTATCTGAACACATCAATATCTGATCCGATCAGATCTATACTAGCGTCCCCAGCAGTTTAGGGTTCCCAAAAACGCAGTGTTAGCGGGATCAGCCCAGATACCTGCTAGCACCTGCGTTTTGCCCCTCCGCCCAGCCCACCCAAGTGCAGTATCGATCGATCACTGTCACTTACAAAACACTAAACGCATAACTGCAGCGTTCACAGAGTCAGGCCTGATCCCTGCGATCGCTAACAGTTTTTTTGGTAGCATTTTGGTGAACTGGCAAGCACCAGCCCCAAGCAGCGTCAGATTAGCGCCAGTACCACTAACACCCACGCACGCACCGTACACCTCCCTTAGTGGTATAGTATCTGATCGGATCAATATCTGATCCGATCAGATCTATACTAGCATCCCCAGCAGTTTAGGGTTCCCAAAAACGCAGTGTTAGTGGGATCAGCCCAGATACCTGCTAGCACCTGCGTTTTGCCCCTCCGCCCGGCCCAGCCCAGCCCACCCAAGTGCAGTATCGATCGATCACTGTCACTTTTTTTTGTAGCGTTTTGGTGAACTGGCAAGCGCCAGCGGCCTAGTACACCCCAGTCGTAGTCATACCAGCACTGCAGTAACACTTCACTTGGTGACGTGGCGAGTCCCATAAGTGCAGTTCAAGCTGGTGAGGTGGCAAGCACAAGTAGTGTCCCGCTGCCACCAAGAAGAAGACAAACACAGGCCCGTCGTGCCCATAATGCCCTTCCTGCTGCATTCGCCAATCCTAATTGGGAACCCACCACTTCTGCAGCGCCCGTATTTCCCCCATTCACATCCCCAACCAAATGCAGTCGGCTGCATGAGAGGCATTTATATGTCCTCCCGAGTACCCCTACCCAATGAACCCCCCCAAAAAAGATGTGTCTGCAGCAAGCGCGTATATAGACGTGACACCCGCTATTATTGTCCCTCCTGTCCTGATAATCCTGGTCTTTGCATTGGTGAATGTTTTGAACGCTACCATTCACTAGTTGAGTATTAGCGTAGGGTACAGCATTGCACAGACTAGGCACACTTTCACAGGGTCTCCCAAGATGCCATCGCATTTTGAGAGACCCGAACCTGGAACCGGTTACAGTTATAAAAGTTACAGTTACAAAAAAAAAGTGTAAAAAAAAAAAAAAAACACAAACAAAAATAAAAAAAAATAGTTGTCGTTTTATTGTTCTCTCTCTCTCTATTCTCTCTCTGGTGTTCTGCTCTTTTTTACTGTATTCTATTCTGCAATGTTTTATTGTTATTATGTTTTATCATGTTTGCTTTTCAGGTATGCAATTTTTTATACTTTACCGTTTACTGTGCTTTATTGTTAACCATTTTTTTGTCTTCAGGTACGCCATTCACGACTTTGAGTGGTTATACCAGAATGATGCCTGCAGGTTTAGGTATCATCTTGGTATCATTCTTTTCAGCCAGCGGTCGGCTTTCATGTAAAAGCAATCCTCGTGGCTAATTAGCCTCTAGACTGCTTTTACAAGCAGTGGGAGGGAATGCCCCCCCCCCCCCACCGTCTTCCGTGTTTTTCTCTGGCTCTCCTGTCTCAACAGGGAACCTGAGAATGCAGCCGGTGATTCAGCCAGCTGACCATAGAGCTGATCAGAGACCAGAGTGGCTCCAAACATCTCTATGGCCTAAGAAACCGGAAGCTACGAGCATTTTAGGACTTAGATTTCGCCGGATGTAAACAGCGCCATTGGGAAATTGGGAAAGCATTTTATCACACCAATCTTGGTGTGGTCAGATGCTTTGAGGGCAGAGGAGAAATCTAGGGTCTAATAGACCCCAATTTTTTCAAAAAAGAGTACCTGTCACTACCTATTGCTATCATAGGGGATATTTACATTCCCTGAGATAACAATAAAAATGATTTAAAAAAAAATATGAAAGGAACAGTTTAAAAATAAGATAAAAAAGCAAAAAAATAATAAAGGAAAAAAAAAAAAAAAAAAAAAGCACCCCTGTCCCCCCTGCTCTCGCGCTAAGGCGAACGCAAGCGTCGGTCTGGCGTCAAATGTAAACAGCAATTGCACCATGCATGTGAGGTATCACCGCGAAGGTCAGATCGAGGGCAGTAATTTTAGCAGTAGACCTCCTCTGTAAATCTAAAGTGGTAACCTGTAAAGGCTTTTAAAGGCTTTTAAAAATGTATTAATTTTGTTGCCACTGCACGTTTGTGCGCAATTGTAAAGCATGTCATGTTTGGTATCCATGTACTCGGCCTAAGATCATCTTTTTTATTTCATCAAACATTTGGGCAATATAGTGTGTTTTAGTGCATTAAAATTTAAAAAAGTGTGTTTTTTCCACAAAAAATGCGTTTGAAAAATCGCTGCGCAATTACTGTGTGAAAAAAAAAAATGAAACACCCACCATTTTAATCTGTAGGGCATTTGCTTTAAAATAATATATAATGTTTGGGGGTTCAAAGTAATTTTCTTGCAAAAAAAAATAATTTTTTCATGTAATCAAAAAGTGTCAGAAAGGGCTTTGTCTTCAAGTGGTTAGAAGAGTGGATAATGTGGGCCATAAGCTTCTAAATGTTGTGCATAAAATGCCAGGACAGTTCAAACCCCCCCAAATGACCCCATTTTGGAAAGTAGACACCCCAAGCTATTTGCTGAGAGGCATGTCGAGTCCATGGAATATTTTATATTGTGACACAAGTTGCGGGAAAGAGACAAATTTTTTTTTTTTTTTTTTTTTTTTGCACAAAGTTGTCACTAAATGTTATATTGCTCAAACACGCCATGGGGATTTGTGAAATTACACCCCAAAATAAATTCTGTTGCTTCTCCTGAGTACGGGGATACCACATGTGTGGGACTTTTTGGGAGCCTAGCCGCGTACGGGACCCCGAAAACCAAGCACCGCCTTCAGGCTTTCTAAGGCCGTAAATTTTTGATTTCACTCTTCACTGCCTATCACAGTTTCGGAGGCCATGGAAAGCCCAGGTGGCACAAAACCCCCCCAAATGACCCCATTTTGGAAAGTAGACACCCCAAGCTATTTGCTGAGAGGTATAGTGAGTATTTTGCAGACCTCACTTTTTGTCACAAGGTTTTGAAAATTGAAAAAAGAAAAAAAAAAAAATTTTTTTCTGGTCTTTCTTCATTTTCAAAAACAAATGAGAGCTGCAAAATACTCACCATGCCTCTCAGCAAATAGCTTGGGGTGTCTACTTTCCAAAATGGGGTCATTTGGGGGGGGGTTGTGCCATCTTGGCATTTTATGGCCTTCAAAACTGTGATAGGTAGTGAGGAGTGAAATCAAAAATGTATGCCCTTAGAAATCCTGAAGGTGGTGCTGGGTTTTCGGGGCCCCGTACGCGGCTAGGCTCCCAAAAAGTGCCACACATGTGGTATCCCCGTACTCAGGAGAAGCAGCTGAATGTATTTTGGGGTGTAATTCCACATATGCCCATGGCCTATGTGAGCAATATATCATTTAGTGACAACTTTTTGTAAATTTTTTTTTTTTTTTTTTTTTTTGTCATTATTCAATCACTTGGGACAAAAAAAATAAATATTCAATGGGTTCAACATGCCTCTCAGCAATTTCCTTGGGGTGTCTACTTTCCAAAATGGGGTCATTTGGGGGGGGTTTGTACTGCCCTGCCATTTTAGCACCTCAAGAAATGACATAGGCAGTCATAAACTAAAAGCTGTGTAAATTCCAGAAAATGTACCCTAGTTTGTAGACGCTATAACTTTTGCGCAAACCAATAAATATACGCTTATTGACATTTTTTTTACCAAAGACATGTGGCCGAATACATTTTGGCCTAAATGTATGACTAAAATTTAGTTTATTGGATTTTTTTTATAACAAAAAGTAGAAAATATCATTTTTTTTCAAAATTTTCAGTCTTTTTCCGTTTATAGCGCAAAAAATAAAAACGGCAGAGGTGATCAAATACCATCAAAAGAAAGCTCTATTTGTGGGAAGAAAAGGACGCAAATTTCGTTTGGGTAGAGCATTGCATGACCGCGCAATTAGCAGTTAAAGCGACGCAGTGCCGAATTGTAAAAAGTGCTCTGGTCAGGAAGGGGGTAAATCCTTCCGGGGCTGAAGTGGTTAATGTATTATTTCCTTGCCAAAACATACAGCATCAACCATAATTAGTAACCTATGAGAGCCAATCATGATGTTGCTACAGGAATACAACCAAAACATGGCAAAAGAACAAATATATTTACTTTCTCAGTTGTAAGCCTTAGTAAACAACTCATATTGTTTAACCTGTGAACCAGGAACATTTATAAAACAGTAAAGTTGCATAAAATAGTAAAATCGTATCTTATTCTATTAGGAATATTGGATATTAAATTGATGTTGGGTCATTGTGTTGGGGAACACAATTTTTTTTGTTTTCTTGTCAAATTTGTTTATTAATGCTTGAATGTCATAGGAACAATTTAGGTACAGCAAATGATACATAAATAGACATAGACATGTGCTGGTCTGGCATCAGGTAGACTGATCAAAAGTTACAAAAGTCGAGGTCAGACACAATATTTGCTGTAGGCAGCAAACATAAAGCTACTGTTGACAAAACTGCTGGAGTGGTTATCTCCAGATAACAATAAAAGGTGAACTACTGTGAAGAGCAAACACCTGCAATGCTTGCAATAGAGAAGGAACAGCTAGGATAAACTGGTGTAGTTAAAGACAAGGCCCTCAATTGGAAACCATACCATTACTGTACCATGACAAAAGGAAAGAGCCAAAAAATAGGGAAGAAAGATTACAGGAGATGACCAGGGAAGAGGAGGAAAAGGAGAAGTAGGGCAGGGAAGTGGGTGAAGTAAATCCCTACGGGTGGGATGACTCTAAAGATTCAGAGTGTCATGACAAGGAAAAGGGGGGTCTATCAAGGTAATAATAGCAACTCGTCGAAATCAGGGGGTAGGCAATGCTTTACCCAGGGCATGATTATATTTTCAAACACACGTTAATGTTTTTTTTTGTTTTTGTTTCTTCAAAATCTTTATTTTACATTATACATGTACAGCAAAATATATTTAAGGCATAGCACGCATTTATATTTTACAAACAAAAGGCTGTTTAAAATTTGTCTCACAGATGGATAAGCTAGGACCCATCAATTGGACATCTCTAAATTATTATTACATTATCACTAAATTATTATTATTTAATTAAATTATCATCTCTTTCAGTTTGACAACCCTTGATGAAAAGAAATTAAGTTAGAAAGGGGAGAAAATGTTCAAATAAATGAAGAGATGTTTGACAAATCTAAGAAGAAAAGACAAAAATTAAATAAAATAACTTCCAGCCCTGTAACAACACTTGCCCTTTTGTTGCTGCACTGCATTTTAATTGTTCTAAACCCAGTATGTGCATGTCCATAGCCATGTAACCCTCATTGCTTACAGAATAAGAGAAAATAATGTTACATATATAATCAGGTTGGAAATAAAAGTCTATCTAGTTTGACCAACAGAAAACAAAAAAATTGAATAAATTAAAAAACCTCCATATACAGAAACCTACACACACAGTTGACCCAGAGGAATGCAAAAAACCCTATAAAGCATGGTTCAATTTGCTCCACTGTGTTAAAAAATAATTCCTTCCTCATTCTCAGAAAGGCAATCAAATATCCCCAGGAGCAACAATCACGGGTGTTTTTAGTTATAAATGTTTTAGCCAGTTATATTTTGTTTATTTAAGAAGGCATGCAGTTCTTTTTTCAAAACAATCTACTGAACTGACCAAAATTAGTCCTTAACCACTTCAGGTCTGGAAGGTTTTACCCCCTTCCTGACCAGGCCATTTTTTGCAATATGGCATTGCGTTGCTTTAACTGACAATTGCGTGTTCGTGCGACTCTGTACATAAATCACATCTTTAGTTTCTGCTATAAAACACACCCAATATATAAAAAAAAAAGCAAAAACAAATTTCTTCGTCAATTTTGGCCAATATGTATTCTGGTACATATTTTTAATTAAAAAAAAATCCCAATACGCGTATATTGATTGGTTTGCCGCAGAATTATAGCGTCTACAAACTATGGGATATTTTGATGGACTTTTTCTTTTTTTTATTGTTTTTACTAGTAATGGTGGCAATCAGTGATTTTTAGCGGGTTTGCAACATTGTGACGGACAAATCTGACACTTGGGGGTTTATTTACTAAAGGAAAATCCACTTTGCACTACAAGTGCACTGCTAGTACACTTGGAAGTGCAGTCGCTGTAGATCTGAGGGGGACATGCAAGGAAAATAAAAAACAGCATTTTTGCTTCTACGTGATTGGATGATAAAATCAGCAGAGCTTCCCCTCTTTTCAGATCTTCCCCTCAGATCTAAAGCGACTGCACTCCCAAGTGCACTTCCAAGTGCGCTTGTAGTGCAAAGTGGATTTGCCTTTAGTAAATAAGCCCCTAAGTGACACTTTTTTGGGACCAGTGACCCCAATACAGTGATCAGTGCTAAAACAAATGCACTGTCACTATATAAATGACACTGGCAGGGAAGGGGTTAACACCAGGGGTGATCAAGGGGTTAAGTAGGTTCCTAGGGAATGCTTTCTAACTGGGGGAGTGGATACACTTGATGAAAAGAGAGATCCGTGTTTCTGCTTACCAGTAACACAAGATCTCTCTTGTAATCCCTGACAGAACAGCAGTCTGCCTTCTTAACATAGGCAGACCGTCATTTCGCTTTTTCTCCAAATGATCGGCAGGTCCCAGGGGCCATCGCGGCTGCCGGACCTGCTGATTGGCTCCCGCTGTGTCTAATTTACAGCGGGCATGGCGCTCCAGATCACGTGCACAAAATCACGTACAGGTGTATATACAATATATATGCGGTGGGTGGTCCGGAGCAATTAAAGTAGTCTATTACACATTTTCACAGCTCTTACTGTAAAGAAGCCTTTCTGCTTGTGGAGGTCAACTCTCTTTTCCTCCAGTTGTAAAGAGTGATACTTGTCCTTTGAATTTAAAGTGAATAACTCTACTTTTAGTTCACTATATAGACCACTTATGTATTTACTGTATACATGGTAACCCCCCCATCTTTAACCACCTCAGCCCCGGAAGGTTTTACCCCCTTCCTGACCAGGCCATTTTTTGCGATATGGCACTGACAATTGTGCGTTCGTGCGACGTTGTACCCAAATAAAATTGTCATTTTTTTTCCACAAATAGAGCTTTATTGTGGCAGTATTTGATCACCTCTGCGGCTTTTATTTTTTGTGCTATAAACAAAAAGAGCGACAATTTTGAAGAAAAAAACAAACAATATTTTTTATTTTCTGCTATAAAACATCCAAAAATAAAAAATAAAAAAAAATAAAATTTCTTTTTAAATTTATGTCATAATGTATTCTGCTACATATTTTTGGTAAAAAAATTCTCAATTAGTGTATATTGATTGGTTTACACAAAAGTTATAGCGTCTACAAACGATGGGATATTTTTATGGACTTTTTATTTGTTTAATTGTTTTTACTAGTAATGGTAGTGATCAGTGATTTTTAGTGGGTCTGCGACATTGCAGCGGACAAATCTGACACTAAGTGACACTTTTTGGGGACACACCAATACAGTGATCAGTGCTAAAAAAAATTCACTGTCAATATATAAATGACTGTGACTAAATAAATGACAAATAAATGGAAGGGGTTAACACCAGGGCCAATCACGGGGTTAGCGTCTGCAAACTATGAGATATATTTGTGGAATTTTTTTTTTTTACTAGTAATGGTGGCGATCAGCGATTTTTAGCGGGACTGCGACATTGCAGTGGACAGTTCGAACACCTAACTGACACTTTATACACTTTTTTGGGAATTAGTGACATTATTACAGTGATCAGTACTAAAAATATGCACTGACAATGTATAAATGACACTGGCAAGGAAGGGGTTAACATCAGGGGCAATCAAAGGGTTAAGTGTGTTCCCTGTTTGTGTTTTCTTACTGTGGGGGAATGGGCTCACTGCATGAACACTGGTTAACCATTTCTTCTCAAGAGAGAAAAAATTCAGTTCAGCTAATCTTTCCTTCATGATCAGTTTGGTTGCCTTTTTCTGCACTTTCTCCAGTTAAACAATATCCTTTTTGTGAACTGATATCCAAAGCTGAACTGCATTTTCCAAATGAGGCCTTACTAATGCTTTGTACAGGGGCAAAGGTGCTTGTCCTGATGGCTGGTTCATCCTAGAGAAGATTACAGAACGGAGCTTTGAAATAATAATCAGAAGCATTTGGGGTAGGCTTCACTCCATGCAAAAATGACCACAGGTATGGGAAAAACAAGTAAGCCTGGTAAGGAACTGTGAGCCTGGAAAGGAACTGGTTAATCATCTTTTCTCAAGAGAGAAAAAATTCAGTTCGGCTAATCTTTCCTTCATGATTAGTTTGGTTGCCCTTTTCTGCACTTTCTCCAGTTAAACAATATCCTTTTTGTGAACTGATATCCAAAGCTGAACTGCATTTTCCAAATGAGGCCTTACCAATGCTTTGTACAGGGGCAAAGGTGCTTGTCCTAATAGCTGGTTCATCCTAGAGAAGATTATAGGACAGAGCTTTGAAAAAATAATTAGAAGCATTTGAGGCAGGCTTCACCCCATGCAAAAATGACCACAGGTATGGGAAAAGCATAACATAAATTCATATTTTTAAATCAGATTAGTTGAGCATTATGAAATGCTGTTCATGAACTACATGGGGTATATTTTAAAAGAGTCTCTAAAAATGAGAAACAATGGCTTCAAAACAACAAGCTCAACTCCTTGAGGACATGTGGGGGTGAGATATCTTGTCCAAGTTCTTTATTCACCTTTATTTTGTCTAAATGTTTTTTTGACCATATTAAATGTTGATGCATGATACAGTATAAAATCAAATTGAATAAATCAAATTAATCATTACTCCAATGTCTCCAACAGATATTTCCCTACACCTCCCCCATCAACTATTCAAAAAAGGCCATATGCTTCCCTAGAGCCAACGTTGGGCACTCCCCCAAAAGGTTGTAGTGGAGAGGGAAAAGTGGTACAGGCAGTCCCCGAGTTATGAACGGGCTAGGGACTGTAGGTTTGTTCTTAAGTCGAATATGTTCGTAATTCGGAACAGCATTGGCAGAACGGCAGATATATCGGTTTCCGATGTTCCGTCGAATGTACCCGCCATCGAAAAGGGTCCGTCGAATGTGCCCGACGTCGAAAAGGTTCCATCGAATGCGCCTGTCGAAAAATTGGGTAAATATAGCAACGTTTCTGAAAATAGGCCTTCAGTATGATTATGTGGAGCATTTGAAACAATAACAAGACCCTAGGCAGTAAATTCATTCTTCTAAATTAAATGCTCCACAGTCATTGGGTGTGATTGATTTAAATGCTCCACAGTCATTGGATGTTCCAATCAAAGGGGTCCATGCGGGCAGTATGCAAGAGTGTCTGGGAATTTGCCTCAACTAAACCGTTTTACTTAGCCATACACTTATCCCCCTGATAGATCAAATAATTTGTTTGCCAATTGAAGCAAAAGAACATAATGAATAAAATAGTTAGTGCTACCCAAAAAAACTAAATTGTGTGCTCAAATCAAAATGATTATGAGGAAACATTTACATGCGGCCTTTAGAAATTTTCAATTATATATTTATTATTACAGGCACTTATATAGCACTGTCAATTTACATTTGCTTTAAATATACAGTATATTGCACATTTACATCAGTCTCTGCCCTAATTCACATACTAAGGCCAATTTAGACAGGAGCTAATTAACCTACCAGCATGCCTTTAGATTGTGGAACACATGCAGTCACAGGGAGAAAATGCAAACTCCAGTGGTATTTGAACTGATGACCCTAGTGCTGCTAGGCAGAAGTGCTAACCACTTAGCCTCTATGCTACCCAATTAGTCAGCGTCTCCCCATATGCAAAGGCAGGTGCAAAAAAAGTCCAAACCAGTGTTGCCAACCGCCCGTTAATTTACGGGCAGCCCGTAAAAAGCACCCCATTTTCGGGGCGCCCGTGAATGCCCGTTACGGGCAGCCGGTGCCCGTAAAAAATATGGCTGCGGGCCGGCCATGCAACTGCGCATGCGCCGTTCCGAAGCCTGCAGGACTCGGGAAATATCGTACGAGCTCGGCAGGCCGGCGCATGCGCAGTAATGTAATGACGCCGCCTGGCGCCATTTTTGAACAGAAGCCGCCGGCCGCCGCTCGTTCTTCAGTTCTCGGCGGTTCAGCGGGGGGGAGCAGGAGGAGCCATGTTACCGGGCCCGGCCACGGCAGGACGTCAGTGAGTGAGTGACAGAAGTAAAAGCCTCTGACCATCTCCTGTGCTCGCAGCCTCTGCTCTGACCATGATCTCCTGTGCCCACAGCCTCTGCTCTGACCATCTCCTGTGCCCACAGCCTCTGCTCTGACCATCTCCTGTGCCCACAGCCTCTGCTCTGACCATCTCCTGTGCCCACAGCCTCTGCTCTGACCATCTCCTGTGCCCACAGCCTCTGCTCTGACCATCTCCTGTGCCCACAGCCTCTGCTCTGACCATCTCCTGTGCCCACAGCCTCTGACCATCTCCTGTGCTCGCAGCCTCTGACCATCTCCTGTGCCCGCAGCCTCTGACCATCTCCTGTGCTCGCAGCCTCTGACCATCTCCTGTGCTCGCCTCGCAGCCTCTGACCATCTCCTGTGCTCGCAGCCTCTGACCATCTCCTGTGCCCGCAGCCTCTGACCATCTCCTGTGCCCGCAGCCTCTGACCATCTCCTGTGCTCGCAGCCTCTGACCATCTCCTGTGCCCGCAGCCTCTGACCATCTCCTGTGCCCGCAGCCTCTGACCATCTCCTGTGCCCGCAGCCTCTGACCATCTCCTGTGCCCGCAGCCTCTGACCATCTCCTGTGCCCACAGCCTCTGACCATCTCCTGTGCCCGCAGCCTCTGACCATCTCCTGTGCCCACAGCCTTTGCTCTGACCATCTCCTGTGCTCGCAGCCTCTGACCATCTCCTGTGCCCGCAGCCTCTGACCATCTCCTGTGCCCGCAGCCTCTGACCATCTCCTGTGCTCGCAGCCTCTGACCATCTCCTGTGCCCACAGCCTCTGCTCTGACCATCTCCTGTGCCCACAGCCTCTGCTCTGACCATCTCCTGTGCCCACAGCCTCTGCTCTGACCATCTCCTGTGCCCACAGCCTCTGCTCTGACCATCTCCTGTGCCCACAGCCTCTGCTCTGACCATCTCCTGTGCCCACAGCCTCTGCTCTGACCATCTCCTGTGCCCACAGCCTCTGCTCTGACCATCTCCTGTGCCCACAGCCTCTGCTCTGACCATCTCCTGTGCCCACAGCCTCTGCTCTGACCATCTCCTGTGCCCACAGCCTCTGCTCTGACCATCTCCTGTGCCCACAGCCTCTGACCATCTCCTGTGCCCGCAGCCTCTGACCATCTCCTGTGCTCGCAGCCTCTGACCATCTCCTGTGCTCGCAGCCTCTGACCATCTCCTGTGCCCGCAGCCTCTGACCATCTCCTGTGCTCGCAGCCTATGACCATCTCCTGTGCCCGCAGCCTCTGACCATCTCCTGTGCCCGCAGCCTCTGACCATCTCCTGTGCCCGCAGCCTCTGCTCTGACCATCTCCTGTGCCCGCAGCCTCTGCTCTGACCATCTCCTGTGCCCGCAGCCTCTGACCATCTCCTGTGCCCGCAGCCTCTGACCATCTCCTGTGCCCGCAGCCTCTGACCATCTCCTGTGCCCGCAGCCTCTGACCATCTCCTGTGCCCGCAGCCTCTGACCATCTCCTGTGCCCGCAGCCTCTGACCATCTCCTGTGCCCGCAGCCTCTGACCATCTCCTGTGCCCGCAGCCTCTGACCATCTCCTGTGCCCGCAGCCTCTGACCATCTCCTGTGCCCGCAGCCTCTGACCATCTCCTGTGCCCACAGCCTCTGACCATCTCCTGTGCCCACAGCCTTTGCTCTGACCATCTCCTGTGCCCACAGCCTTTGCTCTGACCATCTCCTGTGCCCGCAGCCTCTGACCATCTCCTGTGCCCGCAGCCTCTGACCATCTCCTGTGCCCGCAGCCTCTGACCATCTCCTGTGCCCGCAGCCTCTGACCATCTCCTGTGCCCGCAGCCTCTGACCATCTCCTGTGCCCGCAGCCTCTGACCATCTCCTGTGCCCGCAGCCTCTGACCATCTCCTGTGCCCGCAGCCTCTGACCATCTCCTGTGCCCGCAGTCTCTGACCATCTCCTGTGCCCGCAGCCTCTGACCATCTCCTGTGCCCGCAGCCTCTGACCATCTCCTGTGCCCGCAGCCTCTGACCATCTCCTGTGCCCGCAGTCTCTGACCATCTCCTGTGCCCGCAGCCTCTGACCATCTCCTGTGCCCGCAGCCTCTGACCATCTCCTGTGCCCACAGCCTCTGACCATCTCCTGTGCCCACAGCCTCTGACCATCTCCTGCCCGCAGCCTCTGACCATCTCCTGTCCGCAGCCTCTGACTTATTCCTACATCATGTCTGCAGTCTCTGAGGGGGAGTCGGGAAAGGAGTCAAGAGTGGGAGCGCCGCCGGGATCATGGGGTCACGGGAGAAGGCAGACGTGTGTGGACTGTGGAGAGGAGACCATAGGAAAACCAGAACCACCAAGCTGGAGCCATCTGACTGAGCCCTGCACGATGCACCTGAGAGGAGGTCCGTGACAGCACCGCTAGGCCAGTCTAGGGGGGTTGCTGATGTAAGGGGGAGTGAATACAATAATGTAAGGGGCACTGATATAAAGGTTTCCCCCTAAATTAGTAACTCCCCTTACCTTAGTGTATTCACTCTGCGGAAGGTGGCCTCTGGTCACCAGAGTGCCCACCACAGCAGAGTTCCTGGCATTCCCCTTTACATCAAAGTCTGCAGGATTGCCCCTTACAGTGCAAAGGGGAACTCAATCTGCAGACCCTGATGTAATTGGGAACTCTGATGTAAAGTGAACACAGTGGAATCTGATATAAGGTGGTCTCTGGTCACCAGAGCCTCCCCTCTACATCTGAGTTCCCCCTTAGATCATGATCTGCAGCGTTCCCCTTTACATAAGAGTTCCCTTTCACTGTAAGGGGGATCCCTGCAGACTCTGATGTAAGGAGGGAACCTAGTGCTAGCTGGGTTATAGTAACCTGACCTTCATGTCAATGGAGAAATATGTTTTTTAACTTTTGTTTAGCTTAAACACATTGCTAATAGCACTAGCTATATGTTTATAGTTCAAATATGTATCCTTGTACTGTTTAGCACTGAAAATAGTAACTTTAGGTACTTTTTTGCAGCGCCAGTAAA
Organism: Aquarana catesbeiana; assembly: GCF_042186555.1. Taxonomy (NCBI): domain Eukaryota; kingdom Metazoa; phylum Chordata; class Amphibia; order Anura; family Ranidae; genus Aquarana; species Aquarana catesbeiana. Next base: position 595,902,954 of record NC_133325.1, on the reverse strand, counting down.
AAATGCAGATCTGCCAGTAATTTTCATGATTTTTGCCAGTAAAAAAGTGGTGCCGTTTGTAAATTTTGTCATCCTGCCAGTAAATTTCACTTCAGGGGGTTGGCAACACTGGTGCCCACAGCCTCTGCTCTGACCATCTCCTGTGCCCACAGCCTCTGCTCTGACCATCTCCTGTGCCCACAGCCTCTGCTCTGACCATCTCCTGTGCCCACAGCCTCTGCTCTGACCATCTCCTGTGCCCACAGCCTCTGCTCTGACCATCTCCTGTGCCCACAGCCTCTGCTCTGACCATCTCCTGTGCCCACAGCCTCTGACCATCTCCTGTGCTCGCAGCCTCTGACCATCTCCTGTGCCCGCAGCCTCTGACCATCTCCTGTGCTCGCAGCCTCTGACCATCTCCTGTGCTCGCCTCGCAGCCTCTGACCATCTCCTGTGCTCGCAGCCTCTGACCATCTCCTGTGCCCGCAGCCTCTGACCATCTCCTGTGCCCGCAGCCTCTGACCATCTCCTGTGCTCGCAGCCTCTGACCATCTCCTGTGCCCGCAGCCTCTGACCATCTCCTGTGCCCGCAGCCTCTGACCATCTCCTGTGCCCGCAGCCTCTGACCATCTCCTGTGCCCGCAGCCTCTGACCATCTCCTGTGCCCACAGCCTCTGACCATCTCCTGTGCCCGCAGCCTCTGACCATCTCCTGTGCCCACAGCCTTTGCTCTGACCATCTCCTGTGCTCGCAGCCTCTGACCATCTCCTGTGCCCGCAGCCTCTGACCATCTCCTGTGCCCGCAGCCTCTGACCATCTCCTGTGCTCGCAGCCTCTGACCATCTCCTGTGCCCACAGCCTCTGCTCTGACCATCTCCTGTGCCCACAGCCTCTGCTCTGACCATCTCCTGTGCCCACAGCCTCTGCTCTGACCATCTCCTGTGCCCACAGCCTCTGCTCTGACCATCTCCTGTGCCCACAGCCTCTGCTCTGACCATCTCCTGTGCCCACAGCCTCTGCTCTGACCATCTCCTGTGCCCACAGCCTCTGCTCTGACCATCTCCTGTGCCCACAGCCTCTGCTCTGACCATCTCCTGTGCCCACAGCCTCTGCTCTGACCATCTCCTGTGCCCACAGCCTCTGCTCTGACCATCTCCTGTGCCCACAGCCTCTGACCATCTCCTGTGCCCGCAGCCTCTGACCATCTCCTGTGCTCGCAGCCTCTGACCATCTCCTGTGCTCGCAGCCTCTGACCATCTCCTGTGCCCGCAGCCTCTGACCATCTCCTGTGCTCGCAGCCTATGACCATCTCCTGTGCCCGCAGCCTCTGACCATCTCCTGTGCCCGCAGCCTCTGACCATCTCCTGTGCCCGCAGCCTCTGCTCTGACCATCTCCTGTGCCCGCAGCCTCTGCTCTGACCATCTCCTGTGCCCGCAGCCTCTGACCATCTCCTGTGCCCGCAGCCTCTGACCATCTCCTGTGCCCGCAGCCTCTGACCATCTCCTGTGCCCGCAGCCTCTGACCATCTCCTGTGCCCGCAGCCTCTGACCATCTCCTGTGCCCGCAGCCTCTGACCATCTCCTGTGCCCGCAGCCTCTGACCATCTCCTGTGCCCGCAGCCTCTGACCATCTCCTGTGCCCGCAGCCTCTGACCATCTCCTGTGCCCGCAGCCTCTGACCATCTCCTGTGCCCACAGCCTCTGACCATCTCCTGTGCCCACAGCCTTTGCTCTGACCATCTCCTGTGCCCACAGCCTTTGCTCTGACCATCTCCTGTGCCCGCAGCCTCTGACCATCTCCTGTGCCCGCAGCCTCTGACCATCTCCTGTGCCCGCAGCCTCTGACCATCTCCTGTGCCCGCAGCCTCTGACCATCTCCTGTGCCCGCAGCCTCTGACCATCTCCTGTGCCCGCAGCCTCTGACCATCTCCTGTGCCCGCAGCCTCTGACCATCTCCTGTGCCCGCAGCCTCTGACCATCTCCTGTGCCCGCAGTCTCTGACCATCTCCTGTGCCCGCAGCCTCTGACCATCTCCTGTGCCCGCAGCCTCTGACCATCTCCTGTGCCCGCAGCCTCTGACCATCTCCTGTGCCCGCAGTCTCTGACCATCTCCTGTGCCCGCAGCCTCTGACCATCTCCTGTGCCCGCAGCCTCTGACCATCTCCTGTGCCCACAGCCTCTGACCATCTCCTGTGCCCACAGCCTCTGACCATCTCCTGCCCGCAGCCTCTGACCATCTCCTGTCCGCAGCCTCTGACTTATTCCTACATCATGTCTGCAGTCTCTGAGGGGGAGTCGGGAAAGGAGTCAAGAGTGGGAGCGCCGCCGGGATCATGGGGTCACGGGAGAAGGCAGACGTGTGTGGACTGTGGAGAGGAGACCATAGGAAAACCAGAACCACCAAGCTGGAGCCATCTGACTGAGCCCTGCACGATGCACCTGAGAGGAGGTCCGTGACAGCACCGCTAGGCCAGTCTAGGGGGGTTGCTGATGTAAGGGGGAGTGAATACAATAATGTAAGGGGCACTGATATAAAGGTTTCCCCCTAAATTAGTAACTCCCCTTACCTTAGTGTATTCACTCTGCGGAAGGTGGCCTCTGGTCACCAGAGTGCCCACCACAGCAGAGTTCCTGGCATTCCCCTTTACATCAAAGTCTGCAGGATTGCCCCTTACAGTGCAAAGGGGAACTCAATCTGCAGACCCTGATGTAATTGGGAACTCTGATGTAAAGTGAACACAGTGGAATCTGATATAAGGTGGTCTCTGGTCACCAGAGCCTCCCCTCTACATCTGAGTTCCCCCTTAGATCATGATCTGCAGCGTTCCCCTTTACATAAGAGTTCCCTTTCACTGTAAGGGGGATCCCTGCAGACTCTGATGTAAGGAGGGAACCTAGTGCTAGCTGGGTTATAGTAACCTGACCTTCATGTCAATGGAGAAATATGTTTTTTAACTTTTGTTTAGCTTAAACACATTGCTAATAGCACTAGCTATATGTTTATAGTTCAAATATGTATCCTTGTACTGTTTAGCACTGAAAATAGTAACTTTAGGTACTTTTTTGCAGCGCCAGTAAAAAATGCAGATCTGCCAGTAATTTTCATGATTTTTGCCAGTAAAAAAGTGGTGCCGTTTGTAAATTTTGTCATCCTGCCAGTAAATTTCACTTCAGGGGGTTGGCAACACTGGTCCAAACACATCATATAATTAGATCAATAAAATAATAGTCCAACAAAAATCTTCAGTTATGAACAGTGCCACAATCTTCTGTGAATGTGCTCTCCATTCCACAAAACATGCGACATACACTCCACCCAGTGGTATGTGAGTCCGCCCACCTCTGTTCTGGAACTCAGTGCTTCCTCAGCTCCTCCCACCAACATCCTCCACAACCCACAGCAACAAAAATGGCATAAAACCACAAAAAGCAACTAATAGTGTCCACTGTATAAATTATTTATTCAAACCAAAGGGATAAAAACACTTATATAAAAAGATAAAACCAGCATCACACATGTAAACGCTCCAGCCTACCGCCCTCCTTCAAATGTTCAATGTTATGGCATCATCGGCAGATACCACTCCTATGCACATTACGCCCCAAATGGAGCTTCCTCAGTAGGTAATTGAAGCAAAAGGATTAAACCAAGTGCCTTCTATTACTACTTAAAGTTTGGAAGGTCTTTGAACAGCTCATGTTTTTTAAGAAAACTAGATAATAAAAGGTGGGGCTTAGACACAAAAAGAGAACCTCGTCTGCAAAGGCATAATGTACTGTGCCGTGAAAAAGTAATTCAGTTTTCCACATTTTGTCATGTTACAACCAAAAACATAAATTTATTTTATTGGGATTTTATGTGATAGACCAACACAAAGTAGGACATAATTGTGAAGTGGAAGAAAAATGATAAATGTCTTTTGAAAAATTTTTACAAATAAATATCTGAAAAGTGTGGTGTGCATTTGTATTCAGCCCCCTTTACTCTAAAACCCCTAACTAAAATCTAGTGGAACCAATTGCCTTCAGAAGTCACCTAATTAGTAAATAGAGTCCACCTGTGTGTACTTTAATCTAAAAAAAAATACAGTTGTTCTGTGAAGCCTTCAGAGGTTTGTTAGAGAACCTTAGTGAACAAACAGCATCACGAAGACTAAGGAACACACCAGACAGGTCAGGGGTAAAGTTGTGGAGAAGTTTAAAGCAGGGTTAGGGTAAATCCATCATCATACCATACCATCAAAATGGAAACAGTATGGCACAACTGCAAACTTACCAAGACATGGCCGTCCACCTAAACTGACAGGCCGGGCAAGGAGAGCATTAATCAAAGAAGCAGCCAAGAGGCCCATGGTAACTCTGGAGGAGCTGCCAAGATCCACAGCTAAGGTGGGAGAATCTGTCCAGAGGACAACAATTAGTTGTGCGTGCACTCCGCAAATCTGGCCTTTAAGGAAGAACGGCAAGAAGAAAGCCATTGTTGAAAGAAAGCCATTGTTGAAAGAAAGCCATAAGAAGTCCCGTTTGCAGTTTGCAAGAGGTCATGTGGGGGACACAGCAAACATGTAGAAGAAGGTGCTCTGGTCAGATGAAACCAAAATTGAACTTTTTGGCCTAAACGCAAAACGCTATGTGTGAGGCGGAAAACTAACACTGCACATCACCCTGAACACACCATCCCCACTGTGAAACATGGTGGGGGCAGCATCATGTTGTGGGGATGCTTTTCAGCAGGGACAGGGAAGCTGGTCAGAGTTGATGGGAAGATGGATGGAGCCAAATACAGGGCAATCTTAGAAAAAAAACCTGTTAGAGTCTGCAAAAGACTTTATATTGGGACGTAGTTTCACTTCCAGCAGGACAACGACCCTAAACATACAGCCAGAGCTACAATGGAATGGTTTAGATCAAAGCATATTCATGTGTTAGAATGGAACAGTCACAGTCCAGACTTAAATGCAATAGAGAATCTGTGGCAAGACTTCAAAATTGCTGTTCACAGACGCTCTCCATCCAATCTGACAGAGCTTGAGCTATTTTGCAAAGAAGAATGGACAAAATTTTTACTCTCTAGATGTGCAAAGCTGGTAGAGACATACCTAAAAAGATTTGCAGCTGTAATTGCAGCGAAAGGTGGTTCTGCAAAGTATTGACTCAGGGGGGCTGAATACAAATGCACGCCACACTTTTCACATATTTTATTGTAAAAAATTTGGAAAACCATATATCATTTTCCTTCCACTTCACAATTATATGCCACTTTGTATTGGTCTATCACATAAAATCCCAATAAAATATATTCACGTTTTCGGTGGAAACATGAAAAAATTTGGAAAATGTCAAGGGGTATGAATACTTTTTCAAGGCACTGTATATGAGAGGTAGAGATCACAGTTATTTCCAAAATGTCCAGATTCATCCTAATTCTACAAAGCAATGCCTCCATAATCAGAATGGGCAACCAGTGCTCTCAGTCCTGACCCTCAGACAAAACTTTGCTAAAATGAGCAATCTATGCAATGTTTGATGTATGATTCACAAAACATTCTTTAAAAGTGTGAACATTTACATTGAGCCAACGTGTTTCAGAAGAATGGACTACCCTTTCTTCAGGGCTGTTGTCGTGTGCTATTGGAGAGGCAGTTGTAGCAGAGCATCCCTAGCTGGCACTCTGCCATTTTGTTTTCTGAAATTCTCTAAATCTATAAATGATTTTGGGAACAATTCCCACCCAGTAGCACGCAGCAACAGTACTGAAGAAGGGTGAGTCTATTCCCCCAAAACATGTTGGATTGATGTATACTTTTATTAAATGTTTTTTGAACATACATCAAAAGTTGCAGTTTTCTGGACACTGGGTAACTCCTCCTTTCCTACCCAAACAATTACTGATGGTGGCAGCATCCCCTGCACTGGAGGAATAACTGCATATCTCTAATTGGATAAAAGGTAGTTTCTGAGTGCAAAGAGAACCAGATTGTCATGGACAAACTGGATAGTGAACTCTATGTGCTATCTGCATGTTTGAGAAAGTGAGAGCCTTAAAAATGACTGAGGCACTGAGTCTAACCGCACCTGCACCCTGCAAGGTTTGATGGACTTGTGGGCAGGGCCTACTTCGCCCTGCATGCACCCAGTGCGCTCTTCAATGACCAGGCTGAGACTTGGTCAGGTGAAAAAAATCAAACATTAAGGCAGTTCCCACGTTTTAGAGATGTGCAGTAAAAATGCAAAGTTCTTCTGAAAAGTGATTTATCTCATGCCACTATACACTGTAACTTGTATGTTGCATTAGCAGGGACGTGCTGAACCTACACCCACTCCACCAGTTCAGCATACCCCTGTTACCTCACCCCCAGTAACAGAATAGGGTCCGGCCGTGCATATAGTGTGGACTTATTAACCCTTTCACTTCCTGTACCTTGTTACCAGGCCATAGATCTCTGTAACTTGAGTTTGGATCCAGTTGCTATTGGATACCCACTGCTCAGCATGAAGCCAGACAATGACCCCCTAGTTATCAGAGAGCCTGTCACCTTACCAAGTACCATGCCTAATTACTGGTTGTTTGTGGCTTGTTCCTTCACTTGGTTACCCATAGCAACTGCACTCCTTTTCTCCTAGTCCTGCCAAGTTAACCCTTCTGTAACGGTGTTACTTCATACCCTGTAGTATTTTACAGACCCTGGTTTTTCAGATATGCCAGTACCAATATGCACCTCTTTGAATAACGTCAGACCAAGCTCACAACGCTTAAGCCCCATACACACTGTCAGATTTTCTGCTGAGTTTTTCCTTCAGATTTACCAAAACCATGTAGTGCAAGGGCCTGCCTGATTGCATACACATTGAAACTCCTAAGGTTTGACCTCATATTATATGGTTTTGCTAAATCTGAAGGAAAAACTCAGCAGAAAATCTGTGTGTATGGGGCTTCAATGTAACTGAAGAAGTGTGGCATAACAGTTCAATATGAACGTCTTTCCCCTAACTATAATTAAAGTACTGTGGCTGCCCAGGCACACTTTTGTGAGGTAACAGTCCATTATGGCATTGTCCATGATTTGGATGTCTCCAAATGTATTAGTGCCCTCAGCAGTCCTGACTCCATGAACAGAAATGGACCAGTACAGCTAGGTAGAAGAACAGGACCCTGGACCTCAGCCCCCCCCCTTTTTAAATCATAGGTGGGCTGTCTAGGACCAAAAAGACCAGGATCTGAACCTGTAACAGTTAACCCTTACCCCAGCCTGGGCCAGTCGCTATCTCACTAGTAACAATACATTTCAAGTTGCCTACAGACTTTTCTGGTGGGTGTACCAGATTTCAATCCTCAGACACAGCTATGCAGATGACAGCTGATCAGAAACTGAACCAGAGTGTGTTACACTGTCAAAAGTCAATATTAGAAACAGGGCAGGCTAAAGGTCCAGGCAGACAATGAACATGTCTCAGATACAAGCTGATGCCAGTGATTAGAGAAACAGGAATGCAGAAACTCTGGAACTCAGGAACTAACATGAACTGGTACCTGGGGCTAGGAAGTTAAGCTATTGGTTAGGTTAGGCAACAAGTTTTTGTCTGGGTACTGCTAAATAATGAGCTTGGCTGATGGGTGGGCTTTGGCTGTTTAGGTGCTATAACAACCAGGATGTGAAATCCAGCAATACCTAGCGTACTCAGTTTTGAAACAAAGCAAGAAAGCAGTGACCACAAACATTTAGCAGACGCCTAGCTTTGAGAGTAATCTTCTACACATTTTTTTACCCACCATTACTATTTTGTTGTGTATTTTTACAGATTATTTACAGAATAATTTTGCATTTTAATATCTTTTTATATATATATATATATATATATATATATATATATATATATATATATATATATATTTTTTTTTTTTTTCCCCTATTAGGGTTGTGCCTGTCCTGTACACAGTGCAGGGGCAGCAAGACTGTAACTAAGACTAACTAACTAACTTACGAGCGATCATACCTATGAACTGCTTGGAGTCAGGGATGTACCACTGGCAGGAGGTAACCCTATATGCACTTGAGGAATTACCTTGCAATGCTGCATATGTTAGAAAGGGCCTTCAGTGCAGTAGTATCATTTTGTACCTGAGAAGTGAACGTTTAATAACCTGTGCTGAGGTTATCCACTGTTTAGGGTAGACAGTATGTTTACAATTTTTTTTTCAAATAATGAAGTGATATGCTGTGGAAAAGGCAGCTCTTGAATGGACTCTCAGCAACATCTCCTGGATGATCACCCCAAGCTAAGCTTTTCAATTAGGAAGAATTGTCTGTAATGTACTAGAGACAAAGAGTACAGGCAAGTGTTTTACTTCAAAAATTAGGAGATTGCAGATGACACAGTAGCATAAAACTGTCCAGCAGCAGGAAGTTAAATAAAATAAAGCTAAGCCCAATTTACCAAAGACAAAGAGCATTGGCTGGGTCTTTGCAACAAGAATTAAGGAACTGCAAAGGAGTAAAGTGGCCAGCAGCAGGACAGTTTAAGTAAGGGATTATATGCCTAAATGTTATTATTTCTATATTGATCGGGGGTTGTGGTGAAAGTGAAACATTTACTTTGAGGTGGTTTGGCTGCAGACTGTTATTGCACTTTTTTCAAATGATGCAAAATAAAAAAAGGAAAATACTCCAATGACTAAAAAAAAAACTCATATGTTGACAGTTGAATTACTAGCTAGTAATCAGTTGTAGACAGGTATTGGTCCTTAAAAGGATATTTTTGGGGGTACACAAGAACATTTACCCTAGCATTGCAATTAAAGGACTCACACATATCTTGATAAAATTTCAGCAAGCAACAATTAGGTACTATGCTCTGCAAAACAACACATGCAGTCAGTTACAACTGTAGTTGTGCAGGGATAAGCTGTGAAAAAATCAATTAAACCAGCTAAAATTATATGCATTATGTCCTGTAAAAAAACCACATGCAGTTGTTTAAGACTAGGGATGAGCTCAAGGTTCAGTTTGAACACAAGTTCAGATGAATGCTCGAACAATTACCCAATTGACATGAACCAAACGTCATGTATAATGGCAGTACTACGCTATTGTACATGACAGGTTCATTCTGTCAATAGTTGTTAAGGATGCCAGAGGGTTCAGGCACTACTGAGTCCTTAACAACAAGTGATGCCACCAGCTCCATTCACTTACGGATACCAGTGATGTCATTGACTATATATACAGTATATGCTCAACGCTGTCACTGGGAGACTCTGTCTTCTCATATATAACAGCTGTCATCCATCGGACTTTCCATTTAGCAAGTGTCAAGTTACAACTTTTTTTTGTCTTTCTTCTACTATGTACCCCATATTCCTTTTCATGGGGGGCTGGTATTTGGGTGCCCCCATATTTTTAAAGGAGCCTCCCAGATTCCAATAAGCCCCCCACCACATAACCCCAAAACCACTGGGCAAGGGTTGTGGGGAAGAGGCCCTTATCCTCACCAACAAAACACCCCCCGATTTTGAGACACATTGGCCTGGTATGGTTCAGTATGGGGGGCGCATACTCCCCCCTTTCATGGCTATCCAGGCACCTTGCATTTTAAAAAAAATCATGCTGGACTCAAAGGGTCTGTTATGTATTATTTTTTTGGGGGGGGGGAGGGGGTGTAGGTCCGGTGTAAGTTCACCTTACAGATTTTTCTGTAAAGGTGAACTTACACTTTAATTTTTTTTTTTTTTTTTGCATTAGTACATGCTCCTCAGGGCAGTTTATATCCCCCATGATATTTTCGACACATATTGTAATATGCCTTGTGAAAAAATAATGCAGCAGGTTATGACTGTATTGCAAGTAGTCTGGTTGTAGAGAGAAGCTATGGGACTTCAACAGCATTAGGATGTTAAAAGGGCTTTCATTTTCCCACCCCCAAATTCCCCACAATGCACAGCATTTTGCTATCTACAGGACATTCAGTAAGGGTGAAACCTTTACTTTATAGTGCATTTAAACCCACTGATCACCAGATTAAACTAAAGGCAGAATATAAAGCTGCCCATACATATAAACCTCCTGCATGTATCCTTACCTTTCCAATCTTACTCCCTTCAGCTGTAGGAGCCCCACAAAACTCAGGAATCAGTGGGTGGGTCTCTATGCCGGCGCTCGTGGTGCAGAGTCATGACATCACAGGTCAAACCTCCCGCCTGGAGAATGAAAAGTGCACGCAGATCAGTCCTTAATGCGCGCACAGCACAAGCAGAGCGAGCGTGCTACCATTGTGTGCATGTCATATCTACTCGGCACCGTTTTGACAGCTAATCAGACTCGTGCATGAGAGAGGGAAATGAGATGCCAATCACAGCAGTGGGGAAGTGGCAACACACATTTATCTGTGTGTCAATTCTTAGCTTAGTAAAAAAAGGCAGGTCAAAATGTATTCCGCTACATTTTATTGGTGAAAATAATCCAAATTAGTACATATTATTTAGTCTGTAGTAAAGTTATAGAGTCCGCAAACTATGGTATATACAGTATATCTAAAAATTGATCAATCCTTGCACTGACGACCTCATTTCTCATTTCTCATCTCATTTCTTGAGGCCCGAAAACACCAGGACAGTACAAACCCCCCCCAAATGAAACCTTTTTGGAAAATAGACAGTCCAAGGTATTTAGTAAGAGGCATGGCAAGTTTTTTGAAGTTGTAATCTTTTGTCACAATTATTTGGAGAATTAAGACATTAAAAAAAAAAAAAAAAAATGACAATGTTTTTATTTCTACATACTGTCACCAGTGCAGAACAGCATATCTCTCTCTCTCTCTCTCTCTCTCTCTCTCTATGTATGTATAGATATAGATATATACAGTATCTCACAAAAGTGAGTACACCCCTTTACATTTTTGTAAATATTTTATTATATCTTTTCAAGAGACAACACTGACGAAATGACACTTTGCTACAATGTAAAGTAGTGAGTGTACGGCTTGTATAACAGTCTAAATTTGCTGTCCCCTCAAAATAATTCAACACATAGCCATTAATGGCTAAACAGCTGGCAACAAAAGCAAGTACACCCCTAAGTGAAAATGTCCAAATTGGGACCAATTCGCAATTTTCATCATGTGACTCATTACTATTACAAGGTCCCAGGTGTGAATGGGGAGCAGATGTGTTAAATTTGGTGTAATCACTCTCACTCTCTCATACTGGTCACTGGAAGTTCAATATGGCACCTCATGGCAAAGAACTCTCTGAGGATCTGAAAAAAAGAATTGTTGCTCTACATAAAGATGGCCTAGGCTATAAGAAGATTGCCAAGACCCTGAAACTGAGCTGCGGCAAGGTAGCCAAGACCATACAGCGGTTTAACAGGACAGGTTCCACTCAGAATAGGCCTCGCCATGGTCGACCATAGCAGTTGAGTGCATGTGCTCAGCGTCATATCCAGTGGTTTCTTTGTGAAATAGACGTATGAGTGCTGCCAGCATTCCTGCAGAGGATGAAGGGGTGGGGGATCATCCTGTCAGTGCTCAGACCATACTCCGCACACTGCATCAAATTGGTCTGCATGGCTGTCGTCTCAGAAGGAAGCCTCTTCTAAAGATGATGCACAAGAAAGCCTGCAAACAGTTTGCTGATGACAAGCAGACTAAGGACATGGATTACTGGAACCATGTCCTGTGGTCTGATGAAACCAAGATAAACTTATTTGGTTCAGATGGTGTCAAGCGTGTGGCAGGAAACCAGATAAGGAGTACAAAGACAAGTGTGTCTTGCCTACAGTCAAGCATGGTGGTGGGAATGTCATGGTCTGGGGCTGCATGAGTGCTGCCAGCACTGGGGAGCTACAATTCATTGAGGCAACCATGAATGCCAACATGTACTATGACATACTGAAGCAGAGCATGATCCCCTCCCTTCAGAGACTAAGCCACAGGGCAGTATTCCAACATGATAATGACCCCAAACACACCTCTAAGATGACCACTGCCTTGCTAAAGAAGCTGAGGGTAAAGGTGATAGACTGGCCAAGCATGTCTCCAGACTTAAACCCTATTGAGCATCTGTGGGGCATCCTAAAATGGAAGGTGGAGGAGCGCAGGGTCTCTAACATCCTCCAGCCCCGTGAATTCATCATGGAGGATTGAAAGAGGACTCCAGTGGCAACCTGTGAAGCTCTGGTGAACGCCATGTGCAAGAGGGTTAAAGCAGTGCTGGAAAATAATGGTGGCCAAACAAAATATTGATACTTTGTGCACAATTTGGACATTTTCACTTAGGGGTGTACTCACTTTTGTTGTCAGCGGTTTAGACATTAATGGCTATGTGTTGAGTTATTTTGAGGGGACAGCAAATTGACACTGTTATACAAGCTGTACACTCACTATTTTACATTGAAACAAAGTGTAATTTCTTCAGTGTTGTCATATGAAAAGAGTGCCCTTCAGTGCCACCTATCAATGCCCTTCAGTGCCACCCATTAGTGCCACCATACAGTGCTGCCTATTAGCGCCCATCAGTGCCACCTTATCAGTGCCCATCAATGCAGCCTATCGGTGCCCATCAGTGCAGCCTATCAGTGCCCATCAGTGTAGCCTCATCAGCATACATCAATGAAGGAGAAAAATTCACTGTTTGCAAAATGAATTAACAAAATAAAACAGTTTTATATATATTTTTTAAATCGGTCTTTTTTTATTTTTTTAACATAAAATAAAAAACCCAGAGGTGACCACCAAAAGAAAGCTCTATTTGTGGGAAAAAAATGCTAAAAATTTTATTTAGGTACAGTGTTGTATGACCACACAATTGTCATTCAAAGAGTGACAGCGCTAAAAGTTGAAAATTGGTCTGGGCAGGTGGGGATTTTAGGTGCCCAGTAAGCAAGTGGTTAAAGTGGTGTAGGAGATCTACAACAGCTCACAACATTTGGATCCTTACATAAAGATTACTGTTCATCTGACTATGTATGTAGTATACTATACAGGGGTAGATAGGTTCCCAGCACCACACAGCCAGCCCTTTATCCCACAAAGAGAAGGGCAGGATTGGATTCACCACTATGATGATTACACTTTTTGCGGTCACAAATGATAAGACTTTGGTGCTTTCCTTTACATGCCCAGTCCACTCTTTAAGCCACAAGAGATAAGATGGTGCTGTGCTGTCCACAGGAGACAGCCCATTCTTTATACTACAATAAGATGGTGGTTGGTTCCCAAAGTAGGTACCTAATGATAATGATGCCCGCAGTAGCAGCCTGTGAGGAGGACTGGAGGATAGAGGACAACCGCGGCCGTCTAGTGTCTCGGGTCTCCCACAGCAGCCTGTTGTAAAGAGGATGGAGGCAGACTGTGCACAGTGTGAGGTGAGCCAAGGAGGAAGGCCCTGGGGACTGGGTCATGACTCATCGGGAGTTGGGGGACACTCGCCCCATGTGTCTCGCAGCAGCCAGCTGAACGCAGCGACGCCGGGCAGCTGGGGTGACATTAGTAGGGGGCGGGAAAAGAGGAGCGGCTAACACCCACGGCTCCTTCCGCTGCTTTCGGTTCAGTTTAGACTCAGAGGCAGGGCATATAGCGGCGCACAGGTGAAATAGAAGTAAATGCCCCCTAGTTGGGACTTTAAATGGACCACCAACTCAAAGGTTGTGTAAAAAATATTCTTTAATATAATAGATTAAAATACAAAAGACCACATATATGAAAAGGATGCACAACATGTGCTACATGAAACAAACCAACTGTGTTATGTAAAATCGCATACAAAGTGAATGCCCAAATGCCCTCATAGCGGCGTGCAGGTGACGTCATCAGAAAATCGATTGTGGGATTGCTTGTCGTATCATTGATGCTGCGTCATGGGTGGTCGAATCACGATGCATCAATGCTACGATTAATTTCAACACCCCTAATATATATATATATATATATATATATATATATATATATATATATATATATATATACACACAGTGCCTTGAAAAAGTATTCATACCCCTTGAAATATTCCACATTTAGTCATGTTACAACCAAAAACGTAAACATATTTTATTGGGGTTTTATGTAGTAGACCAACACAAAGTGGCACATAATTGTGAAGTGGAAGGAAAATGATAAATGTTTTTCAAAATTGTTTACAAAAAAGAATCTGAAAAGCGTGGCATGCATTTGTATTCAGCCCCCTTTATTCTGATACCCCTAACTAAAAGCTAGTGGAACCAATTGCTTTCAGAAGTTGCCTAATTAGTAAATAGAGTCCACCTGCGTGTGTAATTTAATCTCAATATAAATACAGCTGTTCTGTGAAGCCCTCAGCGGTTTGTTAGAGCAGTGGTCATCAACAATGTCCTCAGGGCCCACTAACAGGCCAGGTTTGCAAGATAACTGAAATATATCACAGGTGATATTATTTGCTGCTCAGTGATTGCAGTATTCTAGTCTGCATTTCCCTAAGGTAATGCATAAAACCTGGCCTGTTAGTGGGCCCTGAGGACAGGGTTGATGACCGCTGTGTTAGAGAACCTTAGTGAACAAACAGTATTATGAAGGCCAAGGAACACACCAGGCAGGTCAGGGATAAAGTTTTGAAGAAGTTTAAAGCAGGGTTATAAAACAATATACCAAGCTTTGAACATCTCACGGAGCAGTGTTCAATCCATCATCTGAAAATGGAAAGAGTATGGCACAACTGCAAACCTACCAAGACATGGCCATCTACCTAAACTGACAGGCCAGAGAGCAGTAATCAGAAAAGCAGCCAAGAGGCCCATGGTGACTCTGAAGGAGCTGCCAAGGTCCATAGCTCAGGTAGAAGAATCTGTCCACAGAACAACTATAAAGCCTCATACACACGCTTTAATTTTCGGACAACAGAACATACGATTTTGTGGCATTCTAGTCTCATGCTGAAAGTGAAGAGGTTGCTAACAACATGAGAATTTTCGTTTGACAGAATACGACGTCAGAAGTGACGTAATGTGCTGAATAGTTTTGTATGTATTCTTTAATTTCTAAGCATGCGTAGTCTTGCTCTTACGATTTGTTTTGTACGAAAACCATACTGATGAAAGGAAAATCAGACGTTAAGTTCACATCTGCCAAAAATTTTATAGTCTGCACATCCTGCTTTTGTCTGACGAAAAAGTGAAATCGGCTGTCGAAAGCACCATATTAATGATAAGATTTGCAGACAATTTGTCAATGTAACACAATTGACGTCCAAAAATCAAAGCGTGTGTATGGGCCTTTAGTCATGCACTCCACAAATCTGGCCTTTATAGAAGAGTGGCAAGAAGAAAGCCTTTGTTGAAAGAAAGCCATAAGAAGCCCTGGTTGTAGTTTGCGAGAAGCCATGTGGGGGACACTGCAAACATGTGGAAAAAGGTGCTCTGGTCAGATGAGACCAAAATCTACACTTTTTGGCCTGAAAACAAAACGCTATGTGTGGCGGAAAACTACACACCATCCCCACCGTGAAACTTGGTGGTGGCAGCATCATGTTGTGGGAATGCTTTTCTTTAGCAGGGAAGTGGGTCAGATTTGATGGGAAGATGGATGGGTCAAATACAGGCCAATTTTAGAAGAAAACCTGTTAGAGTCTGCGAAAGACTTGAGACTAGGGTGGAGGTTCACATTCCAGCAGGACAATGACCCTAAACATACAGCCAGAGCTACAATGGAATGGTTTAGATCAAAGCATATTCATGTGTTAGAATAATAAAAAATATAATTGAGAATCTGTGGCAAGACTTGAAAATTTATGTTCACAAACGCTCTCCATCCAATTTGACAGAGCTCATGCTATTTTGCAAAAAATAATAGGCAAAAATGTCACTCTCTAGATGTGTAAAGCTGGTAGAGACATACCCAAAAAGACTTGCAGCTGTAATTGCAGTGAAAGGTGATACAAAGTATTGATAGGGGAGAGGAGCTGAATAGAAATGCACCCCACACTTTTCACATATTTATTTGTAAAGAATTTTTAAAACCATTTATCATTTTCCTTCTACTTCACGATTTTGTGCCACTCTTTTTTGGTCTATCACATAAAATCCCAATGAAATACATTTATGTTTTTGGTTGTAACATGACAAAATGTGGAAAACTTCAAAGGGAGTGAATACATTTTTAAGGCACTGTACAATATGCCTTTGCAGACAAGGTTCTCTTTTTTGTGTCTAAGTCCCACCTTTTATTATCTAGTTTTATTAAAAAACTTGAGCTGTTCAAAGACCTTCCAAATAGATAATAATAAATAATAGAAGGCACTTTTTGTATTTTTCAAATTTTTTTATTACTTTTTTCTTTTTTTAAAAGATTTTTTTTATAACACACTGGGGTTGATTTACTAAAGACAAAAAGACTGTGCACTTTGCAAAGTGCAGTTGCACTCTGCAAGAGCAGTTGCGCCAGGGCTTAGTAAATAAGCAGAAGCTCTGCTAACTTTTATCAACCAATCACGTGCAAGCAAAAATGCATTTTTTTAAATTTTCCTTGCATGTGATTGGATAGTTTTTGCAAAGTGAAGCTTTACCTCATTTACTAAGCTCTGGAGCAACTGCCCTTGCAGAGTGCAATTGCACTTTGCAAGGTGCACAGTCTATTGGCCTTTAGAAAATCAACCCCACTGTGACCAGAGCAATACAGTGTTACCATAGTAGCACTGTACCACTCTGGGGAAGTGATTAAGATTTTTGTTTTTTAACACAATATGATTGCATAAACCAATGAATTTAATTGGTATAAGCAACCATTTTTACTGAATGAAATTAGTTCATTCGGTGTCTTTTGTTGTGATTAACTGTGATTGGTCAAAGCTAATCACATGGTAAAAATGGACTGTGATTGGCCTGTCTGTACCATGTGTTCACTGTGACCAATCACAGCTAGCAACACAATTGTATACAATGGATGGCATGAAAGGAAGCCATTCATCGTTTACAACTGTCATGTGATCTGCTGTGATTGGTCACAGCGATCACATGACACTGGCAGCGATCCGGTGCAATAATCAGTCATCGACTGTGTGCAGTGGACACAGCTGGTGACAGACCACGCCGCTGCACAGGCCCATGGCCAAGCGAGAAGCACATTCTCAGGAGGATATCATTTAATGTCCCCCCAGAACAACAGTTCCCCTGACTGCTAATCATTTTACTATAGGCCAGGGTGGGAAGGTGTTAAAGCACAGAACACTGTTTACTGCAGTTCATAGATTACAAGATTCTTTGCTGACTGGAAAATCTGGCCATCTCACCTTAAGAAGAATGATAGAATCACAATAACTGAAGTTTTGATTCACTTTATCTGCTAATTTGCAGTACAGGTCAGTTAACTCATCTATGCCTCATTTAGCATTTTCTTTTGCTATTACTGACACATTAAGAAGGGTACATTTGACACTGCATTTGTTAAAAGAAAGCTATAGTTTCGCCTGCTAACACTGTTGTCTCAAAACAGTAAGATGTAGAATTGGAAAAAATGCAGCTAATGAAATTAGCCACCTCTAAATAATACGATGTACATAAAATGCTCATCAACTTTAAAAGCTGTTAACTGACATCTTTTGTGCCTTGTTGTGAGATACCTTAGATTCCCTTTAATTATTTTAATGTGTGTACCATGGATGAGC
This sequence comes from Aquarana catesbeiana, assembly GCF_042186555.1. Classification (NCBI taxonomy): domain Eukaryota; kingdom Metazoa; phylum Chordata; class Amphibia; order Anura; family Ranidae; genus Aquarana; species Aquarana catesbeiana. Next base: position 595,885,349 of record NC_133325.1, on the reverse strand, counting down.
AGTGTGCATTCCTGACGGCACTTTCAAATTCAAGATCAGTAAACTTAGTGTAGATAAATGAGGTATAAACAACTAATTTCTCTAAATGTACAATATTAGCTTTTTTTTGTTGTTTAATGTCCACAGGCAGATGTGTTTAATTTCATTTATTAGCATCTTAAAAGCAAAGTTTTCTACATAAGCCAGAAGGTAACTTCTAATGTTTTCTTGTCTCATAAGAAATAAACTAACTGCATATTTTACAGTCAGCACATTCTTCTCAAGGACCCTTAGAGCATTATTTTTCTCCAAGATAAACGGTTTCTTAAAGCAGAACTCTAGCCAAACAAATATATAAAACATATATAGCCTGGTGTGTGGCTCCTTTAAAGAAGGGGATATTTGCGCTAAGCAATCAATATATACAAAAAATATGTGCACAAGTGATATAACTAAATAAAGCGTGATTAAATGCTGCACCTCTATAGGTCAAATACCAAAACCTAAAACCAATATTAAGAAAGAAAAAGATGCGCAAAGAAAGCGCTACAAATAACAAAAAATATTGCTGTGAACAAATTCTCTAAAACATGATAATATGAAAAATTGAGGGATGTATCAAAAAACACATAGTCCATGTGATATAAAAAATAAATAAATAAATAAAACCAAAAGTGAATTTATCAAAAATAGAATATCCCAAAATTATCCTTCAAAATTTAGGAAATTTAGGAGATGCAAAAGTTCTTCACTTAATCTCGAAAAGCAGGACACATATTCATTCGAATAATCTGGATTACGGAGCTTAAAATGCAAATACAAACTCCTTACCAGATCCGTTGGATCTCTGCGACCTCAGCATATCAGACCGGACAAGAAGCGACGATTGAGCCTTAATACCGCGCCATCCAGCTCCATAGCGACACAATAGCCTCTCCCGAGCCCCACAACCATAATGTCCCGCAAAAGACTCCAGGAAAAAGGTCCAAAAAGGCTGGAATCTTTCTCCTTCCAGCCCCGCCGCCTGCAGCATAGAAGCCAAGATGGCGCCGGCGGAGGCCCAGCGCGGCATTCCCTGAACTTCTCAGGCCATCCTGAAACATCTCCACACGATTTGCACCCGGAGCAGATGCCTTCCTTCCCAGATGACTCCTCTCCTGCATCTCCAGCCTCGCAGAGCCCGGCAAAATCGAAGATGAGGATGGATCCCCTTAACCAGGCCTCAGACACAGTGAGTACTGGCCTACACAATGCTTCTGCCATCTCCTCACTACAATCCTCCATAGCACAGTTTCCAACTACAGGACAACCAGTGTTGGACACTATTATGAAAGATATGCTCCTATCTTTGCAATCCTCTCTTATGTCCAACCTGTCATCCCTGATTAATCAGTTTTCATTAGAAATGAAACACATGGATAATAGGGTGCAATTTATGGAAAACAAAATGGAGGAATGCACTGATACTGTGAATGAGCTGGTGGATGCTTATGCTGAACAGACTGATGACTCCCTCTGGATCAAAGCAAAGCTCGCGGACCTCGAGGACCGCTCCAGACGCAATAACATACAAATTTGCGGGATCCCTGAGTCTGTCCAGCCCAAAGAGCTCCACAACTTTGCCAGCACCATGTTCTCCAGCTTGCTTCCTGAGCTATCCCCTATTGAGCTAACTATCGATCGCATTCATAGAATTCCTAAACCCCGCCACCTAGAAGCGGACGTTCCCAGGGATGTACTTCTAAGGATCCACTTTTTCCAAGCAAATGAACAAATTCTTTTCAAAGCGAGAGAGATGTCACCACTTCCGGCACCATATTCAGATATCCAATTGTACGCTGATTTATCACAATATACACTCCAACTGCGGAGGCAGCTCAAAACCCTGACAAAAGCCATGAACAATCATAGAATTGCATACAAATGGCTTCATCCAGCCACAATTTTGGCCACTTACAATGGTATACCCCACACCATTTCCACCTTGGAAGGTGGCATGAAGCTTCTACATGCCTGGGGGATCATGGTGGATCACCCTCACAATCAGCTGGACCCCCATGGAAAACCAAACCCTTTCTCATTTGGAACGGGCTGGCAGAAATACAAAGACAAGCGTCATTAATTACTCAGATTGCCTAGTATTTTGAGTGACCCTCCAAGTCCGGTCTGGTAATGCGCTTTAATATCTGCTTGCTGAACTCTTCCCCAAAGTTGGTCAACAGCTCAATTGAGCTACCTATTATTGACCCACCCGTGAGCATCACCACAGGGTGTGTTTGTCATATTGTTTTATCTCAGTTATTCTTCCTCTTTTTCTTTTGTGTCTCTCCATACATTTGCTGTACCTAGCCAGCCAGAATCCTAAAGCGTCCAAGGAATAACAGCTTGTACATATCACCATCTACCACATCTGACCTGTCCTACAACTAGATAGAACCTTCAGTGCAACGCTCTTCAACGAATTGGTGAACTTCGACAACAGATTTCTCATCCAGCATCACCTTGACCTCTACAATCAAAACCAACAACCGACAAACTGTGAGTTACTAATTTAGCTGATACATCGTGCCTACACTTATCATGGGAATCACCATCCTCTCCCTTAATGCTAAAGGGTTAAACCACCCTGCGAAATGGGCCTCCTTATGGAAAATGGCAATTGCCCACAATTGTGACGTACTGTGCGTCCAAGAAACTCATTTTGCCCTTAATCAAACTCCCAAATGTCACCACCAATTTCTGCATATTTTTCAAACCACATATCCCAAAAAGCAACGTGGAGTATTGATTGCTATCAGGAACACTGTGACTTTCTAACTATAGAACTGTATCTTGGATCTAGATGGTCGATACATCTTTCTATCCTGCAAGATCAATAATGTCCCATACACACTAATTTCTGTCTATGCTCCTAACCACGGCCAAATGATCTTTAATAGGAAAACGTTGCGCTTGGCACGAAAATCCCAACAGGGCCATTTGCTGATATGTGGGGGCTTCAATATGGTTCCAAATAACTCAATGGACTCCACAGCAGGAATCAAACGACACGTTTCTCCTCTAGATAAATTTATCACTACTAATGATCTATATGATGTATGGAGGTGTTGTCATGCTTCCTCTCGTCGCGTCACAACACTTATTCACGCATTGACCTTTTTCTTGCTGACAAATGGTTATTACAAAAAGTGTCGAGCTTTGTTATCCACACCACCACCTGGTCAGACTATGCCCCTATCAGTATTACCATTTCCGACAATTCACCCCAACCCAATTCATATATCTGGAGAGCCAATAACTTCCTACTCAATAGTCCATCCTACTCAGTCCCCATCAAACAACACCTTGAAGAATATTTTTCACTTAACCAAAATTCAGTATCTGATCCGCTGCTGGTGTGGAATGCTCACAAGGCGGTAATAAGAGGTGTGTTCCTCCAAATGGGTGCTAGGGCTAAGAAAAAAATGACTCAGAAACTGGATGAACTGACAGCTGACATTTCCAAGACTGAATCCCTAAACAAAACAAATCCATCTCCTATCCTTCGTTCCAAAATATTCAACCTCCGTCACGAGTTGCGGTCCCTCCTCCTTGAGAAATATGAAAAATCATACAAAATCCTCAAGGCTAACTCATACACCACTGGAAACAAGGCAGGTAAGACAATGTCCCTACGAATCAAAGGGCATAGGAACAAAACAAAAATCCCATTGCTACATCATCCCCACTCTAACGAAAAACTCCTTAAACCACACTCCATAGCAAACGCCTTTAGCTCATACTAGAAAGACCTATACAATCTTAAGAAAGACCCAGCTACCAATCAACCCTCCCCCGAGTAAATCCAGACCTTCCTAGAGGGTACTAATCTCCTGTCCTTAACCCCACAACAGCTCTCTGCACTGAATGAACCCTTCACGACTGCAGAAATTTTGAAAGTAATTAATAAACTCCCTAACTCCAAGTCACCGGGACCTGATGGCTTTACTGGGGAATACTTTAAGCAATTCCAACATATTCTAGCTCCCACTCTATGCAACATTTTTAACTCAGCTGCTGATTCCGCCATATTCCCTACCAAAATGGTTAGCGCCATGGTAGTAACTTTACCCAAACCTGGTAAATAACCTACATTCCCCGAAAAAAATTTCCACCCAATTTCATTACTTAATTTGGACGTAAAAATATATGCAAAAGTCATAGCCAACAGAATTGAAGATATACTCCCCTCCCTTATTTACCAAGACCAATCTGGCTTCACTAAAGGTCACCAAGCCTCGGACGCCACTAGACGCATGATTAACATAATCCACCATGTTGAATCTAACAAAATCCCTTCCCTCCTCCTATCCCTTGAAGCCGAAAAGGCATTCGATAGAGTCCACTAGGGTTACATCTCAGCAGTTCTGACCAAGTTTGGTTTCACAGGACAAATACATAAAGCAATAATGGTCCTGTACTCCAACCCATCAGCCCGAGTATTTTCTGGGGATACTCTGTCTGTGCCTTTTCTAATATCAAATGGTACAAGACAAGGTTGCCCACTATCGCCACTAATATGTAACCTTATTATGGGACCACTAGCCGAACGTATCAGAGCCAACAACATAATTTCTGGGATTTCTTTAGCAGCTTTGGAACACAAAATCAGCCTGTTCGCTGATGATGTAATTTTAATGATCACTGACCCTGACCTATCCCTACCCGAGATTCAAAAGACGCTCAGCTGGTTCAGCGACATCTCATATTACAAAATCAATGAAACTAAATCATATATTGAATCTTGGCCTGGATGAGTCTACTAGCAAACGACTTAAAGGGGTTGTAAAGGTAAACATTTTTTCACCTTAATGCATTCTATGCATTAAGGTGAAAAAACTTCTGACAATACCGCCGCCCCCAGCCCCCCGTTTTACTTACCTGACGCCTCGAAAGTCAGCTTCTCGTTCCCGACATCTATTCCTCCGCTCACCCTGGCCGCTGATTGGCTACAGTGGATGGATTGGAAGCAGCGCAGCCATTGGCTCGCGCTGCTGTCAATCACATCCAATGACGCGGCGCACTGGGGGGCGGGGCCGAGTGATACAGTGAGCGGCTATAGCCGCCGGCTGTATCACGGGAGCGCGCCTGCAAGCACTAACCACCATGCGAGGGAGCTCGCATTAAGGTGGTTAATGCTTGCGGGTAGGAGCTGAAACAGCCGCCGAGGGACCCCAGAAGACCAGGTTCGGGGCCACTCTGTGCAGAACGAGCTGCACAGTGAAGGTAAGTATAACATGTTTGTTATTTAAAAAAAAAAAAATTTACCTTTACAACCCCTTTAAAGCACAATTCTCATACACATGGGCGGAAAAAAGTATAACATACCTGGGAATACAATTACCCAGCTCAACTAAAACATTGGACACGTTAAACTACTTACCGCTTAGAACCAAGCTACAGAACGATCTTACCAGACTAGCATCAGTTGAATTCTCGTGGCTAGGACGCTTAGCAGCGTTCAAAATGTTCCACCTTACACAAGTACTTTACTTATTCCGTACCTTACCCATTCCTATACCTCTTAGCTTTTTCAAATCATTACAAACGATCTTATCAAAATATGTTTGGCAGGGCAAGAAACCCAGATGTGGACATTCCCAATTAGTCAAACACAAACTAGCAGGAGGTACAGGTTATGTTGATTTCCTTGACTACTACACAGCATCCATTCTCACCCAAACTAAAGAATGGTTTTTACCCTCCTCCCCCCAAGCTTTGGGGGAAAATAGAAACATCATCAATTCCTGGTGACAACCTCTCAACTTGGTTATTAACCATCACATTAGGGACAAAACCCCTCCCCATAGGTGTGCGCAGCCTAATGCATTAGGGTGTGCACCCTTAAGCTCAAACATACATGCATGTGTATAAATCTACATATATATGACCCCGGAACATTGATCTCCCTGCTGGCACAGTGAAAGAGAAAAGGATAAACACTTCTCTTATGGCAGAGCCGGTAAGAGGGAGATCTTTCCCATGTTCCTGTTGCTACACAGAAGGATAACACTAATGCGCATGGGGGGATTAGGGTGTGTCTGGGCACACCCGGCACACCCTGTGCGCACGCCTATGCCCCTCCCCCACCTCTCACCGACAATAAAGGCGTGGCTCAAACTCCAACAGGTGGCTTTGACTCACTCTATTCACTCAACAGTACACATCCCTATAGAATCTCTTAATCACCTAATGACAGCGACATCCTATTCACGATGGAAAAAGGGCATTACATACCTTTCAGACCTGATAGACAAGGGGAAAATTAAATAATTTCCTTCACTACAAAAAGAGTACCAACTCCCAAACTCTGACATATTCCTATACATTCGCACATGTCACTGCCTATCTTCACTCAAATCTTGGCATTGTACCCTTCCCCAGGAAGCATGGATCTACTTTAGGTCCCCGTAACACACCAGAAAGGAATATCTTTATTTTATAACCTACTTCACCATAAGACGACATTCACCAGCTCAACACCGATACTTAGTTGGGAAAGAGACCTAGGTCAAACATTCACAACTGACAAATGGGAGAAAGCATGTAAATCCATCTATAGGGCCACGTGTTGCTCTACCTTATGGGAACTAGCATTTAAGCTGACTTACCGTTGGTATCTAACTCCTGACAGAATGTCTAAATTTAACAAGTCAACCGACAACACTTGTTGGAGGAATTGTGGGAAAAAAGGTGACATGTTACATACATTCTGGAACTGCCCCAAGCTCACACACTACTGGCGCTCCATTTTCCATCTAATCACAGAAATTACAAAATTGACAATATCAGAAAAGCCCTCCCTGGCATTATTATCACTAGATATAGAGCAATTCACTAACCCGATGAGGAATATAATAACACATATACTCCTAGCAGCAAGATTCAGTATTGCTAGGAAGTGGAAAAACCCAGAATCCCCCATGTTACAGGACGTAGTTCAAACCACCCACGTCCACTTCACCCACAAAACAACTCTAGCATTACGCCATGACAAAAGGCACATGCTCCTTATGTGGCAACCATGGACTGACTGGGTTAATTCATCGCAAATAGTCAAGGTATTCACCCCTTAAACGTTGAATAAAGACTCTGCAAGGTCCTATCAAACATTAGCTATACATTCCCCCTGACGTCTCCCTTAGCAAATATTTTTCTTTCTTTCTCTTGGTTCAATGTTTGAAAATTTACTACTGTTGGTTAAATACCCTGAGACTCTGGTCTGGAGCTTAAACAATGGGGGGGGCAACTTTGCTCAGATACAGTTTAGCACCCTCATGGGGTGTCCAGGTGAAGCTGTCGCTCAAAACCCCCCCTGGATCAAAAATAAGGATCAAAATAAGGGTCAAATGGATTTCAAAGTTCCTTACAGTTATACAGCGTTATACATGCCTGTTAGTATTACTATATACCGTCCTGTGCTGGCTGTACATCTTCATCTTCTCCTTACTTATTACTATGCAAGATGTAACACTGTTTATAACATTGCCTGTAACCCACAACGAATTACAATGCATATGTTTCTTTATTTTTGTAACATTTGAAACATTTCAATAAAAATCTATTGAGGAAAAAAAAAAAAAAAAAAAGAAAAGAGAGACAAAAAAAAAAAAAGAAAAAAAAATTAATATTATGCCCCCTCATACCGTCCACCCCTCCCCCCACGCTAGAAATTTTATTTAGGGATTCTGCTCCCTGTATATAATATAGGGAGTCCAGACTTCCCGATATCTGTCTTCTTGCTCTCTCAGCGTCATGGTAAGATTTTCCATTTGTTGGGTCTCTGTTATTCTACTAATCCATTGTATTTTAGTCGGAGCTACTGTGCTTTTCCAGAGTGTCGAGATACAAGCTTTTGCTGCTGTAAGCAGGTGCCTTAAAAGGGATTTTCTATATTTATCAATAGATAACGGAATATCGTGCAGCAAAAAAGCTGCCGGATTTTCTCCAAGAGACACACCTGTAATTTCTTTAATTATTTCAGAGACCATTTTCCAGAATTCTTTCAGTCCAGTACATTCCCAAAATATGTGTAACATGGTGCCCTCTGCACCCTGACAGCGCCAGCATAGATTGGATATTTGTGGAAATATCTGATTCAATATTTCCGGGCTTCTATACCACCTAGTCAAAATTTTATACCCCCCTTCTTGGTATCTGGTTGCCATTGACGCCTTATGTGTAAACATAAAGATCTTATTTTTCTGTGTCTCAGAGAAAGTAACCCCCTGGTCCCTCTCCCATGCTTGTATAAAGGCCAGCTCTTGTGTTCACAAATGAGTGTCTCAGTGGTTCACCCTTTAGGCATATCTGTTCATTCCTAGATGGAGTATGTACCACCGGCACTTGTTGCCTGATTGATCGAAGGAAGACATTAAGCTGTATTTGCCTGAATGGGTCTAGGTCAGACGAGAACACTCGTTCAATCTCCCCCTTAGTCATCACATGATTGTCAATTGAGAAATGTATGATCCTGCTAATGCCTCGTCGCCTCAGATCCCTGAAACCCTGGTCTATAAGGCCTGGCTTGAAAACCGAGGTACCCAGGATTGGTATCATGGGACTTGGATGTGTGTCGACATCTTAGTTTTCTTAAATGTCTTTTTTGATGGATTGGAGCGTAGCACCCACAGTGGGGTGTCTTCTCGCCGCCTGTGGTATCTCTACATCCAAAATCCATGCTATTCCCTCCAAGGGTATATCGATCGTTGCTTGTTTCATATGTATCCAAGGCTTTTCCTTATGGAGTACACACCAATCCACTACCCGTGCTAGATGTGATGCTTCATAATAGCCCACCGGATCCGGAAATCCCACCCCTCCTCTCTCCTTTGGTAATGTCAGAATATCTCTACATATTCTCGCTGTTTTGCCCGCCCATATAAACCTCACAAATCTTGATCTCAGGTCCCTCAGAAACCCTGCGGGGAGCTTTACAGGTAGGGTCTGGAACAGGTATAGCAATCTCGGCATTACATTCATTTTGATGATGTTAATTCTACCAAACCACGTGAAAACTTCTTTATCCCACCGCTGAAAATCTAATTTAATCTGTCGTACCAATGGGGCAAAATTAAGTTCGAACACTCTATTAAGCTTATTCGGTATTTTAGTCCCTAAATAGCATATATATGAATCTGTCCATCTAAAAGCAAAATACTCCAAAAGCTGATGTTGCAGTGCAGTATTCACTTCCACACCCATCGCTTCCGATTTACTATAGTTTACCTTAAAATTGGATATCCTTCCATATATGCGTAACTCCGATAATAAGGATGGTAAAGATACAACTGGAGAGGTTATAAAAAATAGCAAATCATCCGCATATGCAGCCAATTTATGTTCTTCTCCTTTTATTGAAATGCCCCTAATGTCTGGGTTGGCCCGTATTGTTCTCAAAAAGGTTTCCAGTGTGAGAATAAATATGATAGGCGAGAGTGGACAACCCTGCCGCGTTCCGTTATTTATAGAAAATGGTTCAGACATTGTATCATTAATCTTCACCCTTGCTTTAGGATATGAATACAGACTAGAAATCCAGTTCTGCATCCCACTTTTCAAACCTATATGCTGTAACGTGGCTCTCAGGAATGTCCAGTCTACCCTATCAAATGCTTTTTCCGCATCAGTGGATATAAGCACTAGGGGTTTTTGATAATATTGAGATATATATATGGCATTTAGAACCCTTTGCGTGTTTTCTCTGCCCTCTCTATTAGGGGTAAACACCACTTGGTCCTGGTGCACTAAAGCGGGGATGTGTGTCAGTAATCTATTAGCGAGTATTTTTGTAAAGATCTTAAGGTCTACATTTAGCAACAAAATTGGACGATAGCTAGCACATAGGGCTGGATCCTTTCCCTCCTTAGGGATAACTGTTATGTGGGCCATTAATGTTTCCACGGGCATCGTTTGCCCATTACGTATTGAGTTAAAAGCAGCTAGGAATTTAGGTGCCAATTTTTCAGAAAAGGTCTTATAATACAGCAAGGTGTACCCATCGGGACCTGGGGCCTTACCTGGCTTCAGTGATTTCAGGGCTTCTGAAAATTCTTCTATTGTAATTGGGCCATCTATGTCTCCTGCTCCTTCTTCAGGTAGCTTAGGCATTCCTGAAGCCAAAATGTATTCTTTTGCCGACGCCCATCTATTAGATGTCCTTGAAGTAGGCAATTGGCCCTCTATCTGATATAGGTTGGCATAGTAATCTCTAAATGCCTTCGCAATTGCCTGTGAGGAGATGACTAACGTATCTCCCTGGGTTTTGATACGATCAATATGATTCCGAGCTCTTTATTTTTTATATCACATGGACTATTTGTTTTTTGATACATCACTCAATTTTCCTTATTATCATGTTTTAGAGAATTTGTTTGCAGCAATATTTATTGTTATTTGTAGCAGTTTCTTTGCGCATCTTTTTCTTTCTTAAGTGTGGCTCCTTTAATTTGCCTGCAGAATGTTTCCAACATTGCAGTTTATTACTTTCTTAATTCAGTGCAGACAGTACTGAACTGGAAGGTGTCACAAACACAAGAGGAGTGGTGGCAATTTTGGGGAAGAGTGGGCTGGAATGGACTCCTATTGGATGTAGCTGGGGACCTAGCCCTATCCACAAATGGGACCAGGAAGAGGACCTGTGCTGTGAGGAGGGGGGAGAAAAGCATGTGGATTGATGGATGCCGCTGGGAGAACTGCTGTCTGTGTAGGAGCAGAGAACTGCACAGGGACTTCTGGAGGTGACTTTTGCCTGGTGCACACAGGCAGTTTTGCCTGCAGAATGTTTCCAACATTGCAGTTTATTACTTTCTTATTTCAGTGCAGACAGTACTGAACTGGAAGGTGTCACAAACACAAGAGGAGTGGTGGCAATTTTGGGGAAGAGTGGGCTGGAATGGACTCCTATTGGCTGTAGCTGGGGACCTAGCCCTATCCACAAATGGGACCAGGAAGAGGACCCGTGCTGTGAGGAGGGGGGAGAAAAGCATGTGGATTGATGGATGCCGCTGGGAGAACCGCTGTCTGTGTAGGAGCAGAGAACTGCACAGGGACTTCTGGAGGTGACTTTTGCCTGGTGCACACAGGCAGTTTATTTTCATTCAATGCAGTGGGCTGACGAAAAAAAAACTGAGGAGCTCACTGTAATAACTATGCAATGTTAGTACAACAATCTCCCCACTGAGCTATTGTGTTCTGACAGGGGGACTGCCCCTAGGCTAGAACATACTGGTCAGCACTTTCAGCCATTGGCTGCCAGCGCTAATCAGATGCCAATCGGCTGCTGATTTTCCAACATGCCCATTCGACAGAATGGCCGGCCTCTGACGGACAGAATACTGTACACACTGGCTTAATGTTGGCCAGTTTCCTTTAGATACCAGTCTTTAGATAATGGGATGTGTTACTATAATATGCTGTTTAAGAGAGCTTCTGTTTCAAGGACTGTGCTGTTGACAACTGTGAGTACAAAAGGTACTGTGCTGAACCCACCATAGTCTGTGTATCCAGTGTTGCTCTGCTAGAGGTTTCAGTGGGAACCCAGTAACATGCACAAATCTGGAATATTATTGCACTCTCTGGTATCTTTATTGAAGCATTAAAATCACATCACAGATAAGACAGGATTATTAAAAGTTGACACGATTTGCGCTAAAGTCAGCACTTACCTGTGTTTGAATAAGTGCTGACTTTGGCGTGAAACATGTCACCTTTTAATGTTCCTGTCATACCTTTGATGTGATTTTAATGCTTCAATAAAGATAGTAAGGTGTGCAGAAATATTCTGGATTTGTGCATGTTACTGAATCTCACAGATCATCTGTGCAGCAACCTGGGTTCCAGTTCACAACATGTGAGAGTCGGTCACTCATCTAGAGTGGCATTACTTTGGCTTTGCAGTGGGAACTGTTTAGTAGGGATGAACTTAAGAGTTTGCTCTAAACACTTGAACATTTGCCATTTCAAGGGGAGCCAACCGTATAATAGGAGTATAATCTGTTATTACACAGGCTATTATACATGACAGCTTTCCATTGTTAATGGTTGTTATTGATGCTGGTGGGTGCAGGCACTGCCAAAACCTCAACCTCAAGCAAAAAATCCGGGATAGTTAGAAAAAAAATAAAATGGCCTTTGGTTTCACCCCTGATTCATACCACTTCTTTCAGGTCTGGTATGAAGTTTATGGGGGATTTCCCTCTAGATTTTGGCAAGAGGGAACCTCATGCCAAAATCAAGTATGGGGACACCCCCAAAAAATCTATACCACACCCTTATCCAAGCATGCAGACTGGTAGGCCAACAAAAGGAGGGGTGGACAAGCATGCTCCTCCCCTTCCTGAACCATACCAGTCCACATCAGTGCAACATGAGGGATATCTTACCATGGTGATGAGGGAAAGGGACTTTTTCCCACAACCTTGACCCAGTGGTTGTGGGGGTATGTTATCGTAATAACGGTCCCCCCCCCCCCCGTGTTAATGAGAGCGGGAAATATATCATCCCTGCTCATTCACAAGAAAATAAAAAACAGTAAAAAAAAAAAAACACACAGTTCTTGAAAATTCTCACAAAAATCCCACTCTGTACATCCATCTTTGATCGCATTGTCCAGTGATATAAATGCATGTTAGTAACAATGCTCAACGATCATCCAAAAGAAAGGTAATGCCACCTGCAGACACAAGTCTGCTGTCATTACTTCACTACCCCTGAATGATAGGTCCTGTGGATGACAGCTCATTTATACAAAGGAGGGGTGGGGTCTCCCAGGTGATGTTATTGACCAAATATGGATGGTGGTTGCAGGTTGGGATCAAGCGGTAGCATTGTCAAGTAACAAACCAAAGGTTAGTAACAAGCGGTAGCAGCTTTAGCTGTCAGAAACCATGAATCACATTGAGACAGAAGTACAGTTAAATCACACTTGTTTAATAATAATAAAAAAGGTAAACAGAGTAAACGTAGTCAAAACATAGCCAGAGTTCAGGAACCGGAACGGATAGTCAGACAAGCCAAAGCGTCAGAGAGCTAGAGAACAGCGTAGTAGAACAGCAAGCAGGATCTGGAGTCAGAAGGAATGTCAGCCAAGCAAGTCTTTAACAGGAACACATGAGAGCGTCTCTAGAGATATGACCAAAGTGAAGGCAGAGATCATCTGGATTTGATGGCTTAAGTAGGCAGAACTGACGAGCAGGATATCATCAACAGGTGAGTCACTGTGGAGAGATAGGAGCTGGCAATTAGCCGACAGCTGAGCGGGTAGCTTTGAGAAGAAAGGGCTGAGCCCAGCCCTGACAGCACCCCCTCCTCAATGACCCCTCCCCATCGGAGGACCACCATGCTTGAGGGGAAAACATCTATGAAAATCACAGAAGAGGACAGGGGCATGTACATCCGAGGAAGATGACCCAAGAGTGTTCCTGCAAACCGTACCCTTTCCAATGCACCAGGTACTGTATGCGCCCATGGAACCTACGGGAGTCAACAATGGACTGTACTTCATACTCCTCATGGTTCTCAACCTGTACAGGGTGAGGACGAGGCACCGAGGTGGTAAAGCGGTTGCAGACCAAAGGTTTTAATAAGAGACATGAAATGCATTCGAAATACACATATTAGAAGTAAGGTCTAATGCGTAAGCCACTGGGTTGATCCTGCAAAGAATACGGAAAGGCCCAATAAACCGAGGTGCGAACTTCAGAGGGAGAACACAAAGTCGGAGGTTGCGAGATGACAGCCAGACCCTGTCCCCAACCTGGTAGGAAGGCACAAGCAGGTGTCTGTGGTCAGCATGGAGTCTCTACCTATCATTAGCATGCCACAAAGCCTCCTGGACTTGTGCCCAAGTGGAACAAAGACCACAGAGATGCTCCTCTAACGCAGGAATACTCTATATAAACAAGGCAGGCAACATGGAAGGGTGGAAGCCATAGTTTGCCATAAACAGGAACAATCGGGAAGCAGAATTCAAGGCACTCTTGTGAGCAAACTCCGTCCATGGTAAGAGGTTTGACCAGTTGTTATGATGGTCAGAAATATAGCAACGTAGAAATTGCTCCAAGGACTGATTGGCTCTTTCTGCAGCTCCATTAGACTGCAGGTGATATGCAGAGGAGAAAGATAGCTAAATTCCCAACTGTGCACAAAAGGCTCGCCAGAATAGGGACACGAACCGGGACACAAACTGACTACACCTGTCCGAGACAATCATCTTGGGTAGCCCATGTAAGCGAAGAACTGTTTAACAGCTATACGATTTTTAGTACGATTAGCGTTTTGCAGAAACGCACTACAGTCCATTTAACATGGTTTTCTATGGGACACATTCACATCTATGCATTTCTCAGCCTCCGTGTTTTCAAGAAGGGTCAAGAACTTTTTTAAACACAACACAATGCACTTTTGATTCAAGAGGCTTCAATGCACACACTGCTGAAATGCATGTAGTGCGTTTTTGATGCTTTTTTTATGCATTTTGTTTTGCATTTTTTTCACTTGCCTATTAACAAAAACATCTCCCCTTTAACAAAAAAAACCCATAAAAGAAGCAAAATGCATCACAAAACACGTGAAAAAAAGCATAAAAAATGCTTGTGCAAAACCATAAAACTCACTGCAAAAAGCACTGCTGAAACGGATCAAAAGCAAACTGCATAGGTGCAAAACAGGCCTTGATGACACTATAAAGTGGTTCTAAAGGCAGAAGGTATTTATTTAAAAAACCTTCTATTTGCAGCAGTTCCCCACAGCCCTGTAATACTTACCTGAGCCCCATTTTGATCCAGCAATGTGCATGAGAGCCCTGGTTCTCCGGGCACACTCTCTCCTCATTGACTGAGACGGCAGTAGGGGCCATTGGCTCAAAGTCAGTGAGCCAATGAGGAGAGAGAGGGGGCTGGCAGAACCGCGTCTCTCTGAATGGACAGACAGAGCAGTGGCTCAAGAGTGAGCCTGCTCAAGTTCCCCCAGAGTTCTGCTGCTTGCTCTGGGGGCACTCGGCAGGAGAGAGGGACCAGGAGAGGCGGTGGGGACCCGAGAAGAGGAGGATCTGGGCTGTAGGTGCAAAACCTCTGCACAGAGCAGGTAACTATGTGTGTTTGTTGTAGCCTTTAACCACTTCAGCCCCGGAAGGTTTTACCCCTTTCCTGACCAGAGCACTTTTTACAATTTGGCACTTCATCAATTTAACTGGTAATTGCGCGGTCATGCAATGTTGTACCCAGATGAAATTTGCATCCTTTTCTTTCCCACAAATAGAGCTTTCTTTTGATGGTATTTGATTGCCTCTGCCATTTTTATTTTTTGTGATATAAATGGAAAAAGACCGAAAATTTTGAAAAAAAATTATATTTTCTACTTTTTGATATAAGAAAAATCCAATAAACTCAATTTTAGTCATACATTTAGGCCAAAATGTATTCCGCCACATGTCTTTGGTAAAAAAAAGTCAATAAGTGTATATTTATTGGTTTGCGCAAAAGTTATAGTGTCTACAAACTAGGGTATATTTTCTGGAATTTACACAGCTTTTAGTTTATGACTGCCTATCTCATTTCTTGAGGCTCTAAAATGGCGGGGCAGTACAACCCCCCCCCCCAAATGACCCCATTTTGTAAAGTAGACACCCCAAGGAAATTGCTGAGAGGCATGTTGTGCCCATTGAATATTTATTTTTTTGTCCCAAGTGATTGAATAATGAGAAAATAATTTTTTTTACAAAAAGTTGTCACTAAATGATACATTGCTCACACATGCCATGGTTATATGTGGAATTTCACCCCAAAATACATTTTGCTGCTTCTCCTGAGTATGGGGATACCACATTTGTGGGACTTTTTGGGAGCCTAGCCGCGTACGGGGCCCCAAAAACCAAGCACCGCCTTAAGCTTTTCTAATGCCCCGTACACACCATCGGACATTGATCGGACATTCCGACAACAAAATCCATGGATTTTTTCCGACGGATGTTGGCTCAAACTTGTTTTGCGTACACACGGTCGCACAAAGTTGTCAGAATTTCCGATTGCCAAGAACGCGGTGACGTACACCACATATAACGAGACTAGAAAAGGCCAGTTCAGAACCAAGCAAGGCACCCTTTGGGCTCCTTTTGCTAATCTCGTGTTAGTAAAAGTTTGGTGAGAGACGATTTGCGCTTTTTCAGACTCGTGGTTTTCAGATCGTTTTCTGCTGTTCAGTTTGTGCTTGTGGGTTTGTATCTGCTCTTCAGTGCGTGCAGCAAGTGACGCGTGACTCTTGTCATTCTGTTCTTGTTCGTTCGTTACTGTTTTTCAGGTCGCTCTTCACAGGCCTTGCTGTTCTTCAGTGCGTTCTGTTACTTCGTTCTGAGCAGCCGACCGTTTTCTAGCCATGTTGCATATACGTACTCCTCGTAGAGTTCGTGCTGTGCGGGGGCTTGGTGTTGGGGTCCTGACCTTGTCACAAGTCCAGTCCATGAACAGGGTGGGGAGGAGTTCATGGACCAAGAATTGGTTGCCAGTTCTGTCATATGCCTTTGCTCCGTGAGATCCGTGAGAATAATCCTGATGATTTCAGGAACTTTCCCTGGATGACAGACCCCGTATTTCACCGTTTGTTAGCTTTGCTGACCCCTTATATTAGCAGGCAGGATACCTGCATGAGGCAAGCCATCACTCCGGAGCAGAGGCTCGTCGTCACCCTGCGGTACTTGGCGATGGGGAGAAGCCTGCAGGACTTGAAGTTCTCGACAGGCATCTCCCCCCAGGCTCTGGGAATTATTATCCCAGAGACCTGTTCTGCCATCATCCAGGTCCTGCAGAAGGAGTATATGAAGGTAAGATTTATATCCTTTAATATCACATTTTATTGTATTTAATGTTTGCAAATGTATTTCTTTCCTCATTCCCTAATTACCATGATTGTAATATGCTGTGAATGTCCCCTTTGTCCTCATGTAAGCTGGATTTTTAGGTAATTATTTTTTTTCTCCTTCATACATATTTGCTTTCACTTACCTCCCCAGCATGGTCTTCTGGCCCTATATTCACCTCATGTAGTCACTTAACAATGTATTTTATCAGCTCCATAGTAGTGCTTTACCGCAAACACCCCTAAAATGTTTTAAAATGTGATCTGTGCTTTAAATTCAGGCAGAGTGCCAGAGGCTTTTTTGGGGGGGTCCCCAAATCATTTTTAACCCTCCCTCCCCCCAACTGCTAAGTCAGCTGATACCAATTCTCTATCTATCCTCAATCATCTATCTGCTGACTTTGCCAAACCCATACACACTATACCCATCTCTTTATTGGTCAGATTTATGGATGAATTCCCCAAAGCATGTAGTGCAAGGGCCTGCCTGTATACTTTCAAATGGTACTGTTTCAAGTTTCTGTATACTATTATTATCTTGATAGGTAATAGCAGAATGTCCAAATGTGCTCAAATGTGTATTTATATCTTTGTATTATGACACTTCTTACCTGTCCAGTGGGCTGCCAATAGTGTAACTAAGGAGGGGCTGTTCAAAGTAATACCCATTATATAGGCATTCATCTCTCAATGAAGTGGAGAGGATTACCTGTCCAAGAGTCCCCCCCTATAATCTTAGAAATGGCCCATGAGAGGGGAGGGGGAATCTGATAGGTGTACCTTATACTTTGGTCTTTAAAAACTCCCTCAAATAAATGTTATCTTGATGTTGGCCAAGAATGTTTGTGTCTAATCTGCTTTCCCTGTTTATGTGCAAAATGACAATTTTTTTTTGTTTGACTCCACAGTTTCCTTCCACGCTACAGGAATGGCAGGCTGTGGCCTCCCACTTTGCCCAGCGGTGGGACTTTCCTAACTGCGGAGGGGCAATTGATGAGAAACACGTCCACATCCTCCCACCACCCAACTCGGGGTCGTACTATTATAATTATAAGGGGTTCAATAGTATTGTGATGTTGGCGGTGGTGTCGGCTACTTATGAGTTCCTGTATGTGGACGTGGGGAAGAATGGCCGGATGTCCGAAGGTGGAGTCATAGCCCAGATGGAGTTCTACAGGCGTCTCCAGAATGGCAGCTTGGACTTTCCACCTCCAGAAGACAATGTGGAAGGACTGCCATTCGTCTTCGTTGCGGATGAAGCATTTGCGCTGGGGGACCATCTTATGCGGCCATTTCTGATGAGGACCCTCACCCCGGAGCAGAGGGTTTTTAATTACCGGCTGGCCAGAGCCAGAAGAGTGGTGGAGAACACGTTTGGAATCATGGCCAGCCGGTTCCGCCTATTTCTTACACCCATACATATGGCGGAGTATAAACTGAATCATATAATCCTGGCGTGCTGTGTTCTACACAACTTTTTATGGCAACATTCCGCCAACTATGCTGGCTCAGTTGGGCCTGAGGCTGGACTTCAAAATGAAACAACCCTGACGGCGCTTGAAAGTGGCCTTCCTGGCTTGCCCCCCCTGAGTGCCCGTGATGTCCAGTTAAGATACCTTGAATACTTTGCAGGTAGGAGGGCTATCAATATACCAGACAATGTCTGAAACCTTTTTCAAATAAAAAAAACCCAAATAACTACTCAAATCTTTGGTGACATTTACTGCTTGTGTTTGTTTTAGCTGACCCTGACAGAAATGCGATGAGTCCTGAAAATGGTGTGATTGTGTAACCTTACAAAGCACTGGTGGGTGTTATTTACTAAAGGCAAAGACACTTTGCACTACAAGTGCACTTGAAACTGCACTGAAACTGCACTTGTAGTGCAAAGTGGATTTGCCCTTAGGAAATAACACCCATTGTCACAGAAAACACCAATTAGAGCATCACAAAAGTGTTGTAGCGTTGAGACAATAATCCACACATTCTTGATTAACAATCTTTTTAATACCAGCACAATCACATGTGCATTTAGAAAAGGTTTTTAAAACAAACATGTTTGTTGTATAACAATTTTTGGGGTCACATTAGAAAAAGTAGAAATGTCCATTTAAGATAAAACAGGCATGTTTAACACCAACAAGAAAGACACAAATCTTGAACTTACAAAGTTCACTTTTGGTAGAACTTGAAGGCAATATCAGACATGAATATTTACAAACTGTGTTTGATATTGCGTTCAGATGGGGTGAAGTCACCCCAGGAAAAGCCAAATTTTGAAGATGCACACAAATTTACAAATGTCAACATGTGTTACCTGCCATCACGAGGGATCAAGGGACGTGTTTTGGGGGTGCCTTCCTCACAGCTACTTTATTATTGAGGAAGGGGTTGCACCCCCAAAATGCGCCCATTGATCTCCCGTGATGGCAGATAGCACATGTTGACACATTGTGTGCCTATTTAAAATTTGGCTTTTCTCAAATTTGTCAAAAAATGTCAAAAATTTGTAGCACACAAAAAAAACAAAGGGATTTGGAGGTGTTTTAAACTCTCCCTAAAACATCAGTGATGTTCTTCATTTTTTGAAGAACATCATTGATGTTTTTCTTGATGTTTTCTAAGTCCCTATCACACCTCATGATCTCCCCGATCAGGATCTGTGCACTTTCCGAGGTGAAAGTATCTGGATCAACAATATCATGATCACCTAAAAAGATAGAAACCAAAAAACACCATGTATTATAAATATGCCGGCATCCATCTCTTACCTGAGCCTGTGGTCGCAGACACTCATCTGTTGTGGTGCCAATTTCCACCACGTCTTCTTCCCCCTGCTCTGCTTGTCTTGGGTGGATTTCCCCTTCCTCCAGAGGTGGGGGGTCTCTGGTCTCCTCAGATGAGGGGTGTCCTCTGAGTATTTTCTCCCCTATGTAAAAAAAAAAATGGTATACTTAGCACTCAGATATTTGATGGCAGAACTATAAATATGAAACATTGCTTGGAAGTGGGGTAAAATTGTCTGTTTTGGCAGAGTTCCAAGTTGTTGCGTTTTTCTTGTCCTTTGTCAAGCTTCAATACTTACCTGTTTTGTACAAGCTTCACAGATGGAGTCACCCCTATAGTATACACTGGAGCACCTGTGTGGGCCCTCTAATAAAAAGGGTGTTCTTGTGTCCCACACTAGTGCTCCAGCGTCCAGATGTGTAAACAGCTGCTGAGTGTCCTCTCCTTACACAGAATCTAGTTTGCATTTCATTCTAGTAACAAACCCATCTACACAACCAAATTAGTTTCACACAAGTAGGCCCTAAAAACTGTGGGCAAATGCATATGGCCAAAACAATGGTGTTTTATAGGCCGAAAGAAAAATGTTTGATACGAACGAATAATGTGCCCATGAACATGGATAACAGTTAAGAAAAGCACATGGAGCAGCATGAACGTAATAAACATAAAAAGAATAGGAACACAGCACAACTACTTACTTTTTTACAGCACTCTCCAGATCTTTCTGTACTGCTCGTGCTCTCTTAATTTTAGGTCTGACCACCGCTTCCTGAGCTGATCTTTCGATCAACGTACCCCAAAATTCCGGTGCAGACTTTTGACCACTTTTGCCATGATCTTGGCCTTTCAGACATTGGGGTTGGGGTAAGGTCCATACTTTCCATCATAGTCGGCCTTCTTCAGGATGTAGACCATCTCCAACATCTACCCAAAGGACATATTTGATGCCTTAAATCGTCTCCTTCTGGATCGGGACGTTTCTGCCTCCGGGCTTTTCTCCTCCTCCTCCTTCTTGCTGTAATTAGCACACACCTGCTCTGACTCCGCCATGTGCTGTGCTCTTCCCCACTGCGACGAATGAGAAGGGGCGGGGAATAGACTAGAAAGAACGTCAGGGGCGGGCGGAGTTTCATGCATGCGCAGTGTGTATAAAGCATATTACGCATGCGTAGTACGTGCGATCTGTGAGCAGAGGAAGGAGTAACGGAGGCACCGATCATGATTGCGAAGGTAAGATTTAACATTGGCCCTATACTGCTTCTAGATTGAGGCCTGTATTTGCACAAGTTTAGAAGACTTTAGGCTGACATTAGGGTTTGTCTTGTGTTGTGTCTTGCAGTGAAAATGGATAGCTTGAAAGATAAGGACTTTATGCCAATCTTCATTGATATGTTCAGGGAGCTGCCCTGTCTATGAGAGATAAACCACCCTGAATATAAGAACCAAACAAAGAGGAAGGCAGCGCTGGATAATTTGTTGGAATTTGTGAAGATGGTGATCCCCACGGCAGACATCACCTATTTGAAGATCCTAATTGGTGGCCTGAGGAGCACTTATCTAAGGGAGCGCAAGAAGGTCCAGGATTCCCAGAGATCCGGAGCTGGAGATGACATCTATGTCCCCAGGCTGTGGTACTATGACAGACTGCATTTTCTGGCAGGTCAGACTGAACCCAGGTCATCACTCTCCACTCTTCCTTCCACACTTCCTTCCCCCCCAGCTGAGGCTTCTGACACCCAACCTGGGCCTTCCAGGCAGCAACATGTGGAGGAGCCCAGCTTGAGCCAGGTATAGCATTCCTCTAAATCTTCATGGTTGTCCAATCAATGATGTTAATTAGATGTTAGTTTGGAGTACTAATTTATGATTGTGATTGATGATGCATAAACTAAAACCATGTCCTTTTTTCATACACAGGGATGTCTCAGCCAGGAGGTGGCCAGGCCAAGCAGGCTGCCTGATATCCAGGTCCCCCCCTACACCTTCAAAGACAAAGTGGCAGGAAGAGGAGTAACCTGGAGGAGGCTGCCATAGGCCTCTTTTGGAAGGCTACAGAGGCCCTGAAAAGCCCCCACAGTGTGGAGGAGGACTTTGCTGGCATAACTACCTGCAAAATGATGCAGATGGAGGAGGGCCAACGACTCCTGTGTGAGTCCTTAATATTGGGAGCTCTCAATAAGGGGTTGAGGGGCCAAATAACATGTGCTACCCACATTTGTAACCTCACACATAGTCCTCCTCCTCCTAGTCTTCCTCCTCCTCCTCCTCCTCCTCCTCCTCCTCCTCCTCCCCCCACATCTCCTCCTCCTCCTCCTCCTCCTCCCACATCTCCAACACCAGAGCCACAGCCGGGAAGGAAGCGTGGAAAGAAGACCAGAGAGTGATGACCCTGGGTCCAGTCTGGTCTGGCAAAAGATGCAGGCTCTTGTAGTACCACACGAGAAAAAGACAATTCCATAGCTCAACTCACCAACCAGTCTGCTGACCAACCAAATTTACCTGTCTAACCGTATGTTAAAGGCAGGGGTTTAGTTAGCACACATTTGCAAATGCATGTGAAAGCTGCAAGGCCTCGTCAAGGCACCCTGTATTACTTGCAGTCCTAACACTAAATTTATAAGTGTCTCCACAGTGGAAGCACATGCATTGAATGGATAGGTGTGAGACAGGTGAGCCAGGAGGCCGCCCTAGCCCCCTTAAAGGGACAGGACACACACTGGACACCCAGCAATAGCAGCAGAGGCGTCCAGTGTGTCCCCGACCCAAATATACAAACGGTAACAAGACACTGGTCACCGCCCACACCCATAACTGGCCTTCACAGTAAGGAGCACATGGAGGGCATATACATACAAGAAAAAGACAATTCCATAGCTCAACTCACCAACCAGTCTGCTGACCAACCAAATTTACCTGTCTAACCGTATGTTAAAGGCAGGGGTTTAGTTAGCACACATTTGCAAACGCATGTGAAAGCTGCAAGGCCTCGTCAAGGCACCCTGTATTACTTGCAGTCCTAACACTAAATTTATAAGTGTCTCCACAGTGGAAGCACATGCATTGAATGGATAGGTGTGAGACAGGTGAGCCAGGAGGCCGCCCTAGCCCCCTTAAAGGGACAGGACACACACTGGACACCCAGCAATAGCAGCAGAGGCGTCCAGTGTGTCCCCGACCCAAATATACAAACGGTAACAAGACACAGGGTGCCTTGACGAGGCCTTGCAGCTTTCACATGCGTTTGCAAATGTGTGCTAACTAAACCCCTGCCTTTAACATACGGTTAGACAGGTAAATTTGGTTGGTCAGCAGACTGGTTGGTGAGTTGAGCTATGGAATTGTCTTTTTCTTGTATGTATATGCCCTCCATGTGCTCCTTACTGTGAAGGCCAGTTATGGGTGTGGGCGGTGACCAGTGTCTTGTTACCGTTTGTATATTTGGGTCGGGGACACACTGGACGCCTCTGCTGCTATTGCTGGGTGTCCAGTGTGTGTCCTGTCCCTTTAAGGGGGCTAGGGCGGCCTCCTGGCTCACCTGTCTCACACCTATCCATTCAATGCATGTGCTTCCACTGTGGAGACACTTATAAATTTTGTGTTAGGACTGCAAGTAATACAGGGTGCCTTGACGAGGCCTTGCAGCTTTCACATGCGTTTGCAAATGTGTGCTAACTAAACCCCTGCCTTTAACATACGGTTAGACAGGTAAATTTGGTTGGTCAGCAGACTGGTTGGTGAGTTGAGCTATGGAATTGTCTTTTTCTTGTATGTATATTCCCTCCATGTGCTCCTTACTGTGAAGGCCAGTTATGGGTGTGGGCGGTGACCAGTGTCTTGTTACCGTTTGTATATTTGGGTCGGGGACACACTGGACGCCTCTGCTGCTATTGCTGGGTGTCCAGTGTGTGTCCTGTCCCTTTAAGGGGGCTAGGGCGGCCTCCTGGCTCACCTGTCTCACACCTATCCATTCAATGCATGTGCTTCCACTGTGGAGACACTTATAAATTTAGTGTTAGGACTGCAAGTAATACAGGGTGCCTTGACGAGGCCTTGCAGCTTTCACATGCGTTTGCAAATGTGTGCTAACTAAACCCCTGCCTTTAACATACGGTTAGACAGGTAAATTTGGTTGGTCAGCAGACTGGTTGGTGAGTTGAGCTATGGAATTGTCTTTTTCTTGTATGTATATGCCCTCCATGTGCTCCTTACTGTGAAGGCCAGTTATGGGTGTGGGCGGTGACCAGTGTCTTGTTACCGTTTGTATATTTGGGTCGGGGACACACTGGACGCCTCTGCTGCTATTGCTGGGTGTCCAGTGTGTGTCCTGTCCCTTTAAGGGGGCTAGGGCGGCCTCCTGGCTCACCTGTCTCACACCTATCCATTCAATGCATGTGCTTCCACTGTGGAGACACTTATAAATTTAGTGTTAGGACTGCAAGTAATACAGGGTGCCTTGACGAGGCCTTGCAGCTTTCACATGTGTTTGCAAATGTGTGCTAACTAAACCCCTGCCTTTAACATACGGTTAGACAGGTAAATTTGGTTGGTCAGCAGACTGGTTGGTGAGTTGAGCTATGGAATTGTCTTTTTCTTGTATGTATATGCCCTCCATGTGCTCCTTACTGTGAAGGCCAGTTATGGGTGTGGGCGGTGACCAGTGTCTTGTTACCGTTTGTATATTTGGGTCGGGGACACACTGGACGCCTCTGCTGCTATTGCTGGGTGTCCAGTGTGTGTCCTGTCCCTTTAAGGGGGCTAGGGCGGCCTCCTGGCTCACCTGTCTCACACCTATCCATTCAATGCATGTGCTTCCACTGTGGAGACACTTATAAATTTAGTGTTAGGACTGCAAGTAATACAGGGTGCCTTGACGAGGCCTTGCAGCTTTCACATGCGTTTGCAAATGTGTGATAACTAAACCCCTGCCTTTAACATACGGTTAGACAGGTAAATTTGGTTGGTCAGCAGACTGGTTGGTGAGTTGAGCTATGGAATTGTCTTTTTCTTGTATGTATATGCCCTCCATGTGCTCCTTACTGTGAAGGCCAGTTATGGGTGTGGGCGGTGACCAGTGTCTTGTTACCGTTTGTATATTTGGGTCGGGGACACACTGGACGCCTCTGCTGCTATTGCTGGGTGTCCAGTGTGTGTCCTGTCCCTTTAAGGGGGCTAGGGCGGCCTCCTGGCTCACCTGTCTCACACCTATCCATTCAATGCATGTGCTTCCACTGTGGAGACACTTATAAATTTAGTGTTAGGACTGCAAGTAATACAGGGTGCCTTGACGAGGCCTTGCAGCTTTCACATGCGTTTGCAAATGTGTGCTAACTAAACCCCTGCCTTTAACATACGGTTAGACAGGTAAATTTGGTTGGTCAGCAGACTGGTTGGTGAGTTGAGCTATGGAATTGTCTTTTTCTTGTAGTACCACAGCCTGGGGACATAGATGTCATCTGCTGCTTTCCGGATATCTGGGACTTCTGGACCAGACTGCACTCCCTTAGATATGGACTCCTCAGGCCACCAATTTTGCAGTAAAAGAATTGATATCTGCCCTGGGGGTCCAAGGCTTCGCTAATTTATGATGTTTATCTAGCGTTGCCTGCCTCTTTGTTTGGTTCTGAGCCCTTAATAAAGGAATTTTTGTTTCAATTATACTCGCCTATGTGTGTTTTCCTTCAAAAAGGACAGTTTGTGAGGATTCAGGTACATTTCAAAAATTCAATGTGAAATTAACAAGAGACACCAACACCAAACAATCTCCTTGAGATTAAATAATACAAGATATCAATGGTGTTGTGGTAACTTGACACACAAAACACACACAAAAATATTATGGAGTAAAACTAAAACTAAAATAAAACAAAGATCAGCCTTGAAAAAAATACAAACCCCCAAAAAAAAAAACAGCCTTGAAAAAAACAAAAAACAAAAATAAAGAAAGAAGTTTGTGAGAAGTCTGTGTGAATATCAGCAGCAAAACTACTTCATTCTTCTCACATTATAAAGAAGAAGAGAGTGCGCTGTATTAAACCATTTTTTACATTGCAGCGTGACGAAAGTGCTGTATCCATTCCGAACGCTAATTTTACCAGACCGAGCTGTTCCATCTCTGAAATTCTTCTGAGCATGCATGGCACTTTGTGCATCGGAATTGTCCACACACGGTCGGAATTGACGCAATCGGATTTTGTTGTCGGAAAATTTTATAACCTGCTCTCAAACTTTGTGTGTTGGAAAATCCGATGGAAAATGTCTGATGGAGCCCACACATGGTTGGAATTTCCGACAACACGCTCCGATCGCACATTTTCCGTTAGAAAATCCGACCGTGTGTACGGGGCATAAGGGCGCAAATTTTTGATTGCACTCATCACTACCTATCATAGTTTTGAAGATGGCACAAACCCCCCCAAATGACCCCATTTTGGAAAGTAGACACCCCAAGCTATTTGCTGAGAAGCATGTTGAGTCCATGGATATTTTATATTTTGCCACAAGTTGCGGGAAAATGACAAACTTTTTTTTTTTTTTGCACAAAGTTGTCACTAAATGATATATTGCTCACAGATTCCATGGGCATATGTTGAATTACACCCCAAAATACATTCTGCTGCTTCTCCTGAGTACAGGGATACCACATGTGTGGGACTTTTTGGGAGCCTAGCCACGTACGGGGCCCCAAAATCCAAGCACCGCCTTCAGGTTTTCTAAGGGCGTAAATTTTTTATTTCACTCCTCACTACCTATCACAGTTTTGAAGGCCATAAAATGCCAAGATGGCAACCCCCCCAAAGGGCCCCATTTTGGAAAGTAGACACCCCAAGCTATTTGCTGGGAGGCATGTTGAGTCCATGGAATATTTTATACTTTGCCACAAGTTGCGGGAATATGACAAACTTTTTTTTTTGCACAAAGTTGTCACTAAATGATATATTGCTCAAACATTCCATGGGCATATGTGGAATTACACTCCAAAATACATTCTACTGCTTCTCCTGAGTA
Organism: Aquarana catesbeiana; assembly: GCF_042186555.1. Lineage (NCBI taxonomy): Eukaryota > Metazoa > Chordata > Amphibia > Anura > Ranidae > Aquarana > Aquarana catesbeiana. The sequence goes on along the minus strand of NC_133325.1, from coordinate 595,858,685 downwards.
TGGGGATACCACATGTGTGAGACTTTTTGGGAGCCTAGCTGCGTACGGAGCCCTGAAATCCAATCACCGCCTTCAGGATTTCTAAGGGCGTAAATTTTTGATTTCACTCCTCACTACCTATCACAGTTTTGAAGGCCACAAAATGCCAAGATAGCACAAACCCCCCCCCCCAAATGACCCCATTTTGGAAAGTAGACACCCCAAGCTATTTGCTGAGAGGCATGTTGAGTCCATGGAATATTTTATACTTTGCCACAAGTTGTGGGAATATGACAAACTTTTTTTTTTTTTTGCACAAAGTTGTCACTAAATGATATATTGATCAAACATGCCATGGGCATATGTGGAATTACACTCCAAAATACATTCTACATACTACCTACCACATGTGTGGGACTTTTTGGGAGCCTAGCTGCGTACGGAGCCCCGAAATCCAATCACCTTGATTTCACTCCTCACTACCTATCACAGTTTTGAAGGCCACAAAATGCCAAGATAGCACAACCCCCCCCCCCAAATGACCCCATTTTGGAAAGTAGACACCCCAAGCGTTTTGATGAGCGGCATGGTGAGTATTTTGCAGATCTTATTTGTTTTTGAAAATGAAGAAAGAAAAGAAAAATGTATATTTTTTTTCTTTTTTCAATTTTCAAAACTTTGTGACAAAAAGCGAGGTTTGCAAAATATTCACAATACCTCTCAGCAAATAGCTTGGGGTGTTCATTTTCCAAAATGGGGTCATTTGTGGGGGTTTTGTGCCATCTGGGCATTCCATGGCCTCCGAAACTGTTATAGGCAGTGAGGAGTGAAATAAAAAATTTGCACCCTTAGAAAGCCTGAAGGCGGTGCTTGGTTTTCGGGGCCCCGTACGCAGCCAGGCTCCCAAAAAGTCTCACACATGTGGTATCCCTGTACTCAGGAGAAGCAACAGAATGTATTTTGGGGTGTAATTTCACATATGCCCATGGCATGTTTGAGCAATATATCATTTAGTGACAAATTTGTGCAAAAAAAAAAAAAAAAATTGTCTTTTTCCCACAACTTTTGTCACAATATAAAATATTTTATGGACTTGACATGCCTCTCAGCAAATAGCTTGGGGTGTCTACTTTCCAAAATGGGGTCATTTGGGGGGGGGGTTTGAACTGTCCTGGCATTTTATGCACAACATTTAGAAGCTTATGTCACACATCACCCACTCTTCTAACCACTTGAAGACAAAGCCCTTTCTGACACTTTTTGTTTACATGAAAAAATATTTTTTTTGCAAGAAAATTACTTTGAACCCCCAAACATTATATATTTTTTTTAAGCAAAGGCCCTACAGATTAAAATGGTGGGTGTTTCATTTTTTTTCGCACAGTATTTGCGCGGCGATTTTTCAAATGCATTTTTTTGGGGAAAAAACACACTTCTTTAATTGTAATGCACTAAAACACACTATATTGCCCAAATGTTTGATGAAATAAAAAAGAAATAAAAAAGATGACCTTAGGCCAAGTACATGGATACCAAACACGACATGCTTTAAAATTGCGCACAAACGTGCAGTGGCGACAAACTACATACGTTTTTAAAAGCCTTTAAAAGCCTTTACAGGTTATCACTTTAGATTTACGGAAGAGGTCTACTGCTAAAATTACTGCCCTTAATCTGACCTTCGCGGTGATACCTCACATGCTTGGTGCAATTGCTGTTTACATTTGATGCCAGACCGACGCTTGCGTACACATTTGTGCGAGAGCAGGGGGGACAGGGGTGCTTTTTTTTTTTTTTTTTTGCTTTTTTATCTTATTTTTAAACTGTTCCTTTCATTTTTTTAAATAATTTTTATTGTTATCTCAGGGAATGTAAATATCCTCTATGACTGCAATAGGTAGTGATAGGTACTCTTTTTTGAAAAAATTGGGGTCTATTAGACCCCAGATCTCTCCTCTGCCCTCAAAGCATCTGACCACACCAAGATCGGTGTGATAAAATGGAAAATTGAATACTTACCTTTCCGTAATTTTCCTTTCCTGGTGCCTGCCCATGGCAGCAAACCAGTGGTGTATGTGTATGCTGCCATGGAGGCACCAGGAAAATGGAAAATTGAATACTTACCTTTCCATAATTTTCCTTTCCTGGTGCCTGCCAATGGCAGCATACACATACACCATTGGTATGCTGTCATGGAGGCACCAGGAAAACGCTTTCCCAATTTCCCAATGGCGCTGTTTACATCCGGCGAAATCTAAGTCATGAAGTGCTCGTAGCTTCTGGTTTCTTAGGCCATAGAGATGATTGGAGACATTTTGGTCTCTAATCAGCGCTATGGTCATCTGGCGGAACCACCGGCTGCTTTCTCAGGTTCCCTGTTGGGACAAGAGAGCCAGAGAAAACCATGGAAGATGGTGGGAGGGGGGGACATTTCCTCTCACTGCTTGTAAAAGCAGTCTAGAGGCTAATTAGCCACTAGGATTGCTTTTACATGAAAAGAATGATACCAAGATGATACCTAAACCCGCAGGCATCATTCTGGTATATCCACTCAAAGTCCAGCAACATACAAGTACGTTGCTAGTCCTTGTTGGGCATATATTGTAATCTTTTTTTTCATGCAGCCTGTGGGCTGAACGAAAAAAAGAGATTGATTGGTGGGTATGCCCACCATTAGAATACCTCCCTTCTTCCACCCACTTCTAATGACGGACATACATGCACCATTTTGTTTTTAACTGTGGTGGTAAAATCACCTCCTACAGCGCTGGAGTCATGGCTTTATGTATCGTGGGAGCAAACGCTGTTGCTGTCAAGATAAATAAATCCGTGCTGCAATTGAATGGCGTACCTGCTAAGCAAATAATGGTTAACAATAAAACAAAGTAACATTACAGTATAACAGTAAGACATAACATACCTGCAAAGCAAATACAAAAAAAAATAATAAAAAATAAAACATTTTTTAACGCAATCTGTACCTAAAATATATATATGCATGGGGGCATCCGCCCGCAAAAGTTAGGAGCAAATCGCTTCTCCACCCCTGATGCCCCCATGCTTCAGCATATATGCTCTTTTTTTAACTGTGGTGGTGAAATCACCTCTGACAGCCCTGGAGTCACGGATTAATGTATCGTGGGAGCAAACGATGTTGCTGTCAAGATAAATAAATCCGGGGGGGGGTGTGTGGCTACCGCGCTAGTGAACAGACGCATGACCTGTTAGCTCCGCTTCAACAACAGGAATCAAAGCAATTCGAGGCGATCCAGTCTGTTCATTTTGGTACCAGCACCTACCTAAAGACCCGCATCACCCCAGGAGATGACTAGAAAGTGGCAAAACTCCTCGCAGCTGAAGAAACTGAGAGATTTCTTCCCTCCTAAGAATCACAGTGAGGTCCAAGATGGCGCCGCCGGCTGCTCTCCGATCACATCGATCGGCTCTCACTCAGCTACACCGAGCCCAAGCTCCGGAAAAGACCTGCACTGCCTCTCTCCAGATGCCTCCACTCCGCTCTCAGGCAGCCCTGCCAAATCGAAACCCTGCATGTCTGATGACTCGCACAGACAGAAGGTTAGTACGGGCCAGAGCTCATTAGAAGACACGAGGGAGATGGCTGACTCCATTAACTCCTTCCCCACTGTAAACCAACCTCTCTCAGACACAACCCTCAGAGATATGTTGGTCTCACTACGTAGTTCCTTACATGCGGACATGATGGAATGCATGCGGAACTTTAAAGTGGAAGTGAGGGAACTTGGAGGCAGGGTAGACCATGTAGAGAAAAAGATGGGTGATTACGCAGCATCATACAACACCCTAGTAGATGCTTATAATGAACAATCAGATGAGGTAACATGGCTCAAAGAAAAAGTCGCGGACCTCGAGGACAGATCACACAGGAACAACCTGAAACTGCGTGGAGTCCCAGAAAATGTCCAACCCTCACAACTCCTCAAATACGCTCAGGAATTTATGTCAGCTTATTTACCATCAACTCCCTCTTTGGAGCTAGTCATAGACAGAATCCACAGACTACCCAAACCAGCACACCTACCAGACAATATCCCCAGAGACGTTCTGATGCGGGTGCACTTTTTCCATGTTAAGGAGCAGTTCATGCTTGCCTTTAGGAAAAATACACAACCTCCTGAGCAATACTCCAATATCCAAATGTTCGCAGACCTTTCACAGTTCACTATGCAAAAGCGCAAATCATTGCTAACTGTGACCAAGGCATTGCGCAATCACAATATTATATACAGATGGGGTTACCCAACTAAACTTATCATCACTCATGACAGCAAAACCTTGGTGGTTACTAACTTAGAAGAAGGTCTATCCATGCTGCGAACATGGGATATTCTCCCAGAGCAACCCTCTGCTGGGTCTACCCCCACATCGAGACTAGACGACCAAAATGAATGGAAGGTTGTGTCACACAAAAAGAAACAGAAGAACCGCAATACCCAATCGCCTCGAATGTCATAAGCTACCCAAAGCTATGATTTTCCTGTCACCACATGGAGTTAATATTCCACGTAGTTCCCCTCCTAAATAATGTGCAGTACACCTGCCATCGGATTCTGGATGGAATCTCATTTTTTTACACACCAGTTCTATTTTTGTTTGTTGAGTTTCTGTTTTTTCTCTTTTTTACCTTTTCTTTTTCTTATCCTTTACCCCTCCGTATCGGTGATGGATTGTAAGATCATACAAATGAAAGAAATCATCAGCCTCTAAAAAACAAAAGGGCGTTCTTATCGCCATCAGAGACTCTGTGTCTTTCTCAATCCAAGAAACCCACATAGACTCAGAGGGTCGATACCTAGTCCTGATTGGGGAATTCAATAACCACTTATACACGATAGTCAACCTCTATGCGCCCAATATACACCAACTCCGTTTTTTGAAAAAGCTATTTCAAAAGATCAACTCAATTAAAAGAGGTACAGTCATAATGCGTGGGGACTATAATGTCACAGTAGACTACAAGATGGACACTACCTCCAAATCAAGACGCCCTCTTCCCTCAATCCAAAATTTATTACATAAAGAAGAGATGTACGACGCTTGGAGATGTCAGCATTCCAACGAGCGTGATTATACCTTCCATTCTTCTAGACACAATTCATACTCGCGCATAGACCTAATCTTGGTTGACAGAACATTGCTTCAGAAAATCTCCTCCTCTGCCGTACATGACATTACGTGGTCAGACCACGCTCCTGTGTCTATTATGATAGAGGAGAGATATGCATCAGCTCCAGCTTACATCTGGCGGGCTAACCATCAAATCTTCCAGCAACCTACCCAGGTTGCTCTTGTGAACAAACATCTGAAGGAATATTTCGCTGTTAATGCTAAATCTGTCAATAATCCATTTATTATGTGGTGTGCCCATAAGGCATATATTAGAGGTATCTTACTACAGATAAGCTCGCGGATGAAGAGACAGAGGACACAAAAATTAGATTCCCTTTTAAAAGATATAAAACTTCTGGAAGTTCAAAATAAAAACTTGCCTGATCCTAGCACAGCAAACAAGCTAACCCAAATGCGATCGGATCTCAGACTCCTGTTGCTAGAACAATATGACAAACATATTCAGTTTCTTAAACTGAATCATTATTCTTCTGGTAATAGAGCTGGCAAATTTCTGGCCCAGAGAGTAAAAGATCGAAAAACACAAATGAGGATCCCCTATCTAATTCGCAGCTCAGACAACAGTAAAATATTCAACCCAAGCGAAATAGCAAATAATTTTGCTGAATATTACTCTTCTCTTTTAAAATTTAAAATAAGATGTAAGCACACCACAGCCCTCAGATGATGCCATTCAATCATTTTTGGCAGACCTCACATTACCCTCCCTCTCAACATCACAATTAGAACAACTCAACTCACCCATAACGGAGACTGAGGTCCGAAAAGCAGTGCAAACATTGCCCACTGGTAAATCTCCAGGACCAGATGGGTTACCAAACAGTTATTACAAAGTGTTCTGTGAAACCCTGTCCCCCTCACTCAAAGACATTTATTCTGAAGCAGTGTCCTCTGCCTCATTCCCTGCTGAAATGCTCAAAGCATATGTTGTCACCATTCCAAAACCGGGAAAAGACCCTATAACACCTGCTAATTTTAGGCCTATCTCCCTACTAAATACAGATGTTAAGTTGTATGCCAAAATCCTGGCCCACAGACTTCTGTCACTCCTACCGCTCCTGATCAACCCAGATCAAACAGGCTTTACTAAAGGTAGACAGGCGTCTGATGCCACAAGGAGGGTTATTGGTGTGGTCCATCACGCTGGATCCTGTCGGGTGCCTTCTCTTCTACTTTCTCTGGATGCGGAGAAGGCATTCGACAGGGTCCACTGGGGATATATGACGCAGACACTTAAAAAGTTTGGATTCTCAGGCCCCATTCTCTCAGCCATCTTAGCCCTGTACTCCTCACCATGTGCACAAGTTTATACTTCCAATGCCCTTTCCCTTCCCTTCCATATTACCAACTATACCAGGCAGGGATGTCCATTGTCCCCCTCTATATTCAACCTCCTTATAGAGCCTCTGACGGAAAAAAATAGAGCACATCTAGGTACACCAGGATTCTCCCTATTAGGTAAATCACACAATATTAACTTGTTCGCAGATGACATCATTCTTCTTTTGACATCACCACTTAAATATTTAAAATGTGCCCATGATATTCTTACAAATTTTAGCCAGGTGTCGTATTATAAAGTAAACTTCTCAAAATCCCTAATATTGGGTTTAAATATCCCTCCCTCTCTTAAATCGGACCTACAAAAAAGATTCCCATATACATGGAACTCATCTAGCATCCCATATCTGGGATTACAGATAACGGCCGACCCCTTAAAATTAGCAGATGCCAACTATAATCCACTGATAGATAAAATCTCTAAAGAAACAAAACGCCTAACCAAAGTAGAATTATCGTGGTTGGGACGACTAGCATCCTTTAAAATGCTCCTCCTTCCCCAAATTTTGTATGTGTTTCGCACATTACCTATCCCACTCAAGAATACCCACCTCCAAACATTAAACTCCCTCCTTAGAAACTACATATGGGGATCTAAAAGACCCAGATGCTCCAGAGTTATTCTAGTTAAACATAGGTCAATTGGAGGAATGGGTCTGATTGATATCAAAGACTACCACCGAGCATCCTTGCTTACCCAACTCAGACATTGGATTTCACCATCCCCAGATATCCTCTGGAGCAACATAGAACAAGCCCTTAGCCCAACCCAAGATCTCCGAATGCTCTTACTACTTGATATATGGAAACCGTACCCCCTAAGATCATTACCACTAACTATTCAGGCCTCTCTATCAGCATGGAGAGAACTTCATAAATCATCTTCATCCTCTTCCAAGGATTTAGATAAACCTATTCCAATTACAATTCTAAATTATGCTATTCCACACTCCAATTTTTGAAATAATGCGTCAATAGGTATTTACCCCTTTCTATACCTCAGCTAAACTAGAATAGTTAATGGAAGCTAAATATACCTCCATCACCTTATCACCCCCTTTTCCCCACCTCCCCCAATTCCCTACCTTATTTTTCCTCCTCTCCCTCTTTCCCCCTTTCTCTATATTTCCATATTATTGTTTCATGGAAATACACTATTCTAACTGAATAAATATATCAATATAATATGATTAAAAATGTAATAGGACTGTAAAAATCATTCACCCTCTAGAATGTACACTTTGAATATGTTACATTTTTACATTTTAACGTGTGTTCTCATGCTTTGTACTTTAAGAAAAAACTTGTACTATTTTTTGTACTTGAAAAACCTTTAATAAAAAATAATTGAAAAAAAAAAAAAAGATAAATAAATCCGTGCTGCAGCTGAATGGGGTACCTGAAAAGCAAACATGATAAAACCTAATAACAATAAAACGTTGCAGAATAGAATACAGAAAAAAAGAGCAGAACAATAGAGAGAATAGAGAGAGGGAGAACAATAAAACAACAATGAATGAATGGATGGATGAATTTCCCAAAGTATGTAGTGCAAGGGCCTGCCTGAATACTTTTAAATGGTACTGTTTAACTTTTTGGTATCCTATTATTATCTTGATAAGTAATAGCAGAATGTAAAAATGTGCTAAAATGTGTACAGTGTGTATTTATATCTTTGTATTATGACACTTCTTACCTGTCCAGTGGGCTGCCAATAGTGTAAGTAAGGAGGGGCTGACCAAAGTAAGACACATTATTTAGGCATTCATTTCTCAATGAAGTGGAGAGGGTTACCTGTCCAAAACATCTACCCCCCATAAAATCTAACAAATGGCCCTTTTGTCTTTAAATAGTCCCTAAAATAAATGTTATACTGATGTTGGTCAAGAATGTTTGTGTCTAATCTGCTTTCCATGTTTATGTGCAAAATGATTAATTTATTTTTCTTGTTTGATGCCACAGTTTCCTTCCACGCCACAGGAATGGCAGACTGTGGCCTCCCACTTTGCCCAGCAGTGGGACTTTCCTAACCGCGGAGGGGCAACTGATGGGAAACACATCCACATCATCCCACCACCCAACTCGGGGTCATACTATTACATCTATAAGGGGTCCAATAGTATTGTGATGTTGGCAGTGATGTCGGCTACTTATGAGTTCCTGTATGTGGACGTGGGGAAGAATGGCCGGATGTCAGATGGTGGAGTCATCGCCCAGACGGAGTTCTACAGGCATCTCCAGAATGGCAGCTTGGACTTGCCACCTCCAGAAGACTATGTGGAAGGACTCCCATTTGTCTTCATTGCGGATGAAGCATTTGTGCTGGGGGACCATCTTATGCGGCCATTCCCGATGAGGACCCTCACCCCGGACCAGAGGGTTTTTAATTACCGGCTGGCCAGAGCCAGAAAAGTGGTGGAGAACACGTTTGGAATCATGGCCAGCCAGTTCCGCCTATTTCTTACACCCATACACATGGCGGAGTATAAACTGAATCACATCATCCTGGCGTGCTGTGTTCTCCACAACTTTTTAAGGTGAAATTCTGCCAACTATGCTGCCTCAGTTGGGCCTGAGGCCAGAATTCATGTAAATGAACCAACCCTGATGGCGCTTGAAGCTGGCCGTCCTGGCTTGTCCCCCCCTGAGTGCCCACGAGGTACGTCTAAGATACCTTGAATACTTTGCGGGTAGGGGGGCCATCAATATGCCAGACAATGTCTGAGACATTTTTTAAATAAAAAAAAAAATTAACTACTAAAATATTTGCTGACATTTACTGCTTGTGTTTCTTTTAGCTGACCACGACTGAAATGTGGGTAGTCCTGAAAATGGCGTGATTGTGTAACATTAGAAAGCGCTGTTGTGTGTTATTTACTAAAGGAAAATACACTTTGCACTACAAGTGCACTTGAGACTGCACTGAAACTGCACTTTTTTGTGGTGCAAAGTGGATTTGCCCTTGGGAAATAACCCCCATTGTCACAGAAAACACCAATTTTACCACAACAAAAGTTTGGGAGCTTTGAAACAATAATCCACACATTGTTGATTATCAATATTTTTAATACAAGCACAATCACATGTGCATTTATAAAAGGTTTTTTAAAACAAACCGACATGTTTGTTGTATAACAATTTTTTGGGTAACATTAATAAAAGTAGAAATGTCCATTTAAGGTAAAACAGGCATGTTTAAAACCAACAAGAAATACACAAATCTGGAACTTACAAAATTCAACTTTTGTAGAAATTGAAGGCAATATCAGACATGAGTATTTATAAACTGTGTTTGATATTGCGTTCAGATGGGGTGAAGTCACCCCTGGAAAAGCCAAATTTTGAAGATGCACACAAATTGGCAAATGTCAACATGTGCTAGCTGCCATCACGAGGGATCAAGGGACGTGTTTTGGGGGTGCAACCCCTTCCTCTCAGCTACTTTATTATTGAGGAAGGGGTTGCACCCCCAAAACGCCTACATTGATCTCCCGTGATGGCAGATAGCACATGTTGACATACTGTCTTCAAAATTTGGTTTTTAGAGAATATGCCAAAAAATCGGAAACATTTTAGGAAAAAAAACCTAAAAAAAGTAAGGGATTTGAAGGTGTTTTAAACTCTCCCTAAAACATCATTGATGTTCTTCATTTTGTTTTTAACATCATTGATGTTTTTCTGGATGTTTTCCAAGTCCCTATTACACCCCATGATCTCCCCGATCAGGATCTGGGCACTCTCACTGGTGAAAAGACCTGGATCCACAACATCACAATCACCTAAAAATATAAAAACAAAAACACACCATGTATTAGAAATTTGCCGGCATCCATCTCTTACCTGAGCCTGTGGTCACAGACACTCACCTGTTGTGCTGACTATTTCCACCACGTCTCCTTCCTCCTCCTGCTCTGCTTGGCTTTGGAGGATTTGCACTTCTTCCTGAGGTGGGGGGTCTGTGGTCTCCTTGGATGAGTGGTGTCCTCCGAGTCTTTTCTCCCCTATGTAAAAAAAATAGGTATACTTAGCACACAGATATTTGATGGCAAAAATAGGAATATGAAACATTGCTTGGAAGTGGGGTACAATTGTCTGTTTTGGCAGAGTTCCAAGATGAAGAAATATTGTTTTCCTTTGTCAAGCTTGAATACTTACCTGTTTTGTACAAGCTTCAAAGATGGAGACACCCCTATAGTATACACTGAATCACCTGTGTGGGCCCCCTAATAAATAGGGTGTTCTTGTGTTCCACTGTCATGAAGATCCTGCCAATAATCAGCGATCTAGACGCAGGTGGACACGGCCGCGGGTTCCACTGCGCATGCGCGCGCGTTCACGGGTGCTGTCACGCACGGGCACGCGCGCGCGCACTCCCGCTAGTGCCAGGCGGGCTATTTAAACCGGCCTGTCACACTCCATTCCCGCTGTCTGCTCTACAGCGTTCCGTGTGCCTTAACCTGATCTGACCTGTGTACCCTGCTATCTGACCCGGCTTTCTGTTAGACCATCCTGCTATCCGCCTGCACCAGACCCTCTTGGCTTGCCTGACCATCCCTCTGTGTTGTCCCTGGTACCTCTGCTGATCGACCGATACCGACCTCTGGCTTGTTTGACCACCCCTCAGTCTGATACCTGTATCCAGCATTCCAGTCTACTACCTGCTGCCTTGTTCCTGGTTCCAGTCCAGCGTTCCAGTCTACTACCTGCTGCCTTGTTCCTGGTTCCAGTCCAGCGTTCCAGTCTACTACCTGCTGCCTTGTTCCTGGTTCCAGTCCAGCGTTCCAGTCTACTACCTGCTGCCTTGTCCCTGGTTCCAGTCCAGCGTTCCAGTCTACTACCTGCTGCCTTGTTCCTGGTTCCAGTCCAGCATTCCAGTCTACTACCTGCTGCCTTGTTCCTGGTTCCAGTCCAGCGTTCCAGGCTATTACCTACTGCCTTGTTCCTGGTTCCAGTCCAGCGTTCCAGGCTACTACCTGCTGCCTTGTTCCAGTCCAGTGTTCCAGGCTACTACCTGCTGTTTGTTCCGGGTTCCAGTCCAGTGCTCCAGGCTACTACCTGCTGCTTGTTCCAGGTTCCAGTCCAGCGTTCCAGGCTACTACCTGCTGTTGTTCCAGGTTCCAGTCCAGCGTTCCAGGCTACTACCTGCTGCTTGTTCCTGGTTCCAGTCCTGCTTACTTACCTGCTTACTTACCTGCTTACTTACCTGCTTCCTTATCTGCTGTGGCTCCGGGTCCTCTCTGCGATCCAGCGTCCTCTTCAGCTTCTGGACCCAGAGGGTGTCACCACTCCTGAACTTCCGGTGACTGTCGATCCTGCCAGGCACCCATACCACTCCTCACTCCTGGCCCTCTGTCTCCATTCCAGAGGAACAGGAGTGGGAGCTGTAAGGGAGGTCCTTCTCTGCACTTCAGGCTCACAACCTACCAGGTACGTGACAGTAGCAGACAGCCATGTCTGAGCCTGAGCAGGGAACGTCTCCCATGGAGGAACTCTGTGCACACCTGGCAGGATTGACTGAAGCAGTCAAGAATCTGCAGCAAGGTTACACCAGGCTGGAGGAACGAGTATTAACTTTGTCTAATCCCATTAGGGCTCAGGGAGTCCCTTCCGCTTCTGCTCCTTCAGTCGGGCCTTCCTCAACAGTGGTGATGCTCCCTCCAGAACCCAAGGTCCCGACGCCTGAACGTTTCTCCGGAAATCGCCTCAAATTCAGGGCTTTCCGCAACTCCTGTGAACTGTTCTTTGCTCTTCAGCCACGTACCTTTTCCCTTGAGGCTACTAAGGTGGGCTACGTAATCTCTCTGCTTTCTGGTGACCCCCAAGCCTGGGCCCACCGCCTCTTGGAGCAAAAGGACGTATCCTTGACTAATCTTTCCGCCTTCTTTGACGCACTAGGTCAGCTGTATGATGACCCCCAGCTGTCCGTGACTGCAGAAGCGGCTTTGCACACCCTTCAGCAGGGTCGCAGGGCTGCAGAAGACTATGTGGCGGAATTCAGAAAGTGGAGTGTAGAGTGGAATGATGCGGCTCTCCGCTATCAGTTTCGAATGGGACTTTCTGACTCTCTGAAAGATGAATTGGCCAGGGTGGGTACCCCACAGACTTTGAACGCATTGATCGATCTAACCATCCAGATCGATCGACGTCTAAGAGAACGAAGGACTGAGAGAGCGATGGGAACCTCTCGCCCAACTTGGGTTACCCCTAAGGTTCCCCATCATACATCACCAGCACCACCAATGTCTACATTTAACCCACCTGAGCCAATGCAATTAGGGGTTCTGCGGCCTTCTCTTACTCAGGAGGAACGACAACGTCGTCGAGTGAATAATCTGTGCCTGTATTGTGGGGAACCTGGGCACTATGTCAGGAACTGTCCCCTTAAACTTTGTAAGTGCCTATCTCTGTCCTCTGACTATGTTGCACCTCTGGTTAAGAACACTACTCATCTTGCTCTCTCTCTCCTGTTACAGCTTCCAGGAGAGACCCTGCAAATAGCCGCCATTATTGACTCTGGAGCTTGCAGTTGTTTCATGGACTCTCTTTTTGCTACCCAACACCGGATACCTCTGTTGCCTAAAACCCATGGACTTTCCATTCATCTAGCTGATGGAACAGCCATTAAGTCAGGGCCTGTTACCCAAGAGACTGTTCCAATACCCGTTTCCATCTCCAATTCTCATCAAGAACTGTTAGGCCTGGATATTATCGCTTCACCTATGTTCCCCATAATCCTCAGCATGCCATGGTTACAGGCCCACAATCCTGATATTAATTGGATCACAGGTGAGGTTACCTTTTCCTCCTCATATTGCCAACAGTCTTGTAGACTTCAGGACACTCAGAAGAATCCTACCTTGCTCTGTTTAAACACAGATCCTAGTCTGCACCTTTCCATCCCTTCTGCATATCATGATTTCTTAGATGTATTCAGCAAGCAGGGGGCAGAGGTCTTACCCCCTCACCGGGCCTATGACCGTCCTATCGAATTACTCCCCGGTGCTGAGATACCGTTTGGAAGAATATTTCCTTTAACGGAAGTGGAACAAGGGGCTTTAAAAGAATATATCGATGAGAATCTAAAGAAAGGCTTCATTCGTCCATCCACGTCTCCAGCAGGTGCAGGTATCTTCTTCGTACAAAAGAAAGACAAGACCCTCAGACCATGTGTAGATTACCGTGAGCTGAACAAGATCACTGTAAAGAACCATTACCCTCTTCCTCTGGTACCAGAACTGTTCCAAAGACTTGGGACAGCTACCATATTCACTAAGCTTGACCTCCGCGGAGCCTACAATTTGGTTCGTATTAGGGATGGAGACGAATGGAAGACCGCCTTTCGTACCCGTTATGGACATTTTGAATACCTTGTGATGCCGTTTGGACTGTGCAATGCTCCTGCTACATTCCAGTACTTCATCAATGATGTTTTACGAGACTTTCTAGATCTGTTTGTTATCGTCTATCTAGACGACATACTAATTTTTTCTTGTTCCCTTGAATCCCATCGCAGGCACGTCAGAAGTGTATTGGCCCGGCTTCGACAACACGGTCTATATGCAAAAGCTGAGAAATGTGAATTTGAACAGGAAAGTATTCCATTTTTGGGGTTAATCATTTCCAGCCAGGGCATTAAGATGGACCCCCAAAAGGTCACTGCAGTACTAGACTGGCCAGTCCCAACAGATAAGAAGGGGATCCAGCGATTCGTTGGATTCGCTAATTTCTACCGCAAATTTATTAAGGGGTTTTCAGCCATCATCACACCCATCACACAGCTCACTAAACAGGGTACACGTTTCCACTGGTCTGCTGAGGCTCAAAAGGCTTTCGAGACTCTCAAGGGCCTTTTTACCTCTGCTTCCGTGCTAAAACATCCAGATTCCTCTCTGCCATTTGTACTAGAGGTGGACGCATCCGAAACTGCGGTAGGGGCAGTGTTGTCCCAAAGACAGGGAACTAAGGCCCTGTTATACCCTGTGGCCTTCTTCTCTCATAAATTGTCCACGGCAGAGAGAAATTATGATGTAGGTGACAGAGAATTATTGGCTATCAAATCCGCGTTGGAGGAGTGGCGCTATCTGCTAGAGGGTGCCGCTCATCCAGTCTTAATTTTTACAGATCATAAGAACCTGGAGTATTTGAGGTCTGCAAAAAGGTTGAAGCCACGCCAAGCCAGGTGGGCCCTCTTTTTCTCCAGGTTCTCTTTTCATGTCACTTATCGCCCTGGTTCCAAGAATACCAAGCCTGATGCCCTATCCAGGATGTTTCAAAAGCCCCAAGAGGTTTCCCCTCCGGACACCATTCTGTCCCCGGGGAATTTTCTTTTGCTTCAGGGAGATCTGCTTTCCCGGATTAAGCAGGCTTCCGCAGAATTGGGGTCTTCCATTAGGCCAGAACTCCAAGTTAAGGATGGGTTATTATGGCACGAGAATAGGATTTTTATACCTGAAGAACTACGAGTTTCAGTACTAGAACTCTGTCATGACCATGCTTTTGCTGGGCATTTTGGAGTGGCAAAAACTACTGATCTGGTACAGCGTACCTTCTGGTGGCCTCAGTTACGTGATGATTGTAGGAGATTTGTTGAATCCTGTACCACCTGTATCAGAAACAAGGGGCACAGGACCAAGGCATGGGGTTTGCTAAAGCCATTACCTGTCCCAGATAGGCCTTGGAAGATGCTTTCTATAGATTTTATTGTGGAATTACCTCCGGCTGGGGGTTTCACCTCAATTTTTGTCATAGTAGACCGGTTGTCGAAGATGGCCCACTTTGTCCCAATGAAGGGCACCCCCTCAGCTACAGAAACGGCACAGGCATTCATTAGAGAAGTCATCAGGCTCCATGGGGTACCAGTTAATATCGTTTCAGATCGGGGGGTACAGTTTACCTCCTGATTCTGGAGGTCTCTATGCAAAACATTGAAGATTGAACTCTCATTTTCATCTGCTTACCACCCCCAGACTAATGGGCAAACAGAGAGAACAAACCAGACTCTTGAACAATATTTACGCTGTTTTTCTTCATTTGCCCAGGATGATTGGATTTCTGTTCTTCCATTGGCTGAGTTTGCCTACAACAACTCTATTCATTCCGCTATCAAACAAACCCCATTTTTTGCAAATTATGGTTACCACCCTTCTTTTCTGCCTAATTCTCTTCCAGAGTGCACAGTACCCGCAGTTCAGGAGAGGTTGGACTTCTTCACTTCCAACAATCAAGTTTTGCAGGAGACCATGACCAGGACCCAGGAGTATAATAAAGCAACTTTTGATAAGAAGAGACGAGGTGAGCTGTTACTTACACCCGGGGACCAGGTATGGTTATCTACAGTAAATCTCAGCATGGCTTGCCCATCAAAGAAATTGGGTCCCAAGTTTCTTGGCCCATTTCCTGTTAAGCGAAGGATTAATGAGGTGGCATTACGAACTTGAACTTCCGGATTCATTAAAAGTGCATCCAGTATTTCATGTGTCTCTACTCAAACCCTCTGTTTCCAACCCATTTCCAGGCCGAAGTACGGATCCTCCTGATCCAATTTTGGTGGATGGGGAGGAAGAATTCTAGGTGGAGGCTATCATGGACCATAGGAGAAGAGGCAACCAAAATCAATTTTTGATAAAATGGAAGGGGTTCGGCCCAGAAGAAAATTCTTGGGAACCCGAGGATAATATTCATGCTGAAAATCTTTTACAATCTTTTAAAAGAGCCCATCCGGAGAAATTCCTTCAAAGGGGCATCCGGAGGCTGCCCCTTGGGGGGGGCAATGTCATGAAGATCCTGCCAATAATCAGCGATCTAGACGCAGGGGGACACGGCCGTGGGTTCCACTGCGCATGCGCACGCGTTCACGGGTGCTGTCACGCACGGGCACGCGCGCGCGCACTCCCACTAGTGCCAGGCGGGCTATTTAAACTGGCCTGTCACACTCCATCCCCGCTGTCTGCTCTACAGCGTTCCGTGTGCCTTAACCTGATCTGACCTGTGTACCCTCCTATCTGACCCGGCTTCCTGTTAGACCATCCTGCTATCCGCCTGCACCAGACCCTCTTGGCTTGCCTGACCATCCCTCTGTGTTGTCCCTGGTACCTCTGCTGATCGACCGATACCGACCTCTGGCTTGTTTGACCACCCCTCAGTCTGATACCTGTATCCAGCATTCCAGTCTACTACCTGCTGCCTTGTTCCTGGTTCCAGTCCAGCGTTCCAGTCTACTACCTGCTGCCTTGTTCCTGGTTCCAGTCCAGCGTTCCAGTCTACTACCTGCTGCCTTGTTCCTGGTTCCAGTCCAGCGTTCCAGTCTACTACCTGCTGCCTTGTCCCTGGTTCCAGTCCAGCGTTCCAGTCTACTACCTGCTGCCTTGTTCCTGGTTCCAGTCCAGCGTTCCAGGCTATTACCTACTGCCTTGTTCCTGGTTCCAGTCCAGCGTTCCAGGCTACTACCTGCTGCCTTGTTCCAGGTTCCAGTCCAGTGTTCCAGGCTACTACCTGCTGTTTGTTCCGGGTTCCAGTCCAGTGCTCCAGGCTACTACCTGCTGCTTGTTCCAGGTTCCAGTCCAGCGTTCCAGGCTACTACCTGCTGTTGTTCCAGGTTCCAGTCCAGCGTTCCAGGCTACTACCTGCT
Organism: Aquarana catesbeiana; assembly: GCF_042186555.1. NCBI lineage: Eukaryota > Metazoa > Chordata > Amphibia > Anura > Ranidae > Aquarana > Aquarana catesbeiana. The sequence goes on along the minus strand of NC_133325.1, from coordinate 595,841,569 downwards.
GCTTGTTCCTGGTTCCAGTCCTGCTTACTTACCTGCTTACTTACCTGCTTACTTACCTGCTTCCTTATCTGCTGTGGCTCCGGGTCCTCTCTGCGATCCAGCGTCCTCTTCAGCTTCTGGACCCAGAGGGTGTCACCACTCCTGAACTTCCGGTGACTGTCGATCCTGCCAGGCACCCATACCACTCCTCACTCCTGGCCCTCTGTCTCCATTCCAGAGGAACAGGAGTGGGAGCTGTAAGGGAGGTCCTTCTCTGCACTTCAGGCTCACAACCTACCAGGTACATGACACCCACACTAGTGCTCCAGTGTCCAGATGTGTAAACAGCTGCTGAGTGTCCTCTCCTTACACAGAATCTAGTTTGCATTACATTCTAGTTACAAACCCATCTAGACACCAAAATTATTTGAAGTGAAGTAGGCTATCAAAAATGTATTCAAAGGCATATGGCCAAAACAATGGTGTTTTCTAGGCTGAATGAACAATGTTTCTGACGAATGAACAATGTGTCCATGAATATGAAAGTTGCCATTTTAAACTGTACAACAGTATAAAGCAAAGCACATGGAGCAGCACGAACGTAATAAAAATAACGAATAGGAACACAGGACAACTACTTACTTTTTTGCAGCACTCTCCTGATCCTTCTGTACTGCTCATGCTCTCTTAATTTGAGGTCCGACCACCACTTCCTGAGTGTATCTTTCAATCGTCGTACCCCAAAATTCCGGTGCAGACTCTTGACTACCATGATCTTGGCCTTTCTGACATTGGGGTTGGGGTAAGGTCTATACTTCCCGTCATAGTCGGCCCTCTTGAGGATGTCGACCATCTCCAACATCTCCCCAAAGGACATATTTGGTGCCTTAAATCGTCTCCTCTGGCATCGGGACGTTTCTGGCTCCGGGCTTTCTTCCTCCTCCTCCTCGTTGTTGTAATTAGCACGCACCTGCTCTGTCTCCGCCATGTGCTCTTCCCCCACTGCACAATACGAGAAGGGGCGGGGAATAGACTAGAAAGAACGTCAGGGGCGGGCAGAGTTTCACGCATGCGCAGTGTATATAAAGCGTAACACGCATGTGTAGTACGTATGATCTGTGAGCGGAGGAAGGAGTTTTAGAAGCGCTGATCGTGATAACTAAGGTAACATTTAAACTTCTGTTTAAATGTTACATTTGTTATTTATTTATTTATATTCTGTTATATTTGGTAACATTTAATTTGCAACAGTCATGAGATGAAAATTATGTGTGATTGATGAAGAAAAAACTAAAACGATGTCCCTTTTTCATACACAGGAAGACCTCAGCCAAGAGGAGGCTGTGGAATGTGGCACACAGGAGGAGGCAGAGTTTAGTGGCAGCCAGGAGGAGGCAGGGCCCAGTAGGAGCCTGACAGAATCGCAGGTCCCTCCCTCCGCCTAACAAACAAAAGACCCAGGAAGGGGAGTAACATGCACTCAGGCTGATTCAGGAGGCTTCTGCGTCCCTCAGAGCCTTCCCCACTCCTGAAGAGGCCTTTGTCTGCATGGCTGCCACAAAACTGCAGGGCATGCAGGAGGGCCAACGCCTCATGTGTGAGGAACTCATTTATAAAACATTAACTAAGGGGGTGAGGGGCCAAATCACACCCAATACCCACCTGTGTGAGTTGGACCATCCTCCTCCTCCAGGTCCTACTCCTCCTCCTGCCACACCTCTACTATGAGAGCCACAGCGTGGAAGGAAGCGTGGAAGGAAGACCAGAGAGTGATGACCTGGGTTCAGTCTGTTCTGACAAAAGATGCAGGCTCTTGTATGACCACAGCCTGGGGACATACATGTCATCTGCTGCTGTTCATGATCTCTTGGACTTCTGGACCAGATTGCATTCCCTTAGATATGGACTCCTCAGGCCACCAATTTTGCAGGACAATAGTTGATGTATGCCCTGGGGGCCAAAGGCTTCGCCGATTTCTGCAGTTTCTCCAGCGTTGCCTCCCTCTTTGTTTGGTTCTGAGCCCTTAATAAAGGATTTTTTGTTGCAATTATAGTTGCCTATGTGTGTTTTCCTTCAAAAAGGACAGTTTGTTTGTGATGAGGCAGGTACATTTCAATAAATACAATGTGAAATTAACAAGGGACACCAACATCAAGCAACCTCCTTGAGATTAAATAATACAAGATAATAATTGTGTTGTGGTAACTTGACACACAAAACACACCCAAAACTATTCTGGAGTTAAAAAAAAAATTAAATTAAATATCAGGCTTGAAAAAACCAAATACTACCATACTAACCAAAAAAAGAATAAAAATTTTTGAGTCAGATGTGACAAATACAAATATTTTATTGATGAAATGACGATAAATAATAAAGAAAGAAGTTTGTGAGAACTCTGTATGAATATGAGCAGCAAAACTACTTAATTATTCTAGCATTATAAAGAAGAACAGTGCTACATCCATTCCGAACGCTAATTTTACCAGACCAAGCAGTTCCGTCTCGGAATTTCTTCTGAGCATGTGTGGCACTTTGTGCGTCGGAATTGTCCAAACACGGTCGGAATTGATGCGATCGGATTTTGTTGTGGGAAAATTTTATAGCCTGCTCTCAAACTTTGTGTGTTGGAAATTCCGATGGAAAAAGTCCGATGGAGCCCACACACGGTCGGAATTTCCGACAACAAGCTCCGATCACACATTTTCCGTCGGAAAATCCAACTGTGTGTACAGGGCATAACTGTTGTAACTGTAACGGTTCCAGGTTCAGGTCTCTCAAAATGCGATGGCATCTTGGGAGACGATCTCTTCCTGGAATTTAAGGAAGGATCCAGTCCGTCCTGGAGCTCTGTATAGCACATGAGCATTCAGCAAAGCCAATTGAAATAAGTATACAGACATTTTCTTGTACTAGCATTTGACCTTACGGGCAACTAAGTACAGCGCCAACAACTGGTCGTTGAGGTCCACTCCTCCCATATTAAGGTTATATTCGTGGACACAGAGGGGTTTCTCTACAACACCAGTCGCTGTAGGAATTTGGACCATCGTGTCTGCATGAAGGGAGGTAAGAACGAAAACATTCTTATTATCCCTCCACTTCACACTGAGCAAATTATTACACTTGAAGCAGGCTCTCGTCCCCAGGCTAAGACGGGAATCTACAAGCCGCTGGGGAAAGCCCTGGCGATTAGGTCGCACGGTGCCACATGCTCCAATCTAATGATCAAACAAGTGACTAAAAAGTGGCACGCTTGTGTAATAATTGTCCACGTACAAGTGGTACCCCTTTCCGAATAAGGGTGACACCAAGTCCCACACTATCTTGCCAGCGCTCCCTATGTTATCTGGGCAGTTCGGCGGCTCTACGTGGCTATTTTTCCCTCGTAAACCATAAAACTACATGTATAGCCTGTGGCCCTGTTACAGAGCTTATACATCTTGACCCCGTATCTGGCACGCTTGCTGGGAAGATACTGTTTGAAAGACAAGCGGCCAGAAAACTTAATCAGGAACTCATCAAGGCTTGAAATGAGAAAATCTGGATGCCGCACACCGGATGAAGTAGAAAACTTGTCTTTATTAGAAAGATGGGATCATCAAAAATACAAGACCATCATGCAGAAAGTACAGGATTACTGACGCGTTTCGCACTCGGAGCTGAGTGCTTACTTATATGAGTAAGCACTCAGCTCCGAGTGTGAAACGCGTCAGGTAATCCTGTACTTTGTGCATGATGGTCTTGTATTTTTGATGATCCCATCTTTCTAATAAAGACAAGTTTTATACTTCATCCGGTGTGCGGCATCCAGATTTTTTCATTTCAAGCCTTGTTCCACTTAGCATTCAGCCAGCACCTGGGACTCTTCAACTCTGGAAATCTCACATCAATCTCACACCTGGGTTTGTGTCCACCTGAGCGGTGAAACACCCTCTTTGCCTTGCCTGCATCTCAGGAACTCATCAACGCAGACAACTTGATGGGGAGTAAACAAATCTGCAAAACGTTGGTTGAAGTGGTTTACGAGGGGCCGAATTTTGTAGAGCCGATCATATCAAGGGTCTCCACAAGGACGACAGAGTTAATTGTTGTTGAAATGCATGAACCGCAAGATCTGCTCGTATCGTGCCCTGATCATGGAGGCAGAAAACACGGGCATATGGTGAATTGGGTCAGTGGACCAATATGACCGCAGCTCACTCTTTTTAGTTATGCCCAAGAGGAGGGATAGGCCCAGAAAGATCTTAAATTCGGAAACCGTAATTGGTTTCCAATCTCTGGCAAGAGAGGACTGGGGAACAGCGGCGATGTATTGACCAGCATACAAATTGCTTTGGGCCACGATAGATCTATAGAGATCTTCGGTGAAAAACAGCAGATAAAAATCAAGTTATGTCAAATCAACTGTTTCCACCTGAATGCTGGGTTGGCCAGTGAATGGGGGAAGTACGGGTGCTGCAGAAGTGGTGGGTTCCCAATTAGGATTGGCAAATGCAGCAGGAAGGGCAATATGAGCTCGACAGGCCTGTGTTTGTCTTCTTCTTGGTGGCAGTGGGACACTACTTGTGCTTGCCACCTCACCAGCTTGAACTGTACTTATGGGACTCACCACATCACCACGTGTTACTGCAGTGCTGGTTTGAGTATGACCAGAGTGTGCTAGGCCGCTCTGGTGCTTGCCAGTTCACCAGAAGGAATAGCGTACTAGTACCTCTCTGCTCAATACGAGAGTCCTGTGGTTCTTGCACCTCAACAGCAGAAGAAGATTGGGGTCTGGTACGCCTGACCTTGGCAGGGACCACAACACCATCATCAGAGCTATCTGTCATGGAGCCGCTGTTGTCTACAGGATCGTATTCTGAGCCTGAATCTGGCAGACGAGTGATTTCCTCTTCACTATCTGTCATGCTCAGAAACGTGTAGGCCTCTTCACTACTGTACCTTCGATTTGCCATTTTGGGCTCTAAATTTACTGGTACAGTAGTGAGACTCACAGGTAAAAAAGCTCCTACACTGTCAGCAAATGTAACAAACGCTACCAAAAAAACTGTTAGCGATCGTAGGGATCAGGCCTGACTCTGCGAATGCTGCAGTTATGTGTGTTTAGTGTTTTGTAAGTGACAGTAATCAATCGATACTGCACTTGGGTGGGCTGGGCGGAGGGGCAAAACGCAGGTGCTAGCAGGTATCTGGGCTGATCCCGCTAACACTGCATTTTTGGGAACCCTAAACTGCTGGGGATGCTAGTATAGATCTGATCAGATCAGATATTGATCCGTTCAGATACTATACCACTAAGGGAGGTATATGCTGCGTGCGTGGGTGTTAGCAGTACTGGCACTAACCTGACACTGCCTAGGGCGACGCAGACCCTATCTGACCCTAAAACCTAACTGATATCACCCGCAGGGTGATCAGGGGGTTAAACCTTTATTAGGTAATAAACGGCAGGTGCCCTGACACTGTAAAAAACAAACGAACTAACCAGCGTCACCGTAACAGTTATACGGTGGTCACTGGTGAAAGGGTTTACTAGGGGGCAATCAGGGGGTTAAAACCTTTATTAGGTAGTATATGGGGGTACCTGATGCTATAAAAAGCTGACGGTGAACCTAAATACTTACCTGGCTACCTAGCATTACCTGTGACACTAATACGGCGATCAGAAAAAAGATCACTTAGTGACACTGGCAACAGGGGTTAACTGGGGGGTGATCAAGGGGTTAAACCTTTATTAGGGGGGGTAGGGGGGTATCCTAGACCTAAAGGGGCCTACCACTAACTGCCCTACCACTTATAAGAGTCACAAATGACACCAATGCAGTAATCAGTAAAAAAATAAAAACTGCTATTGATGTCACTGTGACAGGGGGTGCAGGGGGGGTGATCGGGGGTGATCGGGGTGATTGGGGGGTGATTTGTGTGCCTGTGTGTTCTACTGTATATGTAGTGTTGGTGCAAACATACGTGATGTGTTCTCGGAAGCCGGCACGAAAAGGCTTCAGGAGGAGCAATGACATCACTTCCTCTGCTTCTGTTTACATTACAGAAGCAGGGGAAGCATTCCATTCGCCAGGAGTCAGTGAATCAACATAAATCAGTGGCCTCCCCCTCAGCACAGATCGCTCCTGAAGCGATGCCAAATGCCTTGGGCACCAGGGGGGCTCGATGCACCCACCACCCACGGGAGGTGAGTAACGTACCCATACGTTACTCTGCCTGCCCGTACCATTCTGCCGCAGTATATCTGTGTGAAACAGTCGGCAAGTAGTTAATATTACTTTAAGACTGCATTCATAACTAAGCGTCACATTTTTTAACGTATTTTCAAGCGTTTTTGAGCATTTTTTGGAGCAGAATTGCAAATTTTTGCAGATTTTGTGTTTTTTCAGGTGCATTTTCTCATGTAATTTTCAACGAAAAGGTGTGGAGTGCTGCTAAAAAGAAGAGGCAGAGAGCTGCTGTTTGAGCAGAAAACTTGTAACACAACGCTTGAAAAAAGCTCATGTCGTGCTTTTTATTTCCATTGAAGTCTATATGGACAAAAAAACTAAATTCTGCTTGAAAAGTAGCTCATGTACTTTTTTGATAGACAGGCTTTTACTACAAGCGGCAGGATGTTTAGATGTGAACAAGGGCTATTGAAAACAATAGATTTTTGCTTGTTGAGCTTGTTAAGCATTTTTGAACTTTGAGCATGTTGGGTGTTCAGGGGATTAAGAATGAAGCTATTAACATAGGGGTTAAGTTGAGGTTTAAGGGATCAGGCAAAGTGTAGGTATTAGAAAGTGCTTTGGGATGCTAAAAGGGACACATAGCTGCAGGACAATATGTGTTCTTGATCCCCAGAGTTCCTTACCAAAAAGTAAAAAAGCCAAACTTAGTGCCAAGTCATACTAGAGCATTTCTCATGCTTGTGAGAAATGTTTTGCCATAAATTTCAAAGATCAACAAACTTTGAAATTTACCATACCGTACCATTTGTCATAAATTTTCATATCAACAAACTGACTTAATTTAAACTGTTTTTGGCGCCAAATCAGAGTTTCACAATCACAGCCAACACCACCAGAGCTATCACATAGAGAGCGACAGGACACGATCCTCCATGGGTAGAGCCACATATCCTCACCATAAAACCCCCACATACACCACCAAAAACCACATAGCTGTCAGACTAGGAGCATATAACCGGTAACAGTTTAGGTGTATGCAAAGAGTTCAAAGAACAAGAGCACATACCATGAGCAGGTCTGAGTAGAGCAGGTCAGCTGGGACTTGTAGTTCACCGCTGTAGATGAAGGTAGATGTTTGCTGGACCTTGTAGTTCACCGCTACAGATGAGGATAGATGTTGTCTGGAGCTTGTAGTTCACCGCTGCAGGTGAGGATAGATGTTGTCTGGTGCTTGTATTTCACCGCTGCAGATGAAGGTACTACAGTAGATTTAGGCAAAGCGTGGTCTAGGCAAGCTGGGTCATACACAGGAAGATCAGAGTCCAAACTGTACCGAATCAGAAGCAAGCAAACAGTGTCAAATGAGCCGGGTCATACACGAAATACACAGAGCAGATAACAGATGGATCAAACACAAGGTAAACTCTAACACGAGCACTGATTGAATGCTGATACAAGTAATTTAAAGGTGAGCTGGCCAATCACTGTTGTTTCCCAGGCAAAGGCTGTGTCAGGTGAGTTGTGCTGGGTCCTAAAGGGATCCTAGTACTGACAGTACCCCCCTTTTTCGAGGGGTTGCTCCTACACCCCCAGGCTTACTAGGATAACGAAGATGGAACTTCTTCTTAAGTCGGTCAGCATGAAGATCAAGAGCTGGGACCCAAGATCGATCCTCTGGGCCGAAACCTTTCCAATGAATGAGATATTGTAAGGAATTGCGCACTCTCCTGGAATCAAGAATAAATGCTACTTCATATTTCTGACTGTCCAACACATCCACAGGTTCTGGTTCATTTACTTGGAGGCTGGAATGAACAGGTTTCAACAATGAAACATGAAAGACATTTGGAATGCGCATAGATGGGGGAAGTTTTAATCTATAGGATACAGGATTAACAATCTCCGAAATTTCATAGGGCCCGATGAATTTTGGGCCAAGTTTTTTAGATGGAACATGCAGGGACAGATTCCTAGATGATAGCCACACTTTGTCACCAACTTTATATCCTGGTGCCTTTGAGCGCCTCTTGTCAGCCACTTTCTTAAAAGCCCGCACAGAGCGAGAAATAGCACGATTAACAATGGACCAGATTTTGGAGAGATTTTCAATTTTGGTGTTGGCATCTGGCACATCAGAGGGTGGAAGATCAAAGGAGCACACTCGAGGATGCAACCCGTAAACACAGAAGAAAGGAGAGGTCCCCGTAGATGTGCTTGCACAATTATTAAAGGCAAACTCTGCCCATGGCAGGACGTTGACCCACTCCACCTCATCATTGGCCACCAGACAACGTACCATCTTCTCTAGAGTCTGATTAGTCCTTTCTGTTTGGCCGTTTGTCTCAGGATGATATGCTGAAGAATATGTTAACTTAATCCCCAGCTGAGAGCAAAGGGCCTTCCAAAACTGGGCTATAAACTGAGAGCCACGATCTGAGACAATGTTAATTGGTGCCCCATGGAGCCTGAAAACATGTTTAATGAATAAAGATGCCAGTTCTTTAGCAGATGGAAGTTTCGGAAGCGGATCAAAGTGGGCCATTTTACTGAACCTGTCTACCACCACCCAGATCGTGGAACATCCCTGGGACAGAGGCAAGTCAGTGATAAAGTCCATAGATAAATGGGTCCAGGGACAGGTAGGTATGGGTAGAGGACGTAGGAGACTGGGCGGCTTAGAGGTACTGCTCTTGCTTCTGGCACAAACTTCACAGGCCTGGACGAAGGCTAACACATCCTGCCTAATCGATGGCCACCAGAGGTTGCAAGAGATAATCTCAAAAGTTTGTCTAAACCCCGGATGTGCTGCAGGTTTTGATGCATGTACCTGCTGCAATACCTGCAAACGAAGAGCCAGGGGCACAAAAAGCATACCAGAGGGAGTGGAGGGAGGGGCTTCAGCCTGTGCAGGTAACAAGGCCTCAGAGATGTCAGTCTGAGTGAAAGCCAAAATCCTATCCCCAGAGATAATGGGTTGTGGAGGAAGCGGAGGAGGAGATTCTGATAAAAAGCTGCGAGACAAGGCGTCAGCCTTAATGTTTTTTGGCCCTGGTAAATAGGGATGAGCTTCGAGTTCGAGTCGAACTCATGTTCGACTCGAACATTGGCTGTTCGCAAGTTCACCGAACAGCGAACAATTTGGGGTGTTCGCGGCAAATTCGAATGCCGCGGAACACCCTTTAAAAGTCTATGGGAGAAATCAAAAGTGCTAATTTTAAAGGCTAATATGCAAGTTATTGTCATAAAAAGTGTTTGGGGACCTGGGTCCTGCCCCAGGGGACATGGATCAATGCAAAAAAAAGTTTTAAAAACGGCCGTTTTTTCAGGAGCAGTGATTTTAATAATGCTTAAAGTCAATCAATAAAAGTGTAATATCCCTTTAAATTTCGTACCTGGGGGGTGTCTATAGTGTGCCTGTAAAGGGGCGCATGTTTCCTGTGTTTAGAACAGTCTGACAGCAAAATGACATTTTGAAGGAAAAAACTCATTTAAAACTACCCGCGGCTATTGCATTGCCGACAATACACATAGAAGTTCATTGATAAAAACGGCATGGGAATTCCCCAAAGGGGAACCCCGAACCAAAATTAAAAAAAAAAAAATGACGTGGGAGTCCCCCTAAATTCCATACCAGGCCCTTCAGGTCTGGTATGGATATTAAGGGGAACCCCGGCCAAAATTAAAAAAAAAAAATGACGTGGGGTTCCCCCTAAATTCCATACCAGACCCTTCAGGTCTGTTATGGATTTTAAGGGGAACCCCGCGCCAAAAAAAAAAAAAAACGGCATGGGGTCCCCCCAAAAATCCATACCAGACCCTTATCCGAGCACGCAACCTGGCAGGCCACAGGAAAAGAGGGGGGGACGAGAGTGCGGCCCCCCCTCCCTCCTGAACCGTACCAGGCCACATGCCCTCAACATTGGGAGGGTGCTTTGGGGTAGCCCCCCAAAACACCTTGTCCCCATGTTGATGAGGACAAGGGCCTCATCCCCACAACCCTGGCCGGTGGTTGTGGGGGTCTGCGGGCGGGGGGCTTATCGGAATCTGGAAGCCCCCTTTAACAAGGTGACCCCCAGATCCCGGCCCCCCCCTGTGTGAAATGGTAAGGGGGTACATAAGTACCCCTACCATTTCACGAAAAAAGTGTCAAAAATGTTAAAAATTACAAGAGACAGTTTTTGACAATTCCTTTATTTAAATGCTTCTTCTTTCTTCTATCTTCCTTCATCTTCTGGTTCTTCTGGTTCTTCTGGCTCTTCTGGTTCTTCTTCCGGCGTTCTCGTCCAGCATCTCCTCCGCGGCGTCTTCTATCTTCTTCTCCTTGGGCCGCTCCGCAGGCTGGGGGGAGGCTCCCGCTCTTCTCTTCTTCTTTTCTTCTCTTCTTCTCTTCTTCATTTTCTTCTCCGGGCCGCTCCGCAATCCATGCTGGCATGGAGGGAGGCTCCCGCTGTGTGACGCGCTCCTCGTCTGACAGTTCTTAAATAACGGGGGGGGCGGGGCCACCCGGTGACCCCGCCCCCCTCTGACGCACGGTGACTTGACGGGACTTCCCTGTGACGTCACGGGGAATGCCACAGGGAAGTCCCGTCAAGTCACCGTGCGTCAGAGGGGGGCGGGGTCACCGGGTGGCCCCGCCCCCCGTTATTTAAGAACTGTCAGACGAGGAGCGCCGTCACACAGCGGGAGCCTCCCTCCATGCCAGCATGGATTGCGGAGCGGCCCGGAGAAGAAAATGAAGAAGAGAAGAAGAGAAGAAAAGAAGAAGAGAAGAGCGGGAGCCTCCCCCCCATGCCATGGGTGCGGAGCGGCCCGAGGAGAAGAAGACAGAAGACGCCGCGGAGGAGATGCTGGACGAGAACGCCGGAGGAAGAACCAGAAGAGCCAGAAGAACCAGAAGATGAAGGAAGATAGAAGAAAGAAGAAGCATTTAAATAAAGGAATTGTCAAAAACTGTCTCTTGTCATTTTTAACATTTTTGACACTTTTTGCGTGAAATGGTAGGGGTACTTATGTACCCCCTTACCATTTCACACAGGGGGGGGGCCGGGATCTGGGGGTCACCTTGTTAAAGGGGGCTTCCAGATTCCGATAAGCCCCCCGCCCGCAGACCCCCACAACCAACGGCCAGGGTTGTGGGGATGAGGCCCTTGTCCTCATCAACATGGGGACAAGGTGTTTTGGGGGGCTACCCCAAAGCACCCTCCCAATGTTGAGGGCATGTGGCCTGGTATGGTTCAGGAGGGAGGGGGGCCACACTCTCGTCCCCCCCTCTTTTCCTGCGGCCTGCCAGGTTGCGTGCTCGGATAAGGGTCTGGTATGGATTTTTGGGGGGACCCCACGCCGTTTTTTTTTGTTTTTTTTGGCGCGGGGTTCCCCTTAAAATCCATACCAGACCTGAAGGTTCTGGTATGGAATTTAGGGGGAACCCCACGTCATTTTTTTTTTAAAATTTTGGCCGGGGTTCCCCTTAATATCCATACCAGACCTGAAGGGCCTGGTATGGAATTTAGGAGGACTCACACGTCATTTTTTTTTTTTAATTTTGGTTCGGGGTTCCCCTTTGGGGAATTCCCATGCCGTTTTTATCAATGAACTTCTATGTGTATTGTCGGCAATGCAATAGCCGCGGGTAGTTTTAAATGAGTTTTTTCCTTCAAAATGTCATTTTGCTGTCAGACTGTTCTAAACACAGGAAACATGCGCCCCTTTACAGGCATACTATAGACACCCCCCAGGTACGAAATTTAAAGGGATATTACACTTTTATTGTTTGACTTTAAGCATTATTAAAATCACTGCTCCTGAAAAAACGGCCGTTTTTAAAACTTTTTTTTGCATTGATCCATGTCCCCTGGGGCAGGACCCAGGTCCCCAAACACTTTTTATGACAATAACTTGCATATAAGCCTTTAAAATTAGCACTTTTGATTATTCATGTTCGTGTCCCATAGACTTTAACGGTGTTCGCATGTTCGAACGAACTTTTTTCCTGTTCGCATGTTCTGGTGCGAACCGAACAGGGGGGTGTTCGGCTCATCCCTACTGGTAAATATGAAATTGTGAAGTCAAATCTGGAGAAGAACAATGACCACCTGGCTTGACGTGAGTTCAGTCTTTTAGCAGAACGGATGTATTCAAGGTTTTTGTGGTCAGTCAGAACTATGAATGGATAGAGAGCTCCCTCCAGGCAATGTCTCCATTCCTCCAAAGCGAGCTTTATGGCTAGAAGTTCTCTGTTGCCTATATCATAATTGCGCTCTGCTGGGGAATATTTATGAGACAAGAAGGCACAGGGGTGGATGGCAGCATTTACAGGATCCCTTTGTGACAAAAGCGCCCCCACCCCTACTTCAGATGCATCTACCTCCACAATAAAAGGTAGCTCAGGAACAGGATGGTGTAGGATTGGTGCAGAGGTAAAGGCTTTCTTTAACTGAGTGAAGGCTGCCTGGGCTTCAGTAGTCCATTTAAAGTTAGTCGGAGTCTTCCTGGTGAGAGAGGTGATGGGATGTGCAATGGTGGCAAAGTTCTTAATGAATTTTCGATAGAAATTTGCAAAGCCCAGGAAGCGCTGAACTGCCTTCAGGTCTGAAGGGGGTGCCCAGTCTAAAATGGCTTGAAACTTGGCTGGATCCATTGTGAGGCCTGTGTCAGAAATTAGGTAGCCTTGGAAAGGTACTTGTTTAACATGAAATGAACATTTTTCAGGCTTTACAAAAAAGGGAGTGAGTCTTTAATCGGGCCAATACCGAGCAGACATGCTTCTGATGTGTTTCAAGATTGGGAGAATATATCAAAATATTGTCTAAATATACAAGCATGAAGCGACCCAACATGTCACGGAAAATGTCATTCATAAAGTTCTGAAAGACAGCTGGTGCATTTCTGAGACCGAAAGGCATGACAAGACATTCGTAATGACCAACCTTGGTGTTAAAGGCTGTCTTCCACTCGTCGCCTGCACGGATGCGCACCAGATTATAGGCACCCCTTAAGTCCAGTTTGGAGAAGATTTTGGCTCCCTGGATTTGAGAGAACAATTCTGTGATGAGAGGAAGAGGATACCGATTGGGAACAGTTATTTTATTTAGACCTCTGTAATCAACACAAAGTCTCAGTCCCCCATCCTTCTTTGGGACAAAGAAGCATCCTTCTCCTGCGGGAGAAGTGGAGGGACGGATGAAACCCTTAGCTAGGTTTTCCTGGATGTATTCTTGCAAGGCAAGATTCTCTGGCTCAGGCAGCGGAAAGACTCTCCCTCGAGGAGGTGTAGTGCCGGGCAAGAGGTCAATGGGACAATCATAACTGCGATGAGGAGGTAAAGTGTCAGCAATCCCTTTAGAAAACACATCCCAAAAGTCCTTATAACAAAGTGGAATCTGTTCCATTCAAACTTGACAGGTAGCCAGTCGAACAGGGTGCTGGATGCAGTTCTTTTTACACTGGTTGGACCAAGCAAGAATATTTCCTGTTCGCCAGTCAATTACAGGATTGTGCTTCTGAAGCCAAGGAAGGCCTAGGATTAAAGGAGTGGATGGAGAGTCAATGACAAGACATGAAATCTTCTCCCAATGCAAAGCCCCCAATTGTAACTGGAAAGGGTTGGTGGATTGGAGCACTAGATCTTGTGAGAGAGGCCGATTATCCACGGAAATCAGGCGGACTGGGTAATCTAGAGCATGAGTTTCCAGGGACAAAGAGTCTTATCAATAAAATTCTCAGCAGCTCCAGAATCTACCAAGACCAGCAGTTCATGAGCCCCTGTCCCAAAGTGAATGACAGCGGGTAAAAGAATACAATTGTCCCCCTGGGGACATGAGAGCAGACCTAAGGTAACCTCCCTGCAATTACCTAGGTCCTGGAGTTTCCCGGACGTGTAGGGCACGAACGGAGTATATGACCCTTGAGGCCACAATACAAACAGAGTTCCATGTTACGCCAGCGCGTGTGTTCCTGGGCAGATAACCGGGTGGAGCCTAACTGCATAGGTTCTTACTCAGATTTGGCACTGGAAGTGGAATAGTCAGGTGGCAAGGGAGGTATATAGTTTGCCACAGCTGTAGTTTGTTTTCGTCTCCTCTCTCGCTGGTGGCGGTCAATTCTAATGGCTAGACTCATAGCCTCCTCCAGTGAGGCTGGGTAGGAGAAGTTGACCCGAGCATCCTTAATTGCATCTGAAAGGCCCATTCTAAACTGGCTGCAGAGAGCTGCATCATTCCAGCCAGATTCCGGGGCCCACCTGCAAAACTCTGAGCAATACATTTCAGCTGTGGTAGTTCCTTGCTTTAAGTTACGCAGGGTTGATTCTGCAGTAGCAGCATAATCTGGATCACCATATAGCAACCCTAGGGCTTCAAAGAAGGCATTTACTGTTAGCAAGGCTGGATGGTTTCGCTCAAGGTTAAAGGCCCAAGCCTGGGAGTCACCCTGTAGTAGAGAATATAATAGAGTTGAAATATAATTTGCAGCTGTTTTTAAAGTTGCGAAACCCTTTACGGTCACCAGAAAACCGGTCAGGCAAAGGAATTTTTGGTTCAGATGAAGTTTTTGTAGCAGTGGTAGTAGAAGGAGATTGCACCTTGGTGAGCTCTGTGGCCATTTCCTGAACTTGATGGGATAAGCGGCAAAGTTCCTGTGCAAACAACTGAGCCTGCTCAGGATCCATGATAGGTTTCCCTTATTATGTATGGCTTGTGTTAATGTCAGACTAGGAGCATATAACAGGTAACAGTTCAGGTGTTCTGATAATGCAGAGTTCAAAGAACAAGAGCACATACCATGAGCAGGTCTGAGTAGAGCAGGTCAGCTGGGACTTGTAGTTCACCACTGTAGATGAAGGTAGATGTTTGCTGGACCTTGTAGTTCACCACTGCTGATGAGGATAGATGTTGTCTGGTGCTTGTAGTTCACCGCTGCAGATGAAGGTACTACAGTAGATTCAGGCAAACCGTAGTCTAGGCAAGCTGGGTCACACACAGGAGGATCAGAGTCCAAACGGTACTGAATCAGAAGCAAGCAAACAGGGTCAAACGACCCGGGTCATACACGAAATACACAGAGCAGATATCAGCTGGATCAAACACAAGGTAAACTGGCCAATCACTGTTGTTTCCCAGGCAAAGGCTGTGTCAGGTGAGTTGTGCTGGGTCCTAAAGGGATCCTAGTACTGACAATAGCCAACATAAAACCATATTCAAAGTCAATAGTGTCCATACAAAAACGGAGCAAAAGCAAAGGATCAGCTGAGCAAGAAATTGTATAGATATAGTTAGGTGATTAAGTGGGATTGCCTTTTTGGAATTTATCTTACGTAAGCATACACTGTTCTAGCAGATATATGGTCTGAGCACCAACCCAATTCCCCAATGTAGCTCACCAACCCTGTGCTTATTTTTCCACAATAGGACTACCCGAACATTTTTTCTTTCTATATACATATCTTTTGATTTAAGACATCAGTTATTGGGTTGCTCCCTGATGACACTTGGCACGTCATTTCCTTCAGGGCTCTTTTACATATATAAGTGGTCCTCAATGCATGTTTATCTCTACACATTTGGCGTGGCATATGGAAGTTTATATGTTGCATTTTCACCTAATAAAATGGGAATAATAGCTATGTTCCTTTTTTTGAATAGGATCTCTGTCTATAGTCAAGGAACTAAGGTCCTGAGGAGGCAAAGATGTGAAACACGTCGACCTCTTAACACAATAGTAACAGATTTGTTGCCTAATTACTAACTTGTGTAATGGAAATTTGTAAGTTCTGTATATAATTGTATTGTATTTTGTATGTATTGCACACTGCCCTCACTGTGCACACGGCACTAATAATGTTTTCAGTAAATGTTTACATTCTTTTGAGTCCTGATTAGAATAAGCCTGCCTATGTAACGCCCCTTGTTACCATAAACGTACAATTGTAATATTAATGTGATACCTACGTAATCATGTGCATAAAAACCTTCAATTGCGTCATAATAAAGCAGAACAGTAATTTAGAAAGATGCTGAGCGTATCTTTTGTGTCTGTTCCCTACTGCAGTAGTTATTATTAATTTGGAACCACTAATCAATATGAGGATAGGAGTTGCCTATCATCAATTTAACCGAGTCAGCATGGCGAGCTTTGCCTTAGGAGGGGATTCCAGGTGACCCTGAGTATCCGAAACGAGGAGCTTGAGACGATCTGGGAATTTCTGATAATCAGCCGGCTGAGGTAAGCATTTTGCTTACATTTGAGTTATCAGACTTTCTTGATCCGTAAGGCATTTTCGGGACAAAGGGTACCTATTTTACTCCCCTTAATCGAACTGTATTGATTGGTGGTTATATGTTATGTTGTCCCTGTCTGTTGTCCATTGGAGTGTTATAGATAAGAAAGGGAAGAATAGTGCTGTTCACAGGTATATGTAGTAAATCTGCTAGATAAAGTAGTTTAGAGGCAAGAGGGTATAGGCACACGTAGAGAAGAGAGAAGACTGGCCAGTCATTATGGGCATTGAATTAAGTAAGGGAATGAAGGGTAAGAGACCCTCAAAAATGCCCAGCTCAAGAACCAAAGGTGCGGTTCCACCTATACTGAGCCCCTAGATTAATGGTTAGAGTGGACATGGATCCACAATGGGTAACTGGGTTACCAAAGTCCACAGGGACTAAGAATCATGCAGAGTAAACAGCTAGAGAAACAGCTATCTATGTGAGCAGGATGGATCAAGGGTGACATTAACACCAGACAGAAAGGGACATTTTCATGTTAAGTTGTGGGATGAATTTGGGGTCAGGCACTACAACTAGTAAAAGTCAGAAACAGAGAAATGAGAGGTAAAACAGAATACTTTATATGTTATCAGAGTGGGAAGATGGGATGAGCACTCTGGCTGCTCATCTGATCATAGAAGCTAGATATCAAAGATATCTGAACAAAATAAGGAATGCAGAATTTATGCAGGGAAATATTAAAGAGTTAAAAGAAAGTGAGAGAATGATATGCATGTGTTGTGCACAAATGGGAAAAATGTAAGCGATTTTAGAGAGATATTGGTGTATGTGTGTGCGAATGCTGGGACCTTTAGTTCTATCCCTTGTGTGTGTCATGTACGCAGATGTGACCCCCTCCTTTGTGCTCTCCTGAAAGAATGTCCCTGAGAGGTCAGTGTTAAGCTGGAAGGACACCATGTCAATTCCAGTTTTTTAGACAAAACATGTGCCGGGTTAACGAATCTAATGGTAAACAATGTGATCACAATTATTTTGAATCTGTTTTCCAAACATGGTAAAATGAAGGTTACATTTAACCGTGTATTACACAAATTGAATATCCTTTGATAGTGGAAACAGTGCATTTAAAAAAGGGAAATTAAGTAAAATTAAGTAATAATGAGTATTAATATCTAATATGAGTTTAACAATTTTATTAATAATATAGATATATTGAAACTGGTTTAGACAACCTTTGGTTGGAAATGAAATTCAGGTTAATGGGGAAATTTGTAAAAATGGGATTAGTTTAGATTAAGATAACAATTTTGTAATTTTACATTTATACAATAAGCCCTTATTGAGAGAAAAAAAAGATTAAGATGAGGTTGTTATTTTGAATAAACTGCCATAATATTTAACAAAGCCAAGATGAATGGGATACATAAGAAGTTCTTCTACAAAAATGAAATTTTAAGGTTCTTGATAATAACTTGATGTGCGGTCCATGATGTAAGAGTAATAATAAATAAAATTTAAATATAACAAACCCATCACATCAAGTCCACCTGCAGCCAGTTGTTTTATAGTTTTTAATGCTTTCTGGTCCATCATACAGATTGTTGATCCTTTTGTTTTATTTATTTTTATTTTTGAAATCCAAAGTAGAATGTGTGGATTGTGAAATGATGTGCCCCTTTTTCTTGTAAGTACAGTGGTATAAGCAGAAGAATATTTTGGATTTATGGGCATCTCTGCATGACCGCAGGGTATTGTTATCATTTATTATAATATTGCCAGGAAGAAGTTGTCTTTTGAAACATGAAACTGGAGTTCTTACACAAATAGCATGATAGAAAACAAGCCATTGTAATATATTTATGCAAGCTGGACCCAGTAATGAAGGGTTCATCCCGATATATCAGAGCTGTAGCTTTTATGCAAAGGTGCTATTAGACAAAGTTAGATATTGTTTTGGTCAATGGTCCGACATTCTGAGCAGCAAATATACAGATAACTAAATGTTTGTCTAATGAAAGGTTTAAAATATGAGTTTATTTATGTACAAATCTAACAATGAAAAATGCGTACATTTGAATCCAGCCACCTTATTGCCTCTATTGGAGGAGGCTGGAGACAAAGGAAGACATGTGTGTTAAATTGATGGTGTAGGAATCAGCTGCTGTGAGCCCAGTGCAGGACACACTCCCTGAAGCCCCAGATATTACATTTTTTGTAGATTTGAGTATGCAGTTTATCACCCAGAAGGATACTCTGTATTCAAAGTCATTGGATCCTTTTCCCCCAGCTCAAGAAGCAGAGCTCCATGTTTTAGCAAAGCCTGTGAGCTATAAAAAGAGTGTATATTTATATAGATAGTCGAGATATAGAGAGCTTTTGGTTCCATTTAAAGGGCCAGAAGTTTGTTTTTACTTCGGCAGGTAAACCAACCAAGCATGCCAAGTTAATTTGATTGGCTGTTTTCAGCCTTCCAGGTTTTTGCCGAGGTAGCCATATTAACTTTCACACATGGAAGCAGACCAGGTGACTAAGGATGCTGCATTT
This sequence comes from Aquarana catesbeiana, assembly GCF_042186555.1. Lineage (NCBI taxonomy): Eukaryota > Metazoa > Chordata > Amphibia > Anura > Ranidae > Aquarana > Aquarana catesbeiana. Next base: position 595,822,647 of record NC_133325.1, on the reverse strand, counting down.
ACATCCCCGGACACTTGATGGGTCTGTGCAACTTACAGATTCCACCCTAGTTCTGGCCCAGTATAGCTGGGATTAATAATTCAACTTTAAGGACCCCAGAACGAGAAGAACAAGTGGTCCACAGGGGGCAACTTCTTATGAAACAGGACTTTGGAAAAGGTGATCATTTATGTCTGCCAGCCACTCTTTTCCCTCCAGCTTGACACATGGACCGTGTCATCAGTCACAAGAAGTTATGGCTTCCTTAGTAAATGAGCGTGGGATAGAGCCAGGGTTCACCACAGTTGTTTTTATAACATACCACTTCTTGTTTTACCTGTTACCAAAGGTGTTACCAAAAGCTGAACATCCCTTCCAGAGATTACAAAAAGATATATCCAGATGCCCAAGTTAGGATCTTACGAGTATGCATTTTGTCTGTATGGACATGTTTTTTGGATGTCCAGTGGCAAATGCTACTGCAAAGGCCACAGTAAAAAGTGTTATCAGAAGTAGTTTGTAAGTACAGAGTGCCACAAAGTACAGAGAGTAACAGAGGAAATCATTTTTTATAGGAGAGTCCTTACTAGAAGTTTTGAGGTTTTATTTTTACACCCCCTACTGTCTACAATGTAGCGGACAAAGTAGAGTAAGAAACTAGAAAACTTTTGCCTGAACGTTTTCTTATATTTTATCAAGCCCCTAAGGGGGATGTTGGACTCTCTCCCTATGGGATTTGGTTTGGGAGTGTGTTACTCACTTGCTTATATTTTGTCTCAGCAGCTGAAGTCCTCCATTCGGATCTCACAGAGAATGTTGCTGATCTTTTAAGGTTTTTTTTACAAACTCATTTATGTGTTTTCTCCCCAATTCCAGATCCTAAAAGTTTGGAAGGATCTAAAACTAAAGCCAGGTGACTTGTGGATTGTTAAGAGACATTTATATATAAGGAAAAGTTTGGAGACTCAATACAGCATCTATTTCATGTACAGTTTTTGCAAAACTTGAAGGAAAAGTCACCTGGATCCACACCAGACACTGCAAAAATGACTAAATGAAAGAAATCTCTGTGTTTGATTTGTTTCCCTCTTGTGATCACAGTCTAGGGTACTTTTTGATTAAATTACTTTAATTGTAAGGGATATATATATTTGAAAAGTAGTTAGCCATGTTGAAGTCATATTTTGTCTTTTTGTACGTCTTCCATTTTATGTAGAATTGTCTGTGTTCACATATGCTGATAAGTCAGAATGCTCACAATTAGGCTAGAAGGCCATTCTGGCCACAGGAGTGTACAGCCAGTACTCTGTAAATATGTCTTATCAATCATTTGTTTTTCACAATGAAAAGTCATTTTGTAATGAAAAAGTTGCTCAGCTATTATTTTCTCCACAATGGAGTTTTTTTTTTGCCTCTTTGGCCAGGACTACCTCCACCTAAGCGTGTGGAGGTTCCAGGTTAAAGGTGATAGCAGGTATGGTTAGTGATCAAAATATTGATCAAAAGAGGGGAGACTGTAATGGAAATTTGTAAGTTCTGTATATAATTGTATTGTATTTTGTATGTATTGCACACTGCCCTCACTGTGCACACGGCACTAATAATGTTTTCAGTAAATGTTTACATTCTTTTGAGTCCTGATTAGAATAAGCCTGCCTATGTAACGCCCCTTGTTACCATAAACGTACAATTGTAATATTAATGTGATACCTACGTAATCATGTGCATAAAAACCTTCAATTGCGTCATAATAAAGCAGAACAGTAATTTGGAAAGATGCTGAGCGTATCTTTTGTGTCTGTTCCCTACTGCAGTAGTTATTATTAATTTGGAACCACTAATCAATATGAGGATAGGAGTTGCCTATCATCAATTTAACCGAGTCACTTGATAAAATTAATCAGAGCCAAACAATTTTGATTTTATGTGTAAACATTTTTTAACAATTTTGTAATAAAGATAATATTTAGAATTATGTTGTGATTGTCCTTCACTGGTACCGGTAAAGTCCGCTCAATTTGTCCTATTTTTAAGTCTAATTCTAATTGAAAGGCCTGGGGCTAAAAGCATCCTACTGAGATTATCTATTATTTGTATAAATAAATCTAAACTAAGCAAAGCTGTAATCATCTGAGGAGTTTATGACCTGTGGATATTTTGTTATCAAAACTGTGTTTGGAACTTACCAGTTAATATAAATTTTAATAGATGAAAAAGTATTTATTGTGGCCTATTGTGTCTCTTCTTAGAGATGTGAACTTGTAAAAATGTACTGCTTATGCAAGAGCTTGAGAATATAAGAGAAACTTAATAAACAAAAGAAATCATGCCAAGCTGATATATTGAATTTCACATTGACAAGAAGACTTGTTCTAAATCTCTTTTTATACATACATCCTTTTGTTTTCATTTAAACAAAACCAATACTGATATCTTAAACTTTATTATGCACCACATATGATGGTTCCAGAGTCTGCATAGCCTAATGAAGCTGTTAAATCCAATGTATGTGTTTGAGATATGGAAAGGGAGCAGTTTGGAATGAAATAATTCATGTTTTAAACCACAGAGGAAACTATGCACTACTCAGGGACAAATGGAAGACTATAATGATCCAATAAAAATCCAACAACAAAAGCTCAGTACATTTCATGTCAGGAAAGTTCAAGTTTTAAGTTGTGAATGATATCAAATCTAAATATAGTAAGTCAGATTAAAAAAACAGATTCACCAAGTCATCTTCGACAATACTATTGGTCTGAAGTAAATTGATTTAAAAATTATCTTCTAACAGGTGCCTTTTATCTTGAAAAGGATTTATTTTTAATTATGAGAATATCATCAAATCTGACTATTATGATAAGAGCCTAGGCGTTAGGAATCTGGTCGTGTTCAGCAATGGAATGTCCACTTGCAAATGAGCTGTTGAATGGACAAACTAAATGGGCAAAATAGACCAGTTTTCTCAACTGCCCAAACCCCTGGCTATGGCAACCTGAAGTTATTCACTTTGTGGCGTTATTACTACAGCCACTAAATTATGACAGCTTCCTGCTGCCCACTTGTTTTAAATTTGAAACAAGCTGACAGGCAAATCAGGGGATGTAACTGACCACATACGTAATGGCCATAGAAGGTTAATGACATTAGCCAACTACCCAGGCCAGTTTTTTGATGGTGTGGGGCCTCCCCTATAATCCATATCAGACCTTTAGGTCTGTTTCACACCTATACGTTTTTTGGTGCTTTTTGCTTTTTTGCAGAAACGCACTACAGTTCATTTAACATGGTCTCCTGTGGGACACATTCACTATGCTTTTTTCAGCCACTGCATTTTTTGGAGGGTCAAGGATTTTTTTAAATGCAAAATGATCCTTTTTTTGCTTTATTTGTTCAATAGACTTCAGTGGAGAAGCAGCAGAAAAGCATGTAGTGAGCGATTTTGCCATGATTTAACAGCAATTTTGCCGTGATTTGCGTTCTGCATTTTTTAATCCACCCAACAACAAATTGCCAAAAAAAAAAACATAAAAAATGCAAATCGTGGCAAAATCGTGGTAAAATTGCGTGTTCAAAAATGCAAAACACAGCAAAAATTACTGCAGAAAAGATCAAAAGCAAACTTCATAGAAGTGAACCGAGCCTTTAACCTGGATAAAGATCTGGTGTGGATGTTGAGGGGGACCCCCTGCAATATCCATAATTACATAATTACCAATATAGCCTTCCTTACATTGCTTCTTTTTTATTTTATTTATTTATTTTTTTTTTTTTACGATTTGTTTATTTTTTACTTTTTTTTTACATTAATTGTTTCTATGATGTTACAGTATATAAGCACCCATATTTGGATTCTCATATATAGTTTAAATAATGGTTCCGTGATTCAATTCCCTCACAGGAATTTCATTCCTCTAATATATCACTGGAACTGAGGTAAATTAACATAAGCTCATGCTCCAGGTATTGTGCTCAACAAAAGACTATTAACATATTAACTATAAATCCTACTGCAACTTTTGAAACATATACTAACTTGTGATGTGTTTCTCTTTCAAGACTCCCACTACATCCTAATGCAGCATGTTGGGTTGGGGACATGTTGTGCTTTGTCCTGCATGAACCTGTTCTTGGGGGGGTCGGAATGTACGCTTTTTTCAAATGAAACTCTTTCAATGTACCTGTGCCAAATTATCTTCTGACACAGGTAAATTAATGATATTTGATAATATGGACAGGATCTGTTCATGAATAAAGGAATTTCATGGATACGGTAGGAAGGAATGACTTCAATCTCAAATTCACAATGAGCAACAATTCGCACATTTCATGGACATAATAATTAATATAGATGAAAAAGGAAGTATATTTAACACCCTTTTCTATAAACCTAAGGCTGGAAACACCATCTTGCATGTGACAAGTGCACATCCCCTCCTGCTTAAGTATAGCATCTTTTTCAGTCAATATCTTAGGCTGAAAAGGAGGATTCCCAGATACAAGCAAAAACAAACATAAGCAGACTAAGGATTGGAACTATCATTTAGCCATGGCAGTTTTTTTTTTCTGTTAAATGTCACATTTGCAAATGACCCACTCTCTTCTGAATGGTATTTTTTACTTTTTTGTTTTTGCATTGGTACATATCCTCCGTAGCAGTGCCCAGCTATTAATGCCCTTTTTTATGAAGAGCTTGCAAACTGTCCTTAAAAAAAGCCATAAACATATTCCAAGAGTTGGCACCAATAAATATCACATTAGTGGGGTTTGGAGTAATGCTTAGGGTTTAACCATCTAGTGAATTGAAACTTACTCAGTTTGCTCATCTCAACAGACCAGTACCAAATTGGAATTTAATTGTCAACATGAAACAACTATCAACTCATCACCTAGTGAATTATATTGCTTATTTCAAATTGATTTTACTATGGGTTTTGCATCACAGTGAAGATTTCAATAAGCTCAATCTAGACCTTGATACCCTCAGTTCAGGAGACCAACAAGTTGAGATTTAGACTGTAAACTTTTTTTTCTTTTTACAGGAAGTAATTCAGCACAAGTGGTGAGTTATATCTAGTGTTGCTTTTAGAGCTGGACAAACAGGTTAAGCCGAGCAAAAGTTTGGTCTGAACATCGCCTGTTCGCCCATCTAACAAACTCACAAATTTGGGATGTTCGCCCGCCGAGTGCCCCACAATGCACAATGCGTGCTGCATAGTGCATAGCTGGTTATTAAGGAGCGGGCTAGGAAGCTGGCCGCTGCGTCCTTAACAATGAATGAGTCATCAGCTGTTAACAGACTTCCACGCTGACAGCTGAATGAAAAAAAAAACATTGGCGGCAATCAAAAAAAGTCCAAAAAGGGGCTTGGGGGTCCACTCCTAATCCAAACCAGGCCCTTTGGGTTTGGTATGGGTTTTAAGGGGCACCCAATTCCAACATAAAGGCAGAGTGTTTTTGTTTTGTTTTTTCGGGTCCAACGGCATGACAGACATTATGATTGATGATGGATCTACATCAGGGGACATTGTTTTTTATTTGTTTTAATAAAGGAATTGTCAAAAACTGCCTCATGTCCTTATTTATTTTGACACTTTTTTTGGTGAATGAGTAGGGTTACAATGTACCCCTATTCATTCACATAGGAAGGGGGCCATGATCTAGGAGCCCCCTTTCAGATTCTGATAAGCCCCCTTGCCTGCAGACCCCCATAACTACCGCCCAGGGTTAACAGGAAGAGGCGCTTTTCCCTATCAAAATGGGGAGAAGTTGCAAAGCACCCCCCATTGGTTGGTGTACAACATAGTACCACTACCAGAAGAACTATGAAAAGACCCGCTATAGATGAATATTACTATTTTAAGATTCACATTCTTTTAGTACAGTCCACAACACATACAAAAGGCAATAATTGTCAAAACATTATTTGGCTGAGGAGTTTTATATTAGAATGGGCTGAACCTGGTAAGGGTGAGAAACGAGATTCCTATCAGGTCTGCCTTTCTGTTGATTGACACAGGTATATGAATCTGCTGAAAAATGACACTGAAGTCAGAGTGTCCATACTGGACATTCCTTCCTCATTGCATTCCCTCCCTGGCCACTGCACCCATCTTAAAGATAGGTGCATTACTTTGGAGTTTTTTTAGTGGAGTGGGCGAAGCCTGATGGGGAACTGAGAGACTAGTTCCCCATCAGGTCCGTCTTGCTGTTGATTGACATAGAACAACATTGGGTAGATCTATAATAGCCAACAGCAGCTTTCTAATCTACCCGCTGTCATCTGTTGCCAATCAAAAGCAAGACAGAACTGATGGGGAACTAGTCTCTCACTTCCCCTGCCAGTTCTTGTCCACCCAACAGGTGCTGCGTCCATTGTGGCTAGTTCCCCATCAGGACTGCCACCCCTGTGAATTCTTCATTTTCCAATTATGGGCATTATCACATTTGGATAATGACATCACCAGTTTTTGTTTACATTTAGCTTTTGCCAGGGGATCCTCCCATCAACAGAGAAGCTCATGACATTCATGACAGCTTCCTAGCACAGGCATGCCACACTCTGAACACAGGTGTACCTCAGAGCTGGTTTTATTTAGCACTAGTTTGTGAATCTGCAAACTGGCAGTATTTCTTTAGGCATCTGTTGTAGCCATAGCAACAGGTTCTTAAACTGGCGGTAGTAAGAGCTATCGAAATTTGCTGCACATGTTGGTAATTTTATCAAATAGTGGTTATGGCCAAATTGCAATAAAAACAGTAGTCACAGACATATAGACATATGTAAGAGTCTTTGCACCCACACACTATACTTTAATTACTGTATTAAGTAGTGTGTCACAAGCAAGAGTCTATCAGACAGCACAATCATTTTACAACATATTTTAAATTATATTCTTCCATCACATTTGCTTTTCTGTCCACCTTAAGGAAAAACCCAATAAAATAGTCAGACTACTTAGCACCCTGCAGTTGATGAGGCAAAAAAAACACTTTGATCAAAATTATGTAATGTAAAATATAGTTTCAAGAGTGCAGTGGTCATGAGTAAGTCATATATAGCCCAGGATACAGAGTGCAATAATCAGGAGTATGAAAGGTGAAAAAAGTGCATATAGTGCAGGGCACAGTAGTACAGGGCTCAGGAGTGAGTATCATACAGGCCACAGGGCTAAGGAGAGCATAACACACTGGTTGCAGGGTTCAGGAGTGCATATCACACACAGTGCAGGGCTCATGAGTCTGTATCAAAATGAGCACTGAGTTTAAGAGTATTTATCGTATAGGACACTGGGTTTAGGGGTGGGTATCACACAGGGTGCAATTTATAGAAGTGCGTATCACAGAGTGCACATGGCTCAGGTGTGTGTATTGCACAGGGCACAGGGTTCAAGAGTATGTATCTCAAAGGGCGCAAGGCTAACAAATGCAAACCAAACCAAATTTGGAACTCCTGGTTGGCAATCCCTGACTGGGCACTTACACAACTGGTCCTGGATAGGTTACTAGGTTGATCCTCCTTTTACTCAGTTAGAGGTTGTATGCTAAGTCGATAACTGTTTTTATCTCTGCTATGTGTTATTACACTCGGGGGTGGTAGGTTCTTGGACTGCTGTGACATGCTGTAGGAGATTTTCTCAAGACTTTTGTTATAATTGTTTGTAATTCCTGGGTTGATGGTTGATGCTTTGATGCTTTATTGCTGAAGAATTTGATGGATATATCATAGGAGTACTATGTTTTCAGAAACAAATTAAGTTTCTTTGTATATATCATATGTATGACTTGATATACAGTATATGGTCTACTTCCTCAAGATCATTTTGTTCTGTCTGTGATGTGTCCAAACTCTAAACTCCTGACAAATTTTTCTTTTACTATGTATGGTTTTTGTTTTTTTTTTGTTTTTTTCTATAACTGAGCCTACTATTCTGGCTTACCTGTTTTGTGCTTTTTACAATTTTTACTTAAAAGAGAAGTATGGGATTTTTTTATCCCATCTTTATAATTACCTAGGTGGATGCAGCATCGGTCCAATGGTGCATCTGTCTCCCGTCGCCTCTTCACTGAGAACCAAGCCACCAAACACCGCTGATGACTCGGTTCTCTCACCTCCCCAAGCAGAGAGCTGCTGCCTGTCAGTCAGCATCTCTCCTGCTCTGCTCCTCCACGCTCCACGCTTGGAGTGCCGAGCTGTGGAGGGGTGGAGAGCGGCCGTCTCTGCTTCTCAGCGGCTCACTGAGAGGCTGAGATGCCTATCAGTTCAGGCACCTGGCGGATTCAGACTTCCGAAGTCGGGATGACACAGTGCCTGGACTGATCTTGGTGACGTCAGCAGAGAGCGGACTTCAGACCGCTCTCTGCTGAAAATGGGTCACAGGAGTGAAAAAAGAATTTCACTCCTGTGACCCATAGGAGAAGCCCAGCCAAATGAGCTCAGGCTGGACTTCTCCTTTAATAAAAAGTATCTGACCAAAAAAAGAGTGGAATTTCAGGCTACACCTAACTAATCTTAAAAATGCCTCCTAACACCTACTGTATGCCAACTAACCTGTGTAAGAAAGATATATATACACTATGTATATATATATATATATATATATATATTGTAGGGGATCAGAGGGGTGAACAGCCGGCTCAGAAACAGTCCAGTAAAATAAAATGGCTTTATTCGGCAAACTGGCAAAAAACAAACAGAAGACACCACAGGCTTGTCTTGTCACATAGTTGTGCACACAGGTACAGCTCACAGTTCCACAGCATACAGGCTTACAGGCAATAGTTCATGGCTCTAATCAGAGCTACAGTCTTTCATGTGGTTAAGCTCACCCAGCAAGTACACAATCCAGCAATGGATCTTTTCACACAGCGTGCTGCTGTGTCTCTCTCTCCTACTCAAACAGCTCCTTTCTGACACTTTCAGCCCAGTTGGCAATAAGCAGGTCTGAAGGGGAAGTACATACCCTCTTCAATTAACCCCTTCTTAACCCTGCCCCAGGCTGACCCTCCACAATATATATATATATATATATATATTTTTTTTTTTTTTCCAGGCCTCTCTGGTCCGGTCATGTGATCTCCCCTGTGTCAGCCAGCAGTGGCTGTAGATGGAGCCCAACAATGGCTGGAATGCCTGGGAGCAGTGACATTACTCATAGGTTTCTATGGTCCATCCATTGACAGTGCTCCCTGCTTTTCCCTGCTGATACAGGGGAATTGGATCATGTGGCTGGACCAGAATGACCTTAAATAGCAAAGTGTATACATTTTAGGTTTAGGTTAGTCAGCATAGGTGGTAGGAGGGGGAAGTAGTATTTTTGAGAGTAGTTAGAGTTTAGCCTGAAGTTCCACTTTAAAGCATAAAATATTTTACATATTGGTAGCTGTGCCCACCAAAAATATTAGTATGCAGTGGTGTACTAAAGGGGGTGCGATCTGCTCTTGGTGCACACTTACTAGGGATGGTGTGGCATTTTGAAAAACAAAGAAATGGCAGACAGTCACAGCACCCCCAGATGGTCCACAGCTGCTTCAGTGACCGTGGGAGATCAGGGTAAGAAGAAGTCACCTTCTCTGCTCTGCTCATATGACAGAGCGGAGAGCTGGACTTCCTCTCACTTTGCGCTTCTGCTGGTCATCTGGTGAGTTTTGGGGGGTTGATCTGTACTAAGGGCTCTGCACCTGGGGAGGGGTCCATCTGTAATGGGGGGGTTCATCTATACTGAGGGGTCAGTCTGTTCTGAGGGGTCTCTCCTTAGGGAGTTGGACTGTGCTGGGAGGGTTGGTGTGTGCTGGGAGAGTTTTAATTGAGGGATTTGTGCTTGGCTCCTTGGCAGCTTACGCATACATTTGCAAATGTGTTCCAACTAAACCCCTGTTTTTAACGCATACTGTTGGACAGGTTAATTCAGTTGGTAAGCAGACTGGTTGGTGAGTTGAGCTGGGAATTGTTTCTGGTTTTGTCTTTTATGTGTTGCCCTTCCATGTGCTCCTTGCTGTGAAAGCCAGTTATAGGTGGGGGCAGGGGCCATCTGTTTGTTACTGGTGTAAATTTGGTGAGGGGGCACACTGGGCACCTTTGCTGCCATTGTGCTATGTGCTGGGTTTCCAGTGTGCCCCTATGCCTTTAAGGAGGATTGGGCTACCTCCAGACCCAACTGCCCCTTATCTATCCATTAGAACGCATGTGCTCCCACTATGGAGACTCTCATAAATTTACAAAGGTTAGGACTGCAAGTAAAACAGGGTGCTGTGAAAGGGCCCTGCAGCTTACGCTTGCGTTTGCAAATGTGTGCTAACTAAACCCCTGAACAAGCTGAAGATAGAAGCTGATTGGCTGTCATACACAGCTGCTCCAGATTCTGTCTGCTCCAGTTTTGATACATTCTCCTCACTGTATTTTACATTCACCCCCCTGGGCACTGCATTTAAGCACAATATTTCTGAAGTTCTTCTTTAAGGTAGGCAGTATGAAAAAAAGCATATGTGAAGGAACAGTTGTATTTTACTGAAAGATATGTGCTGAGGTGTATATGTGTCTTTTACACTCTTGTTTGTGGCTAAATCATTAAAGCATTTTTTGTTGGCAAAGGGACTGTGGCATACAGTGGGGCAAAAAAGTATTTAGTCAGCCACCAATTGTGCAAGTTCTCCCACTTTGATTGATGGTATTTAATCACCACTGGGGTTATTTTTTTTGCTAAATAAATGAAAAACTATGTAAAATTTTGAAAAGAACACATTTTTTCTTGGTTTCTGTTATAAAATAATCTTTCTTGATAAATTTAGGTCAAAATGTATTCTGCTACATTTTATTAGTGAAAATAATCTAAATTAGTATATATTATTTAGTCTGTAGTAAAGTTATAGAGTCCGCAAACTATGGTACGGTGGGGCACAAAAGTATTTAGTCAGCCACCAATTGTGCAAGTTCTCCCACTTAAAAAGATGAGAGAGGCCTGTAATTGTCATCATAGGTATACCTCAACTATGAGAATCAAAATGTGGAAACAAATCCAGACAATCACATTGTCTGATTTTTGAAAGAATTTATTTGCAAATTATGGTGGAAAATAAGTATTTGGTCACCTACAAACAAGCAAGATATCTGGCTCTCACAGACGTGTATCTTCTTCTTTAAGAGGCTCCTCTGTCCTCCACTCATTACCTGTATTAATGGCACCCATTTGAACTTGTTATCAGTATAAAAGACACCTGTCCACAACCTCAAACAGTCACACTCCAAACTCCCTTATGGTGAAGACCAAAGAGCTGTTGAAGGACACCAGAAAAAAAAATTGTAGATCTGCACAAGGCTGGGAAGACTGAATCTGCAATAGGCAAGCAGCTTGGTGTGAAGAAATCAACTGTGGGAGCAATAATTAGGAAATGGAAGACCTACAAGACCACTGATAATCTCCCTCGATCTGGGGCTCCACACAAGATCTCACTCCGTGGGGTCAAAATGATCACAAGAACGGTGAGCAAAAATCCCAGAACCACACGGGGGACCTAGTGAATGACCTGCAGAGAGCTGGGACCAACGTAACAAAGGCTACCATCAGTAACACACTATGCCACCAGGGACTCAGATCCTGCAGTGCCAGACGTGTCCCCCTGCTTAAGCCAGTACATGTCCAGGCCTGTCTAAGGTTTGCTAGAGAGCATTTGGATGGACCAGAAGAGGATTAGGAGAATGTCATATGGTCAGATGAAACCAAAGTAGAACTGTTTGGTAGAAACACAATTCATCGTGTTTGGAGGAGAGAAAATGCTGAGTTGCAACCAAAGAACACCATACCTACTGTGAAGCATGGGGGTGGCAACATCATGCTTTGGGGCTGTTTCTCTACAAAGGGAACAGGACGACTGATCCGTGTACATGAAAGAATTAATGGGGCCATGTATCGTGAGATTTTGAGTGCAAACCTCCTCCCATCAGCAAGGGCATTGAGGATGAAACGTGGCTGGGTCTTTCAGCATGACAGTGATCCCAAACACACTGCCCGGGCAATGAAGGAGTGGCTTTGTAAGAAGCATTTCAAGGTCCTGGAGTGGCCTAGCCAGTCTCCAGATCTCAACCCCATAGAAAACCTTTGGAGGGAGTTGAAAGTCTGTGTTGCCCAGCGACAGCCCCAAAACATCACTGCTCTAGAGGAGATCTGCATGGAGGAATGGGCCAACATACCAGCAACAGTGTGTGACAATCTTGTGAAGACTTACAGAAAACATTTGACCCCTGTCATTGCCAACAAAGGATATATAACAAAGTATTGAGATGAACTTTTGATATCGACAAAATACTTATTTTCCCCCATAATTTGCAAATAAATTCTTTCAAAAATCAGATAAAGTGATTGTCTGGATTTGTTTCCACATTTTGTCTCTAATAGTTGAGGTATACCTATGATGACAATTACAGGCCTCTCTCATCTTTTTAAGTGGGAGAACTTGCACAATTGCTGGCTGACTAAATACTTTTTTGCCCCACTGTATGTGGGCTGAGTATAGGGGGTTTTATTTGACTATTTCCTTTAAAGCCCCAATCACTGTCAGTGTCAATTTTACCAAATACATAATTTGTTCGCAGTGAGTATTTTTGTGCTGATTTATTTCTTCAGACCATTTTGTTTTGGGTCGGGGAAGGGTGTAAAAAAGAATGATCGGTCCCAGATGCCAGATGCACTAGGTACACCACTGTCGGTATTACAGAAGATACTGTATAGACATATAAATCATGCAAGGGCTATAGCAGAAACATGTGATGGTCACACATGGTCCACTGGAAGTAATGTAACTGTGTCCTATAAGGTGCCCTATAGTAGTGGAAATCAAAGGTTTGTGAAAAAAAATCAGCACTTTTTTGCTTTTTCCTGCAACATTTTATTATATTAAGCTTCTTTATCAGTGATATCGCTTGCAATAATGGTACCAGACAAAAACAGGCATGTTTGTCATAGCATTAGTCCTATATATAACAGAGAGAATGTTTTGTTTGTGTCAGGAACCATGAATCAGACCGAGACAGAAGTATAGTTAAATCACACCTGTTTAATAATGATAATAAAAAGGTAAACAGAGTAAGCATGGTCAAAACAAGCCAGAGTTCAGTAACTGGATCGGGTAGTCAGCCAAGCCAATGTCAGAGAGCCAGAGGTAAACATAGTAGTACAGCAAGCAGAATTAGGAGCCAGAAGGGACATCAGCAGAGCAAGTCTTCAACAGGAACACAGGAGAAAGTCTCTGTGATGTTGACAAAGGTGAAGGTAGAGATCAAGTGAGCTGGACGGCTTTAAGTAGGCAGGACTGATGAGCAGAATCAACAACAGCTGGGTAACTGTGGAGAGAGATGGGAGTTGGCAAATAGCCGACAGCTGAGTGGCCAGCTCAGGGAAGGAAGGGCTGAGCCCAGCCCTGACAGTTTGTTTATTTATACATTCATTCATTCATTCATTCATTCATTCATTCATTCATTTTATTTACATGCACATATCTGCGTGTTGTATTGAGGTGGGGAAAAATTGCATTTTCTAATGCAGAGGTTATTCATGAAAACCTTTTTTCTATAATCCCGAAGCTTAATTTTTACATAGGTTCAGCGCTCGTGGGATTTACCTAAAGTGTATAACTTTTTATTAAAAAATAATTCCAAATGAAAAAGTTGTAAAACATAAAATAATGTATCTTAATCCTGCTTATTTTGTTAAATAAACTGAAAAATATGCATGTGATGTGCATGCAATGTGAAGAATGTAACATTCGCATTGCACAAAATAAGGTGAATTTAACAGTACACACCTATTTGTACATGGTCTGGACCTAGTTGGTTCCTGGTCTGTTGCATCATTTCAATATCACTGCCATCCGTGAAGTGCATGCGGTTCCGGAAGTAGCATGACGCAATTTCCAGACATGTGCAGTGTGATTCCTGGCGCCATCTTGCGGCCACTGGAGGATGGAGGGGAGAGGGGAGAGACCCACCCCAGGCTGGGCACAGTTTCTTCCATATTTGGAGTTGCCTGTGGCATGGAGGCAGCCCTTGGAACACCCAACCTGCAAATATAGGCAGTGAGCAGTACACATTGCAGATTGCGCCTATACAGATAATGTGCTAGGACCCATGGGACACACCTTTCTTGTTGGATAAAGGTAAGTTTGGGGCCATTTTTTATGGATTGCTATTCAGGCTATTTCATCTGTTAGCCTATCAAGGAATTTCCTGATGGTACTACCAATTACCTCTCTTGTGTTTTTTTCAAGGTAGTTCCTTGTGGGTATTTGCATTTTTATCTTTCCATGGGCCTGTATACCTTATTTCCTAGGTGATCCATTGATATAGATAGCTTTAATGTCTAAACTATTCACACCATATTTAATCCCCCTCCTGTCTTATTTAGAAAGAATGGACATACTGTATTTATGGTATATTGTTTATATATCTCTTTCCTTTCCTTGTTGTGTTAGAATATGTTTCCCTTTTGCTAACATGGGCACCTTTGTTTAGTTGTGTAAAGGAAATTTGTAAATTCTGTATATACTGTAATTGTTTTTTATTTTGTATGTCTGCCTATGTATTGCACACTGCATTAACTGTGCACATGGCACTAATAATGTTTTCATTACATGCTTGCATTCTTTAGAGTCCTGATTAGAATTAGCCTGCCTATGTTATGCCCCTTGTTACCATAAAAGTACAATTGTAATATTGTAATATGTAATATGTGATACCTACGTAATCATGTGTATAAAAACCTTCAATCGAGTCAATTAAAACAGAACAGTTATTTTGGAAGGATGCTGAGTGTATCTTTTTGTGTCTATTCCCTACTGCAGTAGTTATTAATTTGGAACCACTAATCAATATGAGAAAAGGAGTTGCCTATGTACAAAATTTCCAGAACAGTTGGCGAGCCAGCCAGGAGGGGATTTACAGGTGACCCTGAGAATCTAAAACTGTCAGGGCTGGGCTCAGCCCTTCCTTCTCTGAGCTGGCCGCTCAGCTGTTGGCTGATTGCCAGCTCCTATCTCTCCACAGGTACGCAGCTGTTGACGATTTCCTGGTCATCAGTCCTGCCTACTTAGGCCATCCAGCCAAGAGGCTCTCTGCCTTCACCTTGGTCACATCACAGAAACTCATCACAGAAAATCTCCTGCGATCCTGTTCAAGACTTGTTTTGCTGATATCCCTTTTGGCTCTAGATCCTGCTTGCTGTTCCACTACATTGATCCCTGATTTCTGGCTTGGCTGACTATCCATTCCGGTTACTGAACTTTGGCTATGTTTTGACTACGTTTGTTCTTTTTACTTTTATTATTAAACAAGTGAGATTTAACTGTACTTCTGTTTTGGTCTGATTTCATGGTTTCTGACAAAAACAAGGAGCTTGAGATGATCTGGGAATTTCTGATAATTAGCCGGCTGAGGTAAACCCTCTGCTGACCTTTGAGTTATCAGACTTCCTTAATCGGTAAGGCGTTTTAGGGACAAAGGGTACCTATTTTACTTACTCCTCGAACTGTATTGATTGGTAGTTATATATTATGTCACCACTGTCTGCTGTCCATCGGAGGGTTATAGATAAGAAAAGGAAGAATAGCGCTGTTAACAGGTTATACGAAGCACATATCTTCTGTAATAGTAGTTTAAAGGCAAGAGGGTATATGCACAAGTAGAAAAGAGAAAGACTGGTCAGTCATTGTGAGCATTAAATTAAGTAAGGGAATAAAGGGTAAGAGACCCTTAAAAATGCCCAGCGCAAGAAGAGCGCTAGAAAATATATGAACAGGAGGTGCAGTTCCACCTATACTGAGCCCCTAGATAAATGGTTAAAATGGACAGAGATCCACAATGTGTAACAGGGTTACCAAGTCTACAAGGACTAAAAATTGTGCAGATTAAACAGCTAGAGAACAGCCATCTATTTGAGCAAGATGGATCAAGGGTGACAAACAAATTAACAGACAGGAAAAATTGTTAAATTGTGTGATGAATTTAGGGTCAGGTACCACAACTAGCAAATTCTAGAACATGAGAAAAAGTCAAAACAGAGAAATGAAAGTCAAACTGTATAGGATTAACCCAAACAGAATACTTTATATGTGGTCAGAGAGGGAAGATGGGATGCGCATTATGGAGCTAAACTAAGTTAAGTATGGGATTACAGTGCATGGGATGCAAGGGATATCAGAGAACAAAATAAGGAAAGCTGAATTTAGGGAGGTGAAGCTAACAAGCAGGGACTTTGAAGAGATTTCAAAGAAAGCAAGAAAACGATATGCATATGTTGTGTACAAATGGGAAAAATTTAAGTGATTTTAACCCTTTCACTGCCAAGTCCATACGTCGTACGGACCTAAAGGAATGTCTGCAGGTGGCCAAGTCCGTACAGCGAACGGACCTAATTTCTCCCTCTCCTATAAGCTTATGGTCACTTCAATGACCATAAGCTTAAATTGGAATTGTTCAGCAGACTCTGCTGAACAATTCTATAACTCTCATCAGCAGTTTACAACCTGCTGATCAGCGTTATTAACCCCTAATCGGACCGCCCCCCCCACCCATGCTGCCATTTACCTGGCCCCTCCCTCCCCTTCCATCTAAAACTGCCCCCCACTCTCCTGTCCTATCCCCTTCACCCCCCAGCACTGATTACCCTCCCTCCACCTGACCCGACCCCCTTTCCTGCAAACCTGCTCCCCGCAGCTACCATCATTAGCCGGCATCCCTCCTCTTCCACTCCCGCCGACTTCAGGTGCTGCATGAGGCTTGGGGGGGACCCAGATGTGTCCCCTCATCGGTCAGATCACCCCCCAACTGCCCCCGCACCACTGATTCATGGCAGCTCCGAGTGGCATCTCTCATTCCCCTCCTGCTGCCTGCAGCTTCTCCCTGTACTGATCTCCGCTATCTGTCAGGCTGGGGGGCTTAGTAAACATGCTGCTTCTCAAGGGACTTCACAAACCTCAGCCAGCACCTCTGCTCCACCTGCAGTAGTGATGTTACCCCCAGAGCCTCATGTACCCACACCTGAAAGATTCTTAGGAGATTGCCGCAAATTCAGGGCCTTCCGTAACTCCTGTGAGCTTTACTCACCTTCTCCTTAGAGACTACCAAAATGGGCTTCATGATCTCTCTGTTACAGGATGAACCTCAGTCCTGGGCACACCGATTACTGGAGCAAAAAGCTGCGATCCTGACTAACCTGACTACATTCCTGGACACCATGGCACAACTTTATGAGGATCCACAGCTGTCTGTGACTGTGGAAGCCGCACTTCATTCATTGCAGCAAGGTCACAGAGCCGCGGAGGACTATGTTGCTGAGTTCAGGCGATGGAGAGCTGACACCAGTTGGAACGACGCGGCCCTCCGCTACCAATTTTGTATGGGACTGTCAGATCCTCTGAAGGATGAACTGGCTAGGGTGGGAGTACCGCAGACCCTGGATGCACTCATTAACTTGGCCATACAAATTGACAGATGTCTGCGTGAACGCAGGTCTGAAAGAACAGTGAGTCAACCCTGTTCTACCTGGTTGCTACCAAGGGTCTCCAGCCCCGTTAACCCAGTCCCTCCAGTGCAATCAGCACTGATTCCTGATACATCTGAACCGATGCAATTAGGCATGCTTCACCCCTCTCTCACAGGAAAAGAGCTCCAACGGAGACGCCTGAAGAATTTGTGTATGTACTGTGGGGAGCCTTGGCACTATGTGAGAACCTGCCCGGCCAAGCTCCATAAGTCTCTCTTAAGTTCTACTGATCTAACTCCTGCTATGATTAATACCTCTTCTTACCTCCCTCTACCTGTTATATTACAGCTGTCCAGAAAGAACATTCAGGTACCCACTGTTATTGATTCGGGAGCATGCAGTTGTTTCATGGACTCTACTTTTGCAGCCAGACACTCAATTCCTTTGTTACACAAGACTCAAGGACTTCTTGCTTATCTTACTGATGGGTCAGCCATCAAGTCAGGACCTGTCACACAGAAGACAACCCCTCTGCCAGCTACCATTGCCAGCTGCTATCAAGAGCTACTACATCTTGACATCATCTCATCACCCCTGTTTCCTGTCATTCTCGGCATGCCCTGGCTGTAGTCTACAATCTTCACATTAATTGGGCCACTAGAGAGATTACCTTTCCATCTCCTTATTGCCAACAACATTGCCTTCAGGAAGTTTCCAATGATTCCTCTTCATTACTATGTCTGGACTCTGAGATCCGCCAGTCAGTCCCGGAGGTTTTCCACGATTTCCTGGATGTGTTTAGTAAAAAAGGTGCTGAGACTCTCCCTCCTAACCGAGTGTATGATTGCCCTATTGAGCGCCTCCCTGGGGCCGAGGTACCTTTTGGAAGAATCTTCCCTCTAACCGAACAAGAGCTGGGTACACTCAAGGAGTACATCGATGATAACCTGAGAAAAGGATTCATCCACCCATCCACCTCTCTGGCAGGAGCTGGCATATTTTTCGTGGAGAAAAAAGACCATACTCTTCAACCCTGTATCGATTACCGTGAACTCAATAAACTTAATTACTATCAAAAATCACTATCCTCTCACCTTAGTACCCAAGCTTTTCCAGAGACTGGGGACTGCAACCATTTTTACTAAACTTGACCTTCGAGGTGCCTATAATCTGGTCCGCATCAGGGAAGGTGATGAATGGAAAACAGATTTTTGCACCCGATTTGGACATTTCGAGTACCAGGTGATGCCATTCTGACTTTGCAACGCCCCTGCAACCTTCCAGCACCGTATTAATGATATTTTTTTAGATTACCTGGACCTGTTTGTTATTATTTACCTAGACGACATTCTAATTTTTTCCTCCTCTATTCACAGTCATCACAAACATGTTAAATGCATTTTAGGTTGTCTCCGCCAACACGGCCTATACGCCAAAGCTGAAAAGTGTGAATTTGAATAACAAAGCAATTTCTGGGGTTGATTATTTCCATCGAAGGCATTAAGATGGACCCTCAAAAGATCTCTGCTATTTTGGATTGGCCTGCTCCTACAGATAAAAAGGGGATTCAGCAGTTCATTGGATTTGCAAACTTTTATCGAAAATTCATTAAAGATTTTTCAGCTATTATTTCCCCTATTACTCAGCTAACCAAGCAGGGAGTCCCTTTCCACTGAACTCCTGAAGCCCAGGCAACCTTTGACTCTCTCAAGAAACTGTTTACCCCTGCCTTAGTATTAAAACACCCTGACCCTGCCTTACCGTTTATCTTAGAGGTCGACGCTTCTGAAGTTGCTGTCTGTGCAGTGCTCTCACAACGCCAAGGACCCGAGTCTCTCCTGTTCCCCATTGCCTTCTTTTTCCATAAGTTGTCTGTCCTGGAAAGGAACTATGATGTCGGGGACCGAGAACTTTTGGCAATTAAAGCTGTGCTAGAAGAATGGCACTACCTGCTGGAAGGGGCAGCTCATATAATTCTAGTGTACACAGATCACAAAAACCTGGAATATTTGAGAACTGCAAAAAGATTGAAACCACGTCAAGCCAGGTGGACATTATTTTTTTCTAAATTCTCTTTCCATGTCACATGCCGGCCAGGCTCAAAAAACATGAAACCACATGCCTTGTCCCGTATGTTCAGTGACTCTGGAACAACTGCATCATCAGACACCATTTTGTCTGTGGAAAATTTTCTTCTGATGCAGGAAGATCTACTTGCCCGGGTCAAACAGGCTTCCCTCAATATTCCTCCCTCTCTGGAAACAAAGTTATGGGGCGTACACATGGTCGGACTTTTCGGCTACAAAAGTCCGACGGACGCCGACGGACTAAGTCCAGCGGACAATCCGATTGTGTGTGGGCTTCCCCGGACTTTCAGCTGACTTTTCCAGCCACAAATCTGACGGACTTTAGATTTGGAACATGCTTCAAATCTTTACGTCGTAACTCCGCCGGACCCTGAAATCCGGTCGTCTGTATGCTAGTTTGGCGGACAAAAAGACGACGCATGCTCAGAAGCAAGAACTAAACGGAAGCACTCGGTCTAGTAAAACTAGTGTTCGTATTGTAGGTAGAACATTCCTCACGCTGCAAATTCTGTGATCGTTGAATGCAATGCATTTAATGTCTTCTTTAAAATAATGCTATAATAACGAAGATGTTTTGCTGTTCCTATTCACACAGAGTTCTCCCAAACTGATTTCTGGATTCTTTTTCTCTTTGATCTCATGAATGATATAGTATTTTTTTTGAAAAGCCATATCTCCATACTTAATACTAATTTTTACACTTTTTATTTTTGGGGGAGTCATCTTTTATTGTAGATTTTATCCTGTTTTTTTTTATGATTATTGTCGAAATTATTTTAGCTTTATCTAAATTTTTTTTTTTTTGTGTGTGTTTGTAAAGTTACCACAAAGAACCATTTTTATTTTGATTTTTGTAGTTCTTAAATTGAACACAAATACATATTTGTTTTATTTATTTTTTGTTTTAATTTTGTTTGTTTTAAGTTACCACAAAGAACCATTTATTTTTGTATTTTGATTTTTTTCTTTGTATATAAAGTTAACACAAAAGAACCTTTTTTGGTTATGTATATATTTTTTTTTAGTTTTTTTAAGTTACCACTAGAACATTATATTTTTTTTTGGGTGTTTTTGCAACCTCAAGGAGATTGTTGTCCCTTGTTAATTTGACATTGTCTCTAAATCAATGATGTTAATTAAAACACATAAAGTCTTTTCATAAACTAAAATATCCATTTATTTATGGTAAAAAGAAAATAAAGAGGAAGTCAACGCTGGAAAAAGTCTGTGGACAAGAAAATTGGGATCTTGAGGAGTCCATATAAGAGGGAGCACAATCTGGTCCAGGAATCCCAGAGATCAACAGCAGCAGCAGATGATATAGATGTCCCCAGACTGTGGTACTACAACAGCCTGCGTCTTCTGTCAGACCAGACTGAACCCAGGCCATCACTTTCTTCTCTTCCCTGCAGCCTTCCCTCCACACAGCCCTGCACCCTTCCCTGCACCCTTCCCTGCAGCCTTCCTTGGAGGCTGTGGTTCTGGTGGTTGAGTTGTGGCAGGAGGAGAAGGAGGAGGAGGAGGAGGAGGAAGGGGCTGCCTCATGTATTTGTGTGTTGGCAGTTAGCTTGCCGTTCAGCCCCTTGTGTATCATTTCTGCAAAAAGTTTTTCACAAATGAGGCATTGGCCCCACTCCATTTGAAGCAGCCCGCTGGCTAAATAGCAACCATAGATGGGGAAATGGCGCTACCCTATATGTGTCTTATAATGATTACCTATGTCATAAAATGAACGAGGATATTACTATCCCAATGTTTCTACCACACTGTACTTAATTCCATAAAAGTGCATTAGGTTTGTAAAAATAATAATACTGAGTGATAATGGTGTCCAGTGTCTAAACTGTGACAATATGTCCCTTTGGCAGACGCCCTTAATGTGTGGTAATGTGTAACATCCAGAGACAAAATCCCTTTAAAAAGAATATCACTAGCGGTGCAAACTCAAACAGGTCTCAATGTGTACATACATTATATACAGTACAAGAATTAGTGTTTCAAGGTGGAATGTTTGTGGAGTGCCACCACTTACTACACCTATATATTCGAAACCTGTACCCTGCATGGGCTAATTGTGATTAGAGCATAGAAAAGATTATATGTATCTCAAACCGTATGTGCTGTGACCTGTTAAAAATAGAATATACATATATCAAAACTGCATTTTCAACTATATAATTGTGACAAGAAAGCTATAAAAAAACTATGAACAGAGTCCAATGAATCAAAAATAAATAAAAAATAATAAGTAAATTATAAAGCGTCCCGACTTCCTGTTCCACGGTCCATGCTGGTCTGTGTGGAGCTGCTTGGTTCCTTTGCTCCTGGAGAAACACTGTGATCCATTCCAGCCAGCTACTCAATTCTTTCCAGCTATCTGGAACAGCGGTGGGACCCACAGAGCCATGTGGAATGCCAGGACTGCACTTTACTTTGACGAGCATGCATCTTCTATCATCCTGCTGCTTCTCCTATGCGCCTAGATACCACCACCAAGGAAAACACATTGATCTACTGAGGAAATACGGAGGAGCCCATCCCTGAACAAAGCCTGCTGGAGACCCCACACCGAGCCATTGGGATACACCCACGGACAACCGGAGGCAACCAGGAAATACACAGGAATCTTCACTCTAGAAACCCACTCTATGCCTGCTACCCCTGCAGGGGTGACTACTTCTGGTGAGTGGGGATCACATTGGGGGGGAGCACCTGGAGTCACCAATTTTTCTTGTCTCTGAAGAGCACAGAAGTCACCGTTGACATATTCACCCACTTTTTTAAAAAAAGTTTGGACTGCACACAGTCGGGATGCTTTATAATTTACTTATTATTTTTTATTTATTTTTGATTCATTGGACTCTGTTCATAGTTTTTTTATAGCTTTCTTGTCACAATTATATAGTTGAAAATGCAGTTTTGATATATGTATATTCTATTTTTAACAGGTCACAGCACATACGGTTTGAGATACATATAATCTTTTCTATGCTCTAATCACAATTAGCCCATGCAGGGTACAGGTTTCGAATATATAGGTGTAGTAAGTGGTGGCACTCCACAAACATTCCACCTTGAAACACTAATTCTTGTACTGTATATAATGTATGTACACATTGAGACCTGTTTGAGTTTGCACCGCTAGTGATATTCTTTTTAAAGGGATTTTGTCTCTGGATGTTACACATTACCACACATTAAGGGCGTCTGCCAAAGGGACATATTGTCACAGTTTAGACACTGGACACCATTATCACTCAGTATTATTATTTTTACAAACCTAATGCACTTTTATGGAATTAAGTACAGTGTGGTAGAAACATTGGGATAGTAATATCCTCGTTCATTTTATGACATAGGTAATCATTATAAGACACATATAGGGTAGCGCCATTTCCCCATCTATTATATCCAATACCCGAATAGTCCCACCAGGGACTCACTAGGGGAGGCTGCAAACCCTGCCATTCCTAAGCGCGGACTAATCACATATATTAAATAGCAACCATAGGCCTCTTCAGCTTCGGGTGTGCTCTTCAAAAAATTGGTGGCCTCGCGTATGAGGCGCAGGGATGCCTCCTGTGTCACCGTCCCCTTCCTGGCCCTTTTTGTAGGAAGGTGGAGGGG
The DNA here is from genome assembly GCF_042186555.1 of Aquarana catesbeiana. Lineage (NCBI taxonomy): Eukaryota > Metazoa > Chordata > Amphibia > Anura > Ranidae > Aquarana > Aquarana catesbeiana. The sequence continues at coordinate 595,799,483 of NC_133325.1, read as the reverse complement.
AGCCACTTGGGATTGGGTCAGGCTCCTACTGGGCCCAGCCACCTCCTGCCTGACACTGGGTCCGGCCTCCTCCAGGATGACACTGGGTCCTGCCTACTCCAGGATGACACTGGGTCCTGCCTCCTCCTGGATGACACTGGGTCCGGCCTCCTCCTGGCTGTCCCTGGGCCCAGCCTCCTCCTGCCTGCAACTTTCCCCACTTTCCTCCTGGCTGACCTCATCCTGTGTATAAAAAAGGGACATAGTTTTAGTTGTTTGTTTTTGGTTCATCAATGACACACAATTTGCTTCTCAGGACTTGTAAATTCAATCTTAATACATCTATTAATAAAAGAGTCTAGAAATCAGACACCATAATTTTTTAAAGCTGGTGACAAACATATTTGGCCACTGCTGTCAATTGATATGTATACATCATTTTTAGGCGAAAATTATTTTAATCAATTATAACATCTAGTTAACATCATTAATATTAGGACAGTAAATATTTTTGAAATTAATTTACCTGACTCCAGATGGTCACATCCAGTTCTTCCAGGATGGAAGACCCAGCTTGGTCCTCATCAGCCTCTGCTGGGATGGAGGGAAGGGTGCATGGAAGAGTGCATGGAAGGGTGGAGGGAAGGGTGGAGGGAAGGGTTGAAAGTGATGCCCTGGCTTCAGTCTGGTCATCAAGAAAACGTAGTTTATTGTAGTACCACAGCCTGGGTACATATACATCATCTGCTGATGCTCCTGATCTCAGGGAATTCTGGATCTTGTTATGCTCCCTCTTATACATGTTCCTCAAGATCCCAATTTTCAATAACAACATCTCCATCGTTGCTTCTGGGATGTACGTCTGGACAAATGTCAGAAGTCTCTCCAGCGTTAACTTCCTTACATGTTTCAGAAAATATTGAGGGTGTTTTACCTCCCACAGATTCCTCATCTCTCTGTATTGATCGATAAAAGCTGTCAGAAATTCAGGCTCCTTAAATTTAGCATTCATAATTTCTGTAAAAGATAAAGACACAAGACAAAAAACTCTTATGTTTCTGCTCAACCCTCATCATCTTATCCCAACATAGGCCTCATCAATCTGTCAAGCCATATAGGCTGCTTGCTAAAAAGTTTTTACAAAATTTGAAAATGTAAAATTACCTTTGTTTTCTAGCGTCCCGGTCCACTATCAACTACACACAGAACGTACGTACGACACAATACGTAAGAACATTTTATACACTGCACATGTGTGAAACTCCGCCTGCGTCGCCCGCCCCTGATGTTCTAGTTTAACGTATAATCTCCGCCCCTTGTCTTTACGCACAGAACGTACGTACGACACATGCATAATACCTCGCTTTATACACTGCACATGTGTGAAACTCCGCCTGCGTCGCCCGCCCCTGACGTTCTAGTTTATCGAAGATTCTCCGCCCATTCTTTGTACGGTGCATAGTGGGATGAACAATGGCAGAGACACATCAGGTGTGTACTACCTCAGGTAGCGACGAAAGCCCGGAGGCCGGAACGTCCAGATCTGGGAAGCAGAGATTTAAGGCCTCCAATATGTCCTTTAAAAAGATGGTGGAAATGGTGGCAATTCTGAGAAAAAATGACTATGATGGGAAGTATGGACCGTATGCCCGGCCTAATTTTAGAAAAGCAAAAATAATGGCAAAGGTGGTGAAGACATTACATCTTTCTTTTGGGGTACAGCGCTCAAAAGATCAGATTAGGAAAAGATTGTCCGACCTCAAACTCTGGGAGCCGGATCAGTACAGACGGATCCGTAAAGTGCTTAAAAAAAGTAAGTACTTGTCGTGTGTTCATATTCTGTATATTACCTCGTATACTGCTCCATGTGCTTTTCTTTAATGTACGAGTTTAGATCGTTTGAAACGATCTTAATAAACCTTGTTACATATATACAGACCTATATCTTTTCATGAATGTATCTATCTATATTTTCTCTCTCTCTCTCTATATGTATGTATATATATATGTATGTATATATATGTATGTATATATATGTATGTATATATATATATATATATATATATATATGTATATATATATATATATATATATATATATATATATATATATATATATATATATATATATATATATATATATATGTATATATATATATATATATATATATGTATATATATATATATATATATATATATGTATATATATATATATATATATATATATATATATATATATATTCCTGTGGCATTGAAGGAAACTGGGGAATCAAACAAGAAACCAAAAATCAGTAATTTTGAAAAGAACATTGCAAGAACATTACACTTATTAAAACAATATTGCCCAGCATCAGTATAACATTAAAAAATTGAAATCTTCTTGATTAAATAATATGGAAAGGCACACTTATCAGATTGCTCACCCCCTCTGATGGCACATTGTTACATTTTAGGGGGTGGTGAAATTATAAAATAAGTTTAAGGACATGCAGGGTTTGATTGACTAAAGGCTACAAGACTGTGCAGTTTGAAAAGTGCAGTTGTTGCACTCTGCAAGTGCAGTTGCTCCACAGCTTAGTAAATAAGGTAAGGTAAAAAGGCTTCATGTTGCAAGGAGTACCCAATCACATGCAAGGGCAATTAATCCCAAAACTTTGTGGCTTGCACATGATTAGATGATGGAAATCAGCAGAGCTTCTGCTCATTTACTAAAGCCCTGGAGCAAATGCACTTGCAGAGTGCAAATGCATTTTGCAAAGTGCAACATATATTTGTTTTTTTAAAATCAACACCTCAGTACATTAGAGCAAATTATTGGGGGGGGGGGGGGGTTGGAAATTGAGTTAATGACACACACACTATTTGGATGGAGTTTAGGGGGGGGAGGGTTTTGGAAATTGAGTTAATGACACACACACTATTTGGATGGAGTTTAGGGGGGGGGGGGGATTGGAAATTGAGTTAATGACACACACACTATTTGAATGGAGTTTAGGGGGGGAGGGTTTTGGAAATTGAGTTAATGACACACACACTATTTGGATGGAGTTTAGGGGGGGAGGGGATTGGAAATTGAGTTAATGACACACACTATTTGGATGGAGTTTAGGGGGGGAGGGTTTTGGAAATTGAGTTAATGACACACACACTATTTGGATGGAGTTTAGGGGGGGAGGGGATTGGAAATTGAGTTAATGACACACACACTATTTGGATGGAGTTTGGGGGGGAGGGTTTTGGATATTGAGTTAATGACACACACACTATTTGGATGGAGTTTAGGGGAATAAAACTACAATGCAGCTGACAAAATACATTCAAAGTGAGTAGACTGGGTGGATATGTGTCCAGCATTGCATGCTGGAGAGGTTAGTGAAGGCAAATATACATGCAGGACAAAAAAAACCCAGAAAAAATTACAGCATGCATGAGGACAAAAAGGGGACATTCACACTATATTGCAATGATGGTAAGTAGTGTTTGAGTTAATAAATACATTACATTATCAAACATTAAATAAAATAACATGTGATGCTAATAAAGGATAAAATTCTTACCTTCTGACAGAATTGGTCACGCTGGAGCAACCAATTCTTCGTCCATAAACTCCTCCTCGCCCTGTTCATGGACTGGTCTTGGGCTGAAGAATGAACTACAGCACCAAGCACATACAATGCACGAGCTTGACGACGAGTACGTACAGGTAACATGGCTTCAAAACGGTCGGGTGGTCAGAACGCACTTAACAGAACGCACTGAAGAACAGCAAGGCCTGTGAAGAGTGACCTGAAAATCAGCAACGAGCGAACAATAAAACAAAGATTGCTCAATGCCAACTGACCAAACGCACTGAAAAGCAGATACAAACCTCACAAGCACAGACTGAACAACAGTTAAAACTAACTGAAAACTACGAGTCTCACAAGCGCGAATCATCTCTCACCAAACTTCTACTAACACGAGATAAACACGAGATTAGCAGAAGGAGCCCAAAGGGTGTCGTACGGGCTATTGAACTTCTGTTTTATAGGCTCGTTGGACTTGGTGTACATCACCGCGTACTAGGCTGTCAGACTTTTGTGTGATCGTATGTAGGCAAGTCCATTCATTAGAAAGTCTGCCGCAAGTCCGCCAAAAGTCCGTCAAAAGTCTGTCGGACGGGCCGTCTGAATTTTGTAGCCGAAAAGTCTGACCGTGTGTACGCGGCATTACTTGCAAAAGATGGCCTGCTACGGCATAATGATAAAATCTTCATACCCGAGAGTCTCCGGGTCACCATACTTGAACATTGTCACGACCATGTTTTAGCTGGGCACTTCGGTACATGCAAAACATCTGACCTGATGCAGCGTACATTTTGGTGGCCTCAGGTAACGAGAGACTGTAAAGATTATGTGGAATCTTGTCCTATCTGTGACCGAAGCAAGGCCTGGGGTCTGCTTAAACCTTTGCCTGTTCCAGACAGGCCCTGGAGACTTATTTCCATGGACTTTATTGTGGAGCTTCCTCCCGCAGAAGGTCATACCACCATATTTGTAGTTGTAGACCGGCTATCCAAGATGGCACACTTCATTCCTTTGAAAGGAACACCATCCGCCCCTGAAACAGCATAGGTTTTCATCAGGGAGATTGTCAGACTACACGGAGTCCCTGCCAACATTATCTCGGATAGGGGAGTACAATTCACTTCCAGATTCTGGAAAGCATTATGCAAATCCCTTGGCATCGAATTGTCCTTCTCCTCTGCCTACCACCCACAGACAAACGGGCAGATGGAGAGGACCAACCAGACTCTCTAGGAGAAGCTACGATGCTTCTCCTCCTTTTCCCAAAACCATTGTATTTATCTATTACCACTGGCTGAATTTGCCTATATACACTCTACCCATTCTTCCATGAAACAGACTCCCTTCTTCACCAACTATGGGTACCATCCATCATTCCTACCTAATTCTCTCCCGGAATGTTCGGTGCCAGCCACTTTTGAAACCATGAACTTCTTCAACACAAACAACAAACTACTACAGTAAACTATGGCCAAAGCACAAGAGCTTAACAAGGAGACCTTTGATAGGAAAAGACGAGGAGAATTAAACCTGAAGCCCGGAGACCAGGTGTCACTGTGGCTATCCACGGTGAATCTAAGGCTAGCTTACCCTACCAAGAAGTTGGGTCCTAGGTTCTTGGGTCCTTTCTTGTTAAAGAGAAGGATCAATGAGGTTGCCTACGAGTTGGAACTACCGGATTCCTTTCAGGTGCACCCCATTTTCCATGTCTCCTTACTTAAGCCTGCTGTGGTTATCCCTATTCCTGAACAAAATACGGATCCTCCTGAACCCATGATTGTTAATGGGGAAGAAGAATAGGAGGTAGAAGCAATCATGGATTGTCGGAGAAGAAGTCCGGCCTGTCCATGACCTTGCTCTTGTCTGATCCTCTGGCTTATCCGTACCAGTCTGTTGCCGACCCAGCTTGTTCTGTGACTCTCCTTCAGCCTCCTGTATCTGCTCCAGTGCCGCCCACTTGTGTATGACCTGGCCTGTCTGACCTTCTTGTGTCTCAATCCCTGGGACCATCTTCCTGCATCCTGCGAGTGTCTCCCTGCTTTGCCTGCTTCAGCTCCTGTCTGCTGCATCCCACCTGCTGTTCCAGTTGTCTCAGCATCATCAGGAGCTCCAGACCAGCCATCCAGCTGTTCATCCTGCCAGGCACTTGTGCTGTCCTGTACTCCTGTGCTTCCTGTCTACTCTACAAGGGGCCGTGAGTCAGGGACGTAAGAGAGGCCTCCCTCTGCATATCGGGCTCAACGACCAGGTACGTGACAGGAATACAGCTGCCATAATATTTAACAAAGCCTAGATGGATGGGATACATGGGAATTTTTTACAAAAGATGGAATTGAAAGGTCTGATAATAACTTGATGTGCGGTCCATTGTGTACAGTAAAAGTAAAAAATACAATTAAAATATAACAGACCCATCATGCCAAGTCCACACCCTGTTAGGATAGATGCCACCTGCAGCCAGCTGTTTTATAGTTTTTGATTTGGCTGATGATTTTTCTGTTCTTTCTTATACAGATGTTGGTCTTTTCGTTTTTATTTATTTTCATTTTTGAAACCCGAAGCATAATGTGTGGATTGTGAAATGATGTGTCCCTTTTCCTTGTAAGTGCAGTGGTAACCTGAAGAAAACCATTAATTTATGGACATCCCTGTATGCCCGCACGGTACTGTTATCATATATTATGCTGTGACATCAGGAAAATAATGAAAGATGCAAACTAAGGACTTGTGTTATCTTGTTTAACCTAACACCAGAGTAAGCTATGAGAAATTATAATATTGCCAGGAAAAAGTTGCCTTTTTAAAACATGAAATTGGAGTTCTTACACAAAGAGAATGATAGAAAAAAACAAGTCATTGTAATATATTTCATGCAAGCTAAATCTAGTAATGAAGGGTTTATCCAGCTATATCAGAACAGTAGCTGTATGCAAGATGCTACTAGAAAAAGTTACAAATATTATTTTGGTAAATTTTTCAACTTTAATGGTCCCACATTCTGTGCAACAAATATTTCAAATGGTCAAACTAAATATTTGTGTAATGAAAGGTTTACAAAATATGAATTTGTATTGTTGTTTATGCACAAACCTAACAATGAAAAATGCATACCTTTAAATCCAGCCACCTCATTGCCTGTATTGGAGGAGGCTGGAAACAAAAAAACCCATGTTAGATTTTTTGTAGATTTGATCCCGGTTTCATACCCAGGATGGCAATACCCATACTGAGCATGCAGTTATCACCCAGAATGACGCACTGTATTTAGAGCCATTGGATCCTTCTTCCCCAGCTCAAGAAGCAAAGCTCCACATTTTAACAAAGCCTGTGAGCTATCTAAAGAGTCTATATTTATATAGATAGTAAAGATTTACAGAGCTTTCGGTTCCATTTGGGCCAGAAGTTTTTTTTTTTACTGCGGCAGGTAAACCAATCAAGCATGCTAAGTTAATTGATTGTCTGTCTTTAGCCTTCCACCTTCTTGCTGAGGTAGCCATACTAACATTAAAACTCACACATTAACGCAGACCAGGCAACTAAGGATACTGCAGTACAGCCCCAAGCACTTGCTGGGTCTGTGGAACTCACAGATTCCACCATAGTTCTAGCCCAGTAGACCTGGGATTAATATTCAAACTTTGAGGACCCCAGAACAAGAAGAACAAGTGGTCCACAGGGGGGGCGACTTCTTATGAAACAGGACTTTGGGAAAAGGTGATCTTTTATGTCTGCCAGCCACTCTTTTCCTTCCAGCTTGACACATGGCCCGGGTCATCAGTCAAAAGCAGTTATGGCTATCTTAGTAAATGAGTGTAGGATAGAGCCAGGGTTCTCCACAGTTCTTTCTATAATATACCACTTTGTATTTTACCTGTTACCAAAGGTGTTACTAAAAGCTAAACATCCCTTTCAGAGATTACAAAATGATTTATCCAGATGCTGTCAGGATTTTACAAGTAGGCATTTTGTCTATATCAGGGGTCTCCAAAGTATGGTCTGTGGGCCACATGTGGCCCCCCAGGCGATTTCTTTCCAGCCCGCAGCTGGAGTCCTCAGTCCTCCTGTCAGTTGTGGAACCTGCGCTGCATATTCAAACCCGGCAATATGCAGTACAGGTCCCGCAATCCCTCCCGGCGTCTCACTGAGTTAGCTGCTAGGACTGGGGGCATCCTAGGAACCAATGAGGTACTTTAGTGCAGACCTGTTGCCACCTCCCAGCTCCTGCCTTGCTGTTAACCAGTATCCTTCCTTCAGCGATGTCATTTCAAATACACTTGTGTAATAACAGCGAGGCGGGAGTCGAAAGGTGCAGCAGGTCTAAGATGCACTGCACAGTGGTAAAGTACACATGCAAGGGGGAACTGTGAAATGGTTACAAATGTGTGTGGGGTGGGTTGAATTACTGTAATGGGGACAAAAATATGTGGGGGGGGCTGATGGCTCTGATGGGGACACAAATACATGGAGGGGGGCTGATGGCTCTGATGGGGACACAAACTGGGTGGGCTGATGGCTCCGATGGGGACACAAACATCTGGAGGGAGCTTATGGCTCTGATGGGGACACAAACACGTGGGGGGCTGATGGCTCTGATGGGGACACAAACATCTGGGGGGGCTGATGGCTCTAATGGGGGCACATACAAGTGGGAGGCTGATGGCTATGATGGGGACACAAAAATGCATGGGGGGAGTGATGGCTCTGGTGGGGACACAAATATGTGGGCGGCTGATGGCTCTGATGGGAACACAAAAATGCAGGGGGGTGGTGATGGCTCTGATGGGAACACAAGTATGTGGGGGAAGGCTGATGGCTCTGATCGGCACCCTTTGGTCTCGTGTTAGTAAAAGTTTGGTGAGAGACGATTCCCGCCTTTTCAGACTCGTGGTTTTCAGATCGTTTTCTGCTGTTCAGTTTGTGCTTGTGGGTTTGTATCTGGTCTTCAGTGTGTGCAGCGAGTACAATTGACTTGTCGTTGTGTTCGTTCGTTACTGATTTTCAGATCGCTCTTCACAGGCCTTGCTGTTCTTCAGTGCGTTCTGAGCAGCTGACCGTTTTCTAGCCATGTTGCGTATACGTACTTCTCGTAGACTTCATGCTGTGCGGGGGCTTGGTGTTGGGGTCCTTACCTTGACACAAGCCCAGTCCATGAACAGGGTAGGGAGGAGTTCATGGACCAAGAATTGGTTGCTCCAGCGTGACCAGTTCTGTCACATACTATTGCTCCGTGGGATCCGTGAGAATAATCCTGATGATTTCAGGAACTTTCTCCGGATGACGGAACCCGTATTTCACCGTTTGTTGGCTTTGCTCACCCCTTATATCAGCAGGCAGGATACCTGCATGAGGCAAGCCATCACTCCGGAGCAGAGACTCATCACCACCCTGCGGTACTTGGCGATGTGGAGAAGCCTGCAGGACCTTAAGTTCTCGACAGGCATCTCCCCCCAGGCTCTGGGGATCATTATCCCAGAGACCTGTTTTGCCATCATCCAGGTCCTGCAGAAGGAGTATATTAAGGTAAGATTTTTATCCTTTAATATCAAATTTTATTGCATTTAATGTTTGATAATATATTGTATTTCTTTCCTCATTCCCCAATTACCATGATTGTAATATGCCGTGAATGTCCCCTTTGTCCTCATGCATGCTGGATTTTTAGGTCATTTTTTTGGTCCTTCATACATATTTGCCTTGACTTACCTCCCGAGCATGCTCTTGTGGCCCTATATTCACCTCATGTAGTCACTTAACAATGTAATTTGTCAGCTCCATAGAAGTGCTTTACCCTAAATACCCCAGAAATTTGTAAAAATGTGATTTGTGCTTTAAATTCAGGCAGAGTGGCAAAGGCTTTTTTTTGGTGTCCCAAAATCATTTGGAACCCTCCCTCCCCCCAACTGCTAACTCAGCTGATACCAATCCTCTATCTGCTGACTTTGCCAAACCCATACACACTATACCTACCTCTTTTGTGGTCAGATTTATGGATGAATTCCCCAAAGCATGTAGTGCAAGGGCCTGTCTGAATACTTTTAAATGGTACTGTTTGAAGTTTTTGTATCCTATTATTATCTTGATAGGTAATAGCAGAATGTAAAAATAAATGTGCGAAAATGTGTACAGTGTGTATTTATATCTTTGTATTATGACACTTCTTACCTGTCCAGTGGGCTGCCAATAGTGTAAAGTAAGGAGGGGCTGGCCAAAGTAATACACATTATTTAGGCATTCATCTCTCAATGAAGTGGAGAGTGTTACCTGTCCAAAACATCTCCCCCCATAAAATTTTACAAATGGCCCATGAGAGGGGGGGGAGGAATCTGATAGGTGGACCTTATACCTTGGTCTTTAAATACTCCCTAAAATAAATGTTATACTGATGTTGGCCAAGAATGTTTGTGTCTAATCTGCTTTCCATGTTTATGTGCAAAATGATTAGTTTCTTTTTCTTGTTTGACTCCACAGTTTCCTTCCAACCCACAGGAATGGCAGACTGTAGCCTCCCACTTTGCCCAGCGGTGGGACTTTCCTAACTGCGGAGGGGCAATTGATGGGAAACATGCCCACATCGTCCCACCACCCAACTTGGGGTCATACTATTACAACTACAAGGGGTTCAATAGTATTGTGATGTTGGCAGTGGTGTCGGCTACTTATGAGTTCCTGTATGTGGACGTTGGGAAGAATGGCCGGATGTCCGATGGTGGAGTCATCGTCCAGACGGAGTTCTACAGGCGTCTCCAGAATGGCAACTTGGACTTGCCACCTCCAGAAGACAATGTGGAAGGACTCCCATTCGTCTTCATTGCGGATGAAGCATTTGCACTGGGAGACCATCTTATGCGGCCATTCCCTCACCCCGGACCAGAGGGTTTTTAATTACCGGCTGGCCAGAGCCAGAAGAGTGGTGGAGAACATGTTTGGAATCATGGCCAGCCGGTTCTGCCTATTTCTTACACCCATACACATGGCAGAGTATAAACTGAATCATATCATCCTGGTGTGCTGTGTTCTCCACAACTTTTTAAGGCGAAATTCTGCCAACTATGCTGCCTCAGTTGGACCTGAGGCCGGAATTCATGTAAATGAACCAACCCTGACGGCGCTTGAATGTGGCCGTCCTGGCTTGCCCCCCCGAGTGCCTGCGAGGTCAGTCTTAGATACCTTGATTACTTTGCGGGTAGGGGGGCCATCAATGTCTGATACATTTTTAAAATAAAAAATCATTTTAACTACTAAAATCTTTGGTGACATTTACTGCTTGTGTTTCTTTTAGCTGACCCTGACAGAAATGTGGCGAGTCCTGGGTTCAGTCTGGTCTGGCAAAAGATGCAGCCTCTTGTATGACCACAGCCTGGGGACATACATGTCATCTGCTGCTGTTCATGATCTCTTGGACTTCTGGACCAGACTGCACTTCCTTAGATATGGACTCCTCAGGCCACCAATTTTGCTGTAAAATAATTGATGTGTGCCCTGGGGGTCACAGGCTTCGCCGATTTCTGATGTTTATCCAGCATTGCATTCCTCTTTGTTTGGTTATGAGCCCTTAATAAAGGATTTTTTGTTTCAATTATACTTGCCTATGTGTGTTTTCCTTCAAAAAGGAGAGTTTGTTTGTGAGGAGGCAGGCACATTTCAAAAATACAACGTGAAATTAACAAGAGACACCAACACCAAGCAACCTCCTTGAGATTAAATAATACAAGATAATAATGGTGTTGTGGTAACTTGACACACAAAACACACCCAAAAATATTCTGGAGTAAAATAAAAAAAAAATTAAAAACACGATCAGGCTTGAAAAAAATACAAACCAAAAAAAAAAAAACATATATCTTTTTTGTAAGATGTGACAAATCAAAATATATTGATGAAATCACGATAAATAATAAAGAAAGAAGTTTGTGAATATCAGCAGCAAAACTACTTAATTATTCTAGCATTATAAAGAAGAACAGAGTGCGCTGCATTAAACAATTTTAAACATTGCAGCCTGACGAAAGTGCAATATTCATTCTGAACGCTAATTTTACCAGACCAAGCTGTTCCGTCTCGGAATTTCTTCTGAGCATGCGTGGCACTTTGTACGTCGGAATTGGCCACACACGGTCGGAATTGATGTGATTGGATTTTGTTGTCGGAAAATTTTATAGCCTGCTCTCAAACTTTGTGTGTTGGAAAATCCAATGGAAAAAGTCCGATGGAGCCCACACACGGTCGGATTTTCCGACAACACGCTCCGATCGCACATTTTCCGTCGGAAAATCCGACCGTGTGTACAGAGCATTAGCCTGCCTATGTTAAACCCCTTGTTACAATAAAAGTACAATTGTAATATTAATGTGATACCTACGTAATCATGTGTATAAAAACCTTCAATTGGGTCAATTAAAACAGATCAGTTATTTTGGAAGGATGCTGAGTGTATCTTTTTGTGTCTGGTCCCTACTGCAGTAGTTGTTATTAATTTGGAACGAGTAATCAAAATGAGGATAGGAGTTGCCTATCTATAACATTTCCAGAACAGTTGTGATTCTTCCTATTTTAGCCAATACGATTTAAGTAAGCGATTTGTTGTGGTTTGTTCCCATGGGCCGGTAGGAGCAACCTTTGGATGCAGCTTTTTTGCTTTTATGGTCGTTTTTCTACTTATATATATCCTTCAGACTAAAGTATGATACCAGTGATGTAAGAAAATTTTTTATTTATTTTATCCTTTTATTATTTCTTATTTTATTTATTTATTTTTTCCACCCTTCTTCTCCCCCTTTATTCCTTCCCCTTTTTGTCGCTATTGGAGTCAGTTTATATGTTTTTTTGGTTTTGTATATTGTTTATATGCACTGATTTTGTTTGTTCTTTCTATTAGAGTCAGAGCTGCGTGAATAACTTGTAGACCAACAACGTATTACCTACAGACTAACTGTATATGGTACTACACTTTACAAAATGTATAAGCTCTGCATTCTGTAGTGAGTCTATATTCTCTCTACAAGATTTTAATTGTTGTTTCCTATTGTATTATATATTAAAATGTTATATTTTTATACCGAATAGTTTGGATGTGGTTTTCAAAGGCGGTTTTCAAAGGCATATACAAAGTCCCTCTCTTTTTCTTTCCTTTTTAGTTAGTTGTGAAAATACATTTCACCTTGCAAACATGTAGCCTACTGTATGTGCTTTATAAGGAGGGTGAATAGTTACCAGTACAAGTATTGTGAATGTGCAAGAGAATATTTTACAAAAATGCCCTTAGCTCATACTAACGCTCATACTCATTAACAGTGTATAAGCACTTTCTGGATTTCTATTGGATGTTTGCTTGCACGTTTTTTTCAATTAATACGCCACTAAATATGGAACTCCAAGAAATCCATTAGTAATCAAATATTGTCATTCTAAATTGTGGCTCTTGTGTGGGAGTAACAGAATATTATGCTTTTTGGAACTGTAAAGAGGTTTAAAAAGAACATATTGAAAATGAATGCTAAATGCAGATGTTTCAGAAAAATCGAAAGTAAGACTGTTCTACTGACAAATTATAACTAAGAGCAGTTACAACATAAATCAAGTACCAAATATTTCATGCACAGGCATCTTAGAGCAAATGGCCTGATGTACTCTCATAGGACTACTGTACTGTCCTAATGACCTCTTATGATAGTGTGCTCTGAGTCTGCATTGTTAAACGTAATCTTTCTATATCCCTGGAGGGTTAGTTAAATATGTATTAGACTTTAAAAAGTCTGCATTTTTACAGGATTCTTTTTTATTCACTCCATGGGGAAGATTTAGTAGAGGCAGATTTGACGCAGCTTGAACAAATTTAAAATTTGATGTACAATAAAAATTGACAATATTTTATGAGTTTGTACCTGAATACAGAAAACCTTGTTATTTGTCACCTATTGCATTAAGCAAAAGGAAAGATCAATTTAGTAAAGGCTAAGTGCAATGTATAAAGTGCAGTAAGCTAGTCAAATCTTTTACCTCTCAGACTAAAGTAGACAGAAATCTAAAAGGAAAAGGCTTATCTGAGTTAATGTTCTCTGCCCAATATCACTGCTCTTTGCCATTTCTTTATATTTTTGTTAACCGCTTGCTGCCCGCCCAGCGTCAAATGACGGCGGGATGGTGCGGCTCTTGTTCTGGGAGGATGTCATATGACGGCGCCCCAGAACGGCCGCTCTCGCGCATGGAGCGCAGTGATCATGGCTGCGCCATGTTGCTAGGACATAGCGCAACCCTGATCTCTGTAAAGATACGCCCGTGGCTCTTTAACCGTGTGATCGGCTGTGTCCAATCACAGCTGATCACATGTAATTATGGAAGTGCCGTGAATCGGCTCTCCTCGCCTTACACTGAGTAGAGTGTGTGGCAAGGAGTGCCGATCAGCGGCATCTCCTTGCAGAGGAGACCTGGGCAGGTAATCAGGGCACTGATCATCAGTGCCTTGATTACAGGAAAGTCCCACAATGCCACCTATCAGTGCCACCAATTAGTGCCCATAAGTGCCACCAATCAGTGCCCATGAGTGATGCCAGTCAGTGCCTGCCATCAGTGCCCATCAGTGCCTACTCATTAGTGTTGCATATCAATGTCCATCAGTGCCCATCAGTGCTGCCCATCAGTGGTCATCAGCACCACCCATAAGTGCCCATCAGTGCTGCCTATCCATGCCGCCTATCAGTGCCCACCAGTGCTGCCTATCAGTGCCCACCACTGACACCTATCAGTGCCCACCACTGCCACCTATCAGTGCTCACCAGTGCTGTATATCAGTGCCACCTATCAGTGCCCATCTGTGCAGCATATTAGTGCCTCCTCATCAGTGCCACCTAATCAGTACCCATGAGTGCCACCTCATGAGAGCTCATAAGTGTCACCTTTTCAGTGCGCATCAGGGTAGTCCTAATATAATAGAATATAATAGAAATAATATAGCCAGCTTCCTATTCTAATCTATTATTTTCTATTTCACCCAAATTTGAATAGATTCTTTTTGAATTTTGTGAAATGGTTATATTCTTTCTATTTTAATATATGCTATTATTTTTTCATTCTATTCTTTTTCTATTTGTTTACTCTATTCTATTCTTTTCTATTATTTTATTTTCTATTCTATTCTTTTCTACTCAAATTTATTCTATTGGAAAATCGAATTTCGGAAGATGGTAATATTCTTTCTATTCTATTCTATTCTGTTGTTTTTTTCTATACTATTCTGTTATTTTCTATTCTAATCTATTCTTTTCTATTCTTTTCGAATTGATTCTATTTGAATTTTGGGCAATGGTTCTATTCTTTCTATTCTAATCTATTGTTTCTTTAATTCTATTCTTTTCTATTCTATTATAGTCTATTCTATTCTATTGTTTTTTCTATTCTATTGTCTATTCTCTTCTTTTCCTGTGTATTCAAATTTGAATAGAATAGAAAATAATAGAATTAAAAAAACAAAGAATAGAATAGCATAGAAAGAATTTCCCAAAATTCAGATAGAATCAATTCAAATTTGAATAGAATAGAAAATAATAGATTGGAATAGAATAGAAAATAACAGAATAGTATGTAAAAAACACTATAATAGAATAGAATAGAATAGAAATAATATATCCATCTTCCTATTTAAATCTATTATTTTCTCTTCCACCCAAATTTGAATTGATTATTTTTGAATTTTGTGAAATGGTTATGTTCTTTTTAGTCTATTCTAATATATGCTATTATTTTTTTTCATTCTATTCTTTTTCTAGGTGTTTATTCTATTCTTTTCTATTATTTTATTTTCTATTTTATTCTTTTCTATTCAAATTCAAATGTATTCTATTTGAAATTCGAATTTTGGAAGATGGTTATATTCTTTCTATTCTGTTCTGTTTTTTTTCTATACTATTCTGTTATTTTCTTTTCTATTCTTCTCTATTCTATTCGAATTGATTCTATTTTAATTTTGGGAAATTGTTCTATTCTATCTATTCTATTCTATTGTTTTTTTAAATTCTATTCTTTTTTATTCTATTATAGTCTAATCTATTTTATTGTTTTTTTTTCCTATTCTATTTTCTATTCACTTCTTTTCTTATGTATTCAAATTCAAATTTGTTCTATTTGAAATTCATATTTTAGATGATGGTTATATTCTATTTTATTCTATTCTTTTTTTTATTCTATTCTATTTGTTTCTATTCTATTCTGTTCTTTTATTTTCTAATCTATTTGTTATGTTTTACTGTATTATATTCTATTATTTTATTTTCTGTTATATTCTTTTCTATTCTATTCTATTTTTTCTATTCTAATTCTTTGTTTTCTACTCTATTTTATTCTCTTTGGAGAAAACTATTTAAATTCAAAAACTTTTTGAATTTGAAAACTATTCGAAACTGATTTGAAAACGATTTGAATCGATTCGAATTTAGTTTTGATATTTCAGATTTGTTTAAATTCAGTGCTATTGTAATTCGGAAATTCTGATACATCCAAATTTCCAAAAAACAAAAAATTTGGCCGAATTTCAATTCAGAACTAAATTAACTGCACATGTCTAATATTTGCAAGTAAAGGAGATTATAACAAGATACCTATTAAACAAACCTACCAAAAAAGCTACTAAATCTGTGAACATGGGAGGAGACACAAGGCAACGTGACACTGCAATCCACAGCATAGAATAACATAATTCAGTTCAATGCTGATCTCCCTAAAGCTGGTCATAGACTATGCAAAGTTTGGATACTTTCTGATAAGCAAGGTGAAATTTGCTCCATGGATTGCCCTGCTGCATTTTAAGTCTATTATATTTCCCTTGGTATAATAATGTAAAATATCATCTTACTAAATATTGTCTATACCTCTGTATACATGTGGGATAAGCAACATTGCCTATATACATTTGTCATGTATATTATTACTTCAATCTTGGTGTGCTTTGTGTATTTCTTGCAGATCTGTGCAGTAAGCCAGTGTGAAACTGCCTCTGTGCAGGAGCTTCCTGTAATAGAGATCTGTCACTGCTGCTCTCTCTCCTTGTGAAGAGTGACTGGTCTCATCTCCGCCCCCTCTAGGTTTCTGCAGGCAGTCTGCAGTGGGTGGAGCCTGTTTGGTCCCTCCCAGACGTCTGCTCTCTGCACAGGCTACACTGATAATGTCACTGTTACATTGATAGGTAATAACTGGGTTTGCAAAGGCGCCCTGAAAGTGAATTTATATATCCTTTGTGGCTATTAAGTAATATATTTCACCTCTTGCTGACCAGCCGCCGTCATTATATCGCGGCAGGTAAGCTCTCCTGCGCAAACTGCCGTAATTGTACGTCGGTCTGTGTAGGGAGGCTAGCATGCCCGTGTGCTCCCATGCCCACGGGTCCCATGGACTTGATGCCTGCCGGCGACCCACGATAGTGGTGTATAGAAGCAGAATGGGGAACTGCCTATGTAAACAAGGCAATTCCCTGTTCTGCCTAGTGATATGTCAGAGATCTTCTGTTCCCAGTGATCGGGAACAGTGATCTCTGTCATGTCCTAGGTAGCCCATCCCCCTACAGTTAGAACACACCCAGGGAACACAGTTAGCCCTTTGATCGCCCCTAGTGTTAACCCCTTCCCTGCAAGTAGCATTTATACAGTATTCAGTGGCTATTTTTAGCTCTGATTGCTGTATAAATGTCACTGGTCCCAAAAAAGTGTCAAAAGTGTCCGATCTGTCCACTGCAATGTCGCAGTCCCACTAAAAATCGCAGATCGCCGTCATTTCTAGCAAAAAAAAAAAATCATAATAAAAATGCCATAAACCTATTACCTATTTTGTAGATGCTATAACTTTTGTGCAAACTAATCAATATATGCTTATTGCGATTTTTTTTTACCAAAAATATATAGAAGAATACATATTGGCCTAAACTAATGAAGAAATTTGTTTGTTTTTTAAAAATGTGGGGATATTTATTATAGAAAAAATGAAAATAATGAAACAATCAGCGCACACAAATAACAGATATACTGTAGGAAAAAAAATTAATTTTGATATTCATTATAGCAAAAAGTAAAAAATATTGCTTTTTTCAAAATTGTCAGTCTTTTTTTGTTTATAGCGCAAAAAATAAAAAACGCAGAGGTGATCAAATACCCCCAAAAGAAAGCTTTATTTGTGGAAAAAAAAAGTACATAAATTTTGTTTGGGTACAACGTCGCATGACTGTGCAAATGTCAGTTAAAGCGACGCAGTTCCCAAATCGCAAAAAAGGGCCTGGTTATTTAGGGGGCAAATCCTTCCGGGGCTGAAGTGGTTAAATGAAATTTAGTGTGCCTGGAGTTCAGCTGTAAATTATATTTTGGAACATATTGCCATTGATGCAATGTTGTACTGCATATTAACAGGTATGTGGAAATGCAGAACCTAGTTTTCCAGGCTCACATGTTGTTTTTTTGTTAAAGAATGGGTTATTGAACAAATTATTGATTGTCCTTCGTTAAATTATTTCTTATGAGACATACATTCTGGCTTCTCCTGTATCTAGAAATGATTCACACTGTTTTATCAACTTCAGGATGATTAATTGGATAGACTTGTGCTTATTTGATTTGTTTGCACAGACTCAGCTACTTCTGTAAGCATAAATCCTCAACATATTCTCACAGTAAACTCCTTCAGCAAAGCAAAATATAAAGTTCAATTCATGTTTCAATGGAACATAAAAGGAAACTTGACTCTGCACTTTGAAATGTCTGCCAGCCTATTTAGAGGAGCGAGAACAGAGTGGATTATTTGATCTGTCTTCAGCTAGCACATCGAATGGGTCACGTAATCTTTCTTCAGCTGCTGTTTATGCCTAAAAATGTTAAACATGTAATGTTACTTCAGTTTTGGGTGTCTTATGCATTTAATTATAATACATATTCAGAATACATTAGCATCACTGCATTTACTATTTTATTATTAGTGTTTTACAGTTACTTGCCAAAAAGTAATGTTTTTATCAAGGATGGTAAAGCACTGAAATGCAACATATTAAAATACTTGTTCACCTAAGAAGTCTTTGGAATTTGAACAGGAGAAGCGACAGAAAACTGGCTGAAAGTTCCATGCTGCAGGTCAAGAACTTCAGCAGATGTCAGGAGACATTGTTGATACTGTAACATCTCTAAGCATTTATTTATAATGAATATGGGGTTTTGCAAGACAGCCAAGATTTTTTTTTAGGTAACCACAGAGATTGTGATTAGCATTAATTTAGGCATAATTTGATGCCCTGCCATACACTTTTCAGCATGAATCTGTCAGACGACCTGAATTTGTTTCACTGAGGCTTTTGTACATATGCATATACTGTTTACTTATATATTTATATGCATGCTAGCAGCTGTTACCCTGTCATTCATATACTAAGTGTGGTATTAGATAGGACATGTCCACGTTTGATCTGGCCGTCACAGAAATATATCAGCAAAGCTAATAATGCAGCACCTCCAAATATAGAATATTACAAACTTAAAGCATGTGCTATCTACACAGCATTCTTAATGTACAATAAGCATCCACAATATTCAAAAATGATAATAAAAATAAATCAGTGTAAATAAAGCCCAATGCAAAAAAGTCCAAAATATGTGATAAATATCATCGCTAAGAAAGTGTCTTCTACTAGCTAATGAAAATCCTGACCCCTGGACATTAGGCGGCCGCGGGGGGCTACTGTATCACCATTGTAAAATTTGGGCAGTGGTGAGACATAGACTTCAAACACCAATGACGCATTCGCACACACCACTCTGGGAAAATCCAGGCCTGAGAGAACTGCTACTATTACCAGACCATAACCTGTGGATTACACAAGGATTGGTATACCTGTTGAATGTTTACAATGGTAATATCCTGAAATCAATTTAACAGCTAAAGGAAGAATTTAACCTCAGTAATTCCATGCACTTTCTTAACCTCCAGCTCCGCCGCGCTCTCCAGGCCCAATTTCATAGTGATCCTCCTAAACTGGACCATTTAGACGTCCTGTGCACAATAATAGGACAAGACCACTCAAAACTTATTTCAATATTCTATAATACTCTCCTTCGCCCCACAGCGACAAAATTTGCCTATAGATTGAAGGACCGTTGGGCTGGCGATGTGGGGGGGCTGGAGGATGATGAATGGGAGGATGCATTGGACGCATGTAGAAGGGTCTCCACTAGGCTGTCAGACCGGCTCACGCAACTTTATATACTACACAGATCTTATATGACTCCCCTTCGCCTGACCAAATATAAACCTGACCATCATCCACTGTGTCCCAGATGTGAAAGCCCTTCTGGTTCCTTTTTTAATCTCATCTGGTCCTGCCCTGCAGTGCAAGGCTACTGGTCACAAATAGTAAAGTTCATACACGATGAGATGGGGTCTCCACTTACACTATGCCCTAAACAATGTCTACTGGGAATATTCCCAGATCCCGATACATTTCATATTATATTTTTGCAAGAGTCCCTGTTCATAGCTAGGCTACTTATAGCAAGAAAGTGGATGAGGGCCAACCCACTTACATTACAGGAGTGGATCTCCGCTAACAACGTATTACCCTACAAAAAAGAGCTTTACATTCACAGAGGCTGCCCAGCCAAATATGGAAAAATTTGGGATTCATGGCTGGCAAATGCAGCCACATGTAACGACATAACTGAAGATTCTCCTGAATAGTGAACAATGAGCAATACTTCTGATGAGCATTATATTATTATACTATACTAAAGAACATGCATGTGCTGATATCTGATTGTCAATGATCCTTATATGCGGTGTACAATGTACTGAATGGTATGATTACATATTGTAACAAGGGGCTAAATTCTATGTTACATTTATTCATACTTTCATTCATATATTTACCCTTTCAGATATGTGGTCAGTAAATGCAAGGATTAAAACACACAACACAAAGAATGTAATAAAAAGTTTTACTTAGCTTCAATTAAAGATGTATTACAGATGATACGATACAGGATAAATATAGCATATTCAATTCCAGGGGACCCCATAACTACTTAAAGTTCTGGAAAGCGATGATCTGTTCAAAATCTAGGCACATTCATGTCCCACATTCATGTCCGTAGAAGAAGTCCGCTGGCCTGCTCTATTGTCTGACCTTTTAAAGGCTATGAAAGGCGCGAAAAGCTGGTTCTATCTGGTCCTAACAATAGGCTAGCCAGAGAATGGTTCAGAGTCAATGACCCTCTGTGAATGACCATCTGTTAGCTCAGAAACATACATTTTACATTTATAGAAATATATATATATATATATATATATAAGTAATCACCTTAAAACTATTACTAAGTTTCTTGTAATTCAATAACTAAAGTTACACCCATACTACACATATGTTACCGTTTCAATTTTTTTTCCCATTCTTACGCATGTGATATTAATGCTTATGATCTTTAAATGTGCATTCTTCTCAATAAAATAACCGAGTTATTTGTAAAAAAAAAAATGCACTCGCTGACATTAAAGCTGCTACAGAAAAGCAGCAACATGCTCATTTGTGTCAACAGGATCCTTCACGCATGGTCAACCAGTTCCATTCTCACAATGGTGACACCCACAGTACTACTTCTCACTACTGGGGACAGTGAGAAGGATTGCTTGATACTGTCTGGGAAAAAAAAAACACTCACCACATGGAGCCACAAGCAGGGGACCACACTTAGTGTAGTATATTTAATAAAAAGTATACATTTCAGATAAGAAAGGCTTCATCCACATGCCAGTAAAATGATTGTCATGACAAAAAAAATTGTGCACTTACAAAGAGAGCCGCCAGTTCCAAGCATGGAAGTGGCAGGGAGACGTCAGCATGTACCTCCTGCCCCAACGAGTTTCATGCGGATACACGTCTTCAGGGGATGCTAGAACATCACAGAATAATGTCTGAAATATCTGATGGAAGCCATGAATGTAAATGACATACACACTTGTTTTCACAGAAAGACATCAGCAAAAAATAAAAAAGATAGGAAAAAAAAAATAAAGTGACAAAATACAAAGAGCAATTAAATACACCCAAAAGAGGAAAAAAAAAAACGCACAAGAAATATTAAATGAAATAAAGTGAAACTACTCCAAAATAAAACCACATCTCATAAATTAAAAAAAACAAAACATTTTTTTTCCAAGAACATTTTGCTAAGGCATCCTAATGATTTGTGGGTAAAAATGTTGATGTGTGTATTCCTTAGTGTCCATTATAGGAACAAAAGACCAAATTTAAGTATTTTGTTATATGTTAAGATTTAGATATAGTATACTCAGGCAAACCAGGACCACAAACTATGCACAAAGTATCTGTGAAGAATAAGTCCAATGTTTTCAGGGATCATGACCTCAATGAGCACACATTTTTGCTGGCACATGTGGACTGCGATGTCTACCTTAAAAATGCTCATGCTATTGTTCATTTCCTTAAATAAATCAGCCAGGTCTTGCAGCAGTGTAGGAAAAGCATAAGGATCATACTGTGCAAGTATATGACGCAGGTAGAGCAGCACTTTGTACAAAATCTGATTTATCAAGCTGCTCAGAGGATGTCAAGCTAAGGGCAATATTGTCCTTTTCTATACAAATCAGATGAAAGAGGTTAATAAGTCACAGAAGCTATCAGCAAGGGCACAGCATTAAACAAAATAACAAAAAAATCAAAAAAGTGATTGTATGTATTCAGTTTATATGGAAGCCAAGGGAACACAATATTCAAAATACCCCCAAGCATATTTACAAGCTATGCATGAATATGATTCACCACATAAACTCAGTGTCATAGAGGCAGACAAAATGCAGCTCCCACATGCAAAATAAAACAAAAGGTGTACAGAATTCTTTGCACTTAGGTAAAATAAAGAATCACAAAGGTGTATCTATACAACGTTTTTATTTATTTATTTATTTTTAATCCCTATATTTTTCCCTTTGCACATGGGTTTCATATTCTGTTTACTTTACTTTATTTTGTGCACCGAGTTTTTTTTTTTTTTAGCCAACACTTGCTCTGCTTTCTGTTACTTACAGTTCTAAGAACAAATAAGGTCTGGCCTGATTAAACCAAGCAAAGCAACCAACCCTAATATTGTTTATGACTGTATTTGTAAAAAAAAAGGGGGTTAAAAGTAACATTGCGTTAAACTCAGTGATATCCAGTATCAACGCAGTTCAGTTATGGAGCCCTATGGCTGTAGGAATGTCATATACTTGAGGTGATAATCAGAGGATATCTTCCATGGGTCTATTAGTGAGGTTAACAAGCAGAATTTAAACAGAGTTGTACATCTAAAAGCTTTATATGATGCCATTGGTTGAAAAAGTAGTAATCCTTCAATTTTTGTAAGCAAATATAAGAGTCTCAGGGATCATTGGCATTTATGTGCTGTGGCAATGCACTAACAGTGGTCCTGAGACACACAAACATATAAACAGTAGTGGTGATGCACCCTCTTTATTGCACTTTACAATGCACATGCCATTCCTTGTAGGGGTGTATGTTGGAAAAAGAGTCATATCCTACTTAGACTGCAATATTGTGTACTAACAGTCCCATTCAATATGCTTAAAGAGTAACTCCACTTTTGTTGAGAAAAAAACATTCCCCTCTGGGTGATCTACATACATTGCATGGATGTTAACAAACATTGCTGCGGAGTCCTACATTTTGTTATTCTGAAGAAACCCCTGTGTGTTTCTCTGTGTCAATGTGTAAAGTGAATCTGTATGGGAGCGGTTTCATAATTATCAACCAGCTACTGCACCTGCAGATCTCTAATGAGGAAAATTGCAGGGGGTGTATCCCTTTAGCCCTGATTTCTTATTCAGAGTATCTCACCAAAAACCAGCATTTTTGTTGCTGGGGATGCCTGATATCTGACTTGTATCTTAATGTAGACTTCTGGGAAAAATCAGTGAGCCAATCACACAAGACATGATGTTTCTGGGGGGGGGGGGGTGTTCTGTACACATTCTGTGTACAGAAGACCTCCAGGTAGCCATATTGCATTGCACTTTACAGAAAATTACAGAGCTACAGATTGACAAGGAATGGTAATTTTTAATAACATTCAATTACAATATAACTTGAGTTGCAATTATATACGCTATATTATTTTTTTATTTGAAATTTCTTTCCCACAAAAGTTACCCTTTAAGCTGTCATAGAAGAAAGCACATTACCTTGTAACACAATACATGGTAATGCACAATTGTCTGAATGTTAATAGTCCTCTTCTGCGCTACTATGTACTAAAAGAGTGAAATAAATATGGTGAATATCCAAAGGTGACTTCAAGGGAATTGCTGCAATACCTAATGTGTTCACAACCAAATGTGCATAAAGTAAAATATATACAAGTGGTCTTGCGCTATTCCTTTGTGAATAATAATCAGTAAATAAACATACAATATAAATGTGTCCAATAGTGTATAGTGTAAATAAATAAACAATCCAAAAAGCAAAAGTGATTGCTGTCCAAACAAAATATAATGTCCAATAAGGTGATGAAAATCACATATTCAGGTTACAACCGATGATCAGTTATTTTTTGAAATACTTCCACAAATGGTTCCTCAGGGTAAGTCACGTGATGTGACGTAATGCATAGGGCGTGGCTGGAGTGGACAGCAGATCGGAAGTGACATGAGAGGTGGAAAACGCTGTGTTTTTCACTATTCCATGCGCTTTTTATCTTCCTTTGATGTAAGCATGTTATCGTCTTTTAAATTAATGGATTTATGTTAAACATATTACACTATTGGAGGCATATTGTCTATTTCACCCCATATATGGAACCAGAGCCCTAGGAGCCTGGATCCTTGACTGTAGACATAAAAGATACGGAGGAGGTCCTGGGAGGAAGGATCACTAGTTTTTGCGGCCCATTTTTTTTTGCCTCATTAGTTTTATTTTTGTTATTTTATCTGAATATATTTTGTTCATGTTTGCAATAAATATTACGCTATGGTGGCACTTTCTTTGTTTATTGCCTTTGATGTTTGGTGATATGCAAACTGAATAACACCCATGAGAGGAAGAGAGAGGATTTTTTTGGAGGACTTTATACAGTTACCTGTAGTTATCATACATACCCTACTATTGAGATTTTCACGGCAGTAAGTGTGCACAGCATAGGGGATGGTGGTCACAGGTTGGTGGTATTAACACGGATTTTGGCACGGTGTGTCACATAGGATTTTATGTGGATTTCACAGATGCTTTCACTGTTTTATGGCATTTCATTTTTATTTAAGGGGGTGATGGTTGCTAGCTGGTTATTGGTAACGCGCAGAACCATACAGAGCACACCTGGGTGTGATAAACAAATAATATGTAAACAATATCACACTATTTGAGTTTTTTTTTCTTTCTGGATGTACTTGTGAGCCCCAGATGCACAGGACCTATAATTGTGGTTGGAGATGGCAATCCCACCTTTGACATATGAAACAAGATTGCGAGTTTGCTGTACCTAATTGAGCAGCCAGAATTTCTGGTGAGTTTTATATCCAGCTGGCTGGAGCATTTAAAGAACATCCAGACACTTGTTCTACTCACTGACTTTATTTATTTTCTGGATTTTGGATATTTGACATTCATATGGACATTCTTTGCACTTATTATTGAATATCATATGCACATTGGACATTTTATGCACTTATATTTGGTGTCTTATCCAACAGCCAAATAATTATAAAGCGAAGTGTGGAATTTAGAACACAAATGAATAAATCCCCCAAAAATATTATTATTTATTATTATTATACAGTATTTATATAGCGCCAACAGTTTACGTAGCGCTTTACAACTTGAGGGTAGACAGTACAAATACAATACAATTTGATACAGTAGGAATCAGGGGGCCCTGCTCCTTAGAGCTTACAATCTAAGAGGGAAGGTCAAGAGATACAAGAGGTAATAACTGTGGGTGATGTGCTGATTGAGAAGATGAATGTACAATTGTTAGGTGGGGGCCAGATAGGCTTCTCTGAAGAGATGAGTTTTCAGGGATCGTCTGAAAGTGGATAAAGTAGGAGAAAATCGGACGGATTGGGGTAGAGCATTCCAGAGGATGGGGGAGGCTCTGGAGAAGTCCTGAAGGCGAGCATGGGATGAGGTGACAAGGGAGTTTGAGAGCAGGAGGTCTTGGGAGGAGCGAAGAGAACGATTAGGTTGGTATTTTGTGACTAGGTTAGAGATGTAGCTGGGGTCCAGGTTGTGGATGGCTTTGTAAGTTATAGTTAGTATCTTGAATTTAATAGACATGTGCATTCGTTTTCGTCCAAATGCATTTTCGTCCGAATTTCAGGTATTTTCGTTATCGTTTTAACAAACGATAACGAAAATGCAGAGTCCGAAAAACGAAAGATCCGACATAAACAAATGCTTTATTTTCGTTTTCGTTGCTACAACAGTTCGATATAGATAGGAGATAGGAGATGATGACAATAACAATCTGTGTCCATCAAACCTGTGGTCGAATGTGCCTAACCTTAGCTCTATTAGTCCAAGATTATTCTACATAGAGAGAAAAGATTCGACATAGAGAGAAAAGATTCGACGTAGGGGAGGAAAGATTCGACGTAGGGGAGGAAAGATTCGACGTAGGGGAGGAAAGATTCGACGTAGGGGAGGAAAGATTCGACGTAGGAGAGAAAAGATTCGACGTAGGGGAGGAAAGATTCGACGTAGGGGAGGAAAGATTCGACGTAGGGGAGAAAAGATTCGACGTAGGGGAGAAAAGATAAATAAAAATAATGATGATGATGAATGTTATTGGCTGATTGTAACCAAAGAGGAGGAGCAGTAAAATAGCTAGAACTAAGTACACACGTACTTTGGCTTATGGTGTCTGTTGAAAGTTCTAAGAAGATTCGACGGAGCAGGTAAACTATACGGCGTTGTACAGTTTAGCTGCTCCGTCGAATCTTCTTTGAACATTCGACAGACACCATAAGCCTTCAATGACAGATTCGACCTTAACTTGGATTTTCGGACGAATGCAATTTTTAACGAAAAATGAAATAAATAAGAACGAATTTCGGGAGTAACTAAATAAATTTATTTTTCAGACGAAAATGAAATTCCGAAACGAAATATTTCAGTGTGCACATGTCTAGAATTTAATTCGGTGACTGAGTGGCAGCCAATGGAGGGATTGGCAGAGGGGTGTAGCAGACGCTGAGCGGTTTGTGTGGTGGATGAGCCTGGCAGCAGCGTTCATGATGGACTGAAGTGGGGATAGCCTATTTAGAGGTAAACCAATGAGGAGGGAGTTGCAGTAGTCAAGGCGGGAGATGACCAGGGAGTGGATTAGAAGCTTTGTGGTGTCATTGGTTAGGAAGGGGCGTATCTTGGAGATGTTGCGAAGACTGAGGCGGCAAGCTTTGGATAGTGATAGAATGTGGGGTCGAAAGGTTAGTTCAGAGTCCAGGATTACACCTAGGACCTTGGCGTGGGGAGATGGGTTGATAGTTGAGCCGTTGATCTTGACAGGGAGATCAGGGGAAGTGGCACCTGAGGGAGGAAATATCATGAGCTCTGTTTTGGATAGGTTGAGTTTGAGAAAGTGATGTGACATCCAGGCTGATATGTCTGCTAGTAAGTTGGTAATGCGTGAGGAGACAGATGGAGAGAGCTGGGGGGTGGAGAGATAGATTTGGGTGTCATCAGCGTAGAGATGATATTTAAAGCCGTGGGAGGCAATCAACTGACCCAAGGAGGTGGTGTAGATTGAGAAAAGGAGAGGTCCAAGAACAGAACCTTGGGGACCCCAACGGAAAAAGGAAGAGGAGAGGAGGAAGTAGAGTTGTAAGTGACACTGAAGGAGCGGTGGGATAGGTAGGATGAGAACCAGCGAAGAGTACAGTCACGGAGACCAAAGGAGTGGAGTTTTTTGAGGAGGAGGAGGGGGTGGTCCACTGTGTCAAAGGCAGCAAAGAGATCCAGGAGAAGTAGTACAGAATAGTGTCCATTGGCTTTAGCCATTAGTAGATCATTTGAGAGTTTAAGGAGAGCAGTTTCCGTGGAGTGTTGAGGGCGAAAACCGGACTGAAGGGGATCAAGAAGTTTATTCATGGTCAGATGGTGGCTTAGTCGGTTGTAGACCAGTCTTTCAAGAAGTTTGGAGGAGAAGGAGAGTAAGGAGATGGGACGTAAGTTGTTGAGATTGGTGGGATCCAGTGAGGGCTTTTTTAGTATGGGGATGACTAGCGCATGTTTTAGAGAGTTTGGGAAGATGCCACAAGAGAGGGAGAGGTTGAAAATGTGAGTTAGAGAGCGTAGAATCGAGTCAGATGGTGAGCGTAGCATTTGCGAGGGAACAGGATCCAGGGGGCAAGTGGTTAGATGAGTGCTAGAAAAGAGTTTAGCAACCTCAGTAATAGTAGCAGGTTTGAATGAGGGAAGTAATGATTGTGTCTGTGAACATGGGGTGTTGCATGGGGGAGGTTTTTGCGCATTGGCGATCTCCTCATGAATTGTTTCAATCTTAGTTTTGAAGTGATTGGCAATCTCCTGGGCAGTGAGTGAGTTGGTGGGTGGAGGCAGTGGAGGACAGAGTAGAGTGTTGAAGGTAGAGAAGAGTTGACGTGGACTGGATGAGAAGGTGTTGATGAGTGTGATAAAGTAGGTCTGTTTGGCAGTGTGAAGGCAGGAGTAGTATTTTAGGAGGGCAGATTTATATTGTGTGAAGTCTTCCTGGGTCTTAGTCCTATGCCACAAGCGCTCAAGAGCGCGGCTACGTTTTGTGAGACTTCTGGTGTCATCTGTTTGCCAGGGTTGTAGCAGTCGGGGCCTAATTCTGCGTGTAGTGAGGGGGGCCAGCTTGTCTAGGGAGGAAGACAGTGAGCTGTTGTAGATGAAAGTAGCTAGGTTGGGGCAGGACAGGGGGGAGATTTTGTCATAGAGGTGATCAGTAGCAGAGTAGAGAAAATAAGGGTTGAGGTGGCGAAGGTTTCTACGTGTAACTGTTAGGCGGTTGGAGGGAGAAGAGGTGGAAGACAAGGAGAGAGCAAAACTAATAAGGTGGTGATCAGAGAGTGGGAGCGGAT
Source organism: Aquarana catesbeiana (assembly GCF_042186555.1). Taxonomy (NCBI): domain Eukaryota; kingdom Metazoa; phylum Chordata; class Amphibia; order Anura; family Ranidae; genus Aquarana; species Aquarana catesbeiana. Next base: position 595,770,856 of record NC_133325.1, on the reverse strand, counting down.
TGTTGGAAAGGTTGCACGGAGTGCACAGATAGGAGAAGGCAAGGTCAAGGGTGTTGCCATTGGAGTGGGTAGGAGCCTGTATCCATTGCTTCAGGTCAAGCGATGAGGTTAGACTGAGAAGTTTAGAAGTAATAGTAGTGTTAGTGTTGACAGGGATGTTGAAGTCCCCAAGAATAATTGTGGGGATTTCAGAAGAGAGAAAGTAGGGTAGCCAGGCAGAGAAGTCATCAAGAAAGGCTGATACTGGTCCAGGGGGCCGGTAGATGACAGCAATTCTTAGAGAAATGGGAGAGAAAAGACGAATGCAGTGTGCCTCAAAAGAGGAGAGTGTCAGAGAGGGAGGTAGGTGAAGAACCTGATAGGTGCTGCATGGGGCTAGAAGGATTCCCACTCCACCTCCCTTCCGTCCACTTGGTCTGGGGGAGTGAGTCCAGAGAAGGCCCCCATGGGAGAGGGAAGCAGGAGAAATAGTATCCGATTCATGAAGCCAGGTTTCAGTAATGGCAAGTAGGTTAAAGGAATTTGTGATGAAGAGGTCGTGGAGGGCGGTGAGTTTGTTGCAGACAGAACGTGCATTCCACAGGGCACAGGAAAAGGGGGGTTGGTTATGGAAAGAGGAATAGAGACCAAGTTCTGTGGGTTGCGGCTCCTGCCAGAGGGTGTAGGGGGATGGGAGCGATGGGCAAAACAAGATGATGGTGGCCCAGGGTTTGGGGATATGTCACCAGAGATTAGGAGAAGCAGGAGGGTGAGGGAGGTAATGTGGGACTGTGATTTATGTGAAGGGGCATGTCTCAGAGTATTGGAGGTTTTATCAGTGTATGGATGTAGAATGAGCGAGAGTTGGTAGGAGCAGTAGTAGGGAGAAGACAGAAGGCAGGGTGATATGTATAAGCAGGCGGGTGGAGAGGGGGGGTGAAGGTAAGAGAGTTTGAGGAGAGAGGAGAGGAGTGTCAGAAGCAGTGGTAGAGAGTGCATGTTACAGAGCGGAAGGAGAGCTTAATAGAGAGACAGGGTCACCTGCAGTCTGTTAGCTGCTTTCCAGTGCAGCTTGCTGTATTTGTTTGCTTCGTGCAATCGCTGAAGTGCAGAGAATGAAGTGCATATCACTTGTAGAAAGAATCACTTAGAGGAAGAAGCCTTAAGGATAGAAGCCCCATGCAATGTGCTCCCCGAGCAATGTGCTCACCCCTTAAGGATGCTCAAATATATACTGTTATAAGGGAGGGGTTGAAGTTCGTTAATTAATCATGAGTGACTATAAGAGTGCCTAGCAATCAAAGTGGACTTTTTGCTTCAAAAGTCAGAATAGCAAGAGGCCAAGATAAGATCAACACATAAAACTTAGGTAAGACAGTCAGAGCAACAAATAATGTCATGGTTGTTCGCACAGGGCAACAGATAGAGAAGGCCACATACCAGAGACACACACACACACAGAGACAGCAGGCAGATCCCAATTTCAGTTAACGGTGGAAGATGTGGATGAGCTGACACATACCTGTAAAGAGACAGAAGGAATGATCAGGTGAGGCAGAACTTAGTGCAGAGAATGAAGTGCATATCACTTGTAGAAAGAATCACTTAGAGGAAGAAGCCTTAAGGATAGAAGCCCCATGCAATGTGCTCCCCGAGCAAATATACTCCAAACAATAATTATACTCCTGAATTCACTGCCGCAAACGGTTTCTCAATTGGATAAATATTCTATTTATCACCATCAGTAGGAGGTGGCATCTTTAACAAGGATACTATAGTGTGGCTTCCTGACTGTTCAGTTTCTGAATTACCAGCTTTTTTCCACTTAGCATACACAGTTTTTACTTTTACCACATATTTAATTCATCTCTGCTGAATTTGGCCCCTTTCACACATGCAGATCCGTGTTGATCCGACCGTGAACATCTGCTTGCTCAGCAGGGATCGCTCCGTTGATCCCCGCTGAGCCGGCGGATGACAGGGCGGTTCCTGAACACTGTGCAAGGACTGCCCTGCCAGATCTCCGCTCTCCCCTATGGGGGATCGGATGAACACGGACCGTCTGTCCGCTTTCATCCGTTCTGCTCTGCAGATGGATAGAAAAATAGGATTTTCTTCCGTCTGCTGAATCGGACAATAGCAGGGCTGGATGATATCGGGTGTTAGCGGATGTTCATCCGCTGACACCCGCTATCCCATAGGGATGCATGTATGTCCGTATTTTATCCGAAAACGGATGGATGAAATACGGACATACGGTCCGCACATGTGAAAGGGGCCTTAAGGAGGAGCTGGCTTATTAAACCAAAATAGTAGTGCTAATAGAACTAGGTTGATTATTTGGAGCTTAGAGAACATTAGATTATTGAGAATTATTGTGACAGCTGTCCTGTAGGTACGCTAAAAAAAAAACCTTCCAAAATTTATACAAAAACAATAGCAGCGTGGAACAGCTCTTGCCAAATCTTTTTTTCCTATTTTTGGCATACATCCATACTGTACATTGTACTCATGTCAAGGTAGCACCGCCTAAAACAGAAGTACAGTAGAACACAACTAGTCATAACAGACTGCACCTGGACTGCCATGGCAGAGATAATATGCCAGCAGCTATTTTAAATGGGCTGAGCTGCCTATGTGCAAGAAACTTTAGGGAGAGCATAGGGAGAGCTGACAATCTGCAAAGGGAGAATGTAGGCACTTTATACATAAGGATAAATAATATCTTTAGGTGGGTTTTCATATTTTTCTGATATTCTAGACAAAATTATGACATTACTAACCTTCATTTATCAGAAGACGTATCTATTTTGAACAAATACCTGGTTGTGAAACCCTCCACAGAAAACTAAACCAACCTGAAACAAGAAAAAACAACAGGTTTTCCCCCACCAAAGAACACCCTAGTCTGCTTTAAAAACTGGCGTTATTCAGATGTCATAATACAGATTTTTTCACCATTGGTTGTGGGACTACGTAAAAGAAGTCTCACCTTTGGTGTTGAATGTATTTCTGTTTTGGTGTCACACTTTGAGAATGAACCCTTCTATGCTTTTTATATTATAGACTTTTGTGTTGTCAGTATTTGTTAACTTTTTTTCAGGTGGTATTTAGTAGGTTCTTGTTATTACAGCTCCTTAGAGAAAATAAAATCTTTCCTTGCTTTATATTCATTATTAGGGATGAGCTTCGAGTTCGAGTCAAACTCATGTTCGACTCGAACATCGGCTGTTCGCCAGTTCGCCGAACAATTTGGGGTGTTCGCGGAAAATTCGAAAGCCGTGGAACACCCTTTAAAAGTCTATGGGAGACATCAAAAGTGCTCATTTTAAAGGCTTATATGCAAGTTATTGTCATAAAAAGTGTTTGGGGACCTGGGTCCTGCCCCAGGGGACATGGATCAATGCAAAAAAAGTTTTAAAAACGGACGTTTTTTCGGGAGCAGTGATTTTAATAATGCTTAAAGTGAAACAATAAAAGTGTAATATTCCTTTAAATTTCATACCTGGGGGGTGTCTATAGTATGCCTGTAAAGGGGCGCATGTTTCCCGTGTTTTGAACAGTCTGACAGCAAAATGACATTTCTTTTTTGATTTAAGGTTTTTATTGTATTTTAAGAAGGAAAAAGGATACAGAACATCGCCAATTGGGCATACCCTGGCGTTATTATGCACATATAAACAGCAAAACTGATAAGAGAGTACTTATGTGTAGCTGCTATCAAGCTAGATCAAGATTAAAGGTTTAGCCTTAGATAAACATTTGTATAACAAGGACAGAGACAAGCTTATCATAACATTGTATTGGTCTGTTAGCCTAGTAAGGGGTGAACTCCCAAGGGCAATAATGGTATTGGGATAAACACAAGGGAGCTGCATTGATTATCGTAACGGGGTTTTGTAGGATTGTGTGATGGGAAAGGTGCAAGATGCGGGAACCACTTGAGGAAAAGTTAACAATTGCTAGCACAATGGTGAACTTCTTGGGTCAGAGATCCAGGATTTCCAGGTGTTGGTAAATCTACTAACGCACAAATTGGCCTTGGCAAAGGAAAACTCCATCTGGAAGTGCAGGTTGAGTAATCGAATGGTATCTTTTAGTAAGGGAGGGTCTGTTGATTTCCATTTCTTCGCAATCGTTAGTCTTGCTGCTATTAGGATGTGTGTGACCAGCGTTTGTAAATGTTTCGGCCATGCGGGGTTTGAGAGTCCCAGGAGCAGGTCAGTGGAGACATAGATGGGGATAAGCCACACAGAGATCCAATCAGTTTCTGTACCTTCCCCCAGAAATTTTTGATGAGGTGGCACTCCCACCATATGTGTGCAAGAGATCCGGTTTTATCACAGCCTCTCCAGCATTTGGGCGAGGTATTCGGGTATATCCTCACTAGACTTTCTGGGGTAAAGTACCATTTATTAAAAAAAAGCTTCTGTAATGATTCCCAGTGGGTAATACAGTGAGGCGTAGCGGCAAAGTGAGGGCTTTTTGCCATTGTAGAACTGGAGGTGGGTGATCCGACAAGGATGACCAATACTGTATGGAGGAAGATAGCAGGTCGGTAGCTGGCTTGGTGAGAAGTTTATATATTAGAGAGATTCCTTTGCTCTTGGATGTATCCAGGTTGTAGAACTTGACCAGGGGGAGCAAGACACAGTCTGAGGGTGACCAGCACAGTCTTGACAGGCTGGATGTAATCCTCAAGTAGAGAAAGAACGTATGCTTGGATAATCCAAACTGCTGTGTTAGATGTTCAAAGGTATGTAAAGCTGAAGGCGAGAAAAGCATATCAAAGCTGGTGATTACGGTTTTTGTCCACTCCGAAAGGGGTAAGTCTGGGGAGATAAGGTGTAGTGCCTCAATGGGTAGTGTTGATAGAGTGTCTACTGAGATCCCTCTATTGAATTGTATTAGTGTGGACCAGACTCTTATAGAGGATGTGATGGTATCTAGAGGGTATCGCTTAGGATGAAGGTTAAGCCATAATGCGGCGAGGAAGAGTTTAGTGTCCATAAGCAGTATGGTGGCTTCAATTTGTTTCCAGTTTGTGTGGTGGTTATCTGACCACCAAGATTTTAATTGGTCTAAAATAGTTGCTCGGTGATATGCTTGGATGTCCGGTGCACCCAATCCTCCCTGTTGAACTGGGGTTACAAGTATAGCTTTTTTCACTCTAGGGCGCGTTTGTTGCCAAATGAAGCTATTAATGATCCCTTGGAGTTTCTTGATCTGGTTTTGTGCTAGAGGTAGGGGTATTGTACGAAAAAAATATAAAACATGGGGAAGTAAATACATTTTTGCCTGAGCTACCCTACCAGCCCAAGAGGCTGGAACCTTATTCAGTTCATTTACTAGCCGTGTAAGCTTGCCCACGAGGTCTTCTAGGTTGGTTCTCAATATTAATTGGCTGGGGAATGTTAGATGGATTCCCAAATATGGGAGAAAGGAGTTGGGGGCCCAAGCAAATGGTGAGGTAGAGTTAATGGATTTTACAGTCTGAGGATCCTGGCCAAGGTTAAGCATTAGGGATTTACTGTGATTCAGCTTATACATAGACACGGCACTGAAGAGTTCCAGGGCTCTTTGGACTGCAGGAAGGGACACCAAAGGATTGGTTAGGGCTATAATCACGCATAGGCCAATTTTGTGATCAACTTCTCCAATTTTTATCCCTGAGATCGATGGTTCAGCTCTAATAAGTTGTGCTAGGGGTTCCATTATCATGGCAAATATTAGAGGGGACAACGGCACCCCTGTCTAGTGCCATTAGTGATGTGGAAGGGGTTGGAGGCGACACCCAAAGTCAAATGCGTGCAGATGGGTGGGTGTATAAACCTAATATGGCAGTAAGAAAGGTGCCCGACAGTCCAAATTTGCAGAGCACTGCCTCCATGTATGGCCAATAAACCCTATCGAACGCCTTCTCTGCATCCAAAGATCGGAAGAGAGAAGGCGTTTGGGTATGCACCGTCCATTGGATAAGGTCAATAAAACGTCTGGTTCCATCTGAGGCCTGTCTGCCGGGCACAAATCCCACTTGATCAGGGTGAATAATCTGGGGGATGATGGTGGAGAGGCGTTGTGCAAGGAGTTTGGCATAAAGCTTAGTATCTGTGTTGAGGAGTGATATCAGACGGTAGTTGGCAGGGTTGTCTGGAGTCTTTCCCGGTTTGGGAATGGTAACCACTAAGGCATCAAGGAATTCCCTAGGGATTAAACCTGTGGTAGCAAATTGGTTGTACATGTTACATAAATGGGGGACTAAGAGTTGGGTGTAGCGTTTATAGTACTCATTGGGTAGTCCATCAGGTCCTGGTGCTTTATGAAGTGGTAAGTTTTTTATCAATTTTTGTATTTCGTTATGTGAGAAGGGAGCTGCTAAAAGGTCAAGTTGTTCTGAAGAAATAGAGGGGAGGGAAATAAAGGATAGAAATTTTGTTATGCCATTTTGGGAGGGAGCAGATTGGGGGTCTGCTTCCGTGAGATTGTAAAGTTTTGTGTAGAAATTGCCAAATTCATTGGCAAGATCTAGCGGATTAGTCAGACGCTGTCCTTGAGAACCAGTGAGAAAGGCTATTCTCTTTTTAGAGATTTGTTTTTTAAATTTCCTGGCCATAAATTTTCCTGGTTTATTGGCTGATGAGTAGGTATATAATCGTAGTATGTTATGTAATAGTCAAAATGTTTGCGAAGGTGGTCGCTGAGCTGGAGTCTGAGATTTTTAAGTTCTATGAATGAATGAATGAATGAATAATTTGTAAAGCGCTACAAATTGCGAACTGAATCGCCTCAAGGCGCTAGATGTATTCTCTGTAGCCAGCTTCTAGAAAAGGAAGGTCTTTAGTTTTTTCCTGAAGGCCTGGTGGTTTTCTTCCATGCGGAGGTTGGTTGGGAGAGCATTCCATAGTCGAGGTCCTTGGACTGCAAATCTACGTTCTCCCTTTGCTTTGTAGCGGTATTTGGGAATGAGGAGGAGGTTTTGGTTAGCTGATCGAAGACTGCGATTCGGTGTGTAGTGTTTTATTTTTTCCCGGAGATATTGCGGAGCGTTTCCTTGTATGCATTTATGGGTGAGGCAGAGGGTCTTGAATGTGATCCGATTCTTCACCGTTAGCCAATGTAGGCTTTTTAGGGATGGGGAGATGGATTCCCAGGGCTTTTTCCCTGTTAACAGCCTTGCCGCCGTGTTCTGCATGAGTTGCAAGCGCGCAAGCTGGTATTGGGGTAGACCTACGTAGAGGGAATTTGCGTAGTCGAGTCGGGAATTGATGATCGTTCCCACAACTGCCGCTTTGTCCTCTTCCGGGATGAAGGGGATGAGTCTGCGAAGCAGGCGGAGGAGGTGGTGAGATCCGCTCACCACCGATCCTATTTGTGCATCCATTGTCATTCCTGAGTCAAAGATGACTCCGAGACTCTTGACTTTGGTGCTGGGGGAGATGGTCTGTCCGAGGATGGAGGGTGGTGTCCACGGAGTCTCAATTTTGGAATTTTTGTTGGCTTGCAGGAGAAGAAGTTCTGTTTTTGATTCGTTAAGTTTGAGGGAGCTGGCGGTCATCCAGTCATTGATTAAAGTGAGGCATTTCTGTAGTTGCTGATGATGATCTTTCTGTCCATTAATGCGAAAGTAGAGTTGGGTGTCGTCTGCATATGAGTGGAAGCAGAGGTCCGTTTTCCTGATGATATTGAGAAGCGGGCGGATGTAGATGTTAAATAGCACTGGTGACAAGGGTGAGCCCTGAGGGACTCCACAGGAGACTGCCCGAGATTCCGAGGTGAATGTTCCCAGTTTCACTGTCTGAGAGCGATTCTCTAAGAAGGATGTAAACCATTTTAGGGCAGAATCTGTGGCTCCTGCAACTTCTGCGAGGCGGACAAGTAAAGTATTGTGGTCCACTGTATCGAATGCTGCGCTGAGGTCTAACAGTACCAGGAGACTCGGTTCCCCGTCATCTGCTGCTTCAAGGGCGTCGTCCCATATTTTGAGAAGTGCTGTTTCTGTGCCATGGCCTGGGCGGAAGCCTGATTGCAGAGGGTCCAGGATGTGGTGTGTCTCCAGGTGGTGTTGTAGCTGCTGTACTACTGCTTTCTCTATAATCTTGGAGATGGTGTTGAGGCTTGTTATTGGTCTGCGGCAGTTAGGGTCTTTAGGGTCGAGATTAGGTTTCTTTAGCAGGGGTTTGACGATGCCTTGCTTGAGGGAGGTTGGCACAGTCCCTTCTTTGAATGATTGATTTAAGAGATGTGTTAGGGTGGGGGCCAGGATGTCGGAACATGCTTTGAACAATTTGGTGGGGATGATGTCGTTCGGTGATGTGCTGTCGCGAAGGCTTCTGATGATGTTTTTAGTCGTGTCCGTGGTGATTGGGGACAAAGAAAACTTTGGTGGTTGAGTGATGTTCGTGTCGATATCCTCTTTTTGCATCGGTTGGGTGAGGTTGGTTGTTATTTTCTGATGAATTGCTTTCCGAATGTTGTCGATTTTGTTGATGAAGAAATCTGATAACTCATTGCAGAATTCTTGAGTATCGTTTGCAGGGGGCTCTAGGCAGGCCGGGTTCTCTATGGAGATATTACTAGAGGGGGATCTCTTGTTTGTGAGTTCAAGGGATCGGATATGTTTCAGGAGGGACTCAGTAGTATGGGAATGTTGTTTTTTCGCTTGGGCCCCAAGTTTTATGAAAAGACCTCTTAGGCAAGCCTTGTGAGCATTCCAAAGAATAGCGTGATCTGCTACTGAGTTTACATTTTGCTGGAAGTAATTGTCAGTCTGGGACTGCACCTGGGACTCAAAAGTGGGGTTGTTAAGGAGGGAGGTATTTAGTCTCCAAACCGTATGTCTGGTGATTTGTGAAGGGGATGCTAACTTTATTGTGATTGGAGCGTGGTCAGACCACGATATGGTTCCTATGTGGGAAGCGGTGATAGACTGTAGTAGATGCTAATCTGTTATAAACATGTCAATTTGAGAATAAGATTGATGTGGTGGGGAGAAGTAGGTGTAGTCTCTCTCCATATCGTGCATGCACCTCCAGGAGTCGTATAAGTCCTCTCGTTTAAGAATAGTGGATAATGCTGAGGGCCTAGATCGTGAAGGATTGGAAGTGTCTAGTGAAGGGTCAAGTACTTCATTAAAATCTCCACAAATAATTAAGGGTGCAGATCTAAACGGAGTCAGTTTGGCAAAGAGGTTGGCATAGAATTTTTTTTGGTCTGTGTGGCGGGCATAAATGTTGACTAAAGTGAGAGGGCGATTGTCAAACGTGGCTGATAGGATTAAAAATCTGCCGTCTTCATCACTTTCACAGTGGTGGAGTTTGAAATCTATTGCTGCATTGATGGCAATCATCACTCCCCTCTTTTTTTTTTTTGAAGCGTTTGCAAAGAAGCAGTGTGGATATTTTTTGTGACTACATTGGGGTTGTTTAAGTTTGGAAAAATGTGTCTCTTGGACACAGATTACATCTGCATGCTGTTGTAATGCTTCTTTCCATAGAAGGTTGCGTTTAAATGGCGAGTTTAGGCCTTTCACATTAAGGGAGGTGATTGAGAGTGACATGATTGCAGAGCAGTTATGAGGGCCTGGGCAGAGGGAGAGAGACTTCACCTACCGCTGATGGTTGGGAATTACACAGAGAAACAAATCAATGCTGTATGTGCTATAGGTAAATGAACAAAAGATTAATCAGCTACTAAAATACAAATACAAGCAATTTGTAATCCTGAAAAAGAAATAAAACAGTTGTTGAATAATCTGTAATGATATCAAAAATCAAATAACTGTGTGCTTAGCACAACTTTAAACCTGAGGGGTGGTGAGAAAAAAAAGGGTGTTTTGCCCAGGCTGGAGATAAAGAAAGGCTGGGGACCAGGGCATAACCTTAGGTCATATTTTGTTGGACGCTTTGGCTGCTGCGCTCTTAGAATCCGATGGCTTGTATGCAGGGATAGCTTGTTCCATTTCTCTAGGAGCAATGGGGAGGAAACCCCAGTTGGTAAGTTTCTTGTAGCCATCTTTTGGAGTGAGAATAGGGACGATCTTTTGTTGGTGAGTAACCAGCAGTTTCGTTCGAAAGCCCCATCTATACATTATTTTTTTTTGCTGAAGAATAGATGTAACAGGGGCAAAAGCTCTGCGCATTTCCATAGTGGCAGGAGACAGATCAGTGAATAGCTTGACGTTAGTGTAGGGGGTTGGCAGGGGTTTCGAGGATCTGGCAGTGGAGAGAATTTGTTCCCTAACATGGAAGAAATGTATACGTGCTAAGACATCTCTAGGGATGTCATCTGAGAGGTGTGGCGGTTTAGCGATTCTGTGGGCCCGGTCAATTAAAGTGTCGCAGGCGTTGAGACGTGGGAGTAAGGCGGAGATGAGTTGCTGCAAGTATGGTGTTATTTCGTTTGGTTTGACCGACTCTGGGATGCCTCTGAATTTGATATTATTTCGCCTAGAGCAGTCTTCTAAATCCGCTAATTTCATTTTAATGTGGTGGATTTCTTCCATGTGGTGCTCATGTGCATCTAGTAATTCGTTGTGCGCTTTAGAGTAATCCTGCAAATTTTCTTCCAGAGCATCTGTATGCTCTTCTATGCAGCCTATCCTGTCATGCATCTGGGATATTGATAATTGGAGCTCCCTGTGCAAATCTTGCTGCAGTGTAAGAAGCATAGATTTCAGTGTTGCTTCAGAAACCGTGTTATCTGTGGCAGGGATAGCAGCCAGGGAGGGAGTATTTTGGGATCCCTGTGGCCCTGCATCAATCTGAGACCATAGTTGCTTTTTAGCATGTGGCTCCTTGTTTGGGGAGTGTGCAGGGAAGGTAGCCAGCCTCTTACCTCTATCCTAGTGCAGTCCTCCCAGGGGCTCCTCTGGAGGAGGGTGGGTGTCCATACTCTCTTTTGTGGACGCTGTACCTGGGTCTCCTTGGCGAGGCAGCGCTGTAGGTGCAGCAGGCAGGCAAGCAGGGCCGTTATGGGAGCCATTGTTAGTGCTGGCGTCGGCGCCATCTTGGTTTCCGTGCATTGAGGCGGCCGCCAGATAGTAATCGGTCAGGCGGCGGGGATTCGGCGCCTTGTAACACCGCAGCGACATGCCCTGGAGTGTCCCCGGTCCTCTTACACTCCGGTGGAGTGAGCTGTGAAGAGGAAAGTAGCTGCGGGTTGCCGTTCTCCAGGCCGTGGAGCGGAGCTCGGAACTCAGGCAGCCATCCTGGTCCGCAGCAGGCCACGCCCCCAGCAAAATGACATTTCAAAGGAAAAAAAGTCATTTAAAACTACTTGCGGCTATTAATGAATTGTCGGTCCGACAATACACATAAAAGTTCATTGATAAAAACGGCATGGGATTTCCCTACAGGGGAACCCCGAACCAAATTTTTTTTTAAAAATGGCGTGGGGGTCCCCCTAAATTCCATACCAGGCCCTTCAGGTCTGGTATGTATATTAAGGGGAACCCCGGCCAAAATTTTTTTTAAAAATGGCGTGGGGGTCCCCCTCAAAATCCATACCAGACCTGAAGGGCCTGGTATGGAATTTAGGGGGACCGCCACGCCATTTTTTTTTTAAATTTTGGTTCGGGGTTCCCCTGTAGGGAAATCCCATGCCGTTTTTATAAATGAACTTATCAATGAACGGTCTGGTATGGATTTTGAGGGGGACCTCCACACCATTTTTAAAAAATTTTTGGCGCGGGTAATGGGTAACGTACCGGGTGACTCCGCCCCCCTCTGACATTATGGGGAATGCCACAGGGAAGTCCCAGTCAAGTCCCCATGCATCAGAGGGGGGCAGGGTCACCGGGTGGCCCCGCCCTCCATTATTTAAGAACCGCCAGAAGACGAGAAGCGTCACACAGCGGGAGCCTCCCATCATGGATGTGGAGCGGCCTGAGAAGAAGAAGGGAAGAAGACGCCGCGGAGGAAGATGCCGGATGAGAACACCAGAGGAAGAACCAGAAGAACCAGAAGAAGAAGAAGATGGAGGAAGAAATCGAAGGAAGATAGAAGGAAGAAGATAGAAGTAAGAAGATGGAAAAAAGAAGACTTTAAATAAAGGAATTGTCAAAAACTGTCTCTTGTCATTTTTAACATTTTTGACAGTTTTTTTGTGAAATGGTGGGGATACTTTTGTACCCCCTTACCATTTCACACAGGGGGGCCGGGATCTGGGGGTCCCCTTGTTAAAGGGGGATTCCAGATTCTGATAAGCCCCTCGCCGAGAGACCCCCCCAACCACCGGGCAAGGGTTGTGGGGATGAGGCCCTTGTCCCCATCAACATGGGGACAAGGTGCTTTGGGGGGCTACCCCAAAACACCCTCCCAATGTTGAGGGCATGTGGCCTGGTACGGTTCAGGATGGGGGGCGTTCTCTCATCCCCCCTCTTTTCCTGCGGCCTGCTAGGTTGCGTGCTCGGATAAGGGTCTGGTATGGATTTTTGGGGGGACCCCACGCCATTTTTTTTAAATTTTGGTTCGGGGTTCCCCTGTGGGGGATTCCCATGCCATTTTTATCAATGAACTTTTATGTGTGTTGTCGGACCGACTATTCATTAATAGCCTTGGGTAGTTTTAAATGACTTTTTTTCCTTTGAAATGTCATTTTGCTGTCAGACTGTTCTAAACACGGGAAACATGCTCCCCTTTACAGGCATACTATAGACACCCCCCAGGTACGAAATTTAAAGGAATATTACACTTTTATTATCTCACTTTAAGCATTATTAAAATCACTGCTCCCGAAAAAACGTCCGTTTTTTAAAACTTTTTTTTGCATTGATTCATGTCCCCTGGGATAGGACCCAGGTCCCCAAACACTTTTTATGACAATAACTTGCATATAAGCCTTTAAAATGAGCACTTTTGATTATTCATGTTTGAGTCCCATAGACGTTAATGGTGTTCGCGTGTTTGAACAAATTTTTTGCCTGTTCGCATGTTCTGGTGCGAACCGAACAGGGGGGTGTTCGGCTCATCCCTATTCATTATGCGTCCCACATTGCCGATTATAGTAGATGATAAAATGTGTAGTGCTTACTCTATTTCCCTTGGGATTTTAGAAAGTTTTTCAATAGTTATTATTATAGTTAATAGTTATAGTTATTAAGATATTGTGGTGCTCAAGCTTATGAACTAATCTGGTACCTTGTCATACTATCGAAAATGAACATGCCCATGCATGCATATTTGTAAACCAGGGGCATTTTGGGTGGCAGGTTTGGGAGAGGAGACAGGTGCATGGCAAATACACATTAATGCCCCGTACACACGGTCGGATTTTCCGATGGAAAATGTCCGATCGGAGCGTGTTGTCGAAAATTCCGACCGTGTGTGGGCTCCATCAGACATTTTCCATTGGATTTTCCGACACACAAAGTTGGAGAGCAGGAGATAAAATTTTCCGACAAGAAAATCTGATCGCGTCAATTCCGACCATGTGTGGCCTGTTCCGACGCACAAAGTGCCACGCATGGTCAGAAGAAATTCCGACACGGAACAGCTCGTTCTGGTAAACTTAGCGTTCGCAATGGATACAGCACTTTCGTCACGCTGCAATGTAAAAAATGGTTTAATACAGCGCACTCTCTTCTTCTTTATAATGTGAGAAGAATTAAGTAGTTTTGCTGCTCATATTCACACACACTTCTCACAAACTTATTTTTTGTTTTTTTTATTGGGATTCCCAACTTATTTTTTGTTTTTTTTTAATGGGATTCCCTGAATATATTGTTATTTGTCACATCTGACAGAATGTTTTTTTTTTGTTTTTTTTTATTTTAAGCCATTTTTGTTTTAGATTTTATGTTTGTATTTTTTCCAAGGCTGATCTTTGTTTAATGTTGTTTTTAGTTTTACTCCAGACTATTTTTGTGTGTGTTTTGTGTGTCAAGTTACCACAACACCATTGATATCTTTTATTATTTAATCTCAAGGAGATTGTTTGTTGTTGATGTCCCTTGTTAATTTCACATTGTATTTTTGAAATGTACCTGAATCCTCACAAACAAACTGTCCTTTTTGAAGTTAAACACACATAGGCAAGTATAATTCAAACCAAAATTCCTTTATTAGGGCTCAGAACCAAACAAAGAGGGAGGCAACACTGGATCAACAGGAGAAATTAGCGAAGCCTGGGACCCCCAGGGCAGACATCAATTCTTGAACATCAAAATTGGTGGCCTGAGGAGTCCATATGTAAGGGAGGGCAGTCTGGTCCAGAATTCGCAAAGATCCAGAAAGCAGCAGATGACATCTGTGTCCCCAGGCTGTGGCACCACAAGAGGCTGCATCTTTTGGCCGACCAGACTGGATCCAGGGTCATCACTTTCTGGTCTTCCTTCCATGCTTCCTTCCAGGCTGTGGCTGTGCTGTTGGAGATGTGGCAGGAGGAGGAGTAGGACCTGGAGGAGGAGGAGGACTGGGAGGACCTGGAGGAGAAGGAGGAGGAGGACCTGCAGGAGGAGGAGGAGGACCATCTGTGAGTTTGCAAAGGTGTGTCTGAGATGTAATTTGGTCCCTCATACCTTTATTAAGAGCCTCCAATATGAGCGACTCACACATGAGTTGTTGTCCCTCCTCCATCCTCTGCATTTTAGAGGCAATGATGGTAGCAATGTCCTCCTCCACGGTGTGTGGTGCTCCCAGGACCTCTGTAGCCCTCCAAAAGAGGCCTATGGCAGCCTCCTCTAGGGCACTCCTCCTCCTGCCACTTTCTCTTTCCAGGTGTTGGGGAGGGACCGGCATATCAGGCAGGAGGCTTGGCCCGGCCACCTCCTGGCTGAGACTTCCCTGTGTATGAAAAAGGGACATGGTTTTAGTTTTTGATTCATCAATCACAATCCTAAATTAGTACTCCAAACTAACATCTAGTTAACATTATTGATTGGACAACCTGAACTATTTAGAGGAATGCTATACCTGGCTCAAGCTGGGCTCCTCCACATGTTGTTGCCTGGAAGGCCCAGGTTGGGCGTCAGAAGCCTCAGCTGGAGGGGAAGGAAGCGTGGAAGGAAGACTGGAGAGGGATGGAAATAAAAGAAAAACAGGGGCGCACCAGCCTTGTGTATTAACTTTTTTTTAAAATTTTTTTTTAATTAAAATAATTAAAAGAAACAACTCACAAGCAATGGGTGGAAGAGGCACAACACGAAGTGTACCAACAGCCAGCATGCATAGCTCTGATAAAGAAGGGACTCTCCCTTCGAAACGCGTTAGCTTATTGTGACATTTATGCATCTCTCCATGATCTTTGGAAGGCATTGCTTATCCTAAAGTTGCATGCTGGCTGTCGGTACACTTCGTGTTGTGCCTCTTCCACCCATTGCTTGTGAGTTGTTTCTTTTCATTATTTTAATACATTTTTTAAAAAAAGTTAATACACAAGGCTGGTGCGCCCCTGTTTTTCTTTTATTTCGGTTTGCACTAGGATTCCCCATCCTTGAGGGCAGCAAAGCCTGTGTTGACGCATCTCTTTATGGTGATCCACCTGTGCGCAGGAGTCATTGTTTTCTGTTTGCTAAAGTACTGGAGAGGGATGACCTGGGTTCAGTCTGGCCTGCCAGAAAATGCAGCCTGTCATAGTACCACATCCTGGGGACATAGATGTCATCTGCTGCTCCGGATCTCTGCGAATCCTGGACTTTCTGGCGCTCCCTTACATATGTGCTCCTCAGGCCACCAATTAAGATCTTCAAAAATGTGATGTCTGCCGTGGGGATCACCTGCTTCACAATTTCCAACAATTTATCCAGTGCTGCCTTCCTCTTTGTTTGGTTCTTGTAATGTGGGTTGTTGATCTCCCACAGACATGGCAGCTCCCTTAACATATCAATGAATAGTGACATGAAGTCATTATCTTTTAATAAGATATCCATGTTCACTGCAAGACACAACACAAGACAAAGCCTAATGTCAGACAAAACTCTCCTAATCTTGTTACAATATAGGCCTCAATCTAGAAGCAGTATAGGCACAAGTTTGTCTCTTACCTTCATTCTTACGATCGGCGCGTCCAATGCTCCTTCGTCCGCTCACAGATTGTAAGTACTACGCATGCGTGTTACGCTTTATACACACTGCGCATGCGTTTAACTCCGCCCACCCCTGACGTTCTTTCTAGTCTATACCCCGCCCCTTTTCGTTTGGCGCAGTGGGTGAAGAGCACATGACGGAGTCAGAGCAGGTGCGTGCTAATTATAGCAACTAGGAGGAGGAGGAGGAAAGCCCGGATCCGGACACGTCCTGATCCAGAAGGAGACGATTTAAGGCCACAAATATGTCCTTTGGGGAGATGTTGGAGATGGTGGACATCCTGAAGAAGGCCGACTATGACGGGAAGTATGGGCCTTACCCCAACCCCATTGTCAGAAAGGCCAAGATCATGGCAAAAGTGGTCAAACGTCTGCACAGGAATTTCGGGGTACGACGATCGAAAGATCAGCTCAGGAAGCGGTGGTCGGACCTAAAATTAAGAGAGCCCCGAGCAGTACCGAAAGATCCGGAGAGTGCTGCAAAAAAGTAAGTAGTTGTGCTGTGTTCCTATTCTTTTTGTCTTTATTACGTTCGTGCTGCTCCATATGCTTTTCTTAATTGTACAGTTTAAAATGTCAATTTTAATGTTCATGGGCCCATTATTCGTTCGTATCAAACATTTTTTTTTTCGCCCTCTAAAACACCATTGTTTAGGTCATATGCATTTTCCTACATTATTTAGGGCCTACTTGGATGCAAAATATTTGGTTGTGTAGATGGGTTTGTTACTAGAATTAAATGCAAACTAGATTCTGTGTAAGGAGAGGACACTAAGCAGCTGTTTTCACATCTGGATGCTGGAGCACTAGTGTGGTACACAAGAACACCATTTTTATTAGGGGGGGCACACAGGTCCTCCAGTGTATACCATAGGGGGGTCTCCATCTGTGAAGCTTGTACTAAACAGGTAAAGTATTGCAGGTTGACAAAGGACAATAAAAAAGCGACATCTTGGAACTCTGCTAAAATTGACAATTGTACCCCACTTCCAAGCAATGTTTCCTATTTATAGTTCTGCCATCAAATCACTGTGTGCTAATTATACCATTTTTGTTTTACATAGGGGAGAAAAGACTCGGAGGACACCCCTCATCCGAGGAGACCAGAGACCCCCCACCTGTGGAAGAAGGTGAAATACCCCCAACCCAAGTGGAGCAGGAGGAGGAAGAAGATGTGGTTGAAATTGGCATCACAACAGGTGAGTGTCTGCGGCTCAGGCTCAGGTAAGAGATGGATGCTGGCAGATTTTTGATACCTGTTTTTGTTTTGTTTCTCTCTTTTTAGGTGATCGTGTTGTTAGGGATCGAGATCCTTTCACATCAGAAAGTGCCCAGATCCTGATCAGGGAGATCATGGGGTGTAATTAAGAATTGGAAAACCTCAAGAAAAAAATCAATGATGTGATTCAAAAAAATAATAACATCATTGATGTTTTGGGGCGAATTTAATACCCCACAAAATCACTTTTGTTTTTGTGTGGTACAATGTTTAAAATATTTTTGCAATGTTTCGAAAAGCCAAATTTGGAGGATGCACACAGTGTGCCAACATGTGCTATCTGCCATCATGGGAGATCAATGGACGCGTTTTGGGGGTGCAACCCCTTCCTCAATAATAAAGTAGCGGTGAGGAAGGGCTTGCTCCCCCAAAACATGTCCCTTGATCCCCCGTGATGGCAGCTAGCACATGTTGACATTCGTAAATTGGTGTGCATCTTCCAAATTTGGCTTTTCAAGGGGTGATTTGACCCCATCTGAATGCAATATCAAACACAGTTCCTAAATACTCATGTCTGATATTGCCTTCAGGTTTTACCATATGTGAACTTTCTAAGTTCAAGTTTTTTGTCTTTCTTGTTGGTTTTACACAGGCCTCTTTTATCGTAAATGGACATTTCTATTTTTGATAATGCCACCCCAAAAATTGTTATACAACAAACATGTTGGTTTGTTCTAAAAAACGTTTCTAAATGCACATGTGATTGTGCAGGTATTAAAAAGTTTGTTAATCAAGAATGTGTGGATTATTGTCTCAATGCTACAACACTTTTGTGGTGATGTAATTGCTGTCTTCATAAAAAAATGGTGGTTATTTCCTAAGGGCAAATCCTCTTTGCACTACAAGAGCATTTTCATTGCAGTTTCAAGAGCACTTGTAGTATAAAAAGTGTATACGCCTTTAGTAAATAACAGCCAACAGTGCTTTGTATAAGGTTACACAATCACGCCATTTTCAGGACTCCACACATTGCTGTCAGGGTCAGCTAAAACAAACACAAGCAGTAAATGTCCACAAAGAATTTCTTTTTTTTTTTTTATTGGAAAAAGGCTTCACAAATTTGAAGGCATATTGATGGCCCCCCTACCCGCAAAGAACTCCAGGTATCGTAACCAGACATCACGGGCACTCAGGGAGGGCAAGCCAGGACGGCCGCTTTCAAGCGCCGTCAGTGTTTCAGGTATCACTCTGGCCTCAGGCCCAACTGAGCCAGCATAGTTGGCCGAATGTTTCCTTAAAAAGTTATAGACAATACAGCACGCCAGTATAATATGATTCAGTTTATACTCCGCCATATAGATAGGTGTCAGAAATAGGCGGAACCGGCTGGCCAGGATTCCAAATGTGTTCTCCACCACTCTTTGGGCTCTGGCCAGCCGGTAATTAAAAACCCTCTGTTCCGGGGTGAGGGTCCTCATCGGGAATGGCCGCATCAGGTGGTCCCCCAGCGCAAATGCTTCATCAGCAACGAACACGAATGGGAGTCCTTCCACATTGTCCTCTGGAGCTGGCAAGTCCAAGCTGCCATTCTGGAGACGCCTGTAGAACTCCGTCTGGGCGATGACTCCACCATCGGACATCCGGCCATTCTTCCCCACGTCCACATACAAGAAGTCGTAATTAGCCGACACCACCGCCAACATCACAATACTATTGAACCCCTTATAGTTGAAATAGTACGACCCCGAGTTGGGTGGTGGGATGATGTGGACATGTTTCCCATCAATTGCCCCTCCGCAGTTAGGAAAGTCCCACCGCTGGGCAAAGTGGGAGGCCACAGTCTGCCATTCCTGTGGCGTGAAAGGAAACTGTTGAGGAAAAAAAAACAAATTAATATTTTTGCTCAGAAACATGGCAAGCATATTAGGCACAAACATTGTGGGGCAACCTCCAGATAGCATTTATTAAGGGGAATTTAACAACACCAAAGTATAAGGTACACCTATCTTAATCCCCCCCCCTCTCATGGGCCATTTCTAACATTATGGGGGGTGTGGAAATCTTGGACAGGTAACCCTCTTCACTTCATTGAGAGATGAATGCCTAAATGCAGGGTATTACTTGTAACAGCCCCTCCTTAGTTACTCTATTGGCAGCCCACTGGACAGGTAAGAAGTGTCCGAATACAAAGATATAAATACACATTGTACACATTTGAGCACATTTGAACATTCTGCTATTACCTGACTCAAGATAATAATAGGATCTTAAAAATTCAAACAGTACCATTTGAAAGTATACAGGCAGGCCCTTGCACTACATGCTTTGGGGAATTCATCCATAAATCAGAGCACAAAAGAGATGGGTATAGTGTGTATGGGTTTGGAAAAGTCAGCAGATAGATAATTGAGGATAGATAGAGAATTGGGATCAGCTGACTTAGCAGTTGGGGGAGGGAGGGTTACTAAAAATGATTTGGGGACACCACAAAAAATAAGCCTCTGCCACTCTGCCTGAATTTAAAGCTAAAATAACATTTCAAAACATTTTAGGGGGTGTGTGGGGTAAAGCACTACTATGGAGCTGATAAAATACATTGTTTTAAGTGACTACATGCGGTGAATATAGGGCCCGTAGAGCATGCTGGGGAGGTTAGTGAAGGACAATCTGTATGAAGGACCTAAAAAATTAATTACCTAAAAATCCAGCATGCATGAGGACAAAGGGGACATTCACAGCATATTCCAATCATGGTAATTAGGGAATGAGGAAAGAAATACAATATATTAGCACACATTAAATACAATGAAATGTGATATTAAAGGATGAAAATCTTACCTTCATATACTCCTTCTGCAGGACCTGTATGATGGCAGAACAGATCTCCGGGATGATGATCCCTAGAGCCTGGGGGGAGATGCCTGTCGAGAACTTCAAGTCCTGCAGACTTCTCCCTGTCGCCAAATACCGCAGGGTAGCGACGAGCCTCTGCTCCGGAGTGATGGCTTGCCTCATGCTGGTATCCTGCCTGCTAATATAAGGGGTCAGCGAAGCCAACAAACGGTGAAACACGGGGTCCGTCATCCTAAGAAAGTTCCTGAAATCATCAGGATTATTCTCACGGATCTCACGGAGCAAAGGCATATGAGAGAACTGGTCACACTGAAGCAACCAATTCTTGGTCCATGAACTCCTCCCCACCCTGTTCATGGACTGGAATTGTGTCAAGGTCAGGACCCCAACACCAAGCCCCCGCACAGCACAAACTCTACGAGGAGTACGCATACGCAACATGGCTAGAAAACGGTCGGCTGCTCAGAACGAAGTAACAGAACGCACTGAAGAACAGCAAGGCCTGTGAAGAGCGACCTGAAAAACAGTAACGAACTAACAAGAATACAATGACTATAAGTCACGCGGAACTTGCTTGCATGCACTGAAGAGCAGATACAAACCCACAAGAACAAACTGAACGGCAGAAAACGATCTGAAAACCACGAGTCTGAAAAAGCACAAATCATCTCTCACCAAACTTTTACTAACACGAGATTAGCAAAAGGAGCCCAAAGGGTGCCGCGCTTGGTTCTGAACTTGCCTTTTCTAGTCTCGTCGTACGTGGTTTACGTCACCGCGTTCTTGGCGATTGGAAATTCTGACAACTTTGTGCGACCGTGTGTACGCAAAACAAGTTTGAGCCAACATCCGTCAGAAAAAATCCTAGGATTTTGTTGTCGGAATGTCCGATCAATGTCCGACCGTGTGTACGGGGCATAAGTACTTATTATATTATCATACATTGGCAGTTCACTGATTAATAATGCAATCAAATGAATGCAATCACCTTGTGTGTTTCAGACTGACTAGGAATTATCAGGGTGTTTGCATTCACTTGTACTCAATTGCTGTAGTATATGTGGTCTGGTGTGAAGAAGCATATTAGAAGACCTCATAAACTACAGCAAATGGTACAAACACTCATCATAGCTCAGGAAGGGACACCTACTCATAAGTATAGGGATCATCAGGCCACAGAGGTATCTGAGCTCTCAGAGGAGGAGCAAATTATTAGATTTCAGAAGTGTTCAACCACTCACAGATAAATGCATTATACCTAACGTATTTAATTATTGCCTTCTCTTCTGGTATTATGTTTTCAGCATTCATCTGTGAGCAACATAGCTGTTATATATTTGCATGATTGTAATTTTTTTTTGTCATGTTAAAAGTATTTTTAATTGCATTAGCAAGAAGAATTTGGCATAATAATTGTAGAGCACACATGAACATAATTTATTTCAGAACGCTTGTATAATAAATCAATTGTAAAATGTTTTTGTAATGTGTGTTCATAAATAGTAGGCTGAATTATCTCTAAATAGCACTGTATTTGAAACTAAAATAATACAATTTAAAAATGCCCTATTTATAACTATAAAAGGAATTGTTAAACAGACACAAAGATGTGCTAGATGCCAAGGGAACACAGTTACAAAAAACTTTAGTCTCCATGAACCCTACTGCCATAAAAACAATGCGATATTAGAAAATATGCTAAATGCAGCCACATCCCAGTGAGAAAGGGAATGACTTCTATCAACCAATTTAGACAGATAATAGCAAACATGCTACACCGATTGTCACGTGTCCCCAAAAAGCCTATTGGCCTTATATTTAGACTTATTTTCTTCCCATTTTCACAATGTTAGGATGTCAGTTTGGAAGATTTCTATCACTGTTTTTTTCCCCATTCTTTCACTAAATTTAATATATTTTTTCTTCTCTAGTGAGGATGATATGTTTTTCAACATGATCATAATTCCATCTTAAAATACATGAATACATTTACTTAAGTCTGTTGGGTTTAGAGTACGGCTTTACAAAATCATTAAGATTCCTTTGTGTTTTTGTCTGTGCCCATGGTTGAGAGATTTTGTGCGAAGTGAAATTTCCCCAAACAGATACAAATGGAATGTGGATTAAAAAGTTAAAAACATACATTTAAATTCCAGAGTATGCTAGTTAATAATATTTTAAAACCCTGCTTTGATAGGAAAGTAACAATAGTTTTTTTTGTCAAGTATTTTTAAACTTTTGATATATTGCAACTTTCTATTAATCCCTAGATAGCAACAGTAAAACTTCAGTTAAAAAATCAACATTATAATAGCTTCCTGATTCCGATCAATAGCTGCTATTTATTTTATTTTATTTGTTTGGATTTTTTACATGTCTCTCATAGCAATACCCAGCTGCTCATGCCATTGTTTTGTCAAATGCTTGCAAACTGGCTATTACAAATATTAAGAAATTTGGCTCTTGTAGACTGCAATGGGGTTTGGGTGCTATGCTTGGGATAGGTTTCTTGTTTTTTTTTCTTGGTTTTGCTCATAATACAATTCAGATGCAGAAAAAAAAATAATAGGGTAAGCTGACCCTTTATGTTCAGGACACTTCAGCATATCAGTGTTTCAGGCAAACATCTAAAATCCATTATCTACTTAAATTAATTAACCTTAGCTTTAGTTAAAATGGTTGTAAACCCCACCCAGTGAAGTAACTATCCTCGGGTGATACATACAGATTAAACAAATCCTCCTACATATGTTGTACCTGTTTATCTGTAGACATTTCTCCTGTAGAGCCTTCTACAACACACAGATCAAAGGAGCAGCCACAGAAAGCAGGAGGCAGACATCTGATGCCAAACACATTGCAGAGCTAGAGCAAAGAGTTCCCTGTAATCTGATAGCTGAGTGGAGGAAATAAAAACACATAGAGCTGAAGCTACAATCCACCTGTTGTGTGCTGGAGGGGGGCGGGCTGTCTACCAGGAGGCTGTTGTGTCAGCTTAGAGTTCTATGAGTGACTCATGCAGATAGCAGAGAGTGGAGAGATCAGAGGGGAACCACACTCCATGCTTTGAACTGAGGCTAGTACACACTATAGAAGGATGTGTTTTATTGATTTTTCATGTCTGAGGTTTACATCTACTTTAAAATCCCTTTGTGTTATCCCACTATGTTTTGTGCTCAAACCCACATTTTGCTTGCAACATAAAAAAAAAAATAGCAACATTAACCCCTTGGCACTGGCTGCCGCTAGCCCTTTAATGAACAGGGAGGAAGGGCGGGGCTTATGGCCATGTGACCATGTGATTGGCTGTTACAGTGGCCACATGATCAGAAAAGTCTCGATCGGGAACTTTCCGTGAGCCACCGGTCGCTGTGTTGGGAGTGCGCAAAGTACACGCTCTCAGCACAGCACTGTCGGCGCCATTGCACGTAAATATGCGGCCACTCGGTGCCAAGGCCCAGCCGCCGAGAGGCCATATATTTGCATGCGCTCTGCGCCAAGAGGTTGGGGGATTCAATAATGATGTATAGTTGTCTTATTTATATACCCCAGCAATTCCTTATAGTATGTTATTTTGTTTGGTCAAACCAGTTTATTCAACCCATAAAGGAGAAATCTCCTTTTCAAGTTTGACTATTTTTCATTATTTCAGGAGTTACAGTAAACGTATCCATTGTATATTTATTATCCCCATAGGTGAGCACTGCACAATTCAAAAATTAAAAGGTAGCAGAAACACACAAACAAAACAGTTTTTTAAACTATAAAAGCTAGATTAGAGAGAGGTTACTGAATTATTCTTCTGGGGCTGGAAGAACATCTGGATCATACCCACAGTAAGAAACTGGACCGCAATAATATGAGGAATAATGATGGTTGAATTTCAGACCTAAACTATATGCAATATAAAATATCACTTTCCTCCTCCTCACCAACCGGTCCAATAAGATGTGAGAAGACTAATGCAGTCTAATGCCCCGTACACACGGTCGGATTTTCCGATGGACAATGTCCGATCGGAGCGTGTTGTCGGAAATTCCGACCGTGTGTGGGCGCCATCGGACATTTTCCATCGGATTTTCTGACACACAAAGTTGGACAGCAGGAGATAAAATTTTCCGACAACAAAATCCGATCGCGTCAATTCCGACCGTGTGTGGCCTGTTCCGACACACAAAGTGCTACGCATGCTCAGAAGAAATTCCGACACGGGACAGCTCGTTCTGGTAAACTTAGCGTTCGCAATGGATACAGCACTTTCGTCATGCTGCAATGTAAAAAATGGTTTAATACAGCGCACTCTCTTCTTCTTTATAATGTGACAAGAATGAAGTAGTTTTGCTGCTCATATTCACACACACTTCTCACAAAGTTTTATTTGTGTTTTTTTAGTGGGATTCCCTGAATATACTGTTATTAGTTGTCACATCTGACAGTTTTATATTTTTTATGTTTTTTTTTTTTTTTGATTTTAAGCCTTTTTTTTCTTTAATGTTTGGATTTTTTCCAAGGCTGATCTTTGTTCAATGTTATTTTTATTTTTACTCCAGAATATTTTTGTGTGTGTTTTGTGTGTCAAGTTACCCCAACACCATTGATATCTTTTATTATTTAATCTCAAGGAGATTGTTTGTTGTTGGTGACCCTTGTTCATTTCACATTGTATATTAGAAATGTACCTGAATCCTCACAAACCAACTGTCATTTTTGAAGTAAAACACATAGGAGAGTATAATTCAAAACAAAAATCCTTTATTAAGGGATCAGAACCAAACAAAGAGGAAGGCAACACTGGATCAACAGCAGAAATTAGTGAAGCCTGGGACCCCCACGGCAGACATCAATTCTTAAACATCAAAATTGGTGGCCTGAGGAGTCCATATGTAAGGGAGGGCAGTCTGGTCCGGGATTCACAGAGACTCGGATAGCAGCAGATGACATCTGTGTCCCCAGGCTGTGGTACCACAAGAGGCTGCATCTTTTGGCCGACCAGACTGGATCCAGGGCAATCACTCTCTGGTCTTCCTTTCACACTTCCTTCCGGGCTGTGGCTGTGCAGTTGGAGATGTGGCAGGAGGAGGAGTAGGACCTGGAGGAGGAGGAGGAGGAGGAGGAGGACTGGGAGGACCTGGAGGAGGACTGGGAGGACCTGGAGGAGAGGGAGGAGGAGGAGGACCTGCAGGAGGAGGAGGAGGACCATCCCAAAGCTGTGTGTGAGGTGTAATTTGGCCCCTCACACCTTTCTCCAGAGCCTCTGATAAGAGGGCCTGACACATGGCTTTTTGGCCCTCCTCCATCCTCTGCATTTTATAGGCTATGAATGCAGCAATGTTCTCCTGCCTGGTGTGTGGTGCTCCCAGGACCTCTGTAGCCCTCCAAAAGAATCTGATAGCCGCCTCCTCTAGGGCACTCGTCCTACTGCCACTTTCTGTTTTCAGGGGGGGTGGAGGGACCTTGATATCAGCCAGCCGGCTCGGCCCGGCCACCTCCTGGCTGAGACTTCCCTGTGTATGAAAAAGGGACATGGTTTTAGTTTTTGCATCATCAATCACAATCCTAAATTAGTACTCCCAACTAACATCTAGGTAACATCATTGATTGGACAAGCAGAAATATTTAGAGGAATGCTATACCTGGCTCAATCTGGGCTCCTCCACATATGGCCTGGAAGGCCCAGGTTGGGCGTCAGAAGCCTCAGCCGGGGGGGAAGGAAGCGTGGAAGGAAGACTGGAGAGGGATGACCTGGGTTCAGTCTGGCCTGCCAGAAAGTGCAGCCTGTCGTAGTACAACATCCTGGGGACATAGATGTCATCTGCTGCTCCGGATCTCTGTGAATCCAGGACTTTCTTGCACTCCCTTAGATATGTGCTCCTCAGGCCACCAATGAAAATCTTTAAATAAGTGATGTCTGCCGTGGGGATCACCTGCTTCACAATTTCACACAATTGCTCCAGTGCTGCCTTCCTCTTTGCTTGGTTCTTGAAATGGGGGTGGGTAATCTCCCACAGACAGGGCAGCTCACTTAGCATATCAATGAATAGTGACATGAAGTCAGTATCTCTCATTAAGATATCCATGTTCACTGCAAGACACAACACAAGACAAAGCCTAATGTCAGACCAAACTCTCCTAATCTTGTTACAATATAGGCCTCAATTTAGAAGCAGTATAGGCCCAAGTTTGTCTCTTACCTTCGTTCTTACGATCGGCGCGTCCAATGCTCCTTCCTCCGCTCACAGATCGTACGTAATACGCACGTGTGTTACGCTTTATACACACTGCGCATGCGTGTAACTCCGCCCGCCCCTGACGTTCTTTCTAGTCTATTCCCCGCCCCTTTTCGTTCGGCGCAGTGGGGGAAGAGCATGATGGCGGAGTTACAACAGGTGCGTGATAATTCTAACAACGAGGAGGAGGAGGAGGAAAGCCCGGATCCAGGCACGTCCCGATCCAGAAGGAGACGTTTTAAGGCCACAAATATGTCGTTTGGGGAGATGTTGGAGATGGTAGACATCATGAAGAAGTCCAACTATGACGGAAAATATGGGCCTTACCCCAACCCCAACATCAGAAAAGCCAAAATCATTGGTAAAGTGGTCCGGAGTCTGGAGAGGAATTTCGGGGTACGAAGATCTAAAGATCAGCTCAGGAAGCGGTGGTCGGACCTGAAGTTGAGAGAGCCAGAGCAGTACCGAAAGATCCGGAGAGTGCTGCAAAAAAGTAAGTAGTTGTGCTGTGTTCATATTCTTTCTGTCTTTATTCCGTTAGTTCTGCTCCATATGCTTTTAGTAATTGTAACGTTTAAAAAGGTCAACTTTAATGTTCATGGGCCCATTATTTGTTCGTATCAAACATTTTTCTTTCGGCCTCTAGAACACCATTGTTTAGGCCATATGCATTTTCCCACATTTTTTTGGGGCCTACTTGGATGCCAAATATTTGTTTGTGTAGATGGGTTTGTTACTAGAATGAAATGCCAACTAGATTGTGTGTAAGGAGAGGACACTGAGCAGCTGTTTTCACATCTGGACACTGGAGCACTAGTGTGGGACACAAGAACACCATTTTTATTAGGGGGGGCACACAGGTGCTCCAGTGTATACTATAGGGGGGGCTACATCTGTGAAGCTTGTACCAAACAGGTAAAGTATTGCAGCTTGACAAAGGGCAATAAAAAATATACATCTTGGAACTCGGCTAAAATAGACAATTGTACCCCACTTCCAAGCAATGTTTCCTATTTCTAGTTCTGTCATCAAATATCTGTGTGCTAATTATACCATTTTTGTTTTACATAGGGGAGAAAAGACTCGGAGGACACCCCTCATCCCAGGAGACCAGAGACCCCCCCCCTCTGGAAGAAGGGGAAATACCAACCCAAGAAGCTGAGCAGGAGGAAGAAGAAGATGTGGTGGAGATTGGCACCACAACAGGTGAGTGTCTGCAACCACAGACTCAGGTAAAAGAGATGGATGTTAGCAGATTTTTGAGACCTGTTTTTTTTGTTCTTTATCTCTTTTTAGGTGATCGGGATCCAGAACGCTTTACATCTGAAAGTGCCCAGATACTGATCGGGGAGATCATGGGGTGTAATCTCCAATTGCAAAACATCCAGCAACAAATCAGTGATGTTATTAAAAAAAATAATAACATCATTGATGTTTTGGGGCGAATTTAAACCCCACAAAATCACCTGTTTTATCTTACTAAAATTTTTACAATGTTTAGAAAAGCCAAATTTGGAGGATGCACACAGTGTGCCAACATGTGCTATCTGCCATCACGGGAGATCAATGGACGCGTTTTGGGGGTGCAACCCCTCACTCAATTATAAAGTAGCGTTGAGGAAGGGCTTGCTCCCCTAAAACACGTCCCTTGATCCCCCCTGATGGCAGATAGCACATGTTGACATTCGTAAATTGGTGTGCATCTTCCAAATTTGGCTTTTCCAGGGGTGATTTCCCCCCATCTGAACGCTATATCAAACTCAGTTCCTAAATACTGATGTCTGATATAGCCTTCAGGTTTTACCTAATGTGAACTTTGTAAGTTCAAGTTTTTTGGCTTTCTTGTTGGTTTTACACAGGCCTGTTTTATCTGAAATGGATATTTCGATTTTTGATAATGCCCCCCCCAAAAATTGTTATACAACAAACATGTTGTTTTGTTTTAAAAACCTTTGGTAAATGCACATGTGATTGTGCAGGTATAAAAAAGTGCCTTACTCAAGAATGTGTGGATTATTGTCTCAACACTACAACACTTTTGGGGTGATGTAATAGTTGTTTTATGCAAAAATGGGGGTTATTTCCTAAGGGCAAATACACTTTGCACTACAAGTGCAGGTTCAGTGCAGTTGCAAGTGCACTTGTAGTGAAATGTGTTTTTGCATTTAGGAAGTACCAGCCAACACTATTCTTTATAAGGTTACCCAATCACGACATTTTCTGCACTCAACACATTTCTGTCAGGGTCAGCTCAAACAAACACAAGCAGTAAATGTCCACCAAGAATTGCTTTTGGTTGTTTTTTATTTGAAAAAGGTGTCATAGATTGTCTGGCATATTGATAGCCCCCCTACCCGCAAAGAACTCCAGGTATCGTAACCGGACATCACGGGCACTCAGGGAGGGCAAGCCAGGACGGCCGCTTTCAAGCGCCGCCATTGTTGATGTATTTGGTATTCCGGCCTCAGGCCCAACTGAGCCAGCATAGTTGGCTGAATGTTTTCTTAAAAAATTATGGAGAACACAGCACGCCAGTATAATATGGTTCAGTTTATACTCCGCCATATGGATGGGTGTCAGAAATAGTCGGAACCGGCTGGCCAGGATTCCAAATGTGTTCTCCACCACTCTTTGGGCTCTGGCCAGCCGGTAATTAAAAACCCTCTGTTCCGGGGTGAGGGTCCTCATCGGGAATGGCCGCATCAGGTGGTCCCCCAGCGCAAACGCTTCATCAGCAACGAACACAAATGGGAGACCTTCAACATTGTCCTCTGGAGGTGGCAAGTCCAAGCTGCCATTCTGGAGACGCCTGTAGAACTCCGTCTGGGTGATCACTCCACCATCGGACATCCGGCCATTCTTCCCCACGTCCACATACAAGAAGTCGTAATTAGCCGACACCACCGCCAAAATCACTATACTATTAAACCCCTTGTAATTATAATAGTACGACCCCGAGTTGGGTGGTGGGACGATGTGGACGTGTTTCCCATCAATTGCCCCTCCGCAGTTAGGAAAGTCCCACCGCTGGGCAAAGTGGGAGGCCACAGTCTGCCATTCCTGTGGCGTGGAAGGAAACTGTTGAGGAAAAAACAATAAACATTACTATTTTTTCACAGAAACATGGCAAGCAGATTAGACACAAACATTATGGGTCAACCTCCAGATAGCATTTATTAAGGGGAATTTTACAACAACAAAGTATAAGGTACACCTATCATATTCCCCCTCCCCCCCTCTCATGGGCCATTTCTAACATTATAGGGGGGGGGAACTCTTGGACAGGTAACCCTCTTCACTTCATTGAGAGATGAATGCCTAAATACAGGGTATTACTTGGAACAGCCCCTCCTTAGTTACACTATTGGCAGCCCACTGGACAGGTAAGAAGTGTCATAATACAAAGATATAAATACACACTGTACACATTTGAGCACATTTGGACATTCTGCTATTACCTATCAAGATCATAATAGGATACAAGAACTTTAAACAGTACCATTGGAAAGTATACAGGCAGGCCCTTGCACTACATGCTTTGGGGAATTCATCCATAAATCTGAGCACTAAAGAGGTGGGTATAGTGTGTATGGGTTTGGCAAAGTCAGCAGATAGATGATTGAGGATAGAGAATTGGGATCAGCTGACTTAGCAGTTGGGGGGAGGAGGGTTACAAAAAATTTGGGGACACCACAAAAAAAAGCCTCTGGCCCTCTGCCTGAATTTAAATCAAAAATAACATTTCCAAACATTTTAGGGGGTGTTTGGGATAAAGCACTACTATGGAGCAGATAAAATACATTGTTAAGTGACTACATGAGGTGAATATAGGCCAGGAGACACCATGCTGGGGAGGTTATTGAAGGGCAAATATGTATGAAGGACCTAAAATAATAATTATATAAAAATTCAGCATGCATGAGAACAAAGGGGACATTCACAGCATATTACAATCATGGTAATTAGGGAATGAGGAAAGAAATACAATATATTATCAAACATTCAATACAATAAAATGTGATATAAAAGGATAAAAATCTTACCTTCATATACTCCTTCTGCAGGACCTGTACGATGGCAGAACAGGTCTCTGGGATAATGATCCCCAGAGCCTGGGGGGAGATGCCTGTCGAGAACTTCAAGTCCTGCAGACTTCTCCCTGTGGCCAAATACCGCAAGGTAGCGACCAACCTCTGCTCCGGAGTGATGGCTTGCCTCATGCAGGTATCCTGCCTGCTAATATAGGGGGTCAGCGAAGCCAACAAACGGTGAAACACGGGGTCCGTCATCCTGAGAAAGTTCCTGAAATCATCAGGATTATTCTCACGGATCTCACGGAGCAAAGGCATGTGACAGAACTGGTCACGCTGAAGCAACCAATTCTTGGTCCATGAACTCCTCCCCACCCTGTTCATGGACTGGACTTGTGTCAAGGTCAGGACCCCAACACCAAGCCCCCGCACAGCACGAACTCTACGAGGAGTACGCATACGAAAAATGGCTAGAAAGCGGTCGGCTGCTCAGAACGAAGTAACAGAACGCACTGAAGAACAGCAAGGCCTGTGAAGAGCGACCTGAAAAACAGCAACGAGCAGGCAAGATCACACAGAAAACTCCGATACGAACTGACTGCACGCACTGAAGAGCAGATACAAACCCACAAGCACAAACTGAACGTCAGAAAACGATCTGAAAGCCACGAGTCTGAAAAAGCGTGAATCGTCTCTCACCAAACTTTTACTAACACGAGATTAGCAAAAGGAGCCCAAAGGGTGCCGCGCTTGGTTCTGAACCGGCCTTTTCTAGTCTCGTCGTACGTGGTGTACGTCACCGCGTTCTTGGCGATCGGAAATTACGACAACTTTGTGCGACCGTGTGTAGGCAAAACAAGTTTGAGCCAACATCCGTCGGAAAAAATCCTAGGATTTTGTTGTCGGAATGTCCGAACACAGTCCGACCGTGTGTACGGGGCATAATTTTCATAAGCAGTTTTTGACTTGCCCAATGTTTTAAACCCTTATAACTGCAAGTAACAAATCTGTAAATATGATTGTTGATCTTGGCCGTCATTTATCAATGCATTGAAACCCATCATTAAGAGTGAAAATAGTGAAAGGCCATTGGTCCATGCAGTTGTTAGGTCTGCTAGAACTGCAAGCATTGGTTAATCATCCCCTGCTGTGAGAACAGCCTAATTAAAGTGTATATAAACCCAAAATAAATATAAAATAATATACTACAGCTTAGCAGTCTTTAAATGCGGTGCCTGTATTTATTTTCTTTTTTTCAGGCTTCTTCATTTTTTTCTGTATTTGCACCTTGTGAGCCTGCCAGCATTGCTTTTCCTGTCCTAGGGCAAAAATGCTCACTCGCCATATTGTACTCATTGTCACTCAAGGTCGCTGTTTTGATTGGAGCTGCAAACATCTGTTTCTCTCTTCATTTTCATTATGGAAAGGAGGGGTGTTGACATTTTTGGAATATAGCTTAGAAAATGTATGACATTGTTTGAGATTTCAGTTCAACAAGAAGTTACAAGGATACTTGATTTCTGTCAGGATCAACAAGTATTTTTCGGTACAATCAAGAAAAGAAACACTGTGCTAGAGTATAAAAGAGCTGCCAGCACTGAGATTCAAGATGCAAACTCCAGATTATTCTAAATAAAGTGCAGCACTAGTATGATGATAACAGATCAAAAAATAGGTAAAAGAAAACCTCTATTATATGATCCCACCACAATTCATGATAAAAGACATTAAATGGTATGGCTATAAGTACTCACTTTTGTTGCCAGCGGTTTAGACATTAATGGCTGTGTGTAGAGTTATTTTGAGGCAACAGCAAATTTACACTGTTATACAAGCTGTACACTCACTACTTTACATTGTAGCAAAGTGTCATTT
Organism: Aquarana catesbeiana; assembly: GCF_042186555.1. NCBI lineage: Eukaryota > Metazoa > Chordata > Amphibia > Anura > Ranidae > Aquarana > Aquarana catesbeiana. Next base: position 595,738,651 of record NC_133325.1, on the reverse strand, counting down.
CTTCAGTGTTGTCACATGAAAAGATGTAATAAAATATTTACCAAAATGTGATGGGTGTACTCACTTTTGTGAAATACTATATATATTTAATAAAGAAGAGAAAAGTTCCCCCAGGGTTGGGTTTTTAGGCAGCAAATAATTAAGTCAAACATGTATGAAAAGATAGCCGTATTTATTTTACAAAAATAGTATAGTGAGGCTGACGCGTTTCAACCCATATACCAAGGGTCTTCTTCAGAGGGTCAGTCTGCTAAGAGGTATATAATATAGGTACACATGTAAAAATCTACACACAGTAAAATTAATATATGGTACATATATGTGATATAGTTACCCGACAATGTATGTCCAGCAAGGAAAAAAGGCCTCCTACATAGAGATCTGTTTAAAAACTGCTTTCTCTCTTTCCCCAAGGGGTCCCGGAACACCTCCACCACCGCAGCAACCAGACACGGTGCAGTACCCCAAAGATGTGGCTTACAAGAAGTTACACTAATAAGTCGCCTCCCGCCAAATCAACCCGCTGGTTAAAAATCAGCAGGTACAGTATTTTTTAAACTGGAGCTTCGCTTTAATATCTGGAAATCCTGCCAATAACAGCACTTCCCCTTGCAGTCTGACAGCCTTAAAGTGGACGTAAACCCGATTCATGAAATTTGGGCTGGGCACATATATCTCCAGTGTTTTCTTATCTCTCTCCAAAGCCCTAAGTCCCATGGCTTTCTCCTGCTCTGTTCTTCTGTTATCAGCATGATAACTTCTGACAAGTTCTCCATCAATTGCATTAAAACCAGCCTGAATTTTGTGTCGAGGGAGGTTGCTATAAATAGATTAGCAGAGAGCTTGCCTTGTCACAGCACAGCTCTGCAAGTCTCTGCCTAGGTGGAAGGTGTGTGTGCCTTTCCTCCAATCAGCTGTCCTGGCTGTATGCTGAATCCACTCTTAGTGCTGAACGGGAAGAGAAAATATCTAACACGCTGTGCACTTTCAAAAGAGTATAAAAAGCTGAAGACAGCAGATATACATGTTAAACTTATGTAGGGAGATTTGTTTAATGTCTGTGTATCATCTGAGGCTGTTCACTTCACTGGGTATATGGGAGGGTTTACATCCACTGCCTTCCAGTTAGCTGCAGTGTTGTGAGCCTGCTGTGCCCACTCTTTCTAATAGACCTGACAGGCAGCCCGATGATTAACTGAGGTGCACACAGCAGGCTGACAGCACAGCTGCTATTTTCAAGGCTTGTGACTTAGCATGGTCAGCCTGCAACAGGAAGAGTTGTCACTGGCAGATTCTCCATGGTCAGAAACTTTGCAAAAGTTTCTTAAAAAAGTAGATTTATAAAATAGATTCTAATTATATGAAAAAAAACTATATAGTTACAGTAGATATGATGCTAAACATACTGAAACATTAATTTTAGGTTGACATATACATTAATAAACAAAGAACCTATAGAGGAGGTCCAGCCCCCCCCACAAAAAAATTAAAAGTCAGCAGCTACAAATACTGCAGCTGCTGACTTTTAATATATGGACACTTACCTGACCAGGGAGCCCGCAATGTCGGCACCGCAGCCATTCTTCGGATTGGCTGTTGGGTGCAGCCGTCACCATTCCTGGTAAGGGAACCCAGCAGTGAAGCCTTTCGGCACAGCCGGTTCCCTCTGCTCTTTCTAATTGGTCCGGCGGCAGAGGAAGGAGGAGGGGCCAAACTTTCGGAAGACAGGCCCTGTCTCCCATAAGTAGCGAACAGTACCTGTTCCACTCTCCCCCCTGAAAGGTGCCAAATGTGGCACCAGAGCGGGAGAGGAGACAGATAAGCAGAAGTTCCACTTTTAAGTGGAATTCCGCTTTAAATATGAGGCTAAAGTGTCCCAGAAGTAGTTGATGTTATCACTCCATAAACTAAAAACAAAAAACACTCATGCGCTGCCTCAAAAAAAATAGATAACCTAAAGAACAGAAAAAATAAAAACAAATCAAATATAGAGCTGCTGCCTTCACTCAGTGTGTTCCCACATCAAATCAAAACAATATATATGGGAATCAATGTTGAGCTTTCTTTTGGTGGTATTTGATCATCTCTGCGGTTTTTATTTTTTGCGCTAGAAACAAAAAAATGAGGCGACAATTTTGAAAAAAACCCCACAATATTTTGTACTTTTTGCTATAATAAATATCCCCAATTTTTTTTAAAAAAAGCTAATTTTTTTCTCAGTTTAGGCCGATATGTATGCTTCCTGTGATGTGTCATGGGGATAAACACTGCAGTTTTGGTTACCGAAGCCCCCCGATTCCGTTTGTGAAGACTGAGGAGAAGAATAAATTCAATACCTTCGCCATCTCTCCATCCTTAGTAACCATGTTCCCTTCATCATTCTTTATGGGACCAATATGATGTGACCTTCCTTTCTTACTATTTATGTGCTTAAAGAATTTCTTAGTATTTATTTTACTCTCCTCCACTATGTGTCTTTCGTGTCCTATCTTAGCCACCCTGATTTCACCCTTACATTTCTTGTTGCATTCTTTGTAAAGTTGGAATCCTGCAGATGATCCCTCATCCTTGTATTTTTGAACGCCTTCTCCTTTGCTTTTATATGCATTTTTACGTTGGAGTTAAGCCACCCAGGACATTTATTAGCTCTTTTAAATTTATTTCCCAATGGGATGCACTGGCTAATGCCCTTATTTAATATGCCCTTAAAGCACACCCATTTTCCTCTGTGTTCTTTGTTCCTAGGATTTTATCCCATTTAATATCTTCTAGCAAGGCTCATAGTTTAGGGAAGTTAGTTCTTTTGAAATTCACTGTCTTTGTATTCCCCTTTTGTTTCCTATTTGTGTGATTTATACTAAAACGAAATGACCTGTGACCGCTGTTTCCTAAATTACCCCATATTTCCACATCCGTGATCAGGTCTGTATTGCTAGTAATCAGTAGGTCTAGTAACGCTTTGTTTCCAGTTGGTGTGTTTACCATTTGACTCAGGGAAATGGCGAGCTTTAGATGAGTGTGCGGTTCCTTCCGCCCAGTCTATGTCTGGATAATTAAAATCCCCCATTATGTTTACACTTCCCATCCTTGCCTCTAATCCAAATTGTGATAGGAGGTCTGCCTCCGCCTCCTCCTCCTCCCTCTGGTTAGGGGGCCTATAGCATACTCCCAGTACTACTTTCCCCTTTCCTTCCCTTGTAGCTCTACCCATAAGGATTCCACCTCCTCCATTGCTCCCTTAGTTATGTAATCTCTCACATTGACTTGTACATCATTCTTGATATACAGGCATACCCCTCCCCCTTTTTTGTCCTCTCTATCCCTGCGATATAGGGAATACCCTTGAATGGTTGCCAGTCAATTATGAGAGCTGTTGAACCAAGTCTCTGAAATTCCTACAAAATCTAAATCCTCCTCATACAACAGTAGCTCTAGTTCTCCCATCTTGCTAATAATTCAGTTTGGGCTTGATCCATGTAAGTGCTGGTATATATTTTGTCATGCACATACATTAGAAATCTGTAGACAGATAGGAGAGGACTGCTCAGCTACCAGTGTAAAAAAGTAATAGACTGCACTAAACTGCTAAGCCCACATGTAGAATGCTTTTCAATGCCTGATGAAACTTCTAATATTAACTGAGAGAGAAAAGTTTACATTTCTCTGTGAGAAGCACATTAACACATTTTACTTTGGCCCGGGAGTTTAATGGAGAATGGCAGGGTGGTGGTAGGGTGGATGATAGAACATGTGTGTGTGGCAGCCATTATATTTTGTCATTGTCTTTTCTGTTTTGAACCAAAGACATAGCTGCAGTAACCCCCCCCCCTTCTTCAGTTTATACAATCCATAACCTCTTAGTTGCATGCCAGACACCTGTTATCAGTCTGTTAATAGGACAAGCAGAATCTAACCACAATACATATCTCAGTGCCCCATAAAACTGTCTAGCTTGCCTGCTTGAGTGACTAGAGTTTTAACAGATACTTGGTCAGGTCCCAGGCACATCAATCATTTAACAGTCATAAATAATTAACAATACACATTGCCATCTCTTTCCCTTCGTAGAATCCCTAATCTCAGTATATTTCATAATTTCTGAAAGGACAGGGCATGTTTACCTCCATCAGTTACTTAGTAACATTTTGAGTCCAAACACCCCTATACTGGACAATATAAGGAGTCAACGAGACACATTAACCCTGCTAGGTAAAGCAGACATCTGAAACCTGTCATATTTATATCCATTTTGAAGCTAATCCCATGCTGGACAATAATAGGCATGTTAGCAGACTGTAACATGTAGGTATGCAAAGATTTTAATACCTATAGAAAACTGGATCTGTGGAATGATTGTAAATACAGAGACATCCCATGGTCACCCCTCAGCCTTTTGGTTGGTTAGATCATTTATTACCCCCTCACCTACAAGAAAAAAGGAATGCCTCTGAAGTTGGGAGTTCTCTTTTATCATCAAACAAAGGAATACCTAACAGGATTTATGAGAGCCACTGTACCATCTTGCTTGATTGAATGGATTTAGGACATTGTTAAAGTGGATCTTTACTCATAACAACTTGATAAAAAATAATGTTCTTTAGCAAGGAATATACATTCTACATTAATAATTATGCTACCAAAATTAGCGTGCTGTAAATTGCCTCTAGCTGTGTTCCTGTTTCTTTTTGCTGGAGGCTTCCATTTTGCTGAAGCCCAAAGCCCTAGTTGTAAATCATAAAGTGGAACTTAACCCATCGATTTGCCAATTTAAAAAAACAGTTTGATGCTTTAAGGCTGTCAGCAGTTCAGTCTCTGCAAACTCAGCAGTGCCTAGAAATACAGTACCTAAAAATGGAGAGCAATTGAACATGTGCAGATCAGGGTGAGACAGCGTATTATTGGATTTTAAACAGTATAGGGACTTTTTTTTAAATGTTTTACATAGCTATAAGTGCAAAAGGGGCCAGCCTGAAGTGATCTAGCAGGACTTAATTTTCTGACTAAAGTTCCACTTTAAGTATTCGCACCCTCAACTCCTTTTTATTTCTCTGTTGCATTGTTGACTCTTTATTTGTTTGTAATACCATTTTTTTCTGTAAATGTTGTATTTGCACCATTTTGACCCTTTCATTATTAAACCTTATTTTGAAAAGTGTTAAAACTGTCTCTAATGCGCTAACACAAACTCAAGATTCCCTGTCTCTTGAAGAGTGCTACTGTAGTGTAAATCTCTGAATATACCTGTCTGTGGTGACAATGTGTGTTACAGACGTTTATTCTAAAATCATAAGTTACTATTGCTAATTTTGTGAAAGTTTCCTACTTCTCAGGAAAAAAAGTAGGTGGTGGCAGTTTAAAGGGTTAAGTGCTTAGTTAACTAAATTCGCTCTCAGCCTGTTGGCAGGATTGTGGTCCTGGAAAATCTTTCACAGGGTGGGACTGAGAATGTCATTGCTAGCAAATCAGTGACAACGTGGTGTGAGGCTGACCAATCATTTGTCACAAGCTGGTGAAAAGGGCAATGGTCTGACCCGCATTTGTCACGATCAGAAATGTGTATTTTAAAGAGAAATTATAATAATACTTTATATATTTTCTTTCTCTGTCTTATAGTGATTTAGCAGTCCCAGTTAGAACTACAGTGAGCAGTGAGAGAACTATCCATTCAACACAAGTGTTTCAGATGCTGAACATTCTTCCACCAATGCTCGTCTAAAAAGTGAATATCCAAGACACAGGCAACAGTAGTATTATCACCCCTTTTTATTTTACAGGGAGCCCTTTTTGTTTTATTTTTTTAATTGTTGCTTTTGCAAATGAAATCTGATTTTACTGATGTTTTTAGGTGTTTACTTTGTAAATAAAAATTTCGTGCAAAATGCTCCAATTGGGATCATATACATTACACGTAATTTACTACCCATGGGGTTTTTTTTTTTTTTTGTCACTTTCCTATCAAAAATGGCCTCATGCTAAAGATGTTTGTTGGTTACTGCATACCAGGGGTCTATATTTTGGATTAATAGCCAATACATCTGGTGTACCAGGCTGATGCTTCTATTTTTCAGATAGTTTGGACCCTGCTTTTATAATACAGAAAGTAAAATAAAATAAAAATGTATTTAACCACTTGCTTACTGCCCAGACCAATTTTCAGCTCGGAATCTATCCCTTACTCCGATCTGTGATCAGTCGAGTCTCATAGACTCGCTGATCACAGAACATGCTGCACGTACCGTACAGGGGGTGCGCAGGCAGCTCGAGCACAGTAGGACGTCATATGAAGGCCTCCTGGCAAAGTAGGTCCACGCTGTAGCCATCATTTGACTATAGCATGGACAGGAAGGGGTTAAAACAACATGTACCTTGCCTAACAGTTCAGTAAATATTCACAGGTCTCTGAGTCTTATTTGTGTCTGATCTGGGCCAATAGGACCGTAAATGTCATCTCTACATAGGACACAAATTGTTTAAGACTGAAAATAAAATTTATAAAAAAAAGAAATACCTTAGCATATATACCAATGCATTACCATACATGTTAAATATGGGGCCAGCCTTCATCTAAGGAACCATTATATCAATAACTGTATTTTATGGTATGCAAAAGTTGTTTTTTGGCTGCATAAAAAGTATATATGAATTATGTGGTAAATTTCTAATCAGTCTTCATTTGCGAATAAGCCTATGAAAGCACTCTCACTGCTCCAAAAGCTTGCATTCTAGTCTTTCTAGTTAGCCATTAAAGTGTTGTGAACACCTAAAAGCATTTACTGATGAATATTTGTTAAACGTTTGTGAGATCCGTTTACAAATATTATGTCCATTCCTAAATTTATAAATCTTTTTATCAAGCCTGGATCTTATGAAAAGGCAACATTTCAGAATGTAGAGCGTGCTGCTTGTTTTGTTATTGTATGACATTCATTTCTTATGTAACCTGCAAGCATGCAACTATGATCAATCAACACTAACTGTAATTAGAAAAAGTGACTTAAGCTTAGGCAATTAGTTAATGGGTTATTTAAATCAGCAGATTTTTGAAACCCCAGTATACTGTATCTATTAAGGACAATCATTCACTATTAGAAGTGTAGAATCTCTGTAAATTAAAAGCAGTGAACAGACTGCAACTGTTGTGTAGTTTATGCTACAACTGATAACTATATGAACTAACATACTAAGCTGGCAAGGATTTTTGTCTACACAGGTGAAGGTGCGTTTTGCTGCCTTACCCCCCCCCCCCCCCAATGCCTGAACTGCATAGCTCAAAAAAGATGCACTTTTTTTTAGCTGCACTGGAACCAGATCGCACTGCATTTGCAACCTGCTTTTGGGGTGTTGTTAACTTTGCATTGACGCCTGCAGCAGATCACAAAACACAGTGTGATGGCAATGCAGTGCAGGAAATACCTGCATTTCCTGCACTGCATACAGTATGTGTGAACCAGGGATAAAACTGTGCAGCAGTCTTATACAGCCCAGGATGGTGGAGCAGGGAACTCTGTCAAGGCCCATTTGAAAACCTGCTTTCCCTGTGCATTACCCACACTGCATTCCAAATGCACTGCCCTTTTTATCTGCAGCTGGTGTCAGGGGAATGTTAATGAAACTCAAAATGCAGGTCACAAACGCAGTGTGTTTTCCTTCACTAGATAGCATGGAACAAAAGTACTATGCAATCCAGTTGCAGTGTTTTTCCAAAAGTTGTGGATTCACTACTTTTGGTGTGGTGCAGTGCAATTTCAGCCACTTTGAACTCAATGAGCTGAAATTGCACTGCACCCGGATTGCATGTGAATCATAGTGTGAATGGGCCCTCAAGCTGTGAAAAACAAACAAGAACTCAGCAAAAAAGAGACCTTTAACTGTAGCAAAAAACTAAGAATTTATATTAAAAGCAAGATCTAAATGCACTCACAAAAGGAGACGTGATCAGTAATTTACCAAAGCTGTGCAGAAGATGACACACTCCGGCTGTGACTCTCGCCACTTGAAAATGAGAAGCCGGCCGCTGTCAAACAATGTCCCGCCTCCTAGATTGGCTCCTATGATGGACATCACACTGATCCTATTTCCTGGAATTGGACCAGTGTGTCGTCCATCAAAGGAGAGGATCCAGGAGGCGGGACCTTGTTTGACAGCAGCTGTCTCTCCTCAAGATTCAGGCTTTGATCCCAGTGCAGTGTGTCATTTTCCACACAGCTTTGTTTAATGCTTGATCGCTTCACCTTTTAGTGCATTAATTTTTGTTTTTAATAAACATTCTTGCTTTTATGCTAGAGTTAGAGTCTCTTTTTACCTTGGGTACTTTGTTTGTTTAGCTTTTCCCACCCCCACCATCCTGGCACCCTAAGGCATCTGCTTGAGTTGTCTACATGCTGGCACTGGCCCTGTGATCAGGTTATTCTGGTGTTCTGGTTGCTGAATTTCAGATGTGCATGCTATTTGACAGTGAACTGTGTGCTATCGGAGAGGCTTCTAGAGCAAGCTGTAGTTAATAAATCACTCCAAGCAGCAGGTGACATAAAACTAACCTACATTTTTTTTAAATAAGAAGTGACCAATCTGTAGAAATCACAAAAAATTGCAGACTGAGTTGTTACAGGCCCTTAAATTCAATTTCTTTGCCACTGGAAAGATCACAAATGTGTTTAGTATCCAGCTATTGCTACTTTGATAGATCAGCTGTTCTGACATGTGCAAGTAGCAACTAATCAAAATGATCATTATTTTTTAGATCAGTGAACAAACATGCAGCTTAAATGATATATAAGATGTCATGCATCAATGCAGAATAGAATCGTCGTTCTTATGTCCAACCAGAAGGAGCAGCATTACTTATTGCCTTTAATTCTCTAAGGGCCACATTGCAGAGTGGAGCTGATAAAGATATTTGTGTCAATATGTATTACTATCTGAAGATCAGTTTCAGTAACGTGATATCCAGCAGTTACTGAAATGATTGAATAATTCTTCGAAGATGAAAGGAGTTTGTACATTGCTCACAACAACTGTGTTATATATGGGTTAGTACCTGAATGCTTATAATATTTATTAGTTTTAGTAGCACTTGCTGTCACACAAAGAAATGCGAGGATGCTGTTGAAAACTACTTTTTATTGATCATTCCCTTTTCTCTGCAGGAAATAGAGAAGATCTGCAGATAGTACTGGCAGTATAATGTGGACATTAGTGGATGCTCTGCTGGTGTATGACCAACCTTACTCACAGATGGTAGAGAGAGATAAAAAGGTAAACTGATCTCTCAGATCTCCCTGAATTAGGATATAACACCATTTATTTGAAGCCAACATATTTTGCTGTAAAGTTAGATAGAAAAATAATACAGGAATATAACATGAAAAAATAAATGGAAATTCCTGCTTATAGTATTATTATTTCTTAACCTCCCTGGCAGTATGATTATTTCAGATTTTTGATGCTAAAAGCGGTACAATTATCTTGCACAGAAATTTGGCGTTTTATATTATAGGCCTGTAATTCTTAGGAATAATTCACTTAAATCTGTCCAAACAACAGTCTAGTAGACATCCTGGGTATGATAAAGTTTGAAAAACGAAATAAAAAATTATAATATAATAAATAACTATAAGTAATTATAACAAATAATAATATAATAATAATAAAAAATATTCAATAAAATAATCAAATCAAAAACACTGAAATTTGCTCAGTTGCAGAATTGTCGCTTTTGATACTTTTAGAGTTTGATGACGGATTTCTCCACAAATCACTATCGCTCAATTCTGCAAGTGATTCTAATTTATTATCGCTGTTTTCTAGCTGGTCTAAAACCACTTTCGATGTAAAGGGACAGTTTTGGTTGCTATGGACAATCTCTAGTTTCCAGGCAGAAAGAATAGTTTTTATAATATAAAACTGCATGCAGGGACAAAGGGGATGTGTAATTATTTGATATAGTACTGTCATCTTTAAGATGACAGTATACTGTATCTGTACTGTGTGTTTTACTTTTTGAATTTGGCACCGAACTCCGCCCCCATGCGTCGCAACACTCACAGGGAACGGAGCATGGCACTGTGAATCAAGCAAGACATGGCGTCTCGCAGATCACAGCGGGTAGACATCGCAGGATCCAGGGGACAAGGTAAGTATCCTCTACAAGGATCCTGCGATGCAATCCTGAGTCTGGCTCAGGGATACTGCTTTTGGTATTGAAAATCCACCCCGAGCCAGACTCAGAAATACCGCTAGGGGGGTTAAGGTACTTATATAGCGCCGTCAATTTACGCAGCGCTTTACATATACATTGCACATTCACATCAGTCCCTACCATCAAGGGGCTTACGATCTAAGGTCCTTAACTCACATTCATATACTAGGGCCAATTTAGACAGAAGCCAATTAACCTACCAGCATGTCTTTGGAGTGTGGGAGGAAACCAGAGTACCCGGAGGAAACCCACGCAGGCACAGGGAGAACATGCAAACTCCAGGCAGGTTGTATCGTGGTTGGGATTTGAACCAGTGACCCTTTTTACTGCTAGGCAAGAGTGCTACCCACTACACCACTGTGCTGCCCCCAATAGTATAACACATACATTGATACACAAGGAATATCATAATAGTCCCTTATTTAGTCCCTTATTTTGGAGTACTCTGATTACCAAATATGTCATTTGTTAAGTAGGTTTCTGCCAGAAAAACACTTTTTCTTGGCATTCTAAAACAATTTTGATAGCTGGGGCCCCACACATATCTTCATTGAAACTTTCACCCTCACAGTGAAGAGTGCTGACAACCTTTGTTATTTACAGAGAGTCAAGTTTCTCCTGCTAACTCTTGGTAACTTTTAGGCCTTGTGTTTGACAGTTACAGTATATAAATACACACATACATCCATGTGAAAGAGTAAGTGCACCCATTGAAATTGTTGACTTTTCAATGTATTTAAACAGGCAAGCATTAAATTAAAATAATAATAATTTAAAAAATTGGCAAATTATTTGAACATAATCATTCTACTGTAGGGTAAAAAAGCTACACATCACATGGACTTCAAATGGCTAGTGTTCAGATTTGTTTGGTGCATCATGGTGTGTTAAGAAAAAGCCTATGCTGTCCAAAAGAATATTAGCGAAAGAGTACAGTTTAACATATAGGCTGAATATAGGCAATACCAGGCCTTTTGGAATAATGCACAGAAGAAATATCAATCAAAGATAACATTTTTTAGTCAAGGTAACTGTACACTGTACATGTTTGTCCACTACCCAAAGACAGCTTTTCAGGGGGAAAGCCTCCTATCAACTGTGAAGCATAGTGGTGGAATAATTATAGTTGATATTGCTCTGCTGTTTAATACGGCGTACACACGATTAGATAATCGGACGACTTATTGTTTGCATTTTTTTGCATGATGCTAATATCGAATTCAACAGTGCTAAATGCGCTCTACTAAATGTAAGGTTTTTTTCATATGATTCTGGAAAAACTTCCTGTTTGCGTAGCTACATATCGGAAGTGATGTCATATACATGTGACCCCTGTCTCTGCCACACCTGTTGGCTATTTCCGTTCGTATTGTAGAGGCATTTTTGTGTATTTCTCTCCACACTTTACTCGCATGTTCATGTTTTTTCGCTCATTCTCGTAGTACAAATGGAGAACTGTACTGAAGGAATGCAGGACCCAGCACTTCCAATTGGGGATATTGGCTATCCAGAATATCCTTAAAAAGAAGAAACAAAAAAGGAGGACATGGTCCAAGCAAAGGCTGTGCGACCGACAAAAGTACTCCTATATGTCTCTTCTAAAAGAATTGCAAGAGAACAATCCAGACTATCACTGTGATTTTTTTAAGGATAAATGATGACTGTTTCCAAAATTTGCTTCAGGCTGTCACACCATTCATCTGCAAAAAGGACACACCAATGCGGGAATCTAAAAGCCCTGAACAACGGCTAATTGCTATGCTTTGTTACTTGGCGACAGGGAGAAATCTTCAAGGCCTTACATTTTTGACAATCATTTCTCCACAAACACTTGGACAAATAATCCCAGAGACTTGCAAGGCTCTTATTGTGGCATTAAAGCAAGAATGTATTAAGGTACAGTCCTTAAAGAATTTTTTTTTTACCGTAGAGCTCTATGTTTATCTTTTTTTTTGGTTCATTAATAGCCTATTTCTTTCCTTTCAGTTTCCCAGCAATCCACAGCAGTGGAAGGAGGTTGCCAAGGATTTCAAACAATATTGGAACTTTCCTAATTGTGGTTGAGCCACTGATAGCAAACATATTCGCATTGTACCACCTCAAAATTCAGGCTCCTACAACTATAATTATAAGAGCTTTTTAGTATTGTCATGCTTGCCATAGTTGATGTCAACTACTGTATGAGTTTCTTTATTTAGATATTGGCAAGAAAGGGTGGAACTCCAATGAAAGTATCATAGACCAAACAGAGTTCTACAAGCACCTCAAGGAAGGGACACTCCTGCAATGAAACCTTTAAAGGCAGGAACTTTGTCTTCATTGCAGATGATGCGTTTTCACTCAGTGAACATATCATGAAACCATTCCCCACAAGAAATCTCACAAGACACCAGAGGATCTTTAATTACAGGTTGTCCTGGACATGCACGGCTGTTAAAAATGCCTTTGGCATCCTTGCCAATCGTTTTAGAATTTTTCTTACTACAATTAATCTAGCGTTGTACAAAATCGGCTCCCTTGTACTATGCTGTTGTGTCCTTCATAACTATCTTCGGAGAAATTCCCAGGGACACATGACATCTGTGCCCTTTGAAAGAGAGACTGATATTCCTTGTCAAAAGAAGTTTATTGAGTATACAATGTTATAAAGATACATAAAGTAAGTTTACAAGGATCTATAAAGTAAGCTCATTGTTTTACAGTAGGTGATATAGGTAAATATCATGAAATTTCAAATATTAAACATTGGGTTCACGTAAACCTAAATTAAAGATATATATCATTTCCTTAGTTACTTTTGTAGGTATTTAAATAATTTATACCTACTATACATATTGTTTACAAGTAGAGTGTATATAGGTCAAATAAATTCTGATAATGAGCTTTAATCGTAAGGTGGAGAAAAGGAAAGAGAAAGAAGAAAAAGGGTTGAAAGGTAGAGGTATGGTCCACAAGGTTGTCCCGCTCGTCAGTTTATTATTCTTTTTAGTTCTCTTTGAAGCCTTAGAATGGGTGTCTCTGTAAGTCATTTAATCTGTTACCATGGCAACAGGACAGAGTCATTGAAGTTTGACAGGAACTGTTGTTTTATCCAAGGATGCCAAAGTTTTTCAAATTTTGGAATTTGATTTTGATCGATGGCTACCATCTTAGCATGGGACATTGTATTATTCATTCTGTGAATTGTTTCTGCTAGTACCAATGTAGGAGATTTCCATGCCTTGGCCACTGTTTGTTTTGCAGCCGTTATTAGTTGGATCATAAGTTTGAATTGAGAGAGTGTTAACCATTCCGGTATTAGATTAAGTAAAGTTAAATATGGATCTGGTTGTATTATTTTTTTTAATATTTTAGATGCAATCACGAAGACTTCCTTCCAGAAGGTTTGGATTACTGGGCACGTCCACCATATGTGTAAATATGTGCCTATTTCTGGGCATCCTCGAAAACAAAGAGCTGAGGTATTAGGTGAATATTTTGCCACTCTAGCGGGTACAAGGTACCAGCGAGTTAGGACTTTATAATTTGTCACCAGTGCTAAGATGTTGGGTGAAGATGACTTAGATGTGAGCCATATGTTAGATCAGTCCGTGTCTTCTAAAGTTCGTCCCAGGTCCTCCTCCCACCTCTGAACGTAAGAGGGTCTATTAAGATTTGCTACTCCATATAATTGATTATAAAGTGATGAAATTGTACCTTTAGCAAATGGATCTTTTGTACAGATTGATTCAAAAATGGATAATTGGGATAATGGTGTATCCCCCTTTAGGAATGGTGTATAGAAATTTTTGATTTGGAGATATCTAAATATCTCAGAGTTTGGTAGATCATATTTTTCTCTAAGCGATGGGAATGAAAGGAATGATTTAGATGCTATGAAGTCATTTAGTGTCTGAATGCCTGATGTTGTCCAAGCTTTAAAAGAATTTGGGTAGATCCATGCCGGATAAAAGGCCGGATTTCTGATAAAAGAAAGGAGAGGATTGTGTGGAGATTGTAACTGATATTTGGTTTTTAGTTTATCCCAGAGAGATAAGAAGTGTTTAGTTATGGGATTATGAATTTTAAAGCGGTCTTTAGGATCAAGCCATAATAAATTTGATATTAATAGAGGGTCATTTTCTGAAGCCTCTATAAATACCCATAATGGGATTTCCTGTTTTGCATGGTATTTGGACAGACTGGCCAAATGTGCTGCTCTGTAGTAGTTAGTAAAATTAGGGTATCCCAGGCCTCCTTTATTTTTGGGAAGATGTAGTGTGTGTATAGGTATACGTGGTTTAGAAGAGCCCCATATAAACGAAGTTGCTCTTTTTTGTACTATTCTCAAAAAATAGGAAGGAATTGGAATAGGGAGGACTCTGAATAGATAAAGCAATTTGGGTAGAATAGTCATTTTGATTGCATTAATCTTCCCTATCCAGGATAAAGGAAGTTGCGACCATTGTTTTATTAGATTTGTGATCTGTCTTAATACAGGAGGATAATTGGTTGAGAATAAGTCAGAATGAGATGCTGTTAAATGAATTCCAAGATATGGGATTGATTTTTCTGCCCATGTGAATGGGAGTGCAGCCCTAGCCGGGATCAATTCCATGTTTGTGAGTGAAATATTAAGCACTAGGCATTTCTTAGGATTAATCATAAGGCCGGATAGGGCTGCAAATCCATCAAGAGCTGGTATTGAGTTAGGACCAGAGACCTGTGGTGATGATAGAAAAAGTAATATATCGTCTGCAAATATACATAATTTGTGTGTAATACCTCCTACTTCAATGCCAGTTATAGTTTGGTTTGTTCTGATGTATTGGGCCATGGGTTCGAGTATAAGGGCAAATAATAAGGGAGATAATGGGCAACCCTGTCGGGTACCTCTTTCAATATTAAAGGCTTCAGATTTGTATCCAGCATATTTTATATAGGCTTTGGGTTTATTATATAATGCTTTGATCCATGTTAAAAAGTGGGGTCCAAAACCCCATTTTTGTAATGAATATTGCATATATTGCCAGGATACTGTGTCAAATGCCCTCTTAATATCGAGAGATAGAAAACATAAAGGGATTTTCCGTTTTTTAGCAATATGTGCCAATAACACTGCCCTGCGTATATTATCGCCTGCCTGTCTATTTGGCATGAAGCCTACTTGATCTCTATGTATTAATTTTCCTATAATGCTATTGAGGCGTTTTGCTATTATTTTTGCTAATAATTTATATCGAGGTTTAACAGAGAGATAGGCCGATAATTCACACAGGAAGTATCATCAGAAAGGGGTTTTGGGATCATACAAACAATTGCCATTAGTGCTTCTTGCCGAAAAGAATGTCCATCTAGAAGTTTGTTAAAAGTTTCAGTGAGAATGGGAGAGAGTATTTCTGAGAATGTTTTATAGTATTAAGCCGAGTAGCCGTCTGGGCCTGGTCTTTTGTTAAGTTTTAGGTCTTTTATGGCGTTAGCAACTTCATCTATAGTTATAGGCTCATCCAAACTGCTTTTTTGATTCTGAGATAACTCAGGTAAGGTTATTTTTGAGAAGAAGGATTCAGCCTCTGTAGGATTAAATTCATTGTTTGTCTTGTATAAAGTTGCGAGATGTGAGTGAAATTTATGGACTATTTTAACTGGATTACAAGTGTAAACATTTTTTGATAATTTCAAACGTATTGGTTTGAAAGATTTGTTAGTTGAATTTAATGCCCGAGCCAAATATGTACCTGGTTTGTTTGTATTCATGTAGAAATTGTGTTTGGAGCGTTTGAGGGATTTATCAACTGACTCAGTGAGAAATAGATCGTATTCCAATCTAGATTTTTCCAGATGAGATTTTGTACTCTGAGATGGATTATCTTGAAATGATATGTAGGCTGCATTAAAATTGAGTTCTATTTTTTTTGCTAGATTTTTGCGTTCCCGTTTAAATAGTGCCATTTGTCTTTGTATTGTACCACGCAAGACAGGCTTATGAGCTTCCCACAGTGTTATTGGGGAGATGTCTGTTGTATTATTAATTGATATGTATTCCTTTAAAGCTTGTTCAATGGCCATCTGATGTAGTGGGTGTTTGAGCATTATGTCCGGTAAGTACCACGTTGGGTCATGCGCTTTTGGTATGGCTGAGGCTATAGTAGTGTATACTGCATTATGGTCAGACCACGGAATCGGAATTATATCTGATGCAATAATTTCTGGTATCATTCCTATTGTTAGAAAAATATGATCTATTCTGGTGAAGGTTTGATGAGGGTGCGAGAAATAAGTGAATTTCTTTTTCATTGGGTTACTTTCTCTCCATGAATCTACCAGATTGTATTTGGAAAGAAGTTGAGAAAAAGGTAATCTAGAGGTTATTTTGGATGGTGTAAAAGGTGATTTATCTAGAAATGGGAGGAGGACCTGGTTCGAATCCCCACACATTATCACTGTTCCTATTTTGTGTGTATTAATCACTTGTAATATATGTGAGAGGAATGGTGTAGGTTGTTTGTTAGGAGCGTAGTAGGAAATCACCGTGATTGCTGTATCCATTATATAACCCATGAGTATCAGGTACCTACCTTCTGGGTCTTTAATTTCTGATGATAAGGTGAATGGTGTGGATCGGTGAAATGCAATTAGAGTTCCCCTTTGCTTGGTACAGGCAGAAGCCGTGTAAATTTGTTGATAAAAAGGAGAAATATATTTTGGAGTAGAATCTTGGGTGAAGTGTGTTTCTTGGAGGCATACTATGTGAGCCTTCTTGTTATGGAAAGTACGGAAGGCTTTGGTCCTTTTTTGAGGGACATTTATTCCCTGAACATTCAGGGAAAGTATATTCAGTGGTGCCATGGCAATAGATCAAATAGTTTTGACTTACTTTTTGTTATGCAGAGCTGACTGCGCAGATCAACCTGTGTGGACTGAAGAGATGAATAGATAGAAAAGAAACCAGTGAATTCTGGAGTAAAGAGTAAACAAAAAACATATGAGATTAGATGATACATTGTATAAATTATTTTTTGCAAGTAATCACAATTTACCCGTGAAAGAGAATAAATATCTCTCTCAGGGGAATAAGTGCCTTCGTCACACTCCCACATAATATGGTTGGGAGAATGAGGAGGGCTAATGGGGGTACACGGATCTTCCGCTTACAGGAGAGAAGTGCTATGTCAAAAGACATCAAAATGATGTTTCATTAATTGGAGTGCAGAATATAGTTTTTGTTGAAATTATTTATTCCAGGGTGGTTGTATATGGTTAGTCTTGCCCTAGGCTAAATAATTCAGTTAGAAAGGTACTGTTAATAACTTTGGTATTGATGAAGATAGTTTGAATTATTTTGGGATTTTAACCCTTTTAGAGTAAACAATTACATATTTTATTCATATGTAACTGTTTAGATATGTTAACTCATAAAATTGAGGTTGTATTGCTTCAGATTAGAATAAACAAAAACATAATTCTAGGAACTAGTTAGGTAATAATATATTTGTTTTAAGAAAAGAAAGAAAAAGCTTCCATTACTTCTGGATTATTGAACATATTTGTCCTAAAAAGTAATAAATCTATTGTTATTACCTGATAATATATAACTGAACATGAATTTCCTTATTTCACTTATATATTCTAAGGCTATATGAATCAGAAGTAATAAGAAATATAACTGGAATGTAACATGATCCCACACAGTGTGTGACTATCAGAATGCAGTTACATTCAGTTATAAATATAGGTTTTTTTATAGAGAACCATCTCTTAGTATAATAAATGAAGAGATATTGGGAATTAGGATGTCAGTCCATTGAATCTTCTTGGTCCATGGATGATGTGGCATAACGGCCTCTTTTGTGAGAATGATGATTCCCATTTTGTTCTGAAATTTTCTGGGTGCTGCCCAGGGGCGGACTGACCATCGGGCAGTTCGGACGCTGACCGAGGGCCCGTGGCCAGTAGGGGGCCCCATGGCAGCTTCCACTTTGGGAGTCGGGACCCGATCTACCCGTCAGCTAGCTGTGATTGACGGGCTGATCGGGTCCCTGCTCACTGCTGAGACTGCAGTGTATACACACACACCTCGTGATGCGCTCCTTCTCCTCCCCGCCGGCCCCTCCTTCCCTCCCGTCCACCCCAGGTGCTTGTATCTGTCATCACCTCGGACGGACAGAAAAGAGGAGGGGCCGGCGAGGAGGAGGAGGAGGAGCGCATCACGAGAGGTCTGTATACAGCCGCTTCCCGCGCTACTCTGCATGTAGGAAGGAAAGTGCA
The DNA here is from genome assembly GCF_042186555.1 of Aquarana catesbeiana. Classification (NCBI taxonomy): domain Eukaryota; kingdom Metazoa; phylum Chordata; class Amphibia; order Anura; family Ranidae; genus Aquarana; species Aquarana catesbeiana. The sequence goes on along the minus strand of NC_133325.1, from coordinate 595,720,206 downwards.
GCAGCTTGTACCACGTGCTGCTATTAGAAAGTTGCTGCACAGCTTCCCACCCACAGTGTCCCCCTGTGCCCCCCACCTCCCCACAGTGTCCCCCTGTGCCCCCCACCTCCCCACAGTGTCCCCCACCTCCCCACAGTGTCCCCCTGTGCCCCCCACCTCCCCACAGTGTCCCCCTGTGCCCCCACCTCCCCACAGTGTCCCCCTGTGCCCCCCACCTCCCCACAGTGTCCCCCTGTGCCCCCCCTCCCCACAGTGTCCCCCTGTGCCCCCCACCTCCCCACAGTGTCCCCCTGTGCCCCCCACCTCCCCACAGTGTCCCCCTGTGCCCCCCACCTCCCCACAGTGCCCCCCTGTGTGCCCTCCACCCCCACAGTGACCCCCTGTGCTCCCCACAGTGACCCCCACCTCCCCACAGTGACCCCCACCTCCCCACAGTGTCCCCCTGTGCCCCCCACCTCCCCACAGTGTCCCCCTGTTCCCCCACCTCCCCACAGTGTCCCCCTGTGCCCCCCACCTCCCCACAGTGTCCCCCTGTGCCCCCCACCTCCCCACAGTGTCCCCCTGTGCCCCCACCTCCCCACAGTGCCCCCCTGTGTGCCCTCCACCCCCACAGTGACCCCCTGTGCTCCCCACAGTGACCCCCACCTCCCCACAGTGTCCCCCTGTGCCCCCACCTCCCCACAGTGTCCCCCTGTGCCCCCACCTCCCCACAGTGTCCCCCTGTGCCCCCCACCTCCCCACAGTGTCCCCCTGTGCCCCCCACCTCCCCACAGTGCCCCCCTGTGTGCCCTCCACCCCCACAGTGACCCCCTGTGCCCCCCACCTCCCCACAGTGTCCCCCTGTGCCCCTCACCTCCCCACAGTGCCCCCCTGTGTGCCCTCCACCCCCACAGTGACCCCCTGTGCTCCCCACAGTGACCCCCACCTCCCCACAGTGTCCCCCTGTGCCCCCCACCTCCCCACAGTGTCCCCCTGTGCCCCCACCTCCCCACAGTGTCCCCCTGTGCCCCCCACCTCCCCACAGTGTCCCCCTGTGCCCCCACCTCCCCACAGTGTCCCCACCTCCCCACAGTGTCCCCCTGTGCCCCCCACCTCCCCACAGTGTCCCCCTGTGCCCCCCACCTCCCCACAGTGTCCCCCTGTGCCCCCCCACCTCCCCACAGTGCCCCCCACCTCCCCACAGTGTCCCCCTGTGCCCCCCACCTCCCCACAGTGTCCCCCTGTGCCCCCACCTCCCCACAGTGTCCCCCTGTGCCCCCCACCTCCCCACAGTGTCCCCCTGTGCCCCCCACCTCCCCACAGTGTTCCCCTGTGCCCCCCACCTCCCCACAGTGCCCCCCTGTGTGCCCTCCACCCCCACAGTGACCCCCTGTGCCCCCCACCTCCCCACAGTGACCCCCACCTCCCCACAGTGTCCCCCTGTGCCCCCCACCTCCCCACAGTGTCCCCCTGTGGCCCCCACCTCCCCACAGTGCCCCCCTGTGTGCCCTCCACCCCCACAGTGACCCCCTGTGCCCCCCACCTCCCCACAGTGACCCCCACCTCCCCACAGTGTCCCCCTGTGCCCCCCACCTCCCCACAGTGACCCCCACCTCCCCACAGTGTCCCCCTGTGCCCCCCACCTCCCCACAGTGTCCCCCTGTGCCCCCCACCTCCCCACAGTGCCCCCTGTGCCCTCCACCCCCCACAGTGACCCCCTGTGCCCCCCACCTCCCCACAGTGACCCCCACCTCCCCACAGTGTCCCCCTGTGCCCCCCACCTCCCCACAGTGTCCCCCACCTCCCCACAGTGTTCCCCTGTGCCCCCCACCTCCCCACAGTGTCCCCCACCTCCCCACAGTGTCCCCCTGTGCCCCCCACCTCCCCACAGTGTCCCCCTGTGCCCCCACCTCCCCACAGTGTCCCCCTGTGCCCCCACCTCCCCACAGTGTCCCCCTGTGCCCCCCACCTCCCCACAGTGCCCCCTGTGCCCTCCACCCCCCACAGTGACCCCCTGTGCCCCCCACCTCCCCACAGTGACCCCCACCTCCCCACAGTGTCCCCCTGTGCCCCCCACCTCCCCACAGTGTCCCCCACCTCCCCACAGTGTTCCCCTGTGCCCCCCACCTCCCCACAGTGTCCCCCACCTCCCCACAGTGTCCCCCTGTGCCCCCCACCTCCCCACAGTGTCCCCCTGTGCCCCCACCTCCCCACAGTGTCCCCCTGTGCCCCCACCTCCCCACAGTGTCCCCCTGTGCCCCCACCTCCCCACAGTGTCCCCCTGTGCCCCCCACCTCCCCACAGTGTCCCCCACCTCCCCACAGTGTCCCCCTGTGCCCCCCACCTCCCCACAGTGTCCCCCTGTGCCCCCCACCTCCCCACAGTGTCCCCCTGTGCCCCCACCTCCCCACAGTGTCCCCCTGTGCCCCCACCTCCCCACAGTGTCCCCCTGTGCCCCCCACCTACCCACAGTGTCCCCCTGTGCCCCCCCCCTCCCCACAGTGTCCCCCTGTGCCCTCCACCTCCCCACAGTGTCCCCCTGTGCCCCCCACCTCCCCACAGTTCCCCCCTGTGTGCCCTCCACCCCCACAGTGACCCCCTGTGCTCCCCACAGTGACCCCCACCTCCCCACAGTGACCCCCACCTCCCCACAGTGTCCCCCTGTGCCCCCCACCTCCCCACAGTGTCCCCCTGTGCCCCCCACCTCCCCACAGTGCCCCCCTGTGTGCCCTCCACCCCCACAGTGACCCCCTGTGCTCCCCACAGTGACCCCCACCTCCCCACAGTGACCCCCACCTCCCCACAGTGTCCCCCTGAGCCCCCACCTCCCCACAGTGTCCCCCTGTGCCCCCACCTCCCCACAGTGTCCCCCTGTGCCCCCCACCTCCCCACAGTGTCCCCCTGTGCCCCCCACCTCCCCACAGTGTCCCCCTGTGCCCCCACCTCCCCACAGTGCCCCCCTGTGTGCCCTCCACCCCCACAGTGACCCCCTGTGCTCCCCACAGTGACCCCCACCTCCCCACAGTGTCCCCCTGTGCCCCTCACCTCCCCACAGTGTCCCCCTGTGCCCCCACCTCCCCACAGTGTCCCCCTGTGCCCCCACCTCCCCACAGTGTCCCCCTGTGCCCCCACCTCCCCACAGTGTCCCCCTGTGCCCCCCACCTCCCTACAGTGTCCCCCTGTGCCCCCCACCTCCCCACAGTGTCCCCCTGTGCCCCCCACCTCCCCACAGTGCCCCCTGTGTGCCCTCCACCCCCACAGTGACCCCCTGTGCCCCCCACCTCCCCACAGTGTCCCCCTGTGCCCCTCACCTCCCCACAGTGCCCCCCTGTGTGCCCTCCACCCCCACAGTGACCCCCTGTGCTCCCCACAGTGACCCCCACCTCCCCACAGTGTCCCCCTGTGCCCCCCACCTCCCCACAGTTTCCCCCTGTGCCCCCACCTCCCCACAGTGTCCCCCTGTGCCCCCCACCTCCCCACAGTGTCCCCCTGTGCCCCCACCTCCCCACAGTGTCCCCCTGTGCCCCCACCTCCCCACAGTGTCCCCCTGTGCCCCCCACCTCCCCACAGTGTCCCCCTGTGCTCCCCACAGTGTCCCCCTGTGCCCCCCACCTCCCCACAGTGCCCCCCTGTGTGCCCTCCACCCCCACAGTGACCCCCTGTGCCCCCCACCTCCCCACAGTGTCCCCCTGTGCCCCCACCTCCCCACAGTGTCCCCCTGTGCCCCCCACCTCCCCACAGTGTCCCCCTGTGCCCCCCACCTCCCCACAGTGTTCCCCTGTGCCCCCCACCTCCCCACAGTGTCCCCCTGTGCCCCCCACCTCCCCACAGTGTTCCCCTGTGCCCCCCACCTCCCCACAGTGCCCCCCTGTGTGCCCTCCACCCCCACAGTGACCCCCTGTTCCCCCCACCTCCCCACAGTGACCCCCACCTCCCCACAGTGTCCCCCTGTGCCCCCCACCTCCCCACAGTGTCCCCCTGTGGCCCCCACCTCCCCACAGTGCCCCCCTGTGTGCCCTCCACCCCCACAGTGACCCCCTGTGCCCCCCACCTCCCCACAGGGACCCCCACCTCCCCACAGTGTCCCCCTGTGTCCCCCACCTCCCCACAGTGACCCCCACCTCCCCACAGTGTCCCCCTGTGCCCCCCACCTCCCCACAGTGTCCCCCTGTGCCCCCCACCTCCCCACAGTGCCCCCTGTGCCCTCCACCCCCCACAGTGACCCCCTGTGCCCCCCACCTCCCCACAGTGACCCCCACCTCCCCACAGTGTCCCCCTGTGCCCCCCCACCTCCCCACAGTGTCCCCCTGTGCCCCTCACCTCCCCACAGTGCCCCCCTGTGTGCCCTCCACCCCCACAGTGACCCCCTGTGCTCCCCACAGTGACCCCCACCTCCCCACAGTGTCCCCCTGTGCCCCCACCTCCCCACAGTGTCCCCCTGTGCCCCCCACCTCCCCACAGTGTCCCCCTGTGCCCCCCACCTCCCCACAGTGCCCCTCTGTGTGCCCTCCACCCCCACAGTGACCCCCTGTGCTCCCCACAGTGTCCCCCTGTGCCCCCCACCTCCCCACAGTGTCCCCCACCTCCCCACAGTGTTCCCCTGTGCCCCCCACTTCCCCACAGTGCCCCCCTGTGTGCCCTCCACCCCCACAGTGACCCCCTGTGCCCCCCACCTCCCCACAGTGACCCTCACCTCCCCACAGTGTCCCCCTGTGCCCCCCACCTCCCCACAGTGTCCCCCTGTGCCCCCACCTCCCCAGTGTCCCCCTGTGCCCCCCACCTCCCCACAGTGTCCCCCTGTGCCCCCCACCTCCCCACAGTGTCCCCCTGTGGCCCCCACCTCCCCACAGTGCCCCCCTGTGTGCCCTCCACCCCCACAGTGACCCCCTGTGCCCCCCACCTCCCCACAGTGACCCCCACCTCCCCACAGTGTCCCCCTGTGCCCCCCACCTCCCCACAGTGACCCCCACCTCCCCACAGTGTCCCCCTGTGCCCCCCACCTCCCCACAGTGACCCCCTGTGCCCTCCACCCCCCACAGTGACCCCCTGTGCCCCCCACCTCCCCACAGTGACCCCCACCTCCCCACAGTGTCCCCCTGTCCCCCCCACCTCCCCACAGTGACCCCCACCTCCCACAGTGTCCCCCTGTGCCCCCCACCTCCCCACAGTGACCCCCTTTGCCCCCACCTCCCCACAGTGCCCCCCTGTGCTCCCCACAGTGCCCTCCACCTCCCCACAGTGTCCCCCTGTGCCCCCCACCTCCCTACAGTGTCCCCCTGTGCCCCCCACCTCCCCACAGTGTCCCCCTGTGCCCCCCACGGTGTCCCCCTGTGCCCCCCACAGTGTCCCCCTGTGCTCCCCACAGTGTCCCCCTGTGCTCCCCACAGTGTCCCCCTGTGCCCTCCACCTCCCCACAGTGTCCCCCTGTGCCCCCCACCTCCCCACAGTGACCCCAACCTCCCCACAGTGACCCCCTGTGCCCCCCACCTCCCCACAGTGATCCCCTATGCCCCCCCACCTCCCCACAGTGTCCCCCTGTGCCCCCCACCTCCCCCACAGTGCCCCACAGTGTCCCCATGTGCCCCCCACCTCCCCACAGTGCCCCCCCAGTGCCCCCCTGTGCCCTCCACCTCCCCACAGTGTCCCCCTGTGCCCTCACCTCCCCACAGTGCCCCCCTGTGCCCCCCCCACCTCCCCACAGTGTCCCCATGTGCCCCCCACCTCCCCACAGTGCCCCCTTGTGCCCCCCACTTCCCCCCTCCCCACAGTGCCCCCCTGTGCCCTCACCTCCCCACAGTGTCCCCCTGTGCCCCCCCACCTTCCCACAGTGTCCCCCTGTGCCCTCCACCTCCCCACAGTGTCCCCCTGTGCACTCCACCTCCCCACAGTGCCCCCCTGTGCCCTCCACCCCCCCACAGTGTCCCCCTGTGCCCTCCACCCCCCCACAGTGCTCCCTGTGCTCTCCACCCCCCCACAGTGTCCCCCTGTGCCCTCCACCCCCCCACAGTGCTCCCTGTGCTCTCCACCCCCCCACAGTGTCTCCCTGTGCCCCCACCTCCCCACAGTGTCCCCCTGTGCCCCCCACAGTGCCCCCCTGTGCCCTCCACCTCCCCCCTCCCCACAGTGCCCTCCACCCCCCCCACAGTGTCCCCCTGTGCCCCCCACCTCCCCACAGTGCCCTCCACCCCCCCAGTGTCCCCCTGTGCCCTCCACCTCCCCACAGTGTCCCCCTGTGCCCCCACCTCCCCACAGTGTCCCCCTGTGCCCCCCACCTCCCCACAGTGCCCCCCTGTGCCCTCCACCTCCCCCCCACAGTGCCCTCTCCCCCCCCACAGTGTCCCCCTGTGCCCCCCACCTCCCGACAGTGTCCCCCTGTGCCCTCCACCTCCCCACAGTATCCCCCTGTGCCCTTCACCCCCCACAGTGTCCCCCTGTGTCTTCTATCCCCCCCCATGGTGTCTCCCTGTGCCACTCACACAGTGTCCCCCTGTGCCCTCCACCCACCTACAGTGTCCCCCTGTGCCCTCCAACCCCCCCCATGGTGTCTCCCTGTGTCCTCCACCCCCACTGTGTCGCCTTCCCCCTGATGGCTACCCTGAAAGACACTGTGTTAAGTCTGGAGGATCCCAGTGCTGTACTGTGTGCCCTGTGTTTTGGTTTGTGCCCTGCTATTTGCCCTACTGCGTGCCCCATGGCCTGTGATGTGCCCTGCTAGTGTACCCCCTTATGTGCCCTACTCTGTGCCCCTTGCCCTGTGATGTGCCTTGTGATGTGCCCTGCTGTGTACCGTCTGTTGTGCTCTACTGTGTGCCCTGTAATGTGCTCTACTGTGTGCCCCATGCCCTGGGATGTGTGCCCTGATGTGTACCGCCTGTGTCCTGTTCCCAAGGATGTGCCCTACTGTGTGCCCTGCTGTGTGCCCTACTATTTGCCACATGCCCTGTGATGTGCGGCACGCTCCCTGCTGTGTATCTCCTGATGTGCTCTGTGATGTGCCCCGCTGTGTACCCACTGATGTGCCCTGTACCCTCTGTGATGCACCATGCTGTGCTCAATAATGTGCCCTGATGTGTACAGCATAATAAACCCTGCTGGGTGCCCCATTATGTGTCCTGTGATGTGCCCTACTGTATGCCCTGTGCCCCATGATGTGCCCCGTGCTCTGCTGTGTGCCATGTGATGTGCCTTACTGTGTGCCCCATGTAAGTGGGGCTTTGTGTAGGTGCGGCTTGCATGTGGGCGGAGACACAGGGGGCCCCATGATCTTCTATTGCCCGGGGGCCCCATGAGTTGTCAGTCCGCCCCTGGTGCTGCCTGAAGGTGAAGATGATGCCATTCTTCTGCGTGTGGGAGAGTTGCTGCTTGTGGGTTCTGTCAGATTTAATTTTAAAAGGGTTTGTTGTAGTTCATCTGCTGATCTGCTTCTGTAAATTGTACCTTGGTAGTTAAATCTGACTGAAAAGGGGAAGCCCCATTGATACATAATGTTATGGCGTTGCAGTTCCATTAGTTGGGGTTTCATGGATTGTCTTTTAGTAATAGTAAGTTGGGATAGGTCAGCAAAAATTTGATAATTGTGTCCTTGAAAATTAAGTTCCTTTTTTTCTCTTGCAGCAATTAGTATTTGTTCTTTCGTTCTGTAGTAATGAAATTTTGTGATTATATCACGTGGGGGTCCATCTTTCTTTTTGGCTGTGAGGGCTCTGTGTACTCTGTCCAGTTCTAAACGTTCAATAGGGATATCTGGCTTTAGTTCTTGTAATAGAGCAGTAATAGTAGATTGCAGGTCTGTCACAGTTTCAGGTATTCCCCTTATGCGCAAGTTTGAACGTCTGGCTCTATTTTCGTAATCTTCGAGCTTAGTTTGAAGTATTAAATTCTCTTCTTTTAATTGTTTCAATTCTGTTATATTTACTTGGGTTGTAATTTCAATTTCATCCATTTTTATTTCTAGGGCTGCGGTGCGGTTTCCCAGCTCTCTTATTTCTTTGGTTAGGCTTTTTGTTATTTGGTCTGAGGTTTGTTTTAAAGCCTTATGAAGCATCTTTTCAAATTGTAATAATATTACTGGAGATACTGAGGAGGCTTGTGGAGAAGTTTGTGAGAGGATTTGTTCTGTATCTGACTCAAATGGAGAGTCTTGCTGTGACATTTTCTGTCTGTGAGAGCGCCCTGATGCTGTATATTGTGAGGTGACTGGAGCTGCTTCAGCTGCAGTGAGTGCCTGTGAGCTCTTTGTGAGGTGATTTTTATTTCTGCCACGGTTTCCTCCTAGTACCATATTTCCTGCCCAAACTTTCACAGTTTGTTCCCTGGGGCAAAAAGGTTCAAATGGATACCTTTTGAGCCTGCAGGCTCCGCTTTGTCCTTCTCTTCTCTCCTCAGCGGTGTGGAGCTCTAACAATGCATGTCTGCTCCGCTAGGCTCCACCTCCTGCCCCCCGAGAGACTGATATTCCAACAGCAATGCCAGGGAATAGTATTCGTGGAGACTGTCATGATCATATGGAGGTACTCACTCCCCTAAACAGTGAACATCCCAGTCTTCCCACACAAAATGCCGGGCAATGCCAACTAGATTACATGGAGTATTTTGTTGGAAGGGGGTCTGTTCCCTGGCAGGATGACAGCTAAAAAGACCACTTGATCAAATACCCAAAATAAAATACTCAACTTACATCATCAGGCAGTTTACTGTTTATTGTTCAAACAAACATTGTCGTGTGTTTTAGCATTATTGTCTTTTCAACTTACATCATCAGGCAGTTTACTGTTTATTGTTCAAACAAACATTGTCGTGTGTTTTAGCATTATTGTCTTTACTTAATTTTTATTTTTTTTATTTCAAAAGATTTTTTATTTGGATATAAATCAGGGTTAACAAAAAAAGTATAAAATACATATAATAAAATATATTATTTAATAGAATTTCGACGGTAGAGGTCTTATAGTACTATATAGGCATAACAGAGTAATACACTTAGCAGATAGAAGCCTACTAGTGCAAACATTATCATTAGTTCAGATTAATAATGAACAAAACAACCCTATTTACCCCTAGGGGAACAAACTGTAAACAGGGCGTCTAGCAGAAGGTGACGACTTACAAACCATTGAAAAGAAGGAAGCAGATAATGTAATGTATGAAGCTATTAATCCACTGTATAACTTTTCAGTAGTAAAGAACAAATTTACAGTAATTAAGAGTGGAGATACAGTTCTTTTAAAGATTTAGAGGCTTTAGGATGGTTAATCCATATATGCCAGTATTTCTTAAAGTGGCTTATATTATATATCTTTTGGGCATTTATTCGTAGTAGGGGTGCAACGGATCGTCACCGATCCGTGATCCGAACTATTCAGCCTGTTCGGATCGCCACACATGCACTCCGCCTCGGCCTTAGGAAAGGCTTCAGCCTAGCTCCAGAGAGACGGCCGTCTTGATACACCCAGCGGCCGTTTATCACGTGATCGCTCCATCAAATGACGGAGCGATCACTTATAAACAAACCTTCCTCTCTCCCCTCTGTGTACTGATCTGTACAGTGGAGGGGAGAGATCAGATGGCAGCAGTGCCAATACTCTGCCATGCCCTGCCAATACTCTGCAATGCCCTGCCAATACTCTGCAATGCCCTGACAATACTCTGGAATACCCTGACAATACCCTGACAATACTCTGCAATACCCTGCTAATACTCTGCAATACCCTGCCAATACTCTGCAATACCCTGCTAATACTCTGCAATACTCTGCCAATACTCTGCCAATACTCTGCAATACTCTGCCAATACTCTGCCAATACTCTGCAATACCCTGCCAATACTCTGCAATATTCTGCAATACTCTGCCAATACTCTGCCAATACCCTGTTAATATATTATTACAGTGGGGGAGATTGTGGATATTACAGTGGGGGAGATGACATGGATATTACAGTGGGGGAGATTTTTTTTTGTTGATCCAAAAATGATCCGGACTGTGACTCCTGATCCGAGGAACGATCCGAACCATGAGTTTTTTGATCCGTTGCACCCCCAATTTGTAGTGTGCTTGGTTTACTTAATTTTTTTAATATAATTGTCCCTTGGTAACATTTAATATTTGTTTTGTCGTTCACCTGTCATGCCCAGTTTTCAAGCATGATGTATATTTTGTGTGCCCTTGTACCCAGAGCTCCCCTTGCTGTGTCTGCCTGCGGTAGTATTGGTGTCTCCTTACATCTGGCTGACCCCATTCTGTCCCGCCCGGCGCAGGGGGGCCCCGGGACCTTTTTTTGCTCCTATGGGGGGCTTTCGTTCTTGGTGCGCCGGTGGGCATTTTTGTAGCTGTCTCCAGCGGCGACTGCTCATTGGCTGCCTTCCTGCGTCGGTGGGCCTTTGTTGCATGACCCCCCTCTCAGGGTTTTTTTCTCTGTGGGGTGGGCCGTGCAGCGGTGGCTCGGGGTTCCCCCCTTGTTGTTGTGGGCATCTGTAACATCCTTCCCACTTGCTCAGTTGGGATGTATGTGGGAATTCTTTTTGTTAGTTATTTAATCATCCTGGTTGGTCCCCTTTATATATATAGAACTGTGAATGATCGATGTGATTGGTTTAGAAAAAATCCCTTACTTTCTATGTCCCAATCCTTGTTTATGTTTTGTCTTACAGCTTCTGTTCCTCAGTTACTAGGTGACTAGTAGTGCCGCCTAGCCGCCCTCCACGCTTTGGTGGGTGGAACCGTCTGTCAGACGTGTACAGCTCGCTCGATGGGAGCTGTGGGCGGTTGCGGTGCGGTGGGCGTGGCGCCACTGCACGGCCGCTCATATTTGGATATTGCTTCCTCTATTGACTGACGTGATGATGCCGCATATGTAATGCGGCACCACGTCTGATCCGGCCCCTTCAAGCTCTTTAAAAACACCGTGCTGACTGGAGCGATTCTGTCATTGATCCGCACGATGTTGGACGGTCCGGACGTATTTTTATGAGTGTCCCTGGCCTGGCAGGAAGAAGCTTTGCACCTATATGTAAGTGCTCTCTGTGCTGTTTGGTATATATACATATCTCTCTTCCTTAGCATGTTGATGGATGGTTATTTATATACCATTGCCTCCTGTCATTCACAGACCTCGATGGTATAAAGCACCATCTAATCAGCTATCATTTCTACATCCCACATTTGTATGGTGTCTTTCTCTTCCTCTCTGGCTCCCATCTAAACTTACTAATGTACATCCGTGGATACCCCGGTATGATACTAGTAATTTAACTAACTGATTTATCCCTATTGTATCATGATCGTCAAATCGATCAGTTGACACAGATACTGTTAAATTACATCATATATATTTTATTACTTTTTAGATATCCACCTGGGTACTGCGTTGTGATTTAGTTTCCCTCTGTACGGGTAGCTTTGTTTGGTGTCCCCTTTCTTGGGGGGGATCAGTGTGGATAGAGTGGGGCCAACCGTACACCCCGGTTCCTCTGCTTCTGGACCCATGGGTGGTGTTTGACACTTTCGCCGCTGCGGTTTCGGCAATGGACGCTCCGGCTCTGGTATGACTGGGTAGGTTGCTCCCCTTGTTTGTGTTTACACTGACTTAACGTTTTATATGCAATACTAAGCAAATGTCATTTCTATGCTTTTTGTTTTGTGTACTTATTATCCTTTTTCAATTTGTATTCTATCATACAATTGGATCATGTTCCACGAATTGTCTCTGATGACAGCCTGTTCAGTCCCGAAACGCGTAAGACCTTGTGGAAGACTATAGAACACAGTCTCAATTCCTACATATCAGTACAGCTTATATAGCCTTTTACTTGTCATTTGTGATATCTTTGTGTCATGCATTTTTGAATACTTGAATTTTTTATAAATATTGTTTTCTACTTAATAAAATTAGAATTTATATTATATGGTTGCCGTTAAAGTCCCATTAATCCCTTGCTGGGGGTAATTGTTTATATAATTTGACCCTGGGGATGTTGGCAACATTTATGGTCTAGTTGGATGGCAGTTTTTCTCCTTTTTGATAACTTAATTTTTTTAAGACCTAGCTGTTCAATACTGTTGCGAATAGAATGGCCAAACACTATTCATAATGTATGCAGTAAGTGGGCATAAAAGCTATGGTTTCATATTACTAATAACAAAAATGTTATATGTCTGTATTCTATGTCAGCAAGCATGGCTGTATTTGGAATTTTTTTTTATACTTTTACCTTCATGCTACCTATTTAAAAAATAATACATTTGAGCCTTTCTACATTACCACATGCACCATTATTTAACACAGCAATAAATCCTAAAATTGTATGTGGTTTTGTTATCATTAATTATATTGGTCAAGAAATACACCCATTTTTACAAACAATTTTCTCAGAAGCCATTAACAGTTAAAGTTTTTTGTTCAAAATAGTGATAGTGCAAAACAAAAACAATGGCAGCCAGGCTTTTTAATCATGATTGCTGTATTTTTGGCATTTCTGTTATTCCTTTTTTGTTTAAGGGGAAGAAAACAAAGAGTCCCCCTCGACAAAAAAGGTAGAGGAATAGTTACCCTGTAAATTATCAAAAATTGTGCAAAACAAAAAAATGGCAGCATGGCAAGTATATAAAATGAGATTAACAGTCTACAAATTAGTAAAAACACAGCAATGAAAACCATGAAAATACTTACAAAACATTTAGTATAAAAAAAAAAATTTTAAATTTAAATCGAGTGCTTTACAAGCCATGACTTTTTTTAATAACCACATGATTGTAATTTAGCTAACAGGTCAATGAAATACTGCATCCGGGGCAGTATGGATAACGCAGCTTCTTTAACCACTTGACCTCCAGAAGGTTTCACCCCCTTCCTGACCTGAGCACTTTTTACAATTTGGCACTGCGCTGCTTTAACTGGTAATTGCACGGTCATGCAAGGCTGTACCCAAACAAAATGTGTGTCCCTTTTATCCCACAAATAGAGCTTTCTTTTGGTGGTATTTGATCACCACTGGGATTTTTATTTTTTGCGATATAAATGAAAAAAGACCGAACATTTTGAAAAAAAAATCTATATTTTCTACTTTTTGTTATAAAAAATATCCAATAAACTAAATTTTTGTCATACATTCCTATATCCAGAAAACAGCTCACTTTATCATAGAATGTTAATAGGTTGGTCTGGCAAGAATGATCTCATACTATTCTTATCAGCAAATTCTTGGCTATGGTCCCTTATCATCCCCTCAAAAAGTTTACAAACTATTGAAGTTAGGCTGACTGGCCTGCAGTTTCCAGGTACATATCTTGGTCCATTCTTGAATATTGGTACCACTTTAGCTTTTCTTCAATTCGCTAGCATCATTCTGGTCAGTAAGCTTTCCTAAAGATTAGGAATATCAGTCTAGCGAGGACCTGGCTGACTTCTTTGAGGACTCTCAGGTATAAGCCACCTAGTCCTGGTGGTTTGTTCACATCAGGGTTTTCAAGTCTTTTTAGAACACTGGACTCTATTAGCCATGAGGGTACACTCCCTGCTGTGTTGCTAACAATACCAACTTGTCTATTATACACCCCTCCTTTTCCATAGTAAAAACTGAGGAGAAGAATGTATTTAGTACAGTTGCATTCTCCTTGTAATCAACAACCCTTGATCATCCTTTATGAGGTCAATTTGCTCTGATTTGGGATTCGTTTTACTCTCTTCTGCTATGTGTCTCTTGTGGTCGATTTTTGCTGCCCTGATTGTGCTCTTAAATTTCTTATTGCATTCTTTGTAGTGCATCAATGTTGACAGTGTCCCCTCGACCTTATATTTTTTAAAGGACAGTTTTTCTCTTTATTTTGCTTTCTTATGATTGAATTTATTCACTCAGGTTTATTTCTAGTTCTTTTATTATTATTATTATTATTATTATTCCGGATTTATATAGCGCCAACAGTTTATGCAGTGCTTTACAATATAAAAGGGAGACAATACAGTTATAATACAATAAAATACAAAAGGATTAAGAGGGCCTTTTATATTTGTTGTCCATTGGAATGCACTGGCTAATGCCAATAATTAAAATGTTAAAGCACTCACACTTTTTGTCAGTGTTTTTGTTTCTAGATTATCTTCCCATTTGTTGTCATGACGTATGGAGCACAGTTAATTTCTGGACATTTATGCAGCAAGGCAGTAAACAAACACAATTTCAATGCAGGAGGGTTTTGGACAACATAAACCAAACAAAACATCTGCTTATCTGAGCTCCTAAATAAACTCAAGTTAGTTCCCAAAAATTACCCTTCATAACATACAAGGTATGGTATACCGAATCGTATTCTCTAGGGAAAATACCAGCATCCTATATGCTGAATAAACCAAAAATAAAAACCACAGAACTAATAAAATGCAGTAAGAACCCGTATTATGCCAATCTGTTCATGGAAGTGGTAGGAATGCCAGATAATTATTGATGATGTCTTGTTATTAGATGACATTAGCAAATGTCTTAATACAAATGCAATCAATTTAGCATTCACCTTGGTGAATAATTTTTTTCTAGAAAATAGGATCAGAATAACCGTGGATGGAACTTTGGGAAGTGCTTTGTATTTCAAACAAATGGCAGGAAATACTGAAATTAATTCTACATGCCACAACCAGCAACCCTCAATAAGTCCAATACTTATGGACAGTACCTATGTATCAAATGCAATTCTGCCAATAATGATGACTTTAGAATGGAATCAGATTGAAAGACTAATGCCCTGTACACACGGTCGGATTTTCTGATGGAAAATGTGCGATTGGAGCTTGTTGTCGGAAATTCCGACCGTGTGTGGGGTCCATTGGACTTTTTCCCTCAAATTTTCCGACACACAAAGTTTGAGAGCAGGCTATAAAATTTTCCGACAACAAAATCCGATCGCGTCAATTCCGACCGTGTGTAGACAATTCCGATGCACAAAGTGCCACGCATGCTCAGAAGAAATTCCGAGACGGAACAGCTTGGTCTGGTAAAATTAGCGTTCGGAATGGATAGAGTACTTTCATCACGGTGCAATTTTTTAAATTGTTTAATGCAGCGTACTCTGTTCTTCTTTATAATGTGAGAAGAATGAAGTTGTTTTGCTGCTCAATATTCACACAGACTTCTCACAAACTTCTTTCTTTATTATTTCTGGTGATTTCATCAATATAATATTTTTATTTGTCACATCTGACTCAAAAATGTTTTTTTTTTTTGGGTTATTATTTTTTTCAAGCCTGATTTTTTATTTATTTTTTTACTCCAGAATAGTTTTGGGTGTGTTTTGTGTGTCAAGTTACCACAACACCATTATTATCTTGTATTATTTAATCTCAAGGAGGTTGGTTGGTGTTGGTGTCTCTTGTTAACTTCACATTGTATTTTTGAAATGTACCTGCCTCCTCACAAACAAACTGTCCTTTTTGAATGAAAACACACATAGGCGAGTGTAATTGAAACAAAAAAACCTTTATTAAGGGATCCAAACCAAACAAAGAGGGAGGCAATGCTGGAGAAACATCCGAAGTTGGCGAAGCCTTTGGCCCCCAGGGCAGACATCAATTATTTCCTGCCAAAATTGGTGGCCTGAGGAGTCCTTATCTAAGGGAGTGCAGTTTGGTCCAGAAGTCCAAGAGAATCATGAACAGCAGCAGATGACATGTATTGTCCCCAGGCTGTGGTCATACAAGAGCCTGCATCTTTTGCCAGACCAGACTGAACCCAGGCCATCACTCTCTGGTCTACCTTCCACGCTTCTTTCCATGCTGTGTCTGTGGTGGTGGAGTTGTGGCAGGAGGAGGAGGAGGATGGTCCAACTCACACAAGTGGGTATTGGGTGTGATTTCGCCCCTCACCCCCTTAGTTAAGGTTTTATAAAGAAGGTTGACCCTCCTGCATGCCCTGCAGTTTTGTGGCAGCCATGGAGGCAAAGGCCTCTTCAGGAGTGGGGAAGGCTCTGAGGGACGCAGAAGCCTCCTGTATCAGCCTGAGCGCTGAATCCTGCACGTTACTCCCCTTCCTGGGTCTTTTGTTTGGAAGGCGCAGGGGAGGGACCTGCGATTCTGTCAGGCTCCTACTAGGCCCGGCCTTCTCCTGGCTGCCACCTAGCCCCGCCTCCTCCTGGCTGCCACTTAGCCCTGCCTCCTCCTGTGTGCCACATTCCACAGCCTCCTCCTGTGTGCCACATTCCACAGCCTCCTCCTGGCTGAGGTGTTCCTGTGTATGAAAAAGGGACATAGTTTTAGTTTTTTCTTCATCTATCACACACAATTTACATCTCATGACTGTTGCAAATTGAATGTTAACAAATATAACAGACTATCATTCTGAGCCCAGCATTTTTCATTCTTGTCCCAATTATTTTTGCCCACTACTGTCTATTGATATGTAAAACACTATTAAATCAGCAATTAGTGATCAATAATAACATCTAGTAAACATCATTTATTTATTGACCAGAAATCTGTAGAAGAATGCTATACCTGGCTCCAGCTGGGCTCCTCCACTTCTTCCTGGCTGGAAGTCCCAGGTTGGACATCGGAAGCCTCAGCTGGGGTGAAAGATAGGGTGGAAGGAAGAGTGGAAGGAAGAGTGGAGAGGGATTCCCTGACTTCAGTCTGGTCTGACAGAAATCGCAGTCTCTCATAGTACCCCAGCCTGGGGACATAAACGTCATCTGCTGCAGCTCCGGATCTCTGGGAATCCGTGACCTTCTTGCGCTCCCTAAGATAAGTGCTCCTCAGGCCACCAATTTTGGCTTTTAAATAGGGGATGGTTGCCATGGGTACCACCGACTTCACCAACTCCAGAAGTTTCTCCAGCGCTGCCTGCCTCCTTTGTTTATTATTGTATTGGGGGTGTTTGATCTGCCACAGGCAGGGCAGCTCCCTGTATTTGTCTATGAACAGGGGGAGGAAGTTGTGGTCATTGAAGCCATTCATTTTATCTGCAAGACACAACACAAGATAAACCCTAAGGTCAGGCTAAAGTCTCCTAATCTTCTTCCAATATAGGCCTCAATTTCTAAGCAGTATAGGCCCAAGTTTAAATGTTACCTTCATTGTCACGATCGGCGCTTCCGATACTCCTTCCTCCACTCACAGATCGTACGTAAGACGCTTTATATACACTGCGCATGCGTGAAACTCCACCCACCCCTGATGTCCTTTCTAGTCTATTCCCCGCCCCTTCTCGTTCGGCGCAGTGGGGGAAGAGCACATGGCGGAGACACAGCAGGTGCGTGCTAATTACAGCGACGAGGAGGAGGAGGAAAGCCCGGAGCCAGAAACATCCCAATCTCGGAGGAGATGATTTAAGGCCTCAAATATGTCCTTTGGGGAGATGTTGGAGATGGTCAACATCCTGAAGAAGACCGACTATGGTGGGAAGTATGGACCTTACCCCAACCCCAATGTCAGAAAGGCCAAGATCATGGCTAAAGTTGTGAAGAGTCTGCACAGATATTTTGGGGTACAACGATCCAAGGATCAACTCAGAAAGCGGTGGTTGGATCTCAAATTAAGGGAGCAAGATCAGTATAGATGGATCAGGAGAGTGCTGCAAAAAAGTAAGTAGTTGTCCTGTGTTCCTATTCTTGATTTCTCTAACGTTCATGCTGCTCCATGTGCTTTTCTTTACTGTTGTACAGTTTAAAATGGCAACTTTCATGTTCATGGACATATTATTCGTTCGTATGAAACATTGTTCGTTCGGCATAGAAAACACCATGTTTTGGACATATGCATTTTGAACACATTTTTGCTAGCCTAGTTCTCTACAAATAATTTTGGTGTCTAGATGGGTTAGTGTTGTGGAAAATTTTATTTATGTATATTGTCAGATGCCCCCCAGTGTCTGTTTTGCTGCAATACTCTCATTTGAGGGTATTCGCACATACAGATGCTGGTGGAAGACCTTTTTAAGGATGTCTGTTTATGTCTCTCCAAGGAACTGGCCACTCCATGGCGACTGCATTTCAACTCCTAAGTAAACAAGTTTGCGTATCTTGGGAACCATAGTATAATCATACAATATTATGGCCCACTGGGCCATGGTATAGTACGGCTCGCATCACTGGTAGCAATGGGAATGTGCACACGGCTGTGTTCAAAGCCATGTGCTTGCTGCATGGTTTTGCACACCACCGTCTGCACACGTCACTACTGCTTTTATATTTGATTATATGCATGTGTGTCATTGGTTCTTTTGAATGAATACAAGTGTCTGATTGGCTGATTCTGAAGTCAGCAGCCTCTTTTGTTATCCATGTGTTTAGTATAAATAAAAGCCACTTGGCTATTTTGCTCAGGATTTTACACAGAGCTTGAAGTGATACCAACGTCTGTTTGTGTTACTTGGAGAGATAAATGAGCGCGCTTTCCCGGCATTATATAAGAGAGCTTTTTGTGCTTTTAAGCGCAAAGAAATTATATGCTTATAGGGAGAAGCTTAGATTTTCCCTGACATTAATGGCGAGCCAGAAAGGAAGCCAACAGATCTTCTAAATTCAGCGGACCTGGAGGAGGAAGAGACCTCCAGAACCAGAACCAGCAAAGGCCGGCCTATGGTAAGACAACCATACTTCAAGTTTTTTGAACATTTTTGCTGTTCTGTGTTTGGGATCTTGATTCTCTGTCCGCTGTATGAGGTAAGATCTGCCAGGCAAAGAACCTTATGTTTTTGTTTTTTTGTCGCTCTCTGTATAATGACGGGACTTTTATTGTAGGTTATACTTTTGTCATTGTAAGTAGGTCTATTATTTGGGGAAGCACCTATATTTAAATCCTCTATAGGCCCCATTTAATACAAACCTAAAGTGAATGTTGTGTATGACTGAGCAGGCTGTGTAATTGTATGCTGTGTGATATGTTTGTGATGTATATGAGAAATAGAAATGGATGAATTGTGATTTTTACCTTTGTATGGGACCAAGTCACATGTCCCCATAAGTGTAAAAATATTTTTAAAGGGTTTGGTTTTAAGTTGAAATGCCTGTCGCATATCCAAGTGCCCATGTATTGTTGGGACATCACAATAGGAGCTGTTTACACCCTGTGGGGGGTCTCAGGTTTCTAGGTAATAACATGGGGGGAGTTTCTGTTGACTTTCTAACTCTCAGAGTTAGATATTGTGTTGTATTTGCGACAAGAGTGTATTGTTTAAGACTTTTTTCATGTTTTATGTAACTTTGGCGTTTTGGATATATTACATAATTGCATGGTTCGTGGGGTTGGGTGGAGACACCAGTCCATCCTGAGTGTGGGTGTGTGTCTGCTGTTGTCCCTGTGCATTGTGTCTCATTGAGATGCTCATATTAGTTTAAAGGTACCCATATAGCGCCATCGGTTTGCGCAGGGCTCCACACGTGCATCGTATGCTCACGTCGGTCCCTGCCCTCGGGGAGCCCGCAGTCCGGGGTCCCCGGTTTGCATTCATGTACTAGGGCCAATTTTGGATGGAGGCCAATTGGCCTGCCAGCAAGTCTTTGGAGTGTGGGAGGAAACCCGAGTGCCCGGAGGAGACCCACGCAGGCGCAGGGAGGACATGCAGAGACCGGGCGGGTGGTGTCATGGTTGGAATTCAAGCCAGCTGCCCTTTTTGCTGCTGGGCGGGGGTGCTAACCACTACACCACTGTGCCACCCAATATTGTTTAGTTAAATATACCTATATTTCAGTATAGGCCCTAATTGACATAGCCTAAAGTGTTTGTCTAGGGATAAGTGTTAATATTGGTGACTCAATTGGTGTTTCAATTGTATAGTCAGTTTTTGTAGGAAGAAATCCTGGTTTGTCTTGTCATTTGTTAATGTCGGCCATTTTTCTGTAGTCCGGGTTTCATTCACCATTTTGCCGTGGACCATTTTTCAATTGCTGCAACTGCCTTTTTGTTTCTGCTGATTTTAGTCTCGAGCGAAATATCTCTGGTTTTGTACTGAATTCCAGTTCCAGTAGAATCATTTAGTTTTTATTCCAGTTGTTTTAAAGAAGTTTATGTTTCTAGTGAAGAAATATCGATTTTGGCAGGATCAACAACTAAATTTCATGTGTTAATGGTGCCATTTTGTTTGTGGCTGCCGTGGAAGGAAAAAGAACTCCTTCAGCCATCTTTTTGCAGGAGTTTCAGTTTTTGGCTTTTGTTACACTGTTGTATGGTATTTCCGTCAAAACTTTTGGTTTTCCTAGGGGATATGTGAGTCAAGGGGGATTCCCTCCCATTTGCAATATGGGGGCTTATTCCAACCACTCCGGGACAAAGAGTTTTTATCTGTTGATGTTAGCCATAGATTTTTCTAATGTCTTGATAGACAAAATATGAAGCTATTTGAGGCTTCCCCTCCCCCTCCCTCTTCCTACTCAGGTATGCAACAGGAAGTTGGTGGGAGGGGCTTGGCATCTTTTGACTTGTGTTTGGAAAGACAAAATCATTTTTATTTTTAAATTAAATGAAGGTTTATACTGTAATACAGTTTTGGGTAGAGAGCAAACAGGAGGCATCCAAGTTATTGTAATATCTAGGTATAGACGGAAGCCATAAGATTGTTTTTGTTTTGAATAGCGAAGGATTTCATGGTGTTTTTGTAGTTGTCGGACGAACACGTTTAGAGGGCTGTATATCGTGAGACTGGTCGGGCCGTGTATAATAGTCGGAATTCCAGTTCGTGATTGTATTAGCATAAACGTGAGGAGTAGTACGCTAACAGCCCCGCTCAGGCCGTGTAGAATAATCGGAATGCGGGGGTCGATTATGGTGATAAAGGCGCAAACCATAATCGCTCCGAAAATAAAGCGCAGGGTTCTCTGGACGCAGAGTTCGCCAAAAAAAGCGATTTGAATCGTCATGGGCAATAGGTCGTCCATGCACCCCAGTCAGACAGCTACATAATACATGAAATCTGAGTTCTGAGGAAAAGGCCATTAAACCCCAGAAAGATTGACATAGGTGGTCCAAGGATACTATTTTGGGTATCCCTCTGGAGTTGATGTAGCGCGACTGCGGCTTCAGAAATCTGTAATGTTGAGTGAGTTGATGGATGCGTAGTATACATTTGTGTGATTAAAAATACACAGGCCTGTTTTTGAACTTTGTGTGGCTGGTCCATGCAAAGATTTTGAAATGCTCTCGTGCCTTTCAAATTGTATTCTTTTCTATCGCTAAAAGAATGAAGGCAGCATTCCATCTGGTCATTTTTAGTTTTTCGTTTTTGGGAACTATAAAATATCTCCCCCACATTTGTATCTAAATGTTTGTCTTTGTTTCATTGTTTGTATGTGGTAACAAGATGTTTGAACCTACTGCGACAGCCCTCTTGCGTGTCGCGGCTGTTGTATTTTAAGTAAAAACGTGAAATTAAGACTTACAGGGGGTTTAGTTATTATCGGTTTTGTGGAATGTCAGTGACAATTTACCAATGTACACGAATGTTGTATTGTTTACCATTCTTTGAAGGATAGAGTAATAACTTTTGTTTATAAGTATCTTTTCAGGTCCAGTTTCTGGAAGTGTGTGTACAGGTGTATAAGAAGGTAAAAGTATCATAGGCTATTTCACTGTTTTATTCTGCACCATTCTAAACCCTGCATGTCTTCCTCCAGTTTGTAATGAGGAGGGAAGAAAAGGGGGGATGAGAGTGGTGAGAATAACACATTTTCAAACCAACAATACTAACCGCTCTAATTCTAACCAAGTTTGTGCCAAGACTGTCTTTCTTTGATGGAATTTGAATCAGCAAGCAGCAGTCTGGTGAAGGAGGCTCCCATCCCAGATGCTAAGAACCTTTTTGTCACTGGTTCCAGGTATTACACCCCGGATGGTAAGCCACGCACAGGTTATGCAGTGACCACAGTCCTGATGTCTGGGTTATTGTCATATGAGGTTTGTTTGAAGGTCAACCAAAAACAGAATTGTACTTTCCTCATTAGCTGTCAACTACATTCTCAGCTGATGGGGTGGGTGCAATCACTGTAACATGAACTTCAA
Organism: Aquarana catesbeiana; assembly: GCF_042186555.1. Taxonomy (NCBI): domain Eukaryota; kingdom Metazoa; phylum Chordata; class Amphibia; order Anura; family Ranidae; genus Aquarana; species Aquarana catesbeiana. Next base: position 595,698,256 of record NC_133325.1, on the reverse strand, counting down.
AAGGTCCACCACAGGGTTCACGAGTCCATCCTGGACCCTGACACAATAACCAGTTTACATTCTTTCCAACCAGGTGACTGGGTCATTGTAAAGAAGCTTGAGGGATGAGACCACGCCAGCCACTGCAAGAAGCGGATCAACCACAAAAGAGTAGAGGAGTATCTTTGTTCATTTATATTTTTTTGTTTAATAAATTTTGGCAAGGGTAACGATGAAAAGCATCCCAACTAGCTAAGAAAGAGAACAGGACACATGGTCGGGTCTACTAGTGCCCCAGCGATGACGGCGGTACATGCTACGTGACATTCATATTGGTGTGAAGAGTTTTGACAGACTAGTAAAATCCAAACAGACACCTGTCAAAAGAACTTAACAGAACATTCATAGAGGGTAAAATTAATTATAATTTTAACAATAGCTCTGGTTCTTGCCAGCTTTGGTATCGGGATAACTAGGTAGCCCACAAGTGTGCTACAACTGAAGTTTGGTATTAATGAGGATCTACAGCTTATAAGGTAATTTCCCGTAAGGCAAGAGGTTCATGTGTGCTGATGAAACTCATCCCAGCATCTTATGTCGTGGCCGATCGTGAGGATCTGATGGCGCGAGAGAAGGTAAGAATGGCAGGGACAGCTGGAAGGGAATTGCTTGTACACGGTGGGGGCTTGAGCTTATGAAACGCTTGAACAATTTCTCATCCATTGAGGATGGGATGTTTCATGTAACGGTTGAAGCTACAAGGAAGTTCCCACAGTCCAAGGGGGTTTCTGGGAATTCATAAGTAAAGATTGTTATATCTGGATCAGGGATAGTAGTGACAAAGTTCAGGCCCATATGGATAAGGTTTAGATCCCTACAAGGCAAAGCCAGAGCTATAGCTGGTGAAGGTTGGAATCCTTTTAAGGGTTTGGGAAACTTGGGGGATTTTTTTATTTTCCATCGGATCATGGTTGAAGGAAGTAGGGGTATATATACTCATGTTGTTTTTATTTCTATTCCTTCTATATGTCGTGATGAGGTGTTCCTGTTGCCTGATTGGACGCGTGACCAGAGCCAGAACAGATGACCACATCTTCCTCACCGAGATGAGACGCCCCGAAGCCCAGCCCACGTACAGGACACAGAGGATCCCAGATCGACCGGCGATTACTACAGCTCACCATGTCGTGTCCTCCTTATAAGTCATTCCTCCTGAAGAATAGAATCTACAAGTCAAGCCGCATTTTCCTTTTTTATGGACTCATATGGACTGTAAGGACTGATACATTTCCAGGTGTAAGAAGAAGATCAAGATTCATCGAGGGACACATGGGAGGATATGACAAAGAGGAGGAGCTGTTGTGGAAAATTTTATTTATGTATATTGTCAGATGCCCCCCAGTGTCTGTTTTGCTGCAATACTCTCATTTGAGGGTATTCGCACATACAGATGCTGGTGGAAGACCATTGGATGCGGAAACCTTCCCGTGGACACGGCGGATCTGTTTACCTTTTTAAGGATGTCTGTTTATGTCTCTCCAAGGAACTGGCCACTCCATGGCGACTGCATTTCAACTCCTAAGTAAACAAGTTTGCGTATCTTGGGAACCATAGTATAATCATACAATATTATGGCCCACTGGGCCATAGTATAGTACGGCTCGCATCACTGGTAGCAGTGGGAATGTGCACACGGCTGTGTTCAAAGCCATGTGCTTGCTGCATGGTTTTGCACACCACCGTCTGCACACGTCACTACTGCTTTTATATTTGATTATATGCATGTGTGTCATTGGTTCTTTTGAATGAATACAAGTGTCTGATTGGCTGATTCTGAAGTCAGCAGCCTCTTTTGTTATCCATGTGTTTAGTATAAATAAAAGCCACTTGGCTATTTTGCTCAGGATTTTACACAGAGCTTGAAGTGATACCAACGTCTGTTTGTGTTACTTGGAGAGATAAATGAGCGCGCTTTCCCGGCATTATATAAGAGAGCTTTTTGTGCTTTTAAGCGCAAAGAAATTATATGCTTATAGGGAGAAGCTTAGATTTTCCCTGACATTAGTAACTAGAATGAACTGCAAACTAGATTCTGTGTAAGGAGAGGACACTCAGCAGCTGTTTACACATCTGAACGCTGGAGCACTAGTGTGGGACACCAGAACACCCTTTTTATTAGGGGGTCCCACACAGGTGCTCCAGTGTATACTATAGGGGTGTCTCCATCTGTGAAGCTTGTAAAAAACAGGTAAGTATTCAAGCTTTACAAAGGAAAAAAATAATTCTTCATCTTGGAACTCTGCCAAAAGAGACAATTGTACCCCACTTCCAAGCAATGTTTCATGTTCCTATTTCTGCCATCATATATCTGTGTGCTAAGTATACCTATTTTTTTTTACATAGGGGAGAAAAGACTCGGAGGACACCACTCACCCGAGGAGACAACAAACCCCCCACCTCATGAGGAAGGAGAAATCCCCCAAAGCCAACAGGAGGAGGAAGGAGACGTAATCGAAATAGTCACCACATCAGGTGAGTGTCTGCGATCACAGGCTCAGGTAAGAGATGGATGCCGGCATATTTATATTATATGGTGTATTTTTTTTTCTATATTTTTAGGTGATCGTGATGTTGTGGATCCAGGTCATTTCACCAGTGAGAATGCCCAGATCCTGATCGGGGAGATCATGGGGTGTAATAGGGACTTGGAAAACATCCAGAAAAACATCAATGATGTTCAAAACAAAAGTATTTAAGGTATCTTAGACGGACCTCGTGGGCAATCAGGGGGGGGCAAGCCAGGACGGCCAGCCTCAAGCGCCTTCAGGTTTGGTTAATTTACATGAATTCCGGCCTCAGGCCCCACTGAGGCACCATAGTTGGCAGTAGGGATGAGCCGAACACCCCCCTGTTCGGTTCGCACCGGAACATGCGAACAGTCACGGGGAATGCCACAGGGAAGTCCCGTCATGTCCCATGCGTCAGAGGGGGGCGGGGTCACCGGGTGGCCCCGCCCCCGTTGTTTAAGAACCGTCACAAGAGGAGCCTCCCTCCATGCCAGCATGGATGCGGAGCGGCCTGGAGAAGAAGATGAAGAAGAGAAGAAGAGAAGAAGAGAAGAAGATGAAGAAGAGAAGAAGATGAAGAGAAGAGTGGGAGCCTCCCCCCATGCCATGGGTGTGGAGCGGCCCAAGGAGAAGAAGATAGAAGACGCTGTGGAGGAGATGCTGGACAAAAACACCGGAGGAAGAACCAGAAGAGCCAGAAGAACCAGAAGAAGAAGAAGAAGAAGATGAAGGAAGATAGAAGAAAGAAGAAGCATTTAAATAAAGGAATTGTCAAAAACTGTCTCTTGTCATTTTTAAAATTTTTGACAGTTTTTTAGTGAAATGGTAGGGGTACAAGTACCCCCTTACCATTTCACACGGGGGGGGGTGGGATCTGGGGGTCCCCTTGTTAAAACCACCAGCCAGGGTTGTGGGGATGAGGCCCTTGTCCTCATCAACATCGGGACAAGGTGTTTTGGGGGGCTACCCCAAAGCACCCTCCCAATGTTGAGGGCATGTGGCCTGGTACGGTTCAGGAGGGGGGGCGCTCTCTCATCCCCCCCTCTTTTCCTGCGGCCTGCCAGGTTGTGTGCTCGGATAAGGGTCTGGTATGGATTTTTGGGGGGACCCCATGCCTTTTTTTTTTAAATTTTGGCGCGGGGTTCCCCTTAAAATCCATACCAGACCTGAAGGGCCTGGTATGGAATTCAGGGGGACCCCCACGTCATTTTTTTTTTAAATTTTGGTTCGGGGTTCCCCTGTGGGGAATTCCCATGTCATTTTTATCAATGAACTGTCGGACCGGCAATGCAATAGTGGCGAGTAGTTTTAAATGACTTTTTTCCTTTGAAATGTCATTTTGCTGTCAGACTGTTCTAAACATGGGAAACATGTGCCCCTTTACAGGCATACTATAGACACCCCCCCAGCTACGAAATTTAAAGGAATATTACACTTTTATTGTTTGACTTTAAGCATTATTAAAATCACTGCTCCTGAAAAAATGGCCGTTTTTAAAACTTTTTTTGCATTGATCCATGTCAACTGGGGCAGGACCCAGGTCCCCAAACACTTTTTATGACAATAACTTGCATATAAGCCTTTAAAATTAGCACTTTTGATTTCTCCCATAGACTTTTAAAGGGTGTTCTGCGGCATTCGAATCTGCCGCAAACACCCCAAATTGTTCGCTGGTGGTCGAACTTGCGAACAGTTGAACATGAGTTCGACTCGAACTCAAAGCTCATCCCTAGTTGGCAGAATTTCGCCTTAAAAAGTTGTGGAGAACACAGTACGCCGGGATGATATGATTCAGTTTATACTCCGCCATTAGGGATGAGCTTCGAGTTCGAGTCGAACTCATGTTCGACTCGAACATTGGCTGTTCGCAAGTTCGCCGAACAGCGAACAATTTGGGGTGTTCGCGGCAAATTCGAATGCCGCGGAACACCCTTTAAAAGTCTATGGGAGAAATCAAAAGTGCTAATTTTAAAGGCTAATATGCAAGTTATTATCATAAAAAGTGTTTGGGGACCCAGGTCCTGCCCCAGGGGACATGGATCAATGCAAAAAAAAGTTTTAAAAACGGACGTTTTTTCAGGAGCAGTGATTTTAATAATGCTTAAAGTCAAACAATAAAAGTGTAATATCCCTTTAAATTTCGTACCTGGGGGGTGTCTATAGTATGCCTGTAAAGGGGCGCATGTTTCCTGTGTTTAGAACAGTCTGACAGCAAAATGACATTTAGAAGGAAAAAACTCATTTAAAACTACCCGTGGCTATTGCATTGCCGACAATACACATAAAAGTTCATTGATAAAAACGGCATGGGAATTCCCCAAAGGGGAACCCCGAACCAAAATTAAAAAAAAAAAAATGACGTGGGAGTCCCCCTAAATTCCATACCAGGCCCTTCAGGTCTGGTATGGATATTAAGGGGAACCCCGGCCAAAATTAAAAAAAAAAAATGACGTGGGGTTCCCCCTAAATTCCATACCAGAACCTTCAGGTCTAGTATGGATTTTAAGGGGAACCCCGCGCCAAAAAAAAAAAAAAAACGGCGTGGGGTCCCCCCAAAAATCCATACCAGACCCTTATCCGAGCACGCAACCTGGCAGGCCGCAGGAAAAGAGGGGGGGACGAGAGTGCGGCCCCCCCCTCCTGAACCGTACCAGGCCACATGCCCTCAACATTGGGAGGGTGCTTTGGGGTAGCCCCCCAAAACACCTTGTCCCCATGTTGATGAGGACAAGGGCCTCATCCCCACAACCCTGGCCGGTGGTTGTGGGGGTCTGCGGGCGGGGGGCTTATCGGAATATGGAAGCCCCCTTTAACAAGGGGACCCCCAGATCCCGGCCCCCCCCTGTGTGAAATGGTAAGGGGGTACAAAAGTACCCCTACCATTTCACTAAAAAACTGTCAAAAATGTTAAAAATGACAAGAGACAGTTTTTGACAATTCCTTTATTTAAATACTTCTTCTTTCTTCTATCTTCCTTCATCTTCTGGTTCTTCTGGCTCTTCTGGTTCTTCCTCCGGCGTTCTCGTCCAGCATCTCCTCCGCGGCGTCTTCTATCTTCTTCTCCTCGGGCCGCTCCGCACCCATGGCATGGGGGGAGGCTCCCGCTCTTCTCTTCTTCTTCATCTTCTTCTCTTCTTCTTTTCTTCTCTTCTTCATTTTCTTCTCCGGGCTGCTCCTCACACATGCTAGCATGGCGGGAGGCTCCCGCTGTGTGACGGCGCTCCTCGTCTGACAGTTCTTAAATAACGGGGGGCGGGGCCACCCGGTGACCCCGCCCCCCTCTGACGCACGGTGACTTGACGGGACTTCCCTGTGACGTCACGGGGAATGCTACAGGGAAGTCCCGATATGTCCCGTGCGTCAGAGGGGGGCGGGGTCACCGGGTGGCCCCGCCCCCCGTTATTTAAGAACTGTCAGACGAGGAGCGCCGTCACACAGCGGGAGCCTCCCTTCATGCCAGCATGGATGCGAAGCGGCCCGGAGAAGAAAATGAAGAAGAGAAGAAGAGAAGAAGAGAAGAAGATGAAGAAGAAGAGAAGAGCGGGAGCCTCCCCCCCACTCCATGGGTGCGGAGCGGCCCGAGGAGAAGAAGATAGAAGACGCCGCGGAGGAGATGCTGGACGAGAGGAAGAACCAGAAGAGCCAGAAGAACCAGAAGATGAAGGAAGATAGAAGAAAGAAGTATTTAAATAAAGGAATTGTCAAAAACTGTCTCTTGTCATTTTTAACATTTTTGACAATTTTTTAGTGAAATGGTAGGGGTACATACCCCCTTACCATTTCACACAGGGGGGGGCCAGGATCTGGGGGTCCCCTTGTTAAAGGGGGCTTCCAGATTCCGATAAGCCCCCTGCCCGCAGACCCCCACAACCACCGGCCAGGGTTGTGGGGATGAGGCCCTTGTCCTCATCAACATGGGGACAAGGTGTTTTGGGGGGCTACCCCAAAGCACCCTCCCAATGTTGAGGGCATGTGGCCTGGTACGGTTCAGGAGGGGGGGGCCGCACTCTCGTCCCCCCCTCTTTTCCTGCGGCCTGCCAGGTTGCGTGCTCGGATAAGGGTCTGGTATGGATTTTTGGGGGGACCCCACGCCGTTTTTTTTTTTTTTTTTGGCGCGGGGTTCCCCTTAAAATCCATACCAGACCTGAAGGGTCTGGTATGGAATTTAGGGGGAACCCCACGTCATTTTTTTTTTTAAATTTTGGCTGGGGTTCCCCTTAATATCCATACCAGACCTGAAGGGCCTGGTATGGAATTTAGGGGGACTCCCACGTCATTTTTTTTTTTTAATTTTGGTTCGGGGTTCCCCTTTGGGGAATTCCCATGCCGTTTTTATCAATGAACTTCTATGTGTATTGTCGGCAATGCAATAGCCGCGGGTAGTTTTAAATGAGTTTTTTCCTTCAAAATGTCATTTTGCTGTCAGACTGTTCTAAACACAGGAAACATGCGCCCCTTTACAGGCATACTATAGACACCCCCCAGGTACGAAATTTAAAGGGATATTACACTTTTATTGTTTGACTTTAAGCATTATTAAAATCACTGCTCCTGAAAAAACGGCCGTTTTTAAAACTTTTTTTTGCATTGATCCATGTCCCCTGGGGCAGGACCCAGGTCCCCAAACACTTTTTATGACAATAACTTGCATATTAGCCTTTAAAATTAGCACTTTTGATTATTCATGTTCGTGTCCCATAGACTTTAACGGTGTTCGCGTGTTCGAACGAACTTTTTTCCTGTTCGCATGTTCTGGTGCGAACCGAACAGGGGGGTGTTCGGCTCATCCCTATCCGCCATGTGTATGGGTGTAAGAAATAGGCGGAACCGGCTGGCCATGATTCCAAACGTGTTCTCTGCCACTCTTCTGGCTCTGGCCAGCCGGTAATTAAAAACCCTCTGGTCTGGGGTGAGGGTCCTCATCGGGAATGGCCGCATAAGATGGTCCCCCAGTGCAAATGCTTCATCCGCAACAAAGATGAATGGGAGTCCTTCCACATTGTCTTCTGGAGGTGGCAAGTCCAAGCTGCCATTCTGAAGACACCTGTAGAACTCCGTGTGGGCGATGACTCCACCATCTGACATTCGGCCATTCTTCCCCACATCCACATACAGGAACTCATAAGTAGCCGACACCACCGTCAACATCACAATACTATTGAACCCCTTATAATTATAATAGTATGACCCCGAGTTGGAGGGTGGGATGATGTGGATGTGTTTCCCATCAATTGCCCCTCCGCAGTTAGGAAAGTCCCACCGCTGGGCAAAGTGGGAGGCCACAGTCTGCCATTCCTGTGGCGTGGAAGGAAACTGTGGAGTAAAACCAGAAAAATAAATTAATCATTTTGCACATAAACATGGAAAGCAGATTAGACACAAACATTCTTCACCAACATCAGTATAACATTTATTTTAGGGAGTATTTAAAGACAAAGGTATAAGGTCCACCTATCAGATCCCCCCCCCCCCCCCATGGGCCATTTTAGAAATTTTATGGGGGGGAGGGAGATGTTTTGGACAGGTAACCCTCTCCACTTCATTGAGAGATGAATGCATAAATAATGTTTATTACTTTGGCCAGCCTCTCCTTACTTTACACTATTGGCAGCCCACTGGACAGGTAAGAAGTGTCATAATACAAAGCTATAAATACACACTGCACATATTTTAGCACATTTTTTCATTCCGCTATTCCCTATCAAGATAATAATAGAATACAAAAACTTGAAACAGTATTTGAAAGTATTCAGGAAGGCCCTTGCACTACATGCTTTGGGGAATTCATTCATAAATCTGACCACTAAAGAGGTGGGTATAGTGTGTATGGGTTTGGCAAAGTCAGCAGATAGAGGATTGGTATCAGCTGAGTTAGCAGTTGGGGGGAGGGAGGGTTCAAAAAAATTTTGGGAGACCAAAAAAAGGCCCCTGGCACTCTGCCTAAATGTAAAGCACACATCACAAATTTACACATTTTAGGGGGTATTTAGGGTAAAGCACTACTGTGGATCTGACAAAATACATTGTTAAGTGACTAGACGAGGTGAATATAGGCCAGGAGAGCATGCTGGGGAGGTAAGTGAAGGCAAATATGTATGAAGGACAAAAATAAAAATTTACATAAAAATCCAGCATGCATGAGGACAAAGGGGACATTCACAGCATATTACAATCATGGTAATTAGGGAATGAGGAAAGAAAAACAATACATTATCAAACATTAAATTGAATAAAATGTGATGTTAAAGGATAAAAATCTTACCTTAATATGCTCCTTCTGCAGGACCTGGATGATAGCAGAACAGGTCTCCGGGATAATGATCCCCAGAGCCTGGGGGGAGATGCCTGTCGAGAACAGAGGTCCTGCAGGCTTCTCCCCGTCGCCAAGTACCGCAGGGTGACGACTAACCTCTGCTCCAGAGTGATGGCTTGCCTCATGCAGGTATCCTGCCTGCTGATATAGGGGGTCAGCAAAGCCAGCAAACGGTGAAATACGGGATCCGTAATCCGGAGAAAGGTGCTGAAATCGTCAGGATTATTCTCACAGATCTCATGGAGCAAAGGCATGTGACAGAACTGGTCACGCTGGAGCAACCAATTCTTCATCCATGAACTCCTCCCCACCCTGTTCATGGACTGGACTTGTGTCAAGGTAAGGACCCCAAACACCAAGCCCCCGCACATCTCCTATTTTGTAGAAGCTATAAACTTTTGCGCAAACCAATCAATATACGCTTATTGCATTTTTTTTACCAAAAATATGTAGAAGAATATATATTGGCCTAAACTAATGAAGACATTTGTTTAAATAAAAAAATTTGGGGATATTAATTATAGCAAAAAGTAAAAAATATTGTTTTGTTTTTCAAAATTGCCGTTATTTTTTTGTTTCTAGCGCAGAAAATAAAAAATGCAAAGGTAATCAAATACCACCAAAAGAAAGCTCTATTTGTGGGGAAAAAAGGATGTCAATTTTGTTTGGGTACAGCATCGCACGCCAGGTGGTAAGTGATTTTTCGTGGGCAATTTGTTGGGGCAATGGCTGGTGTTGGCGCTTCAATCATCCCGGCACCATGGTTGATATAGTGTCAGGGTGATTGAAGCGCATGATTTCTATTGTTACATATATAATGAAGTGGTTCAACTCACCATAATGCAGAATCATTGGGAGCCCTGGGCGTGTCACTTGCCACGTCACCCACCACCAGATGCAGCTTGTCACTTGCCACGTGCCTGCCATCAGATGCAGTTTGTCACTTGCCACCATCACCTGCCACCAGATATGGATTGCCACTGTCACCTGGCACCAGATGTGGATTGCCACTTGCCACTGTCACCTGCCACCAGATGTGTATTGTCACTTTCCACATCACCTGCCACCAGATGCAGCTTGTCACTTGCCACCATATGCGGTTTGTAACTTGCCACGCTGCCTGCCACCCAATGTGGATTGTCACTTGCCACTTCACCTGCCACCAGATGTGGATTGTCACTTGCCACGTCGCCTGCCACCAGATACGGATTGTCACTTGCCATGTCGCCTGCCACCATTTGCGGATTGTCACTTGCCACGTTGCCTGCCACCAGATTTGGATGATCACTTGCCATGTCGCCTGCCACCAGATGCAGATTGTCACTTGCCACATTGCCTGCCACCAGATGTGGATTGTCACTTGCCACGTCGCCTGCCACCAGATGCAGATGATTGCTTGCCATGTCGCCTACAACTATTTGTCACTTGCCATTTGTCACTTGCCATGCCAGCCAGTGCCACCAAATGTGCATTGTCACTGCATTGGTGGCAGCACTGGTCCCTGGTCCCACCTGTCTCTGTCCCTTTAGCATAGAGGCAGGTGCAGTGGTCAGTTCTGAGTGAGGGCAGGAGAGCGGTGATGAGGGGCGGGCAGTAAAAGATGATGTCATCTCATTGCTGCCCACCGCACCTCCGACATTGAAGAGGCCCGGCTGTGAGGGTGGAAGAGCAGTGATGCGGGGTTGGCTGAGAAAGATGATGTCATCTCTGCTGGCCCGTCCGTTGCTCTCATCCACCTGCCCAGTGTTCTGTCAGATTTTGTAACAGAAGTGACTTCTGGCACGGCCATCTTGGTGCATCCCGCACTCGGCCGCAGTAAGGATACAGTGAGAAGGCGGCAAAATAATATCTTTTTCCACCCACCGGAGGTTATATAGTGAAATACAGTGTTTTGAAATCTGTCTCACTGTTTTAATGTTGCATTTTAATCTGTTCCTGACCAACCGCCACATTTGTACTGCAGCAGAATGGTACAGGTAGGCAAATCTCTGTTATGCTACGCCGGCTGCAACGATCGGATTCGATCAGGAGCTGGTCAATCCCCAGGCCCAGGCCAATGATATCTGGCCTGGACCTGGTGATCGCTCCTGACGAATGATATCCTTCCCCTGTCTGTGTAACATTGACAGGGGAAGTGATGTCATCTCCCTCGTGTCGGTCTTTTCTGTTCCAGACCGAGAGGAGAGAGCATCAGAAAAGTGAGTTGCACAACACTACACCGACACCAGGTGTCGCTGAGTTGCAAGAACCGCAGGTCCCTCGTATGGAGCAGAAAGCCAGTACTAGCGCCGCTATTCCTTCTGGTGAACTGGCAAGCACAAGCGGCCTAGTACATCCTGGTCGTACATCCAGCACTGCAGTAACACTTGGTGATGTGGCGAGTCCCATAAGTGCAGTTCAAGCTGGCGAGGTGGCAAGCGTAAAAATTATTAGCTTTATTGGTGACAATCATATCAAAATGACAGTGATGTTAAAATGTGAGCTCTGGTACCGGAAGTAAAAATTCAATACAATGGATGCAGACACAATAATACACAACATTCAATGTGATTGATGCTGGTTGTGCATGAATCCTTAGGGTTTCCCGTTGCATCAGAGGGGGGCGGGGGTCACCCGCACGCGTCACTGGGAAACCCCAGTGGGGACGGGGTTTCAGAGGGGGACAGGGTCACGTGACGGGTGGCCCCGCCCTCAGCTACATAAGAGCTGTCAAGCTGGTGCCATGTCATTGGCTGGGTGCCTCCGGTGGAGGCAGGATCCTGTGCGTGTTCCTCGCTGGAGTCGCTGGAGATCATCCATCGCTGGAGATCGAGAATTTAATTACAGGAGCATGGATTTATTGAATTACATTGCTGGAATCTCTTTTTTTATTTTTTATTTTTTAATTTTTAATAAAGGACTTGTCCCAAGCCGTCTCCTGTGGTTTTTTAACATTTTAACACTTTCTTTTTGTGAAATGGTAGGGGTACAATGTACCCCTTACCAATTCACATAGGGAGGGCCAGGATCTGGGTTTCCCCTTTGCTAAAGGGGGTTTCCCGATTCCGATAAGCCCCCTGCAGACCCCCACAACCACCGGGCAAGGGTTGTGGGGATAAGGCCCTTGTCCCCATCAACATGGGAACATCCTCCCCATGTTGAGGGCATGTGGCCTTGTACGCTCTCTCGCCCCCCCCTCTTTTCCTGTGGCCTGCCAGGTTGCGTGCTCAGATAAGGGTCTGGTGTGGATTTTTGGGGGAACCCCACGCCTTTTTCTTTAAAATTTTGGCACGGAGTTCCCCTTAGAATCCATACTAGACCCTTAAGTTTGGTATAGATTTTTGGGGCGAACCCCATGCCATTTTTTAAAAAATGTTTGCGTGGAGTTCCCCTAAAACATACCAGACCTGAAGGGCCTGGTAATGGAATTTTGGGGGACCCCCACGCATTTTTTTTTTCAATTACTTTCAATGACTTTTTTGTGTATTGTCGGGACTGACAATTTATTAATAGCCGGCACTAGCGCTAGTACTTTTAAATGACTTTTTTCCTTTAGAAATGTCACTTTGCTCTCAGACTGTTATGAACACAGGAAACATGCACTACTTTACAGGCATACTATAGACACCCCCCGGGTACGAAATTTAAAGGAATATTTCACTTTTATTGTTTCACTTTAAGCATTATTAAAATCACTGCTCCTGAAAAAAACGCGTTTTTTAAAACTTTTTTTTGCATTGATACATGTCCCCTGGGGCAGGACCGGGTCCCCAAACACTTTTTATGACAATAACTTGCATATTAACCTTTTAAATTAGCACTTTTGATTTTCCATGTTCATGCCCCATAGACTTTAACGATGTTCGCGTGTTCGAACACATTTTTTGGCTGTTTGCATGTTCTGGATGTGAACCGAACAGGGGGGTGTTTGACCCATACCTACTCCCTACTATTGAATTGTATAAAGATGGCCATACAGTATGCAATCTGATTGTATATTGTGTATTTAGTGAGAAGGGTGATCACTGATTGATTGCATGTCATTTAAAAAACGTGCAGCTGGGAATGGGTGGGTAGGTAGGAGGGTGGATGATGCAGGGTGTGTGCTAATGAGGTCAGCTGGTCAACTCCTTTCTGTGTCATAACCTATAGTATGATCAGGAAATAAGACATTACAAATGGATAAGTCTGTAAACCTGCAAACATGGATGAGGACAAGTAAAGTAAGTGTACTTAGAATTAATGGAAAGCCTTGATATTTTTGCAAAAAAAGTAAATGAATGCTCTATTGGTCCATAGGGGAGCTGGAATTTAGAAGAAAAAAGTGAACAAAGGTGAACTTATCCTTTAAGACCACCTTAAAAAGTTGGGTAGAACTCTGCTTTAACTATTGTAGCCCACTGATTTATAGCCGAAACAATAAACCAGCATGCAGGAGAGTGCAGTAGAAAAATATTAGTGAAAAGGATGCCATGCTTTTTAAAACTGGCATTATACGAGGGAGTGGCCTGGACCGTCATGGTATGAGGAGCATAACCTGGGAGCTCTGCTTGAGAACTATCCATTTCTATCTATCCTGTGGCTATCCTTAACTTTTCTGCCCACCTTACACTGACTGAATCTTCCCCCACCTTACTACCCCATGTCTCCGCCGAAAAAGGTGACTGACACTATTACAAAGCTGGATAAATACTGGCTCAAGGAGAAGGAGAGGGAAAATGGGGGAAAATGCCGCTACAACATCCTCCTCCACAGACTCGGCAGCAGTTAATACGGCTAAAGTGCTGGAGACGATATCGGACTGCAAGAGCACACTGACAAGTAAGATTGAGGAGGTGAACATAGATGTATTCTCGATTTGGCAGGACCTGCAGAAGCTGAGGGAACATGTTATGGAGATGGAGGCCCGCATCAGCCATGTGGAGGACAACCTGCCGTCATTGCAGGTTACCACTGAAAGGCTCCAGCACCAACTGAATGCAGTGCTATCCAAACAAGACGACATGGAGAATAGGCTCCATCGGTGTAACCTTAGATTTGTGGGGCTGCCCGAGGGTGTGGAAGGCTCAGATCATCCGTCTTTCCTCTAGAATTTGCTAATTTCCACTTTTGATAGGCCTGCGTTCTCTACATCCAGGACACCATCCTCTGCCTCACTAGAGCAAAAGGTAATACCCCCTTCAGCAACAGCAAGATAATGGTGTTCCCGGATTTCTCTGTGGAGGTCCAAAAAAAGAGGGTGCACTTTACAGAGGCCAAAAGACAATTCCGGATCGTCACATCTCCTACGCTTTGTTGTTCCCAGCTAGACTACGGGTTGTGGGAAAAGATAAGGCATACTTCTTTGACACCCAAGATGCTGTTTTTTCTGGCTGGAGGACCGGGATGCACCTGACCAGGTCCCCGTGTGAATGTCAAACTCAAATTCAGAACATTTGTCGTCATCGATCTCAGGGATGTGAATAAAGAGAGTGTGCAGGATGGGTGAACCACCTTACCCACATGAACTACTACCCGCAAAAGGTATTATGTGTAATGATTCTAGCCCACTCTCCCCTCACTAACCCATCGACTCACCCCTTGCCTAGTGCTTTTTACGTACATCATCTTCCCCGTGCTCACGTACCCTCTCCCATTCCCTTATCCCTGCCCCTACTATATGACACCAGCGGTTGTTTTTTTTCTTTTCTCAGCCATATCTCAAGTTGCTCCAGGCTCTGATATCCGGTAAATGGGTACACTCACCTTTATCCTCCTATACCCATCCTGCCCATTGTTTTCTACACCCTACATCAGGGATCGTGCTCCTTGTACTACTGTACGTTCTACAGCGAATGTTCGCCCCCCCTAGATATGGGAGCCCTACCAGCTCCTTTTATTCGTTTTTTTTACTTGGACTGTTTTTGAAGTAACTAAAGTATTGTTTCCCTGGCCTGAATGAGTACCCCTGTTGCTACTGGGAACTGCTCCTGCGGTTTTCGCCCAGCTAGGCCAGTGTATGTGTTCAAGTATGCTTAAAGTTTTGTTTTTGGTTATTTACAATGCAATCTCAGGACAGGTTGAAGAAGAGTAAATATGTATGTATAGACACACGTAGCACTTGCAAGCATGACTCGGGCTCCCAATATGATTGTACAATCTCCTTTCCTATACAATTCACGCCAGTGTATTCTGTTGTTACCAGTCAAGATCACTGACACAATGCCTACCGCACGAGCAGTGGTGCTACGGTCCCATTTTGTTACCTGCTGCTGTGGATCGGGTTAGGTGCCAATAACCAATGTTTAATATCATGGCTACTATAAAATGTCTAACGTGGAATGTCTGCAGCCTCCGGGCCAAACCTAAGTGGAATGCTGCCCTCTCTTACCTTAGGGCACAGCGTGCAGATGTCTCAGTGTTGGTGGAGACCCACTTTACGGGACAACTGCAATTGTCCCTTTAAAAAGCCCTGGGTAGAGTGGACATATCAGGCCCCTTATACTGCAAATTCCAGGGGTGTTGCAATACTGATTGCTAAAATTACGCAGTTCTCCCTTTTGATGCTGCCGTATGATCCACAGGGCAGGTTCCTATTTCTACATGCTATTTTGAACGGGCTAGAAATGTTACTGCTGGCTTACTATGTACCACCTCCATTTCAATTTAATATCCTGACAGAGGGATTAGCGTTTATGTCACAATTCCCCACTGTACCGGCTATATGTCTAGGGGATTTTATTACTGTAGTTGTCCCCAGTCTGGATAGGCTTGCCTCGGTGTCACCAACCACTCCCACATCTTCCCACAAGAGATTCAGGAAACTCCTGAGCGAATTCATACTGGTAGATACCTGGAAACATAGACATCCAGATAAAGGGAATTTTAATTAGGGGTAAATGGCGCTACCTTACCAGGGTACCTTAATTTATAATATAATGAACCTCAAAAGAAAAAAGAAAAAGCAGAAAAACTAAAAACAACCCCTTTATCACTCATTAGGTAGTGGATCTAAGTGTCCAATGTTACCTAAATGGACTTTACTAGCAAGTCAGTCTCATACCTACATGCAGGTATACACCGTGTGGCTAATCATCATAAATTAATTAAGTGACAACTTATAAAAATTATGGCAATCCAAAAAGTAAATAAAGTAAAATAAAATAAAATAAAACACCACGGTTTAAGACCTATGTTGATCTCCAATAGTGTCCAAATGTGTTTTTAAGCATAAGGTGAATTAAATAGTCCCAACATTAGGCATATAGTGCAGGACTGCACATTAAATTATATAAAACTGGTGAAAAATTAATGAAAAATTTGTGGAAAAATTGGTGAAAGAAATATATATTAAAATATAAAAATGGTGTATCAAAGTCCAGTATCAAGAAGTAAAACCGTCTGTGGTAAGTGACTGTCGTGAAAAACAGCTGATCAGATCCAGTGACTTGCGGTGCTCCCCCTTAAAGATCCCCACTCACCAGCTCCCAATATTCCTGTTGTGGCTCCCTTGACAATCTGGTCTCCCAGGACTCTTACCTCACTGTTAACAATAATATGCAGTCACCACTAGGGGGATCCACTGACTTCTCTGGATGGTATATTGAGCAGTATTCCTTCCCAGGGTGCAGCGATGTGTTGTCCAATCATATAGTGCAGGGAGGTACCTCAGTATAAGAGAGGGGACAAGGAGGAGAAAAGGAGCCTCCAATAGTGCAGTATGTCAGGTCTTTACATTGTGAAGAGCCTCTTTCCCTGTATTAAATCAACCCCACTGTGTAAGACACTTACAATCATGTTGCTGTTGATCTTGCCAGGAATGCAGTGTCCTTGCCACTTTTTTTAAGGTGAACTGTTACACTACTAAGTGATTCTATTTAACGTCAGGTTAGCAGTGGAAAGATTCTCTTCATCTTTTTCAGAGTTAGCAGGTAGTACACAGTCTTTGTGGCCAGGAATTCCTCTCTACCAAAAATCATCTCTCTCTCCATCCACAAATGGCAGCCTCTACAAGGGGATTAGAAGCAAAATCTAGCAGGAGCTACAGAGTATAAAAGAGAAGAGAGGCACCTCTAAGGCACCTCTAAGTGTAGCAATATGGTTACATTTAATGAAGGTACAACATTTAGAAACTCACATGGTTGATGATTAAAAGAGGCACATATAAGTATGCAGGCATCCGGGGTAAACCTGTCCACATAGACCATCCCCCGCACCTCCAGCTCTCACCGCTGTCAGTCTGCAATCGTGACCTGGAAGACTACCCTGCAGTAGAGCGATCTGAAAGTGAGGCTTGTAGTGCTGGTGGAGCGCAGCGGGAAGGGATGACTTTGATGGCAGTGCGGAGGACAGTCTATGTGGACAGCTTTACCCCGGATGCCTGCATACTTAGAAGTGCCTGTTTTATTTATTAACCATGTGAGTTGCAACTGTAAATGTTGTACCTTCATTAAATGTAACCATATTGCTACACCTAGAGGCACCTCTTCTCTTTTATACTCAGTTGTGAAATGATGCTGCTTGTATATCAAGACATTGCTTGTTTATCAAGTCAAAACTTACAAAAAAAGTGCTTGTTTTGCAAAACACTTTCAGACCAAGCTACTCTTAATCCAAGGTTTTACTGTATATATATATATACACATATATATATATATATATATATATATATATATATATATATATATATATATATATATATATATATATATATATATATATATATATATATATACACACTGTATATGTAATGCCTAATTGCAAAAATGTGCTAATGAATAAACGTTTGATCGGTTTTCCTAAACAATAGCAAAAATCAACTGCATCTTCTGTTGAATCGTTATTTTAATATTTGTTCATTGTAAAACAAACTAAGCAAATCAAATACAACCAGACTTAAGATATTTGCTAAATGATGCACGCACAATCTTGTAGAATTGTTCATACCTGAGTACATTTATTATATTCTGCTACATTAATATCACAAAGGCAAATGCTTCATAGTGAAAATATATTTCTATATTCTTTTCATCGTTGTAAAAAAAGATGCCTGAGTGTTTGTATTTCAAATAAAAAACAATTAATTAAAAGACTGCTTTGCCATTTTAAAAAAGGATCTAACTTTTTCATTTTAGAAATGTGCGGTCCTGACCCAACCAAAGACATATCCATTATCCATTTTTCTCTTTTTTTATAATGGTAAATCAGATTTGAGAATTTTCAGTGGCCCAGCATCAGTGGCTTTTTCAGATGTCAGACTTAGAGAAAACTGTAATTTTATATACTTTTTTTTAGATACTGACCTAAATTTGATTGTGTTTAATGTAAATATTCTTTTCAACAAATGTTTTAACAGCCTTGTTTCTGTGTATGGTCTTGAAATACCTATGAACAGCCCTCTCTGGTCACTTTAATTTAATTACTGCTTAGTATTACTCTACAGTGTTAACTCTTCAAAGTGTAATGGTTTTCAATTTTATTTTATAGGGACTGTATTGTAGTGGTGAAAATATGTTAATAATTATAATCAGGGCTAAAAAGAAAACTGAGTTTTAAGCTACCTATACACTAAAAGTGTTTAATTAAAAAAAATGGATTCAAAAACATTTGTTTGATTTTCCAATCATTAGAATACATCAACATTCCAATCAATATTTGTTTTGATTGTACATTTGAAGGATCAGGATGAAAATTTTTCTGGAATTAATGAATTTCTAACATTAAATATGGTTTTCATTCAGTAAAGTGTATTCACTCCACATTTGAGTGATAAAAGCAAAACAGATTTTGAAGTACTTTCAAATGACATTCATCTAGTGATTGAATGTAATGACAAGAATTTTTGTATGAATGTTCTTACAAACATTCGTTCAAAGATCTACTGTTGTAAGGCCAGCTTTGCACTCCTATTCATGCATTTTCCAGTTACTTCTTATCGCTTGCTGGAAAAGCATGTTGTTTACAGAGCACACATAAGTTAGGGCATAGATTCACCCCATTCCCTCCACCTGCCTCTGATCAGCTGAATTTGAGGTTTCAGTAAGGGAGAGAATTACTAAAAAGTGGTGCAGGCAGAAAGCCTGCAGTACTCTTCTAAACGTATAAATAGAAATGCACAATTCATTTCTGTTAGAATCTAACTTCAGACAAATTTATTCAGAGATTCAGATGTAATCTCAAATCTCCGAATGACAACAGTAACAAATTTTTTTTAAATTCATTAAGTTTTGTTTTGTTTTCTAATGAATTCCAAATTTTCAAAATGATTCAAATTCAATTCAAATTCAAATTCTGTGTGAAGAATAGCTGGTTGCTAAGGAGGGGCCAAGATTCCATGTCCTTAACAACCAATGACTCATCAGCTGACAGCTGATAGCTGAAATGTAAACAAAAGAATGCTGGCAATGAAAAATGTAGGAAAAAACCCAGTGCGGGGGGCCCCCCCATCCATACTAGGTGCTTTGGGACTGGTATAGATTAAAAGGGGAAACCCATGAAAAAATTTAAAAAAAATGGCATGGGGTCCCCCGAAAATCCATACCAGACCCTTATCTGAGCATGCAGCCTGGCAGGCCAGGAAAGGGAGAGGTTGAGTGAACGCCCCCCTATTGAACCATACCAGGCCACATTCTCTAAATGGGGGGTGTTTTTTTGTTTAAATTCTGCTGTCAGCAAGGAATCCCGCTGACAGAAAATTTGTCATGGTTGATAAGGACACCAGCGGGTGCCCACTCAGTGGGTGGTCCCCCCAATCCATGTCAGGTCCTTTGGATCTGGTGAGACACAGAAAAAGAAATCCCTAAATGGACTTTAAAGGCACTGACATAGTAAATTGTTGGAAAAAGTATATAATTTATTAAACATAATACAAAAAATAAAATATATTGGAATGATAACAATAGCTATACAAAATTACCACATAGATTTCACTTTGGAATTCTCTTGATTCCCAAAAGCCCTGCTGGTACGAGCCCTGCTGATGTCATTGTATTACCCACAATCCTTATTTTCAAGCGCTTGATCCACTTTCTAAATGTGAGTGTTTTAATAAATTTCTATGTTTATACGGATTCACACTATGTGGAGTATTTTCTTTTCTGGTCATGCCATTTTGAACATTTGAGAGGATTTGGTCTAACTAGTTGGCTGCTTCTGAGGTCTGCTTCTCTGTGACATCTCTTGACCAATTGGACTATCTTCCTTCTTTATCTGGAGCCCAGACGTGGAGGTCCCATACTTTGGTGTTTACACCATATGCCTTGTTGACTCACTGAGCATATGCCCATTTAAGTCCTCTTACTCCAGTAAGCCTCCTCACTAACAGGTGGTGGTTCTATTGTTTGTGTCTTCACTTCAACACTGATGTCATGTGGAATTCCACTTCTGGCTGCATAATCAACGTTTATCCAAGGACTGGTTTAAAAATCTTTACATGATGGCACATGGACTTTAGTTTGGATGTGAATTTCACATCACTTTTCATAATTTTTTTGTGGTCATTGCACAGTATATATTATTTTGTATATATGTATTTTTATCATCATGAATTTTTAAGCGCTGCACAAAATTTTACCTAAGTTTGATGTTCCTGTCTGCTGCATGGACCAACAATTTGTACGTGCAGAACTATATCTCTGCTTACACTGACCCAGGACTTTTTATGGGCGGTGTGCCTGCTGCCTAGACCAATACTTTGGCTGTACTGACCATATCTCTGCCAGCTCTCACTACAGAAAGTATTCCTGCCTGCTTCCTGGACGATTCCATTCACTGCTTTTGACTATGTCCCTGCCTGCTACCTGGACCAATGCTTTGGCTGTGCTTACAACATCTCTGCCTGTACTGACTATTGACAGTATTCCTGCCTGCTGCCTGGACGATCCTTTCGCTGTCTCTGACCAAGTTTAAGTCCCTAAAACCACAGGTAATATTTTGTTTACCCTTTGCTCAGCAGAATGTATTTTGGGGTTTAATTGGTATGTACATGCTATGTGTTGGAGATATGAAGGGCCTTCAACAATGTGATAGATTGTCAGGAAATTATATGTGTAATTTATGTCCCTAGAACAACTGATAGTGTTCCTTGGATGTTGGGCCTCTCTATGTGGCTAGGCTGTGAAAAAGTCTCACACATGTGGTATTACCATACTCAGTAGGAGTTCCAGAATGTGTTTTGGGGTGTAATTATTGCAATGTCCATGCAGTGTTTTAGAAATATCTTATAAATTGACAACTTTGTGTAAAAAAAAAAGTTTTAGTTTTCTTTTTTACATTTTCCAAAAACATGTGGAAAAAAATGACATGTTCAAAAGACTCATTATGCCTCATAGAATATACGTTGGGATGTTTGTTTTCCAAAATGGGGTAATCTTGTGGGTAATTCCACTGTTATGGTGCTCCAGGGCCTTCAAAAATGTGATATGTAGTCAGGAAATTAAATTAATAATTTATGCCCCTAGAATGCCTGAAGGTGCTCCTTGAATTTTGGGCCTCTGTATGTGGTCAGGCTGTGTAAAAGTCTCACACATATGGTATCGCCATACTCGGGAGAAGTAGTATAATATATTTTGGGTGTAATTCTTGGTAGGTACATGCTATGTGTTAGAAATATCTTATAAATTGACAACTTTGTGTAAAAGAAAATTTGTTTTCATTTTATTTCCACGTTTTCCAAAAACTTGTGTAAAATAATGACATGTTCAAAAGACTTATTATGCCTCATAGAATATTCATTGGGGTGTTTCCTTTCCAAAATTGGGTAATTTTGTGGGTATTTCCATTGTCCTGGTGCTCTAGGGCTTTCACAAGTGTGATAGGTAGTCAGTAAATTAGATGTGCAATTTATGCCCCTAGAACACCTAAAGGTGATGGGTAGGGATGAGCCGAACACCCCCCTGTTCGGTTCGCACCAGAACATGCGAACAGGAAAAAAGTTCGTTCGAACACGCGAACACCGTTAAAGTCTATGGGACACGAACATGAATAATCAAAAGTGCTAATTTTAAAGGCTTATATGCAAGTTATTGTCATAAAAAGTGTTTGGGGACCTGGGTCCTGCCCCAGGGGACATGGATCAATGCAAAAAAAGTTTTAAAAACGGCCATTTTTTCAGGAGCAGTGATTTTAATAATACTTAAAGTCAAAAACTAATAGGGATAAATTCAGCGCTGACTAACCAACGGACAACTCACAAAAGATAAATGCAAGCAGACACTAAGGCAAATTCAACAACACCTCAGTAACATATAACAGAAAGTAGTGCTGCGCAAATATAAATTTCCTTGAAAAAATATATCAGATGTAACAGGTGAAGTGAGCAACAGGAACCACCAGTGGACACTCAAGACGACAGGGGATGAATTTACAGTGACTGTGATCCCTCCACCACATATGGATGGCCCCTCACCTGAAATATTCGACCTGAAGCAGGTCATACAGCATAAATAGCATACAATAGGTAAGCCGATCCAGATGATGGTAGCTTCGTTTTCAGAGTTCAGCACTCATCAGGTTAAAAGGAATGTTGTATATCTAATATAAAAATAGCAAACATAGTGCTCTCTGTGTATATTTTATTGAATTAAAAGAGTAAAACAATGCACTTACAGGCCGCAGGAAAAGAGGGGGGATGAGAGTGCGGCCCCCCCTCCTGAACCGTACCAGGCCACATGCCCTCAACATTGGGAGGTTGCTTTGGGGTAGCCCCCCAAAACACCTTGCCCCCATGTTGATGAGGACAAGGGCCTCATCCCCACAACCCTGGCCGGTGGTTGTGGGGGTCTGTGGGCAGGGGGCTTATCGGAATCTGGAAGCCCCCTTTAACAAGGGGACCTCCAGATCCCAGCCCCCCCCCTGTGTGAAATGGTAAGGGGGTACTTACCCCTACCATTTCACTAAAAAACTGTCAAAAATGTTAAAAATGACAAGAGACAGTTTTTGACAATTCCTTTATTTAAATGCTTCTTCTTTTTTCTTCTATCTTCCTTCATCTTCTTCTTCTGGTTCTTCTGGCTCTTCTGGTTCTTCCTCCGGCATTCTCGTCCAGCATCTCCTCCACGGCGTCTTCTATCTTCTTCTCCTTGGGCCGCTCCGCACCCATGGCATGGGGAGAGGCTCCCGCTCTTCTCTTCATCTTCTTCATCTTCTTCTCTTCTTCTTTTCTTCTCTTCTTCTCTTCTTCTCTTCTTCATTTTCTTCTCCGGGCCGCTCCGCACCCATGCTGGCATGGAGGGAGGCTCCCGCTGTGTGACGGCGTCTCCTCGTCTGACGGTTCTTGACCCCGCCCCCTTCTGACGCACGGTGACTTGACAGGACTTCCCTGTGACGTCACGGGGAATGCCACAGGGAAGTCCCGTCAAGTCCCGTGCATCAGAGGGGGTGGGGTCACCGGGTGGCCCCGCCCCCGTTATTTAAGAACCGTCAGACGAGGAGACGCCGTCACACAGCGGGAGCCTCTCTCCATGCCAGCATGGATGCGGAGCGCCCCGGAGAAGAAAATGAAGAAGAGAAGAAGAGAAGAAGGAAGAAGAGAAGAAGATGAAGAAGAAGATGAAGAGAAGAGCGGGAGCCTCCCCCCATGCCATGGGTGCGGAGCGGCCTGAGGAGAAGAAGATAGAAGACGCCGCAGAGGAGATGCTGGACGAGAACGCCGGAGGAAGAACCAGAAGAACCAGAAGAAGAAGAAGATGAAGGAAGATAGAAGAAAGAAGAAGCATTTAAATAAAGGAATTGTCAAAAACTGTCTCTTGTCATTTTTAACATTTTTGACAGTTTTTTAGTGAAATGGTAGGGGTAAGTACCCCCTTACCATTTCACACAGGGGGGCGGGATCTGGGGGTCCCCTTGTTAAAGGGGACTTCCAGATTCCGATAAGCCCCCCGCCCGCAGACCCCCACAACCACCGGCCAGGGTTGTGGGGATGAGGCCCTTGTCCTCATCAACATGGGGACAAAGGTGTTTTGAGGGGCTACCCCAAAGCACCCTCCCAATGTTGAGGGCATGTGGCCTGGTACGGTTCAGGAGGGGGCGCGCACTCTCGTCCCCCCCTCTTTTCCTGCGGCCTGCCAGGTTGCGTGCTCGGATAAGGGTCTGTTATGGATTTTTGGGGGGACCCCACGCCGTTTTTTTTTTTTTTGGCGCGGGGTTCCCCTTAAAATCCATACCAGACTTGAAGGGTCTGGTATGGAATTTAGGGGGAACCCCACGTCATTTTTTTAAAAAATTTTGGCCGGGGTTCCCCTTAATATCCATACCAGACCTGAAGGGCCTGGTATGGAATTTAGGGGGACTCCCACGTCATTTTTTTTTTTAAATTTTGGTTCGGGGTTCCCCTGTGGGGAATTCCCATGCCGTTTTTATCAATGAACTTCTATGTGTATTGTCGGCAATGCAATAGCCGCGAGTAGGTTTAAATGGGTTTTTTCCTTCGAAATGTCATTTTGCTGTCAGACTGTTCTAAACACGGGAAACATGCGCCCCTTTACAGGCATAGTATAGACACCCCCAGCTACGAAATTTAAAGGGATAGTACACTTTTATTGTTTGACTTTAAGCATTATTAAAATCACTGCTCCTGAAAAAACGACCGTTTTTAAAACTTTTTTTGCATTGATCCATGTCCCCTGGGGCAGGACCCGGGTTCCCAAACACTTTTTATGACAATAACTTGCATATAAGCCTTTAAAATTAGCACTTTTGATTTCTCCCATAGACTTTTAAAGGGTGTTCCGCGGTATTCGAATTTGCCGCGAACACCCCAAATTGTTCGCTGTTCGGCGAACTTGCGAACAGCCAATGTTCGAGTCGAACATGAGTTCGTCTCGAACTCGAAGTTCATCCCTAGTGATGGGCCTCGGTATGCGCTCAGGCTGTAAAAAAGTCTCACACATGTAGTATCACCATAGTCAGGACGAGAAGCAAAATGTGTTTTGGGGTGTAATTGGAAGTTTACCTATGCTGTGTGTGAGAAATAACCTGTTAAAATTACAATTTTGTGTAAAAACAAAATATTTCTTAATGTTCCCAAGAATTGTGGGACAGAATTACAACTTAAAAAAACTCACCGTGCCTTTTACTAAATACCCCGGACTGTCTAATTTCTTAAAAGGGGTCATTTAGGGGGTATTTGTACTGTCCTAACATTTCAGGGCCTCAAGAAATTAAATAGACAGTCATGGGAATTCCCCACAGGGGAACCCTGAACCAAAATTTTTAAAAAAATGACGTGGGGGTCCCCCTAAATTCCATACCAGGCCCTTCAGGTCTGGTATGGATATTAAGGGGAACCCTGTCCAAATTTTTTTTTAAAAATGGCGTAGGGGTCCCCCTCAAAATCCATACCAGACCCTTCAGGTCTGGTATGGATTTTAAGGGGAACCCCGCTCCAAATTTTTTTTTAAAATCCCCCCCAAAAATCCATACCAGACCCTTATCCGAGCACGCAACCTGGCAGGCCGCAGGAAAAGAGGGGGGATGAAAGAGCACCCCCCTTGAACCGTACCAGGCCACATGTCCTCAACATTGGGAGGGTGCTTTGGGGTAGCCCCCAAAGCACTTTATCCCCATGTTGATGGGGACAAGGGCCTCATCCCTACATCCCTTGCCCAGTGGTGGTCTGCGGGTGGGGGGCTTATCGGAATCTGGAAGCCCCCTTTAACAAGGGGACCCCCAGATCCTGCCCCCCCCTGTGTGAAATGGTAAGGGGGTACAAAAAATTCCTTTATTTAAAGTCTTCTTGTCTCCATCTTCTTTCTTCTATCTTCTTTCTTCTATCTTCCTTCGGTTTCTTCCTTCATCTTCTTTATCTTCTGGTTCTTCTGGTTCTTGAATGAATGAATGATTTGTAAAGCGCAGCAAATGCGAACTGAATCGCCTCAAGGCGCTGAGATACATTCTCTGTTGTCAGCTTGTTAGAAGAGGAAGGTCTTTAGTTTTTTTCTGAAGGCCTGGTGGTTTTCTTCCATGCGGATGTTGGTTGGAAGAGCATTCCATAGTCAGGGTCCTTGGACTGCGAATCTTCGTTCTCCCTTTGCTTTGTAGCGGTATTTGGGAATGATAAGGAGGTTTTGGTTGGCTGATCGAAGACTGCGATTCGGTGTGTAGTGTTTTATTTTCTCCCGGAGATATAGCGGAGCATTTCCTTGTATACATTTGTGGGTGAGGCAGAGGGTCTTGAATGTGATCCGATTCTTCACGGTTAGCCAGTGTAGGCTCTTTAGGGCTGGGGAGATGGATTCCCAGGGTTTTTTCCTGTTAACAGTCTTGCTGCCGTGTTTTGGATGAGTTGCAAGCACGCAAGCTGATATTGGGGTAGTCCTACGTAGAGCGAATTTGCGTAGTCGAGTCGGGAATTGATGATTGTTCCCACAACTGCCTCTTTGTCCTCTTCTGGGATGAAAGGGATTAGTCTGCGTAGCTGGCGGAGGAGATGGTGGGATCCGCTCACCACTGATCCTATTTGTGCATCCATTGTCATTCCTGAGTCAAAAATGACTCCGGGGCTCTTGGCTTTGGTGCTTGGAGAGATGGTCTGTCCGAGGATGGTGGGAGGTGTCCACGGAGTCTTTGTTGTGGAGTTTTGTTAGCTTGCAGGAGAAGAAGTTCTGTTTTTGAACCGTTGAGTTTGAGGGAGCTAGTGGTCATCCAGTCATCTATTAAAGTGAGGCATTTCTGTAATTGCTGATGAAAGTCTTTTTGTCCGTTGATGCGAAGGTAGAGTTGGGTGTCGTCAGCGTATGAGTGGAAGCAGAGATCGGTTTTCCTGATGATATTGAGAAGTGGGCGGATGTAGATGTTGAATAGTATTGGTGACAAGGGTGAGCCTTGAGGGACTCCACAGGAGACTGCCCGGGTTTCCGAGGTGAATGTTCCTAGTTTCACTGTCTGGGAGCGATTCTTTAAGAAGGATGTAAACCATTTTAGAGCAGAATCTGTAGCTCCTGCAACTTCAGCGAGGCGGACAAGTAAAGTATTGTGGTCCACTGTATCGAATGCTGCGCTGAGGTCTAACAGTACCAGGAGACTCGGTTCTCCGTCGTCTGCTGCTTCTGAAGATAAGGGCGTCATCCCATATCTTCAGAAGTGCTGTTTCTGTGCCATGGCCTGGGCGAAAGCTTAATTGCAGAGGGTCCAGGAGTTGGTGTGAGTCCAGGTGGTGTTGTAGCTGCTGTACTACTGCTTTCTCTATAATCTTGGAGATGGTGTTGAGGCTGGTTATTGGTCTACGGCAGTTAGGGTCCTTGGGGTTGAGATTGGGTTTCTTTAGCAGGGGTTTGACGATACCTTGCTTGAGGGAGGTTGGCACAGTCCCTTCTTTGAATGATTGATTTATGAGATGTGTTAGGGTAGGGGCCAAGATATCGGCACATTCTTTAAACAGTTTAGTGGGGATGATGTCGTTAGGTGATGTGCTGTCTCGAAGGCTTCTGATGATGTTTTTAGTCATGTCCGTGGTGATTGGGGACAAAAAGAAATTCGGCGGTTGAGTGATGTTCGTGTCGCTATCCTCTTTTTGCTTTGGTTGAGTGAGGTTGGTTGTTATTTTTTGATGGATTGATTTCCGAATGAAGTCGATTTTGTCGATGAAGAAGTCTCATTGCAGAATTCTTGAGTATCGTTTGATGGGGGCTCTAAGCAGGTCGGGTTCATTGACTGAGCAACTATTTTGAAGAGTTCACGCAGGCGGTTTAAGGCGGATGAGATGGTGTCTGAGAAATGTTCTTTTTTGGCTTTGAAGATTGCCTTGTGGTATTTCACAGTGCGTGCTTTGTAGTTAGCATGGTTTTCCTTGGTGGGATTTCTTCTCCATGCTCTCTCAGCTCTTCTACGTTCTTGCTTGAGTAGGGTGAGAGTACCATTAAACCAACTGGAGATTCTTCCTCCGGTGTTCTCATCTGGCATCTTCCTCCATGGCGTCTTCTTCCCTTTTTCTTCTTGGGCCGCTCCACATCCATGATGGGAGGCTCCCGCTGTGTGATGCTTCTCGTCTTCTGATGGTTCTTAAATAACGGAGGGTAGGCCACCCGGTGACCCCGCCCCCCTCTGATGCACGGGGACTTGAAGGGGACTTCCCTGTGGCATTCCCCCTAAAGTCAGAGGGGGCGGGGGTCCCCTTGTTAAAGGGTGCTTCCAGATTCTGATAAGCCCCCCGCCCGCAGACCCCCACAACCACCGGGCAAGAGTTGTGAGGATGAGGCCCTTGTCCCCATCAACATGGACACAAGGTGCTTTGGGGGGCTACCCCAAAGCACCCTCCCAATGTTGAGGACATGTGGCCTGGCAAGGTTCAGGAGGGGGGGCACTCTCTCATCCCCCCCTCTTTTCCTGTGGCCTGCCAGGTTGCGTGCTCGGATAAGGGTCTGGTATGGATTTTTGGGGGGACCCCACGCCATTTTTTTAAAAATTTTGGCACGGGGTTCCCCTTAAAATCCACACCAGACCTGAAGGGTCTGGTATAGATTTTGAGGGGGACCCCCACGCCATTTTTCTTTTAAAATTTTGTCCGGGGTTCCCCTTAATATCCATACCAGACCTGAAGGGCCTGGTATGGAATTTAGGGGGACCCCCACGCAATTTTTAATTAAATTTTGGTTCGAGGTTCCCCTGTGAGGAATTCCCATGCCATTTTTATCAATGAACTCTTATGTGTATTGTCGGACCGACAATTCATTAATAGCCGCGAGTAGTTTTAAATGACTTTTTTTCCTTTGAAATGTGATTTTGCTGTCAGACTGTTCTAAACACGGGAAACATGCGCCCCTTTACAGGCATACTATAGACACCCCCAGGTACGAAATTTAAAGGAATATTACACTTTTATTGTTTCACTTTAAGTATTATTAAAATCACTGCTCCCGAAAAAACGTCCATTTTTAAAACTTTTTTTTGCATTGATCCATGTCCCCTGGGGCAGGACCCAGGTCCCCAAACACTTTTTATGACAATAACTTGCATATAAGCCTTTAAAAATAGCACTTTCAATTTCTCCCATAGACTTTTAAAGGTTGTTCCGCGGCATTCGAATTTGCCGCGAACACCCCAAATTGTTTGCTGTTCGGTGAACTGGCGAACAGCCGATGTTCAAGTCGAACATGAGTTTGACTCGAACTCAAAGCTCATCCCTATATGTAGCATAGCTTGTAGACGCTGTAACTTTCACACAGACTAAATAATATACACTAATTTGGGTTAATTTTACCAAAGATATGTAGCCGTATAAATTTTGGTCTAAATTTAGGAAGGAAAATTACTTATTTGCAAAATTTTATAATAGAAACTAAAAGCTAAACAAAAAATGTCCGCTTTTTTCGATATATCGCAAACAATAAAAAACCCAGTGGTGATTAAATACCACCAAAAGAAAGCTATATTTGTATGAAAAAAATATAAAAAATGAGTTTAGGTACAGTGTAGCATGACTGAGTAATTATCATTCAAAATGTGAGAGCACCGAAAGCTGAAAATAGGTCTGGGCAGGCTACCCCAAAGCACCCTCCCAATGTTGAGGACATGTGGCCTGGCAAGGTTCAGGAGGGGGGGGGCGCTCTCTCGTCCCCCCCCTTTTCCTGCGGCCTGCCAGGTTGCATGCTCGGATAAGGGTCTGGTATGGATTTTTGGGGGGACCCCACGCTGTTTTTTTTTAAATTTTGGCATGGGGTTCCCCTTAATATCCATACCAGACCTGAAGGGTCTGGTATAGATTTCGAGGGGGATTCCATGCCTTTTTTTTTTTTAATTTTGGCCGGGGTTCCCCTTAATATCCATACCAGACCTGAAGGGCCTGGTATGGAATTTAGGGTGACCCCCACGTAATTTTGTAAAAAAATTTTGGTTTTATTAAAATCACTGCACTTCAAGCACTTCAAGCTGGGGAGCAGGCATGGGCACTTCAAGCTGGGCAGCAGGCACATAAAGCGAGGCAGCAAGCACATCAGGCTGGGCAGCAGGCACAGGCACTTCAAGCTGGGCAGAAGGCATGGGCACTTCAAGCTGGGCAGCAGGCACGGGCACTTCAAGCTGGGCAGCAGGCACGGGCACTTCAAGCTGGGCAGCAGGCACATCAAGCGGGGCAGAAGGCACATCAGGCTGGGCAGCAGGCACGGGCACTTCAAGCTGGGCAGCGGGCAGGAACAATTCAAGCTGGGCAGCAGGCATGGGCACTTTAAGCTGGGCAGCAGGCATGGGCACTTCAAGCTGGGCAGCAGGCACGGGCACTTCAAGCTGGGCAGCAGGCACATCAAGCGGGACAGCAGGCACATGCACATCAAGCTGGGCAGCGGGCACAGGCTCTTCAAGCTGGGCAGCGGGCAGAGGCACAGGCACATCAAACTGGGCAGTGGGCATGGGCACAGGCTGGGCAGCAAGCTTTGGGTCATCAGGCTGGGCAGCAAGCTTTGGGTCATCAGGCTGGGCAGCAAGCTAAGGGTCATCAGGCTGGGCAGCAAGCTTTGGGTCATCAGACTGGGCAGCAGACAGTGGCACATCAGGCTGGAAGGCGGACACATCAGGCTGGAAAGTGGGCACATCAGGCTGGAAAGCACGCACATCAGGCTGGAAAGCAGGCACATCTGGCTGTAAAGCAGGCACATCAGGCTGGAAAGCGGGCACATCAGGCTGGAAGGCGGGCACATCAGGCTGGAAAGCAGGCACATCAGGCTGGAAGGCAGGCACATCAGGCTGGAAGGCGAGCACATGAGGCTGGAAGGCGGGCACATCAGGCTGGAAAGTGGGCACATCAGGCTGGAAGCCAGGTTCATCAGACTGGAAAGCGGGTTCATTAGACTGGAAAGCGGGCACATCAGGCTGGAAGGTGGGTTCATCAGACTGGAAAGCAGGCTCATCAGGCTGGAGAACAGGCACATCAGGCTGGAGAGCAGGCACTGGCACCTCCAGCTGGAACACTGGCACCTCAGGTTGGAACACTGGCACCTCAGGCTGGAACACTGGCACCTTCGGCTGGATAGCAAACACTGGGACGTCAGACTGTATTGGAGCGGAGGCAGGTTGGGTTACTGGCAGGATTGTCTTGGTTGGAAAAAACTTTAGTTTTTTCTTTGGTTTAACCACTGAAGCTCTGTAGGTGAGAGGTACAGCAGACTGGAAAGGAGGATTGGGATATGGCAGAGAAGAGGCAACAGTAGCTGGGGGAAGTTCCTGTGAGTTTGTAGGCAGCTGAGAAGAGGCAGGTGGGTTGAATGCAGGTGTCACGTACCTGGTGGGTTTTGAGCCCGAACTGCAGAGAGAGACCTCCCCTACGGCTCCCACTCACGGCCCTCTGGAATGGGGACAGAGAGCACAAGAGTGAGGAGTGGTATGGGTGCCTGGCAGGATCAACAGCAGGTGAGTAGGCAGAAGACTGGAGTGCTGGACTGGAACCAGGAACAACTGCAGGCAGGTAGACTGGAGACTGGATGCTGGGCTGGAACCAGGAACACAGCAGGCAAGTAGACTGGAGACTGGATGCTGGACTGGAACCAGGAACAACAGCAGGTGAGCGGACCAGAGACTGGATGTTGGACTGGAACCAGGAACAACAGCAGGTAAGCAGGCTGAATACTGGATGCTGGACTGGACCCAGGAACACAGCAGGCAAGTAGACTGGATACTGGATGGTGGACTGGAACCAGGAACACAGCAGGTAAGTAGACTGAAGACTGGATGCTGGACTGGAACCACGAACACAGCAGGCAAGTAGACTGGACAATGGATGGTGGACTGGAACCAGGAACACAGCAGATGAGCAGACCGGAGACTGGATGCTGGACTGGAACCAGGAACAACAGCAGGTAAGCAGACTGAAGACTGGATGCTGGACTGGAACCAGGAACACAGCAGGCAAGTAGGTAGATATCAGGAATCAGGCAGAAGGATCGTCAAACAGGCCAGTGATCGGTATCAGACGGACAGCAAGGTACCAAGGATCAGACAGGAGAATAGTCAGGGCAAGCCGGAGGTCAGATGCAGGCAGGTAGCTGGGTTGGTCACAAACAGATAGCCGGGTCAATTAACAGGTAGTCTCAGATCAAATCAGGTAACACACAGAACGCTGTAGAGCAGACAGCAGGGACTGAGTGTGACAGGCAGGTTTAAATAGCCCGTCTGGCGCCAACAGGGATGCGTGTGCACGCACGCAATGGCGCCCGCAAACGCGCACCAGTGAGCCTGGGATGCCGATTAATGGCAGGATCTTCCTGACAGCAGGATAGGTACAGGGAGCAGAGACCGGATATGAGTATTTGGTTGGGAGCAGCGTATACTGAGCTGCAACTGAGGTTGACATGGGCGATGGGGAAACATACATTTGGGTAGGCTGGTGTTTGGTGGCAGAGGTGGTTTGTTTGGCTGGAGCTGATTGCACCATGTCAGACCATGCTGAAAGTACAGGTTGTACAAACTGTGCTTTTAAATCTCCCTGTCTAACAAAAGACTGAGCAGACTCAATGCACTCAGCAATCACCTGTGGGGAACAGGCTGAGTAGTGCTCACAAAAATCGGCAGGATCATCTTCAAAAAGCCACTCTAGGGATACAACCTGATTCATATCAAAAGGAGGAGTGAAATCATCATAGCCCTCTGGAATACAGGGCAGGGCCAGCTCAGTACAGATTATGATCAAAGGCTGCACCTCCCCAAACAATATATAACCCTGATCGACCAGGGAGTGAGCCAAATGTATAGTTGCAAATAACTGGTCACTAGACCATCCTTTCAGAGCCTGGCGGCAATAATCACCACTTTCAGATGCCAGCAGAGAAAAATAAATAACCTCATCGGCATTCATGTTTGCAACCAATCTGAATCAAAATGGTTCCCCTGTGCAGCCACTTCTGGTCAGGGATGGCCCTGGTATTCTGTCATATACCAGATAAGACCAGAACTGTGTGGCTGCAACAGAGTGAACCAGACATAAATAGGTGAAAGTAAATTTATTAAGGTAAATGCATATACATGTGAACACACCACCAATACAAAACAGAGTGAACAAACCAAACAGTGATAATAAACCCAACAGCATATGTAGCAAGAGGGAGTACCAGAATCGTAGTCAAGCCAGGCCAGGGTCATAAACAGGAGATCAGCAGCTGGGAAGGGAAACAAACAGGACAAGGAGAGGAAGGATGGATCACAGGAGGAATGGGTCAGGTACAAGGCTCAGGTTTCAGGATCAGAGGATCAGGCTGCAGGCTGCAGGTCAGGGCTTAAGGAAAATACCAGGGCAAGATGAGTGTGCACTTGCTGGGTATTTATACTGCAGCTGCTAATTAAGGTCAGGTGACACCTGTCTGCAGAGGGGAATACCTGCTTCATACTGCCAGGATTCCTCCGCTGGTGGACACCAGTACTGTGGCCCAAAGGTGACAGAATACCAGCAGGAAAAAGGTCTTCTGACAGCTCCAAACTGCCAGGAGACACCTGCTGGTGGACCTCAGTACTGCACACCAAATGATCGATATTACCAGCGGAGGGAACCTTTAATGACAGATGGACTGGCTAAGCATGTCTCCAGACCTAAACCCTATTGAACATCCTCAAACGAAAGGTGGAGGAGCGCAAGGTCTCTAACATCCACCAGCTCCATGATGTCATCATGGAGGAGTGGAAAAGGACTCCAGTCGCAACCTGTGAAGCTCTGGTGAACTCCATGCCCAAGAGGGTTAAGGCAGTGCTGGAAAATAATGGTGGCTACACAAAATATTGACAATTTGGGCCCAATTTGGACATTTTCACTTAGGGGTGTACTCACTTTTGTTGCCAGCAGTTTAGACATTAATGGCTGTGTGTTGAGTAATTTTGAGGGGACTGCAAATTTACACTGTTATACAAGCTGCACACTCACTAGTTTACATTGTAGCAAAGTGTCATTTCTTCAGTGTTGTCACATGAAAAGATATAAAATATTTACAAAAATGTGAGGGGTGTACTCACTTTTGTGAGATACTATATATATTTTATATATTTTTTTAACAGAGACCCTAGAGAATAAAATGGTGGGTGTTGCAATTTTTTATGTCACACAGTATTTGCGCAGCGTTCATTTTTAAACGCAATTTTGTTGGAAAGAAATACACTTTAATAAATTTTTTGCTCACAAACACTATATAATACAATAAAATATAATGCCCAATTTTTTTGGTAATATAAATATGATAGAGTGCCGTGTAAATAGATACCAAACATGCACGTTTTAAAATTGTGTATGCCCGCGGAACGGTGCCAAACTACGGTACCTAAAAATCTCTATTAGCAATGCTTTAAAAGCCTTTACAGGTTACCATTTAAAAGTTACACGGGTATTCTGGTGCTAGAATTATTGCTCTTGCTCTGACCTTTGTGGCAATACTTCACGTGTGGTACGATTAGACATGTGCAATTTGTTTAGGTCGGACTATAAATTCAGAGATTGGGATTTATTTTGTTGAAATTCATTTAATTTAGTTTTGTATATTTGTTTTCTAACAAATTCCACATTTTCAGAACGATTCAAATTCAAATCGGTCAAAAAATAATCAGCCGATTCAAATTCTGTGTGAAGAATTGCTGGTTGTTAAGGAGAGGCCTGGGAAGCTGGGAAGATTTATTTATTTTATTTAAAACTTTTTTTTAACTGTCTTAATTTTTTTAGCAACTTTATTGCTTTCACAAGGGATAAACTATCAACCGACCGATCCTTCCTGCAATCGACCGACTGATCCTTCCTTACTTTGATTCTATCTGCAATTGACCAATCGATTCTTCCTACGATAGACTGACCAATCCTTCCTGTGATCAACCAACCAATCCTTCCTTTGACCAATTTTTCCTTGGATCGATTGATCCTTCCTTCCTATCTTTGATCCTTCCTTTCTTCATTATTGTTTCCTGCGATCAATCAATGGATGCTTCCTACGATAGGTGGATCCTTCCTTCGATCAGCCAATCCTTTGATTTTTTTTTGATCGACCGATCCTTCCTGATATTGATCGACCAATGCTTCCTGTGATTGACCGATTGATCCTTCCTGTGATTGACCAACTGATCCTTCCTGTGATTAATTGATCCTACCTTTTATTAATCTTTTGACCCTGCTTTCGATCGACCAGTGTTTCCTGCAATCGATTGACCGGCGCTTCCTTACTTTGATCCTTCCTGAGATCAATCAACCAATCCTTCTTGAGATTGATTGACTGATCCTTCCTTACTTTGGTCGTTCCTGCGATTGACTGACTGATTCTTCTTGTGATTGACTGACCGATCCTTCCTGTGATCGATTGATCCTTCCTGTGATTGAACAAATGGACCTTCCTGCAATCGATCAATCCTTTCCTCGATCAATCCTTTGATCCTGCAATTAATCGACTGATGCTTACTGAGATAGCTTAATCCTTCCTTCGATCAACCAATCCTTTGACCCTTTTTTCGATTGACCAATGCTTTCTGTGATCGATCGAGCGATCCTTTTTGCAATTGATCGAGTGATCTTTCCTTACTTCAGTCCTTCCTGCAATTGACAGACCAATCCTTTCTTACTTTGATTCTTCCTGCGCTCGACAGACCGATTCTTCCTTCAATCGACCGACTGATCCTTCCTGCGTTCGACTGGCCGATCATTCCTTTGACCAATTCTTCCTTGGATCGATTGATCCTTCCTTCCTATCTTTGATCATTTCTTCCTTTATTATTTTTGTGCTAATAATTTTTTGTAATGTTATTTATCCTTTTTCATATAGTATAATACCTGGTTGATCCTGCCTGTTCCTCTGTCAGTAATTTTTTTTTTAATCGGAAATACACCACCACAGGACGGAGCTGTGGGTGTATAGACTAAAGTATACAGTGCCACATCCTGATGACTGAAATAGGATATGTTTGGAAGAAACTATGGACTTTATAGGCACCAATATAATAAAAATAGTTTTTATTTATAACAAATATACAAATGTCTTTAAAAACATATAAAAGAAATACAGACTTATATAAACAATAATTGATATAACCAACTCTAACCACTAAGTCAGTGTCAGTGAATGTGCAAACCACTGGAGATATCCCTTGGCAAAGTGGGAGAGAAATAGCGTATTTAAAGATGCAAGCTCAAGAGTGGATTTTTAGAAGATTAATGGAAAAATGTCATAAAAGAATCTGCAGGCTGCCATTGCTGAGCTCAGTTTTAAAATGTAGGTTGCCTAGCCATCATGTGGATCCTTTAGTACTTTAGTACTTTGTGAGTCATTGACCTGGCATAAGCATGCTGATGAGGAATTTTAAATTCACTCCGATCTCAGTGGTTCCATTTTTGAGGCAATAAGTCAAAATATAGAAGCTTAAAGTTTAACATAACAACTAAAGAACTAACAGTCTCATAAGGCCAACAACAAACAATAGACTATCGTTTTACTTATGACAGACTTTCTTTAAGCAAATGTAATGCCGTGTACACACGGTCGGACTTTTCGTCTACAAAAGTCCAACGGACGCCGACGGACTAAAGCTGGCTGGTAATCCGTTCGTGTGTGGGCTTCTCCGGACTTTCAGCAGACTTTTTCAGCCTCAAATCCGACGGACTTTAGATTTGAAACATGCTTCAAATCTTTACGTCGTAACTACGACGGACCCGAAATCCGCTCGTCTGTGTGCTAGTCCGACGGACAAAAACCCATGCTAGGGCAGCTATTGGCTACTGGCTATGAACTTCCTTATTTTAGTCCGGTGTACGTCATCACGTACGAATCCGTCGGACTTTTGTGTGGTCGTGTGTAGGCAAGTCCGTTCGTTAGAAAGTCTGCTGCAAGTCCGCCGAAAGTCTGTCGGACAGGCTGTCGGACTTTTGTAGACGAAAAGTCCGACCGTGTGTACGCGGCATAAGAGATAATTTAACATTATAGTCACTAGAAATTAAGAAAAAATAAACCTAGAATATTTTTTTCAAACAATTTCAGTATGATTTTAACAGAATGTATCGTCTTTTCAATGTTTTTAAAAAAACTGAACCATTGATGTTAATACACACAATGATCCCCTCAGGCCCTATTCACTCCTGAGAGTTTTGTAGCTCAAAGCTCAAAGCTCCAAAACATTCAGGGAGAAAAAATCAATTAGGCCGAACATACAGGGTTCAAATTGAGATTCGAACCAATAATGGGCAGGCTGAATGTACCAAGTTGATTGATTGACCAACTTGGGTACAACCAGCCTGCCGGATTCTCTTGCAATTATCACAAGTTGCTGCTATATGTTTCACTGTCTTCTCTCAGCTTCCCCAGCCCCCCACCAGGAGAAGACAATGGCCCGGCAGGAGGGATTCCCGCATCAAAGACAGTGTTGATGGGGGAATTGAGTGAATTTTATGGGTTGCCCCATGCCCAAGAGGGTTAAGGCAGTGCCGCGGCTAAAGGGGGTTAAAAGTTCCCTGCTAGCGGCTGAAAAGCGCCGCTAAAAAGGCACTTTACCGCTAACGGACCCCCGCCCCAGTGTGGAAGAAGCCTTAGAGCTCTGTGCTGGGGCCCCTGGAGCAGCATCATTGCAGCCCTAACCAATCACACAACCAAAACCCGTGAACCCAGACGGAAGACCAGTTTAATATGGAGGCACATGGGAGCTGTGACAGCGCTACGCTGGAGGGCTACGTGTGCAGGTAAGTCTCTCATAATGTGCTAGTGTGAGGTGCATATTAGTATGTAGCACTGACATTTTTGTTTTCTAATGCCATATAATGCAAAACAATAGATAGTGTTATAAATTGGTATTTGGCACCATCTAGTGGCTTAAATGGGAAATGGACTTCATTTATTTTTCTATTTCAAGAACATGGAGAAATGTTACAGGAAGTGACTGTTTGTTTACATTATACAAGAACTTACCTACCCACAATGCCAAGTGACCTACCCATGAGCACCAAAAGACTGAACTGCATGCTGGGTAGGTTATAAAAGGACCCCGCGCAGCCATCTTGGCTCTCTTCTGGACGTGTGGCCTGCCTGTGAGGACCTGTGAGGAGGTCTCCGGAGAGCGCGGCCTACACCAACTGCGGAGCGGAACGAATACTAACTCTGTCTTACACCACAGCATGCTGGAGCAGCAGTGTGGTTGGATCGGGAAGAACCCAGAGGCCCTTGACGAAGGTAACTGAGGACTCCCAGTCATCTGGTGGAAATGAGCAGCGTGACGGCGTGGCTGCAGCAAATAGACTGAGATCTTGTGGAGCGGAGGCATCCAGCTTTTCAGGCCTGTTTGGGTGAGAGGGCTTCCGCCCATAGTAAATAACGCACCTTTTCACATTTAGACTCTAAACACAGTGTTGCTGGGACCTGTAGTCCCACAGAGGAGATCTTATCTAAAGGACTAAGACTTAGACTAAGGACTAAGGACTTTAAGTAGGCCTCAAGCCTGCACTCCATTGATTACTGACACTGTGCGGTTCAGAACCAAATATACCAAAGGCAGTTGTAAGTGTGCAGCATGGCAAATACAGTTCTAACACTCACCCTACAATAATCCTTGATTGTCCAACTGTATGGATTACAATTACTACAACACAAGTAGCTAGCAGAAGACAGAAGACTGACACGCCGCACCACCAATCTCGGTAAAGAGCCTCTGACGGAGACTCTTTACCATGTGATCAGCCGTGTCCAATCACGACTGATCACAGTGTAAACAGGAAAAGCCTTTTATCAGCTTTTCCTCACTCATGTCTGACAGACATGAGTAGAGGAGTGCCGATTGGCTGCTCTCCTGACAGGGGGGTCTGCGCTGATTGATTATCAATGCAGCCCCCCTGTGGATGCCTGCCCAGGACCCCCAGGGATGCTGATCATGGATGGCCACCAGGTATGCCACCCTGGACCACCAGAGATGCCAGTCAGTGCCCAGACTTGATGCCAATCAGTACCCAGACATGATGCCAATCAGTGCCCATCAGCAATGCCTGCCAGTGCCAGTGGCATCAGTGATGCCTATCAGTGCCATCTATCAGTGTCTATCAGTGCTACCCATCAGTATCCATCAGTGCCACCTATCAGTGCCCATCAGTGCCCATCAGTGCTGCCCATCAGTGCCGCCTATCAGTACCACCCATAAATACCGATCGGTGCAGCCTTTCAGTGCCCATCAGTGTCGACTATCAGTGCCCATCAGTGCCACCTATGAGTGCCGATCAGTGCCACCTATCAATGCCTATCAGTGCTGCCTATCAGTCCCCTTAATCAGAGCCCATCAGTACCACCTCATCGGTGCCACCTCATCAGTGCTCATAAGTGCTGCCCTATCAGTGCCCGTCAGTGCAGCCTCATCAGTGCCCATCAGTGAAGGAGAAAACTTACTTATTTACAACAATTTATAAAAGAAACTAAGAAAAACTTTTTTTTTTTTTTCAAAATTTTAGGTCTTTTTTATTTGTTTAGCAAAACAGGTGATCAAATACTACCAAAATAAAGCTCTATTTGTGGGAACAAAATGATTAACATTTTGTTTGGGTACAGTGTAGCATGACTGAACAATTGTCATTTAAAAATGACAGTGCTGAAAGCTGAAAATTGGCCTGGGCAGGAAGGGTGGAAAGTGCCTAGCATTGAAGAGGTTAATAAACATTGAAGTCCCTTATTTGTTTATTTGGCACTGCTTTCAGCAGTTTGGATACATTGCTAAAGTACAGTGAAAATGTTCAAATAAACAAATATTCTGTAGATACATGCATGCACTTGCACTTACAAAGTAAGCTAGCTTACAGACCCATCATTTAAAGTGGTTGTAAACTCTGTTACACCACTTTTACCTACAGGTAAGCCTATAACAAGGCTTTCCTGTAGGTACCATAAATATCTCCTATCGCCCCGACTTCATCGGCGCATGCGCACTGAAGAAACGGGCTGCTGGTGCCATTTCATCAGGACTCCTGCCATGACCGGCACCTCAAGCGAGCATGGGCGGGAGTGAAGTCACAGTGAATTTGTGATTGGCCGGAGCCGCGTACCCATAAGTATCGTCCAGTGGAAGATGTCCGCCATGTACTCAGAGTGCCAACGCCGATTCAGGGCATTGTTCTGAGGTATTTCATAATGAGCTAGTATGCACTACTAGCTCATTATGCCTTTTCCTTGCATGGTTTGTTTTTTTTCTGAGGTTTACAACCTCTTTAAATTGATTGTAAAGGCAGAAGTTTTTTTTTTAATCTTAATGCATTCTATGCATTAAGATAAACATCCTTCTGTGTGCAGCAGCTCCCCTCAGCCCCCACAATACATACCTGAGCTAGATCCAGCGATGTCCGCGAGTGCCTCGAGACTCTCCCTCCTGATTGGCTCCTGCTGCTGTCAATCAAAGTTAGTTAGCCAATGAGGAGAGAGAGGGGTCTGAATGAATAAACTGAGCTGCGGCCCGGCTTGGGTGCCCCCATAGCAAGCTGCTTGCTGTGGGGGCATTCAATGGGAGGGCGGGGCCAGGAGTGCCAACAAGGGACCTGAGAAGAGGAGGATCTGGGCTGCTCAGTGCAAAACCATTACACAGAGCAGGTAAATATAACATTTGTTTTTTTTTTATAGAAAAAATAAACAAGACTTTAATATTACTTTAACTTTGATTGTTAATTCAAAATATGTTAATTCATTTTAAATTGAAGTTTTTTTATTTCTAGCACTGCCAATGTTAATTCCCTCTTTGATTTCTTGGCATGAGAGTAAACTCGGCAGTGCTGAATTACAACAAAACTGATGTGACTTTGGTACTGTTTATAAATGCATCATGATAATGTTGCTAAGTGTAGATAATCATCTTGAGTCTTAAGAGTTGATTCACCTTTGTGAAAAAAAATCTGCTTTTCATATCAGATACATTAGCATCTTGCAGCACTAACTCATTATACTTATAGTCCAATACTTCTCTGGAAGTAGCAGTGGCTGGCAGATGAATAGTTAATAGTAGCCAGCAGTCCCATTGTTTTGTGCTTATTTCTTACTCTTCCCTGCAGCTGAATGGAAGCTGGTAACATGTACATCAAGAGAGTTCAAGACATCTTTTATTTTATATAACTCACTATGCATTGTCCAACCCTTGAAGGCAACTTTATAAGCTTGGAAAAGTGCACAACGTAAAATCTTTGCCCTCCAGGACACAGAGAATGTAAAAACTTATATTTCAAAACTTGCTTGATTTGCCTAGAGTTATTGAAAAAGAGTTCTATACAAAAATACTTGCTCTTATTGTTCATATACATATTTGTACGTACAATATACCTGATCAGTCATATCAGACTCTTGGCAGTTCTATGGGCCAGCTCCCTGGGCACCATATCTAATACATTTTAAAGCCTTTTCCATGTCTTGACAAATTTATTATGAGTTAGTTTGCTAGGTCTTTTCTCACCTCTCCTCACTTGGGGCTGGCATGCAGATAGCGATAGCACATGTGCATGGGCAATTTGTACACACATACTATAACCCTTTTAGACTGTAGCCAATTAACCTACAGGCATGATTTTGGAATGTGGGAGAAAACGCATAAAAACTCAGGGCAATGTAATCTCTATGTAGATATTGTACTGAGATTCAAACCAATGACCCCTGTGCTGAAAGGCATAAGTGATAATCACTAAATCACCATGCTACAACATATTTTATTAAAGATATTTCTGAGGAAGTGGAGACTGTTAATAGGTGAACACTCTCTTTTTGTCTGTGCTTACTCTCCTTGAAAATTACTGGGTGTCAGCATTAGTGGTGTGGCCAGAGCCCAGTCCAAGGCAAGCACAAATCTTCTCACCGACCCCTCTTCCCTATCACTCCTCCCAGCATAAA
Organism: Aquarana catesbeiana; assembly: GCF_042186555.1. Lineage (NCBI taxonomy): Eukaryota > Metazoa > Chordata > Amphibia > Anura > Ranidae > Aquarana > Aquarana catesbeiana. The sequence goes on along the minus strand of NC_133325.1, from coordinate 595,656,677 downwards.
TCCATCCCATGCACTTCCAGGTCATATGCCTCCCTATGCAATTTTCCCTCACTGAAACCCTTAACCACTTCCTGCCCGCCATATAGCAAAATGATGTTGGGAAAGTGGTTCTGTTATCCTGACCGGACATCATATGAGGATAACAGGATAACAAGCTTGGGGGCGCGCAGTGCGGTGATCGGTGGTGCTGTGTGTTAGTCTGACACACCGCAACACCGATCTCGGTAAAGAGTCTCCGATGGAGTCCAATCACAGCTAATCACTTTGTAAACAGGAAGAGCCATGTATCAGCTTTTCCTCACTCGCGTATGACAGCCGATCGGCTGTTCTCCTGACAGGGGGGATCTGTACTGATTGATTATCAGTGCAGCCCCACCCAGGACCACCAGGGATGGCCACCACTTATGACCATCAGGTATGCCACCTATGGCCACCAGGGATGACAATCTGTGGCCACATATGTTGCCAATGTGTGCCCACATATGATGCCAATTAGTGCCCATCAGCAATACCTGCCGGTGCCTCCATAGCAGTGATGCCCATCAGTGCCATCTATCAGTGTACATCAGTGCCACTCATCAGTGTCCATCAGTGCCACCTATCAGTGCCCATCCATGCCCATCAGTGCCCACCTATTAGTGCCCATAAGTGCCACCTATCAATGCCCATCAATGCCACCCATAAGTACCCATCAGTGCCGCCTATGAGTACCCATCAGTGCTGCCTATGAGTGCCCATAAGTGCCACCTATGAGTGCCCATCTGCGCTGCCTATGAGTGCCCATCAGTTGTGCATATCAGTGTCACCTATCAGTGCCCATCAGTGTCACATATCAGTGCCCATAATCAGTGCTCATCAGTGCCACCTTATCAGTGCCCATCAGTGCAGACTCATCAGTGCCCATCAGTAAAGGAGAAAACGTATTTATTTACAAAATGTTATAACAGAAACGAAGAAAATCTTTTTTTTTTTTCAAAATTTACGGTCTTTTTTTAGTTGTTTACCAAAAAATAAAAACCCCAGAGATGATCAAATACCACCAAAAGAAAGCTCTATTTGTGGGAACAAAATTATAAAAATGTTGTTTGGATACAATGTAGCATGACCGCCCAATTGTCATTTAAACAGCGACAGCGCTGAAAGATGAAAATTTGCTTGGGCAGGAAGGGTGGAAAGTGTCTGGTATTGAAGTGGTTAAACAGACCTCAGGTCAGGGTGGCTTAATACAGGGAGACATACCTCTTACCAGTTCCTGCTCCTCTTTTTGTGCATGATATATGTCAGAATCAAAGAGGAGCCTAGCTTCCCTCAGCTCTGACATGTATTGGTGCTAAAGGCGGGCAGCTGGAAAAAATGCCAGCTGCTGCGGAAGGTGAGATTGCAGTGCTAGGGAACCAGGGCACCCTACAGCAGATGCAGGGCTGGAGCTTGCCCACCTTCTCCCATTTTACACACATTCCTATTGACCAGTGAAACAGCCAACTAAAGTAATGGGCCATGGACAAGCTCTGACGCTTTGAGCTCATTCACATCAGACTGTGTTGTGACGATGTTCATTCTGTATTTGTCTTGGAGTGCCTTTCACAATTATTTGCACTGCAAGACATTGCACCATGCATGTTGCACTACCATCCAATGTAGTTGCAGTAATGTGCTTCACATCATTACTGCAACATGCAAACTAACCTTTACAGTGATGTGCTGGAGCCTTGGCTCATTGGATTGGCACAGTGTTCAGTTATAGCAGAGGAAATTTTCTGCTATTGTAAATACAGAAATTATTGAAATTAATGTATAGGGATAACTGATCTCAGGCAGACCTTTCTTCCCACCATCCACAGCTATGCAGCATGTAGGCAGTTGATTCACACTGTGTCTCAAAGCCAATACTTTTCACTAGTCCTGAAAGCATCTCATGTCCCAGTGGTGCAGCACTCATCGTGTCAATGGAGGATGGGAGCAGAAAGAATAAAGAAACCTGGATGGCAGGCCCATTAGTGGGACTTATTAGGTTGCAGCCTTCTAATAATGTTGTCAAACTTCCACAGTGGGGTGGGTGTCAGATATGGGGTTCTATGAAACCAAACACGGGAATGTGGAAGCATGGCGGAATTTTGACATTCGGGGAGATGACATTGCCTCCCGCTTTCTATGGTGCCCTAGGAAATGGCCTATGTGACTTCACTGTGTGAAGAAATATTGCTCTGGTTTAAACTTAATTTACTGCTTGTTCAAAGTCATTGATTGAAAGCATTAAAATCATACTAGAATCTGCCCAGCCAGGCAGCAATTATTTTCAGAGCCCCTGAAATTTTCTTTCAGCACGGTTTTCTTTTAATTAAATATACCACGGAAAGATAGATAGAAGTTCTAAAGTCCAAGTCATAGTACAGATACTAAAATACAACTGCACTTTTAATGTTATTCTCTTTTGAATGCCCCAACCAACCCCTCATTTGAAACTACTGAGATTTTCCCTGTGCTGCCCAGCCTGGGTCTGCAAATCATTGCAGAAAGAAGTCATGGGCACATAAAGCTTCCCTGCACATGTGTCTCACTTGCTAATACCATGCTGGGTCCATACTCTGGGTGAATGGGGGCTACAATAAATGCTGTTAAAGCTGCCCTTTAAAGAAGAAAGAAGAATATTAAATATTTCTAATATGATACATATTCAAATGATTTCTCACTTTATCAGAATAAACTAAGAATTTAAAGAAAACAATTGAGTGCCAGCAACCTTAAGCAACCTGGACTTAATGTGAATAATTTACATATAGTTGTTCCCTGGGTTAAGGTACTGTGTAGTACAAATGACAACTGAATTATTTGCAGTGTAACTCGTTTTGTTTTATTCTTTAATTCCTCACATTATTTGATACAGCTAGCTTTTAATAAAGTGGCATTTGTTCACTGACAATGTTTTTTTTTTCTTTGCTTGGTCTGATTTCCTGTACTATATAGCTGAAATAAATGTTGGCAAAAATATATAGATACTGATGTTATCGGCATTCTGTAAATAAAACAATAAATCAAGTGATATCTGGTCATCTGACTGGTCATTTTTACAGCATACGACTCAGTTAGATGCATTTGCAGCAGCTCTGCTGGACAAGAAATAAATCGTTTGTATACCATTATGATTCTGGTATTTTTGATCCATGCATGTACAACAGCACTGTTTATAGCATATAAACATTCAATGGTAGGAAAAAATAGAATACAAGGTTTCTGCTTGTCCTGCTAACAAAAGCTTTACCAGACAGAAGGTAAGGGAAAGTCTCCAACAGGACCACAAACACCAATAAAAATCATATAGGGGTTCTATCATTCTACTCTACTAAAGGAAACCATTTTATTTCTGTCTCTGTTACTTTTTGGAGTTCTACACCCACACTCAAGTTTTGAGCTGTACATACACTTACATTTCAAAAATATCAGAACACTTACTGAGAATGTGCTTACAGTACCCTTATCCTATGAGCTATTCTATGTAAAATGTTAGTTGTCTGTCTGTTATGCTGAACTTATGCTTGATTTAAGTCCTAGAACAAGTATGCATATCAGGAAAGTCAAAAGCCCGTCTTTGCATGTTTGTTCTGGGTTAGTGACATAAAGTACTGAAACAAAATGGTTTACCAGGCAACTAGCATTTATTGGCTGATAAGTCAACAATGACAGCCTCTAATTTTCCTTCAGGGGAAATATCTTTAGCACCTACCTGCCTGGCCTATAGTGAAATGGTGGGCGAGTGGATGCTCTCTCTTTCTGGGTAGAAATCAAATGACATCCTCCCTAGAACTTGCCTCATACTCATCCCACAGGCCGCACTGCTGTGCAATTTGTCACCCGTTGTGTCCAGATGACAAATCAGTGTACCAGCCCTCTGCTGGTACCATGTGATCACTGAGACCAATCAAAGCAGATCACATTAAAATTCTACATAATGGATGGCTTCCACTCATGCAATTCATTGTATACTATTGTGTTGATCTCTGTGATTGGTAACAGTGATTACATGGTACAGACAGGGTCAATCACAGCCCATCTGTATCATGTGATTAGCTGTGGCCCATCACAGCTAATCACAATATAAAACACTGAATGGTTTTCATTCAGAAAAAAATGGTTGCTTATAACAGTGAAATTCACTGTTATAAGCAATAATAGCATGTAAAAAAATCCTGATCATCTCCCCAGAGTAGTACAGTGTTACTATTGTAACACTGTATTGCTCTGGTCACAGTATGTAAAAAAGTCAGTCAGTGTCCCTGATCACTGCCACACCAGTTATATGGTGACAGAATGTAAAAAAAAAAAATTTTGTTTCTGTTATAAAGTTTTGCAAATAAATATTTTTTTTCATAAATTTAGGCCAAAATGTACACTGCAAAATTTTTGGGTGAAAATAACCCAAAATCAGTGTAGATTATTTAGTCTGCAGGAAAGTTATAGAGTCCACAAACTATGGTATATAAAGTATATCTGAAAATCGATTAATCCTGATGTACTGACAGCCTCACAAAAATACCAGGACAGTAGAAATATCCCCCAAATGACCCCTTTTTTGGAAAGTAGACAGTCAAAGGTATTTAGTAAGAGGCATGGCAAGTATTTTGAAGTTGTAATTTTTGCCACAAATTTTTGGAAAATGAAGACATTTAAATTTTTTTTTCCTTCAAAATTTTTTTTTTTGTCTATTTATTTTGTCTATTTGCAAAAAAAAAAAAAAAAACTGTGCTTATTAAATACCACCAAAAGAAAGTTGTATTTGTGTGAAAAAAAATAGTTAAAACTTCATATGGGTACAGTGTTGCATGATCGCGCAATTGTCATTCAAAATGTGGCAGTGCTGAAAGCTGAAGCTGAAGATTAGCCTGGGCAGTTAGAGGGGTGAAAGTGCCCAGTATTTAGGTGGCTAAAATACAACCTAAAAGACTTTAAAAAAGGGTGTAGTCAATGAAGGCAGAATAGTGTTTGCATCCCCAAAGCCGTAAAACTGCTGCACTTTTTTGTAGGCGTTTAATGAACAGATACAAGTATTATACAAAAAAACACCAACGCTATGTGAATACTGAACAAAAGGAACAAATACTACTTAACCACTTCCCGATCATCCCATAGCATATTTACTGCTACAGGGCGGCCGCTCTGTGCAGAATCACGTGTATATACGCGATTCTGTACTTCCAGGTGTGGGGTGCGAGTGCGCGTGGGCTGGCGGGGCGCTCCCGCTGTGATATTACGGGTCCTGCATACTTGATCTCCGCCGGCACCCGCTGATTGTTTGTTATACTGACAGAACCTTAATGCCACTGGCCACCTGGGGGCAATATTGTCCATAGATTGATGGACTTGGAACAATATTCAACTTTAAAACATTTTTGGGACACATCTCACTAAAGAGTCCCCCTTGAGGAACTTTTACAACAACAAGTTTAGAGTTATAGAATAGAGTTATAGAATAACATTACAATAGGGAGGAGATAACTTTACATGTTTTTTGATTTAGTGTGCATTGACTGTGTCACATGTGCACATGTGTTAACTTCCAAAAAACATCCTCCCATTCTTTGTGGGAGGAGGGACTGTTATACTTATTTCCCATAGCTATCATTGCTTGTGTTTTTAATAATTGGTCAATTATGATTTTATTCTTGGTTGGTGGATGATGCCTATGTAGACGAAACACGTTGGAACGGGCTCCACTGCCACCATACATATTTCTAAAGCGCTGTTTACTCTTCTCAATTGTGAGTTTTTTAACCCCATTAAATTTCTAATTTTTTATAGGGAATCACACTATGTGGCTCTCTTTTGTTCTCCTTTCGTTGATATACCTGTGAACATATGGGAGAAACCATCCATTTGTCTGTCTGGAAATATCTTCTATGGAGATTACTACCCCAATGACTATATGAGGTCTCAAAAGTCTCCAGATCTGATGTCTCCAACTTTGGCATTTGCCAATACAAGCCTGTTTGACTCATAGGACGTATGTCCTTTTGAGTTCAAACCATCTGGTAAGCCTTCATCCTATAGGTGGCAGACTACTCACCTTCACACATTATTTCATTATCTATTCACCATTTTTTTATGTCTTAATGATGTTATGGACGCTTGGCGTATGTCCCTTTAAGGGCCATCCAGTTTAACCTCATTTTCCATTTCACTTATGGACTTTATGTTTATTTAATCAATTTGTTTTCCTTTTGATTTTTTATACAAAATCACTGTATATTTATTTCATTATAGTCCCACATTGTTTGTATTAACCACTGTGAGACCCACCCAATGATCTTTGTTCACCTAAGGTTTTAGCACTACATGTTTTACCTTCATTGCCTTTTTAAACAAAGCAGATTGTCATTCTGTCAGTAGAGAAGACATGGATACCAGGGAAAGAGGGGGAGCAGATCCTGTGCCAGGGAGGTCCCCAATCCAAAGGAAAGGGCAACTATAAGGAAAGGAATTTATACCCAATCCCAGAAAAGAGGTGCCTCCCAAGACTGAGGGGATAGGCACAAAAACATATATAGATAAATTATGAAGCAAATACTTACTTAAACCTACTCTCCTATATATTCAGCCCAAAGGGATGAAGATAGGTCACCCTTACGTTTTCTTTGGTGCCTTGTTGGGATTTATTCAGTGACCCCCATATGTGATGAAAGATGTATTTTCTGCAGACTTGAAAGATGATCACCAGTGCTGAAGGAATGCCCCTTCTAATAATTTATTGATATGTAAGTTTTGTATTTTGCAAATATCTAAAATGTTCTTTATGTCCCATATTTATTTATGAGGATTTCAACCTGTATTCATACTTTACCCTGTACTTTCAGAAGGGGCATCAGTCCTTGAAGAAGATTATCTTTTCATACATATTATCGAAACGCGTTGGATATTCCTGCTACCTATTATCATTCATTCATCTCATGGATGGTATTTTATGTGTAGTGGGGTGATGCCACTTGTGATATCATCTGTATTATGATACATATACATATGTGTTTTTGTGTTTTTTCTGGATTCTTGCTTGGGTTTCTTTTTTTGGGAAAGGTTGTTACGTGTTTAAAATTGTACCAATACATTTTTAACTTTTTATGAATATATACAATCTCCATTTTCTATAACTGCCTTAAAAATCCCATTCTTGAGGTATTTTGTATTTCCTACTTTCTATGTGTTTTTGATGCAGAAAAAAACACACTGGACTGCATGTGGTGTGAACTGGCCCTGATTCATGTCTTCCACTAGTAAAAGCACCTCCCCCACTACACTGAAAAATTAGCTAGGCGCAGAGTTAACCCTTTAATCCCTCTGATGTTAACCCTTTCACTGCCAGTGTCATTAGTACAGTGACAGTGCATATTTTTAGCATCGATCACTGTATTGGTGTCACTGGTCCCCAAAAAAGTGTCAAAAGTGTCGGTTAGGTGTCCGATTTGTCCGCCACAATATCACAGTCCTGCTATTAGTCGCTGATTTCCGCCCTTACTAGTAAAAAAAAAATATATATAAGAAAAAGATACCCCATAGTTTGATAGTTTGTAGACTATATATCTTTTATGCAAACTAATCAATATACGCTTATTGGAATTTTTTTACCAAAAATATGTAGCAAAATATATATTGGCCTAAATTGATGAAGAAATTTGATTTTTTACATTTTTTGATTGGATATGTTTTAGAGCAGAAAGTAAAAAATATAGGCTTTTTTTGACAAAATTGTTGGTCGTTTTTTGCTTGTAGCACAAAAATAAAAACCACAGAGGTGATCAAATACCACCAAAAAAAGCTTTATTTGTGGGAAAAAATTTGGGTACAGTGTCGCACGGCCGCGCAATTTTCAGTTAAAATAATGCAGTGCCATATCGCAAAAAATGGCCTGGTCAGGAAGGGGGTTTAACCTTCCGGAGGTGAAGTGGTTTAACATGAATACTGTGATCAAATTACCATCTTGTGTTAAACAATACTTAATATTTATAACAACAAAATATTCTGTAAAGTGCTCCTTAAGTCCAGTGACAAATCTGTGACATAAACAAAAATTGTGACAATCCACTGGTAAGTCAGTGGTGTGACAGTTCAATGAATTAATGCTCCAATATAATCATCCAGACAACTTCAGGTGAATAAATTGGGTCCCCAGTGCACCACACAGATAATAGACTCGCAGAACTCCATGACCCAATTATCTTCAAAGGGGTCTACTTTCTGGGACTGTGATGTTGGGGCAGACAAATCGGACACTAAGTGACACTTTTGACACTTTTTTGGGGACCAGTGACACTAATACAGTGATCAGTACTAAAAATATGCACTGTTACTGTACTGACACTGGCAGGGAAGGGGTTAACATCAGGGTGATCAATGGGTTAAATGTGTTCATGGGAGTGATTGCTAACTATGTGGGGGTGCTTTGATTGGGGGAAGACAGAGATCTGTGTTCCTGCTTAGCAGAAACACAGGATCTCCATCTTCCCCTCTGACAGAACGGCGATCTGCCTTGTTTACAGGAACATTTTCAGGAACAATCGCTGGATGCCAGCAAACATCAGGTCCCCCGGACCCGCTGATTGGCTCCCGCTGTGTCCAATCACAGCAGGAGCGGGTCGGCGGTGGTGCGCATGTGCGCCCCAGACCCGGAAATGTAAATGATCAGGTACGTAATTTCGTGCTGAAGGGCTGTCCTGCTGCAGTACATGTATGAGGGCCAACCTGGAAGTGGTTAACATAATTATACAATTATGGGCTGAAATGACCGCTATAAGAATGCACAGTGCATCACACTCTTGGCTGTATGAAATATTACAGCAGATACATTATGCAGGGTATTTTTCCTATTCATGGAAAACCACCAACATAATTTGCAGTGAGACTTTTTGGTGCATTACCCAGATTTGACTCATTGGGGGGGGGATTTACTAAAACTGATGCACACAGAATCTGCTGCAGCTGTGCATAGTAACTAGTCAGGTAGTAGGTTTTATTGTTAAAGTGAAATTGAACAAGCTGAAGTTAGAAGCTGATTGGCTACTATGCACAACTGAACCAGAGTCTGTGTGCTTCAGTTTTAGTAAATCCCCTCCATTGCGTTGTTAAAAAAAGTGTGGTGGATATTTTTGAAAAAGGAGATAAAAATGATAAGCTGTTAGCTCTTTTGACTGTGGATAGTAAATTGCGCATGGTTATACCCTGCATTTTCTCTCAAGAGGGCAGACTGCTGCAAAACAGAGAGGACATTCTCCATTCATTCTCTTCATATTACAGCACACTATATTTTCCCATACCCTCATATGAGGAAAGTCAACTCCATTCTCTTCTATAAATAATAACATCATCACAAGATTCATCACAGGGTTTAATAACAACTACACTACGATAGTCAGTAAAACACTGGCATATCCTTCAATTGGACCCAACTCTGGGTCTCCATCTTCCTGATGCACCCCAGGTGGTTTTCAGAAGGGCACGCACCTTGAAGAACTTGGCGGCACCAGGCAACCTTAAGAAAACAACTAAACCTAGAGAACTTATGGACATAAGGGGCTCTAATGTAGAAAGAGAGGGTGCCTCACATGTCAATCTATACCCCACAGTCAACCCTCATTTTTCGATACATCTGGGAATGTCTACTCTATTAGACAATTTATCAAATCCTCGACCCAGTATGTCATTTATGTTTTGAAGTGTCCATGCAATCTACTCTATATGGGTAGAACAATATGGACTTTATGCACGAGAGTGGGTGAACACCGCAGGTCCATTAACCACTTGCTTACTGGGCACTTAAACCCCCCTCCTGCTCAGACCAATTTTCAGCTTTCAGCGCTGTCGCACTTTGAATGACAGTTGCGCAGTCATACAGCACTGTACCCAAATGAAATTTTTACCATTTTTTTCCCACAAATAGAGCTTTCTTTTGGTGGTATTTAATCACAGCTGGGATTTTTATTTTTTGCTAAACAAACAAAAAAAGATGGAAAATTTTGAAAAAAAAAAAATCATGTTTCATAGTTTGTTATAAAATTTTGCAAACAGGTAATTTTTCTCCTTCATTGATATGCGCTGATGAGGCGGCACTGGTGGGCACTGATAGGCTGCACTGATGGGCACAGATAGGCACAGTTAAGGCGGCACTGATAGGCACAGTTAAGGCGGCACTGATAGACACAGTTAAGGCAGCACTGATGGGGACAGATAAGGGGGTACTGATGGGCACAGATAAGGCAGCACTGATCGCCACTGATGGGCGCTGATGGGTGGCACTGATGAGTAGCATGGATGGGTGGCATAGATAGGCGGCACTGATGGGCACTGATAGGTACCACTGATGGGGGGCACTGATGGGTGGCACTTATGGGCAGTGATGGGCGGCACTGATGGGCACTTGTAGGTGACACTGATGGGCACTGATAGGTGGCACTGATGTGCAGCACTGTTGTTGTGGCACTGATGTGGGCTCTGATGGGTGGCACTGTGGGCGCTGATGGGTGGCACTTATGGGCAGTGATGGGTGGCACTGATGGGCACTTGTAGGTGACACTGATGGGCACTGATAGGTGGCACTGATGTGCAGCACTGTTGTTGTGGCACTGATGTGGGCTCTGATGGGTGGCACTGTGGGCGCTGATGGGTGGCACTGTGGGCGCTGATGGGTGGCACTGTGGGCACTGATGGATGGCACTGTGGGCACTGATGGGTGACACTGGTGGGCACTGGTAGGCGGCACTGCTGCCTATTGCTGTGTCACTGGCAGGGGGCACAGATGAACGCCGTGATCGGGACTGATGTCCCTCTCACGGCCGCCGGTGATCGGCTTTTTTTTCCTCCTCACGCTGTCAGCGCGAGGAGAAAAAATAGCCGACTACCGGCTCTGTTTACATCACATGATCAGCTGTCATTGGCTGACAGCTTATCATGTAGACGTAGGTCTGCGCTGTTGCCGTCATTTGGCAATAGCGCGGATCTGAAGAGGTTAAAAAGAGCAAAAATGAGCACAGCATACTGCGTCATTTTTCTATTTTTCACAAGAAAAATTATAAAGCCATGACAGTCCTGGCCATTGAGCATATACCTAAGGGCACTCTCACAGTCAACGAAAGGTTTGTGTTGTTATGTAAATGTGAGACCATGTGAATTTATAAGTTTCATTTACTCTCCCCCAAGGGTTAAACAAAGAATTAGATACCAATACGGTTGTATAATGAGTTTTTATTGGTTTCTTATTGTTCATTACCATTATTATTATGTTTGGCCACCCTTGGTTCCTTTGTCATTGCCAATTATTGTTACTCTCTTTTATTGAATTTACCCTAGATATTGAGATATTACCCTTTGTAAAGGTTCTGTATTCATTTTTATTTTTGTTTTTTGTTTTGGTGTTGTGTTACAATGTGTCCTTATTTTGCGTGTTGTTATGAGTGTTACGTGTTTATACCTACAGTGGATATAAAAAGTCTACACACCCCTGCTAAAATGTCCGGTTTCTGTGATGTAAAAAAATGAAAGAAAGATAAATAATTTCAGAACATTTTCCACCTTTAATGTGACTTATAAACTGTACAACTCAATTGAACAACAAACTAAAATCTTTTAGGAGGAGGGAAGTATAAATAAAAAAATTAAATAATATGGTTGCATAAGTGTGCACACCCTTAAACTAATACTTTGTTGAAGCATCTTTTAATATTATTACAGCGCTCAGTGTTTTGGGGTATGAGTCTATCAGCATGGCACATCTTGACTTGGCAATATTTGCCCACTCTTTTTTGCAAAAACACTATAAATCTGTCAGATTGCGAGGGCATCTACTGTACACAGCCCTTTTCAGATCACCCCACAGATTTTCAGTAGGATTCAGGTCTGGGCTCTGGCTGGGCCATTCCAAAACTTTAATTTTCTTCTGGTGAAGCCATTCCTTTGTTGATTTGGATGTATGCTTTGGGTCGTTGTCATCCTGAAAGATGAAGTTCCTATTCAAGTTCAGTTTTCTAGCAGAAGCTTGAAGGTTTTGTGCCAATATTGACTGGTATCCGGAACTGTTCATAATTCCCTCTACCTTGACTGTTCCAACTGAAGAAAAATGGCCCCAAAGCATGATGCTGCCACCACCATGCTTCAAGGTGGGTATGGTGTTCTTTTGGTGATGTGCAGTGTTGTTTTTGCGCTAAACATATCTTTTGGAATTATGGCAAAAAAAGTTCAACCTTGGTTTTATCTGACCATAACACATTTTCCCACATGCTTTTGGGAGACTTCAGATGTGTTTTTGCTAAATTTAGCCAGGCTTGGATGTTTTCTTCGTAAGAAAAAACTTCCGTCTTGCCACTAAACCCCATAGCCCAGACACATGAAGAATACGGGAGATTGTTGTCACATGTACCACACAGCCAGTACTTGCCAGATATTCCTGCAGCTGTTTTAATGTTGCTGTAGGTCTCTTGGGAGCCTCCCTGACCAGTTTTCTTCTCGTCTTTTCATAAATTTTGGAGGAACGTCCAGTTCTTGGTAATGTCACTGTTGTGCCATATTTTCTCCACTTGATGATGACTGTCCTCACTGTGTTCCATGGTATATCTAATGCCTTGGAAATTCTTTTGTACTCTTCTCCTGATATACCTTTTAACAATGAGATCCCTCGGATGTTTTGGAAGCTATCTGTGTACCATGGCTTTTGCTGTAGGATGCTACTAAGACAATGTCAGGAAAGACCTACTAGAACAGCTGAACTTTATATGGGGTCAATCAGAGGCACTTTAAATGATGGCGGGTGTATACTGATTCCTATTTAACATGAGTGTGAATGTGATTGCTTAATTCTGAACACAGCTACATCCCCTGTTATAAAAGGGTGTGCACACTTATGCAACCACATTATTTTAGTTTTTTATTTTTACTTCCCCCCTAAAAGATTTCAGTTTGTTTTTCAATTGAGTTGTACAGTTTATAGGTCACATTAAAGGTGGAGAAAGTTCTAAAATTATTTCTCTTTGTCTCATTTTTTTACATCATAGAAACCTGACATTTTAACAGGGGTGTGTAGACTTATTACTGTATATCCACTGTATATATACATATACAAATATTTATGTGTCCATTGGGTCACATTAGTTTATCATTTTTTTTTTTTTTTTTTACTGTTTTTTTTCCTTGTCAAAAGAAGTTTATTGAGTATACAATGTTATAAAGATACATAAAGTAAGTTTACAAGGATCTATAAAGTAAGCTCTTTGTTTTACAGTAGGGTTTATATAGGTAAATATCATGAAATTTCAAATATTAAACATTGGGTTCACGTAAACCTAAATTAAAGATATATATCATTTCCTTAGTTACTTTTGTAGGTATTTAAATGATTTATACCTACTATACATATTGTTTACAAGTAGAGTGTATATAGGTCAAATAAATTCTGATAATGAGCTTTAATCGTAAGGTGGAGAAAAGGAAAGAGAAAGAAGAAAAAGGGTTGAAAGGTAGAGGTATGGTCCACAAGGTTGTCCCGCTCGTCAGTTTATTATTCTTTTTAGTTCTTTTTGAAGCCTTAGAATGGGTGTCTCTGTAAGTCATTTAATCTGTTACCATGGCAACAGGACAGAGTCATTGAAATTTGACAGGAACTGTTGTTTTATCCAAGGATGCCAAAGTTTTTCAAATTTTGGAATTTGATTTTGATCGATGGCTACCATCTTAGCATGGGACATTGTATTATTCATTCTGTGAATTGTTTCTGCTAGTACCAATGTAGGAGATTTCCATGCCTTGGCCACTGTTTGTTTTGCAGCCGTTATTAGTTGGATCATAAGTTTGAATTGAGAGAGTGTTAACCATTCCGTTTTAGATTAAGTAAAGTTAAATATGGATCTGGTTGTATTATTTTTTTAAATATTTTAGATGCAATCACGAAGACTTCCTTCCAGAAGGTTTGGATTACTGGGCACGTCCACCATATGTGTAAATATGTGCCTATTTCTGGGCATCCTCGAAAACAAAGAGTTGAGGTATTAGGTGAATATTTTGCCACTCTAGCGGGTACAAGGTACCAGCGAGTTAGGACTTTATAATTTGTCTCCAGTGCCAAGATGTTGGGTGAAGATGACTTAGATGTGAGCCATATATTAGACCAGTCCGTGTCTTCTAAAGTTCGTCCCAGGTCCTCCTCCCACCTCTGAACGTAAGAGGGTCTATTAAGATTTGCTACTCCATATAATTGATTATAAAGTGATGACATTTTACCTTTAGCAAATGGATCTTTTGTACAGATTGATTCAAAAATGGATAATTGGGATAATGGTGTATCCCCCTTTAGGAATGGTGTATAGAAATTTTTGATTTGGAGATATCTAAATATCTCAGAGTTTGGTAGATCATATTTTTCTCTAAGCGATGGGAATGAAAGGAATGATTTAGATGCTATGAAGTCATTTAGTGTCTGAATGCCTGATGTTGTCCAAGCTTTAAAAGAATTTGGGTAGATCCATGCCGGATAAAAGGCCGGATTTCTGATAAAAGAAAGGAGAGGATTGTGTGGAGATTGTAACTGATATTTGGTTTTTAGTTTATCCCAGAGAGATAAGAAGTGTTTAGTTATGGGATTATGAATTTTAAAGCGGTCTTTAGGATCAAGCCATAATAAATTTGATATTAATAGAGGGTCATTTTCTGAAGCCTCTATAAATACCCATAATGGGATTTCCTGTTTTGCATGGTATTTGGACAGACTGGCCAAATGTGCTGCTCTGTAGTAGTTAGTAAAATTAGGGTATCCCAGGCCTCCTTTATTTTTGGGACGATGTAGTGTGTGTATAGGTATACGTGGTTTAGAAGAGCCCCATATAAACGAAGTTGCTCTTTTTTGTACTATTCTCAAAAAATAGGAAGGAATTGGAATAGGGAGGACTCTGAATAGATAAAGCAATTTGGGTAGAATAGTCATTTTGATTGCATTAATCTTCCCTATCCAGGATAAAGGAAGTTGCGACCATTGTTTTATTAGATTTGTGATCTGTCTTAATACAGGAGGATAATTGGTTGAGAATAAGTCAGAATGAGATGCTGTTAAATGAATTCCAAGATATGGGATTGATTTTTCTGCCCATGTGAATGGGAGTGCAGCCCTAGCCGGGATCAATTCCATGTTTGTGAGTGAAATATTAAGCACTAGGCATTTCTTAGGATTAATCATAAGGCCGGATAGGGCTGCAAATCCATCAAGAGCTGGTATTAAGTTAGGACCAGAGACCTGTGGTGATGATAGAAAAAGTAATATATCGTCTGCAAATATACATAATTTGTGTGTAATACCTCCTACTTCAATGCCAGTTATAGTTTGGTTTGTTCTGATGTATTGGGCCATGGGTTCGAGTATAAGGGCAAATAATAAGGGAGATAATGGGCAACCCTGTCGGGTACCTCTTTCGATATTAAAGGCTTCAGATTTGTATCCAGCATATTTTATATAGGCTTTGGGTTTATTATATAATGCTTTGATCCATGTTAAAAAGTGGGGTCCAAAACCCCATTTTTGTAATGAATATTGCATATATTGCCAGGATACTGTGTTAGTTTATCATTTTTAACCAGCAATGTCTTTAAATGTAAGGTTATGAGACCCCAGTTTAATTGATTTTATTAAATTCATTGTTTTAATACCAATATTTCTTACTGCGGGGGTTAATCCTGGAAAGTATGGCAATGGATCGCTGACCTGCCCCCTGGTTTCTCTTTAAATATTCCCTCTACATCCACCAGCTCTCATCAGGTGACCTGAGGAAGGGGTTAATCGCTGAAACATGTAGTCAGCCTACAGAGAGAGCCCCGGCGGTTTGTTCACCTTTCCCCATTGACACACCGTAGCCTGGACCTGCTGCTGTTGGTCCCAGCTGGCTTCGGCTTCTGTTTTGCCTGTTGACTCTACGTCGGCTGTTGAGTATGGTTCTCGGAGCTCAGCACGTCCTTCTCACTGGCGAGTCCTTCCCACGGCAGTTATCAGCCCATCTGAGCCTTCACAAGCCCTGGTGACAGAGCTCTTATCAATTGGGCCTTCTACCCGCTCCCAGGGTTACCAGCACACGGAGGCAACCATCCATTCTACCATGTACAGCCACAGCTTACATCAGAACTGTGAGTCACAGCTTAATCACTCCATCTATTTGCTGGACTATGGTTTTTGTATTATGGGTTAATTTTTTCCAAGTATCTATTCAATTTTTTTATCATCAGTTCCTAAAAGAAACTTCTAAACATCAGAGGTCTATTACACCCCTAATTTCTCCCCTGCCCTCTTATCCAGAAGATAAAGTAGAGATCTATGCTCAATCCACTGTTTACCTGGCTTTCCAACTGTAAGAGAACTGTCAGAATGTGCCCGGTGCACACACATGTGCATACACACATTCACAGGCATCGGCAGATTTCCTCGTGCACCAATGCGCATGCCCGTACGCGTCGCACTGTGTGCACGAGCAGGAGCGCACCTCTGGCCACAATTGGCACCAGACGGCCTATTTAAGGGTTGCTCTGACTTCTGAAAAGTGCTGACTGATCTTCAGCTGTGTCCTGAGATTATGAACCCTGCTTGTGTAACTTGATATCCTGTTGCTAAACCCTGGCTTCCCTGACCCTGCTTCTGGACTCTGATTACTCTGATTACCGGTTCCTGATCCTGGCTTCCAGTTTGACTCTGCTCCTGTTTATGCCTTGGTACCTCGCTGCCTGCCCGTTGCTGAACCCGGCTTTCCTGATGACCTCACTCCTGTCTCCTGCTTGGCTCCACGCTGTTTTCGAATACCTGTGCTGGCCGTCCATCCTCTCAGCTTTCCTGGTTCCAGTTCTTCATCGGAAACCCTGCCTGCACTTCCAAGTCTGCAACACCTCCTGCAAGTTCTGCGCGCAGCATTCACAGGCACTTGTGTTCCTCCTGATCCTTGCCACCATCTGTTCCACCTCCAGTGGGGCTTGGGTTGGAGATACAAGAGAGGCTGACCTCCTCATTTCAGACTCCTACCGGGTACGTGACAGTATCAGTCAGCCACAAATGGAGTCTGAAAGGGAGGCCCTCCATCAGAGGACATTTACAGATCTATTTCTGTACTATCCAATATTGTGCAGAAGCTACAAGAAGATCTGAGTCGCATGGAAGAGCGGTATCCCTACGATGAGAATGTCGCATTGGCCTGTGCTCCGCTTTTGGTCTCTGACTCATATACCCAAACAGAGCCCGGCTTGTTCCATGAGGCTGCTTTCGCTCCTGAACCCAGGGTGCCTATCCCCGAGTGATTCTCCAGAGATTGCAAGAAGTTTTGCACCTTCCGGAATTCCTGTGAACTATATTTTTCCCTGTTACCCCGGACCTTTACATCAGAAAACATCAAGGTGGGGTTTATCATTACGCTACTATTGGATGAACCACTTTCCTGGGCTTATCATCTCCGGGAACAACATGACCCTGTCCTGACAACTACGGATTCTTTCTTCTCAGCCAAGGCTCAGCTTTATGCAGACACCTTCTACCAGCAGACGGCCGAATCCATGCTTGGCGAATTACAGCAAGGTCCAAGGCTTGCTGAAGAATACGTAACCGACTTTCATGTCTGGAGTGCAGATACCCAATGGAATCATTCTGCACTTTGCCACCAGTTTCGACTAGGACTTTCTGACACCTTAAAGGATGAGCTTGCCAGAGTGGGAGTTCCAGCATCCCTGGAAGACCTGATCGATCTAACCATTCAGATCAATCAGCGATTACGAGAAAGGCAATCTGAAAGGTCCAAAAGAACACTTTCTGTGGCTTCAAGGTCTGACATCCCTGCGTCCTCATCTGTTGAATCCCTCAGAAGGAGAGAACGACATTAGATTCCTCATAGAAGTTTTCAAAGACCACCCCTTTCTCCTGATGAACGCCTTCATCGATTACAGGACAATCTGTGTCTCTATTGCGGGGAGGCTGGTCACTTTATATAGACTTGCCTGGCAAAGACCCGCAGGTCTTTTTCCTGTCAGCCTCACATGATGCATCTTTCAGGGAAGGACCGGTCTCATGTCTCTCTTTCCATTATGCTCCAGTTTTCTGAAACTACTGTTTCTGTACTTGCAATCATAGACTCTGGGGCCTGTAGTTGTTTTGTGGACTCTGCATTTGCTTCTCTCCATCAGCTGCCTGTATGTGCCAAGAAGCAAGAATTCCATGTTCATCTGGCTGACGGTTCCAGCATTAAATCAGGCCCAGTTACCCAAGAGACTTTACTTTATTTTCTGCCAGACTTCTTCCGGCCACCATGAATTCCTCCATTTGGATATCATAGCTTCTCCCATGTTCCCGGTCATCCTTGGCATTCCATGGTTAAAGGCACATAATCCTCACATTAACTGGCTTACCGGAGACATCTCCTTCTCTTCTGACTACTGCCCGATTCACTGCCTACCTGGAAAGACTTTCAATACCACACCCCTCCTGGGTATCTTCCCTGACCATGAAACCTCTTATTTGGTCCCTGCTGCCTATCGTGAATATCTGGATGTATTTAACAAAAAAGGAGCGGACACTCTTCCTCCCCATAGAACATATGATTGTCCTATTGAACTTTTACCAGGGGCCGAGATCCCGTTTGGGCGAATTTATCCCCTCTCTGAGCCTGAACTAGAAGCCCTGCACATATATATATCGATGAAGGCTTTTAAAAACAGTTCACCGGCCCTCCACTTCACCAGCAGAGACCGGTATTTTCTTTGATAAAAAGAAAGACCATACCCTGAGGCCCTGTGTGGACTATCGTGACCTTAACAGGGTCACTGTTAAAAACCGGTACCCTCTGCCTCTGATCCCTGAACTTTTTTAAAGGCTGCATGGGGCATGAGTGTTCTCCAAATTGGATCTGAGTGGTGCTTATAATCTTGTCAGAATCAGGGTGGGAGATGAATAGAAGACGGCCTTCCGAACACGCTTCGGTCATTTTGAATATCAAGTCATGCCATTCGGACTCTGCAATGCTCCTGCAACATTCCAACATCTGGTGAATACATTTTTCGGGACTTCCTTGATGTATTAGTCATCGTGTATTTGGATGACATCCTTATATTCTCTGAATTTCTAGAATCCCATAGGACTCATAGGACCTATAGGTCGGCTGCGGGAACACCGCCTTTACGCAAAGGCTGAGAAATGTGACTTTGAAAAACCAACCATACATTTCCTGGGACTTGTCATCTCTGCTGACGGTATCTCCATGGACCCACAGAAAGTCACTTCCGTCCTGGAATGGCCTGCCCCTGCCGACAGGAAAGCTGTTCAGAGATTTGTGGGATTCGCCAACTTTTACAGAAAACTTATCAAGAACTTTTCTGGCATCATCACTCCCATCACTCAGTCACATCAGCTCCTATCGTGAAACATCTTGATCCATCCTTAGCCTACGTTTTGGAGGTGGATACCTCTGAGAATGCACTGGGGGCTATTTTGTCTCAATGCCAAGGTCCCAAATCTATGCTCCATCCTGTGGCCTTTTTTTTTCTAAGAAAGCAGATGTGGTAAACCAACCACCTTCCAAAGATCTGGCTCTTCAATTGAGGGATGGTCTGTACTTTCAGCAAATCTTTATCCCTGCTCAATTCAGAGTTGCTGTCCTGAGGCGATGTCATGACCACCCCTTAGTGGGTCACTTTGGGATTCGCAAGACAGCCGATCTGATGTCCCGTACATTCTGGTGGCCAGACTTGATGCAAGACTGCAAAAAATATGTTAACTCTTGTGTGACATGCCTTCGGAATAAGACGGACAGAGCCAGAACTTGGGGCCTACTTGAGCCACTCCCTGTACCGGAGAAACCATGGAGCATGATCTCCATGGATTTCATCGTGGAACTCCCCCCATCCAAAGACTTCACCACCGTGTTTGTTGTGGTGGATCGCCTGACCAAGATGGCCCATTTTGTACCCCTACAAGGAACTCCTTCTGCCACGAGACCGCCTCATCTTTTATCAAGGAGATTGTAAGGTTACATGGTGTCCCCGATAGCATCATCTCTGATCGTGGGGTGCAGTTTACATCTAGATTTTGGAGGGCATTATGCCAAGCACTGAAAATTGAACTCTACCTCTCCACAGCCTACTATCCACAAACTAATGGACAGACTGAAAGAACCAATCAAACCCTCGAGCAGTACTTACGGTGCTTTTCCTCTTTTGCACAGGATGACTGGCTACAACTTCTCCCACTGGCAGAATTTTACATACAATAATTCCATCCACTCAGCAACCAAACAATCACCCTTTTTTGCCAATTATGGGTACCACCCCTCTTTCTTGCCTGAGCTGTCCATTGAATCATCTGTACCTGCTGTACAAGACAGATTAAACTTCCTCAGTACCAATAACCAATTACTGCAAGACACAATCTCAGGCAAACAATAAAAAGTTCTTCGACAAGAAGAAGAGAGGTAATCTGAACCTTAAGCCTGGAGACAAGGTCTGGCTTTCCACAACAAACTTGAAAATGAGCTGTCCTTCAAGAAAACTTGGCCCAAATTTTTTGGGACCCTTCCCAGTCAAAAGGAAAATTAATGCAGTAGCATTCGAGTTGGTGTTACCCAAGAATCTAAAAATTGACCCTGTATTCCATGTCTCTTTGTTGAAACCAGCTGTACCAAATCCATTTCCAGATTGGGTTTCTGAAATTCCTCCCCCGCTGCTCATCGAAGGGAATGAGGAATTTGAGGTGGAAGCCGTGTTGGACTGTAGAAAAAGGCGTAACCAAACACAGTTCCTCATTTAATGGAAAGGCTATGGGTCGGAAGAGAATTCCTGGGAACCAGCTTCAGATGTGCATTCTCCCAAACTAGTGCAAGCCTTTTTTCAATGCCACCCAGAGAAAAGACACTTGAAGGACATTCGGAGGCTGCCCTTAAGGGGGGGCAATGTAGTAGAACTGTCAGAATGTACCCGCTGCGCACACGTGCGCATGCACGCATTCACGGGCATCGGCAAATTTCCTTGCGCACATATGAGCATGCGCGTCGCACTGAGTGCACACGCAGGAGCGCACCTCTGGCCACAATTGGTACCAGACGGCCTATTTAAGGGTTGCTCTGACTTCTGAAAAGTGCTGACTGATCTTCAGCTGTGTCCTGAGATTCTGAACCCTGCTTGTCTGACTTGATATCCTGTTGCTGAACTCTAGCTTTCCTGACCCTGCCTTTGGACTCTGATTACTCTGATTACCGGTTCCTGGCTTCCAGTTTGACCCTGCTCCTGTTTATGCCTTGGTATCTCGCTGCCTGCCCATTGCTGAACCCGGCTTTCCTGATGACCTCCTGTTTCCTGCTTGGCTCCACGCTGTTTCCGAGTACCTGTGCTGGCCGTCCATGCTCTCAGCTTTCCTGGTTCCAGTTCTTCACCGGAAACCCTGCCTGCACTTCCAAGTCTGCAACACCTCCTGCAAGTTCTGTACGCAGCATTCACAGGCACTCGTGTTCCTCCTGATCCTTGCCACCATCTGTTCCACCTCCAGTGGGGCTTGGGTTGGAGATACAAGAGAGGCCGACCTCGTCATTTCAGACTCCTACCAGGTATGTGACACCAACTGACTCTGAATCAGGAACTGAGTGCTTCAGAGTTTTCAGTCTGCAGAGGATATCAAGGAAAAGATGTTTACAGATCCCCTACTGCAAAGCATCCAGACAGCATTTGTTGTGGTCATGAAGTTCCAGGAGGAATGGGAAAGCAAAGAAATGACCAAGGTGGGGGGGGGGGGGGGGTGTAGTGTGGGCTCACACTAGCAAAGTCCTGCTCCTGCTACACAAAACTGAAACAAGCTCAGCCGTGTGCTTATTTGACCCTATTCAGACACTAGATACATATAAAGTGCTGAAGAGGTTAAGCCAATTTTTTTGATTCAATATAATCTGTTGACCTGCAGCCTCCTTTTTTCTTGATACCTTAAAGTATTGGTGACATGACTAGCCTAAGGTGTTACACAGAGATGAAACAAATCCTCCTACATAAGTTTTACTTGTTTATCTGCAGTCTTCTCTTGTCTGCAACCCTTCAAAAGAGCACAGTTGTAATAATCTCCTGCATCTGTAAGGAGTACAGAGGAGGGGGTGGAGAGCTGCATTTACAGCTTTTATACATTGTGTGAGAGCTTATTGGAGGAAAGGGACACACCCCTCCCTCCACATAGGCAGAGGAACAAAGGGACATGCAGAGCTGTATTCTGAATAGACAAGCTGTGCACTTATCTCCCTCCCCGTTGCAAATTTTATCTCATGTGTCAGGAAAACTTCTCAGAAGTGACTCATGCTGATAACAGAGGAATGAAGCACCAGAGAGAAACGCCACTTAGAAGTTCGGAGAGAGACCAGTAAACACTACAGATATATGTGCTTTGTTCACATTTCATGACTGGGGTTTACAACCATTTTAATGAGATTGTGCAGTGAATTTACAAATTGTCTTATTTTCTTCCTGCCCCTATTAATATGCTTCCATAAAAACACATAGGCTGGAGGGGTATCACTGTAAATGACCTTCTTTATCTAAGGAAGAGTGTTTTTATAGAGGTGCATGCAATATGTTTCCCCGTGCATCTTCTTCTGATTGTTAAGTCAGATCTACGTGATTGGACTGGGTAAGCTGGTATCATCTGGAAGTGCTTTTCAGTCTTTCTGCTTAGTCATCCAGAGGGATATTGTAGCCATTGAACCTATGAATGCTGGTTTCAAGGGCTCCTATAGGAATTATTACAAACACGGCAATGTCACTAGCAGGGGTTTCCAGGGCAACAGAATATTATTCAGGTTACTGACACCAACATGTTACAGTAACTATGTAGTAATAATATATTTTTTTTAGCATGCAGACAATAGGAGGGATAGTTGGGCAAATACATAATGTTACAGTATAAAGAAAGAACACAAAATATGCAAGATCTTCCTGTAGCTATAATATAACTAAACTGTTTTTGTGATGCAGTAGTGAAAGGAATGGTTCTCCCTCTTATGTTAGGCCCAAGGCTTATAATATTCTCACAAAAGTCCTGGAAGCTGTATGTATTTCTAATGATCCACCTCCATCACTGAGGTGTCGCTGGAACACTGTTCTCTCAGCACTGGCAGGGATACTGAGCAGTACTAAGCAGCACTACTGTCCACTATCTGTACCTCCAAAGCTATTCTTTCATACAGATCTCCCCAGGCTCTACTGTTGCTAGGTGTTGCTAGGTCATAGCCAACATCTCTTACTGCTGCCTAGTGCAGTCAAACTACCCAAACTAAACTACCAAACTGCCAGCATGTTATAATTAGTATAAATCATATGTGTTTCACCACCTTCCTACCCAGGCCAATTTTCAGCTTTCAGCACTCTCACGCTTTGAATGAGAATTACTCAGTCATTCAACACTGTACCCAAATAAAATTTTTATCATTTCATTTACACAAATAGTGCTTTCTTTTGGTGGTATTTAATCACCACTGGGTTTTTTATTTTTTTACTACAAATGGGGATGGTATTGACAGGGCCCCAAATGATCCACAATGTCTCAAAAGTGATATGGTCCAGAAATATTTAGACAGAATAAAGGTGGATAGAGCACTTGGATCAGGTGGCATCCACCCACGGATCCTAAACAAATTGAGCTCTGTCATTTCAAAGCCATCTTATCAAATTTTTAGGGACTCATTAATGACTGGAATAGTACCACTGGATTGGCGTAGGGCCAATGTTGTGCCTATATTTAAAACAGGAACAAAGTCTATTCCGAGTAACTATAGACCTGTTAGTTTAACTTCTATAGTTTGGAAGATACTGGAGAGTTTAATAAAAGACCACATAGATGAGTTATTGCTGGAACAAGTATTTTAAGCAACAGACAGCATGGGTTCATGAAAGACAGAAGTTGTCAAACAAATCTGATTTCTTTTTATGAACATATAAATGAAACCTTGGACAGAGGGGTGGCTGTAGATGTGGTATACTTGGATTTTGCAGACATGTTTCATACAGCACAGTGGTGTAGTGGTTAGTTCTTTTGCTTAGCAGTAAAAAGGTTCACTGGTTCAAATCCCAACCACGACACCACCTGCCTGGAGTTTGCATGTTATCCCTGTGCCTGCGTGGGTTTCCTCCCACACTCCAAAGACATGCTGGTAGGTTAATTGGGTCCTGTCTAAATTGGCCCTAGTATGTATGTATATATATATATATATATATATATATATATATATATATATATATATATATGAATGTGAGTTAGAGATATTAGATTGTAAGCTACTTGAGGGTAGGGACTGATGTGAATGTATAATAGATCTGTAAAGCGCTGCGTAAATTGATGGCATCATACGTATTAGGGGGAGTACAACTGGGGGGATCAGTAGTGGAGAAGGATCTGGGGGTTTTGGTAGATCATAAGCTCAATAATAGCATGCAATGCCAAGCTGCCTTTTCCAAAGTGAGCAAAATCCTTTCTTGTAATAAGAGAGGTATGGACTCTAGAGAGAGAGAGAGACAAAGATATAATTTTGCCCCTGTGCAAATCATTAGTAAGACCTCATCTTGAATATGCAGTTCAGTTTTGGCCACCAGTTCACAAAAAGGATATCAGGGAACTGGAGAAAGTGCAGAGAAAGGCAACCAAACTGATAAAAGGCATGGAGGAACTCAGCTATGAGGATAAATTAGAGCAACTGAATTTATTCTCTCTTGAGAAGAGGAGATTAAGGGGGGATATGATCAACACGTACAAATATATAAGGGGTCCATATAGTGAACTTGGTGTTGAGTTATTCACTTTACAGTCAACACAGAGGACAAGGGGGCACTCTTTACGCCTAGAGGAAAAGAGATTTTATCTCTAAATACGGAAAGGTTTCTTCACAGTAAGATCTGTGAAAGTGTGGAATAGACTCCCTCTAGAGGGGGTACTGGCCAGCTCAGTAGATTGCTTTAAGAAAGGCCTGGATTCTTTCCTCAGTCTAGGTTCACATCTATGCGGCTGCTCTTGATGCATTTTTCAGGCACATTTTTTAGTGCATTTTGCATTTTTAAAACAGCTTTTTTTATGCATTTTGCATGCAGTTTGCATGCATTTGTGTTTTACATTTTTCTCTTTAAATGCACTGTAAAACACACTGTATATAACTGGCTGCTGTGTCATTAGCAACCGATGAGTCATCAGCTGTCAGCTGAATGTAAAAAAATTTGCAAAAAAAACGGCGTGGGGTTTCCCCCCAGGTCCGTATCAGGCCCTTCAGGTCTAGCATGGATTCGGAGGGGACACCTGTGCCAAAATATTTTTAAAAAATGGCATGGGGTCCCCCCAAAATCCATACCAGACCCTTATCCGAGCATGCTGCCCGGTAGGTCAGGAAAGGGGGGGGACAAGCGAGCGCCCCCCCTCCTGAACCATACCAGGCCACATACCCTCAAAAATTTGCAAAAATGCACCAGCCGCAAAATGTATAGATGTGAACTAGTAACATAGGAAACCATGTTAAATGGACTGTAGTGTGTTTCTGCAAACTGCAAAATGCACTAAAAAATGCATTGGTGTGAACGTAGGGTTAATGTACATAATATAATTGGGTACTGACATTTATAGGTAAAGTTGATCACTGGAAAATCTGATTGCCTCGGGGGTTTAGGACGGAATTTTTTTCCCCTGCTGTAGCAAATTGGAACATGCTTTGATGGGGTTTTTTCACCTTCCTCTGGATCAACAGTGGGTGTAGGATTGCGTATTTGGGATTGCATGATATTATTTTTTTTATATTTATTTTTATGGTTGAACTAGATGGATATGTGTCTTTTTTCAACCTGACTAACTATGTAACTATGTAAAAGAAAAAAGACAGAAAATTTTGGAAAAAAAATAGTTTTTCTTAGTTTCTGTTATAACATTTTGCAAATAAATAATTTCTCTTCATAAATTCTGACCAAATTTTATATTGCTACATTTCTTTGGTAAAAAAATAACTTAAATCAGTGTAAATTATTTGGTCTGTGTGAAAGTTATAGTGAGTTTGGTGTGCCAAGTGTTTCCCCACTTTTGTGGCCTGGATAATATTGAATTTACCTACATCTTTATGAAAACGAAATCCCGAAACATTCACTTTTATAATGTTCATTTATAATACAATAATAGATAGTAAGCTCTAATGTTCTATTATAAATAACTGAATCTCGTAGTAATTAATATTATTTCTTTATTACATATTACTCAAAGTTAAAAGTTTAACAACTTTTTCATTTTTTGTTGCTCTTGATTATATAATTGTTAAAATTGATTGTAACACCTTAGTCTTTCTAAAACATATAGCCTATTTAAGTCTTTCATTGCTTATAACTACAAGAAATACTAAGATCTGATATGTAAATTCAACTAATGCTACAATTTAATGTAATCAATATTTTGTTAATTGTACCGATGTTTATATTTTCAAAATCAATAAACAAATTTGACAAGAAAACTAAATCCTGTCTGGACACTGGACACCTCTAGTGGAGAGGATCACTTATCCCTCAGTGGCTGGAGAAGCTGGTGTGTCATGCCCCCTGTTAGTCCTTCTATGATATGCAGCAGCAAAGGATAAGCATTTCCTTTTAATTATTGATGCGATTTTATGTTTCAAATCCTCTTTCCCTAAACAGATGGAAGGACAATCTCGGATCCAAAGAATGGATTGTATCACAGGCGTATATATTCAGCCTTTCTGGTGAGTCTAATACCATAGGGGAGAGGTCTCACTGGGTGTGGTGACGGGAACTGTGGTTGAATTTGGATGCCCTTTTACTAACTAAGTTTATGGACTGTGTCTATAATCTGGCTTGACATTTGAATATGTGAAATACATTAATTAGTGACACACAGGGTGGAATACACCTAATAAGCGCTGCTAATGCTATAGGATTTATTTTAAAGAATATGTCTTTAGTGTTGTATAATTTATAGTAGCTGCTACTGTGTCAATTGTAATCATTTTCTCTATAAGATATATTTTCATTGTGCGCTGGGAGAGAGGTATCTTTTGACTAAGGTTGATTGATCCACTTGTGTTAGTACTATTGCAGATGTTTTTGTGCACTGGTACAGATGTGATGGGACACTGACAGATGTTTTGTGCACTGGTACAGATGTGATGGGACACTGACTGATGTTTTGTGCACTGGTACAGATGTTTATGGGGCACAGTTAAGCCACATAGAAATATTTAAACTTCTACTGTATTCACCCTGAGTATTTTAGCTCTCCATATAAGTTCAAGTATTTTACTTTGAGAGGCTTTGAGATCATGACTGGAAATTCCTATTGGTAAAATTCTAAACAGATATAAGAGTCTAGGGAAAACATTGATTTTTAGAGGGTAAATTCTACTAAACCACGAAGGAGGATGTACCCACCATCTATCCAGGTCCTCTGACAATGTTTTATATAAAGAAGGGTCATTCTTTTGATATAGCATTTGTGAAGGTTTCATGTGTATGCCTAAATAGGGAAGAGCTATGTATGTCCATTTAAAGGGAAAGCTGTCCTGTAAATTATGAAGGACCAGGACATCCAGGGAGATATGTAATGCCTGGGATTTGGATTGGTTCAACTTAAGACCCGACAGAAGGAAAAACTAGTGTAATATATTGAGTAGGTTTGGGATCGTTAAGAAAGGGGAAAAAAGGGGGGCGTGGCCAGCCGGGATAGCAGATGGACGCCTGATTCCACAGCTCTGAGCCAGGGGATAGAATCCAACGCCATCGGCTGACTAAAACGGCTCTAATCTACCCAGCTACGTTCCTCACAGCAAGGGGACAACAAGGATGACCTCCAGAAAGAGATTCACAGACCACATACCGCAGAAACTCACCGAATTTGCATACAAGCCGGCGGGATGGAAGATCCAAGATGGCGCCGGCCAGGCCGCGCCGTCCACAGCATACACGGACCTGCCGGATGAAGAGAATGAGGATCCTCCAGATACAGGTACCGTGGATAACCTCCCACATACCCCAGAGAGTGACCCCAACCTAGGAAGCCCAGCGAAGGCAAAAATGAGGATGGACGCGATGCCGCAGCGGTCGCGGTACTCGCAAATTGAGGCCCAGGCTCCTAATCCCTTCTCATTTGACCAGGCCCTACATTCCTCTATGGCCTCCTTCCCCACTTCAGGGCAGCCGGTCATGGACACAACACTCAAGGAAATGCTCATATCCCTGCAGACCTCCCTCATGACAGATCTATCATCTCTCTTCCACAAAATCACCACTGACATCCACACACTGGATGATAGAGTGACAAACGCTGAGAGAGGAATACATGCCTGCACCTCCACAGTGAATGACACCATTGAAGCCTTTGAAACTGTTAGAGAGGAACAGACATGGTTGCGTGCCAAGCTGGCCGACTTAGAAGACAGATCTCGCAGGAACAATGTGAAATTGAGGGGGGTCCCCGAGTCAAAACTACCCGCAGATCTGCCATGATACGCAAAAGAACTGATGCACTTAGTTCTCCCTGAGGCCTCCCCGAGAGACGTCATTGTGGATAGAATCCATAGAATTGCTAAACCATCCCACCTAGCTGCCTCTGTCCCCAGAGATGTCCTGATGAGGGTTCACTTCTACCACATTAAAGAAAAGCTGCTCATAGGACTTAGAGCTAAGTCGCCACTACCAGCGCCATACACAGGAATCCAGCTATTCCCTGATCTCTCAAAATACACCCTCCAAATGAGACGCCATTTGAACCCAATCACTAAAAGCTTACAGAACCATAAGCTGCAATACAAGTGGCGATACCCAGCCACCATTCTCATTGCCCACAACGGTCAAACCCATGCAATAGGAGAACTTGAAAAAGGCCTAAAGTTACTCCACACCTGGGGCATAAACCCGGAACCGCCTAATACCGCTCAACATGACAGAATCTCATCCTCTCCCCGCAGACAACGTGATCAAAACACCAAATGACAGTATACAACATCCACTAAGCCGATAACAATATCAACAGCTCCCCTGAGCTATGGCTATCCTCTGTGTTTGATTCCTGCTACCCGCGGCAGTGACTCTCTGTACCCCCTTACAGAGGTCTACAGGTGCTCAGCACCCCCTCTGATTTGATTTGATTTGTATTCTATTGTTTATTTTATTTTTCTGTTCTCTCTTACACAAAGTTCTTTCTCTTGCAACGTTATAACAAGTACCTATCTTCTATCAAGCTAAATCACTAGGTCACATCACAGACCCTTTTCACAAGTTTCAACGCTACCCAAAGCATACATGATCCCTAACTGGTTATAACTACCTTGACACCTAAAGTATTGCTCTATTTGCAGTCTACTAGTCCATCCTAGCCTCGACCCCTGGCCAGCCAGAAGCAACACTCTTCGTTCCTCCATACGGAACCAAGCCGCACTGAATCACGGACTTCCGTACCACAGTCTATTCATCACATCGCCTGGAAAAAGAAAAAAGACCAACTCCCCACGAGACCGCCTAACTGTAATGCCGCGTACACACGGTCGGACTTTTCGTCTACAAAAGTCCAACGGACGCTGACGGACTAAAGCTGGCTGGTAATCCGATCGTGTGTGGGCTTCTCCGGACTTTCAACTGACTTTTTTAGCCTCAAATCCGACGGACTTTAGATTTGAAGCATGCTTCAAATCTTTACGTCGTAACTACGACGGACCCCGAAGTCCGTTCGTCTGTATGCTAGTCCGACGGACAAAAAAACGACGCATGCTCATAAGCAAAAACTAAACGGAAGCACTCGGTCTAGTAAAACTAGTGTTCGTATTGTAGGTAGCACATTCATCACGCTGCAAAATCTGTGATCGTTGAATGCAGCGCATTTTATTTCTTCTTTACGAAGGCTCTATAAAGAACGAAGGTGTTTTGCTGTTCATAATCAGAGTTCTCCCAAACTGATTTCTGGATTCTTTTTCTCTTTGATCTCATGAATGATATAGTATGCATTTTAAAAACAATGTTTCCATACTAATAATACTTTTTCCCCTTTTTTTTTTTTAGGTTTGTAAAGTTACCACAAAGAACCCATTATTCTGTTTTTTTTTTTTATAGTGATTATTTTTTAGTTTTTAGATAAAGTTAACCCAAAGCACCGTTTTTGGTTACGTAAATTTTTTGATTTTCAAGACTTACCACTTGAACATTATTAACATTAGTAATGTATTTTTGGTGTGTTTTTTTTCAAACTCAATGAGATTGTTGTCCCTTGTTAATTTAACATTGTGTGTAAAATCAATGATTTCAAAGAAAAAACATAAAGTCTTTTGCTAAACTCAAAAAATGATCCATTTATTCATGGTCAAAATAAAATAAAGAGGAAGTCAACGCTGGAAAAAGTCGGTGTACCAGAAAATTGGGATCTTGCGGAGTCCATATAAGAGGGAGCACAATCTGGTCCAAGAATCCCAGAGATCAACAGCACCAGCAGATGATCTAGATGTCCCCAGACTGTGGTCCTACAACAGCCTGCGTCTTCTGTCAGACCAGACTGAACCCAGGTCATCATTTTCTTCTCTTCCCTGCAGCCTTTCCTCCACGCTGCCCTGCAGCCTTCCCTGTAGCCTTCTTTTGAGGCTGTGGCTCTGGTGTTTCAGTTGTGGCAGGAGGAGGAGGAGGAGGAGGAGGAGGAGGAGGAGGAGGAGGAGGAGGGGGGGCTGCCTCATGTAGTTGGGTGTTTTGTGTTAGCGTGCCCTGCAGCCCCTTATGGATTGTTTCCCCAAATAGGCGCTCACAAATGAGGCGCTGCTCCCTATTCATCTGAAGAAGCCTGCTGGCTAAGTAGCAGCCATAGGATTCTTCCGCTTCGGGGGGGCTCCTTAAAAAACGGGTGGCCTCTTGCATGAGGCGCAGGGATGCGTCCTGTGTGACCATCCCCTTCCTGGCCCTTTTTTTGGGAAGGTGGAGGGGAGGCACTTGGGATTCGGTCAGGCTCCTACTGGGCCCAGCCACCTCACTTGGCCCAGCCACCTCACTTGGCCCAGCCACCTCACTGGGAGCAGCCACCTCACTGGGAGCAGCCACCTCCTGCCTGACACTGGGCCCAGCCTCCTCCAGGATGATGGTGAATCCGGCCTCCTCCAGGCTGTCCATGGGCCTGGTCTCCTCCTGCCTGCCACTTTCCCCACATTCCTCCTGGATGGACTCATCCTGTGTATAAAAAAAGGACAATAGTTTGAGTATATTTTTTTGGGTTCATCAATGACACACAGTTTGCTTCTCATGAATAGCAAATTCAATGTGAATACTTCTCTTTAATAAAAGAGTCTAATCAGACACCCTAATTATTTCAAGCAGGTGCCAAACATATTTAGCCACTACTGTCAATTGATATGTATACACAATTTTGAGTGCCAAATTATTTTAGACAATTATAACATCCAGTTAACATCATTAATATTAGTACAGTAAATATTTGTTAAAATAATTTACCTGACTCCAGATGGTCATATCTGGTTCATCCAGGATGGAAGACCCAGCTTGCTCCTCATCAGCCTCTGCTGGGGTGGAGGGAAGGGTGGAGGGAAGGGTTGAAAGTGATGGCCTGGCTTCATTCTGGTCATCCAGAAAACGTAGTTGATTATAGTACCACAGCCTGGGTACATAAACATCATCTGCTGATGCTCCTGATCTCCTTGATTCCTGGATCTTCTTATGCTCCCTCTTATACATGTTCCTCAAGCCCCCAATTTTCTTGAGCAATGTCTCCATTGTTGCTTCCGGGATGGTCGCCTGGACAAAGGCCAGAAGTCTCTCCAGCGTTGACTTCCTCACATGCTTAGCATAATACTGAGGGTGTTTCACCTCCCACAAATTCCTCATCTCTCGATATTTGGAAATAAAAGATGTAAGGAACTCTGGATCCTTAAATAGGGGATTCATTATATCTGGAAAAGATGAAGTCACAAGACAAAAAACACTTTTATTATAGGTTTCGGCTAACCCCTCATCATCTTCTCCCTATGTAGGCCTCATCAATCTATCAAGCCATATAGGCCGCTTGCTACAAAGTCATGACCATAAAACCCAAAAAAAATATATTTAAAATTACCTTCGTTTTGTAACGTCCTGGTCCACTATCACCTACGCACAGAACGTACGTACGACACGTGCGCAAGGGCCCTCTTCATACACTACGCATGTGTGAAACTCCGCCTGCGTCGCCCGCCCCTGACGTTCGAAATTAACTCATGTTCTCCGCCCCCTAATTCGACGCACAGAACGTACGTACGACACGTGCGCAAGGGCCCTCTTTATACACTACGCATGTGTGAAACTCCGCCTGCGTCGCCCGCCCCTGACGTTCGAAATTAACTCATATTCTCCGCCCCCTAATTCGACGCACAGAACGTACGTACGACACGTGCGCAAGGCCCCTCTTTATACACTACGCATGTGTGAAACTCCGCCTGCGTCGCCCGCCCCTGACGTTCGATTTTAACTCATGTTCTCCGCCCATTTTTTGTTACGGCGCGTAGTGGAGTTAAAGAATGGCGGAGACACCTGAAATGTTGACGACCTCAGGTAGTGGAGACAGCCCGGAGGCTGGAACGTCAGCGAAATCTATGAGGCCTAGATTTAAGGCCTCTAATATGAGTTTTAAAGAGATGGTGGAGATGGTGGCCATTCTTCACAAAGACGACTATGATGGCAATTATGGGCCGTACGCACGGCCAAATTTGCGCAAGGCCAAAATAATGGCGAAGGTCGTGGAGACTTTGCAGGCATCTTTTGGGGTCCAGCGCTCCAAAGATCAACTGCGAAAAAGATGGTCTGACCTGAAACTCAGGGAGCCGGATCAATACCGACGTATCCGGAAAGTTCTTAAAAAAAGTAAGTACTTGTCGTGTTTTTCTCTTGTGTTTATTACCTTGTATACTGCTCCATGTGCTTTTCCTTCCTATCCGATTTTTTGTTCATCGTTTTAAACGATCTTTTAATAAACCTCGTTACATATCTATAGATATATACATATACACATATATATACATACATATATATATATACATATACATATATATATACATATATATATATACATATACATATATATATACATATATATATATACATATATATACACATACATATATATATATACATATATATATATACATATATATACACATATATATATATACATATATATATATATATATATATATATATATATATATATATATATATATATATATATATATATATATATATATATATATATAACTATATATATATATAACTATATATATATATATATATATATATATAACTATAGAGAGAGAGAGATATATATATATATATATATATATATATTGAGAGATAGATATAGATATAGAGATATAGAGAGAGAGAGAGAGAGAGAGAAATATATAGAGAGAGAGAAATATAGAGATAGGTAGATAGATAGATATAGAAATGTAAAACATTCTTTTTGAAGATTTGAAGTTATCTTAATTTTTTGGCTTTACATTTAGTTAGATATTTAGAGATTTTGTTCCAGATATAGAGAGAGATCAAAAGATTATTAACTATATTTTGAGATATTGATATCTATCTATCCGATATGTCTTTCTAATTTTAAATATTGAGGTAAAATAGGAACTCTACACAAACCACTTCATTACAAATGTTGGAAAATTACTATGTACTAAAATATCTGTGTGCTAATTAGATTAAAATAATTTTTTGTTTCACATAGGGGAAAAATCACTCAGCCAACAACCAGAAGACAGTCCACCCCAAGCAAAACATGATTGGGAAATAAGCCCAAGTCCCATTGAGGATGTGGAGGAAGGAGAGGTGGGCGACATGGGCACCCCACCAGGTGAGTGTCTGACACACCAGCTTACGGTAATCTATGCATGGCTGCCTTTTATTTTATGTAATTTTTCTACTCTATTTTAGGTGATCTGGTTGTGCTTGAGTCAAGCAACAGCGCCACCCCCGAGGATGTTCATGAAGTATGCGACATGGGCACCCCACCAGGTCAGTGTTTGAGACACCAGCTTTATGGTAAGGTAAACTTATGTGTGCATATTTCTAAACATATTTTTTTTTTCATTCCACTTTAGGTCCAAGTGACTATTTCACCACAGACAGTGCCCAACGGCTAATTGCTCAAATAATGGCCTGGAATGGGGAGATCGATCAAATGCGGAATCGGCTGGATCGTATGCAGCAGGAAATAAAGGACATGATTGATGTTTTGGGTCGAATCTAAATGCCCTTTTTTAAACCCCAAAACATCAATCATGTCCTTCATTTCCTGTTTTGCTGACCCCATTCTGGGCCTTCTCTTTTTTTTTTTTGGCAGAACATAAATGGCTGTTTAACCTAATGTAAAAAAGGAGGGCTGTTTCTCGTAAATACCTCAAAAATCCACAAAAAAATAAAACTTGATTTTCAAAAAAACACAAAAAAAAAAAAAAAAAAACTTGATTTTAAAAAACCAAAAAAATTCAAAAACTTGATTTTAAAAAACCAAAAAAATTAAAAAACTTGATTTTAAAAAACCAAAAAAATTCAAAAACTTGATTTTAAAAAACCAAAAAAATTAAAAAACTTGATTTTAAAAAACCAAAAAAATTCAAAAACTTGATTTTAAAAAACCAAAAAAATTCAAAAACTTGATTTAAAAAACCAAAAAAATTAAAAAACTTGATTTTAAAAAACCAAAAAAATTCAAAAACTTGATTTTAAAAAACCAAAAAAATTAAAAAACTTGATTTTAAAAAAACCAAAAAAATTCAAAAACTTGATTTTAAAAAACCAAAAAAATTAAAAAACTTGATTTTAAAAAACCAAAAAAATTCAAAAACTTGATTTTAAAAAACCAAAAAAATTCAAAAACTTGATTTTAAAAAACAAAAAAAAATAATATACAAACTTTATTAAAAAAAAATAATAAAAACAAAAATAACTTGATAAAAAAAAAAAACATAAACAAAAAAATTGCTTTAAAAAAAAAAAAAAACAAAACAAAACTTGATTTTCCCAAAACAAAAAAATAAGCCTGTTTGTGAAAATCAAAAAGCCAAAAATATTTTTTTGTGGATTAGGTATAAATATTTAGATATAATTATATTTTGCTACATTATTAAGATATCATTCTATTTTTGTCTATGAACATTTTATACTAAATGCAGAACTGAATGCATAACAACCATTAATAAAAACATCTCCTTATAGGAATTAAATAAATGTGTGGTTTGTTATTTCAAGGCTCAGTATCATTTTAGTTATAATTGTAAAAAAGTTGTTTACAGTGGCAATGGAGCTTATTTAGACATTTAAAATTACAATACAGTTGGCACTACAACTGCTCGACCATAACCTAGGAGACAGCCCAAAAGAAAGGCAAGCAATAAATATAATGCAAGATTTCATCAATAATTTTTTTATTGTCAAAAATTATATATCCTGGCCCATTGCAATGGCCCCCCTACCCATAAAATAATTAACATATTGCTGTCTAACTTGACGGGCACTTTGGGGGGCCAAGCCAGTACGGACAGTATCCAGGCCTGTAAGGTTGGCTTCTATTTGTCCGGCCTCAGGCCCAACTGTGCCTATATAATTTGGAGAATGCTTATTTAAAAAGTTGTGCAGAATGCAGCACGATAAAATGATAAAATTAAGTTTGTATTCCGCCAAATTAATGGCTGTTTGAAACAGGCGGAACCGGCTGGCCAGAATTCCAAACGCATTCTCAACCACTCTTCTAGCTCTGGCCAGCCGGTAATTAAAAACCCTCCTCTCCGGGGTGAGGGTTCTTTGGGGGAATGGCCTCATGAGGTGCTTGCTGAGAGCGAAGGCTTCATCGGCAATGAAGACAAAGGGGAGTCCTTCCACGTTATCCTCATCAGGTGGCAATCCCAGGCCACCACTCTGGAGACGCTGGCAGAACTCCGTCTGGGCAAATACTCCTCCATCCGACATCCGGCCATTCTTCCCCACGTCCACATATAAAAAATCATAGTGTGCCGACACCACCGCCATTAAAACAATACTGTGGAACCCCTTATAATTAAAATAATATGACCCCGAATGGGGTGGTGGCACAATGTGGACATGTTTCCCATCTATAGCCCCTCCACAATTGGGAAAGTCCCAACGGCTGGCAAAATGGGATGCCACAGTCTGCCATTCCTGTGGCGTTGAAGGAAACTGGGAAATCAAACAAGAAAACCAAAATCAATTAATTTGGAAGCTAACATTGCAAGAAAATTAGACAATTAAAAACATTATTCCCCAGCATCAGTATAACATTCAATAATTTAATTGTTCTGGAATAACTAATATGGAAAGGCACACTTATCAGATTGCTCACCCCCTCTGATGGAACATTGATTACATTTTAGGGGGTTGTGAAATCCCTAAAAAAAATTACTTTTAGGACACGCAGGAATTTAGGGACTAAAAAGGCTACAAGACTGCAGTTGTCGCACTCTGCAGGTGCAGTTGCTAACCAGCTTACAGTAAATGAGGTAATGTAAAAAGGCATTCATGTTGCAAGGAGTACACAATCACATGCAAGGGCAATTAATGAAAACACTTTGAGGCTTGCATATGATTTGATGATGGAAATCAGCAGAGCTTCTGCTCATTTACTAAAGCACTGGAACAAATGCACTTGTAGAGTGCACATGCATTTTGCAAAGTGCAACATATATTTGCTTTAGACAAATCAACACCACAGAACATTCCAGCAAATTTTAACGAGGGTGGGGGTGGGGGGTTGTGAAATCTAGATAAT
This sequence comes from Aquarana catesbeiana, assembly GCF_042186555.1. Taxonomy (NCBI): domain Eukaryota; kingdom Metazoa; phylum Chordata; class Amphibia; order Anura; family Ranidae; genus Aquarana; species Aquarana catesbeiana. The sequence continues at coordinate 595,619,902 of NC_133325.1, read as the reverse complement.
TGCTCATTAGCAGCACACTATTTGGAGTGAGTTTAGGTGGGGGGGGGGTGGGGGGTTGTGAAATCTAGATAATTGCTCATTAGCAGCACACTATTTGGAGTGAGTTTAGGTGGGGGGGGGGGGGGGGGGGTTGTGAAATCTAGATAATTGCTCATTAGCAGCACACTATTTGGAGTGAGTTTAGGTGGGGGGGGTGGGGGGGTTGTGAAATCTAGATAATTGCTCATTAGCAGCACACTATTTGGAGTGAGTTTAGGTGGGGGGGGGGGTGGGGGGGTTGTGAAATCTAGATAATTGCTCATTAGCAGCACACTATTTGGAGTGAGTTTAGGTGGGGGGGGGGGGGGGGTTGTGAAATCTAGATAATTGCTCATTAGCAGCACACTATTTGGAGTGAGTTTAGGTGGGGGGGGTGGGGGGGGTTGTGAAATCTAGATAATTGCTCATTAGCAGCACACTATTTGGAGTGAGTTTAGGTGGGGGGGGGTGGGGGGGTTGTGAAATCTAGATAATTGCTCATTAGCAGCACACTATTTGGAGTGAGTTTAGGTGGGGGGGGGTTGTGAAATCTAGATAATTGCTCATTAGCAGCACACTATTTGGAGTGAGTTTAGGTGGGGGGGGGGTGGGGGGGTTGTGAAATCTAGATAATTGCTCATTAGCAGCACACTAAATACACTCAAACAAAATACATTCCAAATGAGTAGACTAGGTGGATATGTTCCCATCACTTCATGCTGGGAAGGTTATTGAAGGAAAATATACATGCATGACAAAAAATAACAGTAAAAAATTCCAGCATGTGTGAGGATAAAAAGGGGACATTCACACTATATTGCAATGATGGTAAGTAGTGTTTGAAGCAAGAAATACATCACATTATCAAAGATTACATAAAAGAACATGTGATGCTAATAAAAGAAAAATATCTTACCTTAATATAGTCCTTCTGCAGGACCTGTATGATGGCAGAACAGGTCTCTGGGATAATGATCCCCAGAGCCTGGGGGGAGATGCCTGTCGAGAACTTAAGGTCCTGCAGGCTTCTCCCTGTGGCCAAATACCGCAAGGTAGCGACCAGCCTCTGCTCCGGAGTGATGGCTTGCCTCATGCAGGTATCCTGCCTGCTGATATAGGGGGTCAGCAAAGCCAACAAACGGTCAAAAACGGGGTCCGTCATCCGGAGAAAGTTCCTGAAATCCTCAGGATTATTCTCACGGATCTCACGGAGCAAAGGCATGTGACAGAACTGGTCACGCTGAAGCAACCAATTCTTGGTCCATGAACTCCTCCTCGCCCTGTTCATGGACTGGTCTTGGGCTGAAGAATAAACTACAGCACCAAGCACATACAATGCACGAGCTATACGACGAGTACGTACAGGTAACATGGCTTCAAAACGGTCGGCTGGTCAGAACGCACTAAACAGAACGCACTGAAGAACAGCAAGGCCTGTGAAGAACGACCTGAAAATCAGGAACGAGCGGCCAATAAAACAAAGATTTCTCAATGCCAACTGACCAAACGCACTGAAAAGCAGATACAAACCTCACAAGCACAGACTGAACAACAGTTAAAACGAACTGAAAAATACGAGTCTCACAAGCGCGAATCGTCTCTCACCAAACTTCTACTAACACGAGATAAACACGAGATTAGCAGAAGGAGCCCAAAGGGTGTCGTACGGGCTATTGAACTTCCGTTTTATAGTCTCGTCGGACTTGGTGTACGTCACCGCGTACTAGGCTGTCGTACTTTTGTGTGGTCGTGTGTGTGCAAGTCCGTTCGTAAGAAAGTCTGCCGCAAGTCCGCCGAAGGTACGTCGGAAGTATGTCGGACAGGCTGTCGGACTTTTGTAGACGAAAAGTCCGACCGTGTGTACGCGGCATAAGTGTTATTTTAAGCATACACTAAGCCCACACTCACAAGATGCCGTTTAATATCCTTTCACTCAACGTTAATGGGCTTAATCATCCAGCCAAACGCCACTCACTATGGAAAACCGTTAAGGACCTCCAGAGTGATATCATCTGCGTCCAAGAAACCCACCTACTAGCTCCCAACACCCCTCTGTGTAACAATCACCACTTTCCAAACGTATTTCACGCAACCCATTCTACCAAGTCCAGAGGAGTCATGATCGCCATCAAAGATACCATAGACTTCCAACTCCTAGATGTACTCCCAGACCCCGAAGGTCGTTTCATCATCCTAATCTGCACCATTAATAAAGCAACCTACACCATCATCAACCTGTACGCTCCGAACTCTCAACAAATGAGATTCCTACGTAAGCTTATCCGCAAATTAAAACCCATCCAAAAAGGCCACACTATTGTGTGTGGGGACTTCAACCTGGTCCCAGATGTGTCCCTGGACTCAACCTCTTCAGCAAAGAGACGCGAATCGCCTCTAAAAGCGTTTATCCAATCTCACGAATTGTATGATGTCTGGCGCTGTCACCATGGCGCCGAACGTGACTTTACCTTTTTTTCCCCCAGACATCGCTCCTACTCCAGAATTGATTTGTTTCTATCTGATAAATATATCCTACAAAAAATATCTCATTCTGTAATCCACACCACGGCATGGTCGGACCACGCCCCCACCTCAATTACCATCCAAGATCACAACCTCCAACGTAACACGTTTCTATGGAGACTAAACAACTCCATAATTCAGAATGCTAAATACGCCCCAGAAATTTCAGAACACATTTCAGAATTTTTCTTGCTGAACAAGGGGTCGGTACCCGACCCTGCCGTGGTGTGGAGCGCTCATAAAGCGTACATGAGGGGAATGCTCATTAAATTGTGCTCTCATCATAAGCGACAGAGGACGCAGCGTATAGATACACTAATAGCCCAAATAGCGGACCTAGAAAAGAAACACAAATGTGACCCTCAAAACCCACTCACAAACCAACTATTGTCCCTAAGACAGGAACTGAAAACCCTTCTCCTTCACTCATACGAATTCCTTCAAAGGAAATTTAAAGCATCTTCCTACTCTACCTCCAACAAAGCAGGAAAGAAATTAGCCCAACGACTCAAAGGAAGACTCAATAAAACTAGAATTACACTACTTAAACACCCCCACACTAACACTCCACTGACCAACCCCCAAGACATTGCAGATGCTTTTAGTACCTACTATGAAGACCTATACAACTTAAAACATGACCACCAAACCCCCCAACCCACACCAGAAGACATTGATAAATTCCTCACTAAAATCAATCTACCCAAACTTACTTTAGACCAACTGACCACCTTGAATGCTCCATTCACAGACCTGGAAATCAAGGCTACTATTGACTCATTGCCTAGTGGCAAAGCACCAGGCCCAGACGGGATAACAGGGGAATACTACAAATTGTTCTCCAATCAACTAATCCCACACCTTACTGATCTCTTTAACCACGCTGCCTCCTCTGCTAGCTTCTCGAATGAATACTTAAAAGCGCTAGTAATAACCATACCAAAACCAGGGAAACAGTCGGATGCCCCCCCAAATTTTCGCCCTATCTCTCTACTCAACCTAGACCTAAAAATCTATTCCAAAACCATAGCCAACAGACTAAACGAGATCATGCCAACTATCATACACCAAGATCAGACTGGTTTTACCAAGGGCAGACAATCCTCAGATGCCACCAGAAGAATGCTTGACCTCATTCACCACGCTGAATCCACTGGAACGCCTTCTCTGCTTCTTTCCCTGGATGCAGAGAAGGAGTTCGATAGAGTACATTGGACTTACTTAGAAGCAGTCCTACGCAAATTTGGATTCCAGGGACAGATCCTATCAGCCATCCTAGAATTGTATTCCAACCCTGAGGCCCAAGTCTTCACAGAAGGCATGCTCTCACGTCCATTCCCCATCACAAACGGCACACGCCAGGGCTGTCCCCTCTCCCCTCTAATATTTAACATGCTTATGGAACCCCTGGTGGAGCACCTACGATCCCATCCTAACATTTCAGGTATGCGTATAGGCCTCTCACACCACAAAATCAGTCTATTCGCGGACAATGTAATTCTAATCCTTACAAACCCGACTGTTTCCTGGCTGAAGTACAAAAACTGCTCACATGGTTTAGCACGATCTCCTATTACAAGGTTAACGCGACCAAATCATTCATACTAGACATAAACATAAACACCACCATGAAACACCTCCTACAACTACAATACCCATTAAAATGGGCAGAAACCGACATATCATACTTGGGCATCCAACTCCCGAGGGAAACTAAGAAAATATACCCATGCAACTACATACCACTCTTACAACAAATTCAATCTACTTCACAACAAATAGCAAAACACGAGCTCTCGTGGTCGGGCAGACTTGCTGCATTTAAGATGATTTGCCTTCCCCAAATACTCTATCATTTTAGAACCCTACCTATACGCTTGCCAACCACCTTCTTCAAATCTCTCAAAACTTTATTCAACAAATATTTATGGAACGGGAAAAAACCGAGGAGTGCCCATCACAACTTAGTAAAACACAAACTAGTCGGTGGAACAGGATCTATAGACTTTGAAGATTATTACTTAGCAACACTACTAGCTCAAATGCCTGCCTGGTTCCAAACACAACCCCCTACTCTTTTGGGGACAAATTGAAAGCTCCTCATTATCTCAACCCAACTTGAGAACTTGGATACTTAGTATCCCACTGGGAACCATTATACCAAAAGCTTTTCCCCCGACCATGAGAGCTTCAGCACTAGCATGGAAAAAATCAGTAACTCTACTCACCTCCAATCCAGACACATCTCTAAGTTGCATCCCCTTGGAATCCCTAAATCACACATTACCAGAAATCTCCCTATCATCTTGGACCGCCAAAGGTATACTTCTCATACAAGATTTACTACATAACAACCACATTAAATCATTCGCACAACTTCAAGCCGAATTCAATCTAACTGCATCTGATAAATTCACTTACATACGTCTACACCACTACCTCAATACTCTAACCCTCCCCCCCTACAACATTCACCCTAAAACCTGGGAATATCTCATCAACACAGCCACTAAAACTAGAGGTATATCCTACTTCTACAACATTCTCCACAACAAACGTACCTTCATCAAACTAAAAACCCCACAAAAAATGGGAAAATGACCTAGCTCAGTCTTACACGGAAGACCAATGGCAACGCGCCCTCAAATCTATATACAGGGCCACTAATTGCGTGGCCTTATGGAACTCACACAGAAAATCACATTACGCTGGTATATCACCCCAGCCAGAATTACAATCTTTAATCCAAGAACTCCCAATATATGCTGGAGATGTCACTCTTCTCCTAGCGACGCACTCCATGTATTCTGGACGTGCACTAAATTACACAATTACCGGGAGAAAATTTTCAATTTAATCTCGAACATAACCCAAATTAAAATCCACCCCTCCCCAGCACTGGCGATACTCAACCTAAATATTGAATCAATCCCATACCCATTCAGGACAGTGATTACTCATATCCTCCTGGCAGCAAGACTCAACATAACCAGACATTGGAAGTCTGATAATCCCCTGACAATAACTCAAGTCAAAGACTTAGTATCCCTTCACTACAGCTACGAATCCATAACGGCTACGCACACTGGCCAGGTGACGAAAACAAACAAGAACTGACACCCATGGACTAACTGGACTTCGCAATGCGCACACCACTAACCTAAACATTAATACATACCCCTTCTTCTTGACCGAGCAATACCTTTATGTAGACAAGAGAAACAAGTTGTATGCAACAGCTAGTTCTAACTAGCACATATCTATCAATTTAAACTTATAAAACTCAGGGCCTCTTCACTCCTGTGGCACTAATGATCCCATTTGGGGTGCGACTCTAGTGAAGAGGTCAAACTACGCAAATGAGAATAACATCTCCGGTAACTTAGAAGCTACAATAGCTATATGTTTAATAAAAGTTATAACCAACCCAAGTTGATGATTTGATATATGTGTTGTAATCACAAGTTGAATAGTTTACATTGTATTGACTAACCAAAATGTCGTTGCACGACATACAATGTCCAATTGTATAATGTAATTTCCATGAAAATCTTCAATAAAAATATGGAAGAAAAAAAAAAGAAAGGGGAAAAAATTAGCATTAGGATATCATCTCCAAAAAAGTGCGCATTTGTGCTCCTGTCCCCCACACATAATGCCCTTGATATCTGGATGATTTAAAATCTTGATCAGCAGGGGTCCCAGTGCTAATATAAATAGAATAGGATATGATGGGCAGTCCTCTCAAAATATATTAAATAGTGGAGATCTATAGCCTTTAATAGTTAGCGAAGCTATAGGCCAGTGATAGCGAACCTTGGCACCCCAAATGTTTTGGAAACACATTTCCCACGATGCTCATGCAGTGTAGTTGAGCATCATGGGAAATGTAGTTCCAAAACATCTGGGATGCCAAGGTTTGCCATCACTGATATAGGCCCACAATATAAGCTGTGTAGGGCTAGACAAAAAATTAGATCCATCGTTTCCCAAAGCATAAAATAAGTGGTCTCAGGACAGTAAATCAAAGGCATTGTGCAAATCAAGGGAGAGGAGCATATTGTGTCGTTTACCTCCCTTGTTCGAGTTAGCTTGTATGGCTGAGATGATATCTATGAAGCTTCTTGTTTGGTCAGAAGCTTGCCTAAATGGGACAAAACCCGTTTGATCCGAGTGGATGTAATGAGGTAGAAATGAGTTGATCCACTGTGCCAGGATTTTTGTCATTATTTTAAGATCAACATTTAGTAGGGAGATGGGATTATAATTCTATGATTTTTTCTGGTTTTGGGATTACATGGATATATGCTATGTTTTCGTGGGTGGGTAAGGGAAGACCTTTTCTAATACTATTTAAAAATTTACATAAGTGGGGAGCTAATATATCCTTTCTCTTTGTTTAATAGTTGACTTTGCTTTGCCCTAGATCAGTGGTTCTCAATTCCTCTCCTCAGGACCCACCAACAGGCCAGATTTTAAGTATTACCTTGGGGAGATGCAGACTAGAATACTGCAATCACTAAGCAGCAAATTATATCACCTGTGATGTATTCCAATTATCTTGCAAACCTGGCCTGTTAGTAGGTCCTGAGGACAGAAGTTGAGAACCACTGCCCTAGATGCTCTTTGCATTTGTTTACCTTGATAGCAGCCTTATGAGTGACCCAATTTGTTGCGGGGGAAGAATCCTCCGGTAAGTTAACTGGAAAGAAGTTGCAAATATCCTTGTTCTTCTTTAGAGTGAAGATAGTCCTTAATGGCATTGGCTGTATGTTTGAGGGTGTTGTCCTGCTGCAGAATACATTTGGAGCCAAGCACTTATCTCCCTAATGGCATTGTATGATGGGTAAGTATCTGCCTGTATTTCTCAGCATTGAGAACCATAAGAATTGAGGATGGTAGATTTGACCTTGAGCTACTGAGCTCTGTAAACAATTAGCTACTATTATCAAAGTAGCTAAAGTCAGCCTAGTGAACGTTTGAAAAGAAGTCAAGAGAGCTTCCTACTCAAAATGTAAAAACTCATTTTTAGTATGCAATAGTTCATGTTTAATAAAATGAAAGCATTTTGGTAAACACATATCCTAATGTCAAACATAGTGTCATAAAATAATAATAAATAAATACAACTAAAAATAAACCTGAACACTTAGCCTGACCCTAAGATTTATCTCTTTACCTAGCCTGAAAAATGAAGACTTAATGCTTTGCTGTTACCCAAAATCGTTACTTAACACGCTTAACCTCCCTGGCGGTTTTTCAGAGTGTGGCTCGGGGTTACATTTTAGTACCATTAGCAGTACCCCGAGCCACACTCGGATTGCATTGCAGGATCCTGGTGCAGTATACTTACCTTGTCCCCAGGATCCTGCGATGTCCCCCCCCGCTGTGTCTGAGGGCTCTGTCCTCTGCCCGATGCCTCTGTGCTCCGGGCTCCATTCCCTGCAAGCATCGCGATGCATGGGGGCGGAGCCTGGCGGCAAATTCAATAGAAAATAGAAAATTCACAACACATGTCTTATGCCCCGTACACACGGTCGGATTTTCCGATGAACAATGTCCGATCGGAGCGCGTTGTCGGAAATTCCGACCGTGTGTGGGCGCCATCGGACATTTTCCATTGGATTTTCCGACACACAAAGTTGGACAGCAGGAGATAAAATTTTCCGACAACAAAATCCGATTGCGTCAATTCCGACCGTGTGTGGCCTGTTCCGACGCACAAAGTGCCACGCATGCTCAGAAGAAATTCCGACACGGGACAGCTCGTTCTGGTAAACGTAGCGTTCGGAATGGATACAGCACTTTCGTCACGCTGCAATGTTCAAAATGGTTTAATACAGCACACTCTCTTCTTCTTTATAATGTGACAAGAATTAAGTAGTTTTGCTGCTCATATTCACACACACTTCTCACAAACTTATTTCGTTACTATTTATCGGGATTCCCTCAATATATTTTGATTTCTCACATCTGACAACAAAATTTTTTGGTTTTTTTGGACTTTAATGTAGATTCTTTTTTGTGTTTCTCTTTTTTTTTTTTTGGTGATTTTGATTTGTATTCCCGAAAATGTTTGTGTGTGTTTTTGGTGACAAGTTCCCACAACACCACTAATATGTTGTTCTATTTAATCTGTAGGAGATTGTTTGGTGTTGTTGTCCCTTATTGTACTTTAGAAATGTACCTGAATCATCACCAACAAACTGTCCTTTTTGGATGAAAACACACACAGGAGAGTAGAATTTACCCAAAAAATTTATTAAGGGCTCACAACTATAAACAAAGAGGGAGGCAACGCTGGAGAAACTGCAGAAGTAGGCGAAGCCTTGGACCCCCAGGGCAGACATCAATTATTTAAAAGCAAAATTGGTGGCCTGAGGAGTCCTTATCTAAGGGAGGGCAGTCTGGTCCAGAAGTCTCAGAGATCATGAACAGCAGCAGATGACATCTGTGTCCCCAGGCTGTGGTCATACGAGAGACTGCAGCTTTTGTCAGACCAGACTGAACCCAGGGCCATCACTCTTTGGTCTTCCTTCCACGCTTCCTTACAGCCTTTGGCTGTGGTGGTGGAGTTGTGGCAGCAGGAGGAGGAGGAGGAGGAGGATCGTCCCTCTCAATGACATCCGTCTTGTGTGTTAGTTCCCCACTCTCCCCCTTACGAAGGACTTTATAAATCAGGTCCTCAGAGATCTTACGTTGACCCTCCTGCATGCCCTGCAATTTTGTCGCAGCCATGCAGGCAAAGGCCTCTTCAGGACTGGGGAAGGCTCGGAGGGATGCCGAAGCCTCCTGGATCAGCCTGTACGCTGAATCCTGCACGGGACTCGGAGTGGCCTTCCTGGCTCGTTTATATGGCAGGCGGAAGGGAGGGACCTGAGACTCAGTCAGGCTGCGACTTGTCCCAGGCTTCTCTTGGCTTCCACTTAGCCCCGCCTCCTCCTGGCTGCCACTAATCCCCGCCTCCTCCTGGCTGACACTAATAATCCCCGCCTCCTCCTGACTGCCACATTCCACAGCCTCCTCCTGGCTGAGGTCTTCCTGTGTATGAAAAAGGGACATAGTTTTAGTTTTTTAGTCATCAATCACACACAATTTTCACCTCCTGACTGCTGCAAATTGAATGTTAACAAATATAACAGACTATGCTTCTGAGCCCAGCAGTTTTCATTCTTTTCCCAATTTTGGGTGCCCACTACTGTCTATTGATATGTAAAGCACTTTTTTTAATCAGCAATTAGTGATCAATAATAACATCTAATAAACATCATTTATTTATTGCCCAGAAATCTGTAGAAGAATGCTATACCTGACTCCAGCTGGGCTCCTCCATTTCTTCCTGGCTGGAAGGCCCAGGTTGGACATTGGAAGCCTCATCTGGGGTGGAAGGAAGCGTGGAAGGAAGAGTAGAGAGGGATTCCCTGACTTCAGTGTGGTCTGACAGAAATCGCAGTCTCTCGTAGTACCACAGCCTGGGGACATAAACGTCATCTGCTGCAGCTCCGGACCTCTGGGAATCTGTGACCTTCTTGCGCTCCCTTAGATAAGTGCTCCTCAGGCCACCAATTTTAGCTTTCAAATAAGGGATAGTTGCTGTGGGGACCACCGGCTTCACTAACTCCAGCAGTTTCTCCAGCGCTGCCTGCCTCTTCTGTTTGTGATTATAGTGGGGGTGTCTCACTTGCCACAGACAGGGCAGCTCCCTGTACTTGTCTATGAACAGGGGCAGGAAATTGTGGTCGTTGAACCCATCCATTTTCTCTGTAAGACACAACACAAGACAAAGCCTAATGTCAGGCCAAACTCCCCTAATCTTGTTACAATATAGGCTTCCATTTCGAAGCAGTATAGGCCCAAGTTTAGATCCTACCTTCGTTAGCACGATCGGCATCTCCGATGCTCCTTCCTCCGCTCACAGATCGTACGTAAGACGCGCGCGTTACGATTTATACACATTGCGCATGCGTATAACTCCGCCCGCCCCTGACGTTCTTTCTAGTCTATTCCCCGCCCCTTTTCGTTCGGCGCAGTGGGGGAAGAGCACATGGCGGATAGACAGCAGGATCGTGCTAATTGTAGCAACGAGGAGGAGGAGGAGGAAAGGCTGGAGCCTGAAACGTCCCGATCCAGAAGGAGATTAAAGGACTCAAATATGTCCTTTGGGGAGATGTTGGAGATGGTGGACATCCTGAAGAAGGCCAACTATGATGGAAAGTATGGGCCTTACCCCAACCCCAATGTCCGCAAGGCCAAGATCATGGTGAAAGTGGTCAGGAGTCTGCACCGGAAATTCGGGGTACGACGATCGAAAGATCAGCTCAGGAAGCGGTGGTCGGACCTGAAATTACGAGAACACGAGCAGTACAGAAAGATCCGGAGAGTGCTGCAAAAAAGTAAGTAGTTGTGCTGTGTTCCTATTCTTTATGTTTATGACGTTCGTGCTGCTCCATGTGCTTTTAGGAACTGTTGTACAGTTTAAAATGGCAACTTTCATGTTCATGGGCACATTATTCGTTCGGATCAAACATTTTTATTTCGGACGATAAAATACCATTGTTTAGGCCATATGCATTTGGCCACCATTTTGACGCCCTATACTTGTCTTCAAAGAATTGGGTTGTGTAGATGGCTTTGTTACTAGAATGAAATGCAAACTAGATTCTGTGTAAGGAGAGGACACTGAGCAGCTGTTTTCACATCTGGACACTGGATCACTAGTGTGGGACCCCAGAACACCATTTTTATTAGGGGGCCACACAGGTGCCCCACTGTATACTATAGGGGGGGCTACATCTGTGAAGCTTTTACCAAACAGGTAAAGTATTGCAGCTTGACAAAGGGCACTAAAAAAGCTACATCTTGGAACTCGGCTAAAATAGACAATTTTACCCCACTTCCAAGCAATGTTTCATCTTTATAGTTCTGACATTAAATATCTGTGTGCTAATTATACCATTTTTGTTTTACATAGGGGAGAAAAGACTTGGAGGACACCCCTCATCCGAGGAGACCAGAGCCCCCCCCCCCTCTGGAAGAAGGGGAAATCCCCCCAACACAAGATGAGCAGGAGGAAGAAGACGTGGTGGAACTAGTCACCACAACAGGTGAGTGTCTGCGACCACAGGCTCAGATAAGAGATGGATTGCGGCATTTTTTTGAAACCTAATTTATTTTGGGTTTCCTCTCTTTTTAGGTGATCGTGAGGTTGTGGATGAAGATCCTTTCACATCCGAAAGTGCCCAGATCCTGATCGGGGAGATCATGGGGTGTAATTTACAATTGGAAAACATCAAGCAAAACATCAATGATGTTATTCCAAAATATAAAAACATCATTGATGTTTTGGGGCGAGTTTAAAACCCCTCCAAATCACTTTCTTCTTTTGTGTGCTACAATGTGCGAAATGTTTTTGTGATTTTTCCCAAAGCCAAATTTGGAGGATGCACACAGTGTGCCAACATGTGCTATCTGCCATCACGGGAGATCAATGGACGCGTTTTGGGGGTGCAACCCCTTCCTCAATAATAAAGTAGCGGTGAGGAAGGGCTTTCTCCCCCAAAACACGTCCCTTGATCCCCCCTGATGGCAGATAGCACATGTTGACATTGGGAAATTTGAGTGCATCTTCCAAATTTGGCTTTTCCAGGGGTGATTTCCCCCCATCTGAACGCAATATCAAACACAGTTCCTAAATACTCATGTCTGATATTGCCTTCCAGTTCTACCAAATGTGAACTTTGTAAGATCAAGATTTGTGTCTTTCTTGTTGGTTTTACACAGGCCTGTTTTCTATAAAATGCACATTTTGATTTTGGATAATGACACCACAAAAATTGTTATACAACAAACATGTTGGTTTGTCAGAAAAACCTTTGGTAAATGCACATGTGATTGTGCAGGTATTAAAAAGATTGTTCATCAAGAATGTGTGGATTATTGTCTCACGCTACAACACTTTTGGGGTGATGTAATTGTTGTTTTATGAGAAAATGGGGGTAATTTCCTAAGGGCAAATCCACTTTGCACTACAAGTGCAGTTTCAGTGCAGTTGCAAGTGCACTTGTAGTGAAAAGTGTCTTTGCATTTAGTAAATAACAGCCAACAGTGCTTTGTATAAGGTTACACAATCACGACATTTTCTGGACTCCACACATTTCTGTCAGGGTCAGCTAAAACAAACACAAGCAGTAAATGTCCACAAAGAAGAGCCTGGGGGGAGATGCCTGTCGAGAACTTGAGGTCCTGCAGGCTTCTCCCTGTGGCCAAATACCGCAGGGTAGCGACCAACCTCTGCTCCGGAGTGATGGCTTGCCTCATGCAGGTATCCTGCCTGCTAATATAAGGCGTCAGCAAAGCCAACAAACGGTGAAACACGGGGTCCGTCATCCGGAGAAAGTTCCTGAAATCATCAGGATTATTCTCACGGATCTCACGGAGCAAAGGCATATGAGAGAACTGGTGACGGTGAAGCAACCAATTCTTGGTCCATGAACTCCTCCCCACCCTGTTCATGGACTGGACTTGTGTCAAGGTCAGGACCCCAACACCAAGCCCCCACACAGCACGAACTGTACGAGGAGTACGCATACGAAACATGGCTAGAAAACGGTCGGCTGCTCAGAATGAAGTAACAGAACGCACTGAAGAACAGCAAGGCCTGTGAAGAGCGACCTGAAAAACAGCAACGAGCGGGCAAAATCACACAGAAAACTCTGATACGAACTGACTGCACGCACTGAAGAGCAGATACAAACCCACAAGCACAAACTGAACAGCAGAAAACGATCTGAAAGCCACGAGTCTGAAAAAGCGCAAATCGTCTCTCACCAAACTTTTACTAACACGAGATTAGCAAAAGGAGCCCAAAGGGTGCCGCGCTTGGTTCTGAACCGGCCTTTTCTAGTCTCGTCGTACGTGGTGTACGTGACCGCGTGGTTGGCGATCGGAAATTCCGACAACTTTGTGCGACCGTGTGTAGGCAAAACAAGTTTGAGCCAACATCCGTCGGAAAAAATCCTAGGATTTTGTTGTCGGAATGTCCGAACAAAGTCCGACCGTGTGTACGGGGCATTACAGATTACATTACTGTATGAAATCATTTCACATCCCTTTTGTCCCTCGTGCTTTGTCCAATGCCGTGCATGCAGTTTTATATTATAAATACTGTTCTTTCTGCCTGGAAACTTGAGATTGTCTAGAGCAACTAAAAAGTGTCCCTTGACGTCAAAAGTGGTTTTAGACCAGCTAGAAAACAGCGATAGTAAATTAGAACACTTGCAGAATTGAGCGATAGTGAATCGTGGGGAAATTAATTTTATTATCATTATATTATTATTTTTGAAAATTAATTATAGTTATTTATTATATTATAATTTATGATTTTGTGTTTCAAACTTTATCATACCCGGGATGTCTACTATATGGAAGAGCCCTGGGGCCATCATATAAAAAAAAAAAAAAATTGAATTATGAGTTTTTTACAGAATTCTGAGTTTTAAAGTCAAAAGTCTGAGATTAAAAGTCAGAATTCTGACTTTCAAACTCAGAATTCTGAGGTTGAAAGTCAGAATTGTAAGTTAAAAAAAAATTCTACACAATTCTGAGATTAAAAGTCAGAATTCTGAGATTCAGAGTCAGAATTCTGAGTTTTAAAGGCAGAATTCTGAGATTAAAAGGCAGAATTCTGAGTTTCAAAGTTAGAATTCTGAGATTAAAAGTCAGAATTCTGAGTTTCAAAGTCAGAATTCTGAGTTTCAAAGTCAGAATTCTGAGTTTAAAGTCAGAATTCTGAGTTTCAAAGTCAGAATTCTGAGTTTATAAATATAGTAGTCTCTATTAGGAAGATTTTAGGACCAATGAGCAATAAGGTAGTAACACCCACAGATCATCATTCTGCAGAAATACATGTCTTCTGCTCTGTATAGGAATATGTAAATCTATCTTAGTTACAGCACACAGTATAGGGAAGCAGGAAGTCTTGGGTTCTCTGGTTCCTCTACTGTATTAATTAGTTCCCCGGTTTGCTGTCTTATCCTTCTTCTCTTTCATCTGCTCCAACATAAAGAGCCATGCTGAAAATGTGTGTATTGTGTGTGATGGGGGGGGGGGAGCACAGCTTCCATAGATAGCAGAACACAATGGCCAGTACAGCACAGCTCTGCACCCCAACTTGTGTGATACATTGCACTATTGCCCCTACATGAGGGAATTGTGAATGGCTAGAAGGCAGCAGGACAATATATGTCTATGGTCATAACGGATTAATCATAGCAATTAATTGTATGGGCTGATAAGGTGTGTCATACACAATTTATCTCATATTAAACATACATAGGAATCATTAAGGATATTTAAGTGATAGCCTAGTGGTTAGAGTACCAAGCTTATAATGTAAAGTTGTGGGTTCTAATCCAGTTCAGGGCACAATCTTTAGTTATATATTTTCAATATATTGATTTTATATTAAACATATTTTAAAAATATGAGTTAGTGAGGGCTTAAATTGTATTTCATTGATATATCCAAATTGATTTCAAGGATTATTAACAAAGACATATTGATAAAATTGTTGTATAAGCTGACTACTATAAATTAGAGAGTAGGGATTTTTTTTACAAATCTGTGTATATATTGGGATGATTTTGGTGACATGGGGCCAGTTCTCAATTTCAGGAGATTGTCCCTGGAAGCTGCATGATAACCATCATATCTCAAAACTCAGCCCTGAGCTCTGCACTATAAAGTAATCTGTGTGTATTACAAGGTACACGCCCATATCTCCCCTTCACCGATTGGCTGAACTTTATCCCCACTGACACTGATGCAGTGCCATTTTCCTCTTAGCTACACCATTGACACAGCAATTTTTTCCATCCAATGACATCACCAATGCAGGGTCATTTTTCCATCCAGTGACACCACTGATGCAGGGTCATTTTTCCCATCCAATGACACCACTGATGCAGGGTCATTTTTCCCATCCAATGACACCACCGATGCAGGGTCATTTTTTTTATCCAATGACACCACCGATGCAGGGTAATTTTTTCCATCCAATGACGACACCGATGCAGGGTCATTTTTTTCCATCCAATGACAGCACCGATGCAGGGTCATTTTTCCCATCCAATGACACCACCGATGCAGGGTTATTTTTTCCATCCAATGACACCACCGATGCAGGGTCATTTTTCCCATCCAATGACACCACCGATACAGGGTCATTTTTCCCATCCAATTACACAACCAATGCAGGGTCATTTTTTTCCATCCAGTGAGTGACTCCACCGATGCAAGTTCATTTTTCCATCTAGTGACACCACTGATGCAGGGTCATTTTTCCCATCCAATGACACCACCGATGCAGGTTTATTTTTTCCATCCAGTGACACCACCGATGCAGTTCATTTTTTCCATCCAGTGACACCACCGATGCAGGGTCATTTTTTCCATCCAGTGACACCACCTATGCCGGGTCATTTTTTCCATCCAGTGACACCACTGATGCAGGGTCATTTTTCCCATCCAATTACACCACCGATGCAGGGTCATTTTTTTCCATCCAATGACACCACTGATGCAGGGTCATTTTTTTCCATCCAATGACGACACCGATGCCGGGTCATTTTTCCTATCCAATGACAACACCGATGCAGGGTCATTTTTCCCATCCAATGACACCCCCTATGCAGAGTCATTTTTTTCCATCCAGTGACACCACCGATGCAGGGTAATTTTTTTCCAATCAGTGACACCACCGATGCAGGTTAATTTTTTCCATCCAGTGACACCACCGATGCAGGGTAATTTTTACCATCCAATGACACCACCGATGCAGGTTCATTTTTTCCATTCAGTGACACCACCGATGCAGGGTAATTTTTCCCATCCAATGACACACCATGCAGGGTCATTTTTTTCCATCCAGTGACACCACCGATGCAGGGTCATTTTTTCTAACCAGTGACACCACCGATGCAGGGTCATTTTTCCCATCCAATGACACTACCGATGCAGGGTTATTTTTCCTATCCAATGACACCAAATATGCAGGGTCATTTTTCCCATCCAATGACACCACCGATGCAGAGTGATTTTTTCATCCAGTGACACCACCGATGCAGGGTCATTTTTTTCCATCCAGTGACACCACCAATGCAGGGTAATTTTTTTCCAACCAGTGACACCACCGATGCAGGTTCATTTTTTCCATCCAGTGACACCACCGATGCAGGGTCATTTTTCCCATCCAATGACACCACTGATGCAGGGTAATTTTTCCCATCCAATGACACCACCGATGCAGGGCCATTTTTTCCATCCAATGACACCACTGATGCAGGGTCATTTTTCCCATCCAATGACACCAACGATGCAGGGTCATTTTTTCCATCCAGTGACACCACCGATGCAGGGTCATTTTTTCCATCCAATGACACCACCGATGCAGGGTCATTTTTTCCATCCAGAGACACCACTGGTGCAGGGTCATTTTTCCCATCCAATGACACCACCGATGCAGGGTCATTTTTTACATCCAATGACACCACTGTTGCAGGGTCATTCTTTTCCATTAAATGACACCAAGGATGCAGGGTCATTTTTTTCCACCCAATGACACCACCGATGCAGGGTCATTTTTCCCTTCCAATGACACCAATAATGCAGGGTCATTTTTTTCCATCCAATGACGACACCGATGCAGGGTCATTTTTCCCATCCAATGACACCACCGATGCAGGCTAATTTTTTCCATCCAATGACACCACTGATGCAGGGTAATTTTTTCCATCCAATGACACCACCGATGCAGGGTAATTTTTTCCATGCAGTGACACCACCTATGCCGGGTCATTTTTTCCATCCAGTGACACCACTGATGCAGGGTCATTTTTCCCATCCAATTACACCACCGATGCAGGGTAATTTTTTTCCATCCAGTGAGTGACACCACTGATGCAGGTTCATTTTTTTAATCCAGTGACACCACCGATGCAGGGTCATTTTTTCCATCCAGTGACACCACCAGTGCAGGGTCAATCTTCCCATCCAATGACACCACCGATGCAGGGTAATTTTTTCCATCCAATGACACCACCGATGCACGGTCATTTTTTTCCAACCAGTGACACCACCTATGCAGGTTCATTTTTTCCATCCAGTGACACCACCGATGCAGGGTCATTTTTCCCATCCAATGACACCGCTGATGCAGGGTAATTTTTCCCATCGAATGACACCACCGATGCAGGGTCATTTTTTCCATCCAATGACACCACTGATGCAGGGTCATTTTTTCCCATCCAATGACACCAACGATGCAGGGTCATTTTTTCCATCCAGTGACACCACTGATACAGGGTAATTTTTTCCATCCAATGACACAACCGATGCAGGGTAATTTTTTCCATCCAGTGACACCACCTATGCCGCATCATTTTTTCCATCCAATGACACCACTGATGTGGGGTCATTTTTTCCATCCAGTGAGTGACACCACCGATGCAGGTTCATTTTTTCATTCCAGTGACACCACCGATGCAGGGTCATTTTTTCCATCCAGTGACACCACCGGTGCAGGGTCATTTTTCCCATCCAATGACACCACCGTTGCAGGGTCATTTTTTTCCATTGAATGACTCTATCGATGCAGGGTCATTTTTTTCCACCCAATGACACCACCGAAGCAGGGTCATTTTTCCCATCCAATGACACCACTGATGCAGGGTCATTTTTTTCCATAAAATGACGACACCGATGCAGGGTAATTTTTCCCATCCAATGACACCACCGATGCAGGGTCATTTTTCCTATCCAATGAAAACACCGATGCAGGGTCATTTTTCCCATCCAATGACACCACCTATGCAGGGTCATTTTTCCCATCCAGTGACACCACCGATGCAAGGTCATTTTTTTCCAACCAGTGACACCACCGATGCAGGGTCATTTTTTTCCAACCAGTGACACCACCGATGCAGGTTCATTTTTTCCATCCAGTGACACCACCGATGCAGGGTCATTTTTCCCATCCAATTACACCACTGATGCAGGGTAATTTTTCCCATCCAATGACACCACTGATGCAGGGTCATTTTTTCTATCCAATGACACCACCGATGCAGGGTAATTTTTTCCATCCAGTGACACCACCTATGCCGGGTCATTTTTTCCATCCAGTGACACCACCTATGCCGGGTCATTTTTTCCATCCAGTGACACCACCGATGCAGGGTAATTTTTCCCATCGAATGACACCACCGATGCAGGGTCATTTTTTCCATCCAATGACACCACTGATGCAGGGTCATTTTTCCCATCCAATGACACCAACGATGCAGAGTCATTTTTTCCATCCAGTGACACCACCGATGCAGGGTCATTTTTTCCATCCAATGACACCACCGATGCAGGGTAATTTTTTCCATCCAGTGACACCACCTATGCAGGGTCATTTTTTCCATCCAGTGACACCACCGATGCAGGGTCATTTTTCCCATCCAATTACACCACCGATGCAGGGTCATTTTTTCCATCCAGTGAGTGACACCACTGATGTAGGGTCATTTTTTTCCATCCAGTGAGTGACACCACTGATGCAGGTTCATTTTATCCATCCAGTGACACCACCGATGCAGGGTCATTTTTTCCATCCAATGACACAACCGATGCAGGGTAATTTTTTCCATCCAGTGACACCACCTATGCCGGGTCATTTTTTCCATCCAATGACACCACTGATGTGGGGTCATTTTTTCCATCCAGTGAGTGACACCACCTATGCCGGGTCATTTTTTCCATCCAGTGACATCATCGATGCAGGGTAATTTTTCCCATCGAATGACACCACCGATGCAGGGTCATTTTTTCCATCCAATGACACTACCGATGCAGGGTCATTTTTTTCCACCCAATGACACCACTGAAGCAGGGTCATTTTTCCCATCCAATGACACCACTGATGCAGGGTCATTTTTTTCCATACGAAGACGACACCGATGCACGGTCATTTTTCCAATTCAATGACACCACCGATGCAGGGTCATTTTTCCTATCCAATGACAACACTGATGCAGGGTCATTTTTCCCATCCAATGACACCACCTATGCAGGGTCATTTTTCCCATCCAGTGACACCACCGATGCAGGGTCATTTTTTTCCATCCAGTGACAACACCGATGCAGGGTCATTTTTTTCCAACCAGTGACACCACCGATGCAGGGTCATTTTTTTCCAACCAGTGACACCACCGATGCAGGTTCATTTTTTCCAATCAGTGACACCACCGATGCAGGGTAATTTTTCCCATCCAATTACACCACTGATGCAGGGTAATTTTTCCCATCCAATGACACCACCGATGCAGGGCCATTTTTTCCATCCAATGACACCACTGATGCAGGGTCATTTTTCCCATCCAATGACACCAACGATGCAGAGTCATTTTTTCCATCCAGTGACACCACCGATGCAGGTTCATTTTTTCCATCCAATGACACCACCGATGCAGGGTAATTTTTTCCATCCAGTGACACCACCTATGCAGGGTCATTTTTTCCATCCAGTGACACCACCGATGCAGGGTCATTTTTCCCATCCAATTACACCACCGATGCAGGGTCATTTTTTCCATCCAGTGAGTGACACCACTGATGTAGGGTCATTTTTTTCCATCCAGTGAGTGACACCACTGATGCAGGTTCATTTTTTCCATCCAGTGACACCACCGATGCAGGGTCATTTTTTCCATCCAGTGACACCATTGATACAGGGTCATTTTTTCCATCCAATGACACAACCGATGCAGGGTAATTTTTTCCATCCAGTGACACCACCTATGCCGGGTCATTTTTTCCATCCAATGACACCACTGATGTGGGGTCATTTTTTCCATTCAGTGAGTGACACCAGCTATGCCGGGTCATTTTTTCCATCCAGTGACATCACCGATGCAGGGTAATTTTTCCCATCGAATGACACCATCGATGCAGGGTCATTTTTTCCATCCAATGACACTACCGATGCAGGGTCATTTTTTTCCACCCAATGACACCACTGAAGCAGGGTCATTTTTCACATCCAATGACACCACTGATGCAGGGTCATTTTTTTCCATACAAAGACGACACCGATGCAGGGTCATTTTTCCCATCCAATGACACCACCGATGCAGGGTCATTTTTCCTATCCAATGACAACACCGATGCAGGGTCATTTTTCCTATCCAATGACAACACTGATGCAGGGTCATTTTTCCCATCCAATGACAACACCGATGCAGGGTCATTTTTTTCCAACCAGTGACACCACCGATACAGGGTCATTTTTTTCCAACCAGTGACACCACCGATGCAGGGTCATTTTTTTCCATCCAGTGACACCACCGATGCAGGGTCATTTTTTTCCATCCAGTGACACCACCGATGCAGGGTCATTTTTTTCCAACCAGTGACACCACCGATGCAGGGTCATTTTTTTCCAACCAGTGACACCACCGATGCAGGTTCATTTTTTCCATCCAGTGACACCACCGATGCAGGGTAATTTTTCCCATCCAATTACACCACTGATGCAGGGTAATTTTTCCCATCCAATGACACCACCGATGCAGGGCCATTTTTTCCATCCAATGACACCACTGATGCAGGGTCATTTTTCCCATCCAATGACACCAATGATGCAGAGTCATTTTTTCCATCCAGTGACACCACCGATGCAGGGTAATTTTTTCCATCCAATGACACCACCGATGCAGGGTAATTTTTTCCATCCAGTGACACCACCTATGCAGGGTCATTTTTTCCATCCAGTGACACCACCGATGCAGGGTAATTTTTCCCATCCAATTACACCACCGATGCAGGGTCATTTTTTCCATCCAGTGAGTGACACCACTGATGTAGGGTCATTTTTTCCATCCAGTGAGTGACACCACCGATGCAGGTTCATTTTTTCCATCCAGTGACACCACCGATGCAGGGTCATTTTTTCCATCCAGTGACACCACCGATGCAGGGTCATTTTTCCCATCCAATGACACCACCGATGCAGGGTCATTTTTTCCATCCAATGACACCACTGTTGCAGGGTCATTCTTTTCCATTAAATGACACCACCGATGTAGGGTCATTTTTCCCATCCAATGACACCACTGATGCAGGGTAATTTTTCCTATCCAATGACAACACCGATGCAGGGTAATTTTTCCTATCCAATGACAACACCGATGCAGGGTCATTTTCCCATCCAATGACACCACCGATGCAGGGTCATTTTTTTCCATCCAGTGACACCACCGATGCAGGGTAATTTTTTTCCATCCAGTGACACCACCGATGCAGGGTAATTTTTTTCCAACCAGTGACACCACCGATGCAGGTTAATTTTTTCCATCCAGTGACACCACCGTTGCAGGTTCATTTTTTCCATTCAGTGACACCACCGATGCAGGGTCATAATTTCCATCCAGTGACACCACCGATGCAGGGTCATTTTTCCCATCCAATGACACCACCGATGCAGGGTCATTTTTTTCCATCCAGTGACACCACCTATGCCGGGTCATTTTTTCCATCCAGTGACACCACCGATGCAGGGTCATTTTTCCCATCCAATTACACCACCAATGCAGGGTCATTTTTTTCCATCAAGTGAGTGACACCACTGATGCAGGTTCATTTTTTAATCCAGTGACACCACCAACGCAGGGTAATTTTTTCCATCCAGTGACACCACCGATGCAGGGTAATTTTTTCCATCCAATGACACCACCGATGCAGGGTCATTTTTTTCCAACCAGTGACACCACCTATGCAGGTTCATTTTTTCCATCCAGTGACACCAAAGATGCAGGGTCATTTTTCCCATCCAATGACACCGCTGATGCAGGGTAATTTTTCACATCGAATGACACCACCGATGCAGGGTCATTTTTCCCATCCAATGACACCAACGATGCAGGGTCATTTTTTCCATCCAGTGACACCACCGATACAGGGTCATTTTTTCCATCCAATGAAACCACCGATGCAGGGTAATTTTTTCCATCCAGTGACACCACTGATGCAGGGTCATTTTTCCCATCCAATTACACCACCGATGCAGGGTCATTTTTTTCATCCAGTGAGTGACACCACTGATGTAGGGTCATTTTTTGCATCCAGTGAGTGACACCGCCGATGCAGGTTCATTTTTTCCATCCAGTGACACCACCGATGCAGGGTCATTTTTTCCATCCAGTGACACCACCGGTGCAGGGTCATTTTTCCCATCCAATGACACCACCCGTTGCAGGGTCATTTTTTTCCATTGAATGACACTACCGATGCAGGGTCATTTTTTGTCATTGAATGACACTACCGATGCAGGGTCATTTTTTTCCACCCAATGACACCACCGATGCAGGGTCATTTTTCCCATCCAATGACACCACTGATGCAGGGTCAATTTTTTCCATCCAATGACGACACTGATGCAGGGTCATTTTTCCTATCCAATGACAACACCGATGCAGGGTCATTTTTCCCATCCAATGACACCACCTATGCAGGGTCATTTTTCCTATCCAGTGACACCACCGATGCAGGGTCATTTTTTTCAATCCAGTGACACAACCGATGCAGGGTAATTTTTTTCCACCCAGTGACACCACCGATGCAGGGTAATTTTTCCCATCCAATGACACCACCGATGCAGGTTCATTTTTTTCCAACCAGTGACACCACCAATGCAGGTTCATTTTTTCCATCCAGTGACACCACCGATGCAGGGTCATTTTTCCCATCCAAAGACACCACTGAAGCAGGGTAATTTTTCCCATCCAATGACACCACCGATGCAGGCTCATTTTTTCCATCCAATGACACCACTGATGCAGGGTCATTTTTTTTTTCAGTGGCACCACCTATGCCGGGTCATTTTTTCCATCCAATGACACCACCGATGCAGGGTCGTTTTTCCCATCCAATGACACCAACGATGCAGGGTCATTTTTTCCATCCAGTGACACCACCGATTCAGGGTAATTTTTTCCATCCAGTGGCACCACCTATGCCGGGTCATTTTTTCCATCCAATGACACCACCGATGCAGGGTCATTTTTCCCATCCAATTACACCACCGATGCAGGTTCATTTTTTCCATCCAGTGAGTGACACCACCGATGTAGGGTCATTTTTAAGCATCCAGTGAGTGACACCACCGATGCAGGTTCATTTTTTCCATCCAGTGACACCACCGATGCAGGGTCATTTTTTCCATCCAGTGACACCACCGTTGCAGGGTCATTTTTCCCATCCAATGACACGACCGATGCAGGGTCATTTTTCCTATCCAATGACAACACCGATGCAGGGTCATCTTTCCTATTTAATGACAACACCGATGCAGGGTCATTTTTTCCATCCAGTGACACCACCGATGCAGGGTAATTTTTTTCCAACCAGTGACACCACCGATGCAGGTTAATTTTTTCCATCCAGTGTCACCACCAGTGCAGGGTAATTTTTCCCATCCAATGACACCACCGATGCAGGTTCATTTTTTCCATTCAGTGACACCACCGATGCAGGGTCATTTTTCCCATCCAATGACACCACCATGCAGGGTCATTTTTTTTCCATCCAATGACACCACCGATGCAGGGTCATTTTTTCCATCCAGTGACACCACCGATGCAGGGTCATTTTTCCCATCCAATGACACTACCTATGCAGGGTCATTTTTCCCATCCAATGACACCATCAATGTAGGGTCATTTTTTTCCAACCAGTGACACCATCAATGAAGGTTCATTTTTTCCATCCAGTGACACCACCGATGCAGGGTCATTTTTTCCATCCAATGACACCACCGATGCAGGGTCATTTTTCCCATCCAATGACACCAACGATGCAGGGTCATTTTTTCCATCCAATGACACCACCTATGCCGGGTCATTTTTTTCCATCCAGTGACACCACCTATGCCGGGTCATTTTTTCCATCCAGTGACACCACCGATGCAGGGTCATTTTTCCCATCCAATTACACCACCGATGCAGGGTCATTTTTTTCCATCCAGTGAGTGACACCACTGATGTAGGGTAATTTTTTCCATCCAGTGAGTGACACCACCGATGCAGGTTCATTTTTTCCATCCAATGACACCACCGATGCAGGGTCATTTTTTCCATCCAATGACACCACCGTTGCAGGGTCATTTTTTTCTATTGAATGACACTACTGATGCAGGGTCATTTTTCTCCACCCAGTGACACCACCGATGCAGGGTCATTTTTCCCATCCAATGACACCACTGATGCAGGGTCATTTTTTTCCAATCAATGACGACACCGATGCAGGGTCATTTTTCCCATCCAATGACACCACCGATGCAGGGTCATTTTTCCCATCCAATGACACCACTGATGCAGGGTCATTTTTTTCCACTCAATGACGACACCGATGCAGGGTCATTTTTCCCATCCAATGACACCACCGATGCAGGGTCATTTTTCCCATCCAATGACATCACCGATGCAGGGCCATTTTTTTCCATCCAGTGACACCACCGATGCAGGTAAATTTTTTCCATCCAGTGACACCACTGATGCAGGTTCATTTTTTCCATCCAGTGACACTACCAATGCAGGATCATTTTTCCCATCCAATGACACCACCGATGCAGGGTGATTTTTTCAATCCAGTGACACCACCGATGCAGGGTCATTTTTTTCATCCAGTGACACCACCGATGCAGGGTCATTTTTCCCATCCAATGACACCACTGATGCAGGGTAACTTTTCCCATCCAGTGACACCACCTATGCCGGGTCATTTTTTCCATCCAGTGACACCACCGATGCAGGGTCATTTTTCCCATCCAATTACACCACCGATGCAGGGTCATTTTTTTCCATCCAGTGAGTGACACCACTGATGTAGGGTCATTTTTTCCATCCAGTGAGTGACACTACCGATGCAGGTTCATTTTTTCCATCCAGTTACACCACCGATGCAGGGTCATATTTTCCATCCAGTGACACCACCGGTGCAGGGTCATTTTTCCCATCCAATGACTCCACCGATGCAGGGTCATTTTTTCCATCCAATGACACCACCGTTGCAGGGTCATTTTTTTCTATTGAATGACACTACCGATGCAGGGTCATTTTTTTCCACCCAATGACACCACCGATGCAGGGTCATTTTTCCCATCCAATGACACCACTGATGCAGGGTAATTTTTTTCCAATCAATGACGACACCGATGCAGGGTCATTTTTCCCATCCAATGACACCACCGATGCAGGGTCATTTTTCCCATCCAATTACACCACCGATGCAGGGTCATTTTTCCTATTCAATGACAACACCGATGCAGGGTCATTTTTCCCATCCAATGACATCACCAATGCAGGGCCATTTTTTTCCATCCAGTGACACCACCGATGCAGGGTAATTTTTTTCCAACCAGTGACACCACCGATGCATGTAAATTTTTTCCATCCAGTGACACCACTGATGCAGGTTCATTTTTACCATCCAGTTACACTACCAATGCAGGATCATTTTTCCCATCCAATGACACCACCGATGCAGGGTGATTTTTTCAATCCAGTGACACCACCGATGCAGAGTGATTTTTTCCATCCAATGACACCACCGATGCAGGGTCATTTTTTCCATCCAGTGACACCACCGATGCAGGGTAATTTTTCCCATCCAATGACACCACTGATGCAGGGTAATTATTCCCATCCAGTGACACCACCGATGCAGGGTCATTTTTTCCATCCAATGACACCACCAATGCAGGGTCATTTTTCCCATCCATTGACACCAACGATGCAGGGTCATTTTTTCCATCCAGTGACACCACCTATGCCGGGTCATTTTTTCCATCCAGTGACACCACTGATGCAGGGTCATTTTTCCCATCCAATTACACCACCGATGCAGGGTCATTTTTTTCCATCCAGTGAGTGACACCACTGATGTAGGGTCATTTTTTCCATCCAGTGAGTGACACTACCGATGCAGGTTCATTTTTCCCATCCAATGACACCAACGATGCAGGGTCATTTTTTCCATCCAGTGACACCACCGATGCAGGGTCATTTTTCCCATCCAATTACACCACCGATGCAGGGTCATTTTTTTCCATCCAGTGAGTGACACCACTGATGTAGGGTCATTTTTTCCATCCAGTGAGTGACACCACCGATGCAGGTTCATTTTTTCCATCCAGTGACACCACCGATGCAGGGTCATATTTTCCATCCAGTGACACCACCGGTGCAGGGTCATTTTTCCCATCTAATGACACCACCGATGCAGGGTCATTTTTTCCATCCAATGACACCACCGTTGCAGGGTCATTTTTTTCTATTGAATGACACTACCGATGCAGGGTCATTTTTTTCCACCCAATGACACCACCGATGCAGGGTCATTTTTCCCATCCAATGACACCACTGATGCAGGGTCATTTTTTTCCAATCAATGACGACACCGATGCAGGGTCATTTTTCCCATCCAATGACACCACCTTTGTAGGGTCATCTTTCCCATCCAATGACACCACCGATGAAGGGTAATTTTTCCTATTCAATGACAACACTGATGCAGGGTCATTTTTCCTATCCAATGACAACACCGATGCAGGGTCATTTTTCCCATCCAATGACATCACCAATGCAGGGCCATTTTTTTCCATCCAGTGACACCACCGATGCAGGGTAATTTTTTTCCAACCAGTGACACCACCGATGCAGGTAAATTTTTTCCATCCAGTGACACCACTGATGCAGGTTCATTTTTTCCATCCAGTGACACTACCAATGCAGGATCATTTTTCCCATCCAATGACACCACCGATGCAGGGTGATTTTTCCCATCCAATGACACCACCGATGCAGAGGGATTTTTTCAATCCAGTGACACCACCGATGCAGAGTGATTTTTTCAATCCAGTGACACCACCGATGCAGAGGGATTTTTCCCATCCAATGACACCACCGATGCAGAGGGATTTTTTCAATCCAGTGACACCACCGATGCAAAGGGATTTTTTCAATCCAGTGACACCACCGATGCAGGGTCATTTTTTCCATCCAGTGACAACACCGATGCAGAGGGGTTTTTCCCATCCAATGACACCACCGATGCAGAGGGATTTTTTCAATCCAGTGACACCACCGATGCAGAGGGATTTTTTCAATCCAGTGACACCACCGATGCAGGGTCATTTTTTCCATCCAGTGACACCGCCGATGCAGGGTCATTTTTCCTATCCAATGACACCACCAATGCAGGAACATTTTTCCCATCCAATGACACCACCGATGCAGGGTGATTTTTTCCATCCAGTGATACCACCAATGCAGGGTCATTTTTTTCCATCCAGTGACACCACCGATGCAGGGTAATTTTTTCCATCCAATGACACCACCGATACAGGGTCATTTTTTCCATCCAGTGACACCACCTATGCCGGGTCATTTTTTCCATCCAGTGACACCACCGATGCAGGGTCATTTTTCCCATCCAATTACACCACTGATGCAGGGTCATTTTTTTTCCATCCAGTGAGTGACACCACTGATGCAGGGTCATTTTTTTCCATCCAGTGATGCCACCGAAGCAAGGTCATTTATTCCATCCAGTGACACCACCGATGCAGGGTCATTTTTTCCATCCAGTGACACCACCGGTGCAGGGTCATTTTTTTTCCATCCAATGACACCACCGATGCAGGGTCATTTTTTTCCATCGAATGACACCACCGATG
Source organism: Aquarana catesbeiana (assembly GCF_042186555.1). Classification (NCBI taxonomy): domain Eukaryota; kingdom Metazoa; phylum Chordata; class Amphibia; order Anura; family Ranidae; genus Aquarana; species Aquarana catesbeiana. The sequence continues at coordinate 595,591,590 of NC_133325.1, read as the reverse complement.
CAGGGTCATTTTTCCCATCCAATGACATCACCAATGCAGGGCCATTTTTTCCATCCAGTGACACCACCGATGCAGGGTAATTTTTTTCCAACCAGTGACACCACCGATGCATGTAAATTTTTTCCATCCAGTGACACCACTGTTGCAGGTTCATTTTTACCATCCAGTGACACTACCAATGCAGGATCATTTTTCCCATCCAATGACACCACCGATGCAGGGTAATTTTTCCCATCCAATGACACCACTGATGCAGGGTAATTTTTCCCATCCAGTGACACCACCTATGCAGGGTCATTTTTTCCATCCAATGACACCACCAATGCAGGGTCATTTTTCCCATCCAATGACACCAACGATGCAGGGTCATTTTTTCCATCCAGTGACACCACCTATGCCGGGTCATTTTTTCCATCCAGTGACACCACCGATGCAGGGTCATTTTTCCCATCCAATTACACCACCGATGCAGGGTCATTTTTTTCCATCCAGTGAGTGACACCACTGATGTAGGGTCATTTTTTCCATCCAGTGAGTGACACCACCGATGCAGGTTCATTTTTCCCATCCAATGACACCAACGATGCAGTCAATTTTTTCCATCCAGTGACACCACCTATGCCGGGTCATTTTTTCCATCCAGTGACACCACCGATGCAGGGTAATTTTTCCCATCCAATTACACCACCGATGCAGGGTCATTTTTTTCCATCCAGTGAGAGACACCACTGATGTAGGGTCATTTTTCCATCCAGTGAGTGAAACCACCGATGCAGGTTCATTTTTTCCATCCAGTGACACCACCGATGCAGGGTCATATTTTCCATCCAATGACACCACCGGTGCAGGGTCATTTTTCCCATCCAATGACACCACCGATGCAGGGTCATTTTTTCCATCCAATGACACCACCGTTGCAGGGTCATTTTTTTCTATTGAATGACACTACCGATGCAGGGTCATTTTTTCCACCCAATGACACCACCGATGCAGGGTCATTTTTCCCATCCAATGACACCACTGATGCAGGGTCATTTTTTTTCCATCCAGTGAGTGACACCACTGATGCAGGGTCATTTTTTTACATCCAGTGATGCCACCGAAGCAAGGTCATTTTTTCCATCCAGTGACACCACCGATGCAGGGTCATTTTTTCCATCCAGTGACACTACCGGTGCAGGGTCATTTTTTTTCCATCCAATGACACCACCGATGCAGGGTCATTTTTTTCCACACAATGACACCACCGATGCAGGGTCATTTTTCCCATCCAATGACACCACTGATGCAGGGTCATTTTTTTCCATCCAATGACGACAACGATGCAGGGTCATTTTTCCCATCCAATGACATCACCAATGCAGGGAAACTTTTTCCATCCAGTGACACCACCGATGCAGGGTAATTTTTTTCGAACCAGTGACACCACCGATGCATGTAAATTTTTTCCATCCAGTGACACCACTGATGCAGGTTCATTTTTACCATCCAGTGACACTACCAATGCAGGATCATTTTTCCCATCCAATGACACCACCGATGCAGGGTAATTTTTCCCATCCAATGACACCACTGATGCAGGGTAATTTTTCCCATCCAGTGACACCACCGATGCAGGGTCATTTTTTCCATCCAATGACACCACCAATGCAGGGTCATTTTTCCCATCCAATGACACCAACGATGCAGGGTCATTTTTTCCATCCAGTGACACCACCTATGCCGGGTCATTTTTTCCATCCAGTGACACCACCAATGCAGGGTCATTTTTCCCATCCAATTACACCACCGATGCAGGGTCATTTTTTCCATCCAGTGAGTGACACCACCGATGCAGGTTCATTTTTCCCATCCAATGACACCAACGATGCAGTCAATTTTTTCCATCCAGTGACACCACCTATGCCGGGTCATTTTTTCCATCCAGTGACACCACCGATGCAGGGTCATTTTTCCCATCCAATTACACCACCGATGCAGGGTCATTTTTTTCCATCCAGTGAGTGACACCACTGATGTAGGGTCATTTTTCCATCCAGTGAGTGACACCACCGATGCAGGTTCATTTTTTCCATCCAGTGACACCACCGATGCAGGGTCATATTTTCCATCCAGTGACACCACCGGTGCAGGGTCATTTTTCCCATCCAATGACACCACCGATGCAGGGTCATTTTTTCCATCCAATGACACCACCGTTGCAGGGTCATTTTTTTCTATTGAATGACACTACCGATGCAGGGTAATTTTTTTCCACCCAATGACACCACCGATGCAGGGTCATTTTTCCCATCCAATGACACCACTGATGCAGGGTCATTTTTTTCCAATCAATGACGACACCGATGCAGGGTCATCTTTCCCATCCAATGACAGCACCGATGTAGGGTCATTTTTCCCATCCAATGACACCACCGATGCAGGGTCATTTTTCCTATTTAATGACAACACCGATGCGGGGTCATTTTTCCTATCCAATGACAACACCGATGCAGGGTCATTTTTCCCATCCAATGACATCACCAATGCAGGGCCATTTTTTTCCATCCAGTGAGTGACACCACTGATGTAGGGTCATTTTTTCCATCCAGTGAGTGACACCACCGATGCAGGTTAATTTTTCCCATCCAATGACACCAACGATGCAGGGTCATTTTTTCCATCCAGTGACACCACCTATGCCGGGTCATTTTTTCCATCCAGTGACACCACCGATGCAGGGTCATTTTTCCCATCCAATTACACAACCGATGCAGGGTCATTTTTTTCCATCCAGTTAGTGACACCACTTATGTAGGGTCATTTTTCCATCCAGTGAGTGACACCACCGATGCAGGTTCATTTTTTCCATCCAGTGACACCACCGATGCAGGTTCATATTTTCCATCCAGTGACACCACCGGTGCAGGGTCATTTTTCCCATCCAATGACACCACCGATACAGGGTCATTTTTTCCATCCAATGACACCACCGTTGCAGGGTCATTTTTTTCTATTGAATGACACTACCCATACAGGGTCATTTTTTTCCACCCAATGACACCACCGATGCAGGGTCATTTTTCCCATCCAATGACACCACTGATGCAGGGTCATTTTTTTCCAATCAATGACGACAACGATGCAGGGTCATTTTTCCCATCCAATGACACCACCGATGCAGGGTCATTTTTCCTATTCAATGACAACACCGATGCAGGGTCATTTTTCCTATCCAATGACAACACCGATGCAGTGTCATTTTTCCCATCCAATGACATCACCAATGCAGGGCCATTTTTTTCCATCCAGTGACACCACCGATGCAGGGTAATTTTTTTCCAACCAGTGACACCACCGATGCAGGTAAATTTTTTCCATCCAGTGACACCACTGATGCAGGTTCATTTTTTCCATCCAGTGACACCACCGATGCAGAGTGATTTTTTCAATCCAGTGACACCACCGATGCAGAGGGATTTTTCCCATCCAATGACACCACCGATGCAGAGGGATTTTTTCAATCCAGTGACACCACCAATGCAGAGGGATTTTTTCAATCCAGTGACACCACCGATGCAGGGTCATTTTTTCCATCCAGTGACACCACCGATGCAGAGGGATTTTTCCCATCCAATGACACCACCGATGCAGAGGGATTTTTTCAATCCAGTGACACCACCGATGCAGAGGGATTTTTTCAATCCAGTGACACCACCGATGCAGGGTCATTTTTTCCATCCAGTGACACCACCGATGCAGGGTCATTTTTCCTATCCAATGACACCACCAATGCAGGAACATTTTTCCCATCCAATGACACCACCGATGCAGGGTCATTTTTTCCATCGAATGACACCACCGATGCAGGGTCATTTTTCCCATCCAATGACACCACTGATGCAGGGTCATTTTTTTCCATCTAATGACGACAACGATGCAGGGTCATTTTTCCCATCCAATGACATCACCAATGCAGGGCCATTTTTTCCATCCAGTGACACCACCGATGCAGGGTAATTTTTTTCCAACCAGTGACACCACCGATGCATGTAAATTTTATCCATCCAGTGACACCACTGATGCAGGTTCATTTTTACCATCCAGTGACACTACCAATGCAGGATCATTTTTCCCATCCAATGACACCACCGATGCAGGGTAATTTTTCCCATCCAATGACACCACTGATGCAGGGTAATTTTTCCCATCCAGTGACACCACCGATGCAGGGTCATTTTTTCCATCCAATGACACCACCAATGCAGGGTCATTTTTCCCATCCAATGACACCAACGATGCAGGGTCATTTTTTCCATCCAGTGACACCACCTATGCCGGGTCATTTTTTCCATCCAGTGACACCACCGATGCAGGGTCATTTTTCCCATCCAATTACACCACCGATGCAGGGTCATTTTTTTCCATCCAGTGAGTGACACCACTGATATAGGGTCATTTTTCCATCCAGTGAGTGACACCACCGATGCAGGTTCATTTTTTCCATCCAGTGACACCACCGATGCAGGGTCATATTTTCCATCCAGTGACACCACCGGTGCAGGGTCATTTTTCCCATCCAATGACACCACCGATGCAGGGTCATTTTTTCCATCCAATGACACCACCGTTGCAGGGTCATTTTTTTCTATTGAATGACACTACCGATGCAGGGTCATTTTTTTTCCACCCAATGACACCACCGATGCAGGGTCATTTTTCCCATTCAATGACACCACTGATGCAGGGTCATTTTTTTCCAATCAATGACGACACCGATGCAGGGTCATTTTTCCCATCCAATGACACCACCGATGTAGGGTCATTTTTCCCATCCAATGACACCACTGATGCAGGGTCATTTTTTTCCATCCAATGACGACAACGATGCAGGGTCATTTTTCCCATCCAATGACATCACCAATGCAGGGCCATTTTTTCCATCCAGTGACACCACCGATGCAGGGTAATTTTTTTCCAACCAGTGACACCACCGATGCATGTAAATTTTATCCATCCAGTGACACCACTGATGCAGGTTCATTTTTACCATCCAGTGACACTACCAATGCAGGATCATTTTTCCCATTCAATGACACCACCGATGCAGGGTAATTTTTCCCATCCAATGACACCACTGATGCATTGTAATTTTTCCCATCCAGTGACACCACCGATGCAGGGTCATTTTTTCCATCCAATGACACCACCAATGCAGGGTCATTTTTCCCATCCAATGACACCAACGATGCAGGGTCATTTTTTCCATCCAGTGACACCACCTATGCCGGGTCATTTTTTCCATCCAGTGACACCACCGATGCAGGGTCATTTTTCCCATCCAATTACACCACCGATGCAGGGTCATTTTTTTCCATCCAGTGAGTGACACCACTGATATAGGGTCATTTTTCCATCCAGTGAGTGACACCACCGATGCAGGTTCATTTTTTCCATCCAGTGACACCACCGATGCAGGGTCATATTTTCCATCCAGTGACACCACCGGTGCAGGGTCATTTTTCCCATCCAATGACACCACCGATGCAGGGTCATTTTTTCCATCCAATGACACCACCGTTGCAGGGTCATTTTTTTCTATTGAATGACACTACCGATGCAGGGTCATTTTTTTTCCACCCAATGACACCACCGATGCAGGGTCATTTTTCCCATTCAATGACACCACTGATGCAGGGTCATTTTTTTCCAATCAATGACGACACCGATGCAGGGTCATTTTTCCCATCCAATGACACCACCGATGTAGGGTCATTTTTCCCATCCAATGACACCACCGATGCAGGGCCATTTTTCCTATTCAATGACAACACCGATGCAGGGTCATTTTTCCTATCCAATGACAACACCGATGCAGGGTCATTTTTCCTATTCAATGACAACACCGATGCAGGGTCATTTTTCCTATCCAATGACAACACCGATGCAGGGTCATTTTTCCCATCCAATGACATCACCAATGCAGGGCCATTTTTTTCCATCCAGTGACACCACCGATGCAGGGTAATTTTTTCCCATCCAATGACACCACCGATGCAGGTTAATTTTTTTCCAACCAGTGACACCACCAATGCAGGTTCATTTTTTCCATCCAGTGACACCACCAATGCAGGGTCATTTTTCCCATCCAATTACACCACCGATGCAGGGTCATTTTTTTCCATCCAGTGAGTGACACCACTGATATAGGGTCATTTTTCCATCCAGTGAGTGACACCACCGATGCAGGTTCATTTTTTCCATCCAGTGACACCACCGATGCAGGGTCATATTTTCCATCCAGTGACACCACCGGTGCAGGGTCATTTTTCCCATCCAATGACACCACCGATGCAGGGTCATTTTTTCCATCCAATGACACCACCGTTGCAGGGTCATTTTTTTCTATTGAATGACACTACCGATGCAGGGTCATTTTTTTCCACCCAATGACACCACCGATGCAGGGTCATTTTTCCCATCCAATGACACCACTGATGCAGGGTCATTTTTTTCCAATCAATGACGACACCGATGCAGGGTCATTTTTCCCATCCAATGACACCACCGATGTAGGGTCATTTTTCCCATCCAATGACACCACCGATGCAGGGCCATTTTTCCTATTCAATGACAACACCGATGCAGGGTCATTTTTCCTATCCAATGACAACACCGATGCAGGGTCATTTTTCCTATTCAATGACAACACCGATGCAGGGTCATTTTTCCTATCCAATGACAACACCGATGCAGGGTCATTTTTCCCATCCAATGACATCACCAATGCAGGGCCATTTTTTTCCATCCAGTGACACCACCGATGCAGGGTAATTTTTATCCAACCAGTGACACCACTGATGCAGGTAAATTTTTTCCATCCAGTGACACCACTGATGCAGGTAAATTTTTTCCATCCAGTGACACCACTGATGCAGGTTCATTTTTTCCATCCAGTGACACTACCAATGCAGGATCATTTTTCCCATCCAATGACACCACCGATGCAGAGGGATTTTTTCAATCCAGTGACACCACCGATGCAGAGTGATTTTTTCAATCCAGTGACACCACCGATGCAGAGGGATTTTTCCCATCCAATGACACCACCGATGCAGAGGGATTTTTTTCAATCCAGTGACACCACCGATGCAGAGGGATTTTTTCAATCCAGTGACACCACCGATGCAGGGTCATTTTTTCCATCCAGTGACACCACCGATGCAGAGGGATTTTTCCCATCCAATGACTCCACCGATGCAGAGGGATTTTTTCAATCCAGTGACACCACCGATGCAGAGGGATTTTTTCAATCCAGTGACACCACCGATGCAGGGTCATTTTTTCCATCCAGTGACACCACCGATGCAGGGTCATTTTTCCTATCCAATGACACCACCAATGCAGGAACATTTTTCCCATCCAATGACACCACCGATGCAGGGTGATTTTTTCCATCCAGTGATACCACCAATGCAGGGTCATTTTTTTCCATCCAGTGACACCACCGATGCAGGGTCATTTTTTCCATCCAGTGACACCACCGATGCAGGGTCATTTTTTCCATCCAGTGACACCACCTATGCTAGGTCATTTTTTTCCATCCAGTGACACCACCTATGCCGGGTCATTTTTCCCATCCAATTACACCACCAATGCAGGGTCATTTTTCCCATCCAATTACACCACCGATGCAGGGTCATTTTTTTTCCATCCAGTGAGTGACACCACTGATGCAGGGTCATTTTTTTCCATCCAGTGACGCCACCGATGCAGGGTCATTTTTTTCCCATCCAGTGAGTGACACCACTGATGCAGGGTCATTTTTTCCATCCAGTGACACCACCGATGCAGGGTCATTTTTTCCATCCAGTGACGCCACCGAAGCAGGGTCATTTTTTCCATCCAATGACACCACCGATGCAGGGTCATTTTTCCTATTCAATGACAACACCGATGCAGGGTCATTTTTCCTATCCAATGACAACACCGATGCAGGGTCATTTTTCCCATCCAATGACATCACCAATGCAGGGCCATTTTTTTCCATCCAGTGACACCACCGATGCAGGGTAATTATTTTCCAACCAGTGACACCACCGATGCAGGTAAATTTTTTCCATCCAGTGACACCACTGATGCAGGTTCATTTTTTCCATCCAGTGACACTACCAATGCAGGATCATTTTTCCCATCCAATGACACCACCGATGCAGAGGGATTTTTTCAATCCAGTGACACCACCGATGCAGAGGGATTTTTCCCATCCAATGACACCACCGATGCAGAGGGATTTTTTTCAATCCAGTGACACCACCGATGCAGAGGGATTTTTTCAATCCAGTGACACCACCGATGCAGGGTCATTTTTTCCATCCAGTGACACCACCGATGCAGAGGGATTTTTCCCATCCAATGACACCACCGATGCAGAGGGATTTTTTCAATCCAGTGACACCACCGATGCAGAGGGATTTTTTCAATCCAGTGACACCACCGATGCAGGGTCATTTTTTCCATCCAGTGACACCACCGATGCAGGGTCATTTTTCCTATCCAATGACACCACCAACGCAGCAACATTTTTCCCATCCAATGACACCACCGATGCAGGGTGATTTTTTCCATCCAGTGATACCACCAATGCAGGGTCATTTTTTTCCATCCAGTGACACCACCGATGCAGGGTCATTTTTTCCATCCAGTGACACCACCGATGCAGGGTCATTTTTTCCATCCAGTGACACCACCTATGCCAGGTCATTTTTTTCCATCCAGTGACACCACCTATGCCGGGTCATTTTTCCCATCCAATTACACCACCAATGCAGGGTCATTTTTCCCATCCAATTACACCACCGATGCAGGGTCATTTTTTTTCTATCCAGTGAGTGACACCACTGATGCAGGGTCATTTTTTTCCATCCAGTGACGCCACCGATGCAGGGTCATTTTTTTCCATCCAGTGAGTGACACCACTGATGCAGGGTCATTTTTTCCATCCAGTGACACCACCGATGCAGGGTCATTTTTTCCATCCAGTGATGCCACCGAAGCAGGGTCATTTTTTCCATCCAATGACACCACCGATGCAGGGTCATTTTTCCCATCCAATGACACCACTGATGCAGGGTCATTTTTTTTCATCCAATGACGACACCGATGCAGGGTCATTTTTCCCATCCAATGACACCACCGATGCAGGTTTATTTTTTCCATTCAGTGGCACCACCTATGCCGGGTCATTTTTTCCATCCAATGACACCACCGATGCAGGGTCATTTTTCCCATCCAATGACACCAACGACGCAGGGTCATTTTGTAAAAATCGAGTTATTTACTGTATTAATAACTATATTTCAATAATTCATATTGATAAGAAAAGTTCCAAGAAAAATCTGTTAAGTTCTCGTGTAAAACCTCCAAAATTGATTTAATGATCAATTAGCAAAATGTTACAAAAACAATGTCAAAATGTAGAATACAAAAATAGATTATTCTTAAAATAAAGTTTAAATCAGATATGTCTGTGTGTATATCTTGAGATCTGTGTGTGTGTGTGTGTCTTGATGGAGAGCTGCATTGAATCTGACCCTCTCCCCACAGCCTGTCTGTACTCCTACAATTAACTCCCACCTTTTTCCATAGAGGCTGGCTTAAAAAAGGTTCGTTATAGTCCCATAGAAAAGACCGCGAAATTTGAATTACTCCTTCCAACATTCCTAAGGGTGGGGCTATGAATTATGTGAAAAAAGCTATCATTTAAAGAATCATTTAACTTACAATATATACATTTCCTTTAAACATATAAAATCCTACATATCAGTATACATATATGTAAAATGCAGTGTACTTATTAATACCCTAATCAAGAAATATAGTAATGTAAAGAAACAGCTTATATTCTTAACATACTGAAACTTTGTGTCTTTGGAAAGACTGTAATCTAATCTTCTTACGATGGGGGAGGTGAAATGGTCTACACTAAATTGTATCCATATGTGAGATGAATCTCTCCCAAGCAATGCATACAAAGCCTATACCAGCATAAACTTATATGAGTATAAAAACCTATATAACTTCACCTTTTCCATACATAGAAGATATATATATTTATATATATATAATTCAATTATCACAAGAACTCAACCATTCATAAATTCTGATATTCTAACATTTCCCTCTCAAAATGATTGATTTAAATTAATCTTAATCATTTTAAATCTATATAAATCTGAATCTAACTCTAAATCCATTTATACCTCAAACGCATCACATTCGTATTCATTCATTCTCAAAGATTTTAAGATAATTGATTTAAATATATATATTTTCAAATTTGATTCTATATAAGGAAAAGTGAATTCATAACCCTTCATCTTCATATACCATAAAAAATATTTTCACCCTTATTATTTTCTTTTTCTTTTACCAAATAAATCAATCCCCTTAATTTCATGATTCATAAATGTAACATTGTTGTACAATACTTTGAAATATAGATATCACTTCAGAAATTTGTTTCATATTTTCCCTCCAAATTGTGTATAACATAAATCTATAATCCATAAAACCTTTCTAATAACCTTGTCAAAATTAAACATCAAATATGTTCTTAACTTCAATTTGTTCATATAAGTGAGATGATTTCAAAACTAAATATATATTACAATGTAAAGTTAATCCTATCTTGTTTATGTACCTTTAAGAAAAATGTACTCTGTCTTAATTAACAACAGATGTTCCCTCTAACTAGAATGACTCTATTGTAGGGATGTTTAACCCTTTCAACTCTGAAAATACACTATATATGAGTGTAAAAAATGATGTGTAAAAAATATCTCATCTTGATATAATAAACATGTCCTGTCACATAAAAATGATATATAAAAACTGCAATATATCTGATGGATAAATGATTTCATCAGTAGTCAAAAAAACTAAAAAGTCCATTGTTTTTAGAATGTCCTCTCTTATCAGAGGTTCTCGAGAATTTTTCTTCTTCTTCTTCTTCCTGCACTCTGTAAAGTTGGAAAAACTTTATTGAACATTAAAATGACAACAATAATTATAACGAATGGATCTCTTCTGTCAATTCTTCTCCCAGAACTGATATTCTTAAACTTCAAGATTTTGTTTCCATCTGGAAGGTCTAGAAATATTAAATTTCTTTCTTTTGGTGACTTACAAGTCAGATCCTAAAAAAGAATGCAGTATCATTATTGAGAATTTAAATACATGCAAAATATACCTTCATTTACTTATTCATTTTACATACCAAAATTCTAATATTTTATTATGACACACAAACCATATTTTAATAATAACATTTCTAATTACCTTACTTTGCTCTATTTTTCTTAAAATGACCTATACTCTAATTTATTATTCTGTGTATTTAAACGACAGGACACAATTTCTCTTTTTTTAGTCATAATATAAAATCTTGTTTTCATAAACCAAATAAAAGATTTTAAATTACCCCAGAAGACAAAAGCGAATTATATATTCATTCACTTCTCCTCTATAATATTTCAGAGTAATGCGTGCTGTACTGTACTTCTAACATTTTCAATTCAGCATTTTCTGTAGAATTTTTGCTGAATAGTATAACCATTCTTTGGGTAACACATAGAAAGACCTGTTGAACAATTCTTAATATTATTGACAAATCCTGTCTCAAAGCATCTCTCAGCACTTGTTCTAACAATCCCATTTATAGGCTTTCTGAATAAATTTAGCTGAGAATGTTCTGTTATCACATCTACCTCTATGGGTTTAGATTTTAAAGTTTTAAAAAATGGGCAATATTTGTCATATAATTCTCCTGAATGAATTCTCTTAAAAAGAATTTTTAATGACAGATCAGGTGTCCGTAATATGATCATCCTAGATCTCACAATCTTTTCTGTTACTTTGACTGCAAAATAAACACTTAACAATTGCTTCATATTTAAGTCAAAAGTCTTTTCCATATTTGTCAAACCTCTGGAGAAAAAACCTATTATTTTCGGTTCACCATCTTTTACCTGAAATAAAATTACTGAGATGGAATTCTCAGATACCTTAGTAGACAATAAAACAGGCATAGACATTCCAATTTCGATTGTATGCAATGAAACAGCATTCTGCAAATCTTTTTTCAACATTTCAAAAACATCTGTATGGGTTTGAGACCATTGATCAAACACAACATCTTTTTGTTTCAGGAAATCAAATAATGGTTTAACTTTATTATCATATTCCTGTAAAAACTCTTTGCAAGAATTTACCTCACTCAAAAATTGATATAATGCCTTGTAAGATGTTGGAACTGGAATAGCAGAAATGTTTCTAACTTTTTCCTGTGATAACTTTCTCTGTCCATGACTAATTTGCATATGAAGAAAATTAACTTTGTTTTTCATTAACTGAACTGACTCTGTGTTCAATTTCAGTCCTGCTGTTTGTAACAGAGTAAATAACTCTGTCAACAGAGTGACATGTTCCTCTGTATTTTGGGTAGACAGCAAAATTTTGTCCACATGTTGGAAAACACATTTTGGTCTAGAAAATTTTGATAAAACTTTCTCCAAGCACTTGTGCACTATTCCGTCACTGATTTCCATTTCTGGAATTATTCTAGTGAAGGCATAAGTTTCTTTATTGAAACTGAAGGCAAGTTTATAATGACAGCTGTTTGTTACTGGTACTGAAAAATGACTATTGGAAATTTCCAGTACTGAAAATACTTTGGCCTTGGCATCCATTTGTGACATTAAATTTAAATTAGGAACAATAGGTTTGTTATTTGTAATGCATTTATTCAGTGATCTTAAATCAACTGATAAAGAATACGAATCATCAGCATTCTTGATAGGCCAAATACAATTATTTACCACTGATTGTGCCTTCTTTAATATTCCTTGTTGTAAAAATGATTGTACAATGTCAGAAACTGGACCTATTGATTCTTGTGGCAACTTATTTTGAATTTGGGGTTCAGGGTCTCGTCCCTCAATTTCTATCTCAATATCTTTAAACAAACCTGTATCCATTTTGTTCTGACTCCAAAGATTTTCATGTGCTCTTACTGATTGTTCCAATTCGAGATTGGTTCCTGTGTGTGGCCAATTAAAATCTGAAGAAATGTCAGCGACTGCTGTACAAATACTTCCAACATTATTGTACATGGAAGAATCTATTAACTTAGATTTGGGCCTAGATGAATCTTTCCATATAGTAGAATTACTTAAATCAATAATCCAATCTAATTTACTAATCACATCCATGCCTAAAATATTCTCTGTATTTTGGCAACACCAGATGTCCATTTTAGTTTTTAAAACTCCCGGAATCTCGAAATTCACACCAGAAACTTTAGCTGCAACTGTATTTCATTTTCCATTGAAACCAATTAAATTACATTTTGGAGAATCAATATTCACATGTAATTTGTTTTTAGTTAAACTGAGTTTAGATTCTAAATCTATTAACCATTTAGTATCCTTGCCATTTAATAAACCATGTATCCATAGCCTTCCACTTTCATCTAATAAAAGTGAAGTCACATATTTTAATGTTGGAGATGACTCAGAACCTTTTTTCCTAAATCCTGATGGTGATGGAAGTAATCCATCCCTCTCATTTTCATCATTGTTTTTCATATTGATTGAACTGTCATTAACAGTCAATGTACTGATCTGTTTGACTTCTGAAGCATAAGGCAAATCAGTCAAACAATTGTTTGAAGAAGAAAGAATATATTGCTCAGAAATATGTTCTGTATTTTCTACTTTAAAAGTTTTCCTTTGTGTAGTATGTAGGGAAGTATTTCCTGTCTGCTCTGAAACTTTAGTTCTGCCTGTGACGTGTATCTCACCATCTCTGGGTGTGGCTTTACACGTGGCACTCTGAACGCCATTTTGTAATATATCTAAACGGTGTCTGCATTCAGCAGCTTTATTCAGTATTTTTGTTTTAAGCAAAACTTCATGTTCCTGGTCATCAACCTTGAAAAACCGCATATCTTGTACAAAAGGCTTCTGCATAGAATCTGCAGTAACATTCATAGAGTCTACATTAACATTAATCTCTAAACTCTTGCTTGACTCTGCTTTAAACTTTACATTATTCTGTAACTCAGACAACTGAATATCCTTTATTTGAATTGCACTCTGCAAATCATCTATCCTTTCAGTCAAAATCTGACAATTAGTACATAAACTATTGTCCTTTGTTTCCTCTTTTGTACCAACTACATTGCTTTCAAAAACTCCTGATATCATTGTATCATAAACTTTAATCAACTTAATCAAATTCCTAACCTGTTTGCTGAGTTTCTTAAATGTAAATTTTGACTTTTGTATTTTCTTATTAGCCTGTAAGCATTCATTGAACATGTAACACCATAATTCATCATCTTTAACAAACTTTGACAAATTTTTAAATTCTAAATCACTCTCACTGGACAATTCATGAATTAAATCCATAACTTACCAATGTAAGATGGCTTCCTTCATGTAACACGCGTTCCCTCTCTTGGCGGGAAATTACGTCATCAAGAAACAGATTTTTCTTGTACGTGCACAAACGTCTCACCGATGTTTCTTTTCCTTCCAAGTTCAATTCAGTGATGCCGAAAATGAGCTTTTTCGATTTCTCCTGAAAGCTTGTCTGAATAATCACTGTTTTTGCTGATATTCCCTCTCGACAAGCGGAAGGAGAAATTATTGAAAAAAAATTCGATATTCGGACAAAAAGAATCTGGCAATTGGCTCGCCACTGTAAAAATCGAGTTATTTACTGTATTAATAACTATATTTCAATAATTCATATTGATGAGAAAAGTTCCAAGAAAAATCTGTTAAGTTCTCGTGTAAAACCTCCAAAATTGATTTAATGATCAATTAGCAAAATGTTACAAAAACAATGTCAAAATGTAGAATACAAAAATAGATTATTCTTAAAATAAAGTTTAAATCAGATATGTCTGTGTGTATATCTTGAGATCTGTGTGTGTGTGTGTGTCTTGATGGAGAGCTGCAATGAATCTGACCCTCTCCCCACAGCCTGTCTGTACTCCTACAATTAACTCCCACCTTTTTCCATAGAGGCTGGCTTAAAAAAGGTTCGTTATAGTCCCATAGAAAAGACCGCGAAATTTGAATTACTCCTTCCAACATTCCTAAGGGTGGGGCTATGAATTATGTGAAAAAAGCTATCATTTAAAGAATCATTTAACTTACAATATATACATTTCCTTTAAACATATAAAATCCTACATATCAGTATACATATATGTAAAATGCAGTGTTCTTATTAATACCCTAATCAAGAAATATAGTAATGTAAAGAAACAGCTTATATTCTTAACATACTGAAACTTTGTGTCTTTGGAAAGACTGTAATCTAATCTTCTTACGATGGGGGAGGTGAAATGGTCTACACTAAATTGTATCCATATGTGAGATGAATCTCTCCCAAGCAATGCATACAAAGCCTATACCAGCATAAACTTATATGAGTATAAAAACCTATATAACTTCACCTTTTCCATACATAGAAGATATATATATATTTATATATATATAATTCAATTATCACAAGAACTCAACCATTCATAAATTCTGATATTCTAACACATTTTTTCCATCCAGTAACACCAAAGATGCAGGGTCATTTTTTTCCATCGAATGACACCACCGATGCAGGGTCATTTTTCCCATCCAATGACACCACTGATGCAGGGTCATTTTTTTCCATCCAATGACGACAACGATGCAGGGTCATTTTTCCCATCCAACGACATCACCAATGCAGGGCCATTTTTTCCATCCAGTGACACCACCGATGCAGGGTAATTTTTTTCCAACCAGTGACACCACCGATGCATGTAAATTTTTTCCATCCAGTGACACCACTGATGCAGGTTCATTTTTACCATCCAGTGACACTACCAATGCAGGATCATTTTTCCCATCCAATGACACCACCGATGCAGGGTAATTTTTCCCATCCAATGACACCACTGATGCAGGGTAATTTTTCCCATCCAGTGACACCACCGATGCAGGGTAATTTTTTCCATCCAATTACACCACCAATGCAGGGTCATTTTTCCCATCCAATGACACCAACGATGCAGGGTCATTTTTTCCATCCAGTGACACCACCTATGCCGGGTCATTTTATCCATCCAGTGACACCACCAATGCAGGGTCATTTTTCCCATCCAATTACACCACCGATGCAGGGTCATTTTTTTCCATCCAGTGAGTGACACCACTGATGTAGGGTCATTTTTTCCATCCAGTGAGTGACACCACCGATGCAGGTTCATTTTTCCCATCCAATGACACCAACGATGCAGGGTCATTTTTTCCATCCAGTGACACCACCTATGCCGGGTCATTTTTTCCATCCAGTGACACCACCGATTCAGGGTCATTTTTCCCATCCAATTACAACACCGATGCAGGGTCATTTTTTTCCATCCAGTGAGTGACACCACTGATGTAGGGTCATTTTTCCATCCAGTGAGTGACACCACCGATGCAGGTTCATTTTTTCCATCCAGTGACACCACCGATGCAGGGTCATATTTTCCATCCAGTGACACCACCGGTGCAGGGTCATTTTTCCCAGCCAATGACACCACCGATGCAGGGTCATTTTTTCCATCCAATGACACCACCGTTGCAGGGTCATTTTTTTCTATTGAATGACACTACCGATGCAGGGTCATTTTTTTCCACCCAATGACACCACCGATGCAGGGTCATTTTTCCCATCCAATGACACCACTGATGCAGGGTCATTTTTTTCCAATCAATGACGACACCGATGCAGGGTCATTTTTCCCATCCAATGACACCACCGATGCAGGGTCATTTTTCCTATTCAATAACAACACCGATGCAGGGTCATTTTTCCTATCCAATGACAACACCGATGCAGGGTCATTTTTCCCATCCAATGACATCACCAATGCAGGGCCATTTTTTCCATCCAGTGACACCACCGATGCAGGGTAATTTTTTTCCAACCAGTGACACCACCGATGCATGTAAATTTTTTCCATCCAGTGACACCACTGATGCAGGTTCATTTTTACCATCCAGTGACACTACCAATGCAGGATCATTTTTCCCATCCAATGACACCACCGATGCAGGGTAATTTTTCCCATCCAATGACACCACTGATGCAGGGTAATTTTTCCCATCCAGTGACACCACCGATGCAGGGTCATTTTTTCCATCCAATTACACCACCAATGCAGGGTCATTTTTCCCATCCAATGACACCAACGATGCAGGGTCATTTTTTCCATCCAGTGACACCACCTATGCCGGGTCATTTTTTCCATCCAGTGACACCACCAATGCAGGGTCATTTTTCCCATCCAATTACACCACCGATGCAGGGTCATTTTTTTCCATCCAGTGAGTGACACCACTGATGTAGGGTCATTTTTTCCATCCAGTGAGTGACACCACCGATGCAGGTTCATTTTTCCCATCCAATGACACCAACGATGCAGGGTCTTTTTTTCCATCCAGTGACACCACCTATGCCGGGTCATTTTTTCCATCCAGTGACACCACCGATGCAGGGTCATTTTTCCCATCCAATTACAACACCGATGCAGGGTCATTTTTTTCCATCCAGTGAGTGACACCACTGATGTAGGGTCATTTTTCCATCCAGTGAGTGACACCACCGATGCAGGTTCATTTTTTCCATCCAGTGACACCACCGATGCAGGGTCATATTTTCCATCCAGTGACACCACCGGTGCAGGGTCATTTTTCCCAGCCAATGACACCACCGATGCAGGGTCATTTTTTCCATCCAATGACACCACCGTTGCAGGGTCATTTTTTTCTATTGAATGATACTACCGATGCAGGGTCATTTTTTTCCACCCAATGACACCACCGATGCAGGGTCATTTTTCCCATCCAATGACGACACCGATGCAGGGTCATTTTTCCCATCCAATGACACCACCGATGCAGGGTCATTTTTCCTATTCAATAACAACACCGATGCAGGGTCATTTTTCCCATCCAATGACATCACCAATGCAGGGCCATTTTTTTCCATCCAGTGACACCACCGATGCAGGGTAATTTTTTTCCAACCAGTGACACCACCGATGCAGGTAAATTTTTTCCATCCAGTGACACCACTGATGCAGGTTCATTTTTTCCATCCAGTGACACTACCAATGCAGGATCATTTTTCCCATCCAATGACACCACCGATGCAGAGGGATTTTTTCACTCCAGTGACACCACCGATGCAGAGTGATTTTTTCAATCCAGTGACACCACCGATGCAGAGGGATTTTTCCCATCCAATGACACCACCGATGCAGAGGGATTTTTTCAATCCAGTGACACACCGATGCAGAGGGATTTTTTCAATCCAGTGACACCACCGATGCAGGGTCATTTTTTCCATCCAGTGACACCACCGATGCAGAGGAATTTTTCCCATCCAATGACACCACCGATGCAGAGGGATTTTTTCAATCCAGTGACACCACCGATGCAGAGGGATTTTTTCAATCCAGTGACACCACCGATGCAGGGTCATTTTTTCCATCCAGTGACACCACCGATGCAGGGTCATTTTTCCTATCCAATGACACCACCAATGCAGGAACATTTTTCCCATCCAATGACACCACCGATGCAGGGTGATTTTTTCCATCCAGTGATACCACCAATGCAGGGTCATTTTTTTCCATCCAGTGACACCACCGATGCAGGGTCATTTTTTCCATCCAGTGACACCACCGATGCAGGGTCATTTTTTCCATCCAATGACACCACCGATGCAGGGTCATTTTTTCCATCCAGTGACACCACCTATGCGTGGTCATTTTTTCCATCCAGTGACACCACCAATGCAGGGTCATTTTTCCCATCCAATTACACCACCGATGCAGGGTCATTTTTTTTCTATCCAGTGAGTGACACCACTGATGCAGGGCCATTTTTTTCCATCCAGTGACGCCACCGAAGCAGGGTCATTTTTTCCATCCAGTGACACCACCGATGCAGGGTCATTTTTTCCATGCAGTGACGCCACCGAAGCAGGGTCATTTTTTCCATCCAATGACACCACCGATGCAGGGTCATTTTTTTCCATCGAATGACACCACCGATGCAGGGTCATTTTTTTCCATCCAATGACGACACCGATGCAGGGTCATTTTTCCCATCCAATGACACCACCGATGCAGGTTTATTTTTTCCATTCAGTGGCACCACCTATGCCGGGTCATTTTTTCCATCCAATGACACCACCGATGCAGGGTAATTTTTCCCATCCAATGACACCAACGATGCAGGGTCATTTTTTCCATCCAGTGACACCACCGATGCAGGGTAATTTTTTCCATCCAGTGGCACCGCCTATGCCGGGTCTTTTTTTCCATCCAATGACACCACTGTTGCAGGGTCATTCTTTTCCATTAAATGACACCACCGATGCAGGTTAATTTTTTCCATCCAGTGAGTGACACCACCGATGTAGGGTCATTTTTCCCATCCAATGACACGACCGATGCAGGGTCATTTTTCCTATCCAATGACAACACCGATGCAGGGTCATCTTTCCTATCCAATGACAACACCGATGCAGGGTCATTTTTCCCATCCAATGACACCACCTATGCAGGGCCATTTTTCCCATCCAGTGACACCACCGATGCAGGGTCATTTTTTTCCATCCAGTGACACCACCGATGCAGAGTCATTTTTTTCCAACCAGTGACACCACCGATGCAGGTTAATTTTTTCCATCCAGTGACACCACCGATGCAGTGTCATTTTTCCCATCCAATGACACCACCGATGCAGGTTCATTTTTCCCATTCAGTGACACCACCGATGCAGGGTCATTTTTCCCATCCAATGACACCACCATGCAGGGTCATTTTTTTTCCATCCAATGACACCACAGATGCAGGGTCATTTTTTCCATCCAGTGACACCACCGATGCAGGGTCATTTATCCCATCCAATGACACCACCAATGTAGGATCATTTTTTTCCAACCAGTGACACCACCGATGCAGGTTCATTTTTTCCATCCAGTGACACCACCGATGCAGGGTCGTTTTTCCCATCCACTGACACCACTGATGCAGGGTAATTTTTCCCATCCAGTGACACCACCAATGCAGGGTCATTTTTTTCCATCCAATGACACCACCAATGCAGGGTCATTTTTCCCATCCAATGACACCACTGATGCAGGGTCATTTTTTCCATCCAGTGACACCACCTATGCCGGGTCATTTTTTCCATCCAGTGACACCACCTATGCCGGGTCATTTTTTCCATCCAGTGACACCACAGATGCAGGGTCATTTTCCCCATCCAATTACACCACCGATGCAGGGTCATTTTTTTCCATCCAGTGAGTGACACCACTGATGTAGGGTCATTTTTTCCATCCAGTGAGTGACACCACCGATGCAGGTTCATTTTTTCCATCCAATGACACCACCGATGCAGGGTAATTTTTTCCATCCAATGACACCACCGTTGCAGGGTCATTTTTTTCTATTGAATGACACTACCGATGCAGGGTAATTTTTTTCCACCCAGTGACACCACCGATGCAGGGTCATTTTTCCCATCCAATGACACCACTGATGCAGGGTCATTTTTTTCCAATCAATGACGACACCGATGCACGGTCATTTTTCCCATCCAATGACACCACCGATGCAGGGTCATTTTTCCCATCCAATGACATCACCGATGCAGGGCCATTTTTTTTCATCCAGTGACACCACCGATGCAGGTAAATTTTTTCCATCCAGTGACACCACTGATGCAGGATCATTTTTCCCATCCAATGACACCACCGATGCAGGGTGATTTTTTCAATCCAGTGACACCACCGATGCAGGGACATTTTTTCCATCCAGTGACACCACCGATGCAGGGTCATTTTTCCCATCCAATAACACCACTGATGCAGGGTAATTTTTCCCATCCAGTGACACCACCGATGCAGGGTCATTTTTTTCCATCCAGTGACACCACCGATGCAGGGTCATTTTTTTCCAACCAGTGACACCACCGATGCAGGTTCATTTTTTCCATCCAGTGACACCACCGATGCAGGGTCATTTTTCCCATCCAATGACACCACTGATGCAGGCTCATTTTTCCCATCCAATGACACCACCGATGCAGGCTCATTTTTCCCATCCAATGACACCACCGATGCAGGGTAATTTTTTCCATCCAGTGACACCACCTATGCCGGGTCATTTTTTCCACCCAATGACACCACTGATGCAGGGTCATTTTTTCCACCCAATGACACCACTGATGCAGGGTCATTTTTCCCATCCAATGACACCACGATGCAGGGTAATTTTTCCCATCCAATGACACCACCGATGCAGGGTCATTTTTTCCATCCAGTGACACCACCGATGCAGGGTCATTTTTTCCATCCAATGACACCACCGATGCAGGGTAATTCTTTCCATCCAGTGACACCACCTATGCCGGGTCATTTTTTCCATCCAGTGACACCACCAATGCAGGGTCATTTTTCCCATCCAATTACACCACCGATGCAGGGTCATTTTTTTTCTATCCAGTGAGTGACACCACTGATGCAGGGTCATTTTTTTCCATCCAGTGACGCCACCGAAGCAGGGTCATTTTTTCCATCCAGTGACACCACCGATGCAGGGTCATTTTTTCCATCCAGTGACACCATCGATGGAGGGTCATTTTTTTCTATCCAGTGACACCACCGATGCAGGGTGATTTTTTCCCATCCAATGACACCACCGATGCAGGGTCATTTTTTTCCATCCAATGACACAACCGATGCAGGGTCATTTTTTTCCATCCAATGACACCACCAATGCAGGGTCATTTTTTCCATCCAGTGAGTAACACCACCGATGCAGGGTCATTTTTTTCTATCCAGTGACACCGCTGATGCAGGGTCATTTTTCCCATCCAATGACACCACTGATGCAGGGTCATTTTTCCCATCCAGTAACACCACTGATGCAGGGTCATTTTTTCCATCCAGTGACACCACCGGTGCAGGGTCATTTTTTTCCATCCAATGACACCACCGATGCAGGGTAATTTTTTTCCATCCAATGACACCACCGATGCAGGGTCATTTTTTTCCATCCAATGACACCACCGATGCAGGGTCATTTTTTCCATCCAGTGACACCACCGATGCAGGGTCATTTTTCCCATCCAATGACACCACCGATGCAGGGTAATTTTTTCCATCCAGTGGCACCGCCTATGCCGGCTCATTTTTTCCATCCAATGACACCACTGTTGCAGGGTCATTCATTTCCATTAAATGACACCACCGATGCAGGTTAATTTTTTCCATCCAGTGAGTGACACCACCGATGTAGGGTCATTTTTCCCATCCAATGACACGACCGATGCAGGGTCATTTTTCCTATCCAATGACAACACCGATGCAGGGTCATCTTTCCTATCCAATGACAACACGGATGCAGGGTCATTTTTCCCATCCAATGACACCACCTATGCAGGGCCATTTTTCCCATCCAGTGACACCACCGATGCAGGGTCATTTTTTTCCATCCAGTGACACCACCGATGCAGGGTAATTTTTTTCCAACCAGTGACACCACCGATGCAGGTTAATTTTTTCCATCCAATGACACCTCCAATGCAGGGTCATTTTTCCCATCCAATGACACCACTGATGCAGGGTCATTTTTTCCATCCAGTGACACCACCTATGCCGGGTCATTTTTTCCATCCAGTGACACCACCTATGCCGGGTCATTTTTTCCATCCAGTGACACCACAGATGCAGGGTCATTTTCCCCATCCAATTACACCACCGATGCAGGGTCATTTTTTTCCATCCAGTGAGTGACACCACTGATGTAGGGTCATTTTTTCCATCCAGTGAGTGACACCACCGATGCAGGTTCATTTTTTCCATCCAATGACACCACCGATGCAGGGTCATTTTTTTCTATTGAATGACACTACCGATGCAGGGTAATTTTTTTCCACCCAGTGACACCACCGATGCAGGGTCATTTTTCCCATCCAATGACACCACTGATGCAGGGTCATTTTTTTCCAATCAATGACGACACCGATGCACGGTCATTTTTCCCATCCAATGACACCACCGATGCAGGGTCATTTTTCCCATCCAATGACATCACCGATGCAGGGCCATTTTTTTCCATCCAGTGACACCACCGATGCAGGTAAATTTTTTCCATCCAGTGACACCACTGATGCAGGATCATTTTTCCCATCCAATGACACCACCGATGCAGGGTGATTTTTTCAATCCAGTGACACCACCGATGCAGGGTCATTTTTTCCATCCAGTGACACCACCGATGCAGGGTCATTTTTCCCATCCAATAACACCACTGATGCAGGGTAATTTTTCCCATCCAGTGACACCACCGATGCAGGGTCATTTTTTTCCATCCAGTGACACCACCGATGCAGGGTCATTTTTTTCCAACCAGTGACACCACCGATGCAGGTTCATTTTTTCCATCCAGTGACACCACCGATGCAGGGTCATTTTTCCCATCCAATGACACCACTGATGCAGGGTAATTTTTCCCATCCAATGACACCACCGATGCAGGCTAATTTTTCCCATCCAATGACACCACCGATGCAGAGTAATTTTTTCCATCCAGTGACACCACCTATGCCGGGTCATTTTTTCCACCCAATGACACCACTGATGCAGGGTCATTTTTTCCACCCAATGACACCACTGATGCAGGGTCATTTTTCCCATCCAATGACACCACGATGCAGGGTCATTTTCCCCATCCAATTACACCACCGATGCAGGGTCATTTTTTTCCATCCAGTGAGTGACACCACTGATGTAGGGTCATTTTTTCCATCCAGTGAGTGACACCACCGATGCAGGTTCATTTTTTCCATCCAATGACACCACCGATGCAGGGTCATTTTTTTCTTTTGAATGACACTACCGATGCAGGGTAATTTTTTTCCACCCAGTGACACCACCGATGCAGTGTCATTTTTCCCATCCAATGACACCACTGATGCAGGGTCATTTTTTTCCAATCAATGACGACACCGATGCACGGTCTTTTTTCCCATCCAATGACACCACCGATGCAGGGTCATTTTTTTCCATCCAGTGACACCACCGATGCAGGGTCATTTTCCCCATCCAATTACACCACCGATGCAGGGTCATTTTTTTCCATCCAGTGAGTGACACCACTGATGTAGGGTCATTTTTTCCATCCAGTGAGTGACACCACCGATGCAGGTTCATTTTTTCCATCCAATGACACCACCGATGCAGGGTCATTTTTTTCTATTGAATGACACTACCGATGCAGGGTAATTTTTTTCCACCCAGTGACACCACCGATGCAGGGTCATTTTTCCCATCCAATGACACCACTGATGCAGGGTCATTTTTTTCCAATCAATGACGACACCGATGCACGGTCATTTTTCCCATCCAATGACATCACCGATGCAGGGCCATTTTTTTCCATCCAGTGACACCACCGATGCAGGTAAATTTTTTCCATCCAGTGACACCACTGATGCAGGATCATTTTTCCCATCTAATGACACCACCGATGCAGGGTGATTTTTTCAATCCAGTGACACCACCGATGCAGGGTCATTTTTTCCATCCAGTGACACCACTGATGCAGGGTCATTTTTCCCATCCAATAACACCACTGATGCAGGGTAATTTTTCCCATCCAGTGACACCACCGATGCAGGGTCATTTTTTTCCATCCAGTGACACCACCGATGCAGGGTCATTTTTTTCCAACCAGTGACACCACCGATGCAGGTTCATTTTTTCCATCCAGTGACACCACCGATGCAGGGTCATTTTTCCCATCCAATGACACCACTGATGCAGGGTAATTTTTCCCATCCAATGACACCACCGAATGCAGGCTCATTTTTCCCATCCAATGACACCACCGATGCAGGGTAATTTTTTCCATCCAGTGACACCACCTATGCCGGGTCATTTTTTCCACCCAATGACACCACTGATGCAGGGTCATTTTTTCCACCCAATGACACCACTGATGCAGGGTCATTTTTCCCATCCAATGACACCACGATGCAGGGTCATTTTTTCCATCCAATGACACCACCGATGCAGGGTAATTCTTTCCATCCAGTGACACCACCTATGCCGGGTCATTTTTTTCATCCAGTGACAGCACCAATGCAGGGTCATTTTTCCCATCCAATTACACCACCGATGCAGGGTCATTTTTTTTCTATCCAGTGAGTGACACCACTGATGCAGGGTCATTTTTTTCCATCCAGTGACGCCACCGAAGCAGGGTCATTTTTTCCATCCAGTGACACCACCGATGCAGGGTCATTTTTTCCATCCAGTGACACCATCGATGGAGGGTCATTTTTTTCTATCCAGTGACACCACCGATGCAGGGTGATTTTTTCCCATCCAATGACACCACCGATGCAGGGTCATTTTTTTCCATCCAATGACACCACTGATGCAGGGTCATTTTTTTCCATCCAATGACACAACCGATGCAGGGTCATTTTTTTCCATCCAATGACACCACCAATGCAGGGTCATTTTTTCCATCCAGTGAGTAACACCACCGATGCAGGGTCATTTTTTTCTATCCAGTGACACTGCTGATGCAGGGTCATTTTTCCCATCCAATGACACCACTGATGCAGGGTCATTTTTCCCATCCAGTAACACCACCGATGCAGGGTCATTTTTTCCATCCAGTGACACCACCGGTGCAGGGTCATTTTTTTCCATCCAATGACACCACCGATGCAGGGTAATTTTTTTTCATCCAATGACACCACCGATGCAGGGTCATTTTTTTCCATCCAATGACACCACCGATGCAGGGTCATTTTTTCCATCCAGTGACACCACCGATGCAGGGTCATTTTTCCCATCCAATGACACCACTGATGCAGGGTCATTTTTCCCATCCAATGACACCATTGATGCAGGGTCATTTTTTCCATCCAATGACACCACCGATGCAGGGTCATTTTTTCCATCCAGTGACACCACCGATGCAGGGTCATTTTTCCCATCCAATGACACCACTGATGCAGGGTCATTTTTTCCATCCAATGACACCACCAATGCAGGGTCATTTTTTTCTATCCAGTGACACCACCGATGCAGGGTCATTTTTCCCATCCAATGACACCACCGATGCAGGGTCATTTTTCCCATCCAATGACACCACAGTTTTATGATCATTTTTTCCATCCAACGATGCGACCGATGCAGGGTCATTTTTCCTATCCAATGACACCACCAATGCAGGGTCATTTTTCCCATCCAATGACACCACCGATGCAGGGTGATTTTTTCCATCCAGTGACACCACCGATGCAGGGTCATTTTTTCCATCCAGTGACACCACCGATGCAGGGTCATTTTTTTCCATTCAGTGACACCACCGATGCAGGGTCATTTTTTCCAACCAGTGACACCACCGATGCAGTTCATTTTTTCCATCCAGTGACACCACCGATGCAGGGTCATTTTTCCTATCCAATGACACCACCGATGCAGGTTCATTTTTTCCATCCAGTGACACCATCGATGCAGGGTCATTTTTTCCATCCAATGACACCACCGATGCAGGGTAATTTTTTCCTGTGGTTTCACTGGATGGGAAAAATGACCCTGCATCGGTGGTGTCATTGGATGGGAAAAATGACCCTACATCGGTGGTGTCACTAAATGTAAAAAATGACCCTGCATCGGTGGTGTTACTGGATGGAAAAAATGACCCTACATCGGTGGTGTCACTAAATGTAAAAAATGACCCTACATCGGTGGTGTCACTAAATTTAAAAAATGACCCTGTATCGGTGGCGTCATTGGATCTAAACAAATGACCCTGCATCAGTGGCGTCAATGGATGGAAAAAAATGACCCTACATCGGTGGTGTCATTGGATGGAAAAATGACCCTGCATCGGTGGTGTTACTGGATGTAAAAAATGACCCTGCATTGGTGGTGTCACTGGATGTAAAAAATGACCCTGCATTGGTGGTGTCATTGGATGGGAAAAATTAACCCGCATCGGTGGTTTCACTTACTGGATGCAAAAAAATTACCTTGCATCTGTGGTGTAATTGGATGGGAAAAATGACCCTGCATCGGTGGTGTCACTGGATGGAAAAAATGACCCTGCATCGGTGATGTCATTGGATGGAAAAAATTTCTGTGTCAATGGTGTAGCTAAGAGGAAAATGGCACTGCATCAGTGTCAATGGGGATAAAGTTCAGCCAATCAGTGTAGGGGAGATTTGGGCGTGTACATTGTAATACACACAGATTACCTTATAGTGCAGAGCTCAGGGCTGAGTTGTCAGATATGATAGTTATCATGCAGCTTCCAGGGACAATCTCCTGAAATTGAGAACTGGCCCCATGTCATCAAAATCATCCCAATATATACACAGATTTGTTAAAAAAAATCCCTACCCTCTAATTTATAGTAGTCAGCTTATACAACAATTTTATCAATATGTCTTTGTTAATATACCTTGAAATCAATTTGGATATATCAATGAAATACAATTTTAGCCCTCACTAACTCATATGTTAAAATATGTTTAATATAAAATCAATATATTGAAAATATATAAGTAAAGATTGTGCCCTGAACTGGATTAGAACCCACAACCTTACACTATAAGTCTCTAACCACTAAGCTTTCACTTTTTATTAGGTTTTTAACATTGTAGAATGAACAAGTACAGCAGTAATGTTGTACAATATAAAATATAAAATATAAAGTTTTGATAATATCTTTATAGCAAAACAAAATAGGTACATAAGAACAGAGTTCACAATTACAGAGCACAAACCGCTCTGTACTTTTGTCCAGGATACAGAAAAATATAATTCCTAAAATAGAAGTGCAGGATCAGGAGTGTAAAATTAGTTACATAAGAGAGAGATGAACATAGATTCTATGAAGGACATGTGGTATGTGATAATAAGTTCTAAGTAATACATGTGAAAATGGGGCAGGTGAGGGGGAATGGGATATCATGATCATATGGGACGCTCATGCCAGTATAAAAAAAAAAAAAAAAAAAAAAAAATTTAAAGAACGGTGTTTGGCATAGGAGTCCCAAATTCCGACTCATCCCAGGGTTTCCACAATTTTTCAAATTGGGGGATAGTATCATGTACTGAGGCCATTAGATATTCCATCCTTCGGATATCAGTTACTAATTGTAAAAATTTGGGCCAAGGGGGGGAACACCGGACAGCCAACACAGGGGGATAAGTCGCTTGGCAGCCAATAGTATATAAGAAAGGATCCGGTTAGCTCTTTTGGTTAAGCCAGGGAAAGGAAGGCCCAACAAATAGTGTATTGGGTCTAATGGGAGAGATTTATCCAACACTTTCTGTATCAGGAGCCCCACCTCCCCCCAGAAAGGTTGTATCTTTGAACACTGCCAAAATATATGGAATAAAGAACCCGTGTCAATCCCACAACGCCAACAGTGCGGCGGGACCGAGGGGTCGTATTTATGAATAACATCAGGGGTTCTATACCAAAACATAAGAATCTTCATAGAAGTCTCCCGTTGGGTCACACACTTAGAGGATTTGGAGACAGAAGACCAAATCTTGTCCCATAGCTGAATTGAGATAGCTCTGCCTAACAAATGGGACCATTTTCCCATATAATGATGTGTGGTCTCAGTCAGAGGTGTCGACTCATGAAGGATACGATGAATGGAAGATATTAAGTGTAACTGGTGGGGTCCCTGAGCACATATGTATTCGAAATTAGTTGGGCTTTCGAGGGATAATGATGAAGATTTAGAGTGGAAAAAGTGTCTGACCTGCAGGTAGAAGTAAAAAAGTTGGTTGGGGATATTAAATTTCTCACGTAGGGTGTCAAAGGGATGTAGCTTTCGCGTAACCGGGTTTACTAAATTTTGAAGTTGAAAAAGGGAGGCGTTAAGCCATGGAAAGATCCTGCTCAAGGACAAGCTGTCTGGTATGAGTGGGTTAAACAATACATTGATGAGCGGGGAGCAGGGTGAGACGAGTTGGTATTTTTTGAAACATTTACGCCAAATAGTTATAGTAAAATTCATTGGGCCAGTGCACTGGTGTCTGAAAGTGGGATCTATAGGAAAGGAATCATCCCAAACCAAGGTACATGGGTGAACCGGGTATATCACACCCTTCTCAATAGCGGTTGATTTGGAGCAAAGAGGGATGTCCAAGAAATAATAGGCCTTAAATGTGAGGCATAATAATATTTGAAAATGTCCGGTGCACCCATTCCACCCCTGGACCTCGGAGCAAACACCACCGAACCGGCTATACGGTGGGCCCCCCCGCCCCATATGAACTTTAGAAAGTTACGTTGAAGTGTCTTTAATTGGGATGAGGGTAGAGCAATTGGTAACGTTTCAAAATAGTATAACAGTCTAGGTAAAATAGACATTTTCAAAACGTTTATCCTGCCCAATAAGGATAACGGGTACTTAGTCCAAGACCTCAAGGATTTATTAATTTCCAGAACTAAGGGAGGGAAGTTAGCAGAGTATAGAGAAGAGTAGGATGGGGTGAGAAGGATACCTAAATATTTGAGAGAGGTTTTACACCATTTATAGGGATAGGACTCTTTGAGCTGTGATAGTATGGGCAATGGGATATGTATGGGCAGAGCTTCAGTTTTAGACGTGTTAACTTTATAGCCCGAAATGGCCCCAAAAGGAAGACAACAATTTGTGTAGGGAGGGGAGGGAAATCATTGGATTAGTGATCGTGAGCAAGATGTCATCTGCGAAGAGTGATAGTTTATATTCCCCTTGTCGCATTACCACCCCCCGAATATCCGGATGAGTGCGGATGGACTCGGCCAGGGGTTCCAGGCAGAGAATAAAAAGCAATGGCGACAAAGGACACCCCTGTCGAGTACCATTAGTCATGGGGAAGCTTGGCGACATGAAGGATGACATCTGTACTTGAGCTGTGATTGTTGAATATATAGCCTTCAAAGCCTTCAGATAAGGACCCCCAAAGCCATACATCTCTAAAACATTGAACATATAGGGCCAGCTTAACCTGTCAAAGGCCTTTTGTGCATCCAGACTCAGGATCAACGCCTGTCTGGAGGTTCTATCTAGAAGGTCTATTAAGTTTATTGTACGACGGGTGTTGTCCCCCGCGTGTCTGCCAGGCACAAAACCCACCTGGTCCCCATGGATCAATTTGGGGATAATCCTAGACAATCTGGATGCAAGAATTTTTGTAAAAATCTTATAATCTGAATTTAGAAGAGCTATCGGCCTATAATTATCTGGGATAGAGGGATCTTTACCTGGCTTTGGAATGACAGAGATAAATGAATGAGAGAATTGTGAGATAGGGGATATACCTTTGAGCAGGGATTCATAGAGGGTTAGCATATGTGGAGATAGAATATCAAAAAAAGATTTGTAATAAGAGTAGGGTAAACCATCAGGGCCGGGCGATTTATGTAGTGGGAGTTTCTTAACTATGGGCAAAAGTTCTTCAGTCGTTATATCTATATTCAAACTGTCTAAGTCTGCAGAGGTCAGCTTCGGGAGTTTTATATTAGAAAAAAAAAATGTTAATTTTTCTTGACTAAAGTTAAAACCATGCTCAGGGGTGAGGCAATTGTATAATTTATGGTAGAATTTGCAGAAGACGCTAGACATTCCACGGGGGCAGTAAACTCTAGATCCATCTGTCTGCTGTAGGAAATCAGGGAATGAGTTGAAAGGGCGTGGACGGAGTTTATTAACTAGTATTCTATGCGGTTTGTTTGAGTACTCGTAAAACTTCTGTTTTGTCCATAGCAAAGATCTGACTGCCCTACCCAGATGAAGTGATTTGATTTGCTCCCTAAGAGAGGTTACCCTTCGTAATTTTGATACTGTAGGGTCTCTCAACAACCTCTGCTCTGCAGCAACCAAAGCAGCGGTAAGAGATTGTAAAAGACTATTTCTATCTTTCTTTATCCTAGAGCTTTCGGATATGCAGGCACCGCGAAAAACAGTTTTATGTGCTTCCCAAAGTGTGGAGAAGTCTGAAACTGATCCTATGTTGTGTTGAAAAAATTCTTCTAAATTTTTTGCCAGTATATTACGTGAAACCTCAGATTGTAGTAGATGGTCATTTAGACGCCAATGACATGACTTGGGGTGGGCCTGGAAAAGCACAAGATGTAACATGATAGGAGCATGGTCCGACCATGTAATGGGTGATATATCAACCTCAGCCACATATGATATGAGTGGGGCCGATATAAAAAAATGGTCAAGGCGTGAGTACATTTTGTGGGCAGGGGAATAGAAGGTGAACTGTTTAGAGGAGGGATGTCTGGTCCTCCATGAGTTGAATAACCTATGAGATCTAATGCATTTGCGAAAAGAGTTAGCTTGGGATGAAATCTTTTTAGAAGGCACAGTATTAAAAAGGGTTTGTCTGTCTCTATTGGGGGACATAACCAGATTGAAATCCCCTCCTACAATCATGAAAGGTTGCGATGGGTAGTGAGGAGAATCAAATAATGTGTTAAGGAATTCAATCTGGCCAGTATTAGGAGCGTATACATTAATGAGAGAAAACGATGTAGCCACATAATCACAATCCAGAATGAGATATCTACCAAGAGGGTCAGCATAAGATCTTTTTACCTTAATGGGACATGACCTCCTAATCAAAATCGCCACTCCCGCCCTGCCCGAGTGATCCGAGGCAAGGAAGGAAGTGGGGAAATACCTTGAGGCAAATTTAAGCGTACCAGTAGACTTAAAATGGGTCTCTTGAACCATTACCACATCTGCGTCAGAGGCCCTGAAATCCTTCAGGGCCATCCAGCGCTTACGGACGGAACCCAGACCTTTGACATTATACGACATAATTTTCAAAGCCATATATATAGACCCAATAGATTCGCTTTTGTAAGGTTGCAGACATTAAGGGATAAAGAAACACGCTCACATGTCAGCAGACATAGACTATAATAAAACTGCATTTGGTTAGAAAGGTAAGAACAAAACATTTGTATCCTTAGCACCAGAGTGATATCCTTGAACATGAAAAAAAAAAAAGAAAAAAAAACAAGAACCAACTGGAAAAACAGTAAAAACAAAAACAAAGATTTTCTCAGGCCTGAGAGGCAATTGCGTCTCAGGAGGCCCTGAACAGATGTCAAGGCCAGGTAGGGGCGTATACGAACTTCCATCAGGAGACTCCAGGTAGAGAACTGGGAAGTACCCGCCGCTCACCTTATGAGATTGTTAGCATAAAAATAGATTCTGCCATTACTAAACTGATTAGCAAATCAACGAGGTGTATTAAACGGAATGTTAACTGAGCCACTCATGACCAGGAAGAAGAATGGGCATTAGCTATAAGACTATGCAATTTAAGAAAACCAAAACCAAAAGGAGCAGGGTGAGTGAATAAAAAAAAAAAAAGTCATAACAGATCAGATTATTAATTTCTACCACTCTAAAAACATGTAAAATGTTCCGAGTAGTGCAATGGGTATGGATCCATGGAAAACAGGTGTTGTGCTTTCAAGGAGGTTGCTTGGAGTTACGAAGACGCTGAGGTGTGGAGAAGCGTTTCCTGGACCTGTCTCTCACTGGGGTCCAGATGCGGCTAGGTGTATTGGGAGGAGGACGGGCTTGATTATTTGGGGGGATTAAGTCCTCTTCCGGGAGTGGCGGCAGACCCAGACTTTTCAAAAATGCCTCACCCTCCAATAACTCACGTAGAGTATGCTGTACTCCATCTTTAGATACGGTGAGGCGGAATGGAAAGCCCCAATAATATGGGATCTTGTGATGTTGTAGGTGGAGTGTGATTGGGCGTAGGCTCCTACGTTTGGCAAGGGTAATGGGAGACAGATCGCTAAAAATTTGAAGTTTTGCCCTCTTGTATGTAAGTTGGGATTTGTTGCGGGTGGCAGTAATGAGTGTTTCTTTGCTTTTCGAAATAATGAAATTTCACTATGACATCTCTGGGTCTGGCTCCTGCCGGAGGCCTGGGGGCCAGTGACCGATGTGCCCTATCAAGGCGCCAATCAATATCCACCACTGCAGGGGCCAGAGTATTAAAGAGACCCAGAAGGTAGGTACGTAGATCTGAGTCCCCCACCGTCTCCGGGATATCACGAAAGCGTAGGTTTTGTCTCCTTTCTCTATTTTCCAAATCCTCCTGCTGTAACTGCAATTGAGAAACTGATAGGCGCAAATTGTGGTTTTCCTCTTCAATTGCTTGCATATAATTTATCATCTCATCAAATTTATTTTCGAGTGTATCAGTGCGTTCACCGATTTGATCGATCTCTCCTCTTAGTTCCGTAGCTAACTTATTTACTTCTAACGAGACATTATTTGTAATTTGTTGTAGTAGGAGCTGTAACTTGGCATCAAGCTTGGCGTCTAATATGTCTGGGGTAAGAATCTCACGTGGGGTAGAAGAGTCGAGATTTGGACCTTGAGCAACAGTAGATACGTTTACAGTGTTTTCTGCCTCCATGGATGTGTCCATCCCCACAAAGGGGTCTGAGGGGGTGTTTGAGGTCATGAGTTGTGTTCTGGTGACATAGCGTTCCATATTTGAACCTTCATGTGACCCGAATAGGGGTTTATATGTTCGCTGTTGTTGGCCGACTTTGCCCATGTAATAAACAGGAATTGTGGCAGGAAATCTAGCTTACCTCTGAATCTATAGGTGCTTAATATGGCATAGCAGAGGTCTCGGTGAGCAAACGGGTTTCCAAGCTCATTTAATGCACATAGTTCATTCTCAGCGGAACTGCCATCATTAGTTCCTTAATTACATCTGCTTGAGACACTGTAGGTTGGGGTGTTTGAGGTACTGTGGTGTAAGATGTGCTCAGATCACCATTTAAATAGTGTAGGGGTATATTGCGGGCAGAGCAGACAGGTAAGGTGTGTATAAACTCTCGTCCCCACACGGGCCTCTAAGATATTACAAGTATCCAGGTTTAGATTAACAACAAAGCTGTATGTGTAGAGGATCTTGCTGTAAGATGAGTGCAGTGAGAGAGATTTAATGGATCAGTGAAGCAGAGAGGCTGGAGGGGTACCTGGAGTACCAAGATGGCCACCGTCCTCCAGAGGTAGGCCGAAGCCAGGGACTTTCCTAACGGCTGTAACCAGCCGGGTGAGCACCGCTGTTATTAGAGGATGTGGAGTGAGCAAGGGGGGAACTGTTACTCACTGCGGCCCAAAGAGATGCAGATCCACTGTGTGCCGGCTCCCAAAATGCAGATGGAGGCTTCTGACAGTCAGCAGGCTGCGGGATGGAACTAGGCCTCCGTGGAGCCGGACAGAGGGGCCGGGATCGCCGGCGCTTTCTCCCCCAATTATCCCGGGGGGGCGGAGGATTGCCCGACCGGGATGATCGATCATACAGTGCCCGGTTTATAGGGGAGGCTTGCCAGGGGCAGCGATCGGGTCGTAGGCCCCAAGATGGCGGCGGGGCCTCTCTGGCGCGGAGCAATCTGCAGGCCCGGGAGACTGAGAACCAGCAATCTGGGAAATAGTTCTCCAGCCGTGCAGCAGAGTGGCCCAGGATGCCGCCCAGGTGCAAAAATAGGCTCCCAGGAAGGATTGGAGCCTGGATGGTGCTGGATTGACCAGGTCTTGGCGGAGCTCAGCCGAGACACGTCTTCTCCTGTGTACGTCCAGACACGCCCCTCTTAATGCTTTCTTGAAACACCTTATCAGCCCATAGAATCAATTGCTATGATCAATCCATTATGACCATAGACACACATTGTCCTGCTGCCTTCTAGCCATTCACAATTCCCTCATGTAGGGGCAATAGTGCAATGTATCCTACAAGTTGGGGTGCAGAGCTGTGCTGTACTGGTCATTGTGTTCTGCTATCTATGGAAGCTGTGCTTCCCCCCCCAATCGCACACAATACACACATTTTCAGCATGGCTCTTTATGTTGGAGCAGATGACAGAGAAGAAGGATAAGACAGCAAACCGAGGAACTAATTTATAAAGTAGAGGAACCAGAGAACCCAGCACTGCCTGCTTACCTATACTGTGTGCTGTAACTAAGATAGATTTACATATCCATATAAAGAGCAGAAGACATGTATGTCTGCAGAATGATGATCTGTGGGTGTTACTACCTTATTGCTCATTTGTCCTAAAATCTTCCTAATAGAGACTACTATATTTATAAACTCAGAATTTTGACTTTAAAACTCAGAATTCTGACTTTGAATCTCAGAATTCTGAATTTGAAACTCAGAATTCTGACTTTGAAACTCAGAATTCTGACTTTTAATCTCAAAATTATGACTTTTAATCTCAGAATTCTCACTTTGAAACTCAGAATTCTGACTTTGAATCTCAGAATTCTCACTTTGAAACTCAGAATTCTGACTTTTAATCTCAAAATTCTGACTTTTAATCTCAGAATTCTGACTTTGAATCTCAGAATTCTGACTTTTAATCTCAGAATTCTGACTTTTAATCTCAGAATTCTGATTTTGAATCTCAGAATTCTGACTTTGAATCTCAGAATTCTGACTTTGAAACTCAGAATTCTGAGTTTTAAATCTCAAAATTCTGACTTTTAATCTCTGACTTTGAATCTCAGAATTCTGACTTTCAAACTCAGAATTCTGACTTTCAAACCTAGAATTCTGTAAAAAAATTAAAAAATCTATTTTTTTTTCTAACTCATAATTCTATATATATTTTTTTTTAATGATGGCCCCAGGGCTCTTCCATACTACTAGACTCTTGTTTGGACAGATTTAAGTGTGTTATTGCTAAGAATTAAAGGCCTACAATATAAAACGCCAAATTTCTATGCAAAATAATTGTACCGCTTTGAGACGCAAAAATCTGACATAATCATACTCATAATCATCATAATCATCAGGGAGGTTAAGTGTGAATGCAGCATTAGATCCCTAGGACCCAACCTTCATTAACCCTCAAACTTAATCAACCTACAGCCTGGGTTCACACATGTGCAGTGTGAATTGAAGCTCAGGTTTCACTGGGAAGGTAAAAATCAGTTGTTCAGAGATTCCTCTGCACTGTAGCTTCGGATCAGTGAGCAGGGGGGGGGGGAGAGGGGGAGATTTGCTATATTTATTTTTTATTTATGTAAATATGTATATATTTATGTATATTATATATAGTGATTTTATGCTTATTGAATGCAAGACTTTTAATAAAGAAAAATTGGGAGAGGGGGAGGTGTAGTGAGGAGAAGGAGAAAATCCATGTTCAG
Organism: Aquarana catesbeiana; assembly: GCF_042186555.1. NCBI lineage: Eukaryota > Metazoa > Chordata > Amphibia > Anura > Ranidae > Aquarana > Aquarana catesbeiana. Next base: position 595,555,246 of record NC_133325.1, on the reverse strand, counting down.
AACGCAATGCATCTGCGAATAAGATACGTTCCCACAGAAGATACTGGGCTTGTAATTCTCACCGCAATGCCCAGAAAACACACACACGTTTTTTGATGCAATGCGCAGTGCGAATGCAACGTACATATGTGAACCAGATCCATTCATATGAATGTATTTTAAAATGTCCTTCGAATTGGATGCGGTGTAAGCCGCATCTAATTCGCATAGATGTGAACGGGGGCTAAATCTTAACTCCAACCACAACTCCAACCTTTCCAGTAACACTAATTCATTCTTTTAAATCTGTAATTACATTGTATATTGTCCTGGCTAAAGTATCGCTTCATCTTGTGCAGAATCAGAAATTAAATCACCTGATCGCCAACCAACTGATTCAGAATGCAACTATATTTTTTTCTAGTGCAGCTGAGAAAATGTAAAGGAATATATTCATTTTCAGTATTTTTCAGCATAAGCATATTCTTCCTATAAAAGTGGGTTTAGTTTATGTTCAGCGTTGTGGAAAAAAAATGCTGTGCATTAAATGATGAGGTTAGATGTTGTTATTTTAATAAAAGGTGACACTATGGCCTGGCGGTGTCTATTCAAATGTATGATGCTTTTTGCTGAAAAACCAAATATTGTGTCACCTCAGTGCATTTAGACAATCAAGCTTCTTCTAGTTACAGTATGTTGGCTTGAAGAGGCTTTTAACATTTAGATTCTAAAAATAGCCAAAGACTCCAGGCAGAAGTATTATCTGTTTCTTATTGTGCAAGTAAAACCTCAGTGATTAATATTTATACAGCAACACCGGATTACAGTGGGAAGTCTGTGTACCCTAGTTGGCATCATTAGCTGGAGATTTTTTTTTCTTGCTATCAGAGAAGATGCTTGAAGCTTGCAAAATAATTGGTTGTAGCTTTGTACATTGCATGTGTAGATGTGTAGGAGATTTATAGATATACGTAAAGAAAAAAAGCAGGAACAAAATTCTTAGACGTAAACTGATGTTACCAGATTTCTCAAACTTGCAATAAATTTTAATAGTAAAATATACTATGTATAGAAAGCAAGGCAAAATATAGTGTTATTTTTTTAAAACAAAAAAACAGCTAAATTCTTAAATGAAAAGCCAAAAACTATTTACTGTGCTGAAGTTAGACAAGTACAGGAAGATACTGACGGGTTGGTATAGGTTACTACACATATTAAAATACAGTATTAAAGTAAACCCTAAATGAATGACATTTAGTTTGTTAAAATAATACATTTTTCCAATAAAATAATATTTTAACCTTTTCCATCCTTTTTTTTTTTTTTTTTTTTTTGCATTTCAGTTTTGTTTTCTTCCAGCTCCTTTCAGCCACTTCCTGTGTACATGCAGTCACTCCAGCATTGTCTAAATATTTTTTGCTCTGGACTGGCTTCTTGGTGATGACAGGGGTGGATTATGACTGTCCAACGTGTGTCTTGTAGTCTCCAATGGGGTACTCATGACATGCTGACAAAGCAGGAGCACAATGGGGAAGTAATTGTCACTCTTTAACTGGAAGTACCTGAACCATGACAAGATAATCAAGGATTATTAAACATTACAGACAAAAGGGTTAGGAGGGCCTTGCTCAAATAAGCTTACAATCTAAAAGGAAGAGGCACGTGATACAAAAAGAAAATAGCTGTGAGGGAATGAGTTGATGAAGAAATAAAAATTTCAGTTGTTAGATAAAGGTGGGATAGGCTTGGCTTAAATCTGTATTTTTGCAGCTATATTGGGATAATGCCTACTTTATATTTGTTACGTGTGTTACTAAATGTTCTCATTCACATCGAAAAACTTAAAAAAAAAAAAAAAGTTGTTTACATCTTATTTGCTAGTTTCTGCAACACTGAGGTTTCTCTTTTCTCCAACACTGAGGTTTTCCTTCTGCAGAGGGGGGGGGGGGATAAGGTTTACCCCAAAAAACCCTGTCTGTACTGTACTGGCAAATCACATTATCAGTTGCAAATTAGAGGTGAACACTTTTGTCCTCACAAAGGGTTAAAGAGAGGGAAGCTGGGCTTCTGCTTTGTATGTTAGTGAGGGAATTACATTTCCTCTCAATTTAAATTTTTCATATTTCAGAGTATCTTGCAGTCTTGCAGGTAAGAAATATGTATTTTTAATTATTTTTAGATATGCTTTGTGAACAGGAATACATAATAAACATATTTGTGGTGTTTTCTCAAATGTGACTACATATGTGGGAATACACTTTAAAAGATGAGTTTTAAAGGATCATCTAAAGGCAGACAGAGTAGAATATAAGCCAAACCGACTGGGGTAGAGAGTTCCAGAGGATGGCAAAGGCTCTGGAAAAGTCCTGAATGCATGCATAGGAGGAGTTGAAAAGAGAACTAGGGAGTCTTGGAAGGAATGACAAGGATGGTTTAAAGTGGAGTTCCACCCAAAAAAAGCATTACTGTGCATGAAATAATATAAAAAACAAAACATTTGGACATTTTTTTTAACTCACCTCTTAATGCCTGTTGCTATGTGGTCCCTTGAAATCTTCCTCCTTCCTCTACTCGGCTCCTTACATCACTTCCCTTGGCGCTTCCACTCGCTACTGCTCCTGGAAGATGTGTGTCATCATTTCCCAGGAGTCAGTGGGCAGCGCCGAGGGCTGGGTTGCCATCACAACTGGGCAGGGACTTCCGACGCGCCACCCGTTGTGATGGCAGCCTAGTAGTTGACAGCGCTGCAAGAATGACTCAATGCGCGTGCGCGAGATCGCAGAGAGAACGGGCGGTGCATACTGGTCGCTCAGCAGCACCGTATCCCAGAACAGGATGCTTGTGGGCTTCACATGCCCACAAGCAAAGTGAAAACGGCCACCACTGCATTATCAAAGTCCTTTTAACAAATGAAACCGGACATCGGGAGACAAATTATACAGAAGATGTGAGTGTTACAATGCCATTGTAAACGCTTGTGAAAGGTTTAAGACAAGTTGATGTAACTTGGTGCAGAGATTTGCACAGCTTTGTATGTTGTTGTTAGGACTTTGCATTTTAGTCTCTGGGTTCAGGGAAAGCTATGAAAGGAATTTGCAGTGAGAGTTGACAGACACTGAATGGTTGGTAGATTGAACTTATTGTGTCATTGGTTAACAAGAGGCATATTTTAGAAAATGTAAGAGGTGAAGGCCATATGTTTTAGACTGTGTTTGTATTTTGAACTGGAAGGATAGGTCTGTGTCCAGGATTACACCTAGCACCTGGTATAGGGGAAGCGGCTGATAATTGTGCTATTGATCTTGATTGAAAATTTGGTGGAGGGGTATGGGAGGAGTAAATATAATGAGCTCAGTTTTAGAAAGATTTAATTTAGGAAGTGGTGTGACATCCATACTGATATGTCAGTTAGCAAGTTGGTGATGAGCAAAAAAGACTGAAAGTGTTAGGTACCTGGTAGTTGAGCCCGACTGGTAGAAGGAGACCTCTCTTAAACGCTGGTTCAGGAGCCACTGGAAGTGGGAACTGTGGTCTCTTGAGCACAGTGGGTAGGAGGGCCTGATGCAGGTTCCTGCGGTAGCAAACACTGGAACTGGAAAGACGTCCCTCCAGAATGGCTGAGCTGCGGATGCAGGTAGGCTGAAGCAGATCAGTAGGCAGACAGGTGGATGATTTGGCAGCAGCAGAACCTGGAGCTTGGCAGAGCAGGCTGGAAGCTGCGTCACAGGACACAGGCAAAGCAGAGTCAGACAGTCCGTTTGGCAGGAGATCAGACAAGTATATGGCAGGAGAGATGATCCAAGAATAGTCAGGCAGGCAGGAGTTTGGCAACAGGTCACAAGATATAAGCGAGGTCAGGCAGGCTGGGTCAGATTGGAGACAGGAGAATGGTCAGACGGAGCCGGGTCACTAGCAATACAACAACAGGCAGGATACAGGAACTCAGGTGCAGAGCTGCAGGCAAACAGCACCTGATGGAAGCATCTGACAGTCTTTTAAAGGGCCTTTGGCGCCAAACAGCGCTAGCACGAACAGGCACGCGCACGCACGAACGGGCACGCGCGGGAGCACTCCGGCGCCCCCCCTGGTGGAGATTTCAGCAAAACTGCCCTGGGAAGGCCCCTCGTGCACCTGCGCGCACGCATGTTTGCCCGACGGCCACTGATATGTCCCTGACATTGCCCCCTCCCAACAGGCAGCCTCCGGATGCCCAGATAACTCTTCATTTCAGGATGAGCAGAGAAATAGGCATGGATCAAATGTTTAGCATGAATATTACTGTCAGGTTCCCATGAGTTATTCTCCGGACCATACTCCTTCCATTTAATCAAAAACTGTACTTGCCCAGATCTCTTTCTGCAATCAAGGATGGCCTCCACTTCGTATTCCTCATTACTGTCCACCAAGACAGGTTAAGGGACCCTGGTGCCCCTATTAGGAAAGGGATCATCTACAGCAGGCTTCAAAAGCGACACATGAAACACAGGGTGGATTTTAAGAGAGTCAGGTAAACACAGTTCATAGGATACCTCGTTGATTTTCCTTTTCACAGGGAAGGGCCCAATAAATTTAGGAGCAAGCTTTTTGGAAGGACAAGTCAACCTAATATTATTGGTAGACAGCCATACCTTATCACCAAGCTGAAGGTTTAGATCTCCTTTTCTTTTTTGATCGAAGATCCTCTTGCTGTCTGCTTGTGCCTTGGAGACCGCTTCCTGTAACATCCGGTTATTATGACTGAGGAACTGCACTGTATCCTGGACCGCTGGAACTGAGGACTCTGGAAGAAAATCTGGTAAAAAAGATACATGAAAATCATAATTGGCAAAGAAAGGAGATTGACCAGTGGCAGAGTGACTAGCATTATTATAAGCAAATTCCGCTAGGGGCAGCAGGGACACCCAATCATCTTGCACAAAAGATGTGAAACACCTAATGTATTGCTCCAGTGTCTGGTTTGTCCTTTCAGTTTGCCCATTCATTTGGGGATGGTATGCTGAGGACAGGGCTAGTTCAATCTTCAAGATCTCACATAGGGCTTTCCAGAAGCATGAAGTAAACTGCACCCCCCTATCGGACACTATATTTGTGGGGACTCCGTGCAGCCTGACAATCTCCTTGATGAACACACGGGCCGTTTCAACAGCAGAAGGTGTTCCCTTTAGGGGCACGAAGTGGGCCATTTTAGACAGCCGGTCGACGACCACAAAGATCGCCGAACATCCTTCAGAGCATGGTAGTTCAACTATAAAGTCCATTGCTATCATCCTGCAGGGTCTATCTGGTATAGGCAACGGTCTCAGTAGTCCCCAAGCTCTGTTCCTGGAAGATTTATTCTGAATGCAAACAGAACAAGAATTAACGTACTTTCTGCAAAATTCCTTCAGGTTAGGCCACCAGAAAGTGCGTTGCACAAGCTCAAGGGTCTTGCAGACCCCAAAATGTCCTGCAAGTGGGTGGTCATGCAATAATGTCAGTACCTTGACTCGGGCGCTCTCCGGTACAAATATTTGACTTCCTCTCCACAATAATCCATCTCGGGGTGTTAAAGAGGATCCCTGGAGACTTGAAGGTTCTGGTGATGCTTCCCTGATCATGGACAGGAGGTCCGTTTGAAGAAGTAGGAAGCTGTTTGCCGGCAGGATGGTGTCAGGTACTGAAACGTCAAACATGCGCGACAGCGCGTCTGGTTTTACGTTTTTAGATCCAGGCCGGTAAGTGATGTGGAAACAGAAACGTGTAAAGAATAGAGCCCATCGGGCCTGTCGGGGTTTCAGTCTCTTAGCAGATCTTAGGTATTTGAGATTCTTGTGGTCAGTATATATCAGCACTGGATGGACTGCGCCCTCTAACAAGTACCTCCATTCTTCTAAAGCTGTCTTGATAGCAAGTAGTTCCCAGTCTCCCACATCGTAATTCCGCTCAGGCGGCGAGAGTTTTCTAGAAAAGAATCCTACGGGGTGCATCAGGTCCTTGTTGCCCTGTCGTTGAGAAATGACAGCACCCACGGCCACTTCAGAAGCATCAACCTCCAGGATAAAAGGTAAGGATGGGTCAGGGTGGCTAAGGATCGGAGCTGAAGTGAAACGTCTCTTTAATTCTTCAAAGGCCCCCTGAGCCTCCGGGCTCCAGTGGAAGGAGTTCTGCTTGGTTAGCTGCGTGATGGGGGAGATAATGGCAGAAAACCCCCTAATGAACTTTCTATAAAAATTTGCAAATCCAAAAAAGCGTTGCACGCCCTTCTTGTCCAGAGGAGCTGGCCAATCTAGCACAGTGGACACCTTCTAAAGGGTCCATTTTGATGCCGGTTGGGGAGATCACTAACCCCAGAAACTAAATCTCTTCTTGTTCAAATTCGCACTTCTCCACTTTAGCATACAGTCCGTGCAAACGAAGACGGTCCAGGACCCTACGGACATGTTCCCTATGTTGATTGAGTGAACTGGAGAAGATTAAAATGTCATCCAAGTAGACGATTACAAAGATGTCCAGGAAATCTCTGAACACATCGTTGACCAGATGCTGGAAAGTGGCAGGAGCATTGCATAGGCCGAAGGGCATGACCAGGTACTCATAGTGTCAGAAACGGGTCCGGAAAGCCGTCTTCCATTCATCTCCGGCCCGAATGCGGACCAGATTGTAGGCCCCTCTTAGATCCAGCTTGGTGAAGATGATGGCAGACCTCAACTTCTGGAACAGTTCAGGTATCAGAGGCAACGGGTAGCGTTTTTTGACCGTAAACTTGTTTAACTCCCGATAGTCCACACATGGACGAAGAGTCTGATCTTTTTCGGAGACAAAAAATATTCCGGCACCAGCTGGGGAAGTAGAAGGTCCAATAAAGCCCTTTTTGAGGTTCTCATTTATGTATATCTTAAGTGCCTCTTGTTCTTTTTTAGACAGCGGGAAGATGCGCCCAAAAGGAATCTCAGCCCCAGGGAGCAGCTCAATTGGGCAATCATAGGGATGATGGGGTGGCAGGGAGTCCACTCCCTTCTTGCTGAACACATCCGCAAATTCCCGATAGGCCTCTGGTATGGTTTGAAGCAGGTCTTGGTCAATGTCCATACAAATTAAAGTAGCAGCAGGCTTAGAGGGTTCAGGTAAGCAATGTTTTTGGCAGTAGGGTGACCGAAACTTGATTTCACCCGTAGACCAGTTCACGTGAGGGTTATGGGCCTGGAGCCAGGGCATGCCCAAAATGATCGGAAATAATGGAGATGAGATAATGTCCAGAGTTAGGATTTCTTTGTGTTGAGATAAACAGGTGGCAGACAGAGGAAGGGTTTCTTGAGAGACTTGTCCTGATTTTATGTGAGACCCATCGGCCAGAAAAACTGAGAGTCTGTGTGTCTTGTCTTTTAGGGGAAGATTTTGTTGAGTAGCGAAAGCAGAGTCAATAAAGCAGCTACATGCCCTGGAATCAATAATAGCGTTGACCCGGATTGTTCTTCCCTGGAGCTGTAATGAGAGAGGGAGAGCAAGTGGAGTTGCATTGGCGGTTAAGGCGGATAAACTGGCCGGAGTAGAAGGAAAACACTTACGAGTCTTGACTGGACAGTTGTTCACGTAGTGGCCCGCCCCACCACAGTAGAGACAGAGGTTTAGCTGGCGTCTGCGCGCCCGTTCTTCTGGGGGCAAAGTAGAGCGCATAAGTCCCAGTTGCATTGGTATCAGGTGTTTGGGTGGCCGGACTTGGGCAGGCAGGAGGTAGATACCGGGAGGCAGGAACCGGAACTTTTGCAGTCATCCACATAGGGCACGTTTGCTGGGACGAGCGTTCAGACCGGCGCTCACAAAGGCATCGGTCAATCTGGATGGTAAGAGCGATGAGTTCTTCAAGGGTATCAGGCATCCCTACCCGAGCAAGCTCATCCTTTAGACTTTCAGATAACCTCATGCGGAACTGATGACGTAAAGCTGCGTTGTTCCATTGAGTGTCCGCGCTCCAGCGTTGGAAGTCCGTAACATAGTCCTCGGCCAGCCTGTGGCCTCGTTGGAGCGCGAACAAAGCTGCCTCAGCAGTGGCAGTCTGCTGAGGGTCCTCGTACAACTGGGCCATGGCTTCGAAGAAGGCAGACAAAGACTGGATCTGTACAGAGTTGGTTTCAAGCAGGCGGCGGGCCCAGGTCTGGGGTTCCCCTTGAAGAAGGGATATAACATATCCCACTTTAGTAGCCTCCAAGGAAAAAGTCTGTGGCTGTAGGGCGAAGTAAAATTGGCAGGCGCTGCGGAAGGCCAGAAACTTGGTTCGGTCACCAGAAAACCTCTCAGGGATGGGGACCATTGGTTCAGGTGGGAGCATGACCACAGAGGGTGGTGCAGCAGCCTGTGCTGGAGCAGCTGCGGAGGCAGAGGCCACACCTCCAGGACCACTAAGGTTCAGCACTTGACCCTCCAGTCTGTTGTAGCTGTCTTGTAAAGTCTTTACTGCCTGGGTGAGTGCTGCTAGGTGCGTACAGATCTCCTTGATGGGAGAGGTCTCTCCTGCGGGCTCAGTCATGGCTGTTCGTACTGTTAGTTACCTGGTAGTTGAGCCCGACTGGTAGAAGGAGACCTCTCTTAAACGCTGGTTCAGAAGCCACTGGAAGTGGGAACAGTGTTCTCTTGAGCACAGTGGGTAGGAGGGCCTGATGCAGGTTCCTGCGGAAGCAAACACTGGAACTGGAAAGACGTCCCTCCGGAATGGCTGAGCTGTGGATGCAGATAGGCTGAAGCGGATCAGTAGGCAGACAGGTGGATGATTTGGCAGCAGCAGAACCTGGAGCTTGGCAGAGCAGGCTGGAAGCTGCGTCACAGGACACAGGCAAAGCAGAGTCAGACAGTCCGTTTGGCAGGAGATCAGGCAAGTATATGGCAGGAGGGATGATCCAAGAATAGTCAGGCAGGCAGGAGTTTGGCAACGGGTCACAAGATATAAGCGAGGTCAGGTAGGCTGGGTCAGATTGGAGACAGGAGAATGGTCAGACGGAGCCGGGTCACTAGCAATACAACAACAGGCAGGATACAGGAACTCAGGTGCAGAGCTGCAGGCAAACAGCACCTGATGGAAGCATCTGACAGTCTTTTAAAGGGCCTTTGGTGCCAAACGTACGCGCGAACGGGCGCGCGCGGGAGCGCTTCGGCGCCCCCTGGTGGAGATTTCAGCAGAACTGCCCTGGGAAGGCCCCTCGTGCACCTGCGCGCACGCATGTTCGCCCGACGGCCACTGATATGTCCCTGACAGAAAGGTTGAGGTGAAGAGTAGAGAGATATTGTAGATCTAGGTCTCTTCAGCAAAGAGATGGTATTGGAAGCCATGGGAGTTCATCATCTAACCAAACAAGAAGATGTAGATAGAGCATAGAAGGGACTAAAGGACAGATCCTTGGTGGACCCCCTACTGAAAGAGGAAGAGGAAATTGAGTTTTATAAAAAAAACTAAAGGAGTGCTTAGACGGGTAGGAGAAGAGCCAAGAAGGAACAGCCTTGGAGGCCAAGTGGAATGGAGTTTTTGAGGCGCAGCAGGCGGTTAATTGTATCTAAGGCAGCAGAAAATTTTAATAGTATGAGTATAGAGCAGTGGCCATTCTATTTAGCAGCTAGTAGGTCATTAGTGAGCTTTAGTAGGTTATTTTCTGTGGAATGCTGATGAAAACTAGACTGTATGGCAGGGCCGTCTTTTCAATTTTGATTGGGCCCTGGGCAAACATTTTCTTGGGGCCCCCTCCATTCTGAGACGTACAAAAATAGCAGGTAGACTCAAAAACAACATAACAGGGAAGTCCGATGGACTCGGGCAGCGCTTGTGAATAAAACTAGGTAAAAGTTCATAAAATCCATAAAATCAATAAAAGTCCATGAATTAGCATTAATATGACCAACACATTCGTTCAATAAAAACAGATAAAAAGTCCTTTTGGAGATAAAAAACTCCTTTTGGGAGGAAACAGTCTTCTAAAGTAACCTTTTCAGAAAGAACAGCTGTTACCAGAAGAAAAAGGAGTCCAGACACCATACGTGCTCGAATAAAAAGTGGGTGGGTGTGTAAGGAAACCCCCTCTTAGGCAAACTCTTACCAATGAGAGATAGATCTTAGCGTGTATGTCATCCAAAATGGTAGACGTCCAAATCGGTGTTCTCTCTCCCTTGTCCAGAACGGAACCTCGCTCGGGTCATTCAATTACATGAGCAATGAAAGAGAAGGATCTGACATAGTGTAATCTCGTTTAAATCAATTTTATTATTAAACACAGAAAGGAAGGGGGAAGGAGTCCCTCTTCCAGATGTACACTTACAAGAATGTGCAAATCAAAAAGCGGTGTTCACTAGAAAACATCAGACAAAGACACCAGGTTCCACAGCGTCTCCTACTGCCCTCAATGGATACCTTTCACGGGGAATGGAGCTGTCTTTCCCTGGGTTGACTGATGGATCTGCGTACGTCGTGTGGCTCCAATCTGACGCGTTTCATCACTCATGACATCATCTGAGGGTGGAGCCACACGGCACTCTCACTCTTTTAAGCATCAGAGGTGGGTATGTCAAGACTAACCCCCAAGAGAGCCGATATGTAATACTTCCATACAGATCATACTCTGGGCCAGGTAAAATTAACCTTTTTGGAGAACTGATATGTAGTACTTTTAAAGAAATCCAATTTCAGGCCAAATGACACTTGCTAGACTAGTCCACTATTTAAGCATTAACGTCTAATAGCGTCAACCTCTATTCAATAGGATCGATCAAATACAGAGACGGTAGGTGGGTTAACAGGTGCTAAACACCTTAGCACGGCTCCCCCACACACGCCGATATCTATCGGTCGACCAGCAAGTGATATAATTCATTCAGCAAGTAGCACTCCGCACAAATTGCGATAACAAACCACCCAGCTCGTCAACAATGTTAGTAATGCGATACACTGTATAACAACTTAGGCTGTACGATGGAAAAAGATATAAAAGAAGCAAAACAATTAGTGATAATCAACGAACCTGGAGAATTGCAAAAAATACCGATATTCTCTCACATAACAGATGCCCCAGAACGGACACTCTCTTGAACAGTTAATTGATTACCCTTTGGTGCCCTGACACCTACAACCTCATTGTATACAAAATCAGCATATAAAAATGCCCGTTATATACAAAATGCATATTACAGCGCGGAAATGCAATTAATAGATGAACCACCTATAATATCTTCATACTTAGCAGTGTTTGCGAACATGGGACAATGTTACTATTATTGTTATAAAAGCAATGATATTGTAAACATGAGCGCACGTACATTATATAGTATAATTCAGCACGATGACGCTCTGCTGGCTCTAAATTGGGCATTGTGTCAGAGGGATGATATGCCTTTTGAACAGAAAGTTTTTTTGAGACAGGCACTGGATTTTTGCCTGTCTCATAATTACTTCTGGTACGTTCCTTGCATGATTTTATGACTGAACTCAATGCCAACTCAATGCCAACAGAAACAATATTGTGTTGGATTATGAGTTCAGCAAAGATCAGATCCATTATTTGGATGTAAATATCATTAGACAAGGAACAGGCTTGATCACGTCCGTTTATTTTAAACCAACAGACAGAAACAATTATCTCCCTCTCACTAGTGGCCACCATCCACACTGGCTTAAAAATATTCCAAAAGGCCAAATAATGAGAATTAGGAGAAACTGTACATTGGATGCTGATTACCAGTCACAAACTGAAGTAATTAAAAGGAGATTTACACAAAAGGGATACAATGAACAGGAACTCAACAGAATTATTGACTCCGTTGGCAATATCACGCGTGAATCATGTTTGGAAGATAGACCATCTGTGAAAAGTTCTAACCACGAATGGGGTTTTATCTCCAACTTTCATGTATAGTACAAGGAAATTGAGAATATTTTTAAACAACACTGGCACATACTACGCATGGACAAAACTTTGAGTCAATCCCTCCCGATCAAGATCAAGTGTAGTATCTGCTTGCTTGTATCTTGGTTGAAAGGTGCCCGGGGTACCCGACGGTCGGCCTTGGGGGGGAGCAACCCTTTTCAGAGGGCCCCCCCTTGCTGCTATTGGCCTCAGGCTTAGACCCCGGGCAACGAGGAGCGATCGCCTTTTTGGAGGCGATGCATCGGTCGGTTGGCGGAGCTGTGGGGGTCTCCCCTTGTGGGGGCCCCCATAGGGAAGCAGGCGGATCTTTGGACTTCCTTTCGAGATGGCGAGCCGTGGGTTGAGGGTTCTGGTGATGCCAGGTTTTAAGGAGCAGGTGTAATTGAAGACGGTGGTCATGGAAGAGGAGAGGAGATGGAAGTAGGTGGATCGGCTGGACAATCCCAAGATTTCCCGGAAGGTTTGGAGATCATCATTGAAGGAATAAATCCAGTTGACAGTCCGGTATCTAGTCCTTTTGTGGCGCCTGTGCTAGTCAGAGATATTTCCTCCAGTGAAGAAGAGGAGCAGGAGAACATGGAGGATTTAGACAGTGATGAAAGCCTAGAATGTGGGCAGCATATGTCATCCTTCTCTGGATCCGTGACCCAGTTGTCGGGTAAACGGACTTGGATTGAGGGGGAAGGGTCCGAAAGCGAGGAGGAAAGCTCCTTGCATATCGCTTCACCTGGGGTCTCCAAGGAGGGGGCCGCCAGATCGCCAGAGAGTGGGACAAGAAGAGTCCAAGAAAGAACCATGTTAATTTTCATGATGGCTAAAATTATCCTTTTTTTGATTATGGCGCTTATCGTTGCCACTTTAAATGTTAGGAGTCTAACGGCTGGTGGTAGGAGGGCGGTAATTTTTTATTATTTGGGATATGTTAAGGCGGATGTAATTTGTCTGCAGGAATGCAGGGTGGAGGATCTGCGTGACATTACTGAGTGGGGGAAGGGAGTGGCTGTGTGGGCACCCTGCTGTGAGACCAGATCAGAAGGTGTTGGGGTGTTAGTTAAAAACAATGAGTTAAAAGTGTTGTCATATGAGGAAGTGGTGCCTGGGAGATGTTTGTCAGTTTTGTTTGAATATGAAAATGAGAAAGTAAGATTAATCAACTGTTATGCGCCTATGATAAAAAGGGTCGAAAGGAGTTCTTGGATGTATTGAAACTGCAGTTACCAGGAAGGGTGGCAACTATTGTCACGGTGATTTTAACTGTGTGAGGAAGGGGTGTGACAGTCAGTGAAGGTGGAGGGGTGGATGTGACTTCCCGACTTTTGAATGATTGATAAATGATTTTAGGCTTAAGGATGTTGCAGAGGTGGTGGAGGGTGTCAAGTTGAAACTTGAAATAAAGGACATCAACGCCAATAGAGCTGCATTTGTCTAATGCATGTTTACTTCAGAATATGCACTGTACATACAGTGGATCACACCTTCCAAGGGGATGTGATACAAATTACAGAGTGGTTCAAACTTTTATAGAAGCTCCTAGCATTACATTCTATGGCGGGCAAAAGCCCAAAGTTACACGTCACATGTACGCATTTTACTAAGTATTTCAACACAGCTTTTGGCCAGTTTTCTGGGTCATCTTGACCTGACTATTTCTAATTAAGAATTATTTTGACAGAAAAGGAAGAATAATTATTTGGGAAAGGTTAATTTAACTTTTACACAGGGACTTTCTATGTCAACATCTTTCCATATCACATCCTTTCCAAGAATTGTGTCAGGTCATTGGCAGAACATTTAATTGTCAGCTGGTCAGCCACTTGTGTTGCAATACCAAAAGAATTCAGAAACATCTTAGAGAAAAACAAGAATAATAAGAAATATCAAAAATACAAATTCATATTGAAGAGGAACTCTGGATACATAGAAAGATATGGTTCATATATTTCATATCTTTACAGCCCCTCCTGTGTTTAGAATTCTTCCGGTATCCCTTTTAAGCTTCTTCTGTGTCTTTAGGTTGATCTCCAGGTATACGGACCACCATCTCATGGCAGTTCTGAGTCGAGACCCTAAGGAGAAGAACCAATATTAGTACCAGCACGTGTGATTATCTTCAAACAACATTTGCATAACATAGGTGCGCATTTAACTATCAGGATTATAAGGACTATAATTCCTACAATATATAGAATACCATGTAAAATTCCAGAAAACCATCTTGCAATGCCAGAAAACCAGTTGAGAGGATTGAGCCAGGAAAGCCAGCTTTCCTACCTACCTTCAACCTACCTACCTTCGGTATATTCTTTGCGGAATTTAACCTTCATTTGTTGTACCTTTTCTACATGCGAAATGATGGCATCTTCAGTCTTAGTATCATTTCCAATGTAGTTACAACAAGTAGTTCCCACTATGGTGCATATTCCTCCTTGACTGGCCGTGAGATAATCCAGCACCAGCCGGTGCTGCAAAACTTATTTTTTGATCATCTTCAATTCTATAGCAAGGGCTATAAAGTTTCTATCATACAAGGCAGTAATGTTATCCATCAGGTCTGCCAAATCAATGATGAAACTGAAAGCCTTTTTAATACAACATCTATTTACCCAAGGAATAGAAAACAATGGTTTAATCTCTCTGTCATGTGATTCAATATTTGTGAAGTTATCATCTGACTTAGGATAAAATGTAGGCCTATCAGGAGAATCGTCATTTTTCACATTAATTTTGGAGTCTTACATAGTTACATAGTAGGTGAAGTTGAAAAAAGACACAAGTCCATCAAGTCCAATCTATGTGTGTGATTATGTGTCAGTATTACATTATATATCCCTGTATGTTGCGGTCATTCAGGTGATTATCTAATAGTTTCTTGAAGCTATCAATGCTCCCCGCTGAGACCACCACCTGTGGAAGGGAATTCCACATCCTTGCCGCTCTTACAGTAAAGAACCCTCTACGTAGTTTAAGGTTAAACCTCTTTTCTTCTAATTGTAATGAGTGGCCACGAGTCTTATTAAACTCTCTTCTGCGAAAAAGTTTTATCCCTATTGTGGGGTCACCAGTACAGTATTTGTAAATTGAAATCATATCCCCTCTCAAGCGTCTCTTCTCCAGAGAGAATAAGTTCAGTGCTCGCAACCTTTCCTCATAACTAAGATCCTCCAGACCCTTTATTAGCTTTGTTGCCCTTCTTTGTACTCGCTCCATTTCCAGTACATCCTTCCTGAGGACTGGTGCCCAGAACTGGACAGCATACTCCAGGTGCGGCCGGAACAGAGCCTTGTAGAGTGGGAGAATTATCGTTTTATCTCTTGCGTTGATCCCCCTTTTAATGCATGCCAATATTCTGTTTGCTTTATTAGCAGCAGCTTGGCATTGCATGCCATTGCTGAGCCTATTATCTACTAGGACCCCCAGGTCCTTTTCCATCCTAGATTCCACCAGAGGTTCTCCCCCTAGTGTATAGATTGCATTCATATTTTTGCCACCCAAATACATTATTTTACATTTTTCTACATTGAACCTCATTTGCCATGTAGTCGCCCACCCCATTAAATTGTTCAGGTCTTTTTGCAAGGTTTCCACATCCTGCGGAGAAGTTATTGCCCTGCTTAACTTAGTATCGTCTGCAAATACAGAGATTGAACTGTTTATCCCATCCTCCAGGTCGTTTATAAACAAATTAAATAGGATTGGTCCCAGCACAGAACCCTGGGGAACCCCACTACCCACCCCTGACCATTCTGAGTACTCCCCATTTATCACCACCCTCTGAACTCGCCCTTGTAGCCAGTTTTCAATCCATGTACTCACCCTATGGTCCATGCCAACGGACCTTATTTTGTACAGTAAACGTTTATGGGGAACTGTGTCAAATGCTTTTGCAAAATCCAGATACACCATGTCTACGGGCCTTCCTTTATCTAAATGGCAACTCACCTCCTCATAGAAGGTTAATAGATTAGTTTGGCAAGAACGATTCTTCATGAATCCATGCTGATTACTGCTAATGATATCGTTCTTATTACTAAAATCTTGTATATAGTCCCTTATCATTCCCTCCAAGAGTTTACATACTATTGATGTTAGGCTAACTGGTCTGTAATTCCCAGGGATGTATTTTGGGCCCTTTTTAAATATTGGTACTACATTGGCTTTTCTCCAATCAGCTGGTACCATTCCAGTCAATAGACTGTCTATAAAAATTAGGAACAACGGTCTGGCAATCACTTGACTGAGTTCCCTAAGTACCCTCGGATGCAAGCCATCTGGTCCCGGTGACTTATTAATGTTAAGTTTCTCAAGTCTAATTTTAATTCTGTCCTCTGTTAACCATGGATGTGCTTCCTGTGTTGTGTCATGAGGATAAACACTGCAGTTTTGGTTACTGAAGCCCCCCGATTCACTCGTGAAGACTGAGGAGAAGAATAAATTCAATACCTTCGCCATCTCCCCATCCTTTGTAACCAGATGTCCTTCCTCATTCTTTATGGGGCCAATATGGTCTGTCCTCCCTTTTTTACTGTTTACATACTTAAAGAATTTCTTGGGATTTTTTTTGCTCTCCTCCGCTATGTGTCTTTCATGTTCTATCTTAGATGTCCTAATTGCACCCTTACATTTCTTGTTGTATTCTTTATAAAGTCTGAATGCTGAGGATGATCCCTCAACCTTGTATTTTTTGAAGGCCTTCTCCTTTGCTTTTATATGCATTTTTACATTGGAGTTAAGCCATCCAGGATTTTTGTTCGCTCTTTTAAATTTATTACCCAATGGGATACATTGGCTAATGACCTTATTTAATATGCTCTTAAAGCAAACCCATCTCTCCTCCGTATTCTTTGTTCCTAATATTTTATCCCAATTTATGCCTTTTAGCAAGGTTTGTAGTTTAGGGAAGTTGGCTCTTTTGAAATTCAGTGTCTTTGTGTTCCCTTCATGTTTCCTATTTGTGTGATTTATACTGAAACTAATTGACCTGTGATCGCTGTTACCTAAATTGCCCCGTATTTCCACATCCGTGATCAGGTCTGTATTGTTGGTAATCAGTAGATCCAGTAATGTTTTATTTCTAGTTGGTGCGTCTACCATCTGACCCATAAAATTGTCCTGCAAGACATTAAGGAACTGGCGAGCCTTAAATGAATGCGCAGTTCCCTCCGCCCAGTCTATGTCTGGATAATTAAAATCCCCCATTATGATAACACTTCCCATCCTTGCTGCTAATCCAATTTGTGATATGAGATCCGTTTCCACTTCCTCCCCCAGGTTAGGGGGCCTATAGCATACTCCCAGTATTATTTTCCCCTTAGCTTCATCCCTTTGGAGCTCCACCCATAAGGATTCCACCCCCTCTCTAGCTCCCTCAGTGATGTCATCTCTCACATTTGCTTGTGCATTATTCTTGATATATAGGCATACCCCTCCCCCTTTTTTACCCTCTCTATCCTTGCGGTATAGGGTATACCCTTGAATGTTTGCCAGCCAATCATGAGAGCTGTTGAACCAGGTCTCTAAAATTCCCACAAAATCCAAATCCTCCTTGTACAACAGTATCTCTAGTTCACCCATCTTGTCCGCCATGCTCCTGGCATTGGTGAACATGCCACATAGTTTAGACCGGTCGCATATTGTCCTCGTATTGGGTGTTTTGAGATTGCAACTAGGACTTGCTACTATACTCACCTTGTGTTTTTGTGCTTTGGTTAACCTACCACTAATGCCCCCAATACTACCCTCTGGAATATCTTCCGCGCTGGCTATCTCTGTCTCTGGACCCTCCCCCCCATCGCCTAGTTTAAAAACCCCTCTAACTTTTTGGCCATCTTCATTCCCAGCAGATCTGCACCCTCCTCATTTAGGTGCAGTCCGTCCCTTCTATAGTACCGGTTACCGACTGAGAAGTCGGTCCAGTCCTCCAGGAACCCAAACCCCTCCTTACTACACCAGCTCTTCAGCCACTTGTTTACTTCCCTAATCTCCCTCTGCCTTTCTCGTGTGGCTCGATGTACCGGTAGTATTCCTGAGAATACTACATTGGAGGTCCTTTTCCTCAATTTAGCTCCTAAGTCCCTAAAATCGTTCTTTAGGACACTCCATCTGCCTCTGACTTTGTCATTGGTGCCAACATGCACCATGACAGCCGGGTCTTCCCCAGCCCCTCCCAGCAATCTGTCCACAAGATCCGTGATGTGCCGAACCCGAGCGCCCAGTAGACAGCATACTGTTCGGCGCTTCAGGTCTTGGTTACAGATTGCCCTCTCTGTCCTTCTAAGAATTGAGTCCCCTACCACCACAATCTGTCTTTCCTTTCCCTTTGCTGCCCCCCCACTCTCACTGGAGGAGTTCTTCCCCTGGCAGCTAGGAGAGTCCCTCAGCTCCAGCAGTGCTGGTCCCTGACTGGTTTCACTCAATGGAGCGTACTTATTGGGATGCTCCAGTCCTGGATTGGCCTCCCTGGCACTTCCCCCTCTACCCCTCCTGACTGTCACCCATCTACTCTTTGCTAGTGCCTGCACCTCTTTGTCTCCACCCGCCTCTGTGCTGGCCCCTGCCGGCACCTGTCGTGTATGTTCCTGGCTCTCCTTTAGTATGGAGGGACTTCTCAGTGCTGACAGTTGCTTCCCCAGATTCAGAACCAGGGCTTCCAGGGAAACAATGTGCTTACACTTTGCACAGCAGTATTCGCCCTCGATCGGATGATCAAGGAACCCATACATGCAGCAAGATGTACAAAGAGTCGCCTCTCCACACCCGCCGGGCATCGTACCTATTAAATTTAGTGAGGATTTGGGGATTTTACCCTGTCCAAATTACCTAACAGCTAGCTTCCTGGCACTAATACTCAAGACAATACATAGGTACACAACAAGACAATAAACAGGTTCTCACAGACCTACGTGCAATCGCAGAACAGTCGCAGACCTATGTGCACTCGCAATACTCAAGTATACAGTACACAATACACAAGTACTAACGATCCACACACACTACTCAGAAAACACTCAGGTACTCACACTACACAGGTACTATGACCCCTGTTATAACCTCCTGTTTTAAACTCTGGTTTTTAACTCCCACTTACACAAAGTTCCACAGCCTAAGACTGAGTCCTACACCCAGTTATATAGGCACCTGTGAGCAATTAACCACCCCCCTTAATTGATAGACTGAAGGAACCAGAGAAAAAAAAAAAAAAAGAAAGCTATTTAAAAAGTGACAGAAAAAGGTGATTGAAAAACTAAAAGGAAAAGCCCCAAAAATGCAACCCAGCAAACCCAGCAAACAAAAAGCAAGACTTGTTCACTCTAACTCTGGTTTTTAACTCCCACTTATACCAGTTCCACTTACACAAAGTTCCACAGCCTCAGACTGAGCACTTTCTCTTCTTCTTCTTCTTGTCCTTCTGGGGTTTCACCTTCTCCTGGAACTGACTGATCAATGAGATCCCTTTTAACAAGGTGCACAAAGTCTTTTTTAAGAAAGTGTATGGGTATTTTGTGGAGCTGTGTTTCTTGAAAGTCATTATACTCCATATACCAAGTAGCAGGTATGACTCTACCAAAGTAACAAACCCCATTAGAATTCAAAGGAACCCAAGAATATGCTTTCTTTCCACATATGAAATAATAACCTGGTGGAGCAGCACAAGCTTTATTGAAATTATATCCTTGTAGGCACATCAATAGCTTCATATTGTTCTGCCAGGATGTTGACGATGTGTGTAGTCATGTAATTCCTGATATTTATCAGTTTTCCACACAGTATCCTTACCATCAAACCAGTACTTGATATCGGCATTATCCATGCAGTTGGAGTTCCCAATGAGTTGAGTAGTACTCTGGTAACCCTGGGAAAGCAACTCAGGTGTATAAGTTTGAGTAAAGTTAATGCAGACTGCTGGTTTTCTCAATGGAGCATTTGTGAACAGTAGAAGTGAAATAGCTCTGTCAATCATTGTTCTACTGACTTCACCAAAGTGTGCACTGTCCTTTATTTCAGCTAAAGTGCTGGGTATTCCTAGCAAAGATATAGTCTTATGAGAAATAGGTGCATGTGTGCATATCCAGCAATTAGTGATATTCAGTTTCTTGGCAGCTTGCAGGTGCATAGATACAAAAGAGTTATGGAAAGGCTCTACTAGTTTGGCATGATATTCATGTGCGGCTTCCCTTCGTGCTCTTAGATCAATATCTGAAACCGGTTCAAGTTGTGACATTTCTTCCATTACAGTAGCATTAAAAAGAAAAGTGTCTTGTATCTTACCCTTTTCTTTCTTGTATGTCCATTCATATGCCATGACTGTAATCCATACCACCACTCCACCGCAGAGGATAACACTCTAAAGCTTCACATTCATCTTAGGCCCTAGGAGATTCATTCTGCAGTCTTCTTGCTCGCGCACGAGTCAGTGGAGGAGGCCTGGAAGGTAAAGGTACAGAACAATTCTTGCCAGTAGCAGACCGGCTTATATTCTCTTTTGGAACCACAGACTTCTTACAATGTGAACCATGCACCCAATACTTATAGTCTTTCAGCTTCACTGCAGTAGGAGACACAAGAATGACCTGAAATGGTCCTTTCCACTTAGGGGACAAAGTAGTCCGGGGTGTGTGATTCTTGATATACACCCAATCTCCTGACTTTAGTCCATGAGTTCCTTCACTCGTGTCCATGTGTTGTCCTGCTTTGGCTCTGGAAAAAGTATCAGAAAGCACATTTGCCAATTTGCGAACATATTCTATCATGGAATCTTGACCATTTATTAAAGTCACTGTCTCTGGCTGCACAAGAGATGATTGTAGCCTTTTAGTCGGTCGCCCAAACAATATGTCATAAGGTGACAGTCCATGTTTCTCTTTCAGGGTAGTTCTAATGGTCGCCAAGGCTATAGGTAATGCTTCTACCCATGTGCTTTGTCCATTAGCAATTATTTTGGTTAAATACCTCTTCAGGGTTTGATTGCTGCATTCCACCATCCCACTAGCCTGAGGTCTGTAAGGAGTATGCAATTGCTGTTTCATACCCAAAATATTCACTACTTCTGCCATAAGTTTGTTCTCAAAATGTGTCCCTCTATCTGAGGAAATTATTGACCCTATACCAAACCTTGGGATCAATTCCCTCGTCAGACATTTTACCACAGTTCTGGCATCATTTTTAGACATGGGCCAAGCCTCTGGCCAGTTCAAAAATTGATCAATGCAAACCAAAAGATACTTAAATCGACCACAAAGGGGCATATCTGAGAAGTCAATTTGCACAATTTGAAATGGCTCCTCAGTATGTGGAACATGCCTCATGGGAGTGGGCACTGACTTTCCAATGTTATGCATTTGACATATAGAACATTCAGTAACCTGTTTAGCAGCATATGCAGAAAAACCTGGAGCCCACCAATCTCTGGCTACCACCCGACACATCCCTCCCTCCTGTTGAGACATGGCAAGGCCCATGGCTCAAAACAAACAAAGAAGGAAACAATGTCGGAGAAGCAACCAGTCTGTTTTTTAACCTCCATAGACCATCTGTCCCACAAACAGCTCCCTTTCTGGTCCAAGAGGATGTGTGAGGCGAGCTGGCCTGCAGGGCTGATAGTATGTTCAGATCCACTTGAAGATCTGTGAGCAGGAATGTTGGAAGCGCTGTAGTTGGCTCATAAGAATGTATAGCATCTTTAGCATACCTATCAGCCAAAGCATTTCCAAGTGATATACTATCATCTGCTCTGGTATGTGCTTTACATTTAATCACTGTAACTTTAATAGGCAGCTGGACCGCTGCCAATAATCTGACAAATAACTCTTTATGATGTATTGGAGTTCCTGCTGCTGTCAGATAACCCCTCTCTTGCCAGAGTTGTGCAAAACTATGCACTATGCCTACAGCATAGGCTGAGTCACTATAAATATTTACAATAGCCCCTTCTGCTTGGGGTTAATAAATTACTGGCTTAATACCTTCAACTGATTCAGGAGATAAGGGGTATTGAGGTAGTCTAGGTACTGGTAGTGTAGGGTCTCTATTTAATCGCACAGGAGCAACTTTCATAAGGCCAGGAGTGTTTGCTCCTGTTACCCATATGGAGGAGTCAATTTTTTGTTTGCCCTCTTCTGGAATTCCTCCCTCCATATCAGTTACTAATAAAGGCATGAACAACAGATCAGTTGCTTCCTCTTTTAACCTATGCGGTATGTCAATGACAGTTTTTACCTGGTGATAAAGCAATGGTTACCCCCATTTTTTAAAGTAAATCTTGTCCTAATAAATTACAGGGGGAATGTTGAGACAATACAAATGAGTGTTCTGTTGAATGCTCTTCCAATGTCACCGGTACCGATTGTGTAACCCTTGCCGAGATTATATTATTACTTACTTCAACCAAAGAAACCCTTTCATCGGAGAGTGGTAAGTTGGGGTCAAAGACATTCAAAAGAGACCGTGAAACCCCTGTGTCTATGAGACCACACAAATCAATACTGTTTACATTTATTTCAATCATTGGCTCATCAACAGAATCAACTTCAATTACAGCTAAAGCTTGATAAAATGGGTCATCTATATTGTCACCACATCCTACCTTATCCTAGCGTCCCCTACAGTCTCTGGCTATATGCCCACACAATCCACACTTGTAGCAAGTGGGGGAGGCACGAGGCTACAGGGTTGGGAGTCTTACTCTATTTGGGATGATTTGTTGGTATCGGGACTGAATTCTAGGGTTTATGCATTGTCCCTCATTTTGTCTCCAATTGCCATGCTTTTGCCGTGGCGCCCCATAATTAGAGATATATACCACTCCCTGAGGTGGGTAAGGGGGGGCCGCTACCAGTACACCCTGAGGTGTTACCTGTACTGTAGATACTGGTATCCCCTTGGGCTCTGGGACTTTTTCCTTAACTTCTGGTAGTTGTATATTCATCATTTTTGTTTTCTCCTTCTTTTCTACCTTGTCTTTCCTTTTCTGTAACACTTCGTAAGCTATTTGAGCAATCTCAACTAACTCAGGGGTGGGTTTCTTTCTCCATCCCACTGTATGAAGCTCTATTTCCTCCCTAATCTCAGGCAACATTCCACCCACCAATACATTCACCAACTCTGGTCGCTTCATATCACTTTCATCATCTGGAATCCAATTGGTATGCTTCTGAATAGCATCTTTGAATCTATTCCAGTAATCTAACACATCCTCACCTTTCTTTTGCACAACATCCATCAATGCTCGCATATCTTGCAAATACATTCCATACATCCATATACTTTTCTGGCACAGCACAATCAATCAAGATCCATATATCCATATATGTAGCTTGTTGCGTTCTCTATCCACATCAACTTTTTTTACCATTTCTTTCGACATTTTCCTAAGTTGGGCAGATCAACAATAATTGCCCTAATTTCATTGGGTTTCCAGGGGACATAAACTTTTCCTATTCTTGCGGTATAATTACCCTGGCCATCTTCTACATGTAAAGCAGCTTTCTCTGAGCACATTTTATGGGGGGGGGTTATATCCTTCTTGGATACTTCTTCCCAGGCTGCTAAACATTCAATCCCCCCACAATCAGACATTTTAAAAAGCAGATTAAACAATGCATCAATAGTAGGTGTATTAAGGGACCTTCTGGCGGCCACCATTTAGATGGGTCCTTCTTATACTCCTTTTTATTTAGTTTACACCATTTCACATGATTTTTCAGGGCATCTGGGTCTCCACTCACCATCACTCTGATGATAGGAGCACTTGGTTGTAACTTGGCATTACTTAGCCCTGTTGCTTTTGCTATTTTCAATAACTTTTTTGCTCTATCTTTTGTTAACCCAAATGTATTCATGACAGGCAAAACATTTTTTTCAAGCAAATTTCCCATATTTATCACAATTTAATCATTAATCTCTTCAGAAATGACAATAATTTGGAACTCCGGGACCGAGAGCTCCACCGTTTATCTTTATGGCTGTGTACCAGCAGCCCAGTACATAAGTTGAGATTTTCTTGCTCGTTCTACTCTCAGAAGGATGTCTCCTTTCTGAGTTGCAATAGGCTAGTCCCTATCTAGACTCCCTATTCCAGAGAACACACAGCAGGTCATTCACCTCATTTGTGGCTATCAGCTGAAGGCAATACCTATCCGCCTTAGGACCACAAACGCTCAAAAAAAACATCATTCACCCATTTGTGGCTATCCGCTGAAGGCAATACCTATCTGCCTTAGGACCACAAACGTTCAAAAAAAAAAAATTCAACACCACCACCAACTTCTATTCACTCTTTAGAAATGGTGGTACCTGCACTTATACATCCCTTCACAAAATATATATATACATTGTCATTTCTGGAGACAAGGAGAAAAGGCAAGTGCTTAAAATGATCATTCTTTAGCATGCTTTAAATTATAATAGGTACCTTTAATATCCTCAGTAATCATGCAGATACAAAATGCAGGCGAAATCAAATAGGAAACGTGTTTACCTTCTGTGGCTGCACTCCCCCAACCGGCCCCTCAACACCGCACAGGAAAGACAGTATATATCGTGAGAAAATAAAAGTTTTCTCACCTGAGGCCTCTTTGCTGCTGTTCGTCCTGGGGAGGGTGGGGAGCCGGTGGTGGAGATGCAGACAAGAAGACACGAATCGGGGTCGCCAAAATGTCAAGTTGAACCTTGAAATAAAGGACATCAACGCCACTAGAGCTGCATTCGTCTCATGCATGTTTACTTCAGAATATGCACTGTACATACAGCGGATTACACCTTCCAAGGGGATGTGATACAAATTACAGAGTGGTTCAAACTTTTATAGAAGCTCCTAGCATTACATTCTATGGTGGGCAAAAGCCCAAAGTTACACGTCACATGTATGCATTTTACTAAGTATTTCAACACAGCTTTTGGCCAGTTTTCTGGGTCATCTTGACCTGACTATTTCTAATTAAGAATTATTTTAACAGAAAAGGAAGAATAATTATTATTTGGGAAAGGTTAATTTGACTTTTACACAGGGACTTTCTATGTCAACATCTTTCCATATCACATCCTTTCCGAGAATTGTGTCAGGTCATTGGCAGAACATTTAATTGTCAGCTGGTCTGCCACTTGTGTTGCAATACTAAAAGAATTCAGAAACATCTTAGAGAAAAACAAGAATAATAAGAAATATCAAAAATACAAATTCATGTTGAAGAGGAACTCTGGATACATAGAAAGATATGGTTCATATATTTCATATCTTCACAAGGGGGACCAGACAACACATATGTACCTTTCTGACAAACAGACTGTATCATCTCGTATTGATTTTCTTTTCATTTCTGAATTTATTGAGATAAAGGGGTATGAGACTTTTCCGGTACTCTTTTTGGATCATAGGTTATTATGTTGCAAGGTGGATTTGGGAGGAGTGTGAAATTTGGAGATGGCTGGTGGAAACTAAATGTGACAATACTGGAGGATGAGGATGTATGTGAAAAATGTGGTACTTACCTGGAGGAGTTGGTGGAACAGAAGAAGAATTTTGTGAATGTCCTTGTGTAGTGGGATTGGGTCAAGAGATGTTTGGTGAAATTCTTCCAGAAGGTGTGTAGGATGAAGGCTGTGGAGAGAAGAGAGAGAGAGTTAACTCTAATAAAGAAATTGCATTTTTTGTATAAGTGCCAAAAATTAAAGTTACGTACCGGTAACGTCTTTTCCAGTAGTCTTTCAGGACAGCCACCATGAGAGATAGTCTCCTCCTCTTCCTCTAGGAAACACTGCGCCAGCCCATAAATTCTTACTTCCCCCTGCCAGACCTCAGTATATTCCAAGATTACCTCCGGTCAGCTGGGGAGACACAAGAACACATTAATAACATGCTATTCCATATCATTATCATGCTGCGTTCTGGTCTTTTATAAGACACCCCAAAATTTCGGGTGGGTAACTAGGGCTGTCCTGAAAGACTACTGGAAAAGACGTTACCGGTACGTAACTTTAATTTTCCCCTTTCGTCTTTCAGGACAGCCACCATGAGAGGATGAACGAGCACTTACCAGTTAGGGTGGGACTACAGCTTGCAACACCTTTCGCCCAAAGGCTTGCTCACTAGCCGACACCAGGTCCACTCTGTAGTGCTTAACGAAAGTGGAATAGCTGGACCATGTTGCAGCCCTGCATATCTGCTCTGGTGTTGCTCCAGCCTTCTCTGCCTGAGAAGCTGCCATAGCTCTAGTAGAGTGTGCCCTTATACCCATTGGGATTTCTTTCCCTGCTAATGTATAGGCCTGGCCAATGGCTACTCTGAGCCATCTGGCAATAGTGCGTCGAGACGCTTTGCATCCTTTTCTGGCCCCAGAAAACAAAATAAATAAAGAGTCTGACTTTCTAAACCTCTTGGTCAGCTCTAGGTACTGAAGGATACATCTCCTTACGTCCAACGAATGAAATTTTAATTCCCTTTCCCCCGAGGGGTTGGGACAAAATGAGGGTAGAACTACCTCCTGACTTCTGTGAAAACCAGAAGCAACCTTAGGTAAAAATGCTGGATCAGTCTTGAAGATGATCCGATCTGGAAAAATAACGCAAAAGGGAGGTCTAACAGATAAGGCCTCAATCTCGCTGACTCTCCTGGCAGTTGTCACTGCTACCAAAAAAACTGTTTTTAACGTAAGATCCTTTAGTTGACATTCCTCTAAAGGTTCAAAGGGGGTTCCCGTCAGGCCCTGTAAAACTAAAGATAGGTCCCACTTGGGAAAGGGAGGGCCCTGAACCGGTCTTTGTCTAGACAGAGCCTTAAAGAATCTGACCACCCAAGGGTTGGTGGCCAGATGCTTTTCTAAATAAGCACTGAGTGCTGACACCTGACCTTTAAGGGTACTTATGGATAAACCCCTATCTGCCCCGCACTGAAGGAATTCCAACACCGTTGTGGGACTGTGTACCGCAAAGGAGCCTTCCGCACACCATTCATTGAAACGTACCCAGACCTTTTTATAAATCTGGCGTGTTTCCTTCTTCCTGCTGTTGAGGAGGGTGGAGATTAATTTCTCAGAAAAACCCCTAGCTCTTAGCATACCCTCCTCAGTAGCCAGGCCGCTAACTGCCATTGGTGAACCTGTGGACAGAGGACTGGGCCCTGTGAGAGGAGATCCTCTCGAGGTGGCAGGAATAAGGGAGGTTCGACCGCTAGTTGCTTGAGTACTGAGAACCAAGCCCTCTTTGGCCAATGTGGTGCTACTAGAATCAGGGACGTGTTTTCCATCTGGAACTTCCTGAGAACTGCCGGTAATAATGCTGGGGGCGGGAAGGCATAGCAGATTCTGAAATGCCAGTTCTGGATCAATGCGTCGACCCCTCGCGCTCCCTCCCCTCTGTTTAGGGAGAAAAAACAAGGGGCTTTCGTGTTACTTCTTGACGCGAACAGATCTACTTCTGGAGGACCCCATTTCTCTGAAATGAGATTGAAAACCTCCTGGTTGAGGATCCAATCGCCCTCTCTCAGTTTGGTTCGGCTGAGAAAATCTGCTATCACATTCTTTTCTCCTCTCAGGAAGACTGCTGAGAGTGAGAGAGTGTGAATCTCGGCCCAGTTCAGAATGTCTGATGCTAAGGCTGACAGGACTCCGCTTCTCGTGCCGCCCTGTTTGTTTACATAGGCCACGGCGGACGAGTTGTCCGACCGCACCTGAACATGGTGGCCCCGTAGCTCCTCCTTGAAGAACCTGAGTGCTAGCCCGATTGCCCTCAGCTCCTTCCAATTGGACGACCTTCTTAGTTCGTCGCCCTCCCAGGTGCCCTGTGCTAAAAGGGAACCCAGATGCGCCCCCCAACCCTTGCCGCTTGCGTCTGTGGTTACCACCTGAGAAACTGGGATGAACCACAGACGACCCTGCGACAAGTTTGAGACCCTCCTCCACCACCAGAGGGATCTCTTTACTTGGGGTGGAACCTGTACCAAGGTGTCCAGATCTTTCTGACTGTGATCCCACACCCTTAAGACAAAGGACTGTAAGGGACGAAAGTGCAGACCTGCCCATTGCACTGCTGGGAGGGTAGCGGTTAATAGTCCCAGGACCGACATCAGAACTCTTATGGAGACCTGACTGCTGCACTGGAGAACAGCCACTGCCCTGTCCAGTTTTTGTACTTTTTCTGCTGGAAGAAACACTCTCAGTAGCGTTGAGTCCAACAGATAGCCTAAGTACGTGATGCGCTGAGAGGGAATCAAACTGGATTTCTCCAAGTTCATTAGCCACCCTAGACCTGTAAGAACTCTCTTTGTTAGTTCTAGATCTCTGACTAACTGCAGTGGACACGGTGCAAACAGGAGCAGGTCGTCCAGGTATGCTATCACTGATATTCCCTGGAGTCGAAGAAAGGCCATCACCTCCGCCAAGACCTTGGTGAAAATGCGGGGCGAGGAGGATAGGCCGAAAGGCAGCGCCTGAAACTGTAGATGTACCGTTGTTCCACCTACATTTACCGCTAGCCGAAGAAACCTCTGAGAGGCTTCTGTAATAGGAACGTGTAGATACGCGTCCCTTAGGTCCAGAGATACCATGAAGCAGTTGCGGGGCAACAGGGCTCTGACTGTGAAAATTGTTTCCATACGGAATCTCCTGTACGTCACTGACCTGTTCAGGGGCTTTAAATTCAGAATCAGTCTGAATTTCCCTGTGGGTTTCTTCACTACGAAGATGTGTGAATAGAAACCCTCTCCCTCCTCGGTCTTTGGAACTCTGAGAACCACATTTTGATCTACCAGATCTCTTAATGCTTCCAACAGAGCCTCGGCTTTTGCCGTACACCTGGGTAGGTGCGTGACAAGAAATCTCCGTGGAGGAGGATTTGTGAATTCGATATGGTACCCCCTTCTTATAATCCCTAGGATAAAGCGATTGGGGGATATCGCTTCCCACTGTGGGAGGAAGGCCCCCAGTCTTCCCCCCACCCTGGTTGGGGAGTCATTGGTTTTTACGGGGCTGTTCAGGAGGGCGAAAAATCGCCCCTCCCCTGCCCTTCTTCTGACCCCAGAATTTCTTTTGCCCTTCCGGCTTTGGAATTTCTTTACGCTTTTGCGGACGAAACCCCTTCTTTGTCTGTGTAGGGGTTTTCCGCTTAACTGGGAAGGATTTCTTCCTGTCTGCTGTGCGGTCCAAGACGGTCTCTAACCCTGGGCCGAAGAGAAGGTCTCCCGTTAACGGTATGCCGCACAACTTGGCCTTAGAGGCGCTATCGCCCGGCCAAGTTTTTAGCCAGAGGGCTCTCCTGGCCGAATTGGCCAGAGCCGCTGATCTGGCCGACATACGGACTGATTCTGCCGAGGCATCAGCTATGTAGGCGATACCCCGCAGAATCGTAGGGAAAGAAGATAGAATGGTTTCTTTTGCCGTTCCAGCTTCAATATGCTCCTGAATCTTAGAGAGCCAGTGCTCCAGATTGCGAGCCACTACTGTGACAGCCAACTCAGGTTTTAAATTACCAATTGTTGAATCCCAAGTCTTTTTGAGAAGAGAGTCTATTCTCTTATCCATGACATCCACCAGGGCCCCCATGTCCTCAAAAGCCAGGTCTGTGTGTCTGGAAACCTGGGAGAAGGCAGCATCTAACTTGGGACTTTTATTCCAGATAGATGTAGGATCATCCGAGAATGGAAATCTCCTTTTTAAGGATCTAGAAAAAAAAGGGTTTCCTTTCGGGATCCTGCCACTCCTTTTTAATAGTTTCAACCAGTACCTCATGTACTGGAAAAACTTTCCTCCTTTGTTCCCCTAAACCCTTGTACATTTGGTCATGAAGGGTCAGGGGTTTCCTGTCTTCCTGAATACCGAGGGTTGTATAAATAGCCCCTAAGAGGTCCTCTACCTCTTCCAGGGATAATTTCCTGGTCCTCTCCCTCTGAACCATCCTGGGAATCGGAGGAGGAACTGTCTGGTTGTCTTTGTTCCACTCCGGAGGGCCCTGGAGCTTCCACTGCCCTAACTGAAGTTGCAGGTTGGGCAGGAGCAGAGCCCTGAGCCTGAGGCGAGGTTGTATCCTGGGGGACTGGACTAAAGGGAGGCTGAAACCTTTCAAATAAGGCTTTAAATGAAGAGAAGGTGGACGAAAGCTCCTTAACCGAGGCTGCAAGTCCTGACTCCTGTTCAGAGTCCCTCTCCTTAACAAGGGAGTCTATGCACTCCCTACACAAGACCTTTGTCCATGTTTCCCCTAAAGTGTCCCTGCAAGAGGCACACCTCTTCTTAGAGCTATGTGCAGACCTAGACTTCTCTGTAGCTTTCTGAAATACATGAAAAGAAAAAACATTTTGTCACTTTTTTTTTTTTTTTCAAAAAAAAAACAAGGATACAACCCTGGGAGTGCACAAGACCCTCCTTAATATGTGGGGATCTGAGCCTCCCTCCCCTGACCACCCAGGGTATCTGCCCCCCCATGACAGGAACTATACATGGAGGGACAATCCTAAAGAGTACTCTTCCCCAGGGCACTCTTACCTTAGGAAGGCTGGAGGTAGTGTCCGTTGGCTGAGCATCTGCTTCCGACATGACTTGCAGGTGGTTGCTACTACCGAGTCCTACGCTGCCTGTGCGCGTCCCAGACTCGTCTCCAGCCTGTGCCTGGCTTCCCTATCAGCGCCGCGACCCGGAACCGGAAGTCGTGGGTCAAAGGCAAGCACTCGCCCTTCCGCCGGAAATGACGTCGCCCGTCGTCCGGCCCGCCTAGTTCCAAAAAAAAAAAAAAAAAAGAGAGCGGTCTGTATGGAATACAGGGAAGGTGAACGCTTGCCTGCTGCAGCCCTGTAGCTGTGATAGGGAGTCCCCCCAACCTGAAGCCGCACTCGGCTAGGAAGTGGTGGCAATAGAACGAGGGGTAAGTCCCCCCTATGCCCTAGGAAACCCCTGCTCCCATTACAGGCTCCAAAAAATATAAACAGCCGCAGTCACCCTGACTGAATGGCCTTGTTCCTTGCACAGTGTCTCCCCACCGGAGGAAACACTAATACTGAGGTCTGGCAGGGGGAAGTAAGAATTTATGGGCTGGCGCAGTGTTTCCTAGAGGAAGAGGAGGAGACTATCTCTCATGGTGGCTGTCCTGAAAGACAAAAGGGGAAAAATAGGTATTGATGTGACTGAAGATTTGAAAGAGGTGAAAGAGATGAGAGATAAGATGATAAGAGATAAAGGGAAAAGTATTGTTTTTAATACCAAAATAAAAGATTTGGAGGAGGGGGAGCAGTGTACTAGGTATTTCTTTAAAAAGCCTTTTCTGGTAAGAAAACGATGGACGCCATGTCAGCAGGGGAGGAGGAGGTGAAGGGGGAAAGGTTAATGGAGGAGGTTTTTTCCTTTTATAAAAACCTATACAATGTGCAAGAGGGAGTGCAGGAGGAGGAGCTGTCATAAACCAGATGTGACCAGAACTGTGTGACTGCAACAGAGTGAACCAGACATAAATAGGTGAAAGTAAGTTTATTTAAGGAAAAGGCATATGTGAACACACCACAAATACAAGTGAACAACCAAACAATCAGTGATATAAAACCAACCAGCATATGTAGCAAGAGGGAGTACCAGAATCCTAGTCAAGCCAGGCCGGGGTTATAAACACGGAATCAGTAGCTGGGAAAAGAGATAAACAGGACAAGAGAGGATGAATGGATACAGGAGGGATGGGTCAGGTACAAGGCTCAGAGTCCAGAGTGCAGGGTTCAGGGTTCAGGTAATGGACAGGAAACAGGATCAACAGGATCAGCAGGTTCCAGGTTCCAGGAAACAGGGTTCAGGTTACAGGATCAGGCTACAGGATCAGGGTAACAGGATGCAGATCAGGGCTCAAGGACAATACCAGGGCAACATAAGTGTGCAATTGCCGGGTATTTATACTGCAGCTCTGCTAATTAACGTCAGGTGACACCTGTCTGCAGAGGGCAATACCTGCTCCATACTGCCAGGATCCATCCGCTGGTGGACGCCAGTACTGCGGCCCAAAGATGACATAACATTAACAGGGAAAAGCTCTCCTGACAGTTCCAAACTGCCAGGAGACACCTGCTGGTGGACCTCAGTACTGCATGCCGAATAACAGATATTACCAGTG
This sequence comes from Aquarana catesbeiana, assembly GCF_042186555.1. Taxonomy (NCBI): domain Eukaryota; kingdom Metazoa; phylum Chordata; class Amphibia; order Anura; family Ranidae; genus Aquarana; species Aquarana catesbeiana. The sequence continues at coordinate 595,523,318 of NC_133325.1, read as the reverse complement.
GATGGAACATTTCCTGACAGTACCCCCCCTCAAAGGAGCAGCCTCCGGACGCTCCAACTGGTTGTAATTGTCCATAGTCTATGGCATCAAGCAGAACAACAGATGGGGGTACATCAGGCTGGGCCACAGGCACTTCAGGCGGGGCATCAGGCACCTCAGGGCAGACAGCGAGCACATCAGGCCAGACAGCGGGCTCCGGGTCCTTGAGCTGGGCAGCAGGCTCATCGGACTGGACAGCGGGTACCGAGACATCAGACCAGGCAGCAGGTACTGGACCCTCAATCTGGACAGCGGGCACAGGCATTGGTACAACAGGCTGAGTAGCAGACACTGGCACCTCAGGCTGGGCAGCAGACGGTGGCACAACAGGCTGGGCAGCAGACGGTGGCACATCAAGCTGGGCAGCAGGCATGGGCACTTCAAGCTGGGCAGCAGGCTCATCAGGATGGAGAGCAGGCTCATCAAGATGGAGAGCAGGCACTGGCACTTCCAGCTGGAACACTGGCACCGAGGCGTCAGGCTGGGAGGCAGGCACTGAGGCGTCAGGCTGGGAGGCAGGCACTGAGGCGTCAGGCTGGGAGGCAGGCACTGAGGCGTCAGGCTGGGAGGCAGGCACTGAGGCGTCAGGCTGGGAGGCAGGCACCGAGGCGTCAGGCTGGGAGGCAGGCACCGAGGCGTCAGGCTGGGAGGCAGGCACTGAGGCGTCAGGCTGGGAGGCAGGCACCGAGGCGTCAGGCTGGAAGGCAGGCACCGAGGCGTCAGGCTGGAAGGCGGACACATCTGACTGGAAGGTAGGCATGTCAGGCTGGAAGGCAGGTGCATCAGGCTGGAAGGCAAGCACCGAGACATCAGGCTGGAAGGCAGGCACCGAGACATCAGGCTGGAAGGCGGACACACCTGACTGGAAGGTAGGCACGTCAGGCTGGAAGGCAGGTGCATCAGGCTGGAAGGCAGGCACTGAGACATCAGGCTGGAAGGCAGGCACCGAGACATCAGCCTGGAAGGCAGGCACCGAGACATCAGCCTGGAAGGCAGGCACCGAGACATCAGCCTGGAAGGCAGGCACCGAGACATCAGCCTGGAAGGCAGGCACCGAGACATCAGCCTGGAAGGTGGACACATCTGACTGGAAGGTAGGCACGTCAGGCTGGAAGGCAGGTGCATCAGGCACGTCAGGCAGGCACCGAGACATCAGGCTGGAAGGCAGGCACCGAGACGTCAGGCTGGAAGGCAGGCACCGAGACGTCAGCCTGGAAGGCAGGCACCGAGACATCAGGCTGGAAGGTGGACACATCTGACTGGAAGGTAGGCACGTCAGGCTGGAAGGCAGGTGCATCAGGCACGTCAGGCAGGCACCGAGACATCAGGCTGGAAGGCAGGCACTGATACATCAGTCTGGAAGGCGGACACACCTGACTGGAAGGTAGTCACGTCAGGCTGGAAGGCAGGCACCGAGATGTCAGGCTGGAAGGCAGTCACCGAGACGTCAGGCTGGAAGGCAGGCACTGATACATCAGTCTGGAAGGCGGACACACCTGACTGGAAGGTAGTCACGTCAGGCTGGAAGGCAGGCACTGATACATCAGTCTGGAAGGCGGACACACCTGACTGGAAGGTAGTCACGTCAGGCTGGAAGGCAGGCACCGAGATGTCAGGCTGGAAGGCAGGCACCGAGACATCAGGCTGGAAGGCAGGCACTGATACATCAGTCTGGAAGGCGGACACACCTGACTGGAAGGTAGTCACGTCAGGCTGGAAGGCAGGCACCGAGATGTCAGGCTGGAAGGCAGTCACCGAGACGTCAGGCTGGAAGGCAGGCGCCGAGACGTCAGGCTGGAAGGCAGGCGCCGAGACGTCAGGCTGGAAGGCAGGCGCCGAGACGTCAGGCTGGAAGGCAGGCGCCGAGACGTCAGGCTGGAAGGCAGGCGCCGAGACGTCAGGCTGGAAGGCAGGCGCCGAGACGTCAGGCTGGAAGGCAGGCGCCGAGACGTCAGGCTGGAAGGCAGACACATCTGACTGGAAGGTAGGCACGTCAGGCTGGAAGGCAGGTACATCAGGCTGGAAGGCAGGCACCGAGACATCAGGCTGGAAGGCAGGCACCGAGACATCTGTCTGGAAGGCGGACACACCTGACTGGAAGGTAGGCACGTCAGGCTGGAAGGCAGGTGCATCAGGCTGGAAGGCAGGCACCGAGACATCAGGCTGTAAGGCAGGCACAGAGACATTAGGCTGGAAGGCAGGCACTGGGATGTCAGACTGGGTTGGATTAGCTGGTGCGGAGGCAGGTTGGGTTACTGACAGGATTGTCTTGGTTGGAAAATACTTTCGTTTTTTCTTTGGCTTAGCCACTGAAGCTCTGTAGGTGAGGGGTGCAGCAGACTGGAAAGGAGGATTGGGATATGGCAGAGAAGAGGTAACAGTAGCTGGAGGAAGTTCCTGTGGGTTTGTGGGAAGAGACAGGTGGTTTGAATGCAGGATAGGTACAGGGAGCAGAGACTGGATATGAATATTTGGTTGGCAGCAGTGTATACTGAGCTGCAACTGCGGTTGACACGGGTGATGGGGAAACATACATTTTGGTAGGCTGGTGTTTGGTGGCAGAGGTGGTTTATTTGGTTGGAGCTGCTTGCATTATGTCAGACCATGCTGAAAGTATAGGTTGTACAAACTGTGCTTTTAAATCTCCCTGTCTTACAAAAGACTGAGCAGACACAATGCACTCAGCAATCACCTGTGAGGAACAGACTGAGTAGTGCTCACAAAAATCAGCTGGATCATCTTCAAAAAGCCACACTAGGGATACAACCTGATTCAAATCAAAAGGAGGAGTGAAATCATCACGGCCCCCTGGAATACAGGGCAGGGCCAGCTCAGTACAGATCTTGATCAAAGGCTGCACCTCCCCAAACAATATATAACCCTGATCGACCAGTGAGTGAGCCAAACGTATAGTGGCAAACAACTGGTCACTAGACCATCCTTTCAAAGCCTGGCGGCAAAAATCACTACTTTCAGATGCCAGCAGAGAAAAATAAATAACCTCATCGGCATTCATGTTTGCAATCAACTGAATCAAAATGGTTCCCCAGTGCAGCCACTTCTGGTCAGGGATGGCCCTGGTATTCTGTCATAAACCAGATATGACCAGAACTGTGTGACTGCAACAGAGTGAACCAGACATAAATAGGTGAAAGTAAGTTTAAGGAAAATGCATATGTGAACACACCACAAATACAAGTGAACAACCAAACAATCAGTGATATAAAACCAACCAGCATATGTAGCAAGAGGGAGTACCAGAATCGTAGTCAAGCCAGGCCGGGGTCATAAACACGGAATCAGTAGCTGGGAGGGGAGATAAACAGGACAAGAGAGGATGGATGGATACAGGAGGGACGGGTCAGGTACAAGGCTCAGAGTCCAGAGTCCAGGGTTCAGGTAATGGACAGGAAACAGGATCAACAGGTTCCAGGTTCCAGGAATCAGGGTTCAGGGTTCAGGGTTCAGGTTACAGGATGCAGGATGCAGGATGCAGGATGCAGGATGCAGATCAGGGCTCAAGGACAATACCAGGGCAATATAAGTGTGCAATTGCCGGGTATTTATACTGCAGCTCTGCTAATTAACGTCAGGTGACACCTGTCTGCAGAGGGGAATACCTGCTCCATACTGCCAGGATCCATCCGCTGGTGGACGCCAGTACTGCGGCCCAAAGATGACATAACATTAACAGGGAAAAGCTCTCCTGACAGTTCCAAACTGCCAGGAGACACCTGCTGGTGGACCTCAGTACTGCATGCTGAATAACAGATATTACCAGCGGATGGAACATTTCCTGACAGGAGCAGCAGGAATATTGTAGTGTGCTGGGAAGATGTTTGGAGAGGGAAGAGGCGGAAGGGTTACTGGATGAGGTAACTGAGTTGGACGTAGAAAACGTGCTGAAAAGTATGCATAAAAAACAAGACTCCCAGGAAAGATGATTTTCCAGCTGAATTATATATGAAATTCTGGCCAATTTTGAAAGGGCATCTGGCTGAAGTCGTTAAATACTGTGTGTTAAATGGGGAGTTGTCCTCTACCATGAAAGAAGGAGCAATTACTTTAATTTTTAAGAAGGGATACCAGCGAGAGATTAAGAACTGGTGCCCTATTACATTATTAAATGTAGATTACAAGTTAGTGGCAAAAATGTTGGCCAGTAGGTTGAGTAGGGTGGTACACAAGTTGGTAGGGGAGGGACAGGTGTGTGCTGTCCCTGGACGAAGGATCTCGGATATCTTAATCCTGCTACGAGACTTGGTTACTTATACCCAGATGAACAATATGCCATTGGCCTTTATGGGAGTAGATCTAGAGAAGGCATATGATAGAGTGGCGCATTCCTTCTTATTCAAAGTTCTAGAGGAGATGGGAATTCCAACACCCTTTCTGGAGACCCTGAGAGGGTTGTACATGGTGGTTAATGGCAACTTATCCGGTTTCTTTCCTGTTAAGTCTGGGGTAAAACAGGGCTGCCCCTTGTCGCCCATCATGTTTATCTGCGCAATCGAACCATTGCTTCGCCATGCACAGAAGGATAAAAAAATTAAAGGGTTGTTTTTGCCAGGAAGTGGAGGTGAATACGTTAAAGCTGTTTGTTACATGGACGATGTGACCTTCGTCTGTTCTTCGGAGGCTGATGCTCGGAGGGCTGAACTACAATTAAAGTTGTTTAGTAGCATGTCAGGACTGAATGTCAATTGGCAGAAGAGTCAAATTTGCATGCTGAGTGGATCTGGAACATTGAAGGAGGTAAAGGTGAAGGTGATCGACTCGGTAGTGATCCTGGGGACGCATTTCGGAAGAGACCTATTGGACCAATCCAGAAGGCGATGGGGAAAATCCAGAAGAAGGTCGATTTTTGGAAGTTGAGACGGCTGACGTTATCAGGGAAGGTGTTGGTGGTGAAATCGGTGATCTTGCCATTGTTGTTATACTACAGTTTGATCTTTCCTCCAAATGCAAGGTGGATACAGAAGATCGTAAGAGTGCTTTTTGTCTTATTTTGGGGCAGCAAGATGGAGAGGGTGGAGTGGAAGAATGTAATGAAGAGTCCTGAAAGGGGGAGCTGTGGATTTCCAGATGTCCCAGCTTTTTTGAGCATGCATTTTTGGTTGGCGCACTACAAAGCTTTTGTTGCAGGGGGTAAGGCCACCTTTATGATGCATTATTTGGCCGGGTGGGCCCTGACAAAATGGAGCTGGTGTAGAAAAGATTTATTAAGACCTATGGCGCTGGTAACCCCCTTTTTTTATTTGAAGTTGATTGCTTTTTACAAAGATAATAGGCTGAGAGAGTTGGGAGAAGCTGCTATGGAAAAAAAGAGTTTGAGAAAATGGGTTCGGAGAGAGGAGGTGAGAGCCAATATCTGTGGCCTCAGCCCTATAATGACAGAGGAGTGTTGGAAGAGGTTCCTTATAGGGGGAGTGTCGAATAGACAGAAAGAGATCTCCTGGTTGGCCTTTCATGGAGCGTTATTGACGAAGGCTTTCCTGAAAGAAAGAGATCTGTCAAGGGATGATAAATGCCCTAGGGAAGGTTGTAATAACCTTGAGATGGTGGATCACGCTCTGTTCTATTGTCCTTTTGTACAGAAAGTATGAGATAAGCTGGCCCCTTTTGTGGAGGAGGTGTTGGGTGTGAAGAGTTTGGTAAAGGTGGTTTGGTTTTTTGGGTTGGTGGAGGGGCAGAGGACAACACAGAAAAAAATTTGGATTTTGATAGCAATTTTAAGGGAAGTGATGTGGGATGTGAGGTGCTGGGAAGTGAGAAGAAAGTTTGTGGTATCTGAAGTGGATTGTGTGAATTCTGGCCAAATTGTATGTAGTGTTGTTGGTTGACAGGAAACGAATGGGGATGGATGAAGCAAATGAATATTGGGGTTGGGGGAGGTGGAGGATGGGTGGGGGGTGGGGGTAAGGGTTGTATATTGTATTTTAAGTGTATATGTGACTGTTTTTACTGCTTTTGAAGAATAGTAAAGTATAGACGCCTAAATGATGATTTAAGCAAAGTACCTGGAAAGACCTTGTGTGGAAGGCTCTTGATGGCGAAGTAGCGTTTTGTTGAGTATGGACTTGCTTGAGATCTGATGGGAAAGAAAAAAAAAAAAGCAAGTAATTTTTCCAGTTTAGAGTTCTCCAGAGACACTGGTCCCGCCCCAAACTAAGCATGGGCAGCATGTCTCAGTCTAGTGCAGGGACGATCCAGCGCTGTAATTTCTCTTTAGAAGAGGGGCGCCGAGCTAGAATCGCCGGCCGCTTGGCCGGGGTCTAGCTGTGGAGCAGTGATGTCACTCAGGGACGCCGCGGCCGCCCCAGCATTCAGAGCCCGCTGCGGCCACCCCAGCATTCCTTGCACGCCGCCTCCGCGGCTAGTAAAGAAGCTCGGAGGTCCGCCCACCTCAGCCATCTTCAGACAGCGTGAGTGTGGCTAAGAAGAGGGAGCGGAGCCGGAGCGGCTGCAGAGGACTTGTGCTGGCTGGTCATAAGAAGAGAAGAGGAACAGGAAGAAATCCTCCCGGAGAGAGCAGATCTGCGGCTGCCTGCCTCCCTGTCCCTGCACTGTCTGCACCAGGCGTCCAGGCTGGTCAAGGAAGTTGGAGGTAAGTAGTCTGTGCTGCCCATCAAACACAGCTACTGTTGTGCCCACAGCCCATCAAAAGCTGCCACTCTGCCCCATCAAAAGCTGCCACTCTGCCCATTAAAGCTGCCACTCTGCCCATCAAAGCTGCCACTCTGCCCATTAAAGCTGCCACTCTGCCCATCAAAAGCTGCCACTCTGCCCATTAAAGCTGCCACTCTGCCCATTAAAGCTGCCACTCTGCCCATCAAAGCTGCCACTCTGCCCATTAAAGCTGCCACTCTGCCCATCAAAAGCTGCCACTCTGCCCATTAAAGCTGCCACTCTGCCCATCAAAAGCTGCCACTCTGCCCATTAAAACTGCCCCTGTGCCCATCAAAAGCTGCCACTGTGCCCATCAAAAGCTGCCACTGTGCCCATCAAAAGTTGCCACTGTGCCCATCAAAAACTGCCACTGTGCCCATCAAAAACTTCCACTCTGCCCATCAAAAACTGCCACTGTGCCCATCAAAAACTGCCAATGTGCCCATCAAAAACTGCCACTGTGCCCATCAAAAGCTGCCACTCTGCCCATTAAAGCTGCCACTGTGCCCATCAAAAGCTGCCACTGTGCCCATCAAAAGCTGCCACTGTGCCCATCAAAAGTTGCCACTGTGCCCATCAAAAACTGCCACTGTGCCCATCAAAAACTGCCACTCTGCCCATCAAAAGCTGCCACTGTGCCCATCAAAAACTGCCACTGTGCCCATCAAAAGCTGCCACTGTGCCCAAACACAGCCACTGTGCCCATCAGACACAGCCACTGTTGTGCCCATCTGATGCTGCCACTGTGCCTATCAAATGCAGCCACTGTGCCCATCAAACACTGCCACTGTGCCCATCAAACGCTGCCACTGTGCCATCAAACGCAGCCACTGTGCCCATTAAAAGCAGCTACTGTGCCCATCAAACATAGCCACTGTGCCCCACCTAAAAGCAGCCACTGTGCCCATTAAAAGCAGCCATTGTGCCCATTAAAAGCAGCCACTGTGCCCATAAAATGCAGCCACTGTGCCCATCAAATGCAGCCACTGTGCCCATTAAAAGCAGATACTGTGCCCATCAAACGTAGCCACTGTGCCCATCAAACGCAGACACTGTGCCCCGCCTAAAAGCAGACACTGTGCCCCACCTAAAAGCAGCCACTGTGCCCATCAAACGCAGCCACTGTGCCCATTAAAAGCAGCTACTGTGCCCATTAAAAGCAGCTACTGTGCCCATTAAAAGCAGCCACTGTGCCCATCAAACGCAGCCACTGTGCCCATTAAAAGCAGCTACTGTGCCCATTAAAAGCAGCTACTGTGCCCATCAAACACAGCCACTGTGCCCATCAAACGCAGCCAGTCTCTGACCATCTCTTGTATCATATCTGCAGTCTTTGACTATCTCCTGTAGTATGTTTGCAGTGTCTGATCATCTCTTGTACTATGTATGCAGTCTCTGACCATCTCTTGTACAATGTATTCAGGCTCTAACCATCTCTTGTACAATGTATTCAGGCTCTGACCATCTCTTGTACAATGTATGCAGGCTCTGACCATCTTCTGTACTATGTATGGAGTCCTTGACCATCTCTTGTACTATGTATGCAGTCTCTGACCATCTCTTGTATCATAACTGCAGTCTCCAACCATCTTCTGTAGCGTGTTTGCAGTCCCTGACCATTTCTTGTATCATGTCTGCAGTCTCTGACCATCTTCTGTAGTATGTCTGCAGTCTCTGACCATCTCTTGTATCATGTCTGCAGTCTATGACCATCTTCTGTAGTATGTCTGCAGTCTCTGACCATCTCTTGTATCATGTCTGCAGTCTCTGACCATCTCTTGTATCATGTCTGCAGTCTCTAACCATCTCTTGTATCATGTCTGCAGTCTCTGACCATCTCTTGTATCATGTCTGCAGTCTTTGACCATCTTCTGTAGTATGTCTGCAGTCTCTGACCATCTCTTGTACTATTCATGCAGTCTCTGACCATCTCTTGTACTATGTCTGCAGTCTCTGACCATCTCTTGTACTATGTTTGCAGTCTCTGACCATCTCTTGTATCATAACTGCAGCCTCTGACCATCTTCTGTAGCATGTTTGCAGTCCCTGACTATTTCTTGTATCATGTTTGCAGTCTCTGACCATTTCTTGTATCATGTCTGCAGTTTCTGACCATCTTATGTATCATGAGTCCTGTAAAAAGCTGCGCTAAAATTATTAAAAGTTCATATAAATGACATCAAGGGGATTTCTCCAAGTCCTTATTTCAAAGTGAAAACACCACCACCGTGCACTTCTAAGCAGTAGTGACAATCCACCCTAGTAGTAGAGCCTGCTTACCAGATGGCAAGCATAAAAGGGCAAGTGGCTTTAGCCTAGCCAAGGCCTTTTAGCTTGCTGACGCTCCCGGTGTTCCTATGGGGGGTAAATCTCCAGGCTCCCTTAGGTTATCCTCATGTCGCCATTCAACACGAAAAACCCGGATGACCTGGTGGGATGTCTGTGTTCCAGATCTTCTGTATCATGTCTGCAGTCTCTGACGATCTCTTGTACCATGTCTGCAGTCTCTGACCATCTCTTGTACTATGTCTGCAGTCTCTGACCATCTCTTGTACTATGTCTGCAGTCTCTGACCATCTCTTGTACTATGTCTGCAGTCTCTGACCATCTCTTGTACTATGTCTGCAGTCTCTGACCATTTCTTGTATCATATCTGCAGCCTCTGACCATCTCTTGTATCATGTCTGCAGTCTATGACCATCTTCTGTAGTATGTCTGCAGTCTCTGACCAGCTCTTGTATCATGTCTGCAGTCTCTGACCAGCTCTTGTATCATGTCTGCAGTCTCTGACCATCTCTTGTATCATGTCTGCAGTCTTTGACCATCTTCTGTATTATGTCTGCAGTCTCTGACCATCTCTTGTACTATGTTTGCAGTCTCTGACCATCTCTTGCCCATCAAACGCAGCCACTGTGCCCATCAAACGCAGCCACTGTGCCCATCAAACGCAGCCACTGTACCCATCAAACGCAGCCAGTCTCTGACCATCTCTTGTATCATATCTGCAGTCTTTGACCATCTCCTGTAGTATGTTTGCAGTCTCTGATCATCTCTTGTACTATGTATGCAGTCTCTGACCATCTCTTGTACAATGTATTTAGGCTCTAACCATTTCTTGTACAATGTATTCAGGCTCTAACCATCTCTTGTACAATGTATTCAGGCTCTGACCATCTCTTGTACAATGTATGCAGGCTCTGACCATCTTTTGTACTATACAAAGAAAGGCTGCGCTGCTGTTGATTAAGTGAGTGTGATCATGGACCATTTATATGACCATAACATGTGCACCCATGTGTGATAAAAAACAATTCAGGATATTAAAAAGGGAATAATAATTGCTGGGACAAACATTAAACTTAATTACCACCAATTTGGAACAAATATGATTAATCTATATCAATGAACAGTCAGATATGCAGTATGTTATGCAACGTCCATACATAAATGTTCCTTTGCTGTAAATGTCTTTCACCAGAAAAAAGAAAGATTATAAAATGAAACACCACTCTTCTGATGATGTGAAGCATGCAATGTTGTCACCCTGCAGATTGTGATGATAGGGAAATTCCTCCACCAAAAAAACGATCTGTCCCTTACCAGATTTTTTGATCTCTTGTTAAGGAGATCGTAAGTGCAGGTGGCTATATCCCCCAGCCACTGGGTCTCTGTCAGAAGTATGGCTCCAAGGGTCACCTTTCAAGGGGTCCACTAGATGACATACTGGCACTCAGATCCCAAGGATAGATATAAAAGAAAGAGCTCCATAGCGTAATCCTCCTCTACTGCCACTTCCAGCAATGTCTTCTCTCTACTTCCTCCCATTTTTTTTTTGCTTATTGAATACTTTATAGGATAGCGCAGTATATACCTTTTTGGTTTTGAATCTTTTGTACTATGTATGGAGTCTTTGACCATCTCTTGTACTATGTATGAAGTCTCTGACCATCTCTTGTATCATAACTGCAGTCCCTAACCATCTTCTGTAGCATGTTTGCAGTCCCTGACCATTTCTTGTATCATGTCTGCAGTCTCTGACCATCTTCTGTAGTATGTCTGCAGTCTCTGACTATCTCTTGTATCATGTCTGCAGTCTATGACCATCTTCTGTAGTATGTCTGCAGTCTCTGACCATCTCTTGTATCATGTCTGCAGTCTCTGACCATCTCTTGTATCATGTCTGCAGTCTCTGACCATCTCTTGTATCATGTCTGCAGTCTTTGACCATCTTCTGTAGTATGTCTGCAGTCTCTGACCATCTCTTGTACTATTCATGCAGTCTCTGACCATCTCTTGTACTATGTCTGCAGTCTCTGACCATCTCTTGTACTATGTTTGCAGTCTCTGACTATCTCTTGTATCATAACTGCAGCCTCTGACCATCTTCTGTAGCATGTTTGCAGTCCCTGACTATTTTTTGTGTCATGTTTGCAGTCTCTGACCATTTCTTGTATCATGTCTGCAGTTTCTGACCATCTTATGTATCATGTCTGCAGTCTCTGACGATCTCTTGTATCATGTCTGCAGTCTCTGACGATCTCTTGTATCATGTCTGCAGTCTCTGACCATCTCTTGTACTATGTCTGCAGTCTCTGACCATCTCTTGTACTATGTCTGCAGTCTCTGACCATTTCTTGTATCATATCTGCAGCCTCTGACCATCTCTTGTATCATGTCTGCAGTCTATGACCATCTTCTGTAGTATGTCTGCAGTCTCTGATCATCTCCTGTATTATGTCTGCAGTCTCTGACCATCTCTTGTATAGGGATGAGCTTCGTGTTCGAGTCGAACCCATGTTCGACTCGAACATCGGCTGTTCGATCGTTCGCCGAATTGCGAACGTTATGGGCCGTTCGCGCTAAATTCGTGTGGCGCGTCACGGCCCATAATTCACTGCGGCATCGCAGTGCATTGCTGGCTGATGATTGGCCAAGCATGCACTATGACCCGCATGCTTGGCCAATCACAGCGCCGTCAGTAGAGAGAGCTGTAATTGGCCAAAGCCAGGGTGGCTTTGGCCAATTATGGCTCAGGGGATTTAGTACACACCCCACACTATATAAGGCCGCCTGCACGGCGGCCCTGTGTAGTGTGTGTTCCGGTGTGCTGAGAGATAGAGAGAGAGAGAGAGACAGTGTCATTTGATTTGAGTTAGATAGATTAGGCAGAACAGTCAGTCAGTTAGCTGCACTTACAGTGTATTGTGTATATATATGCATCCCAGGTGTTGCATATATATATATACACTGTATTCAGTTTAGCTAGATCCGTTCCTGTTATCTTCTATCTAGACTATTTACATTTAATGCAGTGCGTCCTGCTCACAGTGTTCAGCTAGATCCGTTCCTGCTATTTACATTTAGTGCAGTGCGTCCTGCTCACAGTGTTCAGCTAGATCCGTTCCTGTTATCTTCTAGACTATTTACATTTAGTGCAGTGCGTCCTGCTCACAGTGTTCAGCTAGATCCGTTCCTGCAATTTACATTTAGTGCAGTGCGTCCTGCTCACAGTGTTCAGCTAGATCCGTTCCTGCTATTTACATTTAGTGCAGTGCGTCCTGCTCACAGTGTTCAGTTAGATCCGTTCCTGCTATTTACATTTAGTGCAGTGCGTCCTGCTCACAGTGTTCAGCTAGATCCGTTCCTGCTATTTACATTTAGTGCAGTGCGTCCTGCTCACAGTGTTCAGCTAGATCCGTTCCTGTTATCTTCTAGACTATTTACATTTAGTGCAGTGCGTCCTGCTCACAGTGTTCAGCTAGATCCGTTCCTGCAATTTACATTTAGTGCAGTGCGTCCTGCTCACAGTGTTCAGCTAGATCCGTTCCTGCTATTTACATTTAGTGCAGTGCGTCCTGCTCACAGTGTTCAGCTAGATCCGTTCCTGCTATTTACATTTAGTGCAGTGCGTCCTGCTCACAGTGTTCAGCTAGATCCGTTCCTGCTATTTACATTTAGTGCAGTGCGTCCTGCTCACAGTGTTCAGCTAGATCCGTTCCTGCTATTTACATTTAGTGCAGTGCGTCCTGCTCACAGTGTTCAGCTAGATCCGTTCCTGCTATTTACATTTAGTGCAGTGCGTCCTGCTCACAGTGTTCAGCTAGATCCGTTCCTGTTAAATTCCTACTGACCGGCAGGCTTGTCTGGTTACAGTATATAAAGCTACCTGAAGAAAATTACAGGTGTTCTATTTGATCCTATTAGTACCACGGTCAGGCAGCTAGACTATTTACATTTAGTACAGTGCGTCCTGCTCACAGTGTTCAGCTAGATCCGTTCCTGTTATCTTCCTACTGACAGGCAGGCTTGTCTGGTTACAGTATATAAAGCTACCTGAAGAAAATTACAGGTGTTCTATTTGATCCTATTAGTACCACGGTCAGGCAGCTAGACTATTTACATTTAGTACAGTGCGTCCTGCTCACAGTGTACAGCTAGATCCGTTCCTGTTATCTTCCTACTGACAGGCAGGCTTGTCTGGTTACAGTATATAAAGCTACCTGAAGAAAATTACAGGTGTTCTATTTGATCCTATTAGTACCACGGTCAGGCAGCTAGACTATTTACATTTAGTACAGTGCGTCCTGCTCACAGTGTTCAGCTAGATCCGTTCCTGTTATCTTCCTACTGACAGGCAGGCTTGTCTGGTTACAGTATATAAAGCTACTTGAAGAAAATTACAGGTGTTCTATCCCAGCTTAGTGCAGCTACAGGCCATTAGTATGTCTGGAAGGCCAAGAAGGAGAGGCAGACAGTCACAAGCCAATAAGAGAGGGCAAGCAGGCTCTGTGTCTAGTGCTGGTCGTGGAGACGGTGCATCCTCATCAGCACGTGGCCATGGGACACGCTTGGCCTTTTTTTCGGCAGCTGGCCATGTTGAGCCGCAACATGCGGAAGACTTGGTCGAGTGGATGACCAAGCCGTCCTCATCCTCCTCATCCTCTCTCACCCATGCCCAGGGTGCTTTGTCTGGCAAAGCAGCGGCCTCTTCCCTCAGCTCAATGTCATCAGTGACTCCTTCCCTAGCTCCACCATGTCCTCATGAGGATTCCCTCGAACTGTTTGACCACAGTGTTGGGTACATGCTCCAGGAGGATGCCCAGCGTTTGGAAGGCTCTGATGACGATACTGAGCTCGATGAAGGCAGTAACATGAGCGCGGACAGAGGGGGTGCCCAAGAAGGACAGCAATCTGGCAGTCATGCTCCCCCTGCTGCAGCATACTGCCAGGTTTGCTCCAGTGATGAGGAGGGAGGGGATGATGAGGTCACTGACTCAACGTGGGTGCCTGATAGGAGAGAGGAGGAGGAGGAGGAGGAGGAGGAGGAGGAGGAGGCGGCAGCACATCACCAACGAGGCAGGATGCCCTCCAGGGGCCAGCCTAAGGGCAGCACATTGACTGCATCACACCCCAAAGCTCCACATGTGCAGGGCGCTGCAGTCTCTGCGCGTTATTCAAAAAGTTCTTTGGTGTGGGCCTTTTTTGAGACGAGTGCATCAGATCGCACCGCTGCTATTTGCAACATATGTCTCAAGCGTATCTCGCGTGGCCAAAATATCTCCCGCTTGGGTACCACATGCTTGACCAGACATATGTTGACCTGCCATGCAGTTCGTTGGCAAGCGTATCTAAAAGACCCACACCAAAGAACAAAGAGGATCTCTCCTTGCTCCTCATCAGCTGAGATTTCCAACCCCACTAGACCTTCAGTCCTCTCTGAGACCTGCAGTGAGAGGAATGAAGGTGTAGAATTAGGTGTGTCACAGCCAAGTACTTGTGGGCAATCTGCTTTTGGTACACCGACGTCAGATTGTACCAGGCAAATTTCCCTGCCCCAGCTGCTGCACCGCCGAAAGAAGTTTGCTCCCAGCCATCCACATGCCCAGCGGTTGAATGCTAGGTTGGCAAAATTGCTAGCACTTCAACTGCTGCCTTTTCAGTTGGTAGACTCTGCCCCCTTCCGTGAGTTTGTGGAATGTGCGGTTCCTCAGTGGCAGGTACCCAAACGCCACTTTTTCTCACGGAAGGCGATTCCAGCTCTCTACCGGCATGTGGAAGGCAATGTCCATGCCTCGCTGGACAGGGCGGTCAGCGGTAAGGTGCATATTACCGCTGACTCATGGTCCAGCAGGCATGGACAGGGACGTTACCTAAGTTTCACGGCGCATTGGGTGACTCTGCTGGCAGCAGGGAAGGATGCAGGACAAGGTGCAGTAGTGTTGGAGGTTGTTCCGCCACCACGCCTCCAAAATGCTGATTGTGACACACCTCTCTCCTCCACCCCCTCCTCTTCTTCTTCCTCCATGGCCTCTTCCTCGGAACCAGCGGTGCTCCGTAGGCGTTCAAGGGGCTACGCAAGTACGCAGGCCAAAAGATGCCATGCGGTGCTTGAGCTGGTGTGCTTGGGGGACAGGAGCCACACTGGGGCAGAGGTTCTGTCAGCTCTGCAGGGGCAGGTTCAGAGGTGGTTGACGCCACGCCAACTTAAGGCAGGAATGGTGGTTTGCGACAATGGCACCAACCTCCTCTCTGCCCTCCGACAGGGACAAATGACCCATGTGCCCTGTTTGGCTCACGTCCTTAACTTGGTGGTGCAGCGGTTCTTGGGCAGGTACCCGGGCTTACAGGATGTCCTGAGGCAGGCCAGGAAAGTCTGTGTGCATTTCCGCCGGTCATATAATGCCAGTGCTCGGCTGACGGACCTCCAAAAGGAGTTTAACCTGCCCAAGAACCGCCTAATCTGTGACATGCCCACCAGGTGGAACTCAACGTTGGCCATGCTGCAGCGGCTGCACACGCAGCAGAGGGCCATCAATGAGTACCTGTGCGACTATGGCACCAGGACAGGGTCAGGGGAGCTTGGTTTTTTTTCCCCACGCCAGTGGGCCATGATCAGGGATGCATGCACTGTCCTGTCACCATTCGAGGAGGCCACGAGGATGGTGAGCAGTGACAGTGCATGCATCAGTGACACTGTCCCCCTTGTCCACCTGTTGGAGCACACGCTGCGTGGAATAATGGACAGGGCACTTGAGGCAGAACAGAGGCAGGAAGAGGAGGACTTCCTTAGCTCTCAAGGCCCCCTTTATCCAGACAGTGTTCCTGCGTGCCCGCCGATCACACAGGAAGAGGACGAGGAGGAAGAGGAGGAGGAGGAAGATTGTGTCAGTATGGAGGTGGAGCCTGGCACTCAGCATCAGCAGCAGTCTTTAAGGGATCAGTCCCAAGAAACACATGGACTTGTACGTGGCTGGGAGGAGGTGGCTGCGGACCATGTCGTTCTTAGTGACCCAGAGGACTCCGGACCGAATGCCTCAGCAAACCTACGCTGCATGGCCTCCCTGATCCTGCAAAGCCTGCGTAAGGATCCTCGTATTCGTGGTATCAAGGAGAAGGACCAATACTGGCTGGCAACCCTCCTTGATCCACGTTACAAGGGTAAGGTTGCGGACCTTATCTTGCCATCGCAGAGGGAGCAGAGGATGAAACATCTTCGGGAGGCCTTGCAGAAAGGTCTGTGCAACGCGTTCCCAGAGACTGGGAGGTTACAAACTCCTGTTTCTGGACAACGTGTTGCTGAGGCTTCGGTCAGTCAAAGAAGGAGCGGTGGAGAAGGTGGCCGTCTGACCGATGCGTTCAGACAATTTTTTGGTCCGCAGCCCCAAGGTATGATCGGTTCCAGCAACCATCGCCAGCGTCTGTTTTACATGGTGCAGGAATACCTAGGGGCAAGATCAGACTTGGACACCTTTCCCACCGAAAATCCTCTGGGTTACTGGGTCTTGAGGATGGATCACTGGCCAGAGCTTGCACAGTATGCAATTGAGCTACTGGCCTGTCCTGCATCCAGCGTTCTTTCGGAACGCACATTCAGTGCTGCTGGAGGCGTGGTAACCGATCACAGGGTGCGTCTGTCCACCGACTCGGTCGATTGGCTGACCTTCATAAAAATGAATGAGTCTTGGATCACCACCAGCTACCAAGCACCTGATGCTGATGTAACCGAATAATTTTTTTTGAAATCTCAGATCCCTTCAAAGACTGCCTATGCTGATGCTGAGTGACTATCCCTGAGTAATTATCCTCTTCCTCCTCAATCATCACGCTGATAGCTTGTAAGAACATTTTTGGTTCTGGGCGCCACCACCAGTGCCTAAGGCACAATTTTTCAGCCCCTGTTTAACAGGGGCGTGTAATTACAATTTTTGATGTAATACTTTGCAGCAGGGCTCGTTCCTGCATTCCAACTAGAGTGTCTGTGAGGGGTTGCAGTGTTGTGGCACCAGCACCAGTGCCTAGGGCCCAATTTTTCTGCCCCTGTCTAACAGGGGCGTGTAATTACAATTTTTGATGCAATACTTTGCAGCAGGGCTCGTTCCTGCGTTCCAACTAGAGTGTCTGT
The DNA here is from genome assembly GCF_042186555.1 of Aquarana catesbeiana. Taxonomy (NCBI): domain Eukaryota; kingdom Metazoa; phylum Chordata; class Amphibia; order Anura; family Ranidae; genus Aquarana; species Aquarana catesbeiana. The sequence goes on along the minus strand of NC_133325.1, from coordinate 595,506,208 downwards.
GAGGGGTTGCAGTGTTGTGGCACCAGCACCAGTGCCTAAGGCCCAATTTTTCTGCCCCTGTCTAACAGGGGCGTGTAATTACAATTTTTGATGCAATACTTTGCAGCAGGGCTCGTTCCTGCGTTCCAACTAGAGTGTCTGTGAGGGGTTGCAGTGTTGTGGCACCAGCACCAGTGCCTAAGGCCCAATTTTTCTGCCCCTGTCTAACAGGGGCGTGTAATTACAATTTTTGAAGCAATAATTTGCAGCAGGGCTCGTTCCTGCGTTTCAACTAGAGTGTCTGTGAGGGGTTGCAGTGTTGTGGCACCAGCACCAGTGCCTAAGGCCTAATTTTTCAGCTCCTGTTCAACAGGGGCATGTAATTACAATTCTTGATCTAATATTTCACAGCAGGGCCCTGTGAGGGCTTACAGTGTTGTGGCCACAGCAACACCTAAGGCCCAAATTTCTGCTGAGTATATAGGGCAGGACCCTACTTTCAAACATCTAACTTACAAACGACTCCTACTTGCAAACGGAAGGAGACAACAGGAAGTGAGATGAAATCTACCCCTAGGAAGGGAAATTCTCTCCTGTAAGAGTTAATATGGGAAAACAATTTCTCCTTTCCACTGATGCTTTCCAATCCTTGTTCCACAAAAAAACCCAAATTTTCAAAAAACATTTTTCATTGGGACAAAAAAGTGAGGTGAAATCTTCTGAAGAGGAGGAAAGACAGCAAAACAAATGTCACAGGGGTGATAACCCTTCCCTATGTTTTCCAAAAAGCTTAGAAAAGATTTTTTGGCTGGAGCTAAACACGTTAAAAATGTTCAAAATTACAAACAGATTCTACTTAACAACAAACCTACAGTCCCTGTCTTGTTTGCACCGCCTGTATACTGCTGTTCAGAGTATATAGGGCCTGGTGGCCCCACACCTTTCCTTATTTTAATTTGGGTGCGGGGTTCCCCTTAATATCCATACAAGACCCAAAGGGCCTGGTAATGGACTGGGGGGTACCCATGCCGTTTGTCTCACTGATTTTCATCCATATTGCCATGACCCGACATGACATTAAACCCGCAAGCAGTTTTAAATGAGATTTTTTCCTTTAAAAATGACATTTGGTGCAGGGACTGTTCTAAACATGGGAAACACGCGTCACTTTACAGGCATACTATAGACACCCCCCAGGTATGATATTTAAAGGAATATTTCACTTTTTTTTTTTTTACTTTAAGCATCATTAAAATCACTGCTCCCGAAAAAACGGCCGTTTTTAAAAGTTTTTTTTGCATTGATACATGTCCCCTGGGGTAGGACCCGGGTCCCCAAACCCTTTTTAGGACAATACCATGCAAATTAGCCTTTAAAATGAGCACTTTTGATTTCGAACGTTCGAGTCCCATAGACGTCAATGGGGTTCTAACGTTCGTGCGAACTTTCGGTCCGTTCGCGGGTTCTGGTGCGAACCGAACCGGGGGGTGTTCGGCTCATCCCTACTCTTGTACTATGTTTGCAGTCTCTGACTATCTATTGTACTATGTCTGCAGTCTCTGACCATCTTTTGTATTATGTCTGCAGTCTCTGACCATCTTTTGCATTATGTCTGCAGTCTCTGACCATCTCTTGTATTATGTCTGCAGTCTCTGACCATCTCTTGTACTATGTCTGCAGTCTCTGACCATCTCTTGTACTATGTTTACAGTCTCTGACCATCTCTTGTATCATAACTGCAGCCTCTGACCATCTTCAGTAGCATGTTTGCAGTACCTGACTATTTCTTGTATCATGTTTGCAGTCTCTGACAATTTCTTGTATCATGTCTGCAGTTTCTGACCATCTTATGTATGATGTCTGCAGTCTCTGACCATCTCTTGTATCATGTCTTCAGTCTCTGACCATCTCTTGTACTATGTCTGCAGTCTCTCACCATCTTTTGTACTATGCCTGCAGTCTCTGACCATTTCTTGTATCATATCTGCAGCCTCTGACCATCTCTTGTATCATGTCTGCAGGCTATGACCATCTTCTGTAGTATGTCTGCAGTCTCTGACCAGCTCTTGTATCATGTCTGCAGTCTCCGACCATCTCTTTTATCATGTCTGCAGTCTCTGACCATCTCTTGTATCATGTCTGCAGTCTTTGACCATCTCTTGTATCATGTCTGCAGTCTTTGACCATCTTCTGTAGTATGTCTGCAGTCTCTGACCATCTCCTGTACTATGTTTGCAGTCTCTGACCATCTCTTGTACTATGTCTGCAGTCTCTGACCATCTCTTGTATCATGTCTGCAGTCTCTGACCATCTCTTGCATTATGTCTGCAGTCTCTGACCATCTTTTGTATTATGTCTGCAGTCTCTGACCATCTTTTGTATTATGTCTGCAGTCTCTGACCATCTCTTGTATTATGTCTGCAGTCTCTGACCATCTTATGTATCATGTCTGCAGTCTCTGACCATCTCTTGTATCATAACTGCAGTCTCTGACCATTTCTTGTATCGTATCTGCAGTCTCTGACCATCCCCTGTAGTATGTTTGCAGTCTCTGACTATCTTGTTCTCTTTATTGTTAAGAGATCATGGGAGGATCCCAGGATAACAAAGACTCCTTAGGGGAGCATATCTGTGTTTGAGTCGTTGCCATAGAAACATTTGCAAAGGGGAGGAGTTAGTAAGATGACCACGCCCCCGTGGGGGCGCCCAAAATATTTCTGCACCCAGGCGTCTGTGACCCTAGGATCGGCCCTGGTCTAGTGAACGGATATTCCCATGCCTCTGGAACATTTAGTTCTCTTTTCAGCTGTGCAAAGGATTTTAGTTCACCATTATCATATAACCGATGTAGGTATGTGAGACCAAATTTGGCCCATCTAAATCCATCCTCTAAACGAAAAAATTCCTTCAAGCATGGGTTAAACCATAGTGGGGCGTTAGAGGATAGGTGACAAGGATTGTCTATTATATGTTGTATACAGATCCCCAATATTCATTTAGCGGATTTGAGTATCTCTTTACCCCCCTCAGTGGGCACCTCTCCTCTAAAAAAGAAATTTAGTAAGGTTTCATAAGAAGTTACTGCTGCTGCTTCAATTGCAATTGCAGCATTGTTCAGCTGTGGAAACATTCGCCAGTGGATAAGTACTAATTGGGATGCTAGGTAATATAGGCGTAGGTCAGGTATCGCCAATCCCCCTCTCTGAACTGGTAGTTGTAAAATCTCCAGGAGACTGTAGCCATCTTATTGCCCCACAGAAACAATGTCAATAAGGAGTTAATGGAGAGCACATGTAAAAATTTCGGGAGGAAGATCATTTTAAATAAATTAGCTCTACCATAGAGTGTAAGTGGGAGGTCTTTCCACTTCTGTATCCTGTCACTAAATGCTCTAATTATAGGCCATAAATTGGACTGAGGGATTCCTATATTTTCTGATATGAACAATCTACGATTATATCCGGTCTTCTATGAATATGTATTTTGATACGGCATACCCTGTTTGAAAGTATCATACCTAGACGCTCGTGATCATTGATTCACAGGTGGTTCCTGGGTGTTGCTTGCCTGGTGATTTGCTCTGACCTCATTGCGCCACCTTGCTTTTTCCCTTTGTTGGAAATTACTTTGTCGATCACTGATTGATTAATATGTGATTCCCTTTGCAAGATAGTGAGACCCCTTTCTCTTCTTTGCAACTACTGAACCCTAAAACAGTCCTGAAGAAGTGTACAACGAAACGCGTAGAAGCATTAGGGCTCATATCATATATATAGATCTTTTTTGTATATATGATTTTTATCGATGCTTCTTTCATGTTCCTGTTGTTTGTATTATATATATATTTCAATAAATGCTAATATTTTTGTATATCTCTACTGTTTGTTGTGCCTTTAAAGTCTGACCACAGGTTTTCCTTTTTTCAAATTCTTTTTTGCTATTTCGCCATAAATTGGCCTCAATGAATGAATCTACCGGTGATTGGATCATTATCCACAAGTATTTAAATTTTTCTACAATGGTCAGAGGACACCGGGCAGGGAGGACTAAGTCTGGTTGCGGATCCAGCGGAAAAAGGACCGACTTGGTCCAATTGATTCGGAAACCTGAAAAATCTCCAAACTCCCGAATCAGGGAGACTGCGCCATTTAAAGACGCGTCAGAGTCCCCCAAGTAAAGGAGCATGTCATCCACATATAATGATACGTGTTCCTCTAGGTCCCCAACCAGAAATTCCTGTACAGTGTCATGGGTCCTGAGTTTAGCCGCTAGTAGCTCAATGGCCAGAGCAAATAGGAGAGGAGACAGGGGGCACCCCTGTCTCGTTCCCCTATGGATCTGGAAGGAGTCAGATAAGAGCCCATTTACTCTATTGCCCCGTACACACGGTCGGACTTTGTTCGGACATTCTGACAACAAAATCCTAGGATTTTTTCCGACAGATGTTGGCTCAAACTTGTCTTGCATACACACGGTCACACAAAGTTGTCGGAAAATCCGATCGTTCTAAACACGGTGACGTAAAACACGTACGTCGGGACTATAAACGGGGCAGTGGCCAATAGCGTTCATCTCTTTATTTATTCTGAGCATGCGTGGCACTTTGTCCGTCGGATTTGTGTACACACGATCGGAATTTCCGACAATGGATTTTGTTGTCGGAAAATTTTATCTCCTGCTCTCCAACTTTGTGTGTCGGAAAATCCGATGGAAAATGTCCGATGGAGCCCACACACGGTCGGAATTTCCGACAACACGCTCCGATCGGACATTTTCCATCAGAAAATCCGACCGTGTGTACGGGGCATAATGCTCGCTTGGGGTTCCTTGTATAAAAGTTTAACCCAAGATATAAATTTTGGTCCAAAGCCCAATTTGCCTAGAAGGGAGAATAGATAGTTCCATTCTACTGAATCAAACGCCTTTTTGGTGTCTAAAGACGCTATTACTCATTTGCCCTTATTCATATGTTGAATCTGTAGATTGACATACAATCTATGTAAGTTCATTTGGGTAGAGTGGCCGGGTATGAATCCTGTCTGATCAGAATTTATTAATTTAAGGATCACCGACATCAGCCTATTAGCCAAGATTTTGGCCAGTATCTTGACATTAGAGTTGATCAGAGAGATTGGCCTGTATGACTCACATTCTTGTGGGTCTTTCCCAGGTTTGGGGATCACCACATTTAAAGCCTCCCGCATAGAGTCTGGTACTGTGCCTTCCTTTTCTGCTGCTATGAAAACTTTTTGGAGAGATGGTGCTAGTCTCTCTTTATGTGGCTGGTACCAATCAGCCGGGAACCCATCTAGGCCAAGTGATTTACCAGGTTTGAAGGATGAGATTGCGCCACTTATCTCCTCCAGTGTTATTGGTTGCTCCAAAACATCTCTATCTTCCCGTTCTAGCGAAGGAAGGGTTAAGTTCTCTATATAGAGTTCTAATTCCTGATTAGTATGTTAAGTCTGTGTCTGGTAAAGGGTTTCATAAAAGTTCAGAAAGGTGTTTAGAATCTCCTGAGATTCCGTTACCACCTCTCCAGGCGGTTTTCTGAGTTGCATTACCGAGATCAGAGCATTAAGTGCCTCACTAGGAAGGAAAGGAGGCGGCCACTCTTGTCCCCAAACTCAAAGAAAGATCTGGTCTGGCGTAGCTGTCTTTTTACAGTATATTCAGTTAGAAGTAGTTTGTATTGTAGTGTTTGGTCTTGCCAATATTGGTATTTACCAGGGGATGGGTCATGTATATACTCTATTTCAGCGTCAGTGTCCTTGACCTCTGCGTCTTTCATATCAGAGTTGAGGGCTTTAGAAAAATTCCTCGTCTCTGTGGCAAACACCCCTCTCATAGTTGCCTTAAAGGTATTCCATTGACTGGCCACCGGTATTTCCGTCCCTTTCTCCTTCCAATATTGGTCAATGCTCGTTTTGCATTTAATAGTAATGAATTCCGCTTGGAGCCAGTTTGAGTTCATCTGCCATTGTCTCCTTCCCCGTGGAGCGTTCAGGTCTAGTGTAACCTCCTGAGGAGAATGATCTGATATATCTCTAGGGAGATATCTGACACCAGATATATACGGAAGCCCATCTACTGATGATATTGCTGAGTCTATTCTAGAGAGTGTCTTGTGGAACTCAGAGTGACATGAGTATTCTCTGACTCCAGGGTTTCTCTGTCTCCATATGTCTGTGAGAGCATAACTCTCCAGCCAGGAGGATAGGATATGACGAGAGTCAGACACATTACCATGTCTGTCTAGAGCACCATCTGACACTGCATTGAAATCTCCCAGGAGTAGTATTGGGCCCTGTGCAATTAATACAGCTTCCTTCAGAATATTATCTAGTATTTGGAAGGAGAAGGGGGGTGGAACATAAAAACATACGAACGTTAGGCATACATTGAACACTTGGCACACCATTATAGCATATCTGCCATTTGGGTCCAGTTTGACTTGCATAATGTGCGCTGCAGCCTTTTTGGTGACCGGAATAGGAACTACTCTAGAGTATGTGGAGTATTCAGCATGGAGTACTCTCATGACATTAGCTTTTTTCAATGCCATAACTTTAGACCCATGCAGATGCGTTTCTTGCAATAGTATAATATGTGGTTTATACCTCTTTATAAAATCAAATATGAGAGATCTCTTAAACTTTGAATTCATACCACGTACATTCCATGATATTAATTTTATCTTACTCTCCATTAATGTGTAGAGGAGATGGATGTAGTATGTCTGGGGGAACCTCCTGTGAGCAAGGTCCTGACTGATTATACAACCTGTAGGGAACAGAGCAAAGCACACCAGCAGCACACAGCACAAACCAGCACATAACATTAACCCCTCCCGTCCCACCCTGCACACAACCCCAACCTGTTGTGTGCCTGAATCTCATAACCAAAAGAAATGTAAGCGACCTCGGGGGGGGTCACAGGTCTCTAGCAATATCTGACACACCACATAGCTATAGGCGGTGTATCATGGAGGAGCTGTATAGCATTCAAAACGGCATGGTGACAGGGGGAAAAGAGAGAGAAACACAAAAAAAAAACTTTCTCTCCTTTCCCCTCTTCTTCCTCTCCCCCTTTTTTTAAAAAATATAAAAGTATAACAAGTCAGTTCTCCTTCTCCTTCCCTCCTCCTCCGAGACCGGAGACCAAAATTTAAAAGGGAAGCCGCCAAGAGAGAGAGGAGAGAAAAAAAAATCAACAGCAAACTTTCTCATAGGCGGTAAGCCAATAGGTAGTCTAGCTAGGAACTAGCTGGAGGGAAGAAGAAAAAAAGAAAAAAAAAAAAACAATGGAAAAATAAAACCAAAAGAAAAACAAGGTCCCAAATAGTTCTTATTCTCTCTCTTCTTCTCCTATATCTGTAACAGTTCAGTAGATTGTTGTTTTAATTTGTGCATAGAACCAGGTGGGACAATTCGCCAGATTAATGTAGTACCAGATTATATAATGTGTTAGTCCATCACTATGAAATGACATAAGTGTCCATGTTGCTAACTTCGCATGTGCGCAGCAGTTATCTCCTTGTCCATTTAATGATGCGCATCTGGGCTGTGGCGCCCCCTGGTGTCCAACCATCGTGAGGCCTCCGTGGGGATATTAAAGAATTACACTTTCCCTCTATCCACCACTCTCAATTTTGCCAGGTACAGCATACTGTAGGCAAGTTGTAAGTCTCTGAGTCTTTTTTTCACATGAATGAAGCTGGCTCTTTGTTTTTGTATGGCTGCAGAGAAATCTGGATAGATGGAAATGAGTTTCCCATTGTATTGTAATTCACCCCCTGTACGAACTGCTCTGAGTATGCTTTCATGATCTCTGAAGTGCATAATGCGGGCAATAATAGGGCACGGATGTGCTCCCGGGGGTGGAGGTTTATAAGGAATGCTGTGTGCTCTTTCTATGGCGAATGAGCGTGAAAAAGTGGTGTCAGCCATATTATCTTTAAGCCACAGCTCCAAAAAATCCTCTGGCTGTTTACTCTCAGCTTTTTCAGAGAAACCTACAAAGCGGACATTGTTCCTCCTTTGTCTGTCTTCTATGTCTCCCAGTTTATCAGTATTGGAATTTACTTCTCTGTGCAGATTTTGTACTTTATCTTCCATAGGACGCACCATGTCCTCCATGTCACTAATTCTTTGCTCCGCTTCTGAGGCCCTTTCCCTAATGGTCTGTACATCCTGCTTCAGGAAGGACATTTCCGCCCTCATCCCATCAATGTGAAAGTAGTTTGGCAGGTGTAAATAGCCTCCATGATTTTCTTTAGTGAAGGTTCCTCTTCTCCCTCTGCTAGCACTATGTCCCTTGTATCTTTGGGGGGTAGTTTGTCTAGGGACAAGCCTCTTCTCCTTCCCGGGGATCTGTGGGGCAGAGGGCTTACTTTCCAAGAATGTGTGCGTGATCTATCAGCTCCACTCCGCTGCGTACTGCTGGGGTCTTGGTCTGCTGCCTCATGTGCACCGCCATCTTGGGATCCCCATGCATAGCAGGACAGGCGGTCCGTGGCTGGTTCCATGAGTGCTAGCCCATATTTAACCATACCCCGGTGATCTGCAAGGTCCAGGCAGTATGGGGGTATCGATGCTGTGGAGGATCCGTGTCTCTGACACTCAGGATGTTGGCAGGATACGATGTCCCGGCCGGAGCTCCTGTAAAGCGCTGCTCACATGTCCATTGCTAGCTTTGCCCCCATGAGTGATAATTAAGTGCACAGTATAGTCTAGTAGAAATAAACAAGCTATTAAATATTAGCTATATTGGATATTTATGTTTTTCTGATCCAAAACCCGTCATGCAGCAGTGAAGGTTTACTTTAAAAAAGAAAAGATCTGTAAAATTAGCTATTCGTCATTTGATGCCTTTTTTGTATGTTTTATTTGTCACTGTATTCAGTTGGTGGAAATTGTATTGAAGGATGACCCTAGAGCATAGGTATGCGGACGGGGTGTGCCAAATGTGCACACCCCTAATCAGGGGGTCGGCAACCCATCGATCGCAATCTACCCATTGATTGTGGGCAGGTGACAGGCAGACCATGATGCAGCAGTTAAAAGTAGGCCAGCATTCAGCTGCCACAGGAGGAAAATACAGGGGATCAATATCAGTGTTTGCCACCCCTGCTGCCTCTACTGTCCCTATTCCTTTTCTTTCTGCTGCCTGGGGCCCCTGTGTGCTCCCCTCACAATGGCAGAACACCAGGGCCCAGTCACAACCTTTGCAACCTTGATAGTTCCATCACTGATGTTTACTATGCTTCAGTTTGTGATGAAAAGGAAGCCACTCACCACAGAGCACTTCCCATTCATTCACTGTCTAGTGCAGCTGAAGCTGCAGAGAAAGGGACCAGGGAATCTCTGTCCTCAATCCCTTTCTGTGTCTCATAAGTCAGACATCAAGGGTCTGTTTAGACCCCTAATATTTCACCAAAGCCCCCCAATGGAGTTCCTATAAAGTAATATAACAAAAAATACAGTAAAGGTGTGGCGCTCATATACAGATAAAACAATATGTGACTACAATCCAGTGTGATATAATCATAGTGTAGTATTTATTTAAAATTGGTTGGTATTATAAAGAGAGTTATCACACTCACGTTTAATTGTCCAAAAGCCGACACCTGAATATACAGCGTGTCTTGTATGGGCTCTCGCCACCTCTACCAGCATATAGCCGACATGCGTTCCACGCCTCACTCTTGATTTTCTGGCCTGGGCGAGATGTCACACAGGAGCTGGAAGAGACAGTCCCCCACTATGCTGTGACGTACATTTTGCCCAAAATGGCGTCTTTAGGAAGAAAACATTGGAGGTATTGTTGAAACTCATTCCAAAAAATACCCCTTTTTAACCCACCTAAAAAAAATAAAAAAATAAAAAGGGGTATAACACTTCTAGTGAATGCACACCCACTTTATGAGCACAAGCGGTGAAGGATTTGGAAAATTTGCGTTGGAAGATTTTTGGTGTTAGGATTATATCACACTGGACTGATTTATTTATTCATTTATGTATGTATATATTCACGTATGTTTTAATGTTATATTAGGATGATTGCATTCACATATGGTTATATCTTTATATGGGTGTCACATTTTTACTATATATTTTTTATGTCACAGATGGATTTATTCCATTCTTAAAGGGGAAACCAAATACATACACACACCAATTTAACTAATAGGTGCCATACATGTGTCACATATTTACTTATAATAAAGAGTAATATTGTAAAAAAATAAAAATAAAAAAAATTAAATAAAATTGTAAAAACTAAAACAAGAAAACTACTGGCACACCACCCACTGCCCTACTGACAGCAATCTCTACCCTAATGACATCATCCACTTTTTGATAAATTTTAAATAATTAAATAAACCAATAAAAATCCACATTATTTCTGTTGTTATATAAATACTTTTAGGTGTCTTTTGTAATGGGTAGCAGGATGATTTTTTACTAAATCCTGTAGCTGAAAGGCATAGTGGCAATACCTAGCTAAGACAGCAGCTTCAGTTGCTGCTAGCAGTAGTAGTTATTGATGATAGAGTTTACTTCATACTTAGCAGATAGGGATAGTATTGTACTGGTAATGAAAATCTTAACCACATCGGGGCAGGAGGCGGAGCCTAGTGGAGCAGACATGCATTGTTAGAGCTCCACACCGCTGAGGAGAAAAGAGAAGGACAAAGCGGAGCCTGCAGGCTCAAAAGGTATCCATTTGAACCTTTTTGCCCCAGGGAACAAACTGTGAAAGTTTGGGCAGGAAATATGGTACTGGGAGGAAACCGTGGCAGAAATAAAAATCACCTCACAAAGAGCTCACAGGCACTAACTGCAGCTGAAGCAGCTCCAGTCACCTCACAAGATACAGCATCAGGGCGCTCTCACAGACAGAAAATGTCACAGCAAGACTCTCCATTTGAGTCAGATACAGAACAAATCCTCTCACAAACTTCTCCACAAGCCTCCTCAGTATCCCCAGTAATATTATTACAATTTGAAAAGATGCTTCATAAGGCTTTAAAACAAACCTCAGACCAAATAACAAAAAGCCTAACCAAAGAAATAAGAGAGCTGGGAAACCGCACCGCAGCCTTAGAAATAAAAATGGATGAAATTGAAATTACAACCCAAGAAAATATAACAGAATTGGAACAATTAAAAAAAGAGAATTTAATACTTCAAACTAAGCTCGAAGATTACGAAAATAGAGCCAGACGTTCAAACTTGCGCATAAGGGGAATACCTGAAACTGTGACAGACCTGCAATCTACTATTACTGCTCTATTACAAGAACTAAAGTCAGATATCCCTATTGAACGTTTAGAACTGGACAGAGTACACAGAGCCCTCACAGCCAAAAAGAAAGATGGACCCCCACGTGATATAATCACAAAATTTCATTATTACAGAACGAAAGAACAAATACTAATTGCTGCAAGAGAAAAAAAGGAACTTAATTTTCAAGGACACAATTTTCAAATTTTTGCTGACCTATCCCAACTTACTATTACTAAAAGACGATCCATGAAACCCCAACTAATGGAACTGCAACGTCACAACATTATGTATCAATGGGGCTTCCCCTTTTCAGTCAGATTTAACTACCAAGGTACAATTTACAGAAGCAGATCAGCAGATGAACTACAACAAACCCTTTTAAAATTAAATCTGACAGAACCCACAAGCAGCAACACTCCCACACGCAGAAGAATGGCATCATCTTCACCTTCAGGCAGCACCCAGAAAATTTCAGAACAAAATGGGAATCATCATTCTCACAAAAGAGGCCGTTATGCCACATCATCCATGGACCAAGAAGATTCAATGGACTGACATCCTAATTCCTGATATCTCTTCATTTATTATACTAAGAGATGGTTCTCTATAAAAAACCTATATTTATAACTGAATGTAACTGCATTCTGATAATCACACACTGTGTGGGATCATGTTACATTCCAGTTATATTTCTTATTACTTCTGATTCATATAGCCTTAGAATATATAAGTGAAATAAGGAAATTCTTGTTCAGTTATATATTATCAGGTAATAACAATAGATTTATTACTTTTTAGGACAAATATGTTCAATAATCCAGAAGTAATGGAAGCTTTTTCTTTCTTTTCTTAAAACAAATATATTATTACCTAACTAGTTCCTAGAATTATGTTTTTGTTTATTCTAATCTGAAGCAATACAACCTCAATTTTATGAGTTAACATATCTAAACAGTTACATATGAATAAAATATGTAATTGTTTACTCTAAAAGGGTTAAAATCCCAAAATAATTCAAACTATCTTCATCAATACCAAAGTTATTAACAGTACCTTTCTAACTGAATTATTTAGCCTAGGGCAAGACTAACCATATACAACCACCCTGGAATAAATAATTTCAACAAAAACTATATTCTGCACTCCAATTAATGAAACATCATTTTGATGTCTTTTGACATAGCACTTCTCTCCTGTAAGCGGAAGATCCGTGTACCCCCATTAGCCCTCCTCATTCTCCCAACCATATTATGTGGGAGTGTGACGAAGGCACTTATTCCCCTGAGAGAGATATTTATTCTCTTTCACGGGTAAATTGTGATTACTTGCAAAAAATAATTTATACAATGTATCATCTAATCTCATATGTTTTTTGTTTACTCTTTACTCCAGAATTCACTGGTTTCTTTTCTATCTATTCATCTCTTCAGTCCACACAGGTTGATCTGCGCAGTCAGCTCTGCATAACAAAAAGTAAGTCAAAACTATTTGATCTATTGCCATGGCACCACTGAATATACTTTCCCTGAATGTTCAGGGAATAAATGTCCCTCAAAAAAGGACCAAAGCCTTCCGTACTTTCCATAACAAGAAGGCTCACATAGTATGCCTCCAAGAAACACACTTCACCAAAGATTCTACTCCAAAATATATTTCTCCTTTTTATCAACAAATTTACACGGCTTCTGCCTGTACCAAGCAAAGGGGAACTCTAATTGCATTTCACCGATCCACACCATTCACCTTATCATCAGAAATTAAAGACCCAGAAGGTAGATACCTGATACTCATGGGTTATATAATGGATACAGCAATCACGGTGATTTCCTACTACGCTCCTAACAAACAACCTACACCATTCCTCTCACATATATTACAAGTGATTAATACACACAAAATAGGAACAGTGATAATGTGCGGGGATTCAAACCAGGTCCTCCTCCCATTTCTAGATAAATCACCTTTTACACCATCCAAAATAACCTCTAGATTACCTTTTTCTCAACTTCTTTCCAAATACAATCTGGTAGATTCATGGAGAGAAAGTAACCCAATGAAAAAGAAATTCACTTATTTCTCGCACCCTCATCAAACCTTCACCAGAATAGATCATATTTTTCTAACAATAGGAATGATACCAGAAATTATTGCATCAGATATAATTCCGATTCCGTGGTCTGAACATAATGCAGTATACACTACTATAGCCTCAGCCATACCAAAAGCACATGACCCAACGTGGTACTTACCGGACATAATGCTCAAACACCCACTACATCAGATGGCCACTAAACAAGCTTTAAAGGAATACATATCAATTAATAATACAACAGACATCTCCCCAATAACACTGTGGGAAGCTCATAAGCCTGTCTTGCGTGGTACAATACAAAGACAAATGGCACTATTTAAACGGGAACGCAAAAATCTAGCAAAAAAACTAGAACTCAATTTTAATGCAGCCTACATATCATTTCAAGATAATCCATCTCAGAGTACAAAATCTCATCTGGAAAAATCTAGATTGGAATACGATCTATTTCTCACTGAGTCAGGTGATAAATCCCTCAAATGCTCCAAACACAATTTCTACATGAATACAAACAAACCAGGTACATATTTGGCTTGGGCATTAAATTCAACTAACAAATCTTTCAAACCAATACGTTTGAAATTATCAAAAAATGTTTACACTTGTAATCCAGTTAAAATAATCCATAAATTTCACTCACATCTCGCAACTTTATACAAGACAAACAATGAATTTAATCCTACAGAGGCTGAATCCTTCTTCTCAAAAATAACCTTACCTGAGTTATCTCAGAATCAAAAAAGCAGTTTGGATGAGCCTATAACTATAGATGAAGTTGCTAACGCCATAAAAGACCTAAAACTTAACAAAAGACCAGGCCCAGACGGCTACTCGGCTTTATACTATAAAACATTCTCAGAAATACTCTCTCCCATTCTCACTGAAACTTTTAACAAACTTCTAGATGGACATTCTTTTCGGCAAGAAACACTAATGGCAATTGTTTGTATGATCCCAAAACCCTTTTCTGATGATACTTCCTGTGTGAATTATCGGCCTATCTCTCTGTTAAACCTCAATATTAAATTATTAGCAAAAATAATAGCAAAACGCCTCAATAGCATTATAGGAAAATTAATACATAGAGATCAAGTAGGCTTCATGCCAAATAGACAGGCAGGCGATAATATACGCAGGGCAGTGTTATTGGCACATATTGCTAAAAAACGGAAAATCCCTTTATGTTTTCTATCTCTCGATATTAAGAGGGCATTTGACACAGTATCCTGGCAATATATGCAATATTCATTACAAAAATGGGGTTTTGGACCCCACTTTTTAACATGGATCAAAGCATTATATAATAAACCCAAAGCCTATATAAAATATGCTGGATACAAATCTGAAGCCTTTAATATCGAAAGAGGTACCCGACAGGGTTGCCCATTATCTCCCTTATTATTTGCCCTTATACTCGAACCCATGGCCCGATACATCAGAACAAACCAAACTATAACTGGCATTGAAGTAGGAGGTATTACACACAAATTATGTATATTTGCAGACGATATATTACTTTTTCTATCATCACCACAGGTCTCTGGTCCTAACTTAATACCAGCTCTTGATGGATTTGCAGCCCTATCCGGCCTTATGATTAATCCTAAGAAATGCCTAGTGCTTAATATTTCACTCACAAACATGGAATTGATCCCGGCTAGGGCTGCACTCCCATTCACATGGGCAGAAAAATCAATCCCATATCTTGGAATTCATTTAACAGCATCTCATTCTGACTTATTCTCAACCAATTATCCTCCTGTATTAAGACAGATCACAAATCTAATAAAACAATGGTCGCAACTTCCTTTATCCTGGATAGGGAAGATTAATGCAATCAAAATGACTATTCTACCCAAATTGCTTTATCTATTCAGAGTCCTCCCTATTCCAATTCCTTCCTATTTTTTGAGAATAGTACAAAAAAGAGCAACTTCGTTTATATGGGGCTCTTCTAAACCATGTATACCTATACACACACTACCCAAAAATAAAGGAGGCCTGGGATACCCTAATTTTACTAACTACTACAGAGCAGCACATTTGGCCAGTCTGTCCAAATACCATGCAAAACAGGAAATCCCATTATGGGTATGTATAGAGGCTTCAGAAAATGACCCTCTATTAATATCAAATTTATTATGGCTTGATCCTAAAGACCGCTTTAAAATTATAATCCCATAACTAAACACTTCCTATCTCTCTGGGATAAACTAAAAACCAAATATCAGTTACAATCTCCACATAATCCTCTCCTTTCTTTTATCAGAAATCCGGCCTTTTATCCGGCATGGATCTACCCAAATTCTTTTAAAGCTTGGACAACATCAGGCATTCAGACACTAAATGACTTCATAGCATCTAAATCATTCCTTTCATTCCCATCGCTTAGAGAAAAATATGATCTACCAAACTCTGAGATATTTAGATATCTCCAAATCAAAAATTTCTATACACCATTCCTAAAGGGGGATACACCATTATCCCAATTATCCATTTTTGAATCAATCTGTACAAAAGATCCATTTGCTAAAGGTACAATTTCATCACTTTATAATCAATTATATGGAGTAGCAAATCTTAATAGACCCTCTTACGTTCAGCGGTGGGAGGAGAACCTGGGACGAACTTTAGAAGACACGGACTGGTCCAACATATGGCTCACATCTAAGTCATCTTCACCCAACATCTTAGCACTGGAGACAAATTATAAAGTCCTAACTCGCTGGTACCTTGTACCCGCTAGAGTGGCAAAATATTCACCTAATACCTCAGCTCTTTGTTTTCGAGGATGCCCAGAAATAGGCACATATTTACACATATGGTGGACGTGCCCAGTAATCCAAACCTTCTGGAAGGAAGTCTTCGTGATTGCATCTAAAATATTTAAAAAAATAATACAACCAGATCCATATTTAACTTTACTTAATCTAAAACCGGAATGGTTAACACTCTCTCAATTCAAACTTATGATCCAACTAATAACGGCTGCAAAACAAACAGTGGCCAAGGCATGGAAATCTCCTACATTGGTACTAGCAGAAACAATTCACAGAATGAATAATACAATGTCCCATGCTAAGATGGTCCTTGTAAACTTACTTTATGTATCTTTATAACATTGTATACTCAATAAACTTCTTTTGACAAGGAAAATCTTAACCACTTGCCACTTGCTAACAGTAGATTTACTGCTAGCAGGTGGCAGCTATAGCCTCAGCGTGTCTAAGCACAAGTGCACTGGTGCGCCCCCTGGGCCATGTAGCATCACAGCCCTGTGACCTCTGTGTCCACTGCTCAGTGTGCAGCCAGGGTATCATGTGATCGCTTTGACCAATCATAGCAATCACATGATTACAATGTAAGCAAAACTGCCATTAACAGTTTCACGACAGCTTGCTTACTATTGCGATGCTGTGATTGGCCCACAGCTATCATATAGTAGCTGGCACCCTGTACCATGTGATTAGCTACAGCACCACAATAGTAAGTAAGTTGTTATGAATGAAAGCCATTTATGGCAGTTAAAACTATTGCTTATAACAGTACTTATCACTATTATAAGCAATAAAAAAAAATCCCTGATCACCCTCCAGAATAGTACTGTGTCACTATGGTGACACTCAACTACTCCGATGACAGGAAGATAGTGAATTTTTGTTTTAAAATTTGAATTAAAATTTATTTATTTATTTATTTATTTTTTACATACTGTCACCAGTCATATGATAACTCTGTACTGCACATTGTGGAAAAAAAAACACATTTTCCTGACAGACTCCATGGCAGCCTACGTGTGGGTTAACCCAGCCTCCTCTCCAATGCTATAGGGATCCCATTAAAATAAATGAGCACTCACCGGTAGGTACTGCGTTCCTTTTTTGTCCTCCTCCAATGGCTCTACACACACTGTCCGCGTCTGGTCGGATGTTTCCAGGATTTCGGCATACCTTATGCGGTGCAGCTCAGAGCCCAGCCACGGGCGGGCGAGTAGCTTTGAGGCCCTAAAATACCCCGGTGGTGGACGGGAGGTTGCCTCTGTATGCCTGATGATGGAAGCATCAATGGCTAACAAGGTCTACGATCCTCCTCATTTTTTCATCATTTCCATGGCAGTCGTATCTGTGTATTTGTCTGTTCTAGACTATTTTTCCCTTTGGGGCTTGTTGTATCAGTACCGGGGCTCCTCCGCAGTGTTTCCGGGTCGTGGCCATCGCCGCTGTTCGCGCATGCGCAGAGCCCTCCTCAAGATCGAGGCTTGGCTCGCACGTGCACAATTCAGGCAGGCTTACGGCGGCCCTGCAGGCGCCGTACGGCCACCTCCCCGCGGCACGAGCGTGAGCGCGAGGTGGGGGAGGCGGTGACGTCACGGGCGGGGGATTTGAAAGCAGCTTCCAGCTCCTGCTTAGATGGGATTCCCTTAGGCAGTGAGCGGTAGCAAGTACAGCAGCTCCAGCTTCCCCAGCCCTGGTTTGCTTGGTGAGTGTCTGATGCCTTCTTCATACAGCCTTCTCTATTTTGCTCTTTGCATATATTTAATGGGAAATGATGCTTATTTTCTGCTTTGATTTCTCTCTGGTTTCGCCACTAATCAAGGCACTTAAACAAGCCCTTAAATGGGAAGATCCGTCCACCCCCCGGCTAAGCAGAAAAAGTTTTTAAGCAGCTGGTGAACTTTCTGCTCCTTACCGAATTAAAAGACATTATTGATGAACAATGGAATAAGGTGGACAAGAAGACTTCCATTTCTAATAAAACTTCTAGATTATACCCCTTCAAGGCAGAGGAAGTAAAATATCTGGAAAATGCTCCTCTTGTGGATGCAGCTTTGATGCGTCTAGCCAAGCATGTTACTCTCCCTTTGGAGGATGCGGTATCCTTTAAGGACGGTCTTGAGAGAAAGATAGACCAGGACCTCAAGAGGATCTATGGGCTTGCCGGTATGGCTTGCAAACTTGCCCTGGCGCTGTCTAAGACCATGGAAGCCTGGATGGAGAACGTAGACTCCTTCCTCAGGGGTGTTTTAAAAGAGTTGACTAGGAGTTTGGCAGCGGCGGAGCTAAAGATAGCGGCAGTCTTCCTGGGGGAGGCATCTATCGACCTGATCTGCCTGCTGGCATGGATTATGTTATCCTCAGTCACAGCCAAGCGGGCCTTATGGTTACATCCCTGGCTCGCTGAGTAAGCCTGGTGTCTCCAAGTAAGCCTGGTGTAACATTCCCTTTGAAGAGTCCTCTCTGTTTGACAACAAACTGGATGATGCCATTACCTGGGCCACGGGCGGTAAGTCTGGCTTCCTTCACCAGGACAGGCGTCTGTTTGGTCAGAAGAAGCTCCAGTACAGAAGATGCAGCCAGGAGCACTGGAGAGAAGCATGCTCTCACAAGCCTGGCCGGGACTTCAATAAAAATTGGAGCAGAGGGCAGGCATGCTTCCGTAAGCCCCCTAGGGGCCAGACGTCCAGTGGTCGCGAGCCGGCTAAGTCCTTTTGAGATTGCGCCCGCCCAGGCGGGTCAGGTGGGAGCCCGTCTGCTCCTCTTCCAGCAGGTCTGGGTGGCCTCAATCTCAGACTACGGTGTTGTCAGGACGGTCTCATCAGGACACAAATGGGCCTTCCCCAGTACCCCTCCCCCCAGATTTGTCTCCATGTGGACATACTGAAGACTCAGTGGTACACATCCCAAAGGACGAATGGTTCCAGGTTCGAAAGAAAAGTGATTCTTGGAGCCCAGTCATAGACCTGACTTACATCGACAAATTTATAAAAAACGGAAAATTCAGGATGGAGACTCTGTCAACCATTCAGCAATCCGTAAAGCCAGGAGATTGGCTGATTAAAAGACGCCTATTTCCACATCCCAGTGGAAAGGGAATTTCATGAATACCTCCGGTTCCAAGTCGGGGAAGAACACCTGCAATTCATCTGCCTTCCCTTCGGGCTGACAACCCCCCTCCGAGTTCTCTTGGCCATAAGTTCTGTTGGCCATAGTGGCCCTCATCAGACTGAAAGGTATACGTCTTTACCATTACCTCGGCAACCTCCTAGTGTTGGCCCAAGACAGAGAACAGTTACTGGTCCAAAGGGAGAAGGTAATCTCCACCTTGTCCAGCTTCAGTTGGCTCCTGAAACTGGAGAAAAGCCACCTAGACCCAGTCCAACGCCTGGTATACTTGGGAGCTCAGTTCGATACAGTAAAAAACACCATATCTCTCCCACTAGAGAAGATTCTGGTTATTCAAGAGAGAATTTCTCTGGCCCTATACACCTCATGTCTAAAAGCCTCTCAGTGCCTGGAAATCATTGGCACAATGATCTCCACGACCCCCATGGACATGTGGGCCCTGTGGCGGTTACGCCCTTTCCAGTCAGGATTCCTCCAGCAATGGAAATCAGGCGACAAGAACCAAACTATCCATGTATCTACAGCAATGAGGAACAGCATCTTCTGGTGGCTTCAGTGCAGAAACCTACTTAATTGCCACTCCATTGCCCCCATCTCTTGGGTCACGGTCACGACCGATGCCAGCCGTACCGGTTGGAGGGCCCTCTGCATATCGAACCTTGCTCAGGGTAAGTGGGACACTCATCTCTTCAACCCATGCTCGAACAATCTAGAACTTCGGGCAGCCTGGTGTGCCCTCCAGTCCTTCTCTCACCTCTTAAAGGGAGAGTCAGTGTTATTAAGGATGGACAATACCACGGCAATATTCTATGTGAAAAGGCAAGGAGGCACACGAAGCTCCACACTCCTTCGGGAAGTCAAATCCATCTTATCATGGGCCCAGAAGAACCTGTTCAGCATTTCGGCAGTCTTCATCCCCGGAGTCCAGAACACTCAGGCGGACTTCCTTTCATGCACTCAGTTGGACAACAACAAGTGGTCTCTTCATGTGAAGACATTCGAGTGGATTCTATCAATGGGAGTCAATCCCGAAGTGGATCTTTTCGCTTCCACCTGCAACTTCAAAGTGAAGACATTTTACACTCGGGGTCGTTGCAATCAGGCCTTCGGAACAGATGCCCTGACGGATCATTGGAGTTTCAAGGAGGCGTATGTCTTTTCCCCGCTCCCGATTATCCTCAGATTCCTGCGGAGGCTTCAAACGGAAGCGGTCGAAGTGGTGACAATAGCACCATGCTGGCAAAACAGGCCTTGGTTTCCCCTTCTGATCCAGCTCAGTTCCGGTGCCTCTACCTCTCAGGCCGGACCTTCTTTCTCAAGGGATGGTCCTGCATCCTTGTCTGGCATGACTGAGACTGATGGTCTGGTTCTTGAGAGGGAGAGGCTGGAATCTTTTGGGTGCTCCTCAAAAGTTATCTCCACCCTCATAAGCTCAAAAAGGACAAGCACAAATAAAGTTTATGGGAGGATCTGTGCCAAATTTGTAGAGTTTTCCTCTTCTACGGGCAGATCCTTCAGACATCCAGAAGTTCAGGATATTCTCAGTTTCCTTCAATCTGGCCTAGATCTACCATTATCTATCAGCTCTCTTAGAGTCCAAGTTTCAGCCTTGTCAGCCTTCTGTGGTACTTCATGGGCGGTTCATTCTTTAATTCGACAGTTCTTTCATGGGGCGTCAAGACTCAAGCCCCAAAGAAGACCAAGGTTCCCTAAATGGGATCTTGTCCTCGACTATCTGTCTGGACCCAGTACCGCGGGGCCCTCCCCGCTTTCCATTAGAGACTTCTTAGCAAAAGTAGCTTTCTTAGTAGCCATCACCTCGGCTAAAAGGGTCTCTGAGATCGGGTCACTAGGTCATGAAGAACCCTTCCTGATGTTTTTTCCGGACCGGGTAGTCCTCATCCCTATGCTGGGCTCAAACCCAAAAGTGACTTCAGTGTTCCACGGGAACCAAGAGATTGTCTTGTAATGGATGTGACTATGAGTATTATGGTGAAATGCCTATTTCCAATATAACCATATAGATATAGGTGCTTACTTCAGCCTCTGCTATCAGCCTTAACTATATTCAATTAGATGTCTGCCAGCTTACCCTCCCTCCATGTGGAACAGAACTGCAAGAGTTAAGAACAAGTTAAAGGAGATTGCGCCTGTTTTCAAGAGCTGGAAACAAGACACCCTATTTAGCTATGATAGTTTGCTATTCCTTTATATAGATATAACCCAGCTAAAAGCTTATACTTCGTCATAATAAGGAATATGTATATTTTGCAGTCCGCATACGCTTGTCTTATTTGATATTTGATTTGATAACAAAATATCCGGCTCACGGCATATTAGCCGGAGTCCAGGAAGTAATAAAGGAGAAGTATCAAGCTACTGAACTGTCTCTGTGTCAGTAATTTGCTTCGAGTGTGCACACTTTTACATTGAAGGTTAATTTGGCCAGGGGGACAGAAACAAAAGTACCGAACGGTTCTGGTTCGGTCCAAAACAGTCTTACCTACATTCAGGACCCTGGGTTCGTCCGAGACTCACTCTCTGGACGTAGGTGAAGTTCTAAAAGATTATCTACGAATTACTTCTCCCTTTAGATGTTCTGATCACCTCTTTATCCTGCACTCTGGTGGTAATAAAGGAAAGAAAGCTTCAACCAGGACAATTGCGGCCTGGATCATGCAGACCATCAAGCAAGCATATAAGGCTAAGGGCTTGACTCCTCCACAGGCGGTGACAGCACACTCTACCAGGGGAATAGCAGCTTCTTGGGCAGCAGCCTGGCATGTGGCTTCAGACATCATTTGCAAAGCGGCCTCCTGGGCCTCTATCAATACATTCATGTCTCATTATTGCATAGAGCCTGCTTCACTGTCTTCTGTAAACTTTGGTCTGAAAATCCTATCGGTTGATAGGACAAATTAAAATAATTTTTTGTTCAAGCATACCCTCCCATGTGGATTGGTTATTTCCCACACGTAGGCTGCCATGGAGTCCGTTAGGAAAAAGGAAAATTTATTGTCAAATACTTACCGTAATTTTCCTTTCCTGACGGACTCCATGGCAGATGGAGTTCCCACCCATCGGTTAATGAGTAGGCTAGTTACGCAACGCAGTACCTAGCGTTGAGTGCTCATTTATTTGAATGGGGTCCTATAGCATTGGAGAGGAGGCAAGGTTAGCCCACACATAGGCTGCCATGGAGTCCATCAGGAAAGGAAAACTACGGTAGGTATATGACAATAAATTTTCCTTTTTATATATTTCTTCATTCTTCAAAAAAAGTGACAAAAAATTACAACTTTAAAAAACTCGCCAAGCCTCTTAAATACCTTGAACTTCCAAAAAGGGGTCATTTGGGGGGTATTTGTACTGTTCTGGCATTTTAGGGCCTCAAGAAATGAAAGCTCTATTTATGTAAAAAAAAATTATATACATTTAATTTGCATACAGTGTTGCATGACCAAGCAATTGCCAGTTAAAATAGCACAGTGCTGAATAACAAAAAATGCCCTAGTCATGAAGGGGGTAAAACATTCTGAAGGTCAAGTGGTTAATGTTTATTCTATGACATTATTGATGGCAAGCAGGAAGCAGCAGCTTATGTGACAATATATTCTTTCAATAACATATAGCAGGACTTGTGATTGGAAAAATCAAGATTGAGTTATGCAAAAAGTGTAGCTTGATAATCTTTCAAGAAAGATTTCTTTTGAGGTTTTCCAAAAAATAAAAAATAAATACATTGCCATTTAGGCCAGATTCAATGTGTTTCCTGATTTGCAGAAATGCACTACAGTCCATTTAAAATTATTTCCTATGGCTCTGGTTCACATCTGTGCATTTTTAGCTGGTGCAGATTTTGGAAAGGGACTTTTTTACTCACAGCAGATTGATTAATTGGTTTAATAGACTTAAATGGAACCGCAACAAAAATGCAAGTATTGCGTTTTTAATATGTTTTTCATGCATTTCCGCTGATAATCACCCCTTCCCCTATCAACAAACTTCCCAGGCTGCCCAGAAAACCAGGAAGTGAGGCAAGACCATGGCAATAAAGGGATATATGAAATAAAGTTACACAATTCATGAACAGTTAACCTGCCAAATGGCCATGCTTACAGTACATATAGAAATGAGTGCAGAAATCAATGCATATCACAGCCCCCCTAAAGTAAAAAATTCATAGGTTACCCTAACATGAAGGAGAAACCAAGAGGGAATATACTCTGTCCAGGAGCTGATAGGAGGGCAGGCATGAGGCCAGGGCACAGCAGAGGACTAAGGAAAAGGGAACCTGAAAGGCAAATGAGGGGTTTTGTGAAATTAAGAAACATTTTTTTTTTTTACATATTTTTATTATTATTTTTATTTATTTAATCTCTATTTTTATTCTATTTTTGTTATTTACATTTTTATTTTGAATTGTATTTATTTTATCTCTCTACTTTTACTTTATAATAATTTATATTTACATTTATGTTATTTTGATTCAATTTGTTTTGATTTATTTTGATCTATTATATTTATTTCATTTTGTCTTGATTTATCTAATTGATTCTATTTATTTAGATCCATTTATTTTATTTATTCCAGTATGGCCGAATCCGGCGGATAATATGACCATGTGTGGGCTTCATCGGACCTTCAGCTGACTTTTTCTGTCGAAAGTCTGACAGACTTTAGATTTGGAACATGCTTCAAATCTTTACGTCGTAACTCCGTCGGTCCCAGTTCCTATCGAGAAATCCTCTAGTCTGTATGCTAGTCCAATGGACAAAAAACGACGCATGCTCAGAAGCAAGTACGAGACGGAAGCGCTCGCTCTGGTAAAACTAGTGTTCGTATTGTAGCTAGCACATTCCTCACGCTGCAAATTCTGTGATCATTGAATGCAGCGCATTAATTGTCTTCTTTATAATACTAGAAGAACAAAGTTGTTTTGTTGCTCATATTCACACAGAGTTCTCAGAAACTGATTTCTGGATTATTTCTCTTGATCTCATGAATGATATTGTATTATTTAAAAGCCCGATCTCCATAATATAATGTTTACACATTTGTTTTTTGTAGTCATCTTTTATTATTTTTTATTTCATCAAGATCATTTTTTAGGATTGTTGCAAAAATATTTTCTATGATCTCCATTACCACAAGAACCCTTTTTTATATATTTTTTTTGTTGTAAAGTTACAACAAGAACATTAGATAATTCTTTTTTGAACCTCAAGGAGGTTGTTGTCCTTTGTTAATTTGTCTTTTAAAATGTATTTTTAATAAAAAACATAGGCATGTTTTTTCAGAAAATAAAATATCCAATTATTCTGGTTAACAATATAAAGATGAAGTCAACACTGGAGAAACTTTAGGAATTTGTGAAGCCTTTTGGCCCCAGGGCACACATCAAGTCTGTGGAAAAGAAAATTGTGATCTTGAGGAGTCCATATAATATAGGGAGCACAATCTGGTCCAGGAATCCCAGAGATCAAGAGCAGCAGCAGATGACATATATGTCCCCAGACTGTGGTACTACACCAGCCTGCATTTTCTGTCAGACCAGACTGAACCCAGGCCATCACTTTCTTCTCTTAGTTGCAGCCCTCCCTACCACGCTGCCCTGCAACCCTCCCTGCAGCCTTCCCTCCATGCTGCCCTGCAACCTTTCTTGGAGGCTGTGGCTCTGGTGGTTGACTTGTGGCAGGAGGAGCAGAAGGAGGGGCTTGTTAATTTATTTGGGTGTTGACAGTTAACTCGCCCTTCAGCCCCTTGTGAATGACATCTGAAAAAAGTTTTTCACTAAGGAGGAGTTGGCCCTTCTCCATTTCGAGCAACCCGCTGGCTAAATAACAGCCATAGGCCTCTTCAGGTTCGAGGGAGCCCTTGAGAAAATTTGTAGCTTCTCTCATGAGGCGCAGTGATGCCTCCTCTGTCACCGTCCCCTTCCTAGGCCTTTTTGTATGAAGGCGGAGGGGAGGCACCTGTGATTGTCTGCTGCTCCTACTGGGCCCGGCCACCTCCTGGCTGACACTAACCCCTGGCTCCTCCTGGCTGACACTAACCCCTGTCTCCTCCTGGCTGTCACTGGGCCCGGCCCCTGCCTGCCTGCCACTTTCCACACCTTTCTCCTGGCTGAGCTCATCCTGTGTATAAAAAAGGGACATAGTTTTAGTTTTTGGTTCATCAATCACATACAATTTTCAGCTCATGACTTGCAAATTCAATGTGGATTTTATCCAAAAGATGATGTCTACATATCAATTGACATTAGTGGCCAAAAAATTGTCATCAGCTAGAAAAAATGCTGGTGTCAGAATGATACTCTTTTATATGTAATAGAACATCTAGTTAACATAATTAATATTAGGACACTAAATATGTCTAAAAATAATATACATGGCTCCAGATGGTCACATCCAGTTCTTTCAGGATGGAAGTCCCAGGTTGGTCCTCATCAGCCTCTGCTGGGGTGGAGGGAAGGGTGGAGAGAGGGTTGAAAGAGATTCCCAATTTTCCTATCCACAATCTCCATGGTTGCTTCTGGGATGAAAGTCTGCACAAATGCCAGAAATCTCTCCAGCGTTGACTTCCTTAGTGTTTTAATGTAATATTGAGGGTGTTTGATTTATACTTCTTATAAATTGTGTGAGAAATTCAGGGTCCTTAAATTTATTATTAATTTTTTCTGTAAAAGACAATAAACACTAATGTTAGGCTAAGCTCTTATAATCTTATCCCAACATAGGCCTCAATCTTTAAGCAGTATAGACCGCTACAAAGTTAATAAAATTTACCTTCGTCTCTGACGCTCGCAACTTCAGTTCTGCTTTCCTCCGCGCACTGAACGTACATACGGCACATGCGTGATAGCTTTATACACACTGCGCATGCATGAAACTCCACCTGCATCGCCCGCCCCTGACGTTCTTTTTTAACGAATATTCTCTGCCCCCTTCTCTACGCACAGAACGTACGAACGGAACATGCGTGTTAGCTTTATACACACTGTACATGCATGAAACTCCGCCTGCGTCGCCCGCCCCTGATGTTCTTTTTTAATGAATATTCTCTGCCCCCTTTTCTCTACAGCGCGCAGTAGGAGCAACAATGGCAGAGACACAACAGGTGTGTACTAATGCTTCAAGTAATGAGGAAAGCCCAGAGCCCAGAACATCCCGATCCGGGAAGAGGAGATTTACGGCCTCCAATTTTGCCTTTGAAGAGATGGTAGCAATTTTGCTGAAAAAAGATTATGATGGGAAGCATGGACCGTATGCCCAGCCTAATTTAAGAAAGGCAAAAATAATGTCGAAAGTGGTGAAGACCCTGCATCATCATTTTGGGGTACGGCGCTCTAAAATTCAGCTGAGGAAACGATGGTCCAACCTAAAACTCAGGGAGCCAAATCAGTACAGATGAATCCAGAAAGTGTTAAAAAAATTACAAAAAAATAGAGGCCTGTTTGTTAAAAAAAAATGTTAAAAAAATATAAAAAAACAGAGGCCTGTTTGTTAAAAAAAAATCTTACAAAAATTACAAAAAACAGAGGCCTGTTTGTTTAAAAAAATAAATAAATAAAAGAGAGGCCTGTTTGTTATTAAGAATTTTAAAAATAAAAAAAAATAAAAGAGAGGCCTGTTTGTTCAAAAAACAAAAAAAAATCATTTTTAAAAATAAAAGAATTATATTGTTTTACAAATAAATTATATATATATTAAAAACAATTTTTTTAAGAAATGCACATGTGAATGTGCACAGATTAAAAATTCTGTTAATAAACAAAATGTGTGGCTTCTTCTTTCAATGCTCAATACCAGTTTTGTAAGTTATTTGGTGTTTACAGTGGGGCTTATTTACACTTGGCACTACAAGTGCACTAGGATAACCTAGGAGACAGCCAAAAATAAAGGCAAGCAATAAATACATTTCTAGATTTTATCTGATCATTATTTTTTATTAAAACAAATTATAGATTGTCTGGCATTGCAATGGCCCCTACCCGTAAAAAAAATCAACATATTTATCCCAAACTTGACAGGTGCTTTGGGGGACCAAGCCAGTACAGGCAGTATCCCATCAGAGGATTCTCTATAAGTCTGGCCTCAGGCCCAAGTGATGCAAGATAATTGCTCAAATGTTTGTGTAAATAATTGTGCAGGATGCAGCACGCTAGGACAAGGTGATTTAGTTTGTAGTCTGCCATGTGGATAGCTGTCTGAAACAGGCAGAACCAGCTGGCCATTATCCCGAAGGCATTCTCCACAACTCTTCTCGCTTTGGCCAGCCGGTAGTTAAAAACCCTCCTCTCCGGGGTGAGGGTCTCTTGGGGGAATTCCCTCATCATGTGCTCGCCCAGACCAAAGGCTTCATCTGCAATAAAGACAGAGGGAAGTCCTTCCAAGTTATCCGCATCAGGTGGCAATTCCAGGCCACCACTCTGGAGACGCTGGTAGAACTCCATCTGGGCGAAGACTCCTCCATCCGACATCCGGCCATTCTTCCCCACGTCCACATACAGAACTTCATATTGTGCCGACACCACCACCATTAAGACAATACTATGAAACCCCTTATAATTAAAATAGTATGGCCCCGAATTGGGTGGTGGCACGATGTGGACATGTTCCCCATCTATAACCCCTCCACAGTTGGGAAAGTCCCAATGGTTGGCAAAATGGGATGCCACAGTCTACCATTCCTTTGGCGTTGAGGGAAACTGGGGAGTCAAACAAGAAAAAAAAATATAAGTACTTTTGCACATAACATTGCAAGCACATTACACAAAAAACATTATTGCCCAGCATCAGTATAACATTAATTGTAAGTATTATTTAAATAAAGACTAAAATATAAAGGTCCACTTATCAGATTCATCACCCCCTCTGATGGCCCATTGATAAATTTTAGGGGGGGAGGGGATTCTAAATCAATTTAAGGACACATAGACCATTTGGAGACATTTGGGGGGAGGGAAATCTAAAGCAATTTAAGGACACACAGACCATTTGGAGACATTTTAGGGGGGGAGGGGATTCTAAAGCAATTTAAGGACACACAGACCATTTGGAGACATTTTGGGGGGGGGGGATTCTAAAGCAATTTAAGGACACACAGACCATTTGGAGACATTTTAGGGGGGAGGGGATTCTAAAGCAATTTAAGGACACACAGACCATTTGGAGACATTTTAGGGAGGGTGATTCTAAAGCAATTTAAGGACACACAGACCATTTGGAGAAATTTTTGTGAGGTGCTTTTAAAACTTTGCTCAGGTTACCAAAGGGACATCCAAAAGAATCCAGATAGCCAATATAAGGCATCAAAAAATGTTACGATTTGAGAGAAAAGAATTTCAAAATGATTTTTCTTTAGAATAGGACTGTGACAGACCTAGCCGGGAAAGAGACTTTTGGAGGGGACTGTATGCTAGCCTCTTGCCGATCAATCGGGGGCCCTTGCATTTGGGGGAACGGTGCTCTTTGTGAGCTGTATGTCTGGGGACCCTGGATTTGCCATATTGGAATAATGGCTGATTCATAATGCTGGGACAGATACTGGTAGGAGATGCTGATGTAAATTCCAACACCTGCTCATTCAGAGTGGTTGTTTGAGTGCTGAGAGTCTTGTATTGTTTCAAAAACAGCTGAGTTTCCAATTTTGTGTTTTGGTCTAATTTGTAAACCATGTCTTTTATTTACTAATTGCCAGATGGAAACAAAAATGACATGATATTTCTATGTGGGAAGGTTGTTAGCAGTACGACAGGCAGTTGCTGCTCATGTTTTTCCTTTGGCTTGGGCGCTTGGAGGAAATGGAAACAGCGCTCATGGAACCCAAGGAAAGATTCTGGGGCTTTATATGTTAGAAAGACAAAGAAAAGACTGTCCTCACTGACAAACCATTCTTTCGGAAGCAAAGGAAACATGCCAGGCCATTCTGTTTTTAAAGAGTTGAAAACAAAAATGCTCCATCTGCGTTGTAGTCTCTCCTGTTTCTGTGCTGAACAAGACTGTGAGGTGTTTTTAAAACTTTGCTCGGGTTACCAAAAGGACATCCAAAAGAATCAAGATAGCCAATATAAGGCATCAAGAAATGTTACGATTTGAGAGAAAAGAATTGCAAAATGATTTTTCTTTAGAATAGGACGTTGGCAAACAGGCATCTTAATTATTACTACTTGATTTCTACAAGTAGTTTACATTGGAAGTTAACAAACATGTTCACCATTTGTTGAAGGAATAGTGGTTAAGATGTTGCTGAAATCTTTGGCGTGGCAAGATAGGACTATACTTTCAGGGATCATTTCTGTAGGATACAATGGGAGAAATGTGCTCGAAAGTGTTTAAACTCACCTTCCACGATGATGAATTTTAGGGTTTTTGTCTCAAAAGGATTCTTGTTGGCAGTGCTGCTTTATGCAGAGGCTGCCACCATTTGATGACATGGTCATCTTTCTAGATGGGAAGGTGGCAGGAGAGAGCTCATTCAGAGTGGTTGTTTGAGAGCTGAGAGTCTTGTATTGTTTCAAAAACAGCTGCGTTTCCAATTTTGTGTTTTGGTCTAATTTGTAAACCATGTCTTTTATTTACTAATTGCCAGATGGAAACAAAAATGACGTGATATTTCTATGTGGGAAGGTTGTTAGCAGTACGACAGGCAGTCGCTGCTCATGTTTTTCCTTTGGCTTAGGTGCTTGGAGAAAATGGAAACAACGCTCATGTTGAACCCAAGGAAAGATTCTGGGGCTTTATAATGTTAGAAAGACAAAGAAAAGACTGTCCTCACTGACAAACCATTCTTTCGGAAGCAAAGGAAACATGCCAGGCCATTCTGTTTTTAAAGAGGTGAAAACAAAAATGCTCCATCTGCGTTGTAGTCTCGCCTGTTACTGCGCTGAACAAGACTGTGAGGTGCTTTTAAAACTTTGCTCGGGTTACCAAAAGGACATCCAAAAGAATCAAGATAGCCAATATAAGGCATCAAGAAATGTTATGATTTGAGAGAAAAGAATTGCAAAATGATTTTTCTTTAGAATAGGACGTTGGCAAACAGGCATCTTAATTATTACTACTTGATTTCTACAAGTAGTTTACATTGGAGGTTAACAAACATGTTCACCATTTGTTGAAGGAATAGTGGTTAAGATGTTGCTGAAATCTTTGGCGTGGCAAGGTAGGACCATACTTTCAGGGATCATTTCTGTAGGATTCAAAGGGAGAAATGTGCTCGAAAGCGTCCAAACTCACCTTCCACGATGATGAATTTTAGAGTTCTTGTCTCAGAAGGATTCTTGTTGGCAGCGCTGCTCTATGCAGGTGCTGCCACCATTTGATGACATTGTTATCTTTCTAGATGGGAAGATGGCAGGAGGGAACTCATTCAGAGTGGTTGTTTGAGTGCTGAGAGTCTTGTATTGTTTCAAAAACAGCTCAGTTTCCAATTTTGTGTTTTGGTTTAATTTGTAAACCATGTCTTTTATTTACTAATTGCCAGATGTAAACAAAAATGACATGATATTTCTATGTGGGAAAGTTGTTAGCAGTGCGACAGGCAGTCGCTGCTCTTGTTTTTCCTTTGGCTTGGGCGCTTGGAGGAAATGGAAACAACGCTCATGGAACTCAAGGAAAGATTCTGTGGCTTTATATGTTAGAAAGACAAAGAAAAGACTGTCCTCACTGACAAACCATTCTTTCGGAAGCAAAGGAAACATGCCAGGCCATTCTGTTTTTAAAGAGGTGAAAACAAAAATGCTCCATCTGCGTTGTAGTCTCTCCTGTTTCTGCGCTGAACAAGACTGTGAGGTGCTTTTAAAACTTTGCTCGGGTTACCAAAAGGACATCCAAAAGAATCAAGATAGCCAATATAAGGCATCAAAAAATATTACGATTTGAGAGAAAAGAATTGCAAAATGATTTTTCTTTAGAATAGGACGTTGGCAACAGGCATCTTAATTATTACTACTTGATTTCTACAAGTAGTTTACATTGGAGGTTAACAAACATGTTCACCATTTGTTGAAGGAATAGTGGTTAAGATGTTGCTGAAATCTTTGCCGTGGCAAAGTAGGACTATACTTTCAGGGATCATTTCTGTAGGAGTCAAAGTGAGAAATGTGCTCGAAAGCGTCCAAACTCACCTTCCACGATGATGAATTTTAGGGTTCTTGTCTCAGAAGGATTCTTGTTGGTAGTGCTGTTCTATGCAGGTGCTGCCACCATTTGATGACATTGTCATCTTTCTAGATGGGAAGATGGCAGGAGGGAGCTCATTCAGAGTGGTTGTTTGAGTGCTGAGAGTCTTGTATTGTTTCAAAAACAGCTGAGTTTCCAATTCTGTGTTTTGGTCTAATTTGTAAACCATGTCTTTTATTTACTAATTGCCAGATGGAAACAAACATGACACGATATTTCTATGTGGGAAGGTTGTTAGCAGTACGACATGCAGTCGCTGCTCTTGTTTTTCCTTTGGCTTGGGCGCTTGGAGGAAATGGAAACAGCGCTCATGGAACCCAAGGAAAGATTCTGGGGCTTTATATGTTAGAAAGACAAAGAAAAGACTGTCCTCACTGACAAACCATTCTTTCGGAAGCAAAGGAAACATGCCAGGCCATTCTGTTTTTAAAGAGGTGAAAACAAAAATGCTCCATCTGCGTTGTAGTCTCTCCTGTTTCTGCGCTGAACAAGACTGTGAGGTGCTTTTAAAACTTTGCTCGGGTTACCAAAAGGACATCCAAAAGAATCAAGATAGCCAATATAAGGCATCAAGAAATGTTACGATTTGAGAGAAAAGAATTGCAAAATGATTTTTCTTTAGAATAGGACGTTGGCAAACAGGCATCTTAATTAATACTAATTGATTTTTACAAGTAGTTTACATTGGAGGTTAACAAACATGTTCACCAATTGTTGAAGGAATAGTGATTAAGATGTTGCTGAAATCTTTGCCGTGGCAAGGTAGGACCATACTTTCAGGGATCATTTCTGTAGGATTCAAAGGGAGCAAATGTGCTCGAAAGCGTCCAAACTCACCTTCCACGATGATGAATTTTAGAGTTCTTGTCTCAGAAGGATTCTTGTTGGCAGCGCTGCTCTATGCAGGTGCTGCCACCATTTGATGACATTGTTATCTTTCTAGATGAGAAAATGGCAGGAGGGAACTCATTCAGAGTGGTTGTTTTAGTGCTGAGAGTCTTGTATTGTTTCAAAAACAGCTGAGTTTCCAATTTTATGTTTTGGTCTAATTTATAAACCATGTCTTTTATTTACTAATTGCAAGATGGAAACAAAAATGACATGATATTTCTATGTGGGAAGGTTGTTAGCAGTGCGACAGGCAGTCGCTGCTCATGTTTTTCCTTTGGCTTGTGCACTTGGAGGAAATGGAAACAATACTCATGGAACCCAAGGAAAGATTCTGGGGCTTTATATGTTAGAAAGACAAAGAAAAGACTGTCCTCACTGACAAACCATTCTTTCGGAAGCAAAGGAAACATGCCAGGCCATTCTATTTTTAAAGAGGTGAAAACAAAAATGCTCCATCTGCGTTGTAGTCTCTCCTGTTTCTGCGCTGAACAAGACTGTGAGGTGCTTTTAAAACTTTGCTCGGGTTACCAAAAGGACATCCAAAAGAATCAAGATAGCCAATATAAGGCATCAAGAAATGTTACGATTTGAGAGAAAAGAATTGCAAAATGATTTTTCTTTAGAATAGGACGTTGGCAAACAGGCATCTTAATTAATACTAATTGATTTTTACAAGTAGTTTACATTGGAGGTTAACAAACATGTTCACCAATTGTTGAAGGAATAGTGATTAAGATGTTGCTGAAATCTTTGCCGTGGCAAGGTAGGACCATACTTTCAGGGATCATTTCTGTAGGATTCAAAGGGAGCAAATGTGCTCGAAAGCGTCCAAACTCACCTTCCACGATGATGAATTTTAGAGTTCTTGTCTCAGAAGGATTCTTGTTGGCAGCGCTGCTCTATGCAGGTGCTGCCACCATTTGATGACATTGTTATCTTTCTAGATGAGAAGATGGCAGGAGGGAACTCATTCAGAGTGGTTGTTTGAGTGCTGAGAGTCTTGTATTGTTTCAAAAACAGCTGAGTTTCCAATTTTGTGTTTTGGTCTAATTTGTAAACCATGTCTTTTATTTACTAATTGCCAGATGGAAACAAAAATGACATGATATTTCTATGTGGGAAGGTTGTTAGCAGTGCGACAGGCAGTCGCTGCTCATGTTTTTCCTTTGGCTTGGGCGCTTGGAGGAAATGGAAACAACGCTCATGGAACCCAAGGAAAGATTCTGGGGCTTTATATGTTAGAAAGACAAAGAAAAGACTGTCCTCACTGACAAACCATTCTTTCGGAAGCAAAGGAAACATGCCAGGCCATTCTGTTTTTAAAGAGGTGAAAACAAAAATGCTCCATCTGCGTTGTAGTCTCTCCTGTTTCTGCGCTGAACAAGACTGTGAGGTGCTTTTAAAACTTTGCTCGGGTTACCAAAAGGACATCCAAAAGAATCAAGATAGCCAATATAAGGCATCAAAAAATATTACGATTTGAGAGAAAAGAATTGCAAAATGATTTTTCTTTAGAATAGGACGTTGGCAACAGGCATCTTAATTATTACTACTTGATTTCTACAAGTAGTTTACATTGGAGGTTAACAAACATGTTCACCATTTGTTGAAGGAATAGTGGTTAAGATGTTGCTGAAATCTTTGCCGTGGCAAAGTAGGACTATACTTTCAGGGATCATTTCTGTAGGATTCAAAGTGAGAAATGTGCTCTAAAGCGTCCAAACTCACCTTCCACGATGATGAATTTTAGGGTTCTTGTCTCAGAAGGATTCTTTTTGGTAGTGCTGTTCTATGCAGGTGCTGCCACCATTTGATGACATTGTCATCTTTCTAGATGGGAAGATGGCAGGAGGGAACTCATTCAGAGTGGTTGTTTGAGTGCTGAGAGTCTTGTATTGTTTCAAAAACAGTTGAGTTTCTAATTCTGTGTTTTGGTCTAATTTGTAAACCATGTCTTTTATTTACTAATTGCCAGATGGAAACAAACATGACACGATATTTCTATGTGGGAAGGTTGTTAGCAGTACGACATTCAGTCGCTGCTCTTGTTTTTCCTTTGGCTTGGGCGCTTGGAGGAAATGGAAACAGCGCTCATGTAACCCAAGGAAAGATTCTGGGGCTTTATATGTTAGAAAGACAAAGAAAAGACTGTCCTCACTGACAAACCATTCTTTCGGAAGCAAAGGAAACATGCCAGGCCATTCTGTTTTTAAAGAGGTGAAAACAAAAATGCTCCATCTGCGTTGTAGTCTCTCCTGTTTCTGCGCTGAACAAGACTGTGAGGTGCTTTTAAAACTTTGCTCGGGTTACCAAAAGGACATCCAAAAGAATCAAGATAGCCAATATAAGGCATCAAAAAATATTACGATTTGAGAGAAAAGAATTGCAAAATGATTTTTCTTTAGAATAGGACGTTGGCAACAGGCATCTTAATTATTACTACTTGATTTCTACAAGTAGTTTACATTGGAGGTTAACAAACATGTTCACCATTTGTTGAAGGAATAGTGGTTAAGATGTTGCTGAAATCTTTGCCGTGGCAAAGTAGGACTATACTTTCAGGGATCATTTCTGTAGGATTCAAAGTGAGAAATGTGCTCGAAAGCGTCCAAACTCACCTTCCACGATGATGAATTTTAGGGTTCTTGTCTCAGAAGGATTCTTTTTGGTAGTGCTGTTCTATGCAGGTGCTGCCACCATTTGATGACATTGTCATCTTTCTAGATGGGAAGATGGCAGGAGGGAACTCATTCAGTGTGGTTGTTTGAGTGTTGAGAGTCTTGTATTGTTTCAAAAACAGCTGAGTTTCTAATTCTGTGTTTTGGTCTAATTTGTAAACCATGTCTTTTATTTACTAATTGCCAGATGGAAACAAACATGACACGATATTTCTATGTGGGAAGGTTGTTAGCAGTACGACATGCAGTCGCTGCTCTTGTTTTTCCTTTGGCTTGGGCGCTTGGAGGAAATGGAAACAGCGCTCATGTAACCCAAGGAAAGATTCTGGGGCTTTATATGTTAGAAAGACAAAGAAAAGACTGTCCTCACTGACAAACCATTCTTTCGGAAGCAAAGGAAACATGCCAGGCCATTCTGTTTTTAAAGAGGTGAAAACAAAAATGCTCCATCTGCATTGTAGTCTCTCCTGTTTCTGCGCTGAACAAGACTGTGAGGTGCTTTTAAAACTTTGCTCGGGTTACCAAAAGGACATCCAAAAGAATCAAGATAGCCAATATAAGGCATCAAGAAATGTTACGATTTGTGAGAAAAGAATTGCAAAATGATTTTTCTTTAGAATAGGACGTTGGCAAACAGGCATCTTAATTATTACTACTTGATTTCTACAAGTAGTTTACATTGGAGGTTAACAAACATGTTCACCATTTGTTGAAGGAATAGTGGTTAAGATGTTGCTGAAATCTTTGCTTTGGCTAAGTAGGATTATACTTTCAGGTATCATTTCTGTAGGTTTCAAAGAGAGAAATGTGCTCGAAAGCGTCCAAACTCATCTTCCACGATGATGAATTTTAGGGTTCTTGTCTCAGAAGGATTCTTTTTGGCAGTGCTGCTCTAAGCAGGTGCTGCCACCATTTAATGACGTTGTCATCTTTCTAGATGGGAAGATGGCATGAGGGAACTCATTCAGAGTGGTTGTTTGAGTGCTGAGAGTCTTGTATTGTTTCAAAAACAGCTGAGTTTCCAATTTTATGTTTTGGTCTAATTTATAAACCATGTCTTTTATTTACTAATTGCAAGATGGAAACAAAAATGACATGATATTTCTATGTGGGAAGGTTGTTAGCAGTGCGACAGGCAGTCGCTGCTCATGTTTTTCCTTTGGCTTGTGCACTTGGAGGAAATGGAAACAATACTCATGGAACCCAAGGAAAGATTCTGGGGCTTTATATGTTAGAAAGACAAAGAAAAGACTGTCCTCACTGACTAATCATTCTTTCGAAAGCAAAGGAAACATGCCAGGCCATTCTGTTTTTAAAGAGGTGAAAACAAAAATGCTCCATCTGCGTTGTAGTCTCTCCTGTTTCTGCGCTGAACAAGACTGTGAGGTGCATTTAAAACTTTGCTCGGGTTACCAAAAGGACATCCAAAAGAATCAAGATGGACAATATAAGGCATCAAGAAATGTTACGATTTGAGAGAAAAGAATTGCAAAATGATTTTTCTTTAGAATAGGACGTTGGCAAACAGGCATCTTAATTATTACTACTTGATTTCTACAAGTAGTTTACATTGGAGGTTAACAAACATGTTCACCATTTGTTGAAGGAATAGTGGTTAAGATGTTGCTGAAATCTTTGCCATGGCAAGGTAGGACTATACTTTCAGGGATCGTTTCTGTAGGATTCAAAGGGAGAAATGTGCTTGAAAGTGTCCAAACTCACCTTCCACGATGATGAATTTTAGGGTTCTTGTCTCAGAAGGATTCTTGTTGGTAGTGCTGTTCTATGCAGGTGCTGCCACCATTTGATGACATTGTCATCTTTCTGGATGGGAAGATGGCAGGAGGGAACTCATTCAGAGTGGTTGTTTGAGTGCTGAGAGTCTTGTATTGTTTCAAAAACAGCTGAGTTTCCAATTCTGTGTTTTGGTCTAATTTGTAAACCATGTCTTTTATTTATTAATTGCCAGATGGAAACAAACATGACACGATATTTCTATGTGGGAAGGTTGTTAGCAGTACGACATGCCGTCGCTGCTCTTGTTTTTCCTTTGGCTTGGGCGCTTGGAGGAAATGGAAACAGCGCTCATGGAACCCAAGGAAAGATTCTGGGGCTTTATATGTTAGAAAGACAAAGAAAAGACTGTCCTCACTGACAAACCATTCTTTCGGAAGCAAAGGAAACATGCCAGGCCATTCTGTTTTTAAAGAGGTGAAAACAAAAATGCTCCATCTGCGTTGTAGTCTCTCCTGTTTCTGCGCTGAACAAGACTGTGAGGTGCTTTTAAAACTTTGCTCGGGTTACCAAAAGGACATCCAAAAGAATCAAGATAGCC
The DNA here is from genome assembly GCF_042186555.1 of Aquarana catesbeiana. Lineage (NCBI taxonomy): Eukaryota > Metazoa > Chordata > Amphibia > Anura > Ranidae > Aquarana > Aquarana catesbeiana. Next base: position 595,468,854 of record NC_133325.1, on the reverse strand, counting down.
AATATAAGGCATCAAGAAATGTTACGATTTGAGAGAAAAGAATTGCAAAATGATTTTTCTTTAGAATAGGACGTTGGCAAACAGGCATCTTAATTATTACTACTTGATTTCTACAAGTAGTTTACATTGGAGGTTAACAAACATGTTCACCATTTGTTGAAGGAATAGTGGTTAAGATGTTGCTGAAATCTTTGCTTTGGCTAAGTAGGATTATACTATCAGGTATCATTTCTGTAGGTTTCAAAGAGAGAAACGTGCTCGAAAGCGTCCAAACTCATCTTCCACGATGATGAATTTTAGGGTTCTTGTCTCAGAAGGATTCTTGTTGGCAGTGCTGCTCTATGCAGGTGCTGCCACCATTTAATGACGTTGTCATCTTTCTAGATGGGAAGATGGCATGAGGGAACTCATTCAGAGTGGTTGTTTGAGTGCTGAGAGTCTTGTATTGTTTCAAAAACAGCTGAGTTTCCAATTTTATGTTTTGGTCTAATTTATAAACCATGTCTTTTATTTACTAATTGCAAGATGGAAACAAAAATGACATGATATTTCTATGTGGGAAGGTTGTTAGCAGTGCGACAGGCAGTCGCTGCTCATGTTTTTCCTTTGGCTTGTGCACTTGGAGGAAATGGAAACAATACTCATGGAACCCAAGGAAAGATTCTGGGGCTTTATATGTTAGAAAGACAAAGAAAAGACTGTCCTCACTGACAAACCATTCTTTCGGAAGCAAAGGAAACATGCCAGGCCATTCTATTTTTAAAGAGGTGAAAACAAAAATGCTCCATCTGCGTTGTAGTCTCTCCTGTTTCTGCGCTGAACAAGACTGTGAGGTGCTTTTAAAACTTTGCTCGGGTTACCAAAAGGACATCCAAAAGAATCAAGATAGCCAATATAAGGCATCAAGAAATGTTACGATTTGAGAGAAAAGAATTGCAAAATGATTTTTCTTTAGAATAGGACGTTGGCAAACAGGCATCTTAATTAATACTAATTGATTTTTACAAGTAGTTTACATTGGAGGTTAACAAACATGTTCACCAATTGTTGAAGGAATAGTGATTAAGATGTTGCTGAAATCTTTGCCGTGGCAAGGTAGGACCATACTTTCAGGGATCATTTCTGTAGGATTCAAAGGGAGCAAATGAGCTCGAAAGCGTCCAAACTCACCTTCCACGATGATGAATTTTAGAGTTCTTGTCTCAGAAGGATTCTTGTTGGCAGCGCTGCTCTATGCAGGTGCTGCCACCATTTGATGACATTGTTATCTTTCTAGATGGGAAGATGGCAGGAGGGAACTCATTCAGAGTGGTTGTTTGAGTGCTGAGAGTCTTGTATTGTTTCAAAAACAGCTGAGTTTCCAATTTTGTGTTTTGGTCTAATTTGTAAACCATGTCTTTTATTTACTAATTGCCAGATGGAAACAAAAATGACATGATATTTCTATGTGGGAAGGTTGTTAGCAGTGCGACAGGCAGTCGCTGCTCATGTTTTTCCTTTGGCTTGGGCGCTTGGAGGAAATGGAAACAACGCTCATGGAACCCAAGGAAAGATTCTGGGGCTTTATATGTTAGAAAGACAAAGAAAAGACTGTCCTCACTGACAAACCATTCTTTCGGAAGCAAAGGAAACATGCCAGGCCATTCTGTTTTTAAAGAGGTGAAAACAAAAATGCTCCATCTGCGTTGTAGTCTCTCCTGTTTCTGCGCTGAACAAGACTGTGAGGTGCTTTTAAAACTTTGCTCGGGTTACCAAAAGGACATCCAAAAGAATCAAGATAGCCAATATAAGGCATCAAAAAATATTACGATTTGAGAGAAAAGAATTGCAAAATGATTTTTTTTTAGAATAGGACGTTGGCAAACAGGCATCTTAATTATTACTACTTGATTTCTACAAGTAGTTTACATTGGAGGTTAACAAACATGTTCACCATTTGTTGAAGGAATAGTGGTTAAGATGTTGCTGAAATCTTTGCTTTGGCTAAGTAGGATTATACTTTCAGGTATCATTTCTGTAGGTTTCAAAGAGAGAAACGTGCTCGAAAGCGTCCAAACTCATCTTCCACGATGATGAATTTTAGGGTTCTTGTCTCAGAAGGATTCTTGTTGGAAGTGCTGCTCTATGCAGGTGCTGCCACCATTTAATGACATTGTCATCTTTCTAGATGGGAAGATGGCATGAGGGAACTCATTCAGAGTGGTTGTTTTAGTGCTGAGAGTCTTGTATTGTTTCAAAAACAGCTGAGTTTCCAATTTTATGTTTTGGTCTAATTTATAAACCATGTCTTTTATTTATTAATTGCAAGATGGAAACAAAAATGACATGATATTTCTATGTGGGAAGGTTGTTAGCAGTGCGACAGGCAGTCGCTGCTCATGTTTTTCCTTTGGCTTGGGCGCTTGGAGGAAATGGAAACAACGCTCATGGAACCCAAGGAAAGATTCTGGGGCTTTATATGTTAGAAAGACAAAGAAAAGACTGTCCTCACTGACAAACCATTCTTTCGGAAGCAAAGGAAACATGCCAGGCCATTCTGTTTTTAAAGAGGTGAAAACAAAAATGCTCCATCTGCGTTGTAGTCTCTCCTGTTTCTGCGCTGAACAAGACTGTGAGGTGCTTTTAAAACTTTGCTCGGGTTACCAAAAGGACATCCAAAAGAATAAGATAGCCAATGTAAGGCATCAAAAAATATTACGATTTGAGAGAAAAGAATTGCAAAATGATTTTTCTTTAGAATAGGACGTTGGCAACAGGCATCTTAATTATTACTACTTGATTTCTACAAGTAGTTTACATTGGAGGTTAACAAACATGTTCACCATTTGTTGAAGGAATAGTGGTTAAGATGTTGCTGAAATCTTTGCCGTGGCAAAGTAGGACTATACTTTCAGGGATCATTTCTGTAGGATTCAAAGAGAGAAATGTGCTCGAAAGCGTCCAAGCTCATCTTCCACGATGATGAATTTTAGGGTTCTTGTCTCAGAAGGATTCTTGTTGGCAGTGCTGCTCTATGCAGGTGCTGCCACCATTTGATGACATTGTCATCTTTCTGGATGGGAAGATGGCAGGAGGGAACTCATTCAGAGTGGTTGTTTGAGTGCTGAGAGTCTTGTATTGTTTCAAAAACAGCTGAGTTTCCAATTCTGTGTTTTGGTCTAATTTGTAAACCATGTCTTTTATTTATTAATTGCCAGATGGAAACAAACATGACACGATATTTCTATGTGGGAAGGTTGTTAGCAGTACGACATGCCGTCGCTGCTCATGTTTTTCCTTTGGCTTGGGCGCTTGGAGGAAATGGAAACAGCGCTCATGGAACCCAAGGAAAGATTCTGGGGCTTTATATGTTAGAAAGACAAAGAAAAGACTGTCCTCACTGACAAACCATTCTTTCGGAAGCAAAGGAAACATGCCAGGCCATTCTGTTTTTAAAGAGGTGAAAACAAAAATGCTCCATCTGCGTTGTAGTCTCTCCTGTTTCTGCGCTGAACAAGACTGTGAGGTGCTTTTAAAACTTTGCTCGGGTTACCAAAAGGACATCCAAAAGAATCAAGATAGCCAATATAAGGCATCAAGAAATGTTACGATTTGAGAGAAAAGAATTGCAAAATGATTTTTCTTTAGAATAGGACGTTGGCAAACAGGCATCTTAATTATTACTACTTGATTTCTACAAGTAGTTTACATTGGAGGTTAACAAACATGTTCACCATTTGTTGAAGGAATAGTGGTTAAGATGTTGCTGAAATCTTTGCTTTGGCTAAGTAGGATTATACTATCAGGTATCATTTCTGTAGGTTTCAAAGAGAGAAACGTGCTCGAAAGCGTCCAAACTCATCTTCCACGATGATGAATTTTAGGGTTCTTGTCTCAGAAGGATTCTTGTTGGCAGTGCTGCTCTATGCAGGTGCTGCCACCATTTAATGACGTTGTCATCTTTCTAGATGGGAAGATGGCATGAGGGAACTCATTCAGAGTGGTTGTTTGAGTGCTGAGAGTCTTGTATTGTTTCAAAAACAGCTGAGTTTCCAATTTTATGTTTTGGTCTAATTTATAAACCATGTCTATTATTTACTAATTGCAAGATGGAAACAAAAATGACATGATATTTCTATGTGGGAAGGTTGTTAGCAGTGCGACAGGCAGTCGCTGCTCATGTTTTTCCTTTGGCTTGTGCACTTGGAGGAAATGGAAACAATACTCATGGAACCCAAGGAAAGATTCTGGGGCTTTATATGTTAGAAAGACAAAGAAAAGACTGTCCTCACTGACTAATCATTCTTTCAAAAGCAAAGGAAACATGCCAGGCCATTCTGTTTTTAAAGAGGTGAAAACAAAAATGCTCCATCTGCGTTGTAGTCTCTCCTGTTTCTGCGCTGAACAAGACTGTGAGGTGCTTTTAAAACTTTGCTCGGGTTACCAAAAGGACATCCAAAAGAATCAAGATGGACAATATAAGGCATCAAGAAATGTTACGATTTGAGAGAAAAGAATTGCAAAATGATTTTTCTTTAGAATAGGACGTTGGCAAACAGGCATCTTAATTATTACTACTTGATTTCTACAAGTAGTTTACATTGGAGGTTAACAAACATGTTCACCATTTGTTGAAGGAATAGTGGTTAAGATGTTGCTGAAATCTTTGCCATGGCAAGGTAGGACTATACTTTCAGGGATCATTTCTGTAGGATTCAAAGGGAGAAATGTGCTCGAAAGTGTCCAAACTCACCTTCCACGATGATGAATTTTAGGGTTCTTGTCTCAGAAGGATTCTTGTTGGCAGTGCTGTTCTATGCAGGTGCTGCCACCATTTGATGACATTGTCATCTTTCTGGATGGGAAGATGACAGGAGGGAACTCATTCAGAGTGGTTGTTTGAGTGCTGAGAGTCTTGTATTGTTTCAAAAACAGCTGAGTTTCCAATTCTGTGTTTTGGTCTAATTTGTAAACCATGTCTTTTATTTATTAATTGCCAGATGGAAACAAACATGACACGATATTTCTATGTGGGAAGGTTGTTAGCACTACGACACGCCGTCGCTGCTCTTGTTTTTCCTTTGGCTTGGGCGCTTGGAGGAAATGGAAACAGCGCTCATGGAACCCAAGGAAAGATTCTGGGGCTTTATATGTTAGAAAGACAAAGAAAAGACTGTCCTCACTGACAAACCATTCTTTCGGAAGCAAAGGAAACATGCCAGGCCATTCTGTTTTTAAAGAGGTGAAAACAAAAATGCTCCATCTGCGTTGTAGTCTCTCCTGTTTCTGCGCTGAACAAGACTGTGAGGTGCTTTTAAAACTTTGCTCGGGTTACCAAAAGGACATCCAAAAGATCCAAGATAGCCAATATAAGGCATCAAGAAATGTTACGATTTGAGAGAAAAGAATTGCAAAATGATTTTTCTTTAGAATAGGACGTTGGCAAACAGGCATCTTAATTATTACTACTTGATTTCTACAAGTAGTTTACATTGGAGGTTAACAAACATGTTCACCATTTGTTGAAGGAATAGTGGTTAAGATGTTGCTGAAATCTTTGCTTTGGCTAAGTAGGATTATACTATCAGGTATCATTTCTGTAGGTTTCAAAGAGAGAAACGTGCTCGAAAGCGTCCAAACTCATCTTCCACGATGATGAATTTTAGGGTTCTTGTCTCAGAAGGATTCTTGTTGGCAGTGCTGCTCTATGCAGGTGCTGCCACCATTTAATGACGTTGTCATCTTTCTAGATGGGAAGATGGCATGAGGGAACTCATTCAGAGTGGTTGTTTGAGTGCTGAGAGTCTTGTATTGTTTCAAAAACAGCTGAGTTTCCAATTTTATGTTTTGGTCTAATTTATAAACCATGTCTATTATTTACTAATTGCAAGATGGAAACAAAAATGACATGATATTTCTATGTGGGAAGGTTGTTAGCAGTGCGACAGGCAGTCGCTGCTCATGTTTTTCCTTTGGCTTGTGCACTTGGAGGAAATGGAAACAATACTCATGGAACCCAAGGAAAGATTCTGGGGCTTTATATGTTAGAAAGACAAAGAAAAGACTGTCCTCACTGACTAATCATTCTTTCGAAAGCAAAGGAAACATGCCAGGCCATTCTGTTTTTAAAGAGGTGAAAACAAAAATGCTCCATCTGCGTTGTAGTCTCTCCTGTTTCTGCGCTGAACAAGACTGTGAGGTGCTTTTAAAACTTTGCTCGGGTTACCAAAAGGACATCCAAAAGAATCAAGATGGACAATATAAGGCATCAAGAAATGTTACGATTTGAGAGAAAAGAATTGCAAAATGATTTTTCTTTAGAATAGGACGTTGGCAAACAGGCATCTTAATTATTACTACTTGATTTCTACAAGTAGTTTACATTGGAGGTTAACAAACATGTTCACCATTTGTTGAAGGAATAGTGGTTAAGATGTTGCTGAAATCTTTGCCATGGCAAGGTAGGACTATACTTTCAGGGATCATTTCTGTAGGATTCAAAGGGAGAAATGTGCTTGAAAGTGTCCAAACTCACCTTCCACGATGATGAATTTTAGGGTTCTTGTCTCAGAAGGATTCTTGTTGGCAGTGCTGTTCTATGCAGGTGCTGCCACCATTTGATGACATTGTCATCTTTCTGGATGGGAAGATGGCAGGAGGGAACTCATTCAGAGTGGTTGTTTGAGTGCTGAGAGTCTTGTATTGTTTCAAAAACAGCTGAGTTTCCAATTCTGTGTTTTGGTCTAATTTGTAAACCATGTCTTTTATTTATTAATTGCCAGATGGAAACAAACATGACACGATATTTCTATGTGGGAAGGTTGTTAGCAGTACGACATGCAGTCGCTGCTCTTGTTTTTCCTTTGGCTTGGGCGCTTGGAGGAAATGGAAACAGCGCTCATGGAACCCAAGGAAAGATTCTGGGGCTTTATATGTTAGAAAGACAAAGAAAAGACTGTCCTCACTGACAAACCATTCTTTCGGAAGCAAAGGAAACATGCCAGGCCATTCTGTTTTTAAAGAGGTGAAAACAAAAATGCTCCATCTGCGTTGTAGTCTCTCCTGTTTCTGCGCTGAACAAGACTGTGAGGTGCTTTTAAAACTTTGCTCGGGTTACCAAAAGGACATCCAAAAGAATCAAGATAGCCAATATAAGGCATCAAGAAATGTTACGATTTGAGAGAAAAGAATTGCAAAATGATTTTTCTTTAGAATAGGACGTTGGCAAACAGGCATCTTAATTATTACTACTTGATTTCTACAAGTAGTTTACATTGGAGGTTAACAAACATGTTCACCATTTGTTGAAGGAATAGTGGTTAAGATGTTGCTGAAATCTTTGCTTTGGCTAAGTAGGATTATACTTTCAGGTATCATTTCTGTAGGTTTCAAAGAGAGAAATGTGTTCGAAAGCGTCCAAACTCATCTTCCACGATGATGAATTTTAGGGTTCTTGTCTCAGAAGGATTCTTGTTGGCAGTGCTGCTCTATGCAGGTGCTGCCACCATTTAATGACGTTGTCATCTTTCTAGATGGGAAGATGGCATGAGGGAACTCATTCAGAGTGGTTGTTTGAGTGCTGAGAGTCTTGTATTGTTTCAAAAACAGCTGAGTTTCCAATTTTATGTTTTGGTCTAATTTATAAACCATGTCTTTTATTTACTAATTGCAAGATGGAAACAAAAATGACATGATATTTCTATGTGGGAAGGTTGTTAGCAGTGCGACAGGCAGTCGCTGCTCATGTTTTTCCTTTGGCTTGTGCACTTGGAGGAAATGGAAACAATACTCATGGAACCCAAGGAAAGATTCTGGGGCTTTATATGTTAGAAAGACAAAGAAAAGACTGTCCTCACTGACTAATCATTCTTTCGAAAGCAAAGGAAACATGCCAGGCCATTCTGTTTTTAAAGAGGTGAAAACAAAAATGCTCCATCTGCGTTGTAGTCTCTCCTGTTTCTGCGCTGAACAAGACTGTGAGGTGCTTTTAAAACTTTGCTCGGGTTACCAAAAGGACATCCAAAAGAATCAAGATGGACAATATAAGGCATCAAGAAATGTTACGATTTGAGAGAAAAGAATTGCAAAATGATTTTTCTTTAGAATAGGACGTTGGCAAACAGGCATCTTAATTATTACTACTTGATTTCTACAAGTAGTTTACATTGGAGGTTAACAAACATGTTCACCATTTGTTGAAGGAATAGTGGTTAAGATGTTGCTGAAATCTTTGCCATGGCAAGGTAGGACTATACTTTCAGGGATCATTTCTGTAGGATTCAAAGGGAGAAATGTGCTCGAAAGTGTCCAAACTCACCTTCCACGATGATGAATTGAAGGATTCTTGTTGGCAGTGCTGTTCTATGCAGGTGCTGCCACCATTTGATGACATTGTCATCTTTCTGGATGGGAAGATGGCAGGAGGGAACTCATTCAGAGTGGTTGTTTGAGTGCTGAGAGTCTTGTATTGTTTCAAAAACAGCTGAGTTTCCAATTCTGTGTTTTGGTCTAATTTGTAAACCATGTCTTTTATTTATTAATTGCCAGATGGAAACAAACATGACACGATATTTCTATGTGGGAAGGTTGTTAGCAGTACGACATGCAGTCGCTGCTCTTGTTTTTCCTTTGGCTTGGGCGCTTGGAGGAAATGGAAACAGCGCTCATGGAACCCAAGGAAAGATTCTGGGGCTTTATATGTTAGAAAGACAAAGAAAAGACTGTCCTCACTGACAAACCATTCTTTCGGAAGCAAAGGAAACATGCCAGGCCATTCTGTTTTTAAAGAGGTGAAAACAAAAATGCTCCATCTGCGTTGTAGTCTCTCCTGTTTCTGCGCTGAACAAGACTGTGAGGTGCTTTTAAAACTTTGCTCGGGTTACCAAAAGGACATCCAAAAGAATCAAGATAGCCAATATAAGGCATCAAGAAATGTTACGATTTGAGAGAAAAGAATTGCAAAATGATTTTTCTTTAGAATAGGACGTTGGCAAACAGGCATCTTAATTATTACTACTTGATTTCTACAAGTAGTTTACATTGGAGGTTAACAAACATGTTCACCATTTGTTGAAGGAATAGTGGTTAAGATGTTGCTGAAATCTTTGCTTTGGCTAAGTAGGATTATACTATCAGGTATCATTTCTGTAGGTTTCAAAGAGAGAAACGTGCTCGAAAGCGTCCAAACTCATCTTCCACGATGATGAATTTTAGGGTTCTTGTCTCAGAAGGATTCTTGTTGGCAGTGCTGCTCTATGCAGGTGCTGCCACCATTTAATGACGTTGTCATCTTTCTAGATGGGAAGATGGCATGAGGGAACTCATTCAGAGTGGTTGTTTGAGTGCTGAGAGTCTTGTATTGTTTCAAAAACAGCTGAGTTTCCAATTTTATGTTTTGGTCTAATTTATAAACCATGTCTTTTATTTACTAATTGCAAGATGGAAACAAAAATGACATGATATTTCTATGTGGGAAGGTTGTTAGCAGTGCGACAGGCAGTCGCTGCTCATGTTTTTCCTTTGGCTTGTGCACTTGGAGGAAATGGAAACAATACTCATGGAACCCAAGGAAAGATTCTGGGGCTTTATATGTTAGAAAGACAAAGAAAAGACTGTCCTCACTGACTAATCATTCTTTCGAAAGCAAAGGAAACATGCCAGGCCATTCTGTTTTTAAAGAGGTGAAAACAAAAATGCTCCATCTGCGTTGTAGTCTCTCCTGTTTCTGCGCTGAACAAGACTGTGAGGTGCTTTTAAAACTTTGCTCGGGTTACCAAAAGGACATCCAAAAGAATCAAGATGGACAATATAAGGCATCAAGAAATGTTACGATTTGAGAGAAAAGAATTGCAAAATGATTTTTCTTTAGAATAGGACGTTGGCAAACAGGCATCTTAATTATTACTACTTGATTTCTACAAGTAGTTTACATTGGAGGTTAACAAACATGTTCACCATTTGTTGAAGGAATAGTGGTTAAGATGTTGCTGAAATCTTTGCCATGGCAAGGTAGGACTATACTTTCAGGGATCATTTCTGTAGGATTCAAAGGGAGAAATGTGCTCGAAAGTGTCCAAACTCACCTTCCACGATGATGAATTGAAGGATTCTTGTTGGCAGTGCTGTTCTATGCAGGTGCTGCCACCATTTGATGACATTGTCATCTTTCTGGATGGGAAGATGGCAGGAGGGAACTCATTCAGAGTGGTTGTTTGAGTGCTGAGAGTCTTGTATTGTTTCAAAAACAGCTGAGTTTCCAATTCTGTGTTTTGGTCTAATTTGTAAACCATGTCTTTTATTTATTAATTGCCAGATGGAAACAAACATGACACGATATTTCTATGTGGGAAGGTTGTTAGCAGTACGACATGCAGTCGCTGCTCTTGTTTTTCCTTTGGCTTGGGCGCTTGGAGGAAATGGAAACAGCGCTCATGGAACCCAAGGAAAGATTCTGGGGCTTTATATGTTAGAAAGACAAAGAAAAGACTGTCCTCACTGACAAACCATTCTTTCGGAAGCAAAGGAAACATGCCAGGCCATTCTGTTTTTAAAGAGGTGAAAACAAAAATGCTCCATCTGCGTTGTAGTCTCTCCTGTTTCTGCGCTGAACAAGACTGTGAGGTGCTTTTAAAACTTTGCTCGGGTTACCAAAAGGACATCCAAAAGAATCAAGATAGCCAATATAAGGCATCAAGAAATGTTACGATTTGAGAGAAAAGAATTGCAAAATGATTTTTCTTTAGAATAGGACGTTGGCAAACAGGCATCTTAATTATTACTACTTGATTTCTACAAGTAGTTTACATTGGAGGTTAACAAACATGTTCACCATTTGTTGAAGGAATAGTGGTTAAGATGTTGCTGAAATCTTTGCTTTGGCTAAGTAGGATTATACTATCAGGTATCATTTCTGTAGGTTTCAAAGAGAGAAACGTGCTCGAAAGCGTCCAAACTCATCTTCCACGATGATGAATTTTAGGGTTCTTGTCTCAGAAGGATTCTTGTTGGCAGTGCTGCTCTATGCAGGTGCTGCCACCATTTAATGACGTTGTCATCTTTCTAGATGGGAAGATGGCATGAGGGAACTCATTCAGAGTGGTTGTTTGAGTGCTGAGAGTCTTGTATTGTTTCAAAAACAGCTGAGTTTCCAATTTTATGTTTTGGTCTAATTTATAAACCATGTCTTTTATTTACTAATTGCAAGATGGAAACAAAAATGACATGATATTTCTATGTGGGAAGGTTGTTAGCAGTGCGACAGGCAGTCGCTGCTCATGTTTTTCCTTTGGCTTGTGCACTTGGAGGAAATGGAAACAATACTCATGGAACCCAAGGAAAGATTCTGGGGCTTTATATGTTAGAAAGACAAAGAAAAGACTGTCCTCACTGACTAATCATTCTTTCGAAAGCAAAGGAAACATGCCAGGCCATTCTGTTTTTAAAGAGGTGAAAACAAAAATGCTCCATCTGCGTTGTAGTCTCTCCTGTTTCTGCGCTGAACAAGACTGTGAGGTGCTTTTAAAACTTTGCTCGGGTTACCAAAAGGACATCCAAAAGAATCAAGATGGACAATATAAGGCATCAAGAAATGTTACGATTTGAGAGAAAAGAATTGCAAAATGATTTTTCTTTAGAATAGGACGTTGGCAAACAGGCATCTTAATTATTACTACTTGATTTCTACAAGTAGTTTACATTGGAGGTTAACAAACATGTTCACCATTTGTTGAAGGAATAGTGGTTAAGATGTTGCTGAAATCTTTGCCATGGCAAGGTAGGACTATACTTTCAGGGATCATTTCTGTAGGATTCAAAGGGAGAAATGTGCTCGAAAGTGTCCAAACTCACCTTCCACGATGATGAATTTTAGGGTTCTTGTCTCAGAAAGATTCTTGTTGTCAGTGCTGTTCTATGCAGGTGCTGCCACCATTTGATGACATTGTCATCTTTCTGGATGGGAAGATGGCAGGAGGGAACTCATTCAGAGTGGTTGTTTGAGTGCTGAGAGTCTTGTATTGTTTCAAAATCAGCTGAGTTTCCAATTCTGTGTTTTGGTCTAATTTGTAAACCATGTCTTTTATTTATTAATTGCCAGATGGAAACAAACATGACACGATATTTCTATGTGGGAAGGTTGTTAGCAGTACGACATGCAGTCGCTGCTCTTGTTTTTCCTTTGGCTTGGGCGCTTGGAGGAAATGGAAACAGCGCTCATGGAACCCAAGGAAAGATTCTGGGGCTTTATATGTTAGAAAGACAAAGAAAAGACTGTCCTCACTGACAAACCATTCTTTCGGAAGCAAAGGAAACATGCCAGGCCATTCTGTTTTTAAAGAGGTGAAAACAAAAATGCTCCATCTGCGTTGTAGTCTCTCCTGTTTCTGCGCTGAACAAGACTGTGAGGTGCTTTTAAAACTTTGCTCGGGTTACCAAAAGGACATCCAAAAGAATCAAGATAGCCAATATAAGGCATCAAGAAATGTTACGATTTGAGAGAAAAGAATTGCAAAATGATTTTTCTTTAGAATAGGACGTTGGCAAACAGGCATCTTAATTATTACTACTTGATTTCTACAAGTAGTTTACATTGGAGGTTAACAAACATGTTCACCATTTGTTGAAGGAATAGTGGTTAAGATGTTGCTGAAATCTTTGCTTTGGCTAAGTAGGATTATACTATCAGGTATCATTTCTGTAGGTTTCAAAGAGAGAAACGTGCTCGAAAGCGTCCAAACTCATCTTCCACGATGATGAATTTTAGGGTTCTTGTCTCAGAAGGATTCTTGTTGGCAGTGCTGCTCTATGCAGGTGCTGCCACCATTTAATGACGTTGTCATCTTTCTAGATGGGAAGATGGCATGAGGGAACTCATTCAGAGTGGTTGTTTGAGTGCTGAGAGTCTTGTATTGTTTCAAAAACAGCTGAGTTTCCAATTTTATGTTTTGGTCTAATTTATAAACCATGTCTTTTATTTACTAATTGCAAGATGGAAACAAAAATGACATGATATTTCTATGTGGGAAGGTTGTTAGCAGTGCGACAGGCAGTCGCTGCTCATGTTTTTCCTTTGGCTTGTGCACTTGGAGGAAATGGAAACAATACTCATGGAACCCAAGGAAAGATTCTGGGGCTTTATATGTTAGAAAGACAAAGAAAAGACTGTCCTCACTGACTAATCATTCTTTCGAAAGCAAAGGAAACATGCCAGGCCATTCTGTTTTTAAAGAGGTGAAAACAAAAATGCTCCATCTGCGTTGTAGTCTCTCCTGTTTCTGCGCTGAACAAGACTGTGAGGTGCTTTTAAAACTTTGCTCGGGTTACCAAAAGGACATCCAAAAGAATCAAGATGGACAATATAAGGCATCAAGAAATGTTACGATTTGAGAGAAAAGAATTGCAAAATGATTTTTCTTTAGAATAGGACGTTGGCAAACAGGCATCTTAATTATTACTACTTGATTTCTACAAGTAGTTTACATTGGAGGTTAACAAACATGTTCACCATTTGTTGAAGGAATAGTGGTTAAGATGTTGCTGAAATCTTTGCCATGGCAAGGTAGGACTATACTTTCAGGGATCATTTCTGTAGGATTCAAAGGGAGAAATGTGCTCGAAAGTGTCCAAACTCACCTTCCACGATGATGAATTTTAGGGTTCTTGTCTCAGAAAGATTCTTGTTGGCAGTGCTGTTCTATGCAGGTGCTGCCACCATTTGATGACATTGTCATCTTTCTGGATGGGAAGATGGCAGGAGGGAACTCATTCAGAGTGGTTGTTTGAGTGCTGAGAGTCTTGTATTGTTTCAAAAACAGCTGAGTTTCCAATTCTGTGTTTTGGTCTAATTTGTAAACCATGTCTTTTATTTATTAATTGCCAGATGGAAACAAACATGACACGATATTTCTATGTGGGAAGGTTGTTAGCAGTACGACAGGCAGTCGCTGCTCTTGTTTTTCCTTTGGCTTGGGCGCTTGGAGGAAATGGAAACAGCGCTCATGGAACCCAAGGAAAGATTCTGGGGCTTTATATGTTAGAAAGACAAAGAAAAGACTGTCCTCACTGACAAACCATTCTTTCGGAAGCAAAGGAAACATGCCAGGCCATTCTGTTTTTAAAGAGGTGAAAACAAAAATGCTCCATCTGCGTTGTAGTCTCTCCTGTTTCTGCGCTGAACAAGACTGTGAGGTGCTTTTAAAACTTTGCTCGGGTTACCAAAAGGACATCCAAAAGAATCAAGATAGCCAATATAAGGCATCAAGAAATGTTACGATTTGTGAGAAAAGAATTGCAAAATGATTTTTCTTTAGAATAGGACGTTGGCAAACAGGCATCTTAATTATTACTACTTGATTTCTACAAGTAGTTTACATTGGAGGTTAACAAACATGTTCACCATTTGTTGAAGGAATATTGGTTAAGATGTTGCTGAAATCTTTGCTTTGGCTAAGTAGGATTATACTTTCAGGTATCATTTCTGTAGGTTTCAAAGAGAGAAATGTGCTCGAAAGCGTCCAAACTCATCTTCCACGATGATGAATTTTAGGGTTCTTGTCTCAGAAAGATTCTTGTTGGAAGTGCTGCTCTATGCAGGTGCTGCCACTATTTAATGACATTGTCATCTTTCTAGATGGAAAGATGGCATGAGGGAACTCATTCAGAGTGGTTGTTTTAGTGCTGAGAGTCTTGTATTGTTTCAAAAACAGCTGAGTTTCCAATTTTATGTTTTGGTCTAATTTATAAACCATGTCTTTTATTTACTAATTGCAAGATGGAAACAAAAATGACATGATATTTCTATGTGGGAAGGTTGTTAGCAGTGCGACAGGCAGTCGCTGCTCATGTTTTTCCTTTGGCTTGTGCACTTGGAGGAAATGGAAACAATACTCATGGAACCCAAGGAAAGATTCTGGGGCTTTATATGTTAGAAAGACAAAGAAAAGACTGTCCTCACTGACTAATCATTCTTTCGAAAGCAAAGGAAATATGCTAGGCCATTCTGTTTTTAAAGAGGTGAAAACAAAAATGCTCCATCTCCGTTGTAGTCTCGCCTGTTACTGCGCTGAACAAGACTGTGAGTTGCTTTTAAAACTTTGCTCGGGTTACCAAAAGGACATCCAAAAGAATCAAGATAGCCAATATAAGGCATCAAAAAATATTACGATTTGAGAGAAAAGAATTGCAAAATGATTTTTCTTTAGAATAGGATGTTGGCAAACAGGCATCTTAATTATTACTACTTGATTTCTACAAGTAGTTTCCATTGGAGGTTAACAAACATGTTCACCATTTGTTGAAGGAATAGTGGTTAAGATGTTGCTGAAATCTTTGGCGTGGCAAGGTAGGACTTTACTTTCAGGGATCATTTCTGTAGGATTCAATGGGAAAAATGTGCTCAAAAGTGTCTAAACTCACCTTCCACGATGATGAATTTTAGGGTTTTTGTTTCAAAAGGATTCTTGTTGGCAGTGCTGCTCTATGCAGGTGCTGCCACCATTTGATGACATTGTTATCTTTCTAGATGGGAAGATGGCAGGAGGGAACTCATTCAGAGTGGTTGTTTGAGTGCTGAGAGTCTTGTATTGTTTCAAAAACAGCTGAGTTTCCAATTTTGTGTTTTGGTCTAATTTGTAAACCATGTCTTTTATTTACTAATTGCCAGACGGAAACAAAAATGACATGATATTTCTATGTGGGAAGGCTGTTAGCAGTACGACAGGCAGTCGCTGCACATGTTTTTCCTTTGGCTTGGGCGCTTGGAGGAAATGGAAACAACGCTCATGGAACCCAAGGAAAGATTCTGGGGCTTTATATGTTAGAAAGACAAAGAAAAGACTGTCCTCACTGACAAACCATTCTTTCGGAAGCAAAGGAAACATGCCAGGCCATTCTGTTTTTAAAGAGGTGAAAACAAAAATGCTCCATCTGCGTTGTAGTCTCTCCTGTTTCTATGCTGAACAAGACTGTGAGGTGCTTTTAAAACTTTGCTCGGGTTACCAAAATGACATCCAAAAGAATCAAGATAGACAATATAAGGCATCAAGAAATGTTACGATTTGAGAGAAAAGAATTGCAAAATGATTTTTCCTTAGAATAGGACGTTGGCAAACAGGCATCTTAATTATTACTACTTGATTTCTACAAGTAGTTTACATTGGAGGTTAACAAACATGTTCACCATTTGTTGAAGGAATAGTGGTTAAGATGTTGCTGAAATCTTTGCCATGGCAAGGTAGGACTATACTTTCAGGGATCATTTCTGTAGGATTCAAAGGGAGAAATGTGCTCGAAAGTGTCCAAACTCACCTTCCACGATGATGAATTTTAGGGTTCTTGTCTCAGAAGGATTCTTGTTGGCAGTGCTGTTCTATGCAGGTGCTGCCACCATTTGATGACATTGTCATCTTTCTGGATGGGAAGATGGCAGGAGGGAACTCATTCAGAGTGGTTGTTTGAGTGCTGAGAGTCTTGTATTGTTTCAAAAACAGCTGAGTTTCCAATTCTGTGTTTTGGTCTAATTTGTAAACCATGTCTTTTATTTATTAATTGCCAGATGGAAACAAACATGACATGATATTTCTATGTGGGAAGGTTGTTAGCAGTACGACATGCAGTCGCTGCTCTTGTTTTTCCTTTGGCTTGGGCGCTTGGAGGAAATGGAAACAGCGCTCATGGAACCCAAGGAAAGATTCTGGGGCTTTATATGTTAGAAAGACAAAGAAAAGACTGTCCTCACTGACAAACCATTCTTTCGGAAGCAAAGGAAACATGCCAGGCCATTCTGTTTTTAAAGAGGTGAAAACAAAAATGCTCCATCTGCGTTGTAGTCTCTCCTGTTTCTGCGCTGAACAAGACTGTGAGGTGCTTTTAAAACTTTGCTCGGGTTACCAAGAGGACATCCAAAAGAATCAAGATAGCCAATATAAGGCATCAAGAAATGTTACGATTTGAGAGAAAAGAATTGCAAAATGATTTTTCTTTAGAATAGGACGTTGGCAAACAGGCATCTTAATTATTACTACTTGATTTCTACAAGTAGTTTACATTGGAGGTTAACAAACATGTTCACCATTTGTTGAAGGAATAGTGGTTAAGATGTTGCTGAAATCTTTGCTTTGGCTAAGTAGGATTATACTATCAGGTATCATTTCTGTAGGTTTCAAAGAGAGAAACGTGCTCGAAAGCGTCCAAACTCATCTTCCACGATGATGAATTTTAGGGTTCTTGTCTCAGAAGGATTCTTGTTGGCAGTGCTGCTCTATGCAGGTGCTGCCACCATTTAATGACGTTGTCATCTTTCTAGATGGGAAGATGGCATGAGGGAACTCATTCAGAGTGGTTGTTTGAGTGCTGAGAGACTTGTATTGTTTCAAAAACAGCTGAGTTTCCAATTTTATGTTTTGGTCTAATTTATAAACCATGTCTTTTATTTACTAATTGCAAGATGGAAACAAAAATGACATGATATTTCTATGTGGGAAGGTTGTTAGCAGTGCGACAGGCAGTCGCTGCTCATGTTTTTCCTTTGGCTTGTGCACTTGGAGGAAATGGAAACAATACTCATGGAACCCAAGGAAAGATTCTGGGGCTTTATATGTTAGAAAGACAAAGAAAAGACTGTCCTCACTGACTAATCATTCTTTCGAAAGCAAAGGAAACATGCCAGGCCATTCTGTTTTTAAAGAGGTGAAAACAAAAATGCTCCATCTGCGTTGTAGTCTCTCCTGTTTCTGCGCTGAACAAGACTGTGAGGTGCTTTTAAAACTTTGCTCGGGTTACCAAAAGGACATCCAAAAGAATCAAGATGGACAATATAAGGCATCAAGAAATGTTACGATTTGAGAGAAAAGAATTGCAAAATGATTTTTCTTTAGAATAGGACGTTGGCAAACAGGCATCTTAATTATTACTACTTGATTTCTACAAGTAGTTTACATTGGAGGTTAACAAACATGTTCACCATTTGTTGAAGGAATAGTGGTTAAGATGTTGCTGAAATCTTTGCCATGGCAAGGTAGGACTATACTTTCAGGGATCATTCATGTAGGATTCAAAGGGAGAAATGTGCTCGAAAGTGTCCAAACTCACCTTCCACGATGATGAATTTTAGGGTTCTTGTCTCAGAAAGATTCTTGTTGTCAGTGCTGTTCTATGCAGGTGCTGCCACCATTTGATGACATTGTCATCTTTCTGGATGGGAAGATGGCAGGAGGGAACTCATTCAGAGTGGTTGTTTGAGTGCTGAGAGTCTTGTATTGTTTCAAAATCAGCTGAGTTTCCAATTCTGTGTTTTGGTCTAATTTGTAAACCATGTCTTTTATTTATTAATTGCCAGATGGAAACAAACATGACACGATATTTCTATGTGGGAAGGTTGTTAGCAGTACGACATGCAGTCGCTGCTCTTGTTTTTCCTTTGGCTTGGGCGCTTGGAGGAAATGGAAACAGCGCTCATGGAACCCAAGGAAAGATTCTGGGGCTTTATATGTTAGAAAGACAAAGAAAAGACTGTCCTCACTGACAAACCATTCTTTCGGAAGCAAAGGAAACATGCCAGGCCATTCTGTTTTTAAAGAGGTGAAAACAAAAATGCTCCATCTGCGTTGTAGTCTCTCCTGTTTCTGCGCTGAACAAGACTGTGAGGTGCTTTTAAAACTTTGCTCGGGTTACCAAAAGGACATCCAAAAGAATCAAGATAGCCAATATAAGGCATCAAGAAATGTTACGATTTGAGAGAAAAGAATTGCAAAATGATTTTTCTTTAGAATAGGACGTTGGCAAACAGGCATCTTAATTATTACTACTTGATTTCTACAAGTAGTTTACATTGGAGGTTAACAAACATGTTCACCATTTGTTGAAGGAATAGTGGTTAAGATGTTGCTGAAATCTTTGCTTTGGCTAAGTAGGATTATACTTTCAGGTATCATTTCTGCAGGTTTCAAAGAGAGAAACGTGCTCGAAAGCGTCCAAACTCATCTTCCACGATGATGAATTTTAGGGTTCTTGTCTCAGAAGGATTCTTGTTGGCAGTGCTGCTCTATGCAGGTGCTGCCACCATTTAATGACGTTGTCATCTTTCTAGATGGGAAGATGGCATGAGGGAACTCATTCAGAGTGGTTGTTTGAGTGCTGAGAGTCTTGTATTGTTTCAAAAACAGCTGAGTTTCCAATTTTATGTTTTGGTCTAATTTATAAACCATGTCTTTTATTTACTAATTGCAAGATGGAAACAAAAATGACATGATATTTCTATGTGGGAAGGTTGTTAGCAGTGCGACAGGCAGTCGCTGCTCATGTTTTTCCTTTGGCTTGTGCACTTGGAGGAAATGGAAACAATACTCATGGAACCCAAGGAAAGATTCTGGGGCTTTATATGTTAGAAAGACAAAGAAAAGACTGTCCTCACTGACAAACCATTCTTTCGGAAGCAAAGGAAACATGCCAGGCCATTCTATTTTTAAAGAGGTGAAAACAAAAATGCTCCATCTGCGTTGTAGTCTCTCCTGTTTCTGCGCTGAACAAGACTGTGAGGTGCTTTTAAAACTTTGCTCGGGTTACCAAAAGGACATCCAAAAGAATCAAGATAGCCAATATAAGGCATCAAGAAATGTTACGATTTGAGAGAAAAGAATTGCAAAATGATTTTTCTTTAGAATAGGACGTTGGCAAACAGGCATCTTAATTAATACTAATTGATTTTTACAAGTAGTTTACATTGGAGGTTAACAAACATGTTCACCAATTGTTGAAGGAATAGTGATTAAGATGTTGCTGAAATCTTTGCCGTGGCAAGGTAGGACCATACTTTCAGGGATCATTTCTGTAGGATTCAAAGGGAGAAATGTGCTCGAAAGCGTCCAAACTCACCTTCCACGATGATGAATTTTAGAGTTCTTGTCTCAGAAGGATTCTTGTTGGCAGCGCTGCTCTATGCAGGTGCTGCCACCATTTGATGACATTGTTATCTTTCTAGATGGGAAGATGGCAGGAGGGAACTCATTCAGAGTGGTTGTTTGAGTGCTGAGAGTCTTGTATTGTTTCAAAAACAGCTGAGTTTCCAATTTTGTGTTTTGGTCTAATTTGTAAACCATGTCTTTTATTTACTAATTGCCAGATGGAAACAAACATGACACGATATTTCTATGTGGGAAGGTTGTTAGCAGTACGACATGCAGTCGCTGCTCTTGTTTTTCCTTTGGCTTGGGCGCTTGGAGGAAATGGAAACAGCGCTCATGTAACCCAAGGAAAGATTCTGGGGCTTTATATGTTAGAAAGACAAAGAAAAGACTGTCCTCACTGACAAACCATTCTTTCGGAAGCAAAGGAAACATGCCAGGCCATTCTGTTTTTAAAGAGGTGAAAACAAAAATGCTCCATCTGCGTTGTAGTCTCTCCTGTTTCTGCGCTGAACAAGACTGTGAGGTGCTTTTAAAACTTTGCTCGGGTTACCAAAAGGACATCCAAAAGAATCAAGATAGCCAATATAAGGCATCAAGAAATGTTACGATTTGTGAGAAAAGAATTGCAAAATGATTTTTCTTTAGAATAGGACGTTGGCAAACAGGCATCTTAATTATTACTACTTGATTTCTACAAGTAGTTTACATTGGAGGTTAACAAACATGTTCACCATTTGTTGAAGGAATAGTGGTTAAGATGTTGCTGAAATCTTTGCCATGGCAAGGTAGGACTATACTTTCAGGTATCATTTCTGTAGGTTTCAAAGAGAGAAATGTGCTCGAAAGCGTCCAAACTCATCTTCCACGATGATGAATTTTAGGGTTCTTGTCTCAGAAAGATTCTTGTTGGAAGTGCTGCTCTATGCAGGTGCTGCCACTATTTAATGACATTGTCATCTTTCTAGATGGGAAGATGGCATGAGGGAACTCATTCAGAGTGGTTGTTTTAGTGCTGAGAGTCTTGTATTGTTTCAAAAACAGCTGAGTTTCCAATTTTATGTTTTGGTCTAATTTATAAACCATGTCTTTTATTTACTAATTGCAAGATGGAAACAAAAATGACATGATATTTCTATGTGGGAAGGTTGTTAGCAGTGCGACAGGCAGTCGCTGCTCATGTTTTTCCTTTGGCTTGTGCACTTGGAGGAAATGGAAACAATACTCATGGAACCCAAGGAAAGATTCTGGGGCTTTATATGTTAGAAAGACAAAGAAAAGACTGTCCTCACTGACTAATCATTCTTTCGAAAGCAAAGGAAATATGCTAGGCCATTCTGTTTTTAAAGAGGTGAAAACAAAAATGCTCCATCTCCGTTGTAGTCTCGCCTGTTACTGCGCTGAACAAGACTGTGAGGTGCTTTTAAAACTTTGCTCGGGTTACCAAAAGGACATCCAAAAGAATCAAGATAGCCAATATAAGGCATCAAAAAATATTACGATTTGAGAGAAAAGAATTGCAAAATGATTTTTCTTTAGAATAGGATGTTGGCAAACAGGCATCTTAATTATTACTACTTGATTTCTACAAGTAGTTTACATTGGAAGTTAACAAACATGTTCACCATTTGTTGAAGGAATAGTGGTTAAGATGTTGCTGAAATCTTTGGCGTGGCAAGGTAGGACTATACTTTCAGGGATCATTTCTGTAGGATTCAATGGGAAAAATGTGCTCAAAAGTGTCTAAACTCACCTTCCACGATGATGAATTTTAGGGTTTTTGTCTCAAAAGGATTTTTGTTGGCAGTGCTGCTCTATGCAGGTGCTGCCACCATTTGATGACATGGTCATCTTTCTAGATGGGAAGATGGCAGGAGGGAACTCATTCAGAGTGGTTGTTTGAGTGCTGAGAGTCTTGTATTGTTTCAAAAACAGCTGAGTTTCCAGTTTTGTGTTTTGGTCTAATTTGTAAACCATGTCTTTTATTTACTAATTGCCAGATGGAAACAAAAATGACATGATATTTCTATGTGGGAAGGTTGTTAGCAGTACGACAGGCAGTCGCTGCTCATGTTTTTCCTTTGGCTTGGGCGCTTGGAGGAAATGGAAACAGCGCTCATGGAACCCAAGGAAAGATTCTGGGGCTTTATATGTTAGAAAGACAAAGAAAAGACTGTCCTCACTGACAAACCATTCTTTCGGAAGCAAAGGAAACATGCCAGGCCATTCTGTTTTTAAAGAGGTGAAAACAAAAATGCTCCATCTGCGTTGTAGTCTCTCCTGTTTCCGCGCTGAACAAGACTGTGAGGTGCTTTTAAAACTTTGCTCGGGTTACCAAAAGGACATCCAAAAGAATCAAGATAGCCAATATAAGGCATCAAGAAATGTTACGAATTGAGAGAAAAGAATTGCAAAATGATTTTTCTTTAGAATAGGACGTTGGCAAACAGGCATCTTAATTAATACTAATTGATTTTTACAAGTAGTTTACATTGGAGGTTAACAAACATGTTCACCAATTGTTGAAGGAATAGTGATTAAGATGTTGCTGAAATCTTTGCCGTGGCAAGGTAGGACCATACTTTCAGGGATCATTTCTGTAGGATTCAAAGGGAGAAATGTGCTCGAAAGCGTCCAAACTCAACTTCCACGATGATGAATTTTAGAGTTCTTGTCTCAGAAGGATTCTTGTTGGCAGCGCTGCTCTATGCAGGTGCTGCCACCATTTGATGACATTGTTATCTTTCTAGATGGGAAGATGGCAGGAGGGAACTCATTCAGAGTGGTTGTTTGAGTGCTGAGAGTCTTGTATTGTTTCAAAAACAGCTGAGTTTCCAATTTTGTGTTTTGGTCTAATTTGTAAACCATGTCTTTTATTTACTAATTGCCAGATGGAAACAAAAATGACATGATATTTCTATGTGGGAAGGTTGTTAGTAGTGCGACAGGCAGTCGCTGCTCATGTTTTTCCTTTGGCTTGGGCGCTTGGAGGAAATGGAAACAACGCTCATGGAACCCAAGGAAAGATTCTGGGGCTTTATATGTTAGAAAGACAAAGAAAAGACTGTCCTCACTGACAAACCATTCTTTCGGAAGCAAAGGAAACATGCCAGGCCATTCTGTTTTTAAAGAGGTGAAAACAAAAATGCTCCATCTGCCTTGTAGTCTCTCCTGTTTCTGCGCTGAACAAGACTGTGAGGTGCTTTTAAAACTTTGCTCGGGTTACCAAAAGGACATCCAAAAGAATCAAGATAGACAATATAAGGCATCAAGAAATGTTACGATTTGAGAGAAAAGAATTGCAAAATGATTTTTCCTTAGAATAGGACATTGGCAAACAGGCATCTTAATTATTTCTACTTAATTTCTACAAGTAGTTTACATTGGAGGTTAACAAACATGTTCACCATTTGTTGAAGGAATAGTGGTTAAGATGTTGCTGAAATCTTTGCCATGGCAAGGTAGGACTATACTTTCAGGGATCATTTCTGTAGGATTCAAAGGGAGAAATGTGCTCGAAAGGGTCCAAACTCACCTTCCACGATGATGAATTTTAGGGTTCTTGTCCCAGAAGGATTCTTGTTGGCAGTGCTGTTCTATGCAGGTGCTGCCACCATTTGATGACATTGTCATCTTTCTAGATGGGAAGATGGCAGGAGGGAACTCATTCAGAGTGGTTGTTTGAGTGCTGAGAGTCTTGTATTGTTTCAAAAACAGCTGATTTTCCAATTCTGTGTTTTGGTCTAATTTGTAAACCATGTCTTTTATTTATTAATTGCCAGATGGAAACAAACATGACACGATATTTCTATGTGGGAAGGTTGTTAGCAGTACGACAGGCAGTCGCTGCTCTTGTTTTTCCTTTGGCTTGGGCGCTTGGAGGAAATGGAAACAGCGCTCATGGAACCCAAGGAAAGATTCTGGGGCTTTATATGTTAGAAAGACAAAGAAAAGACTGTCCTCACTGACAAACCATTCTTTCGGAAGCAAAGGAAACATGCCAGGCCATTCTGTTTTTAAAGAGGTGAAAACAAAAATGCTCCATCTGCGTTGTAGTCTCTCCTGTTTCTGCGCTGAACAAGACTGTGAGGTGCTTTTAAAACTTTGCTCGGGTTACCAAAAGGACATCCAAAAGAATCAAGATAGCCAATATAAGGCATCAAGAAATGTTACGATTTGTGAGAAAAGAATTGCAAAATGATTTTTCTTTAGAATAGGACGTTGGCAAACAGGCATCTTAATTATTACTACTTGATTTCTACAAGTAGTTTACATTGGAGGTTAACAAACATGTTCACCATTTGTTGAAGGAATAGTGGTTAAGATGTTGCTGAAATCTTTGCTTTGGCTAAGTAGGATTATACTTTCAGGTATCATTTCTGTAGGTTTCAAAGAGAGAAATGTGCTCGAAAGCGTCCAAACTCATCTTCCACGATGATGAATTTTAGGGTTCTTGTCTCAGAAAGATTCTTGTTGGAAGTGCTGCTCTATGCAGGTGCTGCCACTATTTAATGACATTGTCATCTTTCTAGATGGGAAGATGGCATGAGGGAACTCATTCAGAGTGGTTGTTTTAGTGCTGAGAGTCTTGTATTGTTTCAAAAACAGCTGAGTTTCCAATTTTATGTTTTGGTCTAATTTATAAACCATGTCTTTTATTTACTAATTGCAAGATGGAAACAAAAATGACATGATATTTCTATGTGGGAAGGTTGTTAGCAGTGCGACAGGCAGTCGCTGCTCATGTTTTTCCTTTGGCTTGTGCACTTGGAGGAAATGGAAACAATACTCATGGAACCCAAGGAAAGATTCTGGGGCTTTATATGTTAGAAAGACAAAGAAAAGACTGTCCTCACTGACTAATCATTCTTTCGAAAGCAAAGGAAATATGCTAGGCCATTCTGTTTTTAAAGAGGTGAAAACAAAAATGCTCCATCTCCGTTGTAGTCTCGCCTGTTACTGCGCTGAACAAGACTGTGAGTTGCTTTTAAAACTTTGCTCGGGTTACCAAAAGGACATCCAAAAGAATCAAGATAGCCAATATAAGGCATCAAAAAATATTACGATTTGAGAGAAAAGAATTGCAAAATGATTTTTCTTTAGAATAGGATGTTGGCAAACAGGCATCTTAATTATTACTACTTGATTTCTACAAGTAGTTTACATTGGAGGTTAACAAACATGTTCACCATTTGTTGAAGGAATAGTGGTTAAGATGTTGCTGAAATCTTTGGCGTGGCAAGGTAGGACTATACTTTCAGGGATCATTTCTGTAGGATTCAATGGGAAAAATGTGCTCAAAAGTGTCTAAACTCACCTTCCACGATGATGAATTTTAGGGTTTTTGTCTCAAAAGGATTTTTGTTGGCAGTGCTGCTCTATGCAGGTGCTGCCACCATTTGATGACATGGTCATCTTTCTAGATGGGAAGATGGCAGGAGGGAACTCATTCAGAGTGGTTGTTTGAGTGCTGAGAGTCTTGTATTGTTTCAAAAACAGCTGAGTTTCCAGTTTTGTGTTTTGGTCTAATTTGTAAACCATGTCTTTTATTTACTAATTGCCAGATGGAAACAAAAATGACATGATATTTCTATGTGGGAAGGTTGTTAGCAGTACGACAGGCAGTCGCTGCTCAAGTTTTTCCTTTGGCTTGGGCGCTTGGAGGAAATGGAAACAGCGCTCATGGAACCCAAGGAAAGATTCTGGGGCTTTATATGTTAGAAAGACAAAGAAAAGACTGTCCTCACTGACAAACCATTCTTTCGGAAGCAAAGGAAACATGCCAGGCCATTCTGTTTTTAAAGAGGTGAAAACAAAAATGCTCCATCTGCGTTGTAGTCTCTCCTGTTTCTGCGCTGAACAAGACTGTGAGGTGCTTTTAAAACTTTGCTCGGGTTACCAAAAGGACATCCAAAAGAATCAAGATAGCCAATATAAGGCATCAAGAAATGTTACGATTTGTGAGAAAAGAATTGCAAAATGATTTTTCTTTAGAATAGGACGTTGGCAAACAGGCATCTTAATTATTACTACTTGATTTCTACAAGTAGTTTACATTGGAGGTTAACAAACATGTTCACCATTTGTTGAAGGAATAGTGGTTAAGATGTTGCTGAAATCTTTGCTTTGGCTAAGTAGGATTATACTTTCAGCTATCATTTCTGTAGGTTTCAAAGAGAGAAATGTGCTCGAAAGCGTCCAAACTCATCTTCCACGATGATGAATTTTAGGGTTCTTGTCTCAGAAGGATTCTTGTTGGCAGTGCTGCTGTATGCAGGTGCTGCCACCATTTAATGACGTTGTCATCTTTCTAGATGGGAAGATGGCATGAGGGAACTCATTCAGAGTGGTTGTTTGAGTGCTGAGAGTCTTGTATTGTTTCAAAAACAGCTGAGTTTCCAATTTTATGTTTTGGTCTAATTTATAAACCATGTCTTTTATTTACTAATTGCAAGATGGAAACAAAAATGACATGATATTTCTATGTGGGAAGGTTGTTAGCAGTGCGACAGGCAGTCGCTGCTCATGTTTTTCCTTTGGCTTGTGCACTTGGAGGAAATGGAAACAATACTCATGGAACCCAAGGAAAGATTCTGGGGCTTTATATGTTAGAAAGACAAAGAAAAGACTGTCCTCACTGACTAATCATTCTTTCGAAAGCAAAGGAAACATGCCAGGCCATTCTGTTTTTAAAGAGGTGAAAACAAAAATGCTCCATCTGCGTTGTAGTCTCTCCTGTTTCTGCGCTGAACAAGACTGTGAGGTGCTTTTAAAACTTTGCTCGGGTTACCAAAAGGACATCCAAAAGAATCAAGATGGACAATATAAGGCATCAAGAAATGTTACGATTTGAGAGAAAAGAATTGCAAAATGATTTTTCTTTAGAATAGGACGTTGGCAAACAGGCATCTTAATTATTACTACTTGATTTCTACAAGTAGTTTACATTGGAGGTTAACAAACATGTTCACCATTTGTTGAAGGAATAGTGGTTAAGATGTTGCTGAAATCTTTGCCATGGCAAGGTAGGACTATACTTTCAGGGATCATTTCTGTAGGATTCAAAGGGAGAAATGTGCTCGAAAGTGTCCAAACTCACCTTCCACGATGATGAATTTTAGGGTTCTTGTCTCAGAAGGATTCTTGTTGGCAGTGCTGTTCTATGCAGGTGCTGCCACCATTTGATGACATTGTCATCTTTCTGGATGGGAAGATGGCAGGAAGGAACTCATTCAGAGTGGTTGTTTGAGTGCTGAGAGTCTTGTATTGTTTCAAAAACAGCTGAGTTTCCAATTCTGTGTTTTGGTCTAATTTGTAAACCATGTCTTTTATTTATTAATTGCCAGATGGAAACAAACATGACATGATATTTCTATGTGGGAAGGTTGTTAGCAGTACGACATGCAGTCGCTGCTCTTGTTTTTCCTTTGGCTTGGGCGCATGGAGGAAATGGAAACAGCGCTCATGGAACCCAAGGAAAGATTCTGGGGCTTTATATGTTAGAAAGACAAAGAAAAGACTGTCCTCACTGACAAACCATTCTTTCGGAAGCAAAGGAAACATGCCAGGCCATTCTGTTTTTAAAGAGGTGAAAACAAAAATGCTCCATCTGCGTTGTAGTCTCTCCTGTTTCTGCGCTGAACAAGACTGTGAGGTGCTTTTAAAACTTTGCTCGGGTTACCAAGAGGACATCCAAAAGAATCAAGATAGCCAATATAAGGCATCAAGAAATGTTACGATTTGAGAGAAAAGAATTGCAAAATGATTTTTCTTTAGAATAGGACGTTGGCAAACAGGCATCTTAATTATTACTACTTGATTTCTACAAGTAGTTTACATTGGAGGTTAACAAACATGTTCACCATTTGTTGAAGGAATAGTGGTTAAGATGTTGCTGAAATCTTTGCTTTGGCTAAGTAGGATTATACTATCAGGTATCATTTCTGTAGGTTTCAAAGAGAGAAACGTGCTCGAAAGCGTCCAAACTCATCTTCCACGATGATGAATTTTAGGGTTCTTGTCTCAGAAGGATTCTTGTTGGCAGTGCTGCTCTATGCAGGTGCTGCCACCATTTAATGACGTTGTCATCTTTCTAGATGGGAAGATGGCATGAGGGAACTCATTCAGAGTGGTTGTTTGAGTGCTGAGAGTCTTGTATTGTTTCAAAAACAGCTGAGTTTCCAATTTTATGTTTTGGTCTAATTTATAAACCATGTCTTTTATTTACTAATTGCAAGATGGAAACAAAAATGACATGATATTTCTATGTGGGAAGGTTGTTAGCAGTGCGACAGGCAGTCGCTGCTCATGTTTTTCCTTTGGCTTGTGCACTTGGAGGAAATGGAAACAATACTCATGGAACCCAAGGAAAGATTCTGGGGCTTTATATGTTAGAAAGACAAAGAAAAGACTGTCCTCACTGACTAATCATTCTTTCGAAAGCAAAGGAAACATGCCAGGCCATTCTGTTTTTAAAGAGGTGAAAACAAAAATGCTCCATCTGCGTTGTAGTCTCTCCTGTTTCTGCGCTGAACAAGACTGTGAGGTGCTTTTAAAACTTTGCTCGGGTTACCAAAAGGACATCCAAAAGAATCAAGATGGACAATATAAGGCATCAAGAAATGTTACGATTTGAGAGAAAAGAATTGCAAAATGATTTTTCTTTAGAATAGGACGTTGGCAAACAGGCATCTTAATTATTACTACTTGATTTCTACAAGTAGTTTACATTGGAGGTTAACAAACATGTTCACCATTTGTTGAAGGAATAGTGGTTAAGATGTTGCTGAAATCTTTGCCATGGCAAGGTAGGACTATACTTTCAGGGATCATTTCTGTAGGATTCAAAGGGAGAAATGTGCTCGAAAGTGTCCAAACTCACCTTCCACGATGATGAATTTTAGGGTTCTTGTCTCAGAAAGATTCTTGTTGTCAGTGCTGTTCTATGCAGGTGCTGCCACCATTTGATGACATTGTCATCTTTCTGGATGGGAAGATGGCAGGAGGGAACTCATTCAGAGTGGTTGTTTGAGTGCTGAGAGTCTTGTATTGTTTCAAAATCAGCTGAGTTTCCAATTCTGTGTTTTGGTCTAATTTGTAAACCATGTCTTTTATTTATTAATTGCCAGATGGAAACAAACATGACACGATATTTCTATGTGGGAAGGTTGTTAGCAGTACGACATGCAGTCGCTGCTCTTGTTTTTCCTTTGGCTTGGGCGCTTGGAGGAAATGGAAACAGCGCTCATGGAACCCAAGGAAAGATTCTGGGGCTTTATATGTTAGAAAGACAAAGAAAAGACTGTCCTCACTGACAAACCATTCTTTCGGAAGCAAAGGAAACATGCCAGGCCATTCTGTTTTTAAAGAGGTGAAAACAAAAATGCTCCATCTGCGTTGTAGTCTCTCCTGTTTCTGCGCTGAACAAGACTGTGAGGTGCTTTTAAAACTTTGCTCGGGTTACCAAAAGGACATCCAAAAGAATCAAGATAGCCAATATAAGGCATCAAGAAATGTTACGATTTGAGAGAAAAGAATTGCAAAATGATTTTTCTTTAGAATAGGACGTTGGCAAACAGGCATCTTAATTATTACTACTTGATTTCTACAAGTAGTTTACATTGGAGGTTAACAAACATGTTCACCATTTGTTGAAGGAATAGTGGTTAAGATGTTGCTGAAATCTTTGCCATGGCAAGGTAGGACTATACTTTCAGGGATCATTTCTGTAGGATTCAAAGGGAGAAATGTGCTCGAAAGTGTCCAAACTCACCTTCCACGATGATGAATTTTAGGGTTCTTGTCTCAGAAAGATTCTTGTTGTCAGTGCTGTTCTATGCAGGTGCTGCCACCATTTGATGACATTGTCATCTTTCTGGATGGGAAGATGGCAGGAGGGAACTCATTCAGAGTGGTTGTTTGAGTGCTGAGAGTCTTGTATTGTTTCAAAATCAGCTGAGTTTCCAATTCTGTGTTTTGGTCTAATTTGTAAACCATGTCTTTTATTTATTAATTGCCAGATGGAAACAAACATGACACGATATTTCTATGTGGGAAGGTTGTTAGCAGTACGACATGCAGTCGCTGCTCTTGTTTTTCCTTTGGCTTGGGCGCTTGGAGGAAATGGAAACAGCGCTCATGGAACCCAAGGAAAGATTCTGGGGCTTTATATGTTAGAAAGACAAAGAAAAGACTGTCCTCACTGACAAACCATTCTTTCGGAAGCAAAGGAAACATGCCAGGCCATTCTGTTTTTAAAGAGGTGAAAACAAAAATGCTCCATCTGCGTTGTAGTCTCTCCTGTTTCTGCGCTGAACAAGACTGTGAGGTGCTTTTAAAACTTTGCTCGGGTTACCAAAAGGACATCCAAAAGAATCAAGATAGCCAATATAAGGCATCAAGAAATGTTACGATTTGAGAGAAAAGAATTGCAAAATGATTTTTCTTTAGAATAGGACGTTGGCAAACAGGCATCTTAATTATTACTACTTGATTTCTACAAGTAGTTTACATTGGAGGTTAACAAACATGTTCACCATTTGTTGAAGGAATAGTGGTTAAGATGTTGCTGAAATCTTTGCTTTGGCTAAGTAGGATTATACTATCAGGTATCATTTCTGTAGGTTTCAAAGAGAGAAACGTGCTCGAAAGCGTCCAAACTCATCTTCCACGATGATGAATTTTAGGGTTCTTGTCTCAGAAGGATTCTTGTTGGCAGTGCTGCTCTATGCAGGTGCTGCCACCATTTAATGACGTTGTCATCTTTCTAGATGGGAAGATGGCATGAGGGAACTCATTCAGAGTGGTTGTTTGAGTGCTGAGAGTCTTGTATTGTTTCAAAAACAGCTGAGTTTCCAATTTTATGTTTTGGTCTAATTTATAAACCATGTCTTTTATTTACTAATTGCAAGATGGAAACAAAAATGACATGATATTTCTATGTGGGAAGGTTGTTAGCAGTGCGACAGGCAGTCGCTGCTCATGTTTTTCCTTTGGCTTGTGCACTTGGAGGAAATGGAAACAATACTCATGGAACCCAAGGAAAGATTCTGGGGCTTTATATGTTAGAAAGACAAAGAAAAGACTGTCCTCACTGACTAATCATTCTTTCGAAAGCAAAGGAAACATGCCAGGCCATTCTGTTTTTAAAGAGATGAAAACAAAAATGCTCCATCTGCGTTGTAGTCTCTCCTGTTTCTGCGCTGAACAAGACTGTGAGGTGCTTTTAAAACTTTGCTCGGGTTACCAAAAGGACATCCAAAAGAATCAAGATGGACAATATAAGGCATCAAGAAATGTTACGATTTGAGAGAAAAGAATTGCAAAATGATTTTTCTTTAGAATAGGACGTTGGCAAACAGGCATCTTAATTATTACTACTTGATTTCTACAAGTAGTTTACATTGGAGGTTAACAAACATGTTCACCATTTGTTGAAGGAATAGTGGTTAAGATGTTGCTGAAATCTTTGCCATGGCAAGGTAGGACTATACTTTCAAGGATCATTTCTGTAGGATTCAAAGGGAGAAATGTGCTCGAAAGTGTCCAAACTCACCTTCCACGATGATGAATTTTAGGGTTCTTGTCTCAGAAAGATTCTTGTTGTCAGTGCTGTTCTATGCAGGTGCTGCCACCATTTGATGACATTGTCATCTTTCTGGATGGGAAGATGGCAGGAGGGAACTCATTCAGAGTGGTTGTTTGAGTGCTGAGAGTCTTGTATTGTTTCAAAATCAGCTGAGTTTCCAATTCTGTGTTTTGGTCTAATTTGTAAACCATGTCTTTTATTTATTAATTGCCAGATGGAAACAAACATGACACGATATTTCTATGTGGGAAGGTTGTTAGCAGTACGACATGCAGTCGCTGCTCTTGTTTTTCCTTTGGCTTGGGCGCTTGGAGGAAATGGAAACAGCGCTCATGGAACCCAAGGAAAGATTCTGGGGCTTTATATGTTAGAAAGACAAAGAAAAGACTGTCCTCACTGACAAACCATTCTTTCGGAAGCAAAGGAAACATGCCAGGCCATTCTGTTTTTAAAGAGGTGAAAACAAAAATGCTCCATCTGCGTTGTAGTCTCTCCTGTTTCTGCGCTGAACAAGACTGTGAGGTGCTTTTAAAACTTTGCTCGGGTTACCAAAAGGACATCCAAAAGAATCAAGATAGCCAATATAAGGCATCAAGAAATGTTACGATTTGAGAGAAAAGAATTGCAAAATGATTTTTCTTTAGAATAGGACGTTGGCAAACAGGCATCTTAATTATTACTACTTGATTTCTACAAGTAGTTTACATTGGAGGTTAACAAACATGTTCACCATTTGTTGAAGGAATAGTGGTTAAGATGTTGCTGAAATCTTTGCTTTGGCTAAGTAGGATTATACTATCAGGTATCATTTCTGTAGGTTTCAAAGAGAGAAACGTGCTCGAAAGCGTCCAAACTCATCTTCCACGATGATGAATTTTAGGGTTCTTGTCTCAGAAGGATTCTTGTTGGCAGTGCTGCTCTATGCAGGTGCTGCCACCATTTAATGACGTTGTCATCTTTCTAGATGGGAAGATGGCATGAGGGAACTCATTCAGAGTGGTTGTTTGAGTGCTGAGAGTCTTGTATTGTTTCAAAAACAGCTGAGTTTCCAATTTTATGTTTTGGTCTAATTTATAAACCATGTCTTTTATTTACTAATTGCAAGATGGAAACAAAAATGACATGATATTTCTATGTGGGAAGGTTGTTAGCAGTGCGACAGGCAGTCGCTGCTCATGTTTTTCCTTTGGCTTGTGCACTTGGAGGAAATGGAAACAATATTCATGGAACCCAAGGAAAGATTCTGGGGCTTTATATGTTAGAAAGACAAAGAAAAGACTGTCCTCACTGACTAATCATTCTTTCGAAAGCAAAGGAAACATGCCAGGCCATTCTGTTTTTAAAGAGGTGAAAACAAAAATGCTCCATCTGCCTTGTAGTCTCTCCTGTTTCTGCGCTGAACAAGACTGTGAGGTGCTTTTAAAACTTTGCTCGGGTTACCAAAAGGACATCCAAAAGAATCAAGATAGACAATATAAGGCATCAAGAAATGTTACGATTTGAGAGAAAAGAATTGCAAAATGATTTTTCCTTAGAATAGGACATTGGCAAACAGGCATCTTAATTATTACTACTTGATTTCTACAAGTAGTTTACATTGGAGGTTAACAAACATGTTCACCATTTGTTGAAGGAATAGTGGTTAAGATGTTGCTGAAATCTTTGCCGTGGCAAGGTAGGACTATACTTTCAGGGATCATTTCTGTAGGATTCAAAGGGAGAAATGTGCTCGAAAGGGTCCAAACTCACCTTCCACGATGATGAATTTTAGGGTTCTTGTCCCAGAAGGATTCTTTTTGGCAGTGCTGTTCTATGCAGGTGCTGCCACCATTTGATGACATTGTCATCTTTCTAGATGGGAAGATGGCAGGAGGGAACTCATTCAGAGTGGTTGTTTGAGTGCTGAGAGTCTTGTATTGTTTCAAAAACAGCTGAGTTTCCAATTCTGTGTTTTGGTCTAATTTGTAAACCATGTCTTTTATTTATTAATTGCCAGATGGAAACAAACATGACACGATATTTCTATGTGGGAAGGTTGTTAGCAGTACGACATGCAGTCGCTGCTCTTGTTTTTCCTTTGGCTTGGGCGCTTGGAGGAAATGGAAACAGCGCTCATGGAACCCAAGGAAAGATTCTGGGGCTTTATATGTTAGAAAGACAAAGAAAAGACTGTCCTCACTGACAAACCATTCTTTCGGAAGCAAAGGAAACATGCCAGGCCATTCTGTTTTTAAAGAGGTGAAAACAAAAATGCTCCATCTGCGTTGTAGTCTCTCCTGTTTCTGCGCTGAACAAGACTGTGAGGTGCTTTTAAAACTTTGCTCGGGTTACCAAAAGGACATCCAAAAGAATCAAGATAGCCAATATAAGGCATCAAGAAATGTTACGATTTGTGAGAAAAGAATTGCAAAATGATTTTTCTTTAGAATAGGACGTTGGCAAACAGGCATCTTAATTATTACTACTTGATTTCTACAAGTAGTTTACATTGGAGGTTAACAAACATGTTCACCATTTGTTGAAGGAATAGTGGTTAAGATGTTGCTGAAATCTTTGCTTTGGCTAAGTAGGATTATACTTTCAGGTATCATTTCTGTAGGTTTCAAAGAGAGAAACGTGCTCGAAAGCGTCCAAACTCATCTTCCACGATGATGAATTTTAGGGTTCTTGTCTCAGAAAGATTCTTGTTGGAAGTGCTGCTCTATGCAGGTGCTGCCACTATTTAATGACATTGTCATCTTTCTAGATGGGAAGATGGCATGAGGGAACTCATTCAGAGTGGTTGTTTTAGTGCTGAGAGTCTTGTATTGTTTCAAAAACAGCTGAGTTTCCAATTTTATGTTTTGGTCTAATTTATAAACCATGTCTTTTATTTACTAATTGCAAGATGGAAACAAAAATGACATGATATTTCTATGTGGGAAGGTTGTTAGCAGTGCGACAGGCAGTCGCTGCTCATGTTTTTCCTTTGGCTTGTGCACTTGGAGGAAATGGAAACAATACTCATGGAACCCAAGGAAAGATTCTGGGGCTTTATATGTTAGAAAGACAAAGAAAAGACTGTCCTCACTGACTAATCATTCTTTCGAAAGCAAAGGAAATATGCTAGGCCATTCTGTTTTTAAAGAGGTGAAAACAAAAATGCTCCATCTCCGTTGTAGTCTCGCCTGTTACTGCGCTGAACAAGACTGTGAGTTGCTTTTAAAACTTTGCTCGGGTTACCAAAAGGACATCCAAAAGAATCAAGATAGCCAATATAAGGCATCAAAAAATATTACGATTTGAGAGAAAAGAATTGCAAAATGATTTTTCTTTAGAATAGGATGTTGGCAAACAGGCATCTTAATTATTACTACTTGATTTCTACAAGTAGTTTACATTGGAGGTTAACAAACATGTTCACCATTTGTTGAAGGAATAGTGGTTAAGATGTTGCTGAAATCTTTGGCGTGGCAAGGTAGGACTATACTTTCAGGGATCATTTCTGTAGGATTCAATGGGAAAAATGTGCTCAAAAGTATCTAAACTCACCTTCCACGATGATGAATTTTAGGGTTTTTGTCTCAAAAGGATTTTTGTTGGCAGTGCTGCTCTATGCAGGTGCTGCCACCATTTGATGACATGGTCATCTTTCTAGATGGGAAGATGGCAGGAGGGAACTCATTCAGAGTGGTTGTTTGAGTGCTGAGAGTCTTGTATTGTTTCAAAAACAGCTGAGTTTCCAGTTTTGTGTTTTGGTCTAATTTGTAAACCATGTCTTTTATTTACTAATTGCCAGATGGAAACAAAAATGACATGATATTTCTATGTGGGAAGGTTGTTAGCAGTACGACAGGCAGTCGCTGCTCATGTTTTTCCTTTGGCTTGGGCGCTTGGAGGAAATGGAAACAGCGCTCATGGAACCCAAGGAAAGATTCTGGGGCTTTATATGTTAGAAAGACAAAGAAAAGACTGTCCTCACTGACAAACCATTCTTTCGGAAGCAAAGGAAACATGCCAGGCCATTCTGTTTTTAAAGAGGTGAAAACAAAAATGCTCCATCTGCGTTGTAGTCTCTCCTGTTTCTGCGCTGAACAAGACTGTGAGGTGCTTTTAAAACTTTGCTCGGGTTACCAAAAGGACATCCAAAAGAATCAAGATAGCCAATATAAGGCATCAAGAAATGTTACGATTTGTGAGAAAAGAATTGCAAAATGATTTTTCTTTAGAATAGGACGTTGGCAAACAGGCATCTTAATTATTACTACTTGATTTCTACAAGTAGTTTACATTGGAGGTTAACAAACATGTTCACCATTTGTTGAAGGAATAGTGGTTAAGATGTTGCTGAAATCTTTGCTTTGGCTAAGTAGGATTATACTTTCAGGTATCATTTCTGTAGGTTTCAAAGAGAGAAATGTGCTCGAAAGCGTCCAAACTCATCTTCCACGATGATGAATTTTAGGGTTCTTGTCTCAGAAGGATTCTTGTTGGCAGTGCTGCTCTATGCAGGTGCTGCCACCATTTAATGACGTTGTCATCTTTCTAGATGGGAAGATGGCATGAGGGAACTCATTCAGAGTGGTTGTTTGAGTGCTGAGAGTCTTGTATTGTTTCAAAAACAGCTGAGTTTCCAATTTTATGTTTTGGTCTAATTTATAAACCATGTCTTTTATTTACTAATTGCAAGATGGAAACAAAAATGACATGATATTTCTATGTGGGAAGGTTGTTAGCAGTGCGACAGGCAGTCGCTGCTCATGTTTTTCCTTTGGCTTGTGCACTTGGAGGAAATGGAAACAATACTCATGGAACCCAAGGAAAGATTCTGGGGCTTTATATGTTAGAAAGACAAAGAAAAGACTGTCCTCACTGACTAATCATTCTTTCGAAAGCAAAGGAAACATGCCAGGCCATTCTGTTTTTAAAGAGGTGAAAACAAAAATGCTCCATCTGCGTTGTAGTCTCTCCTGTTTCTGCGCTGAACAAGACTGTGAGGTGCTTTTAAAACTTTGCTCGGGTTACCAAAAGGACATCCAAAAGAATCAAGATGGACAATATAAGGCATCAAGAAATGTTACGATTTGAGAGATAAGAATTGCAAAATGATTTTTCTTTAGAATAGGACGTTGGCAAACAGGCATCTTAATTATTACTACTTGATTTCTACAAGTAGTTTACATTGGAGGTTAACAAACATGTTCACCATTTGTTGAAGGAATAGTGGTTAAGATGTTGCTGAAATCTTTGCCATGGCAAGGTAGGACTATACTTTCAGGGATCATTTCTGTAGGATTCAAAGGGAGAAATGTGCTCGAAAGTGTCCAAACTCACCTTCCACGATGATGAATTTTAGGGTTCTTGTCTCAGAAGGATTCTTGTTGGCAGTGCTGTTCTATGCAGGTGCTGCCACCATTTGATGACATTGTCATCTTTCTGGATGGGAAGATGGCAGGAAGGAACTCATTCAGAGTGGTTGTTTGAGTGCTGAGAGTCTTGTATTGTTTCAAAAACAGCTGAGTTTCCAATTCTGTGTTTTGGTCTAATTTGTAAACCATGTCTTTTATTTATTAATTGCCAGATGGAAACAAACATGACATGATATTTCTATGTGGGAAGGTTGTTAGCAGTACGACATGCAGTCGCTGCTCTTGTTTTTCCTTTGGCTTGGGCGCTTGGAGGAAATGGAAACAGCGCTCATGGAACCCAAGGAAAGATTCTGGGGCTTTATATGTTAGAAAGACAAAGAAAAGACTGTCCTCACTGACAAACCATTCTTTCGGAAGCAAAGGAAACATGCCAGGCCATTCTGTTTTTAAAGAGGTGAAAACAAAAATGCTCCATCTGCGTTGTAGTCTCTCCTGTTTCTGCGCTGAACAAGACTGTGAGGTGCTTTTAAAACTTTGCTCGGGTTACCAAGAGGACATCCAAAAGAATCAAGATAGCCAATATAAGGCATCAAGAAATGTTACGATTTGAGAGAAAAGAATTGCAAAATGATTTTTCTTTAGAATAGGACGTTGGCAAACAGGCATCTTAATTATTACTACTTGATTTCTACAAGTAGTTTACATTGGAGGTTAACAAACATGTTCACCATTTGTTGAAGGAATAGTGGTTAAGATGTTGCTGAAATCTTTGCTTTGGCTAAGTAGGATTATACTATCAGGTATCATTTCTGTAGGTTTCAAAGAGAGAAACGTGCTCGAAAGCGTCCAAACTCATCTTCCACGATGATGAATTTTAGGGTTCTTGTCTCAGAAGGATTCTTGTTGGCAGTGCTGCTCTATGCAGGTGCTGCCACCATTTAATGACGTTGTCATCTTTCTAGATGGGAAGATGGCATGAGGGAACTCATTCAGAGTGGTTGTTTGAGTGCTGAGAGTCTTGTATTGTTTCAAAAACAGCTGAGTTTCCAATTTTATGTTTTGGTCTAATTTATAAACCATGTCTTTTATTTACTAATTGCAAGATGGAAACAAAAATGACATGATATTTCTATGTGGGAAGGTTGTTAGCAGTGCGACAGGCAGTCGCTGCTCATGTTTTTCCTTTGGCTTGTGCACTTGGAGGAAATGGAAACAATACTCATGGAACCCAAGGAAAGATTCTGGGGCTTTATATGTTAGAAAGACAAAGAAAAGACTGTCCTCACTGACTAATCATTCTTTCGAAAGCAAAGGAAACATGCCAGGCCATTCTGTTTTTAAAGAGGTGAAAACAAAAATGCTCCATCTGCGTTGTAGTCTCTCCTGTTTCTGCGCTGAACAAGACTGTGAGGTGCTTTTAAAACTTTGCTCGGGTTACCAAAAGGACATCCAAAAGAATCAAGATGGACAATATAAGGCATCAAGAAATGTTACGATTTGAGAGAAAAGAATTGCAAAATGATTTTTCTTTAGAATAGGACGTTGGCAAACAGGCATCTTAATTATTACTACTTGATTTCTACAAGTAGTTTACATTGGAGGTTAACAAACATGTTCACCATTTGTTGAAGGAATAGTGGTTAAGATGTTGCTGAAATCTTTGCCATGGCAAGGTAGGACTATACTTTCAGGGATCATTTCTGTAGGATTCAAAGGGAGAAATGTGCTCGAAAGTGTCCAAACTCACCTTCCACGATGATGAATTTTAGGGTTCTTGTCTCAGAAAGATTCTTGTTGTCAGTGCTGTTCTATGCAGGTGCTGCCACCATTTGATGACATTGTCATCTTTCTGGATGGGAAGATGGCAGGAGGGAACTCATTCAGAGTGGTTGTTTGAGTGCTGAGAGTCTTGTATTGTTTCAAAATCAGCTGAGTTTCCAATTCTGTGTTTTGGTCTAATTTGTAAACCATGTCTTTTATTTATTAATTGCCAGATGGAAACAAACATGACACGATATTTCTATGTGGGAAGGTTGTTAGCAGTACGACATGCAGTCGCTGCTCTTGTTTTTCCTTTGGCTTGGGCGCTTGGAGGAAATGGAAACAGCGCTCATGGAACCCAAGGAAAGATTCTGGGGCTTTATATGTTAGAAAGACAAAGAAAAGACTGTCCTCACTGACAAACCATTCTTTCGGAAGCAAAGGAAACATGCCAGGCCATTCTGTTTTTAAAGAGGTGAAAACAAAAATGCTCCATCTGCGTTGTAGTCTCTCCTGTTTCTGCGCTGAACAAGACTGTGAGGTGCTTTTAAAACTTTGCTCGGGTTACCAAAAGGACATCCAAAAGAATCAAGATAGCCAATATAAGGCATCAAGAAATGTTACGATTTGAGAGAAAAGAATTGCAAAATGATTTTTCTTTAGAATAGGACGTTGGCAAACAGGCATCTTAATTATTACTACTTGATTTCTACAAGTAGTTTACATTGGAGGTTAACAAACATGTTCACCATTTGTTGAAGGAATAGTGGTTAAGATGTTGCTGAAATCTTTGCTTTGGCTAAGTAGGATTATACTATCAGGTATCATTTCTGTAGGTTTCAAAGAGAGAAACGTGCTCGAAAGCGTCCAAACTCATCTTCCACGATGATGAATTTTAGGGTTCTTGTCTCAGAAGGATTCTTGTTGGCAGTGCTGCTCTATGCAGGTGCTGCCACCATTTAATGACGTTGTCATCTTTCTAGATGGGAAGATGGCATGAGGGAACTCATTCAGAGTGGTTGTTTGAGTGCTGAGAGTCTTGTATTGTTTCAAAAACAGCTGAGTTTCCAATTTTATGTTTTGGTCTAATTTATAAACCATGTCTTTTATTTACTAATTGCAAGATGGAAACAAAAATGACATGATATTTCTATGTGGGAAGGTTGTTAGCAGTGCGACAGGCAGTCGCTGCTCATGTTTTTCCTTTGGCTTGTGCACTTGGAGGAAATGGAAACAATACTCATGGAACCCAAGGAAAGATTCTGGGGCTTTATATGTTAGAAAGACAAAGAAAAGACTGTCCTCACTGACTAATCATTCTTTCGAAAGCAAAGGAAACATGCCAGGCCATTCTGTTTTTAAAGAGGTGAAAACAAAAATGCTCCATCTGCGTTGTAGTCTCTCCTGTTTCTGCGCTGAACAAGACTGTGAGGTGCTTTTAAAACTTTGCTCGGGTTACCAAAAGGACATCCAAAAGAATCAAGATGGACAATATAAGGCATCAAGAAATGTTACGATTTGAGAGAAAAGAATTGCAAAATGATTTTTCTTTAGAATAGGACGTTGGCAAACAGGCATCTTAATTATTACTACTTGATTTCTACAAGTAGTTTACATTGGAGGTTAACAAACATGTTCACCATTTGTTGAAGGAATAGTGGTTAAGATGTTGCTGAAATCTTTGCCATGGCAAGGTAGGACTATACTTTCAGGGATCATTTCTGTAGGATTCAAAGGGAGAAATGTGCTCGAAAGTGTCCAAACTCACCTTCCACGATGATGAATTTTAGGGTTCTTGTCTCAGAAAGATTCTTGTTGTCAGTGCTGTTCTATGCAGGTGCTGCCACCATTTGATGACATTGTCATCTTTCTGGATGGGAAGATGGCAGGAGGGAACTCATTCAGAGTGGTTGTTTGAGTGCTGAGAGTCTTGTATTGTTTCAAAATCAGCTGAGTTTCCAATTCTGTGTTTTGGTCTAATTTGTAAACCATGTCTTTTATTTATTAATTGCCAGATGGAAACAAACATGACACGATATTTCTATGTGGGAAGGTTGTTAGAAGTACGACATGCAGTCGCTGCTCTTGTTTTTCCTTTGGCTTGGGTGCTTGGAGGAAATGGAAACAGCGCTCATGGAACCCAAGGAAAGATTCTGGGGCTTTATATGTTAGAAAGACAAAGAAAAGACTGTCCTCACTGACAAACCATTCTTTCGGAAGCAAAGGAAACATGCCAGGCCATTCTGTTTTTAAAGAGGTGAAAACAAAAATGCTCCATCTGCGTTGTAGTCTCTCCTGTTTCTGCGCTGAACAAGACTGTGAGGTGCTTTTAAAACTTTGCTCGGGTTACCAAAAGGACATCCAAAAGAATCAAGATAGC
This sequence comes from Aquarana catesbeiana, assembly GCF_042186555.1. Lineage (NCBI taxonomy): Eukaryota > Metazoa > Chordata > Amphibia > Anura > Ranidae > Aquarana > Aquarana catesbeiana. The sequence goes on along the minus strand of NC_133325.1, from coordinate 595,427,904 downwards.
CAATATAAGGCATCAAGAAATGTTACGATTTGAGAGAAAAGAATTGCAAAATGATTTTTCTTTAGAATAGGACGTTGGCAAACAGGCATCTTAATTATTACTACTTGATTTCTACAAGTAGTTTACATTGGAGGTTAACAAACATGTTCACCATTTGTTGAAGGAATAGTGGTTAAGATGTTGCTGAAATCTTTGCTTTGGCTAAGTAGGATTATACTATCAGGTATCATTTCTGTAGGTTTCAAAGAGAGAAACGTGCTCGAAAGCGTCCAAACTCATCTTCCACGATGATGAATTTTAGGGTTCTTGTCTCAGAAGGATTCTTGTTGGCAGTGCTGCTCTATGCAGGTGCTGCCACCATTTAATGACGTTGTCATCTTTCTAGATGGGAAGATGGCATGAGGGAACTCATTCAGAGTGGTTGTTTGAGTGCTGAGAGTCTTGTATTGTTTCAAAAACAGCTGAGTTTCCAATTTTATGTTTTGGTCTAATTTATAAACCATGTCTTTTATTTACTAATTGCAAGATGGAAACAAAAATGACATGATATTTCTATGTGGGAAGGTTGTTAGCAGTGCGACAGGCAGTCGCTGCTCATGTTTTTCCTTTGGCTTGTGCACTTGGAGGAAATGGAAACAATACTCATGGAACCCAAGGAAAGATTCTGGGGCTTTATATGTTAGAAAGACAAAGAAAAGACTGTCCTCACTGACTAATCATTCTTTCGAAAGCAAAGGAAACATGCCAGGCCATTCTGTTTTTAAAGAGGTGAAAACAAAAATGCTCCATCTGCGTTGTAGTCTCTCCTGTTTCTGCGCTGAACAAGACTGTGAGGTGCTTTTAAAACTTTGCTCGGGTTACCAAAAGGACATCCAAAAGAATCAAGATGGACAATATAAGGCATCAAGAAATGTTACGATTTGAGAGAAAAGAATTGCAAAATGATTTTTCTTTAGAATAGGACGTTGGCAAACAGGCATCTTAATTATTACTACTTGATTTCTACAAGTAGTTTACATTGGAGGTTAACAAACATGTTCACCATTTGTTGAAGGAATAGTGGTTAAGATGTTGCTGAAATCTTTGCCATGGCAAGGTAGGACTATACTTTCAGGGATCATTTCTGTAGGATTCAAAGGGAGAAATGTGCTCGAAAGTGTCCAAACTCACCTTCCACGATGATGAATTTTAGGGTTCTTGTCTCAGAAAGATTCTTGTTGTCAGTGCTGTTCTATGCAGGTGCTGCCACCATTTGATGACATTGTCATCTTTCTGGATGGGAAGATGGCAGGAGGGAACTCATTCAGAGTGGTTGTTTGAGTGCTGAGAGTCTTGTATTGTTTCAAAAACAGCTGAGTTTCCAATTCTGTGTTTTGGTCTAATTTGTAAACCATGTCTTTTATTTATTAATTGCCAGATGGAAACAAACATGACACGATATTTCTATGTGGGAAGGTTGTTAGCAGTACGACATGCAGTCGCTGCTCTTGTTTTTCCTTTGGCTTGGGCGCTTGGAGGAAATGGAAACAGCGCTCATGGAACCCAAGGAAAGATTCTGGGGCTTTATATGTTAGAAAGACAAAGAAAAGACTGTCCTCACTGACAAACCATTCTTTCGGAAGCAAAGGAAACATGCCACGCCATTCTGATTTTAAAGAGGTGAAAACAAAAATGCTCCATCTGCGTTGTAGTCTCTCCTGTTTCTGCGCTGAACAAGACTGTGAGGTGCTTTTAAAACTTTGCTCGGGTTACCAAAAGGACATCCAAAAGAATCAAGATAGCCAATATAAGGCATCAAGAAATGTTACGATTTGTGAGAAAAGAATTGCAAAATGATTTTTCTTTAGAATAGGACGTTGGCAAACAGGCATCTTAATTATTACTACTTGATTTCTACAAGTAGTTTACATTGGAGGTTAACAAACATGTTCACCATTTGTTGAAGGAATAGTGGTTAAGATGTTGCTGAAATCTTTGCTTTGGCTAAGTAGGATTATACTTTCAGGTATCATTTCTGCAGGTTTCAAAGAGAGAAACGTGCTCGAAAGCGTCCAAACTCATCTTCCACGATGATGAATTTTAGGGTTCTTGTCTCAGAAGGATTCTTGTTGGCAGTGCTGCTCTATGCAGGTGCTGCCACCATTTAATGACGTTGTCATCTTTCTAGATGGGAAGATGGCATGAGGGAACTCATTCAGAGTGGTTGTTTGAGTGCTGAGAGTCTTGTATTGTTTCAAAAACAGCTGAGTTTCCAATTTTATGTTTTGGTCTAATTTATAAACCATGTCTTTTATTTACTAATTGCAAGATGGAAACAAAAATGACATGATATTTCTATGTGGGAAGGTTGTTAGCAGTGCGACAGGCAGTCGCTGCTCATGTTTTTCCTTTGGCTTGTGCACTTGGAGGAAATGGAAACAATACTCATGGAACCCAAGGAAAGATTCTGGGGCTTTATATGTTAGAAAGACAAAGAAAAGACTGTATTCACTGACAAACCATTCTTTCGGAAGCAAAGGAAACATGCCAGGCCATTCTATTTTTAAAGAGGTGAAAACAAAAATGCTCCATCTGCGTTGTAGTCTCTCCTGTTTCTGCGCTGAACAAGACTGTGAGGTGCTTTTAAAACTTTGCTCGGGTTACCAAAAGGACATCCAAAAGAATCAAGATAGCCAATATAAGGCATCAAGAAATGTTACGATTTGAGAGAAAAGAATTGCAAAATGATTTTTCTTTAGAATAGGACGTTGGCAAACAGGCATCTTAATTAATACTAATTGATTTTTACAAGTAGTTTACATTGGAGGTTAACAAACATGTTCACCAATTGTTGAAGGAATAGTGATTAAGATGTTGCTGAAATCTTTGCCGTGGCAAGGTAGGACCATACTTTCAGGGATCATTTCTGTAGGATTCAAAGGGAGAAATGTGCTCGAAAGCGTCCAAACTCACCTTCCACGATGATGAATTTTAGAGTTCTTGTCTCAGAAGGATTCTTGTTGGCAGCGCTGCTCTATGCAGGTGCTGCCACCATTTGATGACATTGTTATCTTTCTAGATGGGAAGATGGCAGGAGGGAACTCATTCAGAGTGGTTGTTTGAGTGCTGAGAGTCTTGTATTGTTTCAAAAACAGCTGAGTTTCCAATTTTGTGTTTTGGTCTAATTTGTAAACCATGTCTTTTATTTACTAATTGCCAGATGGAAACAAACATGACACGATATTTCTATGTGGGAAGGTTGTTAGCAGTATGACATGCAGTCGCTGCTCTTGTTTTTCCTTTGGCTTGGGCGCTTGGAGGAAATGGAAACAGCGCTCATGTAACCCAAGGAAAGATTCTGGGGCTTTATATGTTAGAAAGACAAAGAAAAGACTGTCCTCACTGACAAACCATTCTTTCGGAAGCAAAGGAAACATGCCAGGCCATTCTGTTTTTAAAGAGGTGAAAACAAAAATGCTCCATCTGCGTTGTAGTCTCTCCTGTTTCTGCGCTGAACAAGACTGTGAGGTGCTTTTAAAACTTTGCTCGGGTTACCAAAAGGACATCCAAAAGAATCAAGATAGCCAATATAAGGCATCAAGAAATGTTACGATTTGTGAGAAAAGAATTGCAAAATGATTTTTCTTTAGAATAGGACGTTGGCAAACAGGCATCTTAATTATTACTACTTGATTTCTACAAGTAGTTTACATTGGAGGTTAACAAACATGTTCACCATTTGTTGAAGGAATAGTGGTTAAGATGTTGCTGAAATCTTTGCTTTGGCTAAGTAGGATTATACTTTCAGGTATCATTTCTGTAGGTTTCAAAGAGAGAAATGTGCTCGAAAGCGTCCAAACTCATCTTCCACGATGATGAATTTTAGGGTTCTTGTCTCAGAAAGATTCTTGTTGGAAGTGCTGCTCTATGCAGGTGCTGCCACTATTTAATGACATTGTCATCTTTCTAGATGGGAAGATGGCATGAGGGAACTCATTCAGAGTGGTTGTTTTAGTGCTGAGAGTCTTGTATTGTTTCAAAAACAGCTGAGTTTCCAATTTTATGTTTTGGTCTAATTTATAAACCATGTCTTTTATTTACTAATTGCAAGATGGAAACAAAAATGACATGATATTTCTATGTGGGAAGGTTGTTAGCAGTGCGACAGGCAGTCGCTGCTCATGTTTTTCCTTTGGCTTGTGCACTTGGAGGAAATGGAAACAATACTCATGGAACCCAAGGAAAGATTCTGGGGCTTTATATGTTAGAAAGACAAAGAAAAGACTGTCCTCACTGACTAATCATTCTTTCGAAAGCAAAGGAAATATGCTAGGCCATTCTGTTTTTAAAGAGGTGAAAACAAAAATGCTCCATCTCCGTTGTAGTCTCGCCTGTTACTGCGCTGAACAAGACTGTGAGTTGCTTTTAAAACTTTGCTCGGGTTACCAAAAGGACATCCAAAAGAATCAAGATAGCCAATATAAGGCATCAAAAAATATTACGATTTGAGAGAAAAGAATTGCAAAATGATTTTTCTTTAGAATAGGATGTTGGCAAACAGGCATCTTAATTATTACTACTTGATTTCTACAAGTAGTTTACATTGGAAGTTAACAAACATGTTCACCATTTGTTGAAGGAATAGTGGTTAAGATGTTGCTGAAATCTTTGGCGTGGCAAGGTAGGACTATACTTTCAGGGATCATTTCTGTAGGATTCAATGGGAAAAATGTGCTCAAAAGTGTCTAAACTCACCTTCCACGATGATGAATTTTAGGGTTTTTGTCTCAAAAGGATTTTTGTTGGCAGTGCTGCTCTATGCAGGTGCTGCCACCATTTGATGACATGGTCATCTTTCTAGATGGGAAGATGGCAGGAGGGAACTCATTCAGAGTGGTTGTTTGAGTGCTGAGAGTCTTGTATTGTTTCAAAAACAGCTGAGTTTCCAGTTTTGTGTTTTGGTCTAATTTGTAAACCATGTCTTTTATTTACTAATTGCCAGATGGAAACAAAAATGACATGATATTTCTATGTGGGAAGGTTGTTAGCAGTACGACAGGCAGTCGCTGCTCATGTTTTTCCTTTGGCTTGGGCGCTTGGAGGAAATGGAAACAGCGCTCATGGAACCCAAGGAAAGATTCTGGGGCTTTATATGTTAGAAAGACAAAGAAAAGACTGTCCTCACTGACAAACCATTCTTTCGGAAGCAAAGGAAACATGCCAGGCCATTCTGTTTTTAAAGAGGTGAAAACAAAAATGCTCCATCTGCGTTGTAGTCTCTCCTGTTTCTGCGCTGAACAAGACTGTGAGGTGCTTTTAAAACTTTGCTCGGGTTACCAAAAGGACATCCAAAAGAATCAAGATAGCCAATATAAGGCATCAAGAAATGTTACGAATTGAGAGAAAAGAATTGCAAAATGATTTTTCTTTAGAATAGGACGTTGGCAAACAGGCATCTTAATTAATACTAATTGATTTTTACAAGTAGTTTACATTGGAGGTTAACAAACATGTTCACCAATTGTTGAAGGAATAGTGATTAAGATGTTGCTGAAATCTTTGCCGTGGCAAGGTAGGACCATACTTTCAGGGATCATTTCTGTAGGATTCAAAGGGAGAAATGTGCTCGAAAGCGTCCAAACTCAACTTCCACGATGATGAATTTTAGAGTTCTTGTCTCAGAAGGATTCTTGTTGGCAGCGCTGCTCTATGCAGGTGCTGCCACCATTTGATGACATTGTTATCTTTCTAGATGGGAAGATGGCAGGAGGGAACTCATTCAGAGTGGTTGTTTGAGTGCTGAGAGTCTTGTATTGTTTCAAAAACAGCTGAGTTTCCAATTTTGTGTTTTGGTCTAATTTGTAAACCATGTCTTTTATTTACTAATTGCCAGATGGAAACAAAAATGACATGATATTTCTATGTGGGAAGGTTGTTAGCAGTGCGACAGGCAGTCGCTGCTCATGTTTTTCCTTTGGCTTGTGCACTTGGAGGAAATGGAAACAATACTCATGGAACCCAAGGAAAGATTCTGGGGCTTTATATGTTAGAAAGACAAAGAAAAGACTGTCCTCACTGACTAATCATTCTTTCGAAAGCAAAGGAAACATGCCAGGCCATTCTGTTTTTAAAGAGGTGAAAACAAAAATGCTCCATCTGCGTTGTAGTCTCTCCTGTTTCTGCGCTGAACAAGACTGTGAGGTGCTTTTAAAACTTTGCTCGGGTTACCAAAAGGACATCCAAAAGAATCAAGATGGACAATATAAGGCATCAAGAAATGTTACGATTTGAGAGAAAAGAATTGCAAAATGATTTTTCTTTAGAATAGGACGTTGGCAAACAGGCATCTTAATTATTACTACTTGATTTCTACAAGTAGTTTACATTGGAGGTTAACAAACATGTTCACCATTTGTTGAAGGAATAGTGGTTAAGATGTTGCTGAAATCTTTGCCATGGCAAGGTAGGACTATACTTTCAGGGATCATTTCTGTAGGATTCAAAGGGAGAAATGTGCTCGAAAGTGTCCAAACTCACCTTCCACGATGATGAATTTTAGGGTTCTTGTCTCAGAAAGATTCTTGTTGTCAGTGCTGTTCTATGCAGGTGCTGCCACCATTTGATGACATTGTCATCTTTCTGGATGGGAAGATGGCAGGAGGGAACTCATTCAGAGTGGTTGTTTGAGTGCTGAGAGTCTTGTATTGTTTCAAAATCAGCTGAGTTTCCAATTCTGTGTTTTGGTCTAATTTGTAAACCATGTCTTTTATTTATTAATTGCCAGATGGAAACAAACATGACACGATATTTCTATGTGGGAAGGTTGTTAGCAGTACGACATGCAGTCGCTGCTCTTGTTTTTCCTTTGGCTTGGGCGCTTGGAGGAAATGGAAACAGCGCTCATGGAACCCAAGGAAAGATTCTGGGGCTTTATATGTTAGAAAGACAAAGAAAAGACTGTCCTCACTGACAAACCATTCTTTCGGAAGCAAAGGAAACATGCCAGGCCATTCTGTTTTTAAAGAGGTGAAAACAAAAATGCTCCATCTGCGTTGTAGTCTCTCCTGTTTCTGCGCTGAACAAGACTGTGAGGTGCTTTTAAAACTTTGCTCGGGTTACCAAAAGGACATCCAAAAGAATCAAGATAGCCAATATAAGGCATCAAGAAATGTTACGATTTGAGAGAAAAGAATTGCAAAATGATTTTTCTTTAGAATAGGACGTTGGCAAACAGGCATCTTAATTATTACTACTTGATTTCTACAAGTAGTTTACATTGGAGGTTAACAAACATGTTCACCATTTGTTGAAGGAATAGTGGTTAAGATGTTGCTGAAATCTTTGCTTTGGCTAAGTAGGATTATACTATCAGGTATCATTTCTGTAGGTTTCAAAGAGAGAAACGTGCTCGAAAGCGTCCAAACTCATCTTCCACGATGATGAATTTTAGGGTTCTTGTCTCAGAAGGATTCTTGTTGGCAGTGCTGCTCTATGCAGGTGCTGCCACCATTTAATGACGTTGTCATCTTTCTAGATGGGAAGATGGCATGAGGGAACTCATTCAGAGTGGTTGTTTGAGTGCTGAGAGTCTTGTATTGTTTCAAAAACAGCTGAGTTTCCAATTTTATGTTTTGGTCTAATTTATAAACCATGTCTTTTATTTACTAATTGCAAGATGGAAACAAAAATGACATGATATTTCTATGTGGGAAGGTTGTTAGCAGTGCGACAGGCAGTCGCTGCTCATGTTTTTCCTTTGGCTTGTGCACTTGGAGGAAATGGAAACAATACTCATGGAACCCAAGGAAAGATTCTGGGGCTTTATATGTTAGAAAGACAAAGAAAAGACTGTCCTCACTGACTAATCATTCTTTCGAAAGCAAAGGAAACATGCCAGGCCATTCTGTTTTTAAAGAGGTGAAAACAAAAATGCTCCATCTGCGTTGTAGTCTCTCCTGTTTCTGCGCTGAACAAGACTGTGAGGTGCTTTTAAAACTTTGCTCGGGTTACCAAAAGGACATCCAAAAGAATCAAGATGGACAATATAAGGCATCAAGAAATGTTACGATTTGAGAGAAAAGAATTGCAAAATGATTTTTCTTTAGAATAGGACGTTGGCAAACAGGCATCTTAATTATTACTACTTGATTTCTACAAGTAGTTTACATTGGAGGTTAACAAACATGTTCACCATTTGTTGAAGGAATAGTGGTTAAGATGTTGCTGAAATCTTTGCCATGGCAAGGTAGGACTATACTTTCAGGGATCATTTCTGTAGGATTCAAAGGGAGAAATGTGCTCGAAAGTGTCCAAACTCACCTTCCACGATGATGAATTTTAGGGTTCTTGTCTCAGAAAGATTCTTGTTGTCAGTGCTGTTCTATGCAGGTGCTGCCACCATTTGATGACATTGTCATCTTTCTGGATGGAAAGATGGCAGGAGGGAACTCATTCAGAGTGGTTGTTTGAGTGCTGAGAGTCTTGTATTGTTTCAAAATCAGCTGAGTTTCCAATTCTGTGTTTTGGTCTAATTTGTAAACCATGTCTTTTATTTATTAATTGCCAGATGGAAACAAACATGACACGATATTTCTATGTGGGAAGGTTGTTAGGAGTACGACATGCAGTCGCTGCTCTTGTTTTTCCTTTGGCTTGGGCGCTTGGAGGAAATGGAAACAGCGCTCATGGAACCCAAGGAAAGATTCTGGGGCTTTATATGTTAGAAAGACAAAGAAAAGACTGTCCTCACTGACAAACCATTCTTTCGGAAGCAAAGGAAACATGCCAGGCCATTCTGTTTTTAAAGAGGTGAAAACAAAAATGCTCCATCTGCGTTGTAGTCTCTCCTGTTTCTGCGCTGAACAAGACTGTGAGGTGCTTTTAAAACTTTGCTCGGGTTACCAAAAGGACATCCAAAAGAATCAAGATAGCCAATATAAGGCATCAAGAAATGTTACGATTTGAGAGAAAAGAATTGCAAAATGATTTTTCTTTAGAATAGGACGTTGGCAAACAGGCATCTTAATTATTACTACTTGATTTCTACAAGTAGTTTACATTGGAGGTTAACAAACATGTTCACCATTTGTTGAAGGAATAGTGGTTAAGATGTTGCTGAAATCTTTGCTTTGGCTAAGTAGGATTATACTATCAGGTATCATTTCTGTAGGTTTCAAAGAGAGAAACGTGCTCGAAAGCGTCCAAACTCATCTTCCACGATGATGAATTTTAGGGTTCTTGTCTCAGAAGGATTCTTGTTGGCAGTGCTGCTCTATGCAGGTGCTGCCACCATTTAATGACGTTGTCATCTTTCTAGATGGGAAGATGGCATGAGGGAACTCATTCAGAGTGGTTGTTTGAGTGCTGAGAGTCTTGTATTGTTTCAAAAACAGCTGAGTTTCCAATTTTATGTTTTGGTCTAATTTATAAACCATGTCTTTTATTTACTAATTGCAAGATGGAAACAAAAATGACATGATATTTCTATGTGGGAAGGTTGTTAGCAGTGCGACAGGCAGTCGCTGCTCATGTTTTTCCTTTGGCTTGTGCACTTGGAGGAAATGGAAACAATACTCATGGAACCCAAGGAAAGATTCTGGGGCTTTATATGTTAGAAAGACAAAGAAAAGACTGTCCTCACTGACTAATCATTCTTTCGAAAGCAAAGGAAACATGCCAGGCCATTCTGTTTTTAAAGAGGTGAAAACAAAAATGCTCCATCTGCGTTGTAGTCTCTCCTGTTTCTGCGCTGAACAAGACTGTGAGGTGCTTTTCAAACTTTGCTCGGGTTACCAAAAGGACATCCAAAAGAATCAAGATGGACAATATAAGGCATCAAGAAATGTTACGATTTGAGAGAAAAGAATTTCAAAATGATTTTTCTTTAGAATAGGACGTTGGCAAACAGGCATCTTAATTAATACTAATTGATTTTTACAAGTAGTTTACATTGGAGGTTAACAAACATGTTCACCAATTGTTGAAGGAATAGTGATTAAGATGTTGCTGAAATCTTTGCCGTGGCAAGGTAGGACCATACTTTCAGGGATCATTTCTGTAGGATTCAAAGGGAGAAATGTGCTCGAAAGCGTCCAAACTCACCTTCCACGATGATGAATTTTAGAGTTCTTGTCTCAGAAGGATTCTTGTTGGCAGCGCTGCTCTATGCAGGTGCTGCCACCATTTGATGACATTGTTATCTTTCTAGATGGGAAGATGGCAGGAGGGAAGTCATTCAGAGTGGTTGTTTGAGTGCTGAGAGTCTTGTATTGTTTCAAAAACAGCTGAGTTTCCAATTTTGTGTTTTGGTCTAATTTGTAAACCATGTCTTTTATTTACTAATTGCCAGATGGAAACAAACATGACACGATATTTCTATGTGGGAAGGTTGTTAGCAGTACGACATGCAGTCGCTGCTCTTGTTTTTCCTTTGGCTTGGGCGCTTGGAGGAAATGGAAACAGCGCTCATGTAACCCAAGGAAAGATTCTGGGGCTTTATATGTTAGAAAGACAAAGAAAAGACTGTCCTCACTGACTAATCATTCTTTCGAAAGCAAAGGAAATATGCTAGGCCATTCTGTTTTTAAAGAGGTGAAAACAAAAATGCTCCATCTCCGTTGTAGTCTCGCCTGTTACTGCGCTGAACAAGACTGTGAGTTGCTTTTAAAACTTTGCTCGGGTTACCAAAAGGACATCCAAAAGAATCAAGATAGCCAATATAAGGCATCAAAAAATATTACGATTTGAGAGAAAAGAATTGCAAAATGATTTTTCTTTAGAATAGGATGTTGGCAAACAGGCATCTTAATTATTACTACTTGATTTCTACAAGTAGTTTACATTGGAAGTTAACAAACATGTTCACCATTTGTTGAAGGAATAGTGGTTAAGATGTTGCTGAAATCTTTGGCGTGGCAAGGTAGGACTATACTTTCAGGGATTTTTTCTGTAGGATTCAATGGGAAAAATGTGCTCAAAAGTGTCTAAACTCACCTTCCACGATGATGAATTTTAGGGTTTTTGTCTCAAAAGGATTTTTGTTGGCAGTGCTGCTCTATGCAGGTGCTGCCACCATTTGATGACATGGTCATCTTTCTAGATGGGAAGATGGCAGGAGGGAACTCATTCAGAGTGGTTGTTTGAGTGCTGAGAGTCTTGTATTGTTTCAAAAACAGCTGAGTTTCCAGTTTTGTGTTTTGGTCTAATTTGTAAACCATGTCTTTTATTTACTAATTGCCAGATGGAAACAAAAATGACATGATATTTCTATGTGGGAAGGTTGTTAGCAGTACGACAGGCAGTCGCTGCTCATGTTTTTCCTTTGGCTTGGGCGCTTGGAGGAAATGGAAACAGCGCTCATGGAACCCAAGGAAAGATTCTGGGGCTTTATATGTTAGAAAGACAAAGAAAAGACTGTCCTCACTGACAAACCATTCTTTCGGAAGCAAAGGAAACATGCCAGGCCATTCTGTTTTTAAAGAGGTGAAAACAAAAATGCTCCATCTGCGTTGTAGTCTCTCCTGTTTCTGCGCTGAACAAGACTGTGAGGTGCTTTTAAAACTTTGCTCGGGTTACCAAAAGGACATCCAAAAGAATCAAGATAGCCAATATAAGGCATCAAGAAATGTTACGAATTGAGAGAAAAGAATTGCAAAATGATTTTTCTTTAGAATAGGACGTTGGCAAACAGGCATCTTAATTAATACTAATTGATTTTTACAAGTAGTTTACATTGGAGGTTAACAAACATGTTCACCAATTGTTGAAGGAATAGTGATTAAGATGTTGCTGAAATCTTTGCCGTGGCAAGGTAGGACCATACTTTCAGGGATCATTTCTGTAGGATTCAAAGGGAGAAATGTGCTCGAAAGCGTCCAAACTCAACTTCCACGATGATGAATTTTAGAGTTCTTGTCTCAGAAGGATTCTTGTTGGCAGCGCTGCTCTATGCAGGTGCTGCCACCATTTGATGACATTGTTATCTTTCTAGATGGGAAGATGGCAGGAGGGAACTCATTCAGAGTGGTTGTTTGAGTGCTGAGAGTCTTGTATTGTTTCAAAAACAGCTGAGTTTCCAATTTTGTGTTTTGGTCTAATTTGTAAACCATGTCTTTTATTTACTAATTGCCAGATGGAAACAAAAATGACATGATATTTCTATGTGGGAAGGTTGTTAGCAGTGCGACAGGCAGTCGCTGCTCATGTTTTTCCTTTGGCTTGGGCGCTTGGAGGAAATGGAAACAACGCTCATGGAACCCAAGGAAAGATTCTGGGGCTTTATATGTTAGAAAGACAAAGAAAAGACTGTCCTCACTGACAAACCATTCTTTCGGAAGCAAAGGAAACATGCCAGGCCATTCTGTTTTTAAAGAGGTGAAAACAAAAATGCTCCATCTGCCTTGTAGTCTCTCCTGTTTCTGCGCTGAACAAGACTGTGAGGTGCTTTTAAAACTTTGCTCGGGTTACCAAAAGGACATCCAAAAGAATCAAGATAGACAATATAAGGCATCAAGAAATGTTACGATTTGAGAGAAAAGAATTGCAAAATGATTTTTCCTTAGAATAGGACATTGGCAAACAGGCATCTTAATTATTACTACTTGATTTCTACAAGTAGTTTACATTGGAGGTTAACAAACATGTTCACCATTTGTTGAAGGAATAGTGGTTAAGATGTTGCTGAAATCTTTGCCATGGCAAGGTAGGACTATACTTTCAGGGATCATTTCTGTAGGATTCAAAGGGAGAAATGTGCTCGAAAGGGTCCAAACTCACCTTCCACGATGATGAATTTTAGGGTTCTTGTCCCAGAAGGATTCTTGTTGGCAGTGCTGTTCTATGCAGGTGCTGCCACCATTTGATGACATTGTCATCTTTCTAGATGGGAAGATGGCAGGAGGGAACTCATTCAGAGTGGTTGTTTGAGTGCTGAGAGTCTTGTATTGTTTCAAAAACAGCTGAGTTTCCAATTCTGTGTTTTGGTCTAATTTGTAAACCATGTCTTTTATTTATTAATTGCCAGATGGAAACAAACATGACACGATATTTCTATGTGGGAAGGTTGTTAGCAGTACGACAGGCAGTCGCTGCTCTTGTTTTTCCTTTGGCTTGGGCGCTTGGAGGAAATGGAAACAGCGCTCATGGAACCCAAGGAAAGATTCTGGGGCTTTATATGTTAGAAAGACAAAGAAAAGACTGTCCTCACTGACAAACCATTCTTTCGGAAGCAAAGGAAACATGCCAGGCCATTCTGTTTTTAAAGAGGTGAAAACAAAAATGCTCCATCTGCGTTGTAGTCTCTCCTGTTTCTGCGCTGAACAAGACTGTGAGGTGCTTTTAAAACTTTGCTCGGGTTACCAAAAGGACATCCAAAAGAATCAAGATAGCCAATATAAGGCATCAAGAAATGTTACGATTTGTGAGAAAAGAATTGCAAAATGATTTTTCTTTAGAATAGGACGTTGGCAAACAGGCATCTTAATTATTACTACTTGATTTCTACAAGTAGTTTACATTGGAGGTTAACAAACATGTTCACCATTTGTTGAAGGAATAGTGGTTAAGATGTTGCTGAAATCTTTGCTTTGGCTAAGTAGGATTATACTTTCAGGTATCATTTCTGTAGGTTTCAAAGAGAGAAATGTGCTCGAAAGCGTCCAAACTCATCTTCCACGATGATGAATTTTAGGGTTCTTGTCTCAGAAAGATTCTTGTTGGAAGTGCTGCTCTATGCAGGTGCTGCCACTATTTAATGACATTGTCATCTTTCTAGATGGGAAGATGGCATGAGGGAACTCATTCAGAGTGGTTGTTTGAGTGCTGAGAGTCTTGTATTGTTTCAAAAACAGCTGAGTTTCCAATTTTATGTTTTGGTCTAATTTATAAACCATGTCTTTTATTTACTAATTGCAAGATGGAAACAAAAATGACATGATATTTCTATGTGGGAAGGTTGTTAGCAGTGCGACAGGCAGTCGCTGCTCATGTTTTTCCTTTGGCTTGTGCACTTGGAGGAAATGGAAACAATACTCATGGAACCCAAGGAAAGATTCTGGGGCTTTATATGTTAGAAAGACAAAGAAAAGACTGTCCTCACTGACTAATCATTCTTTCGAAAGCAAAGGAAATATGCTAGGCCATTCTGTTTTTAAAGAGGTGAAAACAAAAATGCTCCATCTCCGTTGTAGTCTCGCCTGTTACTGCGCTGAACAAGACTGTGAGTTGCTTTTAAAACTTTGCTCGGGTTACCAAAAGGACATCCAAAAGAATCAAGATAGCCAATATAAGGCATCAAAAAATATTACGATTTGAGAGAAAAGAATTGCAAAATGATTTTTCTTTAGAATAGGATGTTGGCAAACAGGCATCTTAATTATTACTACTTGATTTCTACAAGTAGTTTACATTGGAGGTTAACAAACATGTTCACCATTTGTTGAAGGAATAGTGGTTAAGATGTTGCTGAAATCTTTGGCGTGGCAAGGTAGGACTATACTTTCAGGGATCATTTCTGTAGGATTCAATGGGAAAAATGTGCTCAAAAGTGTCTAAACTCACCTTCCACGATGATGAATTTTAGGGTTTTTGTCTCAAAAGGATTTTTGTTGGCAGTGCTGCTCTATGCAGGTGCTGCCACCATTTGATGACATGGTCATCTTTCTAGATGGGAAGATGGCAGGAGGGAACTCATTCAGAGTGGTTGTTTGAGTGCTGAGAGTCTTGTATTGTTTCAAAAACAGCTGAGTTTCCAGTTTTGTGTTTTGGTCTAATTTGTAAACCATGTCTTTTATTTACTAATTGCCAGATGGAAACAAAAATGACATGATATTTCTATGTGGGAAGGTTGTTAGCAGTACGACAGGCAGTCGCTGCTCATGTTTTTCCTTTGGCTTGGGCGCTTGGAGGAAATGGAAACAGCGCTCATGGAACCCAAGGAAAGATTCTGGGGCTTTATATGTTAGAAAGACAAAGAAAAGACTGTCCTCACTGACAAACCATTCTTTCGGAAGCAAAGGAAACATGCCAGGCCATTCTGTTTTTAAAGAGGTGAAAACAAAAATGCTCCATCTGCGTTGTAGTCTCTCCTGTTTCTGCGCTGAACAAGACTGTGAGGTGCTTTTAAAACTTTGCTCGGGTTACCAAAAGGACATCCAAAAGAATCAAGATAGCCAATATAAGGCATCAAGAAATGTTACGAATTGAGAGAAAAGAATTGCAAAATGATTTTTCTTTAGAATAGGACGTTGGCAAACAGGCATCTTAATTAATACTAATTGATTTTTACAAGTAGTTTACATTGGAGGTTAACAAACATGTTCACCAATTGTTGAAGGAATAGTGATTAAGATGTTGCTGAAATCTTTGCCGTGGCAAGGTAGGACCATACTTTCAGGGATCATTTCTGTAGGATTCAAAGGGAGAAATGTGCTCGAAAGCGTCCAAACTCAACTTCCACGATGATGAATTTTAGAGTTCTTGTCTCAGAAGGATTCTTGTTGGCAGCGCTGCTCTATGCAGGTGCTGCCACCATTTGATGACATTGTTATCTTTCTAGATGGGAAGATGGCAGGAGGGAACTCATTCAGAGTGGTTGTTTGAGTGCTGAGAGTCTTGTATTGTTTCAAAAACAGCTGAGTTTCCAATTCTGTGTTTTGGTCTAATTTGTAAACCATGTCTTTTATTTATTAATTGCCAGATGGAAACAAACATGACACGATATTTCTATGTGGGAAGGTTGTTAGCAGTACGACAGGCAGTCGCTGCTCTTGTTTTTCCTTTGGCTTGGGCGCTTGGAGGAAATGGAAACAGCGCTCATGGAACCCAAGGAAAGATTCTGGGGCTTTATATGTTAGAAAGACAAAGAAAAGACTGTCCTCACTGACAAACCATTCTTTCGGAAGCAAAGGAAACATGCCAGGCCATTCTGTTTTTAAAGAGGTGAAAACAAAAATGCTCCATCTGCGTTGTAGTCTCTCCTGTTTCTGCGCTGAACAAGACTGTGAGGTGCTTTTAAAACTTTGCTCGGGTTACCAAAAGGACATCCAAAAGAATCAAGATAGCCAATATAAGGCATCAAGAAATGTTACGATTTGTGAGAAAAGAATTGCAAAATGATTTTTCTTTAGAATAGGACGTTGGCAAACAGGCATCTTAATTATTACTACTTGATTTCTACAAGTAGTTTACATTGGAGGTTAACAAACATGTTCACCATTTGTTGAAGGAATAGTGGTTAAGATGTTGCTGAAATCTTTGCTTTGGCTAAGTAGGATTATACTTTCAGGTATCATTTCTGTAGGTTTCAAAGAGAGAAATGTGCTCGAAAGTGTCCAAACTCACCTTCCACGATGATGAATTTTAGGGTTCTTGTCTCAGAAGGATTCTTGTTGGCAGTGCTGTTCTATGCAGGTGCTGCCACCATTTGATGACATTGTCATCTTTCTAGATGGGAAGATGGCAGGAGGGAACTCATTCAGAGTGGTTGTTTGAGTGCTGAGAGTCTTGTATTGTTTCAAAAACAGCTGAGTTTCCAATTTTATGTTTTGGTCTAATTTATAAACCATGTCTTTTATTTACTAATTGCAAGATGGAAACAAAAATGACATGATATTTCTATGTGGGAAGGTTGTTAGCAGTGCGACAGGCAGTCGCTGCTCATGTTTTTCCTTTGGCTTGTGCACTTGGAGGAAATGGAAACAATACTCATGGAACCCAAGGAAAGATTCTGGGGCTTTATATGTTAGAAAGACAAAGAAAAGACTGTCCTCACTGACTAATCATTCTTTCGAAAGCAAAGGAAATATGCTAGGCCATTCTGTTTTTAAAGAGGTGAAAACAAAAATGCTCCATCTCCGTTGTAGTCTCGCCTGTTACTGCGCTGAACAAGACTGTGAGTTGCTTTTAAAACTTTGCTCGGGTTACCAAAAGGACATCCAAAAGAATCAAGATAGCCAATATAAGGCATCAAAAAATATTACGATTTGAGAGAAAAGAATTGCAAAATGATTTTTCTTTAGAATAGGATGTTGGCAAACAGGCATCTTAATTATTACTACTTGATTTCTACAAGTAGTTTACATTGGAGGTTAACAAACATGTTCACCAGTTGTTGAAGGAATAGTGGTTAAGATGTTGCTGAAATCTTTGGCGTGGCAAGGTAGGACTATACTTTCAGGGATCATTTCTGTAGGATTCAATGGGAAAAATGTGCTCAAAAGTGTCTAAACTCACCTTCCACGATGATGAATTTTAGGGTTTTTGTCTCAAAAGGATTCTTGTTGGCAGTGCTGCTTTATGCAGGTGCTGCTACCATTTGATGACATGGTCATCTTTCTAGATGGGAAGATGGCAGGAGGGAACTCATTCAGAGTGGTTGTTTGAGTGCTGAGAGTCTTGTATTGTTTGCAGTCCCTGACTATTTCTTGTATCATGTTTGCAGTCTCTGACCATTTCTTGTATCATGTCTGCAGTTTCTGACCATCTTATGTATCATGAGTCCTGTAAAAAGCTGCGCTAAAATTATAAAAAAGTTCATATAAATGACATCAAGGGGATTTCTCCAAGTCCTTATTTCAAAGTGAAAACACCACCACCGTGCACTTCTAAGCAGTAGTGACAATCCACCCTAGTAGTAGAGCCTGCTTACCAGATGGCAAGCATAAAAGGGCAAGTGGCTTTAGCCTAGCCAAGGCCTTTTAGCTTGCTGATGCTCCCGGTGTTCCTATGGGGGGTAAATCTCCAGGCTCCCTTAGGTTATCCTCATGTCGCCATTCAACACGAAAAACCCGGATGACCTGGTGGGATGTCTGTGTTCCAGATCTTCTGTATCATGTCTGCAGTCTCTGACGATCTCTTGTACCATGTCTGCAGTCTCTGACCATCTCTTGTACTATGTCTGCAGTCTCTGACCATCTCTTGTACTATGTCTGCAGTCTCTGACCATCTCTTGTACTATGTCTGCAGTCTCTGACCATCTCTTGTACTATGTCTGCAGTCTCTGACCATTTCTTGTATCATATCTGCAGCCTCTGACCATCTCTTGTATCATGTCTGCAGTCTATGACCATCTTCTGTAGTATGTCTGCAGTCTCTGACCAGCTCTTGTATCATGTCTGCAGTCTCTGACCATCTCTTGTATCATGTCTGCAGTCTTTGACCATCTTCTGTATTATGTCTGCAGTCTCTGACCATCTCTTGTACTATGTTTGCAGTCTCTGACCATCTCTTGCCCATCAAACGCAGCCACTGTGCCCATCAAACGCAGCCACTGTGCCCATCAAACGCAGCCACTGTACCCATCAAACGCAGCCAGTCTCTGACCATCTCTTGTATCATATCTGCAGTCTTTGACCATCTCCTGTAGTATGTTTGCAGTCTCTGATCATCTCTTGTACTATGTATGCAGTCTCTGACCATCTCTTGTACAATGTATTCAGGCTCTAACCATTTCTTGTACAATGTATTCAGGCTCTAACCATCTCTTGTACAATGTATTCAGGCTCTGACCATCTCTTGTACAATGTATGCAGGCTCTGACCATCTTTTGTACTATACAAAGAAAGGCTGCGCTGCTGTTGATTAAGTGAGTGTGATCATGGACCATTTATATGACCATAACATGTGCACCCATGTGTGATAAAAAACAATTCAGGATATTAAAAAGGGAATAATAATTGCTGGGACAAACATTAAACTTAATTACCACCAATTTGGAACAAATATGATTAATCTATATCAATGAACAGTCAGATATGCAGTATGTTATGCAACGTCCATACATAAATGTTCCTTTGCTGTAAATGTCTTTCACCAGAAAAAAGAAAGATTATAAAATGAAACACCACTCTTCTGATGATGTGAAGCATGCAATGTTGTCACCCTGCAGATTGTGATGATAGGGAAATTCCTCCACCAAAAAAACGATCTGTCCCTTACCAGATTTTTTGATCTCTTGTTAAGGAGATCGTAAGTGCAGGTGGCTATATCCCCCAGCCACTGGGTCTCTGTCAGAAGTATGGCTCCAAGGGTCACCTTTCAAGGGGTCCACTAGATGACATACTGGCACTCAGATCCCAAGGATAGATATAAAAGAAAGAGCTCCATAGCGTAATCCTCCTCTACTGCCACTTCCAGTAATGTCTTCTCTCTACTTCCTCCCATTTTTTTTTGCTTATTGAATACTTTATAGGATAGCGCAGTATATACCTTTTTGGTTTTGAATCTTTTGTACTATGTATGGAGTCTTTGACCATCTCTTGTACTATGTATGAAGTCTCTGACCATCTCTTGTATCATAACTGCAGTCCCTAACCATCTTCTGTAGCATGTTTGCAGTCCCTGACCATTTCTTGTATCATGTCTGCAGTCTCTGACCATCTTCTGTAGTATGTCTGCAGTCTCTGACTATCTCTTGTATCATGTCTGCAGTCTATGACCATCTTCTGTAGTATGTCTGCAGTCTCTGACCATCTCTTGTATCATGTCTGCAGTCTCTGACCATCTCTTGTATCATGTCTGCAGTCTTTGACCATCTTCTGTAGTATGTCTGCAGTCTCTGACCATCTCTTGTACTATTCATGCAGTCTCTGACCATCTCTTGTACTATGTCTGCAGTCTCTGACCATCTCTTGTACTATGTTTGCAGTCTCTGACTATCTCTTGTATCATAACTGCAGCCTCTGACCATCTTCTGTAGCATGTTTGCAGTCCCTGACTATTTTTTGTGTCATGTTTGCAGTCTCTGACCATTTCTTGTATCATGTCTGCAGTTTCTGACCATCTTATGTATCATGTCTGCAGTCTCTGACGATCTCTTGTATCATGTCTGCAGTCTCTGACCATCTCTTGTACTATGTCTGCAGTCTCTGACCATCTCTTGTACTATGTCTGCAGTCTCTGACCATTTCTTGTATCATATCTGCAGCCTCTGACCATCTCTTGTATCATGTCTGCAGTCTATGACCATCTTCTGTAGTATGTCTGCAGTCTCTGATCATCTCCTGTATTATGTCTGCAGTCTCTGACCATCTCTTGTACTATGTTTGCAGTCTCTGACTATCTATTGTACTATGTCTGCAGTCTCTGACCATCTTTTGTATTATGTCTGCAGTCTCTGACCATCTTTTGTATTATGTCTGCAGTCTCTGACCATCTTTTGCATTATGTCTGCAGTCTCTGACCATCTCTTGTATTATGTCTGCAGTCTCTGACCATCTCTTGTACTATGTCTGCAGTCTCTGACCATCTCTTGTACTATGTTTACAGTCTCTGACCATCTCTTGTATCATAACTGCAGCCTCTGACCATCTTCAGTAGCATGTTTGCAGTACCTGACTATTTCTTGTATCATGTTTGCAGTCTCTGACAATTTCTTGTATCATGTCTGCAGTTTCTGACCATCTTATGTATGATGTCTGCAGTCTCTGACCATCTCTTGTATCATGTCTGCAGTCTCTGACCATCTCTTGTACTATGTCTGCAGTCTCTGACCATCTCTTGTACTATGTCTGCAGTCTCTCACCATCTTTTGTACTATGCCTGCAGTCTCTGACCATTTCTTGTATCATATCTGCAGCCTCTGACCATCTCTTGTATCATGTCTGCAGTCTATGACCATCTTCTGTAGTATGTCTGCAGTCTCTGACCAGCTCTTGTATCATGTCTGCAGTCTCCGACCATCTCTTTTATCATGTCTGCAGTCTCTGACCATCTCTTGTATCATGTCTGCAGTCTTTGACCATCTCTTGTATCATGTCTGCAGTCTTTGACCATCTTCTGTAGTATGTCTGCAGTCTCTGACCATCTCCTGTACTATGTTTGCAGTCTCTGACCATCTCTTGTACTATGTCTGCAGTCTCTGACCATCTCTTGTATCATGTCTGCAGTCTCTGACCATCTCTTGCATTATGTCTGCAGTCTCTGACCATCTTTTGTATTATGTCTGCAGTCTCTGACCATCTTTTGTATTATGTCTGCAGTCTCTGACCATCTCTTGTATTATGTCTGCAGTCTCTGACCATCTTATGTATCATGTCTGCAGTCTCTGACCATCTCTTGTATCATAACTGCAGTCTCTGACCATTTCTTGTATCGTATCTGCAGTCTCTGACCATCCCCTGTAGTATGTTTGCAGTCTCTGACTATCTTGTTCTCTTTATTGTTAAGAGATCATGGGAGGATCCCAGGATAACAAAGACTCCTTAGGGGAGCATATCTGTGTTTGAGTCGTTGCCATAGAAACATTTGCAAAGGGGAGGAGTTAGTAAGATGACCACGCCCCCGTGGGGGCGCCCAAAATATTTCTGCACCCAGGCGTCTGTGACCCTAGGATCGGCCCTGGTCTAGTGAACGGATATTCCCATGCCTCTGGAACATTTAGTTCTCTTTTCAGCTGTGCAAAGGATTTTAGTTCACCATTATCATATAACCGATGTAGGTATGTGAGACCAAATTTGGCCCATCTAAATCCATCCTCTAAACGAAAAAATTCCTTCAAGCATGGGTTAAACCATAGTGGGGCGTTAGAGGATAGGTGACAAGGATTGTCTATTATATGTTGTATACAGATCCCCAATATTCATTTAGCGGATTTGAGTATCTCTTTACCCCCCTCAGTGGGCACCTCTCCTCTAAAAAAGAAATTTAGTAAGGTTTCATAAGAAGTTACTGCTGCTGCTTCAATTGCAATTGCAGCATTGTTCAGCTGTGGAAACATTCGCCAGTGGATAAGTACTAATTGGGATGCTAGGTAATATAGGCGTAGGTCAGGTATCGCCAATCCCCCTCTCTGAACTGGTAGTTGTAAAATCTCCAGGAGACTGTAGCCATCTTATTGCCCCACAGAAACAATGTCAATAAGGAGTTAATGGAGAGCACATGTAAAAATTTCGGGAGGAAGATCATTTTAAATAAATTAGCTCTACCATAGAGTGTAAGTGGGAGGTCTTTCCACTTCTGTATCCTGTCACTAAATGCTCTAATTATAGGCCATAAATTGGACTGAGGGATTCCTATATTTTCTGATATGAACAATCTACGATTATATCCGGTCTTCTATGAATATGTATTTTGATACGGCATACCCTGTTTGAAAGTATCATACCTAGACGCTCGTGATCATTGATTCACAGGTGGTTCCTGGGTGTTGCTTGCCTGGTGATTTGCTCTGACCTCATTGCGCCACCTTGCTTTTTCCCTTTGTTGGAAATTACTTTGTCGATCACTGATTGATTAATATGTGATTCCCTTTGCAAGATAGTGAGACCCCTTTCTCTTCTTTGCAACTACTGAACCCTAAAACAGTCCTGAAGAAGTGTACAACGAAACGCGTAGAAGCATTAGGGCTCATATCATATATATAGATCTTTTTTGTATATATGATTTTTATCGATGCTTCTTTCATGTTCCTGTTGTTTGTATTATATATATATTTCAATAAATGCTAATATTTTTGTATATCTCTACTGTTTGTTGTGCCTTTAAAGTCTGACCACAGGTTTTCCTTTTTTCAAATTCTTTTTTGCTATTTCGCCATAAATTGGCCTCAATGAATGAATCTACCGGTGATTGGATCATTATCCACAAGTATTTAAATTTTTCTACAATGGTCAGAGGACACCGGGCAGGGAGGACTAAGTCTGGTTGCGGATCCAGCGGAAAAAGGACCGACTTGGTCCAATTGATTCGGAAACCTGAAAAATCTCCAAACTCCCGAATCAGGGAGACTGCGCCATTTAAAGACGCGTCAGAGTCCCCCAAGTAAAGGAGCATGTCATCCACATATAATGATACGTGTTCCTCTAGGTCCCCAACCAGAAATTCCTGTACAGTGTCATGGGTCCTGAGTTTAGCCGCTAGTAGCTCAATGGCCAGAGCAAATAGGAGAGGAGACAGGGGGCACCCCTGTCTCGTTCCCCTATGGATCTGGAAGGAGTCAGATAAGAGCCCATTTACTCTATTGCCCCGTACACACGGTCGGACTTTGTTCGGACATTCTGACAACAAAATCCTAGGATTTTTTCCGACAGATGTTGGCTCAAACTTGTCTTGCATACACACGGTCACACAAAGTTGTCGGAAAATCCGATCGTTCTAAACACGGTGACGTAAAACACGTACGTCGGGACTATAAACGGGGCAGTGGCCAATAGCGTTCATCTCTTTATTTATTCTGAGCATGCGTGGCACTTTGTCCGTCGGATTTGTGTACACACGATCGGAATTTCCGACAATGGATTTTGTTGTCGGAAAATTTTATCTCCTGCTCTCCAACTTTGTGTGTCGGAAAATCCGATGGAAAATGTCCGATGGAGCCCACACACGGTCGGAATTTCCGACAACACGCTCCGATCGGACATTTTCCATCAGAAAATCCGACCGTGTGTACGGGGCATAATGCTCGCTTGGGGTTCCTTGTATAAAAGTTTAACCCAAGATATAAATTTTGGTCCAAAGCCCAATTTGCCTAGAAGGGAGAATAGATAGTTCCATTCTACTGAATCAAACGCCTTTTTGGTGTCTAAAGACGCTATTACTCATTTGCCCTTATTCATATGTTGAATCTGTAGATTGACATACAATCTATGTAAGTTCATTTGGGTAGAGTGGCCGGGTATGAATCCTGTCTGATCAGAATTTATTAATTTAAGGATCACCGACATCAGCCTATTAGCCAAGATTTTGGCCAGTATCTTGACATTAGAGTTGATCAGAGAGATTGGCCTGTATGACTCACATTCTTGTGGGTCTTTCCCAGGTTTGGGGATCACCACATTTAAAGCCTCCCGCATAGAGTCTGGTACTGTGCCTTCCTTTTCTGCTGCTATGAAAACTTTTTGGAGAGATGGTGCTAGTCTCTCTTTATGTGGCTGGTACCAATCAGCCGGGAACCCATCTAGGCCAAGTGATTTACCAGGTTTGAAGGATGAGATTGCGCCACTTATCTCCTCCAGTGTTATTGGTTGCTCCAAAACATCTCTATCTTCCCGTTCTAGCGAAGGAAGGGTTAAGTTCTCTATATAGAGTTCTAATTCCTGATTAGTATGTTAAGTCTGTGTCTGGTAAAGGGTTTCATAAAAGTTCAGAAAGGTGTTTAGAATCTCCTGAGATTCCGTTACCACCTCTCCAGGCGGTTTTCTGAGTTGCATTACCGAGATCAGAGCATTAAGTGCCTCACTAGGAAGGAAAGGAGGCGGCCACTCTTGTCCCCAAACTCAAAGAAAGATCTGGTCTGGCGTAGCTGTCTTTTTACAGTATATTCAGTTAGAAGTAGTTTGTATTGTAGTGTTTGGTCTTGCCAATATTGGTATTTACCAGGGGATGGGTCATGTATATACTCTATTTCAGCGTCAGTGTCCTTGACCTCTGCGTCTTTCATATCAGAGTTGAGGGCTTTAGAAAAATTCCTCGTCTCTGTGGCAAACACCCCTCTCATAGTTGCCTTAAAGGTATTCCATTGACTGGCCACCGGTATTTCCGTCCCTTTCTCCTTCCAATATTGGTCAATGCTCGTTTTGCATTTAATAGTAATGAATTCCGCTTGGAGCCAGTTTGAGTTCATCTGCCATTGTCTCCTTCCCCGTGGAGCGTTCAGGTCTAGTGTAACCTCCTGAGGAGAATGATCTGATATATCTCTAGGGAGATATCTGACACCAGATATATACGGAAGCCCATCTACTGATGATATTGCTGAGTCTATTCTAGAGAGTGTCTTGTGGAACTCAGAGTGACATGAGTATTCTCTGACTCCAGGGTTTCTCTGTCTCCATATGTCTGTGAGAGCATAACTCTCCAGCCAGGAGGATAGGATATGACGAGAGTCAGACACATTACCATGTCTGTCTAGAGCACCATCTGACACTGCATTGAAATCTCCCAGGAGTAGTATTGGGCCCTGTGCAATTAATACAGCTTCCTTCAGAATATTATCTAGTATTTGGAAGGAGAAGGGGGGTGGAACATAAAAACATACGAACGTTAGGCATACATTGAACACTTGGCACACCATTATAGCATATCTGCCATTTGGGTCCAGTTTGACTTGCATAATGTGCGCTGCAGCCTTTTTGGTGACCGGAATAGGAACTACTCTAGAGTATGTGGAGTATTCAGCATGGAGTACTCTCATGACATTAGCTTTTTTCAATGCCATAACTTTAGACCCATGCAGATGCGTTTCTTGCAATAGTATAATATGTGGTTTATACCTCTTTATAAAATCAAATATGAGAGATCTCTTAAACTTTGAATTCATACCACGTACATTCCATGATATTAATTTTATCTTACTCTCCATTAATGTGTAGAGGAGATGGATGTAGTATGTCTGGGGGAACCTCCTGTGAGCAAGGTCCTGACTGATTATACAACCTGTAGGGAACAGAGCAAAGCACACCAGCAGCACACAGCACAAACCAGCACATAACATTAACCCCTCCCGTCCCACCCTGCACACAACCCCAACCTGTTGTGTGCCTGAATCTCATAACCAAAAGAAATGTAAGCGACCTCGGGGGGGGTCACAGGTCTCTAGCAATATCTGACACACCACATAGCTATAGGCGGTGTATCATGGAGGAGCTGTATAGCATTCAAAACGGCATGGTGACAGGGGGAAAAGAGAGAGAAACACAAAAAAAAAACTTTCTCTCCTTTCCCCTCTTCTTCTTCTCCCCCTTTTTTTAAAAAATATAAAAGTATAACAAGTCAGTTCTCCTTCTCCTTCCCTCCTCCTCCGAGACCGGAGACCAAAATTTAAAAGGGAAGCCGCCAAGAGAGAGAGGAGAGAAAAAAAAATCAACAGCAAACTTTCTCATAGGCGGTAAGCCAATAGGTAGTCTAGCTAGGAACTAGCTGGAGGGAAGAAGAAAAAAAGAAAAAAAAAAAAACAATGGAAAAATAAAACCAAAAGAAAAACAAGGTCCCAAATAGTTCTTATTCTCTCTCTTCTTCTCCTATATCTGTAACAGTTCAGTAGATTGTTGTTTTAATTTGTGCATAGAACCAGGTGGGACAATTCGCCAGATTAATGTAGTACCAGATTATATAATGTGTTAGTCCATCACTATGAAATGACATAAGTGTCCATGTTGCTAACTTCGCATGTGCACAGCAGTTATCTCCTTGTCCATTTAATGATGCGCATCTGGGCTGTGGCGCCCCCTGGTGTCCAACCATCGTGAGGCCTCCGTGGGGATATTAAAGAATTACACTTTCCCTCTATCCACCACTCTCAATTTTGCCAGGTACAGCATACTGTAGGCAAGTTGTAAGTCTCTGAGTCTTTTTTTCACATGAATGAAGCTGGCTCTTTGTTTTTGTATGGCTGCAGAGAAATCTGGATAGATGGAAATGAGTTTCCCATTGTATTGTAATTCACCCCCTGTACGAACTGCTCTGAGTATGCTTTCATGATCTCTGAAGTGCATAATGCGGGCAATAATAGGGCACGGATGTGCTCCCGGGGGTGGAGGTTTATAAGGAATGCTGTGTGCTCTTTCTATGGCGAATGAGCGTGAAAAAGTGGTGTCAGCCATATTATCTTTAAGCCACAGCTCCAAAAAATCCTCTGGCTATTTACTCTCAGCTTTTTCAGAGAAACCTACAAAGCGGACATTGTTCCTCCTTTGTCTGTCTTCTATGTCTCCCAGTTTATCAGTATTGGAATTTACTTCTCTGTGCAGATTTTGTACTTTATCTTCCATAGGACGCACCATGTCCTCCATGTCACTAATTCTTTGCTCCGCTTCTGAGGCCCTTTCCCTAATGGTCTGTACATCCTGCTTCAGGAAGGACATTTCCGCCCTCATCCCATCAATGTGAAAGTAGTTTGGCAGGTGTAAATAGCCTCCATGATTTTCTTTAGTGAAGGTTCCTCTTCTCCCTCTGCTAGCACTATGTCCCTTGTATCTTTGGGGGGTAGTTTGTCTAGGGACAAGCCTCTTCTCCTTCCCGGGGATCTGTGGGGCAGAGGGCTTACTTTCCAAGAATGTGTGCGTGATCTATCAGCTCCACTCCGCTGCGTACTGCTGGGGTCTTGGTCTGCTGCCTCATGTGCACCGCCATCTTGGGATCCCCATGCATAGCAGGACAGGCGGTCCGTGGCTGGTTCCATGAGTGCTAGCCCATATTTAACCATACCCCGGTGATCTGCAAGGTCCAGGCAGTATGGGGGTATCGATGCTGTGGAGGATCCGTGTCTCTGACACTCAGGATGTTGGCAGGATACGATGTCCCGGCCGGAGCTCCTGTAAAGCGCTGCTCACATGTCCATTGCTAGCTTTGCCCCCATGAGTGATAATTAAGTGCACAGTATAGTCTAGTAGAAATAAACAAGCTATTAAATATTAGCTATATTGGATATTTATGTTTTTCTGATCCAAAACCCGTCATGCAGCAGTGAAGGTTTACTTTAAAAAAGAAAAGATCTGTAAAATTAGCTATTCGTCATTTGATGCCTTTTTTGTATGTTTTATTTGTCACTGTATTCAGTTGGTGGAAATTGTATTGAAGGATGACCCTAGAGCATAGGTATGCGGACGGGGTGTGCCAAATGTGCACACCCCTAATCAGGGGGTCGGCAACCCATCGATCGCAATCTACCCATTGATTGTGGGCAGGTGACAGGCAGACCATGATGCAGCAGTTAAAAGTAGGCCAGCATTCAGCTGCCACAGGAGGAAAATACAGGGGATCAATATCAGTGTTTGCCACCCCTGCTGCCTCTACTGTCCCTATTCCTTTTCTTTCTGCTGCCTGGGGCCCCTGTGTGCTCCCCTCACAATGGCAGAACACCAGGGCCCAGTCACAACCTTTGCAACCTTGATAGTTCCATCACTGATGTTTACTATGCTTCAGTTTGTGATGAAAAGGAAGCCACTCACCACAGAGCACTTCCCATTCATTCACTGTCTAGTGCAGCTGAAGCTGCAGAGAAAGGGACCAGGGAATCTCTGTCCTCAATCCCTTTCTGTGTCTCATAAGTCAGACATCAAGGGTCTGTTTAGACCCCTAATATTTCACCAAAGCCCCCCAATGGAGTTCCTATAAAGTAATATAACAAAAAATACAGTAAAGGTGTGGCGCTCATATACAGATAAAACAATATGTGACTACAATCCAGTGTGATATAATCATAGTGTAGTATTTATTTAAAATTGGTTGGTATTATAAAGAGAGTTATCACACTCACGTTTAATTGTCCAAAAGCCGACACCTGAATATACAGCGTGTCTTGTATGGGCTCTCGCCACCTCTACCAGCATATAGCCGACATGCGTTCCACGCCTCACTCTTGATTTTCTGGCCTGGGCGAGATGTCACACAGGAGCTGGAAGAGACAGTCCCCCACTATGCTGTGACGTACATTTTGCCCAAAATGGCGTCTTTAGGAAGAAAACATTGGAGGTATTGTTGAAACTCATTCCAAAAAATACCCCTTTTTAACCCACCTAAAAAAAATAAAAAAATAAAAAGGGGTATAACACTTCTAGTGAATGCACACCCACTTTATGAGCACAAGCGGTGAAGGATTTGGAAAATTTGCGTTGGAAGATTTTTGGTGTTAGGATTATATCACACTGGACTGATTTATTTATTCATTTATTCATTTATGTATGTATATATTCACGTATGTTTTAATGTTATATTAGGATGATTGCATTCACATATGGTTATATCTTTATATGGGTGTCACATTTTTACTATATATTTTTTATGTCACAGATGGATTTATTCCATTCTTAAAGGGGAAACCAAATACATACACACACCAATTTAACTAATAGGTGCCATACATGTGTCACATATTTACTTATAATAAAGAGTAATATTGTAAAAAAATAAAAATAAAAAAAATTAAATAAAATTGTAAAAACTAAAACAAGAAAACTACTGGCACACCACCCACTGCCCTACTGACAGTAATCTCTACCCTAATGACATCATCCACTTTTTGATAAATTTTAAATAATTAAATAAACCAATAAAAATCCACATTATTTCTGTTGTTATATAAATACTTTTAGGTGTCTTTTGTAATGGGTAGCAGGATGATTTTTTACTAAATCCTGTAGCTGAAAGGCATAGTGGCAATACCTAGCTAAGACAGCAGCTTCAGTTGCTGCTAGCAGTAGTAGTTATTGATGATAGAGTTTACTTCATACTTAGCAGATAGGGATAGTATTGTACTGGTAATGAAAATCTTAACCACATCGGGGCAGGAGGCGGAGCCTAGTGGAGCAGACATGCATTGTTAGAGCTCCACACCGCTGAGGAGAAAAGAGAAGGACAAAGCGGAGCCTGCAGGCTCAAAAGGTATCCATTTGAACCTTTTTGCCCCAGGGAACAAACTGTGAAAGTTTGGGCAGGAAATATGGTACTGGGAGGAAACCGTGGCAGAAATAAAAATCACCTCACAAAGAGCTCACAGGCACTAACTGCAGCTGAAGCAGCTCCAGTCACCTCACAAGATACAGCATCAGGGCGCTCTCACAGACAGAAAATGTCACAGCAAGACTCTCCATTTGAGTCAGATACAGAACAAATCCTCTCACAAACTTCTCCACAAGCCTCCTCAGTATCCCCAGTAATATTATTACAATTTGAAAAGATGCTTCATAAGGCTTTAAAACAAACCTCAGACCAAATAACAAAAAGCCTAACCAAAGAAATAAGAGAGCTGGGAAACCGCACCGCAGCCTTAGAAATAAAAATGGATGAAATTGAAATTACAACCCAAGAAAATATAACAGAATTGGAACAATTAAAAAAAGAGAATTTAATACTTCAAACTAAGCTCGAAGATTACGAAAATAGAGCCAGACGTTCAAACTTGCGCATAAGGGGAATACCTGAAACTGTGACAGACCTGCAATCTACTATTACTGCTCTATTACAAGAACTAAAGTCAGATATCCCTATTGAACGTTTAGAACTGGACAGAGTACACAGAGCCCTCACAGCCAAAAAGAAAGATGGACCCCCACGTGATATAATCACAAAATTTCATTATTACAGAACGAAAGAACAAATACTAATTGCTGCAAGAGAAAAAAAGGAACTTAATTTTCAAGGACACAATTTTCAAATTTTTGCTGACCTATCCCAACTTACTATTACTAAAAGACGATCCATGAAACCCCAACTAATGGAACTGCAACGTCACAACATTATGTATCAATGGGGCTTCCCCTTTTCAGTCAGATTTAACTACCAAGGTACAATTTACAGAAGCAGATCAGCAGATGAACTACAACAAACCCTTTTAAAATTAAATCTGACAGAACCCACAAGCAGCAACACTCCCACACGCAGAAGAATGGCATCATCTTCACCTTCAGGCAGCACCCAGAAAATTTCAGAACAAAATGGGAATCATCATTCTCACAAAAGAGGCCGTTATGCCACATCATCCATGGACCAAGAAGATTCAATGGACTGACATCCTAATTCCTGATATCTCTTCATTTATTATACTAAGAGATGGTTCTCTATAAAAAACCTATATTTATAACTGAATGTAACTGCATTCTGATAATCACACACTGTGTGGGATCATGTTACATTCCAGTTATATTTCTTATTACTTCTGATTCATATAGCCTTAGAATATATAAGTGAAATAAGGAAATTCTTGTTCAGTTATATATTATCAGGTAATAACAATAGATTTATTACTTTTTAGGACAAATATGTTCAATAATCCAGAAGTAATGGAAGCTTTTTCTTTCTTTTCTTAAAACAAATATATTATTACCTAACTAGTTCCTAGAATTATGTTTTTGTTTATTCTAATCTGAAGCAATACAACCTCAATTTTATGAGTTAACATATCTAAACAGTTACATATGAATAAAATATGTAATTGTTTACTCTAAAAGGGTTAAAATCCCAAAATAATTCAAACTATCTTCATCAATACCAAAGTTATTAACAGTACCTTTCTAACTGAATTATTTAGCCTAGGGCAAGACTAACCATATACAACCACCCTGGAATAAATAATTTCAACAAAAACTATATTCTGCACTCCAATTAATGAAACATCATTTTGATGTCTTTTGACATAGCACTTCTCTCCTGTAAGCGGAAGATCCGTGTACCCCCATTAGCCCTCCTCATTCTCCCAACCATATTATGTGGGAGTGTGACGAAGGCACTTATTCCCCTGAGAGAGATATTTATTCTCTTTCACGGGTAAATTGTGATTACTTGCAAAAAATAATTTATACAATGTATCATCTAATCTCATATGTTTTTTGTTTACTCTTTACTCCAGAATTCACTGGTTTCTTTTCTATCTATTCATCTCTTCAGTCCACACAGGTTGATCTGCGCAGTCAGCTCTGCATAACAAAAAGTAAGTCAAAACTATTTGATCTATTGCCATGGCACCACTGAATATACTTTCCCTGAATGTTCAGGGAATAAATGTCCCTCAAAAAAGGACCAAAGCCTTCCGTACTTTCCATAACAAGAAGGCTCACATAGTATGCCTCCAAGAAACACACTTCACCAAAGATTCTACTCCAAAATATATTTCTCCTTTTTATCAACAAATTTACACGGCTTCTGCCTGTACCAAGCAAAGGGGAACTCTAATTGCATTTCACCGATCCACACCATTCACCTTATCATCAGAAATTAAAGACCCAGAAGGTAGATACCTGATACTCATGGGTTATATAATGGATACAGCAATCACGGTGATTTCCTACTACGCTCCTAACAAACAACCTACACCATTCCTCTCACATATATTACAAGTGATTAATACACACAAAATAGGAACAGTGATAATGTGCGGGGATTCAAACCAGGTCCTCCTCCCATTTCTAGATAAATCACCTTTTACACCATCCAAAATAACCTCTAGATTACCTTTTTCTCAACTTCTTTCCAAATACAATCTGGTAGATTCATGGAGAGAAAGTAACCCAATGAAAAAGAAATTCACTTATTTCTCGCACCCTCATCAAACCTTCACCAGAATAGATCATATTTTTCTAACAATAGGAATGATACCAGAAATTATTGCATCAGATATAATTCCGATTCCGTGGTCTGAACATAATGCAGTATACACTACTATAGCCTCAGCCATACCAAAAGCACATGACCCAACGTGGTACTTACCGGACATAATGCTCAAACACCCACTACATCAGATGGCCACTAAACAAGCTTTAAAGGAATACATATCAATTAATAATACAACAGACATCTCCCCAATAACACTGTGGGAAGCTCATAAGCCTGTCTTGCGTGGTACAATACAAAGACAAATGGCACTATTTAAACGGGAACGCAAAAATCTAGCAAAAAAACTAGAACTCAATTTTAATGCAGCCTACATATCATTTCAAGATAATCCATCTCAGAGTACAAAATCTCATCTGGAAAAATCTAGATTGGAATACGATCTATTTCTCACTGAGTCAGGTGATAAATCCCTCAAATGCTCCAAACACAATTTCTACATGAATACAAACAAACCAGGTACATATTTGGCTTGGGCATTAAATTCAACTAACAAATCTTTCAAACCAATACGTTTGAAATTATCAAAAAATGTTTACACTTGTAATCCAGTTAAAATAATCCATAAATTTCACTCACATCTCGCAACTTTATACAAGACAAACAATGAATTTAATCCTACAGAGGCTGAATCCTTCTTCTCAAAAATAACCTTACCTGAGTTATCTCAGAATCAAAAAAGCAGTTTGGATGAGCCTATAACTATAGATGAAGTTGCTAACGCCATAAAAGACCTAAAACTTAACAAAAGACCAGGCCCAGACGGCTACTCGGCTTTATACTATAAAACATTCTCAGAAATACTCTCTCCCATTCTCACTGAAACTTTTAACAAACTTCTAGATGGACATTCTTTTCGGCAAGAAACACTAATGGCAATTGTTTGTATGATCCCAAAACCCTTTTCTGATGATACTTCCTGTGTGAATTATCGGCCTATCTCTCTGTTAAACCTCAATATTAAATTATTAGCAAAAATAATAGCAAAACGCCTCAATAGCATTATAGGAAAATTAATACATAGAGATCAAGTAGGCTTCATGCCAAATAGACAGGCAGGCGATAATATACGCAGGGCAGTGTTATTGGCACATATTGCTAAAAAACGGAAAATCCCTTTATGTTTTCTATCTCTCGATATTAAGAGGGCATTTGACACAGTATCCTGGCAATATATGCAATATTCATTACAAAAATGGGGTTTTGGACCCCACTTTTTAACATGGATCAAAGCATTATATAATAAACCCAAAGCCTATATAAAATATGCTGGATACAAATCTGAAGCCTTTAATATCGAAAGAGGTACCCGACAGGGTTGCCCATTATCTCCCTTATTATTTGCCCTTATACTCGAACCCATGGCCCGATACATCAGAACAAACCAAACTATAACTGGCATTGAAGTAGGAGGTATTACACACAAATTATGTATATTTGCAGACGATATATTACTTTTTCTATCATCACCACAGGTCTCTGGTCCTAACTTAATACCAGCTCTTGATGGATTTGCAGCCCTATCCGGCCTTATGATTAATCCTAAGAAATGCCTAGTGCTTAATATTTCACTCACAAACATGGAATTGATCCCGGCTAGGGCTGCACTCCCATTCACATGGGCAGAAAAATCAATCCCATATCTTGGAATTCATTTAACAGCATCTCATTCTGACTTATTCTCAACCAATTATCCTCCTGTATTAAGACAGATCACAAATCTAATAAAACAATGGTCGCAACTTCCTTTATCCTGGATAGGGAAGATTAATGCAATCAAAATGACTATTCTACCCAAATTGCTTTATCTATTCAGAGTCCTCCCTATTCCAATTCCTTCCTATTTTTTGAGAATAGTACAAAAAAGAGCAACTTCGTTTATATGGGGCTCTTCTAAACCATGTATACCTATACACACACTACCCAAAAATAAAGGAGGCCTGGGATACCCTAATTTTACTAACTACTACAGAGCAGCACATTTGGCCAGTCTGTCCAAATACCATGCAAAACAGGAAATCCCATTATGGGTATGTATAGAGGCTTCAGAAAATGACCCTCTATTAATATCAAATTTATTATGGCTTGATCCTAAAGACCGCTTTAAAATTCATAATCCCATAACTAAACACTTCCTATCTCTCTGGGATAAACTAAAAACCAAATATCAGTTACAATCTCCACACAATCCTCTCCTTTCTTTTATCAGAAATCCGGCCTTTTATCCGGCATGGATCTACCCAAATTCTTTTAAAGCTTGGACAACATCAGGCATTCAGACACTAAATGACTTCATAGCATCTAAATCATTCCTTTCATTCCCATCGCTTAGAGAAAAATATGATCTACCAAACTCTGAGATATTTAGATATCTCCAAATCAAAAATTTCTATACACCATTCCTAAAGGGGGATACACCATTATCCCAATTATCCATTTTTGAATCAATCTGTACAAAAGATCCATTTGCTAAAGGTACAATTTCATCACTTTATAATCAATTATATGGAGTAGCAAATCTTAATAGACCCTCTTACGTTCAGTGGTGGGAGGAGAACCTGGGACGAACTTTAGAAGACACGGACTGGTCCAACATATGGCTCACATCTAAGTCATCTTCACCCAACATCTTAGCACTGGAGACAAATTATAAAGTCCTAACTCGCTGGTACCTTGTACCCGCTAGAGTGGCAAAATATTCACCTAATACCTCAGCTCTTTGTTTTCGAGGATGCCCAGAAATAGGCACATATTTACACATATGGTGGACGTGCCCAGTAATCCAAACCTTCTGGAAGGAAGTCTTCGTGATTGCATCTAAAATATTTAAAAAAATAATACAACCAGATCCATATTTAACTTTACTTAATCTAAAACCGGAATGGTTAACACTCTCTCAATTCAAACTTATGATCCAACTAATAACGGCTGCAAAACAAACAGTGGCCAAGGCATGGAAATCTCCTACATTGGTACTAGCAGAAACAATTCACAGAATGAATAATACAATGTCCCATGCTAAGATGGTCCTTGTAAACTTACTTTATGTATCTTTATAACATTGTATACTCAATAAACTTCTTTTGACAAGGAAAATCTTAACCACTTGCCACTTGCTAACAGTAGATTTACTGCTAGCAGGTGGCAGCTATAGCCTCAGCGTGTCTAAGCACAAGTGCACTGGTGCGCCCCCTGGGCCATGTAGCATCACAGCCCTGTGACCTCTGTGTCCACTGCTCAGTGTGCAGCCAGGGTATCATGTGATCGCTTTGACCAATCATAGCAATCACATGATTACAATGTAAGCAAAACTGCCATTAACAGTTTCACGACAGCTTGCTTACTATTGCGATGCTGTGATTGGCCCACAGCTATCATATAGTAGCTGGCACCCTGTACCATGTGATTAGCTACAGCACCACAATAGTAAGTAAGTTGTTATGAATGAAAGCCATTTATGGCAGTTAAAACTATTGCTTATAACAGTACTTATCACTATTATAAGCAATAAAAAAAAATCCCTGATCACCCTCCAGAATAGTACTGTGTCACTATGGTGACACTCAACTACTCCGATGACAGGAAGATAGTGAATTTTTGTTTTAAAATTTGAATTAAAAATTATTTATTTATTTATTTATTTTTTACATACTGTCACCAGTCATATGATAACTCTGTACTGCACATTGTGGAAAAAAAAACACATTTTCCTGACAGACTCCATGGCAGCCTACGTGTGGGTTAACCCAGCCTCCTCTCCAATGCTATAGGGATCCCATTAAAATAAATGAGCACTCACCGGTAGGTACTGCGTTCCTTTTTTGTCCTCCTCCAATGGCTCTACACACACTGTCCGCGTCTGGTCGGATGTTTCCAGGATTTCGGCATACCTTATGCGGTGCAGCTCAGAGCCCAGCCACGGGCGGGCGAGTAGCTTTGAGGCCCTAAAATACCCCGGTGGTGGACGGGAGGTTGCCTCTGTATGCCTGATGATGGAAGCATCAATGGCTAACAAGGTCTACGATCCTCCTCATTTTTTCATCATTTCCATGGCAGTCGTATCTGTGTATTTGTCTGTTCTAGACTATTTTTCCCTTTGGGGCTTGTTGTATCAGTACCGGGGCTCCTCCGCAGTGTTTCCGGGTCGTGGCCATCGCCGCTGTTCGCGCATGCGCAGAGCCCTCCTCAAGATCGAGGCTTGGCTCGCACGTGCACAATTCAGGCAGGCTTACGGCGGCCCTGCAGGCGCCGTACGGCCACCTCCCCGCGGCACGAGCGTGAGCGCGAGGTGGGGGAGGCGGTGACGTCACGGGCGGGGGATTTGAAAGCAGCTTCCAGCTCCTGCTTAGATGGGATTCCCTTAGGCAGTGAGCGGTAGCAAGTACAGCAGCTCCAGCTTCCCCAGCCCTGGTTTGCTTGGTGAGTGTCTGATGCCTTCTTCATACAGCCTTCTCTATTTTGCTCTTTGCATATATTTAATGGGAAATTATGCTTATTTTCTGCTTTGATTTCTCTCTGGTTTCGCCACTAATCAAGGCACTTAAACAAGCCCTTAAATGGGAAGATCCGTCCACCCCCCGGCTAAGCAGAAAAAGTTTTTAAGCAGCTGGTGAACTTTCTGCTCCTTACCGAATTAAAAGACATTATTGATGAACAATGGAATAAGGTGGACAAGAAGACTTCCATTTCTAATAAAACTTCTAGATTATACCCCTTCAAGGCAGAGGAAGTAAAATATCTGGAAAATGCTCCTCTTGTGGATGCAGCTTTGATGCGTCTAGCCAAGCATGTTACTCTCCCTTTGGAGGATGCGGTATCCTTTAAGGACGGTCTTGAGAGAAAGATAGACCAGGACCTCAAGAGGATCTATGGGCTTGCCGGTATGGCTTGCAAACTTGCCCTGGCGCTGTCTAAGACCATGGAAGCCTGGATGGAGAACGTAGACTCCTTCCTCAGGGGTGTTTTAAAAGAGTTGACTAGGAGTTTGGCAGCGGCGGAGCTAAAGATAGCGGCAGTCTTCCTGGGGGAGGCATCTATCGACCTGATCTGCCTGCTGGCATGGATTATGTTATCCTCAGTCACAGCCAAGCGGGCCTTATGGTTACATCCCTGGCTCGCTGAGTAAGCCTGGTGTCTCCAAGTAAGCCTGGTGTAACATTCCCTTTGAAGAGTCCTCTCTGTTTGACAACAAACTGGATGATGCCATTACCTGGGCCACGGGCGGTAAGTCTGGCTTCCTTCACCAGGACAGGCGTCTGTTTGGTCAGAAGAAGCTCCAGTACAGAAGATGCAGCCAGGAGCACTGGAGAGAAGCATGCTCTCACAAGCCTGGCCGGGACTTCAATAAAAATTGGAGCAGAGGGCAGGCATGCTTCCGTAAGCCCCCTAGGGGCCAGACGTCCAGTGGTCGCGAGCCGGCTAAGTCCTTTTGAGATTGCGCCCGCCCAGGCGGGTCAGGTGGGAGCCCGTCTGCTCCTCTTCCAGCAGGTCTGGGTGGCCTCAATCTCAGACTACGGTGTTGTCAGGACGGTCTCATCAGGACACAAATGGGCCTTCCCCAGTACCCCTCCCCCCAGATTTGTCTCCATGTGGACATACTGAAGACTCAGTGGTACACATCCCAAAGGACGAATGGTTCCAGGTTCGAAAGAAAAGTGATTCTTGGAGCCCAGTCATAGACCTGACTTACATCGACAAATTTATAAAAAACGGAAAATTCAGGATGGAGACTCTGTCAACCATTCAGCAATCCGTAAAGCCAGGAGATTGGCTGATTAAAAGACGCCTATTTCCACATCCCAGTGGAAAGGGAATTTCATGAATACCTCCGGTTCCAAGTCGGGGAAGAACACCTGCAATTCATCTGCCTTCCCTTCGGGCTGACAACCCCCCCTCCGAGTTCTCTTGGCCATAAGTTCTGTTGGCCATAGTGGCCCTCATCAGACTGAAAGGTATACGTCTTTACCATTACCTCGGCAACCTCCTAGTGTTGGCCCAAGACAGAGAACAGTTACTGGTCCAAAGGGAGAAGGTAATCTCCACCTTGTCCAGCTTCAGTTGGCTCCTGAAACTGGAGAAAAGCCACCTAGACCCAGTCCAACGCCTGGTATACTTGGGAGCTCAGTTCGATACAGTAAAAAACACCATATCTCTCCCACTAGAGAAGATTCTGGTTATTCAAGAGAGAATTTCTCTGGCCCTATACACCTCATGTCTAAAAGCCTCTCAGTGCCTGGAAATCATTGGCACAATGATCTCCACGACCCCCATGGACATGTGGGCCCTGTGGCGGTTACGCCCTTTCCAGTCAGGATTCCTCCAGCAATGGAAATCAGGCGACAAGAACCAAACTATCCATGTATCTACAGCAATGAGGAACAGCATCTTCTGGTGGCTTCAGTGCAGAAACCTACTTAATTGCCACTCCATTGCCCCCATCTCTTGGGTCACGGTCACGACCGATGCCAGCCGTACCGGTTGGAGGGCCCTCTGCATATCGAACCTTGCTCAGGGTAAGTGGGACACTCATCTCTTCAACCCATGCTCGAACAATCTAGAACTTCGGGCAGCCTGGTGTGCCCTCCAGTCCTTCTCTCACCTCTTAAAGGGAGAGTCAGTGTTATTAAGGATGGACAATACCACGGCAATATTCTATGTGAAAAGGCAAGGAGGCACACGAAGCTCCACACTCCTTCGGGAAGTCAAATCCATCTTATCATGGGCCCAGAAGAACCTGTTCAGCATTTCGGCAGTCTTCATCCCCGGAGTCCAGAACACTCAGGCGGACTTCCTTTCATGCACTCAGTTGGACAACAACAAGTGGTCTCTTCATGTGAAGACATTCGAGTGGATTCTATCAATGGGAGTCAATCCCGAAGTGGATCTTTTCGCTTCCACCTGCAACTTCAAAGTGAAGACATTTTACACTCGGGGTCGTTGCAATCAGGCCTTCGGAACAGATGCCCTGACGGATCATTGGAGTTTCAAGGAGGCGTATGTCTTTTCCCCGCTCCCGATTATCCTCAGATTCCTGCGGAGGCTTCAAACGGAAGCGGTCGAAGTGGTGACAATAGCACCATGCTGGCAAAACAGGCCTTGGTTTCCCCTTCTGATCCAGCTCAGTTCCGGTGCCTCTACCTCTCAGGCCGGACCTTCTTTCTCAAGGGATGGTCCTGCATCCTTGTCTGGCATGACTGAGACTGATGGTCTGGTTCTTGAGAGGGAGAGGCTGGAATCTTTTGGGTGCTCCTCAAAAGTTATCTCCACCCTCATAAGCTCAAAAAGGACAAGCACAAATAAAGTTTATGGGAGGATCTGTGCCAAATTTGTAGAGTTTTCCTCTTCTACGGGCAGATCCTTCAGACATCCAGAAGTTCAGGATATTCTCAGTTTCCTTCAATCTGGCCTAGATCTACCATTATCTATCAGCTCTCTTAGAGTCCAAGTTTCAGCCTTGTCAGCCTTCTGTGGTACTTCATGGGCGGTTCATTCTTTAATTCGACAGTTCTTTCATGGGGCGTCAAGACTCAAGCCCCAAAGAAGACCAAGGTTCCCTAAATGGGATCTTGTCCTCGACTATCTGTCTGGACCCAGTACCGCGGGGCCCTCCCCGCTTTCCATTAGAGACTTCTTAGCAAAAGTAGCTTTCTTAGTAGCCATCACCTCGGCTAAAAGGGTCTCTGAGATCGGGTCACTAGGTCATGAAGAACCCTTCCTGATGTTTTTTCCGGACCGGGTAGTCCTCATCCCTATGCTGGGCTCAAACCCAAAAGTGACTTCAGTGTTCCACGGGAACCAAGAGATTGTCTTGTAATGGATGTGACTATGAGTATTATGGTGAAATGCCTATTTCCAATATAACCATATAGATATAGGTGCTTACTTCAGCCTCTGCTATCAGCCTTAACTATATTCAATTAGATGTCTGCCAGCTTACCCTCCCTCCATGTGGAACAGAACTGCAAGAGTTAAGAACAAGTTAAAGGAGATTGCGCCTGTTTTCAAGAGCTGGAAACAAGACACCCTATTTAGCTATGATAGTTTGCTATTCCTTTATATAGATATAACCCAGCTAAAAGCTTATACTTCGTCATAATAAGGAATATGTATATTTTGCAGTCCGCATACGCTTGTCTTATTTGATATTTGATTTGATAACAAAATATCCGGCTCACGGCATATTAGCCGGAGTCCAGGAAGTAATAAAGGAGAAGTATCAAGCTACTGAACTGTCTCTGTGTCAGTAATTTGCTTCGAGTGTGCACACTTTTACATTGAAGGTTAATTTGGCCAGGGGGACAGAAACAAAAGTACCGAACGGTTCTGGTTCGGTCCAAAACAGTCTTACCTACATTCAGGACCCTGGGTTCGTCCGAGACTCACTCTCTGGACGTAGGTGAAGTTCTAAAAGATTATCTACGAATTACTTCTCCCTTTAGATGTGCTGATCACCTCTTTATCCTGCACTCTGGTGGTAATAAAGGAAAGAAAGCTTCAACCAGGACAATTGCGGCCTGGATCATGCAGACCATCAAGCAAGCATATAAGGCTAAGGGCTTGACTCCTCCACAGGCGGTGACAGCACACTCTACCAGGGGAATAGCAGCTTCTTGGGCAGCAGCCTGGCATGTGGCTTCAGACATCATTTGCAAAGCGGCCTCCTGGGCCTCTATCAATACATTCATGTCTCATTATTGCATAGAGCCTGCTTCACTGTCTTCTGTAAACTTTGGTCTGAAAATCCTATCGGTTGATAGGACAAATTAAAATAATTTTTTGTTCAAGCATACCCTCCCATGTGGATTGGTTATTTCCCACACGTAGGCTGCCATGGAGTCCGTTAGGAAAAAGGAAAATTTATTGTCAAATACTTACCGTAATTTTCCTTTCCTGACGGACTCCATGGCAGATGGAGTTCCCACCCATCGGTTAATGAGTAGGCTAGTTACGCAACGCAGTACCTAGCGTTGAGTGCTCATTTATTTGAATGGGGTCCTATAGCATTGGAGAGGAGGCAGGGTTAGCCCACACATAGGCTGCCATGGAGTCCATCAGGAAAGGAAAACTACGGTAGGTATATGACAATAAATTTTCCTTTTTATATATTTCTTCATTCTTCAAAAAAAGTGACAAAAAATTACAACTTTAAAAAACTCGCCAAGCCTCTTAAATACCTTGAACTTCCAAAAAGGGGTCATTTGGGGGGTATTTGTACTGTTCTGGCATTTTAGGGCCTCAAGAAATGAAAGCTCTATTTATGTAAAAAAAAATTATATACATTTAATTTGCATACAGTGTTGCATGACCAAGCAATTGCCAGTTAAAATAGCACAGTGCTGAATAACAAAAAATGCCCTAGTCATGAAGGGGGTAAAACATTCTGAAGGTCAAGTGGTTAATGTTTATTCTATGACATTATTGATGGCAAGCAGGAAGCAGCAGCTTATGTGACAATATATTCTTTCAATAACATATAGCAGGACTTGTGATTGGAAAAATCAAGATTGAGTTATGCAAAAAGTGTAGCTTGATAATCTTTCAAGAAAGATTTCTTTTGAGGTTTTCCAAAAAATAAAAAATAAATACATTGCCATTTAGGCCAGATTCAATGTGTTTCCTGATTTGCAGAAATGCACTACAGTCCATTTAAAATTATTTCCTATGGCTCTGGTTCACATCTGTGCATTTTTAGCTGGTGCAGATTTTGGAAAGGGACTTTTTTACTCACAGCAGATTGATTAATTGGTTTAATAGACTTAAATGGAACCGCAACAAAAATGCAAGTATTGCGTTTTTAATATGTTTTTCATGCATTTCCGCTGATAATCACCCCTTCCCCTATCAACAAACTTCCCAGGCTGCCCAGAAAACCAGGAAGTGAGGCAAGACCATGGCAATAAAGGGATATATGAAATAAAGTTACACAATTCATGAACAGTTAACCTGCCAAATGGCCATGCTTACAGTACATATAGAAATGAGTGCAGAAATCAATGCATATCACAGCCCCCCTAAAGTAAAAAATTCATAGGTTACCCTAACATGAAGGAGAAACCAAGAGGGAATATACTCTGTCCAGGAGCTGATAGGAGGGCAGGCATGAGGCCAGGGCACAGCAGAGGACTAAGGAAAAGGGAACCTGAAAGGCAAATGAGGGGTTTTGTGAAATTAAGAAACATTTTTTTTTTTTACATATTTTTATTATTATTTTTATTTATTTAATCTCTATTTTTATTCTATTTTTGTTATTTACATTTTTATTTTGAATTGTATTTATTTTATCTCTCTACTTTTACTTTATAATAATTTATATTTACATTTAT
Source organism: Aquarana catesbeiana (assembly GCF_042186555.1). Taxonomy (NCBI): domain Eukaryota; kingdom Metazoa; phylum Chordata; class Amphibia; order Anura; family Ranidae; genus Aquarana; species Aquarana catesbeiana. The sequence continues at coordinate 595,385,569 of NC_133325.1, read as the reverse complement.
GTTATTTTGATTCAATTTGTTTTGATTTATTTTGATCTATTATATTTATTTCATTTTGTCTTGATTTATCTAATTGATTCTATTTATTTAGATCCATTTATTTTATTTATTCCAGTATGGCCGAATCCGGCGGATAATATGACCATGTGTGGGCTTCATCGGACCTTCAGCTGACTTTTTCTGTCGAAAGTCTGACAGACTTTAGATTTGGAACATGCTTCAAATCTTTACGTCGTAACTCCGTCGGTCCCAGTTCCTATCGAGAAATCCTCTAGTCTGTATGCTAGTCCAATGGACAAAAAACGACGCATGCTCAGAAGCAAGTACGAGACGGAAGCGCTCGCTCTGGTAAAACTAGTGTTCGTATTGTAGCTAGCACATTCCTCACGCTGCAAATTCTGTGATCATTGAATGCAGCGCATTAATTGTCTTCTTTATAATACTAGAAGAACAAAGTTGTTTTGTTGCTCATATTCACACAGAGTTCTCAGAAACTGATTTCTGGATTATTTCTCTTGATCTCATGAATGATATTGTATTATTTAAAAGCCCGATCTCCATAATATAATGTTTACACATTTGTTTTTTGTAGTCATCTTTTATTATTTTTTATTTCATCAAGATCATTTTTTAGGATTGTTGCAAAAATATTTTCTATGATCTCCATTACCACAAGAACCCTTTTTTATATATTTTTTTTGTTGTAAAGTTACAACAAGAACATTAGATAATTCTTTTTTGAACCTCAAGGAGGTTGTTGTCCTTTGTTAATTTGTCTTTTAAAATGTATTTTTAATAAAAAACATAGGCATGTTTTTTCAGAAAATAAAATATCCAATTATTCTGGTTAACAATATAAAGATGAAGTCAACACTGGAGAAACTTTAGGAATTTGTGAAGCCTTTTGGCCCCAGGGCACACATCAAGTCTGTGGAAAAGAAAATTGTGATCTTGAGGAGTCCATATAATATAGGGAGCACAATCTGGTCCAGGAATCCCAGAGATCAAGAGCAGCAGCAGATGACATATATGTCCCCAGACTGTGGTACTACACCAGCCTGCATTTTCTGTCAGACCAGACTGAACCCAGGCCATCACTTTCTTCTCTTAGTTGCAGCCCTCCCTACCACGCTGCCCTGCAACCCTCCCTGCAGCCTTCCCTCCATGCTGCCCTGCAACCTTTCTTGGAGGCTGTGGCTCTGGTGGTTGACTTGTGGCAGGAGGAGCAGAAGGAGGGGCTTGTTAATTTATTTGGGTGTTGACAGTTAACTCGCCCTTCAGCCCCTTGTGAATGACATCTGAAAAAAGTTTTTCACTAAGGAGGAGTTGGCCCTTCTCCATTTCGAGCAACCCGCTGGCTAAATAACAGCCATAGGCCTCTTCAGGTTCGAGGGAGCCCTTGAGAAAATTTGTAGCTTCTCTCATGAGGCGCAGTGATGCCTCCTCTGTCACCGTCCCCTTCCTAGGCCTTTTTGTATGAAGGCGGAGGGGAGGCACCTGTGATTGTCTGCTGCTCCTACTGGGCCCGGCCACCTCCTGGCTGACACTAACCCCTGGCTCCTCCTGGCTGACACTAACCCCTGTCTCCTCCTGGCTGTCACTGGGCCCGGCCCCTGCCTGCCTGCCACTTTCCACACCTTTCTCCTGGCTGAGCTCATCCTGTGTATAAAAAAGGGACATAGTTTTAGTTTTTGGTTCATCAATCACATACAATTTTCAGCTCATGACTTGCAAATTCAATGTGGATTTTATCCAAAAGATGATGTCTACATATCAATTGACATTAGTGGCCAAAAAATTGTCATCAGCTAGAAAAAATGCTGGTGTCAGAATGATACTCTTTTATATGTAATAGAACATCTAGTTAACATAATTAATATTAGGACACTAAATATGTCTAAAAATAATATACATGGCTCCAGATGGTCACATCCAGTTCTTTCAGGATGGAAGTCCCAGGTTGGTCCTCATCAGCCTCTGCTGGGGTGGAGGGAAGGGTGGAGAGAGGGTTGAAAGAGATTCCCAATTTTCCTATCCACAATCTCCATGGTTGCTTCTGGGATGAAAGTCTGCACAAATGCCAGAAATCTCTCCAGCGTTGACTTCCTTAGTGTTTTAATGTAATATTGAGGGTGTTTGATTTATACTTCTTATAAATTGTGTGAGAAATTCAGGGTCCTTAAATTTATTATTAATTTTTTCTGTAAAAGACAATAAACACTAATGTTAGGCTAAGCTCTTATAATCTTATCCCAACATAGGCCTCAATCTTTAAGCAGTATAGACCGCTACAAAGTTAATAAAATTTACCTTCGTCTCTGACGCTCGCAACTTCAGTTCTGCTTTCCTCCGCGCACTGAACGTACATACGGCACATGCGTGATAGCTTTATACACACTGCGCATGCATGAAACTCCACCTGCATCGCCCGCCCCTGACGTTCTTTTTTAACGAATATTCTCTGCCCCCTTCTCTACGCACAGAACGTACGAACGGAACATGCGTGTTAGCTTTATACACACTGTACATGCATGAAACTCCGCCTGCGTCGCCCGCCCCTGATGTTCTTTTTTAATGAATATTCTCTGCCCCCTTTTCTCTACAGCGCGCAGTAGGAGCAACAATGGCAGAGACACAACAGGTGTGTACTAATGCTTCAAGTAATGAGGAAAGCCCAGAGCCCAGAACATCCCGATCCGGGAAGAGGAGATTTACGGCCTCCAATTTTGCCTTTGAAGAGATGGTAGCAATTTTGCTGAAAAAAGATTATGATGGGAAGCATGGACCGTATGCCCAGCCTAATTTAAGAAAGGCAAAAATAATGTCGAAAGTGGTGAAGACCCTGCATCATCATTTTGGGGTACGGCGCTCTAAAATTCAGCTGAGGAAACGATGGTCCAACCTAAAACTCAGGGAGCCAAATCAGTACAGATGAATCCAGAAAGTGTTAAAAAAATTACAAAAAAATAGAGGCCTGTTTGTTAAAAAAAAATGTTAAAAAAATATAAAAAAACAGAGGCCTGTTTGTTAAAAAAAAATCTTACAAAAATTACAAAAAACAGAGGCCTGTTTGTTTAAAAAAATAAATAAATAAAAGAGAGGCCTGTTTGTTATTAAGAATTTTAAAAATAAAAAAAAATAAAAGAGAGGCCTGTTTGTTCAAAAAACAAAAAAAAATCATTTTTAAAAATAAAAGAATTATATTGTTTTACAAATAAATTATATATATATTAAAAACAATTTTTTTAAGAAATGCACATGTGAATGTGCACAGATTAAAAATTCTGTTAATAAACAAAATGTGTGGCTTCTTCTTTCAATGCTCAATACCAGTTTTGTAAGTTATTTGGTGTTTACAGTGGGGCTTATTTACACTTGGCACTACAAGTGCACTAGGATAACCTAGGAGACAGCCAAAAATAAAGGCAAGCAATAAATACATTTCTAGATTTTATCTGATCATTATTTTTTATTAAAACAAATTATAGATTGTCTGGCATTGCAATGGCCCCTACCCGTAAAAAAAATCAACATATTTATCCCAAACTTGACAGGTGCTTTGGGGGACCAAGCCAGTACAGGCAGTATCCCATCAGAGGATTCTCTATAAGTCTGGCCTCAGGCCCAAGTGATGCAAGATAATTGCTCAAATGTTTGTGTAAATAATTGTGCAGGATGCAGCACGCTAGGACAAGGTGATTTAGTTTGTAGTCTGCCATGTGGATAGCTGTCTGAAACAGGCAGAACCAGCTGGCCATTATCCCGAAGGCATTCTCCACAACTCTTCTCGCTTTGGCCAGCCGGTAGTTAAAAACCCTCCTCTCCGGGGTGAGGGTCTCTTGGGGGAATTCCCTCATCATGTGCTCGCCCAGACCAAAGGCTTCATCTGCAATAAAGACAGAGGGAAGTCCTTCCAAGTTATCCGCATCAGGTGGCAATTCCAGGCCACCACTCTGGAGACGCTGGTAGAACTCCATCTGGGCGAAGACTCCTCCATCCGACATCCGGCCATTCTTCCCCACGTCCACATACAGAACTTCATATTGTGCCGACACCACCACCATTAAGACAATACTATGAAACCCCTTATAATTAAAATAGTATGGCCCCGAATTGGGTGGTGGCACGATGTGGACATGTTCCCCATCTATAACCCCTCCACAGTTGGGAAAGTCCCAATGGTTGGCAAAATGGGATGCCACAGTCTACCATTCCTTTGGCGTTGAGGGAAACTGGGGAGTCAAACAAGAAAAAAAAATATAAGTACTTTTGCACATAACATTGCAAGCACATTACACAAAAAACATTATTGCCCAGCATCAGTATAACATTAATTGTAAGTATTATTTAAATAAAGACTAAAATATAAAGGTCCACTTATCAGATTCATCACCCCCTCTGATGGCCCATTGATAAATTTTAGGGGGGGAGGGGATTCTAAATCAATTTAAGGACACATAGACCATTTGGAGACATTTGGGGGGAGGGAAATCTAAAGCAATTTAAGGACACACAGACCATTTGGAGACATTTTAGGGGGGGAGGGGATTCTAAAGCAATTTAAGGACACACAGACCATTTGGAGACATTTTGGGGGGGGGGGATTCTAAAGCAATTTAAGGACACACAGACCATTTGGAGACATTTTAGGGGGGAGGGGATTCTAAAGCAATTTAAGGACACACAGACCATTTGGAGACATTTTAGGGAGGGTGATTCTAAAGCAATTTAAGGACACACAGACCATTTGGAGAAATTTTTGTGAGGTGCTTTTAAAACTTTGCTCAGGTTACCAAAGGGACATCCAAAAGAATCCAGATAGCCAATATAAGGCATCAAAAAATGTTACGATTTGAGAGAAAAGAATTTCAAAATGATTTTTCTTTAGAATAGGACTGTGACAGACCTAGCCGGGAAAGAGACTTTTGGAGGGGACTGTATGCTAGCCTCTTGCCGATCAATCGGGGGCCCTTGCATTTGGGGGAACGGTGCTCTTTGTGAGCTGTATGTCTGGGGACCCTGGATTTGCCATATTGGAATAATGGCTGATTCATAATGCTGGGACAGATACTGGTAGGAGATGCTGATGTAAATTCCAACACCTGCTCATTCAGAGTGGTTGTTTGAGTGCTGAGAGTCTTGTATTGTTTCAAAAACAGCTGAGTTTCCAATTTTGTGTTTTGGTCTAATTTGTAAACCATGTCTTTTATTTACTAATTGCCAGATGGAAACAAAAATGACATGATATTTCTATGTGGGAAGGTTGTTAGCAGTACGACAGGCAGTTGCTGCTCATGTTTTTCCTTTGGCTTGGGCGCTTGGAGGAAATGGAAACAGCGCTCATGGAACCCAAGGAAAGATTCTGGGGCTTTATATGTTAGAAAGACAAAGAAAAGACTGTCCTCACTGACAAACCATTCTTTCGGAAGCAAAGGAAACATGCCAGGCCATTCTGTTTTTAAAGAGTTGAAAACAAAAATGCTCCATCTGCGTTGTAGTCTCTCCTGTTTCTGTGCTGAACAAGACTGTGAGGTGTTTTTAAAACTTTGCTCGGGTTACCAAAAGGACATCCAAAAGAATCAAGATAGCCAATATAAGGCATCAAGAAATGTTACGATTTGAGAGAAAAGAATTGCAAAATGATTTTTCTTTAGAATAGGACGTTGGCAAACAGGCATCTTAATTATTACTACTTGATTTCTACAAGTAGTTTACATTGGAAGTTAACAAACATGTTCACCATTTGTTGAAGGAATAGTGGTTAAGATGTTGCTGAAATCTTTGGCGTGGCAAGATAGGACTATACTTTCAGGGATCATTTCTGTAGGATACAATGGGAGAAATGTGCTCGAAAGTGTTTAAACTCACCTTCCACGATGATGAATTTTAGGGTTTTTGTCTCAAAAGGATTCTTGTTGGCAGTGCTGCTTTATGCAGAGGCTGCCACCATTTGATGACATGGTCATCTTTCTAGATGGGAAGGTGGCAGGAGAGAGCTCATTCAGAGTGGTTGTTTGAGAGCTGAGAGTCTTGTATTGTTTCAAAAACAGCTGCGTTTCCAATTTTGTGTTTTGGTCTAATTTGTAAACCATGTCTTTTATTTACTAATTGCCAGATGGAAACAAAAATGACGTGATATTTCTATGTGGGAAGGTTGTTAGCAGTACGACAGGCAGTCGCTGCTCATGTTTTTCCTTTGGCTTAGGTGCTTGGAGAAAATGGAAACAACGCTCATGTTGAACCCAAGGAAAGATTCTGGGGCTTTATAATGTTAGAAAGACAAAGAAAAGACTGTCCTCACTGACAAACCATTCTTTCGGAAGCAAAGGAAACATGCCAGGCCATTCTGTTTTTAAAGAGGTGAAAACAAAAATGCTCCATCTGCGTTGTAGTCTCGCCTGTTACTGCGCTGAACAAGACTGTGAGGTGCTTTTAAAACTTTGCTCGGGTTACCAAAAGGACATCCAAAAGAATCAAGATAGCCAATATAAGGCATCAAGAAATGTTATGATTTGAGAGAAAAGAATTGCAAAATGATTTTTCTTTAGAATAGGACGTTGGCAAACAGGCATCTTAATTATTACTACTTGATTTCTACAAGTAGTTTACATTGGAGGTTAACAAACATGTTCACCATTTGTTGAAGGAATAGTGGTTAAGATGTTGCTGAAATCTTTGGCGTGGCAAGGTAGGACCATACTTTCAGGGATCATTTCTGTAGGATTCAAAGGGAGAAATGTGCTCGAAAGCGTCCAAACTCACCTTCCACGATGATGAATTTTAGAGTTCTTGTCTCAGAAGGATTCTTGTTGGCAGCGCTGCTCTATGCAGGTGCTGCCACCATTTGATGACATTGTTATCTTTCTAGATGGGAAGATGGCAGGAGGGAACTCATTCAGAGTGGTTGTTTGAGTGCTGAGAGTCTTGTATTGTTTCAAAAACAGCTCAGTTTCCAATTTTGTGTTTTGGTTTAATTTGTAAACCATGTCTTTTATTTACTAATTGCCAGATGTAAACAAAAATGACATGATATTTCTATGTGGGAAAGTTGTTAGCAGTGCGACAGGCAGTCGCTGCTCTTGTTTTTCCTTTGGCTTGGGCGCTTGGAGGAAATGGAAACAACGCTCATGGAACTCAAGGAAAGATTCTGTGGCTTTATATGTTAGAAAGACAAAGAAAAGACTGTCCTCACTGACAAACCATTCTTTCGGAAGCAAAGGAAACATGCCAGGCCATTCTGTTTTTAAAGAGGTGAAAACAAAAATGCTCCATCTGCGTTGTAGTCTCTCCTGTTTCTGCGCTGAACAAGACTGTGAGGTGCTTTTAAAACTTTGCTCGGGTTACCAAAAGGACATCCAAAAGAATCAAGATAGCCAATATAAGGCATCAAAAAATATTACGATTTGAGAGAAAAGAATTGCAAAATGATTTTTCTTTAGAATAGGACGTTGGCAACAGGCATCTTAATTATTACTACTTGATTTCTACAAGTAGTTTACATTGGAGGTTAACAAACATGTTCACCATTTGTTGAAGGAATAGTGGTTAAGATGTTGCTGAAATCTTTGCCGTGGCAAAGTAGGACTATACTTTCAGGGATCATTTCTGTAGGAGTCAAAGTGAGAAATGTGCTCGAAAGCGTCCAAACTCACCTTCCACGATGATGAATTTTAGGGTTCTTGTCTCAGAAGGATTCTTGTTGGTAGTGCTGTTCTATGCAGGTGCTGCCACCATTTGATGACATTGTCATCTTTCTAGATGGGAAGATGGCAGGAGGGAGCTCATTCAGAGTGGTTGTTTGAGTGCTGAGAGTCTTGTATTGTTTCAAAAACAGCTGAGTTTCCAATTCTGTGTTTTGGTCTAATTTGTAAACCATGTCTTTTATTTACTAATTGCCAGATGGAAACAAACATGACACGATATTTCTATGTGGGAAGGTTGTTAGCAGTACGACATGCAGTCGCTGCTCTTGTTTTTCCTTTGGCTTGGGCGCTTGGAGGAAATGGAAAAAGCGCTCATGGAACCCAAGGAAAGATTCTGGGGCTTTATATGTTAGAAAGACAAAGAAAAGACTGTCCTCACTGACAAACCATTCTTTCGGAAGCAAAGGAAACATGCCAGGCCATTCTGTTTTTAAAGAGGTGAAAACAAAAATGCTCCATCTGCGTTGTAGTCTCTCCTGTTTCTGCGCTGAACAAGACTGTGAGGTGCTTTTAAAACTTTGCTCGGGTTACCAAAAGGACATCCAAAAGAATCAAGATAGCCAATATAAGGCATCAAGAAATGTTACGATTTGAGAGAAAAGAATTGCAAAATGATTTTTCTTTAGAATAGGACGTTGGCAAACAGGCATCTTAATTAATACTAATTGATTTTTACAAGTAGTTTACATTGGAGGTTAACAAACATGTTCACCAATTGTTGAAGGAATAGTGATTAAGATGTTGCTGAAATCTTTGCCGTGGCAAGGTAGGACCATACTTTCAGGGATCATTTCTGTAGGATTCAAAGGGAGCAAATGTGCTCGAAAGCGTCCAAACTCACCTTCCACGATGATGAATTTTAGAGTTCTTGTCTCAGAAGGATTCTTGTTGGCAGCGCTGCTCTATGCAGGTGCTGCCACCATTTGATGACATTGTTATCTTTCTAGATGAGAAAATGGCAGGAGGGAACTCATTCAGAGTGGTTGTTTTAGTGCTGAGAGTCTTGTATTGTTTCAAAAACAGCTGAGTTTCCAATTTTATGTTTTGGTCTAATTTATAAACCATGTCTTTTATTTACTAATTGCAAGATGGAAACAAAAATGACATGATATTTCTATGTGGGAAGGTTGTTAGCAGTGCGACAGGCAGTCGCTGCTCATGTTTTTCCTTTGGCTTGTGCACTTGGAGGAAATGGAAACAATACTCATGGAACCCAAGGAAAGATTCTGGGGCTTTATATGTTAGAAAGACAAAGAAAAGACTATCCTCACTGACAAACCATTCTTTCGGAAGCAAAGGAAACATGCCAGGCCATTCTATTTTTAAAGAGGTGAAAACAAAAATGCTCCATCTGCGTTGTAGTCTCTCCTGTTTCTGCGCTGAACAAGACTGTGAGGTGCTTTTAAAACTTTGCTCGGGTTACCAAAAGGACATCCAAAAGAATCAAGATAGCCAATATAAGGCATCAAGAAATGTTACGATTTGAGAGAAAAGAATTGCAAAATGATTTTTCTTTAGAATAGGACGTTGGCAAACAGGCATCTTAATTAATACTAATTGATTTTTACAAGTAGTTTACATTGGAGGTTAACAAACATGTTCACCAATTGTTGAAGGAATAGTGATTAAGATGTTGCTGAAATCTTTGCCGTGGCAAGGTAGGACCATACTTTCAGGGATCATTTCTGTAGGATTCAAAGGGAGCAAATGTGCTCGAAAGCGTCCAAACTCACCTTCCACGATGATGAATTTTAGAGTTCTTGTCTCAGAAGGATTCTTGTTGGCAGCGCTGCTCTATGCAGGTGCTGCCACCATTTGATGACATTGTTATCTTTCTAGATGAGAAGATGGCAGGAGGGAACTCATTCAGAGTGGTTGTTTGAGTGCTGAGAGTCTTGTATTGTTTCAAAAACAGCTGAGTTTCCAATTTTGTGTTTTGGTCTAATTTGTAAACCATGTCTTTTATTTACTAATTGCCAGATGGAAACAAAAATGACATGATATTTCTATGTGGGAAGGTTGTTAGCAGTGCGACAGGCAGTCGCTGCTCATGTTTTTCCTTTGGCTTGGGCGCTTGGAGGAAATGGAAACAACGCTCATGGAACCCAAGGAAAGATTCTGGGGCTTTATATGTTAGAAAGACAAAGAAAAGACTGTCCTCATTGACAAACCATTCTTTCGGAAGCAAAGGAAACATGCCAGGCCATTCTGTTTTTAAAGAGGTGAAAACAAAAATGCTCCATCTGCGTTGTAGTCTCTCCTGTTTCTGCGCTGAACAAGACTGTGAGGTGCTTTTAAAACTTTGCTCGGGTTACCAAAAGGACATCCAAAAGAATCAAGATAGCCAATATAAGGCATCAAAAAATATTACGATTTGAGAGAAAAGAATTGCAAAATGATTTTTCTTTAGAATAGGACGTTGGCAACAGGCATCTTAATTATTACTACTTGATTTCTACAAGTAGTTTACATTGGAGGTTAACAAACATGTTCACCATTTGTTGAAGGAATAGTGGTTAAGATGTTGCTGAAATCTTTGCCGTGGCAAAGTAGGACTATACTTTCAGGGATCATTTCTGTAGGATTCAAAGTGAGAAATGTGCTCTAAAGCGTCCAAACTCACCTTCCACGATGATGAATTTTAGGGTTCTTGTCTCAGAAGGATTCTTTTTGGTAGTGCTGTTCTATGCAGGTGCTGCCACCATTTGATGACATTGTCATCTTTCTAGATGGGAAGATGGCAGGAGGGAACTCATTCAGAGTGGTTGTTTGAGTGCTGAGAGTCTTGTATTGTTTCAAAAACAGTTGAGTTTCTAATTCTGTGTTTTGGTCTAATTTGTAAACCATGTCTTTTATTTACTAATTGCCAGATGGAAACAAACATGACACGATATTTCTATGTGGGAAGGTTGTTAGCAGTACGACATTCAGTCGCTGCTCTTGTTTTTCCTTTGGCTTGGGCGCTTGGAGGAAATGGAAACAGCGCTCATGTAACCCAAGGAAAGATTCTGGGGCTTTATATGTTAGAAAGACAAAGAAAAGACTGTCCTCACTGACAAACCATTCTTTCGGAAGCAAAGGAAACATGCCAGGCCATTCTGTTTTTAAAGAGGTGAAAACAAAAATGCTCCATCTGCGTTGTAGTCTCTCCTGTTTCTGCGCTGAACAAGACTGTGAGGTGCTTTTAAAACTTTGCTCGGGTTACCAAAAGGACATCCAAAAGAATCAAGATAGCCAATATAAGGCATCAAAAAATATTACGATTTGAGAGAAAAGAATTGCAAAATGATTTTTCTTTAGAATAGGACGTTGGCAACAGGCATCTTAATTATTACTACTTGATTTCTACAAGTAGTTTACATTGGAGGTTAACAAACATGTTCACCATTTGTTGAAGGAATAGTGGTTAAGATGTTGCTGAAATCTTTGCCGTGGCAAAGTAGGACTATACTTTCAGGGATCATTTCTGTAGGATTCAAAGTGAGAAATGTGCTCGAAAGCGTCCAAACTCACCTTCCACGATGATGAATTTTAGGGTTCTTGTCTCAGAAGGATTCTTTTTGGTAGTGCTGTTCTATGCAGGTGCTGCCACCATTTGATGACATTGTCATCTTTCTAGATGGGAAGATGGCAGGAGGGAACTCATTCAGTGTGGTTGTTTGAGTGTTGAGAGTCTTGTATTGTTTCAAAAACAGCTGAGTTTCTAATTCTGTGTTTTGGTCTAATTTGTAAACCATGTCTTTTATTTACTAATTGCCAGATGGAAACAAACATGACACGATATTTCTATGTGGGAAGGTTGTTAGCAGTACGACATGCAGTCGCTGCTCTTGTTTTTCCTTTGGCTTGGGCGCTTGGAGGAAATGGAAACAGCGCTCATGTAACCCAAGGAAAGATTCTGGGGCTTTATATGTTAGAAAGACAAAGAAAAGACTGTCCTCACTGACAAACCATTCTTTCGGAAGCAAAGGAAACATGCCAGGCCATTCTGTTTTTAAAGAGGTGAAAACAAAAATGCTCCATCTGCATTGTAGTCTCTCCTGTTTCTGCGCTGAACAAGACTGTGAGGTGCTTTTAAAACTTTGCTCGGGTTACCAAAAGGACATCCAAAAGAATCAAGATAGCCAATATAAGGCATCAAGAAATGTTACGATTTGTGAGAAAAGAATTGCAAAATGATTTTTCTTTAGAATAGGACGTTGGCAAACAGGCATCTTAATTATTACTACTTGATTTCTACAAGTAGTTTACATTGGAGGTTAACAAACATGTTCACCATTTGTTGAAGGAATAGTGGTTAAGATGTTGCTGAAATCTTTGCTTTGGCTAAGTAGGATTATACTTTCAGGTATCATTTCTGTAGGTTTCAAAGAGAGAAATGTGCTCGAAAGCGTCCAAACTCATCTTCCACGATGATGAATTTTAGGGTTCTTGTCTCAGAAGGATTCTTTTTGGCAGTGCTGCTCTAAGCAGGTGCTGCCACCATTTAATGACGTTGTCATCTTTCTAGATGGGAAGATGGCATGAGGGAACTCATTCAGAGTGGTTGTTTGAGTGCTGAGAGTCTTGTATTGTTTCAAAAACAGCTGAGTTTCCAATTTTATGTTTTGGTCTAATTTATAAACCATGTCTTTTATTTACTAATTGCAAGATGGAAACAAAAATGACATGATATTTCTATGTGGGAAGGTTGTTAGCAGTGCGACAGGCAGTCGCTGCTCATGTTTTTCCTTTGGCTTGTGCACTTGGAGGAAATGGAAACAATACTCATGGAACCCAAGGAAAGATTCTGGGGCTTTATATGTTAGAAAGACAAAGAAAAGACTGTCCTCACTGACTAATCATTCTTTCGAAAGCAAAGGAAACATGCCAGGCCATTCTGTTTTTAAAGAGGTGAAAACAAAAATGCTCCATCTGCGTTGTAGTCTCTCCTGTTTCTGCGCTGAACAAGACTGTGAGGTGCATTTAAAACTTTGCTCGGGTTACCAAAAGGACATCCAAAAGAATCAAGATGGACAATATAAGGCATCAAGAAATGTTACGATTTGAGAGAAAAGAATTGCAAAATGATTTTTCTTTAGAATAGGACGTTGGCAAACAGGCATCTTAATTATTACTACTTGATTTCTACAAGTAGTTTACATTGGAGGTTAACAAACATGTTCACCATTTGTTGAAGGAATAGTGGTTAAGATGTTGCTGAAATCTTTGCCATGGCAAGGTAGGACTATACTTTCAGGGATCGTTTCTGTAGGATTCAAAGGGAGAAATGTGCTCGAAAGTGTCCAAACTCACCTTCCACGATGATGAATTTTAGGGTTCTTGTCTCAGAAGGATTCTTGTTGGTAGTGCTGTTCTATGCAGGTGCTGCCACCATTTGATGACATTGTCATCTTTCTGGATGGGAAGATGGCAGGAGGGAACTCATTCAGAGTGGTTGTTTGAGTGCTGAGAGTCTTGTATTGTTTCAAAAACAGCTGAGTTTCCAATTCTGTGTTTTGGTCTAATTTGTAAACCATGTCTTTTATTTATTAATTGCCAGATGGAAACAAACATGACACGATATTTCTATGTGGGAAGGTTGTTAGCAGTACGACATGCCGTCGCTGCTCTTGTTTTTCCTTTGGCTTGGGCGCTTGGAGGAAATGGAAACAGCGCTCATGGAACCCAAGGAAAGATTCTGGGGCTTTATATGTTAGAAAGACAAAGAAAAGACTGTCCTCACTGACAAACCATTCTTTCGGAAGCAAAGGAAACATGCCAGGCCATTCTGTTTTTAAAGAGGTGAAAACAAAAATGCTCCATCTGCGTTGTAGTCTCTCCTGTTTCTGCGCTGAACAAGACTGTGAGGTGCTTTTAAAACTTTGCTCGGGTTACCAAAAGGACATCCAAAAGAATCAAGATAGCCAATATAAGGCATCAAGAAATGTTACGATTTGAGAGAAAAGAATTGCAAAATGATTTTTCTTTAGAATAGGACGTTGGCAAACAGGCATCTTAATTATTACTACTTGATTTCTACAAGTAGTTTACATTGGAGGTTAACAAACATGTTCACCATTTGTTGAAGGAATAGTGGTTAAGATGTTGCTGAAATCTTTGCTTTGGCTAAGTAGGATTATACTATCAGGTATCATTTCTGTAGGTTTCAAAGAGAGAAACGTGCTCGAAAGCGTCCAAACTCATCTTCCACGATGATGAATTTTAGGGTTCTTGTCTCAGAAGGATTCTTGTTGGCAGTGCTGCTCTATGCAGGTGCTGCCACCATTTAATGACGTTGTCATCTTTCTAGATGGGAAGATGGCATGAGGGAACTCATTCAGAGTGGTTGTTTGAGTGCTGAGAGTCTTGTATTGTTTCAAAAACAGCTGAGTTTCCAATTTTATGTTTTGGTCTAATTTATAAACCATGTCTTTTATTTACTAATTGCAAGATGGAAACAAAAATGACATGATATTTCTATGTGGGAAGGTTGTTAGCAGTGCGACAGGCAGTCGCTGCTCATGTTTTTCCTTTGGCTTGTGCACTTGGAGGAAATGGAAACAATACTCATGGAACCCAAGGAAAGATTCTGGGGCTTTATATGTTAGAAAGACAAAGAAAAGACTGTCCTCACTGACAAACCATTCTTTCGGAAGCAAAGGAAACATGCCAGGCCATTCTATTTTTAAAGAGGTGAAAACAAAAATGCTCCATCTGCGTTGTAGTCTCTCCTGTTTCTGCGCTGAACAAGACTGTGAGGTGCTTTTAAAACTTTGCTCGGGTTACCAAAAGGACATCCAAAAGAATCAAGATAGCCAATATAAGGCATCAAGAAATGTTACGATTTGAGAGAAAAGAATTGCAAAATGATTTTTCTTTAGAATAGGACGTTGGCAAACAGGCATCTTAATTAATACTAATTGATTTTTACAAGTAGTTTACATTGGAGGTTAACAAACATGTTCACCAATTGTTGAAGGAATAGTGATTAAGATGTTGCTGAAATCTTTGCCGTGGCAAGGTAGGACCATACTTTCAGGGATCATTTCTGTAGGATTCAAAGGGAGCAAATGAGCTCGAAAGCGTCCAAACTCACCTTCCACGATGATGAATTTTAGAGTTCTTGTCTCAGAAGGATTCTTGTTGGCAGCGCTGCTCTATGCAGGTGCTGCCACCATTTGATGACATTGTTATCTTTCTAGATGGGAAGATGGCAGGAGGGAACTCATTCAGAGTGGTTGTTTGAGTGCTGAGAGTCTTGTATTGTTTCAAAAACAGCTGAGTTTCCAATTTTGTGTTTTGGTCTAATTTGTAAACCATGTCTTTTATTTACTAATTGCCAGATGGAAACAAAAATGACATGATATTTCTATGTGGGAAGGTTGTTAGCAGTGCGACAGGCAGTCGCTGCTCATGTTTTTCCTTTGGCTTGGGTGCTTGGAGGAAATGGAAACAACGCTCATGGAACCCAAGGAAAGATTCTGGGGCTTTATATGTTAGAAAGACAAAGAAAAGACTGTCCTCACTGACAAACCATTCTTTCGGAAGCAAAGGAAACATGCCAGGCCATTCTGTTTTTAAAGAGGTGAAAACAAAAATGCTCCATCTGCGTTGTAGTCTCTCCTGTTTCTGCGCTGAACAAGACTGTGAGGTGCTTTTAAAACTTTGCTCGGGTTACCAAAAGGACATCCAAAAGAATCAAGATAGCCAATATAAGGCATCAAAAAATATTACGATTTGAGAGAAAAGAATTGCAAAATGATTTTTTTTTAGAATAGGACGTTGGCAAACAGGCATCTTAATTATTACTACTTGATTTCTACAAGTAGTTTACATTGGAGGTTAACAAACATGTTCACCATTTGTTGAAGGAATAGTGGTTAAGATGTTGCTGAAATCTTTGCTTTGGCTAAGTAGGATTATACTTTCAGGTATCATTTCTGTAGCTTTCAAAGAGAGAAACGTGCTCGAAAGCGTCCAAACTCATCTTCCACGATGATGAATTTTAGGGTTCTTGTCTCAGAAGGATTCTTGTTGGAAGTGCTGCTCTATGCAGGTGCTGCCACCATTTAATGACATTGTCATCTTTCTAGATGGGAAGATGGCATGAGGGAACTCATTCAGAGTGGTTGTTTTAGTGCTGAGAGTCTTGTATTGTTTCAAAAACAGCTGAGTTTCCAATTTTATGTTTTGGTCTAATTTATAAACCATGTCTTTTATTTATTAATTGCAAGATGGAAACAAAAATGACATGATATTTCTATGTGGGAAGGTTGTTAGCAGTGCGACAGGCAGTCGCTGCTCATGTTTTTCCTTTGGCTTGGGCGCTTGGAGGAAATGGAAACAACGCTCATGGAACCCAAGGAAAGATTCTGGGGCTTTATATGTTAGAAAGACAAAGAAAAGACTGTCCTCACTGACAAACCATTCTTTCGGAAGCAAAGGAAACATGCCAGGCCATTCTGTTTTTAAAGAGGTGAAAACAAAAATGCTCCATCTGCGTTGTAGTCTCTCCTGTTTCTGCGCTGAACAAGACTGTGAGGTGCTTTTAAAACTTTGCTCGGGTTACCAAAAGGACATCCAAAAGAATAAGATAGCCAATGTAAGGCATCAAAAAATATTACGATTTGAGAGAAAAGAATTGCAAAATGATTTTTCTTTAGAATAGGACGTTGGCAACAGGCATCTTAATTATTACTACTTGATTTCTACAAGTAGTTTACATTGGAGGTTAACAAACATGTTCACCATTTGTTGAAGGAATAGTGGTTAAGATGTTGCTGAAATCTTTGCCGTGGCAAAGTAGGACTATACTTTCAGGGATCATTTCTGTAGGATTCAAAGAGAGAAATGTGCTCGAAAGCGTCCAAACTCATCTTCCACGATGATGAATTTTAGGGTTCTTGTCTCAGAAGGATTCTTGTTGGCAGTGCTGCTCTATGCAGGTGCTGCCACCATTTAATGACGTTGTCATTTTTCTAGATGGGAAGATGGCAGGAGGGAACTCATTCAGAGTGGTTGTTTGAGTGCTGAGAGTCTTGTATTGTTTCAAAAACAGCTGAGTTTCCAATTCTGTGTTTTGGTCTAATTTGTAAACCATGTCTTTTATTTATTAATTGCCAGATGGAAACAAACATGACACGATATTTCTATGTGGGAAGGTTGTTAGCAGTACGACATGCAGTCGCTGCTCTTGTTTTTCCTTTGGCTTGGGCGCTTGGAGGAAATGGAAACAGCGCTCATGGAACCCAAGGAAAGATTCTGGGGCTTTATATGTTAGAAAGACAAAGAAAAGACTGTCCTCACTGACAAACCATTCTTTCGGAAGCAAAGGAAACATGCCAGGCCATTCTGTTTTTAAAGAGGTGAAAACAAAAATGCTCCATCTGCGTTGTAGTCTCTCCTGTTTCTGCGCTGAACAAGACTGTGAGGTGCTTTTAAAACTTTGCTCGGGTTACCAAAAGGACATCCAAAAGAATCAAGATAGCCAATATAAGGCATCAAGAAATGTTACGATTTGAGAGAAAAGAATTGCAAAATGATTTTTCTTTAGAATAGGACGTTGGCAACAGGCATCTTAATTATTACTACTTGATTTCTACAAGTAGTTTACATTGGAGGTTAACAAACATGTTCACCATTTGTTGAAGGAATAGTGGTTAAGATGTTGCTGAAATCTTTGCCGTGGCAAAGTAGGACTATACTTTCAGGGATCATTTCTGTAGGATTCAAAGAGAGAAATGTGCTCGAAAGCGTCCAAACTCATCTTCCACGATGATGAATTTTAGGGTTCTTGTCTCAGAAGGATTCTTGTTGGCAGTGCTGCTCTATGCAGGTGCTGCCACCATTTAATGACGTTGTCATTTTTCTAGATGGGAAGATGGCAGGAGGGAACTCATTCAGAGTGGTTGTTTGAGTGCTGAGAGTCTTGTATTGTTTCAAAAACAGCTGAGTTTCCAATTCTGTGTTTTGGTCTAATTTGTAAACCATGTCTTTTATTTATTAATTGCCAGATGGAAACAAACATGACACGATATTTCTATGTGGGAAGGTTGTTAGCAGTACGACATGCAGTCGCTGCTCATGTTTTTCCTTTGGCTTGGGCGCTTGGAGGAAATGGAAACAACGCTCATGGAACCCAAGGAAAGATTCTGGGGCTTTATATGTTAGAAAGACAAAGAAAAGACTGTCCTCACTGACAAACCATTCTTTCGGAAGCAAAGGAAACATGCCAGGCCATTCTGTTTTTAAAGAGGTGAAAACAAAAATGCTCCATCTGCGTTGTAGTCTCTCCTGTTTCTGCGCTGAACAAGACTGTGAGGTGCTTTTAAAACTTTGCTCGGGTTACCAAAAGGACATCCAAAAGAATAAGATAGCCAATGTAAGGCATCAAAAAATATTACGATTTGAGAGAAAAGAATTGCAAAATGATTTTTCTTTAGAATAGGACGTTGGCAACAGGCATCTTAATTATTACTACTTGATTTCTACAAGTAGTTTACATTGGAGGTTAACAAACATGTTCACCATTTGTTGAAGGAATAGTGGTTAAGATGTTGCTGAAATCTTTGCCGTGGCAAAGTAGGACTATACTTTCAGGGATCATTTCTGTAGGATTCAAAGAGAGAAATGTGCTCGAAAGCGTCCAAACTCATCTTCCACGATGATGAATTTTAGGGTTCTTGTCTCAGAAGGATTCTTGTTGGCAGTGCTGCTCTATGCAGGTGCTGCCACCATTTAATGACGTTGTCATTTTTCTGATGGGAAGATGGCAGGAGGGAACTCATTCAGAGTGGTTGTTTGAGTGCTGAGAGTCTTGTATTGTTTCAAAAACAGCTGAGTTTCCAATTCTGTGTTTTGGTCTAATTTGTAAACCATGTCTTTTATTTATTAATTGCCAGATGGAAACAAACATGACACGATATTTCTATGTGGGAAGGTTGTTAGCAGTACGACATGCAGTCGCTGCTCTTGTTTTTCCTTTGGCTTGGGCGCTTGGAGGAAATGGAAACAGCGCTCATGGAACCCAAGGAAAGATTCTGGGGCTTTATATGTTAGAAAGACAAAGAAAAGACTGTCCTCACTGACAAACCATTCTTTCGGAAGCAAAGGAAACATGCCAGGCCATTCTGTTTTTAAAGAGGTGAAAACAAAAATGCTCCATCTGCGTTGTAGTCTCTCCTGTTTCTGCGCTGAACAAGACTGTGAGGTGCTTTTAAAACTTTGCTCGGGTTACCAAAAGGACATCCAAAAGAATCAAGATAGCCAATATAAGGCATCAAGAAATGTTACGATTTGAGAGAAAAGAATTGCAAAATGATTTTTCTTTAGAATAGGACGTTGGCAACAGGCATCTTAATTATTACTACTTGATTTCTACAAGTAGTTTACATTGGAGGTTAACAAACATGTTCACCATTTGTTGAAGGAATAGTGGTTAAGATGTTGCTGAAATCTTTGCCGTGGCAAAGTAGGACTATACTTTCAGGGATCATTTCTGTAGGATTCAAAGAGAGAAATGTGCTCGAAAGCGTCCAAACTCATCTTCCACGATGATGAATTTTAGGGTTCTTGTCTCAGAAGGATTCTTGTTGGCAGTGCTGCTCTATGCAGGTGCTGCCACCATTTAATGACGTTGTCATTTTTCTAGATGGGAAGATGGCAGGAGGGAACTCATTCAGAGTGGTTGTTTGAGTGCTGAGAGTCTTGTATTGTTTCAAAAACAGCTGAGTTTCCAATTCTGTGTTTTGGTCTAATTTGTAAACCATGTCTTTTATTTATTAATTGCCAGATGGAAACAAACATGACACGATATTTCTATGTGGGAAGGTTGTTAGCAGTACGACATGCAGTCGCTGCTCTTGTTTTTCCTTTGGCTTGGGCGCTTGGAGGAAATGGAAACAGCGCTCATGGAACCCAAGGAAAGATTCTGGGGCTTTATATGTTAGAAAGACAAAGAAAAGACTGTCCTCACTGACAAACCATTCTTTCGGAAGCAAAGGAAACATGCCAGGCCATTCTGTTTTTAAAGAGGTGAAAACAAAAATGCTCCATCTGCGTTGTAGTCTCTCCTGTTTCTGCGCTGAACAAGACTGTGAGGTGCTTTTAAAACTTTGCTCGGGTTACCAAAAGGACATCCAAAAGAATCAAGATAGCCAATATAAGGCATCAAGAAATGTTACGATTTGAGAGAAAAGAATTGCAAAATGATTTTTCTTTAGAATAGGACGTTGGCAAACAGGCATCTTAATTATTACTACTTGATTTCTACAAGTAGTTTACATTGGAGGTTAACAAACATGTTCACCATTTGTTGAAGGAATAGTGGTTAAGATGTTGCTGAAATCTTTGCTTTGGCTAAGTAGGATTATGCTATCAGGTATCATTTCTGTAGGTTTCAAAGAGAGAAACGTGCTCGAAAGCGTCCAAACTCATCTTCCACGATGATGAATTTTAGGGTTCTTGTCTCAGAAGGATTCTTGTTGGCAGTGCTGCTCTATGCAGGTGCTGCCACCATTTAATGACGTTGTCATCTTTCTAGATGGGAAGATGGCATGAGGGAACTCATTCAGAGTGGTTGTTTGAGTGCTGAGAGTCTTGTATTGTTTCAAAAACAGCTGAGTTTCCAATTTTATGTTTTGGTCTAATTTATAAACCATGTCTTTTATTTACTAATTGCCAGATGGAAACAAAAATGACATGATATTTCTATGTGGGAAGGTTGTTAGCAGTGCGACAGGCAGTCGCTGCTCATGTTTTTCCTTTGGCTTGTGCACTTGGAGGAAATGGAAACAATACTCATGGAACCCAAGGAAAGATTCTGGGGCTTTATATGTTAGAAAGACAAAGAAAAGACTGTCCTCACTGACTAATCATTCTTTCGAAAGCAAAGGAAACATGCCAGGCCATTCTGTTTTTAAAGAGGTGAAAACAAAAATGCTCCATCTGCGTTGTAGTCTCTCCTGTTTCTGCGCTGAACAAGACTGTGAGGTGCTTTTAAAACTTTGCTCGGGTTACCAAAAGGACATCCAAAAGAATCAAGATGGACAATATAAGGCATCAAGAAATGTTACGATTTGAGAGAAAAGAATTGCAAAATGATTTTTCTTTAGAATAGGACGTTGGCAAACAGGCATCTTAATTATTACTACTTGATTTCTACAAGTAGTTTACATTGGAGGTTAACAAACATGTTCACCATTTGTTGAAGGAATAGTGGTTAAGATGTTGCTGAAATCTTTGCCATGGCAAGGTAGGACTATACTTTCAGGGATCTTTTCTGTAGGATTCAAAGGGAGAAATGTGCTCGAAAGTGTCCAAACTCACCTTCCACGATGATGAATTTTAGGGTTCTTGTCTCAGAAGGATTCTTGTTGGCAGTGCTGTTCTATGCAGGTGCTGCCACCATTTGATGACATTGTCATCTTTCTGGATGGGAAGATGGCAGGAGGGAACTCATTCAGAGTGGTTGTTTGAGTGCTGAGAGTCTTGTATTGTTTCAAAAACAGCTGAGTTTCCAATTCTGTGTTTTGGTCTAATTTGTAAACCATGTCTTTTATTTATTAATTGCCAGATGGAAACAAACATGACACGATATTTCTATGTGGTAAGGTTGTTAGCAGTACGACATGCCGTCGCTGCTCATGTTTTTCCTTTGGCTTGGGCGCTTGGAGGAAATGGAAACAGCGCTCATGGAACCCAAGGAAAGATTCTGGGGCTTTATATGTTAGAAAGACAAAGAAAAGACTGTCCTCACTGACAAACCATTCTTTCGGAAGCAAAGGAAACATGCCAGGCCATTCTGTTTTTAAAGAGGTGAAAACAAAAATGCTCCATCTGCGTTGTAGTCTCTCCTGTTTCTGCGCTGAACAAGACTGTGAGGTGCTTTTAAAACTTTGCTCGGGTTACCAAAAGGACATCCAAAAGAATCAAGATAGCCAATATAAGGCATCAAGAAATGTTACGATTTGAGAGAAAAGAATTGCAAAATGATTTTTCTTTAGAATAGGACGTTGGCAAACAGGCATCTTAATTATTACTACTTGATTTCTACAAGTAGTTTACATTGGAGGTTAACAAACATGTTCACCATTTGTTGAAGGAATAGTGGTTAAGATGTTGCTGAAATCTTTGCTTTGGCTAAGTAGGATTATGCTATCAGGTATCATTTCTGTAGGTTTCAAAGAGAGAAACGTGCTCGAAAGCGTCCAAACTCATCTTCCACGATGATGAATTTTAGGGTTCTTGTCTCAGAAGGATTCTTGTTGGCAGTGCTGCTCTATGCAGGTGCTGCCACCATTTAATGACGTTGTCATCTTTCTAGATGGGAAGATGGCATGAGGGAACTCATTCAGAGTGGTTGTTTGAGTGCTGAGAGTCTTGTATTGTTTCAAAAACAGCTGAGTTTCCAATTTTATGTTTTGGTCTAATTTATAAACCATGTCTATTATTTACTAATTGCAAGATGGAAACAAAAATGACATGATATTTCTATGTGGGAAGGTTGTTAGCAGTGCGACAGGCAGTCGCTGCTCATGTTTTTCCTTTGGCTTGTGCACTTGGAGGAAATGGAAACAATACTCATGGAACCCAAGGAAAGATTCTGGGGCTTTATATGTTAGAAAGACAAAGAAAAGACTGTCCTCACTGACTAATCATTCTTTCGAAAGCAAAGGAAACATGCCAGGCCATTCTGTTTTTAAAGAGGTGAAAACAAAAATGCTCCATCTGCGTTGTAGTCTCTCCTGTTTCTGCGCTGAACAAGACTGTGAGGTGCTTTTAAAACTTTGCTCGGGTTACCAAAAGGACATCCAAAAGAATCAAGATGGACAATATAAGGCATCAAGAAATGTTACGATTTGAGAGAAAAGAATTGCAAAATGATTTTTCTTTAGAATAGGACGTTGGCAAACAGGCATCTTAATTATTACTACTTGATTTCTACAAGTAGTTTACATTGGAGGTTAACAAACATGTTCACCATTTGTTGAAGGAATAGTGGTTAAGATGTTGCTGAAATCTTTGCCATGGCAAGGTAGGACTATACTTTCAGGGATCATTTCTGTAGGATTCAAAGGGAGAAATGTGCTCGAAAGTGTCCAAACTCACCTTCCACGATGAAGAATTTTAGGGTTCTTGTCTCAGAAGGATTCTTGTTGGCAGTGCTGTTCTATGCAGGTGCTGCCACCATTTGATGACATTGTCATCTTTCTGGATGGGAAGATGACAGGAGGGAACTCATTCAGAGTGGTTGTTTGAGTGCTGAGAGTCTTGTATTGTTTCAAAAACAGCTGAGTTTCCAATTCTGTGTTTTGGTCTAATTTGTAAACCATGTCTTTTATTTATTAATTGCCAGATGGAAACAAACATGACACGATATTTCTATGTGGGAAGGTTGTTAGCAGTACGACATGCCGTCGCTGCTCTTGTTTTTCCTTTGGCTTGGGCGCTTGGAGGAAATGGAAACAGCGCTCATGGAACCCAAGGAAAGATTCTGGGGCTTTATATGTTAGAAAGACAAAGAAAAGACTGTCCTCACTGACAAACCATTCTTTCGGAAGCAAAGGAAACATGCCAGGCCATTCTGTTTTTAAAGAGGTGAAAACAAAAATGCTCCATCTGCGTTGTAGTCTCTCCTGTTTCTGCGCTGAACAAGACTGTGAGGTGCTTTTAAAACTTTGCTCGGGTTACCAAAAGGACATCCAAAAGATCCAAGATAGCCAATATAAGGCATCAAGAAATGTTACGATTTGAGAGAAAAGAATTGCAAAATGATTTTTCTTTAGAATAGGACGTTGGCAAACAGGCATCTTAATTATTACTACTTGATTTCTACAAGTAGTTTACATTGGAGGTTAACAAACATGTTCACCATTTGTTGAAGGAATAGTGGTTAAGATGTTGCTGAAATCTTTGCTTTGGCTAAGTAGGATTATACTATCAGGTATCATTTCTGTAGGTTTCAAAGAGAGAAACGTGCTCGAAAGCGTCCAAACTCATCTTCCACGATGATGAATTTTAGGGTTCTTGTCTCAGAAGGATTCTTGTTGGCAGTGCTGCTCTATGCAGGTGCTGCCACCATTTAATGACGTTGTCATCTTTCTAGATGGGAAGATGGCATGAGGGAACTCATTCAGAGTGGTTGTTTGAGTGCTGAGAGTCTTGTATTGTTTCAAAAACAGCTGAGTTTCCAATTTTATGTTTTGGTCTAATTTATAAACCATGTCTATTATTTACTAATTGCAAGATGGAAACAAAAATGACATGATATTTCTATGTGGGAAGGTTGTTAGCAGTGCGACAGGCAGTCGCTGCTCATGTTTTTCCTTTGGCTTGTGCACTTGGAGGAAATGGAAACAATACTCATGGAACCCAAGGAAAGATTCTGGGGCTTTATATGTTAGAAAGACAAAGAAAAGACTGTCCTCACTGACTAATCATTCTTTCGAAAGCAAAGGAAACATGCCAGGCCATTCTGTTTTTAAAGAGGTGAAAACAAAAATGCTCCATCTGCGTTGTAGTCTCTCCTGTTTCTGCGCTGAACAAGACTGTGAGGTGCTTTTAAAACTTTGCTCGGGTTACCAAAAGGACATCCAAAAGAATCAAGATGGACAATATAAGGCATCAAGAAATGTTACGATTTGAGAGAAAAGAATTGCAAAATGATTTTTCTTTAGAATAGGACTTGGCAAACAGGCATCTTAATTATTACTACTTGATTTCTACAAGTAGTTTACATTGGAGGTTAACAAACATGTTCACCATTTGTTGAAGGAATAGTGGTTAAGATGTTGCTGAAATCTTTGCCATGGCAAGGTAGGACTATACTTTCAGGGATCATTTCTGTAGGATTCAAAGGGAGAAATGTGCTCGAAAGTGTCCAAACTCACCTTCCACGATGATGAATTTTAGGGTTCTTGTCTCAGAAGGATTCTTGTTGGCAGTGCTGTTCTATGCAGGTGCTGCCACCATTTGATGACATTGTCATCTTTCTGGATGGGAAGATGGCAGGAGGGAACTCATTCAGAGTGGTTGTTTGAGTGCTGAGAGTCTTGTATTGTTTCAAAAACAGCTGAGTTTCCAATTCTGTGTTTTGGTCTAATTTGTAAACCATGTCTTTTATTTATTAATTGCCAGATGGAAACAAACATGACACGATATTTCTATGTGGGAAGGTTGTTAGCAGTACGACATGCAGTCGCTGCTCTTGTTTTTCCTTTGGCTTGGGCGCTTGGAGGAAATGGAAACAGCGCTCATGGAACCCAAGGAAAGATTCTGGGGCTTTATATGTTAGAAAGACAAAGAAAAGACTGTCCTCACTGACAAACCATTCTTTCGGAAGCAAAGGAAACATGCCAGGCCATTCTGTTTTTAAAGAGGTGAAAACAAAAATGCTCCATCTGCATTGTAGTCTCTCCTGTTTCTGCGCTGAACAAGACTGTGAGGTGCTTTTAAAACTTTGCTCGGGTTACCAAAAGGACATCCAAAAGAATCAAGATAGCCAATATAAGGCATCAAGAAATGTTACGATTTGAGAGAAAAGAATTGCAAAATGATTTTTCTTTAGAATAGGACGTTGGCAAACAGGCATCTTAATTATTACTACTTGATTTCTACAAGTAGTTTACATTGGAGGT
The DNA here is from genome assembly GCF_042186555.1 of Aquarana catesbeiana. Classification (NCBI taxonomy): domain Eukaryota; kingdom Metazoa; phylum Chordata; class Amphibia; order Anura; family Ranidae; genus Aquarana; species Aquarana catesbeiana. The sequence continues at coordinate 595,360,248 of NC_133325.1, read as the reverse complement.
TAACAAACATGTTCACCATTTGTTGAAGGAATAGTGGTTAAGATGTTGCTGAAATCTTTGCTTTGGCTAAGTAGGATTATACTATCAGGTATCATTTCTGTAGGTTTCAAAGAGAGAAACGTGCTCGAAAGCGTCCAAACTCATCTTCCACGATGATGAATTTTAGGGTTCTTGTCTCAGAAGGATTCTTGTTGGCAGTGCTGCTCTATGCAGGTGCTGCCACCATTTAATGACGTTGTCATCTTTCTAGATGGGAAGATGGCATGAGGGAACTCATTCAGAGTGGTTGTTTGAGTGCTGAGAGTCTTGTATTGTTTCAAAAACAGCTGAGTTTCCAATTTTATGTTTTGGTCTAATTTATAAACCATGTCTTTTATTTACTAATTGCAAGATGGAAACAAAAATGACATGATATTTCTATGTGGGAAGGTTGTTAGCAGTGCGACAGGCAGTCGCTGCTCATGTTTTTCCTTTGGCTTGTGCACTTGGAGGAAATGGAAACAATACTCATGGAACCCAAGGAAAGATTCTGGGGCTTTATATGTTAGAAAGACAAAGAAAAGACTGTCCTCACTGACTAATCATTCTTTCGAAAGCAAAGGAAACATGCCAGGCCATTCTGTTTTTAAAGAGGTGAAAACAAAAATGCTCCATCTGCGTTGTAGTCTCTCCTGTTTCTGCGCTGAACAAGACTGTGAGGTGCTTTTAAAACTTTGCTCGGGTTACCAAAAGGACATCCAAAAGAATCAAGATGGACAATATAAGGCATCAAGAAATGTTACGATTTGAGAGAAAAGAATTGCAAAATGATTTTTCTTTAGAATAGGACGTTGGCAAACAGGCATCTTAATTATTACTACTTGATTTCTACAAGTAGTTTACATTGGAGGTTAACAAACATGTTCACCATTTGTTGAAGGAATAGTGGTTAAGATGTTGCTGAAATCTTTGCCATGGCAAGGTAGGACTATACTTTCAGGGATCATTTCTGTAGGATTCAAAGGGAGAAATGTGCTCGAAAGTGTCCAAACTCACCTTCCACGATGATGAATTGAAGGATTCTTGTTGGCAGTGCTGTTCTATGCAGGTGCTGCCACCATTTGATGACATTGTCATCTTTCTGGATGGGAAGATGGCAGGAGGGAACTCATTCAGAGTGGTTGTTTGAGTGCTGAGAGTCTTGTATTGTTTCAAAAACAGCTGAGTTTCCAATTCTGTGTTTTGGTCTAATTTGTAAACCATGTCTTTTATTTATTAATTGCCAGATGGAAACAAACATGACACGATATTTCTATGTGGGAAGGTTGTTAGCAGTACGACATGCAGTCGCTGCTCTTGTTTTTCCTTTGGCTTGGGCGCTTGGAGGAAATGGAAACAGCGCTCATGGAACCCAAGGAAAGATTCTGGGGCTTTATATGTTAGAAAGACAAAGAAAAGACTGTCCTCACTGACAAACCATTCTTTCGGAAGCAAAGGAAACATGCCAGGCCATTCTGTTTTTAAAGAGGTGAAAACAAAAATGCTCCATCTGCGTTGTAGTCTCTCCTGTTTCTGCGCTGAACAAGACTGTGAGGTGCTTTTAAAACTTTGCTCGGGTTACCAAAAGGACATCCAAAAGAATCAAGATAGCCAATATAAGGCATCAAGAAATGTTACGATTTGAGAGAAAAGAATTGCAAAATGATTTTTCTTTAGAATAGGACGTTGGCAAACAGGCATCTTAATTATTACTACTTGATTTCTACAAGTAGTTTACATTGGAGGTTAACAAACATGTTCACCATTTGTTGAAGGAATAGTGGTTAAGATGTTGCTGAAATCTTTGCTTTGGCTAAGTAGGATTTTACTATCAGGTATCATTTCTGTAGGTTTCAAAGAGAGAAACGTGCTCGAAAGCGTCCAAACTCATCTTCCACGATGATGAATTTTAGGGTTCTTGTCTCAGAAGGATTCTTGTTGGCAGTGCTGCTCTATGCAGGTGCTGCCACCATTTAATGACGTTGTCATCTTTCTAGATGGGAAGATGGCATGAGGGAACTCATTCAGAGTGGTTGTTTGAGTGCTGAGAGTCTTGTATTGTTTCAAAAACAGCTGAGTTTCCAATTTTATGTTTTGGTCTAATTTATAAACCATGTCTTTTATTTACTAATTGCAAGATGGAAACAAAAATGACATGATATTTCTATGTGGGAAGGTTGTTAGCAGTGCGACAGGCAGTCGCTGCTCATGTTTTTCCTTTGGCTTGTGCACTTGGAGGAAATGGAAACAATACTCATGGAACCCAAGGAAAGATTCTGGGGCTTTATATGTTAGAAAGACAAAGAAAAGACTGTCCTCACTGACTAATCATTCTTTCGAAAGCAAAGGAAACATGCCAGGCCATTCTGTTTTTAAAGAGGTGAAAACAAAAATGCTCCATCTGCGTTGTAGTCTCTCCTGTTTCTGCGCTGAACAAGACTGTGAGGTGCTTTTAAAACTTTGCTCGGGTTACCAAAAGGACATCCAAAAGAATCAAGATGGACAATATAAGGCATCAAGAAATGTTACGATTTGAGAGAAAAGAATTGCAAAATGATTTTTCTTTAGAATAGGACGTTGGCAAACAGGCATCTTAATTATTACTACTTGATTTCTACAAGTAGTTTACATTGGAGGTTAACAAACATGTTCACCATTTGTTGAAGGAATAGTGGTTAAGATGTTGCTGAAATCTTTGCCATGGCAAGGTAGGACTATACTTTCAGGGATCATTTCTGTAGGATTCAAAGGGAGAAATGTGCTCGAAAGTGTCCAAACTCACCTTCCACGATGATGAATTGAAGGATTCTTGTTGGCAGTGCTGTTCTATGCAGGTGCTGCCACCATTTGATGACATTGTCATCTTTCTGGATGGGAAGATGGCAGGAGGGAACTCATTCAGAGTGGTTGTTTGAGTGCTGAGAGTCTTGTATTGTTTCAAAAACAGCTGAGTTTCCAATTCTGTGTTTTGGTCTAATTTGTAAACCATGTCTTTTATTTATTAATTGCCAGATGGAAACAAACATGACACGATATTTCTATGTGGGAAGGTTGTTAGCAGTACGACATGCAGTCGCTGCTCTTGTTTTTCCTTTGGCTTGGGCGCTTGGAGGAAATGGAAACAGCGCTCATGGAACCCAAGGAAAGATTCTGGGGCTTTATATGTTAGAAAGACAAAGAAAAGACTGTCCTCACTGACAAACCATTCTTTCGGAAGCAAAGGAAACATGCCAGGCCATTCTGTTTTTAAAGAGGTGAAAACAAAAATGCTCCATCTGCGTTGTAGTCTCTCCTGTTTCTGCGCTGAACAAGACTGTGAGGTGCTTTTAAAACTTTGCTCGGGTTACCAAAAGGACATCCAAAAGAATCAAGATAGCCAATATAAGGCATCAAGAAATGTTACGATTTGAGAGAAAAGAATTGCAAAATGATTTTTCTTTAGAATAGGACGTTGGCAAACAGGCATCTTAATTATTACTACTTGATTTCTACAAGTAGTTTACATTGGAGGTTAACAAACATGTTCACCATTTGTTGAAGGAATAGTGGTTAAGATGTTGCTGAAATCTTTGCTTTGGCTAAGTAGGATTATACTATCAGGTATCATTTCTGTAGGTTTCAAAGAGAGAAACGTGCTCGAAAGCGTCCAAACTCATCTTCCACGATGATGAATTTTAGGGTTCTTGTCTCAGAAGGATTCTTGTTGGCAGTGCTGCTCTATGCAGGTGCTGCCACCATTTAATGATGTTGTCATCTTTCTAGATGGGAAGATGGCATGAGGGAACTCATTCAGAGTGGTTGTTTGAGTGCTGAGAGTCTTGTATTGTTTCAAAAACAGCTGAGTTTCCAATTTTATGTTTTGGTCTAATTTATAAACCATGTCTTTTATTTACTAATTGCAAGATGGAAACAAAAATGACATGATATTTCTATGTGGGAAGGTTGTTAGCAGTGCGACAGGCAGTCGCTGCTCATGTTTTTCCTTTGGCTTGTGCACTTGGAGGAAATGGAAACAATACTCATGGAACCCAAGGAAAGATTCTGGGGCTTTATATGTTAGAAAGACAAAGAAAAGACTGTCCTCACTGACTAATCATTCTTTCGAAAGCAAAGGAAACATGCCAGGCCATTCTGTTTTTAAAGAGGTGAAAACAAAAATGCTCCATCTGCGTTGTAGTCTCTCCTGTTTCTGCGCTGAACAAGACTGTGAGGTGCTTTTAAAACTTTGCTCGGGTTACCAAAAGGACATCCAAAAGAATCAAGATGGACAATATAAGGCATCAAGAAATGTTACGATTTGAGAGAAAAGAATTGCAAAATGATTTTTCTTTAGAATAGGACGTTGGCAAACAGGCATCTTAATTATTACTACTTGATTTCTACAAGTAGTTTACATTGGAGGTTAACAAACATGTTCACCATTTGTTGAAGGAATAGTGGTTAAGATGTTGCTGAAATCTTTGCCATGGCAAGGTAGGACTATACTTTCAGGGATCATTTCTGTAGGATTCAAAGGGAGAAATGTGCTCGAAAGTGTCCAAACTCACCTTCCACGATGATGAATTTTAGGGTTCTTGTCTCAGAAAGATTCTTGTTGTCAGTGCTGTTCTATGCAGGTGCTGCCACCATTTGATGACATTGTCATCTTTCTGGATGGGAAGATGGCAGGAGGGAACTCATTCAGAGTGGTTGTTTGAGTGCTGAGAGTCTTGTATTGTTTCAAAATCAGCTGAGTTTCCAATTCTGTGTTTTGGTCTAATTTGTAAACCATGTCTTTTATTTATTAATTGCCAGATGGAAACAAACATGACACGATATTTCTATGTGGGAAGGTTGTTAGCAGTATGACATGCAGTCGCTGCTCTTGTTTTTCCTTTGGCTTGGGCGCTTGGAGGAAATGGAAACAGCGCTCATGGAACCCAAGGAAAGATTCTGGGGCTTTATATGTTAGAAAGACAAAGAAAAGACTGTCCTCACTGACAAACCATTCTTTCGGAAGCAAAGGAAACATGCCAGGCCATTCTGTTTTTAAAGAGGTGAAAACAAAAATGCTCCATCTGCGTTGTAGTCTCTCCTGTTTCTGCGCTGAACAAGACTGTGAGGTGCTTTTAAAACTTTGCTCGGGTTACCAAAAGGACATCCAAAAGAATCAAGATAGCCAATATAAGGCATCAAGAAATGTTACGATTTGAGAGAAAAGAATTGCAAAATGATTTTTCTTTAGAATAGGACGTTGGCAAACAGGCATCTTAATTATTACTACTTGATTTCTACAAGTAGTTTACATTGGAGGTTAACAAACATGTTCACCATTTGTTGAAGGAATAGTGGTTAAGATGTTGCTGAAATCTTTGCTTTGGCTAAGTAGGATTATACTATCAGGTATCATTTCTGTAGGTTTCAAAGAGAGAAACGTGCTCGAAAGCGTCCAAACTCATCTTCCACGATGATGAATTTTAGGGTTCTTGTCTCAGAAGGATTCTTGTTGGCAGTGCTGCTCTATGCAGGTGCTGCCACCATTTAATGACGTTGTCATCTTTCTAGATGGGAAGATGGCATGAGGGAACTCATTCAGAGTGGTTGTTTGAGTGCTGAGAGTCTTGTATTGTTTCAAAAACAGCTGAGTTTCCAATTTTATGTTTTGGTCTAATTTATAAACCATGTCTTTTATTTACTAATTGCAAGATGGAAACAAAAATGACATGATATTTCTATGTGGGAAGGTTGTTAGCAGTGCGACAGGCAGTCGCTGCTCATGTTTTTCCTTTGGCTTGTGCACTTGGAGGAAATGGAAACAATACTCATGGAACCCAAGGAAAGATTCTGGGGCTTTATATGTTAGAAAGACAAAGAAAAGACTGTCCTCACTGACTAATCATTCTTTCGAAAGCAAAGGAAACATGCCAGGCCATTCTGTTTTTAAAGAGGTGAAAACAAAAATGCTCCATCTGCGTTGTAGTCTCTCCTGTTTCTGCGCTGAACAAGACTGTGAGGTGCTTTTAAAACTTTGCTCGGGTTACCAAAAGGACATCCAAAAGAATCAAGATGGACAATATAAGGCATCAAGAAATGTTACGATTTGAGAGAAAAGAATTGCAAAATGATTTTTCTTTAGAATAGGACGTTGGCAAACAGGCATCTTAATTATTACTACTTGATTTCTACAAGTAGTTTACATTGGAGGTTAACAAACATGTTCACCATTTGTTGAAGGAATAGTGGTTAAGATGTTGCTGAAATCTTTGCCATGGCAAGGTAGGACTATACTTTCAGGGATCATTTCTGTAGGATTCAAAGGGAGAAATGTGCTCGAAAGTGTCCAAACTCACCTTCCACGATGATGAATTTTAGGGTTCTTGTCTCAGAAAGATTCTTGTTGTCAGTGCTGTTCTATGCAGGTGCTGCCACCATTTGATGACATTGTCATCTTTCTGGATGGGAAGATGGCAGGAGGGAACTCATTCAGAGTGGTTGTTTGAGTGCTGAGAGTCTTGTATTGTTTCAAAATCAGCTGAGTTTCCAATTCTGTGTTTTGGTCTAATTTGTAAACCATGTCTTTTATTTATTAATTGCCAGATGGAAACAAACATGACACGATATTTCTATGTGGGAAGGTTGTTAGCAGTACGACATGCAGTCGCTGCTCTTGTTTTTCCTTTGGCTTGGGCGCTTGGAGGAAATGGAAACAGCGCTCATGGAACCCAAGGAAAGATTCTGGGGCTTTATATGTTAGAAAGACAAAGAAAAGACTGTCCTCACTGACAAACCATTCTTTCGGAAGCAAAGGAAACATGCCAGGCCATTCTGTTTTTAAAGAGGTGAAAACAAAAATGCTCCATCTGCGTTGTAGTCTCTCCTGTTTCTGCGCTGAACAAGACTGTGAGGTGCTTTTAAAACTTTGCTCGGGTTACCAAAAGGACATCCAAAAGAATCAAGATAGCCAATATAAGGCATCAAGAAATGTTACGATTTGAGAGAAAAGAATTGCAAAATGATTTTTCTTTAGAATAGGACGTTGGCAAACAGGCATCTTAATTATTACTACTTGATTTCTACAAGTAGTTTACATTGGAGGTTAACAAACATGTTCACCATTTGTTGAAGGAATAGTGGTTAAGATGTTGCTGAAATCTTTGCTTTGGCTAAGTAGGATTATACTATCAGGTATCATTTCTGTAGGTTTCAAAGAGAGAAACGTGCTCGAAAGCGTCCAAACTCATCTTCCACGATGATGAATTTTAGGGTTCTTGTCTCAGAAGGATTCTTGTTGGCAGTGCTGCTCTATGCAGGTGCTGCCACCATTTAATGACGTTGTCATCTTTCTAGATGGGAAGATGGCATGAGGGAACTCATTCAGAGTGGTTGTTTGAGTGCTGAGAGTCTTGTATTGTTTCAAAAACAGCTGAGTTTCCAATTTTATGTTTTGGTCTAATTTATAAACCATGTCTTTTATTTACTAATTGCAAGATGGAAACAAAAATGACATGATATTTCTATGTGGGAAGGTTGTTAGCAGTGCGACAGGCAGTCGCTGCTCATGTTTTTCCTTTGGCTTGTGCACTTGGAGGAAATGGAAACAATACTCATGGAACCCAAGGAAAGATTCTGGGGCTTTATATGTTAGAAAGACAAAGAAAAGACTGTCCTCACTGACTAATCATTCTTTCGAAAGCAAAGGAAACATGCCAGGCCATTCTGTTTTTAAAGAGGTGAAAACAAAAATGCTCCATCTGCGTTGTAGTCTCTCCTGTTTCTGCGCTGAACAAGACTGTGAGGTGCTTTTAAAACTTTGCTCGGGTTACCAAAAGGACATCCAAAAGAATCAAGATGGACAATATAAGGCATCAAGAAATGTTACGATTTGAGAGAAAAGAATTGCAAAATGATTTTTCTTTAGAATAGGACGTTGGCAAACAGGCATCTTAATTATTACTACTTGATTTCTACAAGTAGTTTACATTGGAGGTTAACAAACATGTTCACCATTTGTTGAAGGAATAGTGGTTAAGATGTTGCTGAAATCTTTGCCATGGCAAGGTAGGACTATACTTTCAGGGATCATTTCTGTAGGATTCAAAGGGAGAAATGTGCTCGAAAGTGTCCAAACTCACCTTCCACGATGATGAATTTTAGGGTTCTTGTCTCAGAAAGATTCTTGTGGCAGTGCTGTTCTATGCAGGTGCTGCCACCATTTGATGACATTGTCATCTTTCTGGATGGGAAGATGGCAGGAGGGAACTCATTCAGAGTGGTTGTTTGAGTGCTGAGAGTCTTGTATTGTTTCAAAAACAGCTGAGTTTCCAATTCTGTGTTTTGGTCTAATTTGTAAACCATGTCTTTTATTTATTAATTGCCAGATGGAAACAAACATGACACGATATTTCTATGTGGGAAGGTTGTTAGCAGTACGACAGGCAGTCGCTGCTCTTGTTTTTCCTTTGGCTTGGGCGCTTGGAGGAAATGGAAACAGCGCTCATGGAACCCAAGGAAAGATTCTGGGGCTTTATATGTTAGAAAGACAAAGAAAAGACTGTCCTCACTGACAAACCATTCTTTCGGAAGCAAAGGAAACATGCCAGGCCATTCTGTTTTTAAAGAGGTGAAAACAAAAATGCTCCATCTGCGTTGTAGTCTCTCCTGTTTCTGCGCTGAACAAGACTGTGAGGTGCTTTTAAAACTTTGCTCGGGTTACCAAAAGGACATCCAAAAGAATCAAGATAGCCAATATAAGGCATCAAGAAATGTTACGATTTGTGAGAAAAGAATTGCAAAATGATTTTTCTTTAGAATAGGACGTTGGCAAACAGGCATCTTAATTATTACTACTTGATTTCTACAAGTAGTTTACATTGGAGGTTAACAAACATGTTCACCATTTGTTGAAGGAATATTGGTTAAGATGTTGCTGAAATCTTTGCTTTGGCTAAGTAGGATTATACTTTCAGGTATCATTTCTGTAGGTTTCAAAGAGAGAAATGTGCTCGAAAGCGTCCAAACTCATCTTCCACGATGATGAATTTTAGGGTTCTTGTCTCAGAAAGATTCTTGTTGGAAGTGCTGCTCTATGCAGGTGCTGCCACTATTTAATGACATTGTCATCTTTCTAGATGGAAAGATGGCATGAGGGAACTCATTCAGAGTGGTTGTTTTAGTGCTGAGAGTCTTGTATTGTTTCAAAAACAGCTGAGTTTCCAATTTTATGTTTTGGTCTAATTTATAAACCATGTCTTTTATTTACTAATTGCAAGATGGAAACAAAAATGACATGATATTTCTATGTGGGAAGGTTGTTAGCAGTGCGACAGGCAGTCGCTGCTCATGTTTTTCCTTTGGCTTGTGCACTTGGAGGAAATGGAAACAATACTCATGGAACCCAAGGAAAGATTCTGGGGCTTTATATGTTAGAAAGACAAAGAAAAGACTGTCCTCACTGACTAATCATTCTTTCGAAAGCAAAGGAAATATGCTAGGCCATTCTGTTTTTAAAGAGGTGAAAACAAAAATGCTCCATCTCCGTTGTAGTCTCGCCTGTTACTGCGCTGAACAAGACTGTGAGTTGCTTTTAAAACTTTGCTCGGGTTACCAAAAGGACATCCAAAAGAATCAAGATAGCCAATATAAGGCATCAAAAAATATTACGATTTGAGAGAAAAGAATTGCAAAATGATTTTTCTTTAGAATAGGATGTTGGCAAACAGGCATCTTAATTATTACTACTTGATTTCTACAAGTAGTTTCCATTGGAGGTTAACAAACATGTTCACCATTTGTTGAAGGAATAGTGGTTAAGATGTTGCTGAAATCTTTGGCGTGGCAAGGTAGGACTTTACTTTCAGGGATCATTTCTGTAGGATTCAATGGGAAAAATGTGCTCAAAAGTGTCTAAACTCACCTTCCACGATGATGAATTTTAGGGTTTTTGTCTCAAAAGGATTCTTGTTGGCAGTGCTGCTCTATGCAGGTGCTGCCACCATTTGATGACATTGTTATCTTTCTAGATGGGAAGATGGCAGGAGGGAACTCATTCAGAGTGGTTGTTTGAGTGCTGAGAGTCTTGTATTGTTTCAAAAACAGCTGAGTTTCCAATTTTGTGTTTTGGTCTAATTTGTAAACCATGTCTTTTATTTACTAATTGCCAGACGGAAACAAAAATGACATGATATTTCTATGTGGGAAGGCTGTTAGCAGTACGACAGGCAGTCGCTGCACATGTTTTTCCTTTGGCTTGGGCGCTTGGAGGAAATGGAAACAACGCTCATGGAACCCAAGGAAAGATTCTGGGGCTTTATATGTTAGAAAGACAAAGAAAAGACTGTCCTCACTGACAAACCATTCTTTCGGAAGCAAAGGAAACATGCCAGGCCATTCTGTTTTTAAAGAGGTGAAAACAAAAATGCTCCATCTGCGTTGTAGTCTCTCCTGTTTCTATGCTGAACAAGACTGTGAGGTGCTTTTAAAACTTTGCTCGGGTTACCAAAATGACATCCAAAAGAATCAAGATAGACAATATAAGGCATCAAGAAATGTTACGATTTGAGAGAAAAGAATTGCAAAATGATTTTTCCTTAGAATAGGACGTTGGCAAACAGGCATCTTAATTATTACTACTTGATTTCTACAAGTAGTTTACATTGGAGGTTAACAAACATGTTCACCATTTGTTGAAGGAATAGTGGTTAAGATGTTGCTGAAATCTTTGCCATGGCAAGGTAGGACTATACTTTCAGGGATCATTTCTGTAGGATTCAAAGGGAGAAATGTGCTCGAAAGTGTCCAAACTCACCTTCCACGATGATGAATTTTAGGGTTCTTGTCTCAGAAGGATTCTTGTTGGCAGTGCTGTTCTATGCAGGTGCTGCCACCATTTGATGACATTGTCATCTTTCTGGATGGGAAGATGGCAGGAGGGAACTCATTCAGAGTGGTTGTTTGAGTGCTGAGAGTCTTGTATTGTTTCAAAAACAGCTGAGTTTCCAATTCTGTGTTTTGGTCTAATTTGTAAACCATGTCTTTTATTTATTAATTGCCAGATGGAAACAAACATGACATGATATTTCTATGTGGGAAGGTTGTTAGCAGTACGACATGCAGTCGCTGCTCTTGTTTTTCCTTTGGCTTGGGCGCTTGGAGGAAATGGAAACAGCGCTCATGGAACCCAAGGAAAGATTCTGGGGCTTTATATGTTAGAAAGACAAAGAAAAGACTGTCCTCACTGACAAACCATTCTTTCGGAAGCAAAGGAAACATGCCAGGCCATTCTGTTTTTAAAGAGGTGAAAACAAAAATGCTCCATCTGCGTTGTAGTCTCTCCTGTTTCTGCGCTGAACAAGACTGTGAGGTGCTTTTAAAACTTTGCTCGGGTTACCAAGAGGACATCCAAAAGAATCAAGATAGCCAATATAAGGCATCAAGAAATGTTACGATTTGAGAGAAAAGAATTGCAAAATGATTTTTCTTTAGAATAGGACGTTGGCAAACAGGCATCTTAATTATTACTACTTGATTTCTACAAGTAGTTTACATTGGAGGTTAACAAACATGTTCACCATTTGTTGAAGGAATAGTGGTTAAGATGTTGCTGAAATCTTTGCTTTGGCTAAGTAGGATTATACTATCAGGTATCATTTCTGTAGGTTTCAAAGAGAGAAACGTGCTCGAAAGCGTCCAAACTCATCTTCCACGATGATGAATTTTAGGGTTCTTGTCTCAGAAGGATTCTTGTTGGCAGTGCTGCTCTATGCAGGTGCTGCCACCATTTAATGACGTTGTCATCTTTCTAGATGGGAAGATGGCATGAGGGAACTCATTCAGAGTGGTTGTTTGAGTGCTGAGAGTCTTGTATTGTTTCAAAAACAGCTGAGTTTCCAATTTTATGTTTTGGTCTAATTTATAAACCATGTCTTTTATTTACTAATTGCAAGATGGAAACAAAAATGACATGATATTTCTATGTGGGAAGGTTGTTAGCAGTGCGACAGGCAGTCGCTGCTCATGTTTTTCCTTTGGCTTGTGCACTTGGAGGAAATGGAAACAATACTCATGGAACCCAAGGAAAGATTCTGGGGCTTTATATGTTAGAAAGACAAAGAAAAGACTGTCCTCACTGACTAATCATTCTTTCGAAAGCAAAGGAAACATGCCAGGCCATTCTGTTTTTAAAGAGGTGAAAACAAAAATGCTCCATCTGCGTTGTAGTCTCTCCTGTTTCTGCGCTGAACAAGACTGTGAGGTGCTTTTAAAACTTTGCTCGGGTTACCAAAAGGACATCCAAAAGAATCAAGATGGACAATATAAGGCATCAAGAAATGTTACGATTTGAGAGAAAAGAATTGCAAAATGATTTTTCTTTAGAATAGGACGTTGGCAAACAGGCATCTTAATTATTACTACTTGATTTCTACAAGTAGTTTACATTGGAGGTTAACAAACATGTTCACCATTTGTTGAAGGAATAGTGGTTAAGATGTTGCTGAAATCTTTGCCATGGCAAGGTAGGACTATACTTTCAGGGATCATTTCTGTAGGATTCAAAGGGAGAAATGTGCTCGAAAGTGTCCAAACTCACCTTCCACGATGATGAATTTTAGGGTTCTTGTCTCAGAAAGATTCTTGTTGTCAGTGCTGTTCTATGCAGGTGCTGCCACCATTTGATGACATTGTCATCTTTCTGGATGGGAAGATGGCAGGAGGGAACTCATTCAGAGTGGTTGTTTGAGTGCTGAGAGTCTTGTATTGTTTCAAAATCAGCTGAGTTTCCAATTCTGTGTTTTGGTCTAATTTGTAAACCATGTCTTTTATTTATTAATTGCCAGATGGAAACAAACATGACACGATATTTCTATGTGGGAAGGTTGTTAGCAGTACGACATGCAGTCGCTGCTCTTGTTTTTCCTTTGGCTTGGGCGCTTGGAGGAAATGGAAACAGCGCTCATGGAACCCAAGGAAAGATTCTGGGGCTTTATATGTTAGAAAGACAAAGAAAAGACTGTCCTCACTGACAAACCATTCTTTCGGAAGCAAAGGAAACATGCCAGGCCATTCTGTTTTTAAAGAGGTGAAAACAAAAATGCTCCATCTGCGTTGTAGTCTCTCCTGTTTCTGCGCTGAACAAGACTGTGAGGTGCTTTTAAAACTTTGCTCGGGTTACCAAAAGGACATCCAAAAGAATCAAGATAGCCAATATAAGGCATCAAGAAATGTTACGATTTGAGAGAAAAGAATTGCAAAATGATTTTTCTTTAGAATAGGACGTTGGCAAACAGGCATCTTAATTATTACTACTTGATTTCTACAAGTAGTTTACATTGGAGGTTAACAAACATGTTCACCATTTGTTGAAGGAATAGTGGTTAAGATGTTGCTGAAATCTTTGCTTTGGCTAAGTAGGATTATACTTTCAGGTATCATTTCTGCAGGTTTCAAAGAGAGAAACGTGCTCGAAAGCGTCCAAACTCATCTTCCACGATGATGAATTTTAGGGTTCTTGTCTCAGAAGGATTCTTGTTGGCAGTGCTGCTCTATGCAGGTGCTGCCACCATTTAATGACGTTGTCATCTTTCTAGATGGGAAGATGGCATGAGGGAACTCATTCAGAGTGGTTGTTTGAGTGCTGAGAGTCTTGTATTGTTTCAAAAACAGCTGAGTTTCCAATTTTATGTTTTGGTCTAATTTATAAACCATGTCTTTTATTTACTAATTGCAAGATGGAAACAAAAATGACATGATATTTCTATGTGGGAAGGTTGTTAGCAGTGCGACAGGCAGTCGCTGCTCATGTTTTTCCTTTGGCTTGTGCACTTGGAGGAAATGGAAACAATACTCATGGAACCCAAGGAAAGATTCTGGGGCTTTATATGTTAGAAAGACAAAGAAAAGACTGTCCTCACTGACAAACCATTCTTTCGGAAGCAAAGGAAACATGCCAGGCCATTCTATTTTTAAAGAGGTGAAAACAAAAATGCTCCATCTGCGTTGTAGTCTCTCCTGTTTCTGCGCTGAACAAGACTGTGAGGTGCTTTTAAAACTTTGCTCGGGTTACCAAAAGGACATCCAAAAGAATCAAGATAGCCAATATAAGGCATCAAGAAATGTTACGATTTGAGAGAAAAGAATTGCAAAATGATTTTTCTTTAGAATAGGACGTTGGCAAACAGGCATCTTAATTAATACTAATTGATTTTTACAAGTAGTTTACATTGGAGGTTAACAAACATGTTCACCAATTGTTGAAGGAATAGTGATTAAGATGTTGCTGAAATCTTTGCCGTGGCAAGGTAGGACCATACTTTCAGGGATCATTTCTGTAGGATTCAAAGGGAGAAATGTGCTCGAAAGCATCCAAACTCACCTTCCACGATGATGAATTTTAGAGTTCTTGTCTCAGAAGGATTCTTGTTGGCAGCGCTGCTCTATGCAGGTGCTGCCACCATTTGATGACATTGTTATCTTTCTAGATGGGAAGATGGCAGGAGGGAACTCATTCAGAGTGGTTGTTTGAGTGCTGAGAGTCTTGTATTGTTTCAAAAACAGCTGAGTTTCCAATTTTGTGTTTTGGTCTAATTTGTAAACCATGTCTTTTATTTACTAATTGCCAGATGGAAACAAACATGACACGATATTTCTATGTGGGAAGGTTGTTAGCAGTACGACATGCAGTCGCTGCTCTTGTTTTTCCTTTGGCTTGGGCGCTTGGAGGAAATGGAAACAGCGCTCATGTAACCCAAGGAAAGATTCTGGGGCTTTATATGTTAGAAAGACAAAGAAAAGACTGTCCTCACTGACAAACCATTCTTTCGGAAGCAAAGGAAACATGCCAGGCCATTCTGTTTTTAAAGAGGTGAAAACAAAAATGCTCCATCTGCGTTGTAGTCTCTCCTGTTTCTGCGCTGAACAAGACTGTGAGGTGCTTTTAAAACTTTGCTCGGGTTACCAAAAGGACATCCAAAAGAATCAAGATAGCCAATATAAGGCATCAAGAAATGTTACGATTTGTGAGAAAAGAATTGCAAAATGATTTTTCTTTAGAATAGGACGTTGGCAAACAGGCATCTTAATTATTACTACTTGATTTCGACAAGTAGTTTACATTGGAGGTTAACAAACATGTTCACCATTTGTTGAAGGAATAGTGGTTAAGATGTTGCTGAAATCTTTGCTTTGGCTAAGTAGGATTATACTTTCAGGTATCATTTCTGTAGGTTTCAAAGAGAGAAATGTGCTCGAAAGCGTCCAAACTCATCTTCCACGATGATGAATTTTAGGGTTCTTGTCTCAGAAAGATTCTTGTTGGAAGTGCTGCTCTATGCAGGTGCTGCCACTATTTAATGACGTTGTCATCTTTCTAGATGGGAAGATGGCATGAGGGAACTCATTCAGAGTGGTTGTTTTAGTGCTGAGAGTCTTGTATTGTTTCAAAAACAGCTGAGTTTCCAATTTTATGTTTTGGTCTAATTTATAAACCATGTCTTTTATTTACTAATTGCAAGATGGAAACAAAAATGACATGATATTTCTATGTGGGAAGGTTGTTAGCAGTGCGACAGGCAGTCGCTGCTCATGTTTTTCCTTTGGCTTGTGCACTTGGAGGAAATGGAAACAATACTCATGGAACCCAAGGAAAGATTCTGGGGCTTTATATGTTAGAAAGACAAAGAAAAGACTGTCCTCACTGACTAATCATTCTTTCGAAAGCAAAGGAAATATGCTAGGCCATTCTGTTTTTAAAGAGGTGAAAACAAAAATGCTCCATCTCCGTTGTAGTCTCGCCTGTTACTGCGCTGAACAAGACTGTGAGGTGCTTTTAAAACTTTGCTCGGGTTACCAAAAGGACATCCAAAAGAATCAAGATAGCCAATATAAGGCATCAAAAAATATTACGATTTGAGAGAAAAGAATTGCAAAATGATTTTTCTTTAGAATAGGATGTTGGCAAACAGGCATCTTAATTATTACTACTTGATTTCTACAAGTAGTTTACATTGGAAGTTAACAAACATGTTCACCATTTGTTGAAGGAATAGTGGTTAAGATGTTGCTGAAATCTTTGGCGTGGCAAGGTAGGACTGTACTTTCAGGGATCATTTCTGTAGGATTCAATGGGAAAAATGTGCTCAAAAGTGTCTAAACTCACCTTCCACGATGATGAATTTTAGGGTTTTTGTCTCAAAAGGATTTTTGTTGGCAGTGCTGCTCTATGCAGGTGCTGCCACCATTTGATGACATGGTCATCTTTCTAGATGGGAAGATGGCAGGAGGGAACTCATTCAGAGTGGTTGTTTGAGTGCTGAGAGTCTTGTATTGTTTCAAAAACAGCTGAGTTTCCAGTTTTGTGTTTTGGTCTAATTTGTAAACCATGTCTTTTATTTACTAATTGCCAGATGGAAACAAAAATGACATGATATTTCTATGTGGGAAGGTTGTTAGCAGTACGACAGGCAGTCGCTGCTCATGTTTTTCCTTTGGCTTGGGCGCTTGGAGGAAATGGAAACAGCGCTCATGGAACCCAAGGAAAGATTCTGGGGCTTTATATGTTAGAAAGACAAAGAAAAGACTGTCCTCACTGACAAACCATTCTTTCGGAAGCAAAGGAAACATGCCAGGCCATTCTGTTTTTAAAGAGGTGAAAACAAAAATGCTCCATCTGCGTTGTAGTCTCTCCTGTTTCCGCGCTGAACAAGACTGTGAGGTGCTTTTAAAACTTTGCTCGGGTTACCAAAAGGACATCCAAAAGAATCAAGATAGCCAATATAAGGCATCAAGAAATGTTACGAATTGAGAGAAAAGAATTGCAAAATGATTTTTCTTTAGAATAGGACGTTGGCAAACAGGCATCTTAATTAATACTAATTGATTTTTACAAGTAGTTTACATTGGAGGTTAACAAACATGTTCACCAATTGTTGAAGGAATAGTGATTAAGATGTTGCTGAAATCTTTGCCGTGGCAAGGTAGGACCATACTTTCAGGGATCATTTCTGTAGGATTCAAAGGGAGAAATGTGCTCGAAAGCGTCCAAACTCAACTTCCACGATGATGAATTTTAGAGTTCTTGTCTCAGAAGGATTCTTGTTGGCAGCGCTGCTCTATGCAGGTGCTGCCACCATTTGATGACATTGTTATCTTTCTAGATGGGAAGATGGCAGGAGGGAACTCATTCAGAGTGGTTGTTTGAGTGCTGAGAGTCTTGTATTGTTTCAAAAACAGCTGAGTTTCCAATTTTGTGTTTTGGTCTAATTTGTAAACCATGTCTTTTATTTACTAATTGCCAGATGGAAACAAAAATGACATGATATTTCTATGTGGGAAGGTTGTTAGTAGTGCGACAGGCAGTCGCTGCTCATGTTTTTCCTTTGGCTTGGGCGCTTGGAGGAAATGGAAACAACGCTCATGGAACCCAAGGAAAGATTCTGGGGCTTTATATGTTAGAAAGACAAAGAAAAGACTGTCCTCACTGACAAACCATTCTTTCGGAAGCAAAGGAAACATGCCAGGCCATTCTGTTTTTAAAGAGGTGAAAACAAAAATGCTCCATCTGCCTTGTAGTCTCTCCTGTTTCTGCGCTGAACAAGACTGTGAGGTGCTTTTAAAACTTTGCTCGGGTTACCAAAAGGACATCCAAAAGAATCAAGATAGACAATATAAGGCATCAAGAAATGTTACGATTTGAGAGAAAAGAATTGCAAAATGATTTTTCCTTAGAATAGGACATTGGCAAACAGGCATCTTAATTATTTCTACTTGATTTCTACAAGTAGTTTACATTGGAGGTTAACAAACATGTTCACCATTTGTTGAAGGAATAGTGGTTAAGATGTTGCTGAAATCTTTGCCATGGCAAGGTAGGACTATACTTTCAGGGATCATTTCTGTAGGATTCAAAGGGAGAAATGTGCTCGAAAGGGTCCAAACTCACCTTCCACGATGATGAATTTTAGGGTTCTTGTCCCAGAAGGATTCTTGTTGGCAGTGCTGTTCTATGCAGGTGCTGCCACCATTTGATGACATTGTCATCTTTCTAGATGGGAAGATGGCAGGAGGGAACTCATTCAGAGTGGTTGTTTGAGTGCTGAGAGTCTTGTATTGTTTCAAAAACAGCTGATTTTCCAATTCTGTGTTTTGGTCTAATTTGTAAACCATGTCTTTTATTTATTAATTGCCAGATGGAAACAAACATGACACGATATTTCTATGTGGGAAGGTTGTTAGCAGTACGACAGGCAGTCGCTGCTCTTGTTTTTCCTTTGGCTTGGGCGCTTGGAGGAAATGGAAACAGCGCTCATGGAACCCAAGGAAAGATTCTGGGGCTTTATATGTTAGAAAGACAAAGAAAAGACTGTCCTCACTGACAAACCATTCTTTCGGAAGCAAAGGAAACATGCCAGGCCATTCTGTTTTTAAAGAGGTGAAAACAAAAATGCTCCATCTGCGTTGTAGTCTCTCCTGTTTCTGCGCTGAACAAGACTGTGAGGTGCTTTTAAAACTTTGCTCGGGTTACCAAAAGGACATCCAAAAGAATCAAGATAGCCAATATAAGGCATCAAGAAATGTTACGATTTGTGAGAAAAGAATTGCAAAATGATTTTTCTTTAGAATAGGACGTTGGCAAACAGGCATCTTAATTATTACTACTTGATTTCTACAAGTAGTTTACATTGGAGGTTAACAAACATGTTCACCATTTGTTGAAGGAATAGTGGTTAAGATGTTGCTGAAATCTTTGCTTTGGCTAAGTAGGATTATACTATCAGGTATCATTTCTGTAGGTTTCAAAGAGAGAAACGTGCTCGAAAGCGTCCAAACTCATCTTCCACGATGATGAATTTTAGGGTTCTTGTCTCAGAAGGATTCTTGTTGGCAGTGCTGCTCTATGCAGGTGCTGCCACCATTTAATGACGTTGTCATCTTTCTAGATGGGAAGATGGCATGAGGGAACTCATTCAGAGTGGTTGTTTGAGTGCTGAGAGTCTTGTATTGTTTCAAAAACAGCTGAGTTTCCAATTTTATGTTTTGGTCTAATTTATAAACCATGTCTTTTATTTACTAATTGCAAGATGGAAACAAAAATGACATGATATTTCTATGTGGGAAGGTTGTTAGCAGTACGACAGGCAGTCGCTGCTCATGTTTTTCCTTTGGCTTGGGCGCTTGGAGGAAATGGAAACAGCGCTCATGGAACCCAAGGAAAGATTCTGGGGCTTTATATGTTAGAAAGACAAAGAAAAGACTGTCCTCACTGACAAACCATTCTTTCGGAAGCAAAGGAAACATGCCAGGCCATTCTGTTTTTAAAGAGGTGAAAACAAAAATGCTCCATCTGCGTTGTAGTCTCTCCTGTTTCCGCGCTGGACAAGACTGTGAGGTGCTTTTAAAACTTTGCTCGGGTTACCAAAAGGACATCCAAAAGAATCAAGATAGCCAATATAAGGCATCAAGAAATGTTACGAATTGAGAGAAAAGAATTGCAAAATGATTTTTCTTTAGAATAGGACGTTGGCAAACAGGCATCTTAATTAATACTAATTGATTTTTACAAGTAGTTTACATTGGAGGTTAACAAACATGTTCACCAATTGTTGAAGGAATAGTGATTAAGATGTTGCTGAAATCTTTGCCGTGGCAAGGTAGGACCATACTTTCAGGGATCATTTCTGTAGGATTCAAAGGGAGAAATGTGCTCGAAAGCGTCCAAACTCAACTTCCACGATGATGAATTTTAGAGTTCTTGTCTCAGAAGGATTCTTGTTGGCAGCGCTGCTCTATGCAGGTGCTGCCACCATTTGATGACATTGTTATCTTTCTAGATGGGAAGATGGCAGGAGGGAACTCATTCAGAGTGGTTGTTTGAGTGCTGAGAGTCTTGTATTGTTTCAAAAACAGCTGAGTTTCCAATTTTGTGTTTTGGTCTAATTTGTAAACCATGTCTTTTATTTACTAATTGCCAGATGGAAACAAAAATGACATGATATTTCTATGTGGGAAGGTTGTTAGTAGTGCGACAGGCAGTCGCTGCTCATGTTTTTCCTTTGGCTTGGGCGCTTGGAGGAAATGGAAACAACGCTCATGGAACCCAAGGAAAGATTCTGGGGCTTTATATGTTAGAAAGACAAAGAAAAGACTGTCCTCACTGACAAACCATTCTTTCGGAAGCAAAGGAAACATGCCAGGCCATTCTGTTTTTAAAGAGGTGAAAACAAAAATGCTCCATCTGCCTTGTAGTCTCTCCTGTTTCTGCGCTGAACAAGACTGTGAGGTGCTTTTAAAACTTTGCTCGGGTTACCAAAAGGACATCCAAAAGAATCAAGATAGACAATATAAGGCATCAAGAAATGTTACGATTTGAGAGAAAAGAATTGCAAAATGATTTTTCCTTAGAATAGGACATTGGCAAACAGGCATCTTAATTATTTCTACTTGATTTCTACAAGTAGTTTACATTGGAGGTTAACAAACATGTTCACCATTTGTTGAAGGAATAGTGGTTAAGATGTTGCTGAAATCTTTGCCATGGCAAGGTAGGACTATACTTTCAGGGATCATTTCTGTAGGATTCAAAGGGAGAAATGTGCTCGAAAGGGTCCAAACTCACCTTCCACGATGATGAATTTTAGGGTTCTTGTCCCAGAAGGATTCTTGTTGGCAGTGCTGTTCTATGCAGGTGCTGCCACCATTTGATGACATTGTCATCTTTCTAGATGGGAAGATGGCAGGAGGGAACTCATTCAGAGTGGTTGTTTGAGTGCTGAGAGTCTTGTATTGTTTCAAAAACAGCTGATTTTCCAATTCTGTGTTTTGGTCTAATTTGTAAACCATGTCTTTTATTTATTAATTGCCAGATGGAAACAAACATGACACGATATTTCTATGTGGGAAGGTTGTTAGCAGTACGACAGGCAGTCGCTGCTCTTGTTTTTCCTTTGGCTTGGGCGCTTGGAGGAAATGGAAACAGTGCTCATGGAACCCAAGGAAAGATTCTGGGGCTTTATATGTTAGAAAGACAAAGAAAAGACTGTCCTCACTGACAAACCATTCTTTCGGAAGCAAAGGAAACATGCCAGGCCATTCTGTTTTTAAAGAGGTGAAAACAAAAATGCTCCATCTGCGTTGTAGTCTCTCCTGTTTCTGCGCTGAACAAGACTGTGAGGTGCTTTTAAAACTTTGCTCGGGTTACCAAAAGGACATCCAAAAGAATCAAGATAGCCAATATAAGGCATCAAGAAATGTTACGATTTGTGAGAAAAGAATTGCAAAATGATTTTTCTTTAGAATAGGACGTTGGCAAACAGGCATCTTAATTATTACTACTTGATTTCTACAAGTAGTTTACATTGGAGGTTAACAAACATGTTCACCATTTGTTGAAGGAATAGTGGTTAAGATGTTGCTGAAATCTTTGCTTTGGCTAAGTAGGATTATACTATCAGGTATCATTTCTGTAGGTTTCAAAGAGAGAAACGTGCTCGAAAGCGTCCAAACTCATCTTCCACGATGATGAATTTTAGGGTTCTTGTCTCAGAAGGATTCTTGTTGGCAGTGCTGCTCTATGCAGGTGCTGCCACCATTTAATGACGTTGTCATCTTTCTAGATGGGAAGATGGCATGAGGGAACTCATTCAGAGTGGTTGTTTGAGTGCTGAGAGTCTTGTATTGTTTCAAAAACAGCTGAGTTTCCAATTTTATGTTTTGGTCTAATTTATAAACCATGTCTTTTATTTACTAATTGCAAGATGGAAACAAAAATGACATGATATTTCTATGTGGGAAGGTTGTTAGCAGTGCGACAGGCAGTCGCTGCTCATGTTTTTCCTTTGGCTTGTGCACTTGGAGGAAATGGAAACAATACTCATGGAACCCAAGGAAAGATTCTGGGGCTTTATATGTTAGAAAGACAAAGAAAAGACTGTCCTCACTGACTAATCATTCTTTCGAAAGCAAAGGAAACATGCCAGGCCATTCTGTTTTTAAAGAGGTGAAAACAAAAATGCTCCATCTGCGTTGTAGTCTCTCCTGTTTCTGCGCTGAACAAGACTGTGAGGTGCTTTTAAAACTTTGCTCGGGTTACCAAAAGGACATCCAAAAGAATCAAGATGGACAATATAAGGCATCAAGAAATGTTACGATTTGAAAGAAAAGAATTGCAAAATGATTTTTCTTTAGAATAGGACGTTGGCAAACAGGCATCTTAATTATTACTACTTGATTTCTACAAGTAGTTTACATTGGAGGTTAACAAACATGTTCACCATTTGTTGAAGGAATAGTGGTTAAGATGTTGCTGAAATCTTTGCCATGGCAAGGTAGGACTATACTTTCAGGGATCATTTCTGTAGGATTCAAAGGGAGAAATGTGCTCGAAAGTGTCCAAACTCACCTTCCACGATGATGAATTTTAGGGTTCTTGTCTCAGAAAGATTCTTGTTGTCAGTGCTGTTCTATGCAGGTGCTGCCACCATTTGATGACATTGTCATCTTTCTGGATGGAAAGATGGCAGGAGGGAACTCATTCAGAGTGGTTGTTTGAGTGCTGAGAGTCTTGTATTGTTTCAAAATCAGCTGAGTTTCCAATTCTGTGTTTTGGTCTAATTTGTAAACCATGTCTTTTATTTATTAATTGCCAGATGGAAACAAACATGACATGATATTTCTATGTGGGAAGGTTGTTAGGAGTACGACATGCAGTCGCTGCTCTTGTTTTTCCTTTGGCTTGGGCGCTTGGAGGAAATGGAAACAGCGCTCATGGAACCCAAGGAAAGATTCTGGGGCTTTATATGTTAGAAAGACAAAGAAAAGACTGTCCTCACTGACAAACCATTCTTTCGGAAGCAAAGGAAACATGCCAGGCCATTCTGTTTTTAAAGAGGTGAAAACAAAAATGCTCCATCTGCGTTGTAGTCTCTCCTGTTTCTGCGCTGAACAAGACTGTGAGGTGCTTTTAAAACTTTGCTCGGGTTACCAAAAGGACATCCAAAAGAATCAAGATAGCCAATATAAGGCATCAAGAAATGTTACGATTTGAGAGAAAAGAATTGCAAAATGATTTTTCTTTAGAATAGGACGTTGGCAAACAGGCATCTTAATTATTACTACTTGATTTCTACAAGTAGTTTACATTGGAGGTTAACAAACATGTTCACCATTTGTTGAAGGAATAGTGGTTAAGATGTTGCTGAAATCTTTGCTTTGGCTAAGTAGGATTATACTATCAGGTATCATTTCTGTAGGTTTCAAAGAGAGAAACGTGCTCGAAAGCGTCCAAACTCATCTTCCACGATGATGAATTTTAGGGTTCTTGTCTCAGAAGGATTCTTGTTGGCAGCGCTGCTCTATGCAGGTGCTGCCACCATTTGATGACATTGTTATCTTTCTAGATGGGAAGATGGCAGGAGGGAACTCATTCAGAGTGGTTGTTTGAGTGCTGAGAGTCTTGTATTGTTTCAAAAACAGCTGAGTTTCCAATTTTGTGTTTTGGTCTAATTTGTAAACCATGTCTTTTATTTACTAATTGCCAGATGGAAACAAACATGACACGATATTTCTATGTGGGAAGGTTGTTAGCAGTACGACATGCAGTCGCTGCTCTTGTTTTTCCTTTGGCTTGGGCGCTTGGAGGAAATGGAAACAGCGCTCATGTAACCCAAGGAAAGATTCTGGGGCTTTATATGTTAGAAAGACAAAGAAAAGACTGTCCTCACTGACTAATCATTCTTTCGAAAGCAAAGGAAATATGCTAGGCCATTCTGTTTTTAAAGAGGTGAAAACAAAAATGCTCCATCTCCGTTGTAGTCTCGCCTGTTACTGCGCTGAACAAGACTGTGAGTTGCTTTTAAAACTTTGCTCGGGTTACCAAAAGGACATCCAAAAGAATCAAGATAGCCAATATAAGGCATCAAAAAATATTACGATTTGAGAGAAAAGAATTGCAAAATGATTTTTCTTTAGAATAGGATGTTGGCAAACAGGCATCTTAATTATTACTACTTGATTTCTACAAGTAGTTTACATTGGAAGTTAACAAACATGTTCACCATTTGTTGAAGGAATAGTGGTTAAGATGTTGCTGAAATCTTTGGCGTGGCAAGGTAGGACTATACTTTCAGGGATCATTTCTGTAGGATTCAATGGGAAAAATGTGCTCAAAAGTGTCTAAACTCACCTTCCACGATGATGAATTTTAGGGTTTTTGTCTCAAAAGGATTTTTGTTGGCAGTGCTGCTCTATGCAGGTGCTGCCACCATTTGATGACATGGTCATCTTTCTAGATGGGAAGATGGCAGGAGGGAACTCATTCAGAGTGGTTGTTTGAGTGCTGAGAGTCTTGTATTGTTTCAAAAACAGCTGAGTTTCCAGTTTTGTGTTTTGGTCTAATTTGTAAACCATGTCTTTTATTTACTAATTGCCAGATGGAAACAAAAATGACATGATATTTCTATGTGGGAAGGTTGTTAGCAGTACGACAGGCAGTCGCTGCTCATGTTTTTCCTTTGGCTTGGGCGCTTGGAGGAAATGGAAACAGCGCTCATGGAACCCAAGGAAAGATTCTGGGGCTTTATATGTTAGAAAGACAAAGAAAAGACTGTCCTCACTGACAAACCATTCTTTCGGAAGCAAAGGAAACATGCCAGGCCATTCTGTTTTTAAAGAGGTGAAAACAAAAATGCTCCATCTGCGTTGTAGTCTCTCCTGTTTCTGCGCTGAACAAGACTGTGAGGTGCTTTTAAAACTTTGCTCGGGTTACCAAAAGGACATCCAAAAGAATCAAGATAGCCAATATAAGGCATCAAGAAATGTTACGAATTGAGAGAAAAGAATTGCAAAATGATTTTTCTTTAGAATAGGACGTTGGCAAACAGGCATCTTAATTAATACTAATTGATTTTTACAAGTAGTTTACATTGGAGGTTAACAAACATGTTCACCAATTGTTGAAGGAATAGTGATTAAGATGTTGCTGAAATCTTTGCCGTGGCAAGGTAGGACCATACTTTCAGGGATCATTTCTGTAGGATTCAAAGGGAGAAATGTGCTCGAAAGCGTCCAAACTCAACTTCCACGATGATGAATTTTAGAGTTCTTGTCTCAGAAGGATTCTTGTTGGCAGCGCTGCTCTATGCAGGTGCTGCCACCATTTGATGACATTGTTATCTTTCTAGATGGGAAGATGGCAGGAGGGAACTCATTCAGAGTGGTTGTTTGAGTGCTGAGAGTCTTGTATTGTTTCAAAAACAGCTGAGTTTCCAATTTTGTGTTTTGGTCTAATTTGTAAACCATGTCTTTTATTTACTAATTGCCAGATGGAAACAAAAATGACATGATATTTCTATGTGGGAAGGTTGTTAGCAGTGCGACAGGCAGTCGCTGCTCATGTTTTTCTTTTGGCTTGGGCGCTTGGAGGAAATGGAAACAGCACTCATGTAACCCAAGGAAAGATTCTGGGGCTTTATATGTTAGAAAGACAAAGAAAAGACTGTCCTCACTGACAAACCATTCTTTCGGAAGCAAAGGAAACATGCCAGGCCATTCTGTTTTTAAAGAGGTGAAAACAAAAATGCTCCATCTGCGTTGTAGTCTCTCCTGTTTCTGCGCTGAACAAGACTGTGAGGTGCTTTTAAAACTTTGCTCGGGTTACCAAAAGGACATCCAAAAGAATCAAGATAGCCAATATAAGGCATCAAGAAATGTTACGATTTGTGAGAAAAGAATTGCAAAATGATTTTTCTTTAGAATAGGACGTTGGCAAACAGGCATCTTAATTATTACTACTTGATTTCTACAAGTAGTTTACATTGGAGGTTAACAAACATGTTCACCATTTGTTGAAGGAATAGTGGTTAAGATGTTGCTGAAATCTTTGCCATGGCAAGGTAGGACTATACTTTCAGGGATCATTTCTGTAGGATTCAAAGGGAGAAATGTGCTCGAAAGTGTCCAAACTCACCTTCCACGATGATGAATTTTAGGGTTCTTGTCTCAGAAAGATTCTTGTTGTCAGTGCTGTTCTATGCAGGTGCTGCCACCATTTGATGACATTGTCATCTTTCTGGATGGGAAGATGGCAGGAGGGAACTCATTCAGAGTGGTTGTTTGAGTGCTGAGAGTCTTGTATTGTTTCAAAATCAGCTGAGTTTCCAATTCTGTGTTTTGGTCTAATTTGTAAACCATGTCTTTTATTTATTAATTGCCAGATGGAAACAAACATGACACGATATTTCTATGTGGGAAGGTTGTTAGCAGTACGACATGCAGTCGCTGCTCTTGTTTTTCCTTTGGCTTGGGCGCTTGGAGGAAATGGAAACAGCGCTCATGGAACCCAAGGAAAGATTCTGGGGCTTTATATGTTAGAAAGACAAAGAAAAGACTGTCCTCACTGACAAACCATTCTTTCGGAAGCAAAGGAAACATGCCAGGCCATTCTGTTTTTAAAGAGGTGAAAACAAAAATGCTCCATCTGCGTTGTAGTCTCTCCTGTTTCTGCGCTGAACAAGACTGTGAGGTGCTTTTAAAACTTTGCTCGGGTTACCAAAAGGACATCCAAAAGAATCAAGATAGCCAATATAAGGCATCAAGAAATGTTACGATTTGAGAGAAAAGAATTGCAAAATGATTTTTCTTTAGAATAGGACGTTGGCAAACAGGCATCTTAATTATTACTACTTGATTTCTACAAGTAGTTTACATTGGAGGTTAACAAACATGTTCACCATTTGTTGAAGGAATAGTGGTTAAGATGTTGCTGAAATCTTTGCTTTGGCTAAGTAGGATTATACTATCAGGTATCATTTCTGTAGGTTTCAAAGAGAGAAATGTGCTCGAAAGCGTCCAAACTCATCTTCCACGATGATGAATTTTAGGGTTCTTGTCTCAGAAGGATTCTTGTTGGCAGTGCTGCTCTATGCAGGTGCTGCCACCATTTAATGACGTTGTCATCTTTCTAGATGGGAAGATGGCATGAGGGAACTCATTCAGAGTGGTTGTTTGAGTGCTGAGAGTCTTGTATTGTTTCAAAAACAGCTGAGTTTCCAATTTTATGTTTTGGTCTAATTTATAAACCATGTCTTTTATTTACTAATTGCAAGATGGAAACAAAAATGACATGATATTTCTATGTGGGAAGGTTGTTAGCAGTACGACAGGCAGTCGCTGCTCATGTTTTTCCTTTGGCTTGGGCGCTTGGAGGAAATGGAAACAGCGCTCATGGAACCCAAGGAAAGATTCTGGGGCTTTATATGTTAGAAAGACAAAGAAAAGACTGTCCTCACTGACAAACCATTCTTTCGGAAGCAAAGGAAACATGCCAGGCCATTCTGTTTTTAAAGAGGTGAAAACAAAAATGCTCCATCTGCGTTGTAGTCTCTCCTGTTTCTGCGCTGAACAAGACTGTGAGGTGCTTTTAAAACTTTGCTCGGGTTACCAAAAGGACATCCAAAAGAATCAAGATAGCCAATATAAGGCATCAAGAAATGTTACGAATTGAGAGAAAAGAATTGCAAAATGATTTTTCTTTAGAATAGGACGTTGGCAAACAGGCATCTTAATTAATACTAATTGATTTTTACAAGTAGTTTACATTGGAGGTTAACAAACATGTTCACCAATTGTTGAAGGAATAGTGATTAAGATGTTGCTGAAATCTTTGCCGTGGCAAGGTAGGACCATACTTTCAGGGATCATTTCTGTAGGATTCAAAGGGAGAAATGTGCTCGAAAGCGTCCAAACTCAACTTCCACGATGATGAATTTTAGAGTTCTTGTCTCAGAAGGATTCTTGTTGGCAGCGCTGCTCTATGCAGGTGCTGCCACCATTTGATGACATTGTTATCTTTCTAGATGGGAAGATGGCAGGAGGGAACTCATTCAGAGTGGTTGTTTGAGTGCTGAGAGTCTTGTATTGTTTCAAAAACAGCTGAGTTTCCAATTTTGTGTTTTGGTCTAATTTGTAAACCATGTCTTTTATTTACTAATTGCCAGATGGAAACAAAAATGACATGATATTTCTATGTGGGAAGGTTGTTAGCAGTGCGACAGGCAGTCGCTGCTCATGTTTTTCCTTTGGCTTGGGCGCTTGGAGGAAATGGAAACAACGCTCATGGAACCCAAGGAAAGATTCTGGGGCTTTATATGTTAGAAAGACAAAGAAAAGACTGTCCTCACTGACAAACCATTCTTTCGGAAGCAAAGGAAACATGCCAGGCCATTCTGTTTTTAAAGAGGTGAAAACAAAAATGCTCCATCTGCCTTGTAGTCTCTCCTGTTTCTGCGCTGAACAAGACTGTGAGGTGCTTTTAAAACTTTGCTCGGGTTACCAAAAGGACATCCAAAAGAATCAAGATAGACAATATAAGGCATCAAGAAATGTTACGATTTGAGAGAAAAGAATTGCAAAATGATTTTTCCTTAGAATAGGACATTGGCAAACAGGCATCTTAATTATTACTACTTGATTTCTACAAGTAGTTTACATTGGAGGTTAACAAACATGTTCACCATTTGTTGAAGGAATAGTGGTTAAGATGTTGCTGAAATCTTTGCCATGGCAAGGTAGGACTATACTTTCAGGGATCATTTCTGTAGGATTCAAAGGGAGAAATGTGCTCGAAAGGGTCCAAACTCACCTTCCACGATGATGAATTTTAGGGTTCTTGTCCCAGAAGGATTCTTGTTGGCAGTGCTGTTCTATGCAGGTGCTGCCACCATTTGATGACATTGTCATCTTTCTAGATGGGAAGATGGCAGGAGGGAACTCATTCAGAGTGGTTGTTTGAGTGCTGAGAGTCTTGTATTGTTTCAAAAACAGCTGAGTTTCCAATTCTGTGTTTTGGTCTAATTTGTAAACCATGTCTTTTATTTATTAATTGCCAGATGGAAACAAACATGACACGATATTTCTATGTGGGAAGGTTGTTAGCAGTACGACAGGCAGTCGCTGCTCTTGTTTTTCCTTTGGCTTGGGCGCTTGGAGGAAATGGAAACAGCGCTCATGGAACCCAAGGAAAGATTCTGGGGCTTTATATGTTAGAAAGACAAAGAAAAGACTGTCCTCACTGACAAACCATTCTTTCGGAAGCAAAGGAAACATGCCAGGCCATTCTGTTTTTAAAGAGGTGAAAACAAAAATGCTCCATCTGCGTTGTAGTCTCTCCTGTTTCTGCGCTGAACAAGACTGTGAGGTGCTTTTAAAACTTTGCTCGGGTTACCAAAAGGACATCCAAAAGAATCAAGATAGCCAATATAAGGCATCAAGAAATGTTACGATTTGTGAGAAAAGAATTGCAAAATGATTTTTCTTTAGAATAGGACGTTGGCAAACAGGCATCTTAATTATTACTACTTGATTTCTACAAGTAGTTTACATTGGAGGTTAACAAACATGTTCACCATTTGTTGAAGGAATAGTGGTTAAGATGTTGCTGAAATCTTTGCTTTGGCTAAGTAGGATTATACTTTCAGGTATCATTTCTGTAGGTTTCAAAGAGAGAAATGTGCTCTAAAGCGTCCAAACTCATCTTCCACGATGATGAATTTTAGGGTTCTTGTCTCAGAAAGATTCTTGTTGGAAGTGCTGCTCTATGCAGGTGCTGCCACTATTTAATGACATTGTCATCTTTCTAGATGGGAAGATGGCATGAGGGAACTCATTCAGAGTGGTTGTTTTAGTGCTGAGAGTCTTGTATTGTTTCAAAAACAGCTGAGTTTCCAATTTTATGTTTTGGTCTAATTTATAAACTATGTCTTTTATTTACTAATTGCAAGATGGAAACAAAAATGACATGATATTTCTATGTGGGAAGGTTGTTAGCAGTGCGACAGGCAGTCGCTGCTCATGTTTTTCCTTTGGCTTGTGCACTTGGAGGAAATGGAAACAATACTCATGGAACCCAAGGAAAGATTCTGGGGCTTTATATGTTAGAAAGACAAAGAAAAGACTGTCCTCACTGACTAATCATTCTTTCGAAAGCAAAGGAAATATGCTAGGCCATTCTGTTTTTAAAGAGGTGAAAACAAAAATGCTCCATCTCCGTTGTAGTCTCGCCTGTTACTGCGCTGAACAAGACTGTGAGTTGCTTTTAAAACTTTGCTCGGGTTACCAAAAGGACATCCAAAAGAATCAAGATAGCCAATATAAGGCATCAAAAAATATTACGATTTGAGAGAAAAGAATTGCAAAATGATTTTTCTTTAGAATAGGATGTTGGCAAACAGGCATCTTAATTATTACTACTTGATTTCTACAAGTAGTTTACATTGGAAGTTAACAAACATGTTCACCATTTGTTGAAGGAATAGTGGTTAAGATGTTGCTGAAATCTTTGGCGTGGCAAGGTAGGACTATACTTTCAGGGATCATTTCTGTAGGATTCAATGGGAAAAATGTGCTCAAAAGTGTCTAAACTCACCTTCCACGATGATGAATTTTAGGGTTTTTGTCTCAAAAGGATTTTTGTTGGCAGTGCTGCTCTATGCAGGTGCTGCCACCATTTGATGACATGGTCATCTTTCTAGATGGGAAGATGGCAGGAGGGAACTCATTCAGAGTGGTTGTTTGAGTGCTGAGAGTCTTGTATTGTTTCAAAAACAGCTGAGTTTCCAGTTTTGTGTTTTGGTCTAATTTGTAAACCATGTCTTTTATTTACTAATTGCCAGATGGAAACAAAAATGACATGATATTTCTATGTGGGAAGGTTGTTAGCAGTACGACAGGCAGTCGCTGCTCATGTTTTTCCTTTGGCTTGGGCGCTTGGAGGAAATGGAAACAGCGCTCATGGAACCCAAGGAAAGATTCTGGGGCTTTATATGTTAGAAAGACAAAGAAAAGACTGTCCTCACTGACAAACCATTCTTTCGGAAGCAAAGGAAACATGCCAGGCCATTCTGTTTTTAAAGAGGTGAAAACAAAAATGCTCCATCTGCGTTGTAGTCTCTCCTGTTTCTGCGCTGAACAAGACTGTGAGGTGCTTTTAAAACTTTGCTCGGGTTACCAAAAGGACATCCAAAAGAATCAAGATAGCCAATATAAGGCATCAAGAAATGTTACGAATTGAGAGAAAAGAATTGCAAAATGATTTTTCTTTAGAATAGGACGTTGGCAAACAGGCATCTTAATTAATACTAATTGATTTTTACAAGTAGTTTACATTGGAGGTTAACAAACATGTTCACCAATTGTTGAAGGAATAGTGATTAAGATGTTGCTGAAATCTTTGCCGTGGCAAGGTAGGACCATACTTTCAGGGATCATTTCTGTAGGATTCAAAGGGAGAAATGTGCTCGAAAGCGTCCAAACTCAACTTCCACGATGATGAATTTTAGAGTTCTTGTCTCAGAAGGATTCTTGTTGGCAGCGCTGCTCTATGCAGGTGCTGCCACCATTTGATGACATTGTTATCTTTCTAGATGGGAAGATGGCAGGAGGGAACTCATTCAGAGTGGTTGTTTGAGTGCTGAGAGTCTTGTATTGTTTCAAAAACAGCTGAGTTTCCAATTTTGTGTTTTGGTCTAATTTGTAAACCATGTCTTTTATTTACTAATTGCCAGATGGAAACAAAAATGACATGATATTTCTATGTGGGAAGGTTGTTAGCAGTGCGACAGGCAGTCGCTGCTCATGTTTTTCCTTTGGCTTGGGCGCTTGGAGGAAATGGAAACAACGCTCATGGAACCCAAGGAAAGATTCTGGGGCTTTATATGTTAGAAAGACAAAGAAAAGACTGTCCTCACTGACAAACCATTCTTTCGGAAGCAAAGGAAACATGCCAGGCCATTCTGTTTTTAAAGAGGTGAAAACAAAAATGCTCCATCTGCGTTGTAGTCTCTCCTGTTTCTGCGCTGAACAAGACTGTGAGGTGCTTTTAAAACTTTGCTCGGGTTACCAAAAGGACATCCAAAAGAATCAAGATAGACAATATAAGGCATCAAGAAATGTTACGATTTGAGAGAAAAGAATTGCAAAATGATTTTTCCTTAGAATAGGACATTGGCAAACAGGCATCTTAATTATTACTACTTGATTTCTACAAGTAGTTTACATTGGAGGTTAACAAACATGTTCACCATTTGTTGAAGGAATAGTGGTTAAGATGTTGCTGAAATCTTTGCCATGGCAAGGTAGGACTATACTTTCAGGGATCATTTCTGTAGGATTCAAAGGGAGAAATGTGCTCGAAAGGGTCCAAACTCACCTTCCACGATGATGAATTTTAGGGTTCTTGTCCCAGAAGGATTCTTGTTGGCAGTGCTGTTCTATGCAGGTGCTGCCACCATTTGATGACATTGTCATCTTTCTAGATGGGAAGATGGCAGGAGGGAACTCATTCAGAGTGGTTGTTTGAGTGCTGAGAGTCTTGTATTGTTTCAAAAACAGCTGAGTTTCCAATTCTGTGTTTTGGTCTAATTTGTAAACCATGTCTTTTATTTATTAATTGCCAGATGGAAACAAACATGACACGATATTTCTATGTGGGAAGGTTGTTAGCAGTACGACAGGCAGTCGCTGCTCTTGTTTTTCCTTTGGCTTGGGCGCTTGGAGGAAATGGAAACAGCGCTCATGGAACCCAAGGAAAGATTCTGGGGCTTTATATGTTAGAAAGACAAAGAAAAGACTGTCCTCACTGACAAACCATTCTTTCGGAAGCAAAGGAAACATGCCAGGCCATTCTGTTTTTAAAGAGGTGAAAACAAAAATGCTCCATCTGCGTTGTAGTCTCTCCTGTTTCTGCGCTGAACAAGACTGTGAGGTGCTTTTAAAACTTTGCTCGGGTTACCAAAAGGACATCCAAAAGAATCAAGATAGCCAATATAAGGCATCAAGAAATGTTACGATTTGTGAGAAAAGAATTGCAAAATGATTTTTCTTTAGAATAGGACGTTGGCAAACAGGCATCTTAATTATTACTACTTGATTTCTACAAGTAGTTTACATTGGAGGTTAACAAACATGTTCACCATTTGTTGAAGGAATAGTGGTTAAGATGTTGCTGAAATCTTTGCTTTGGCTAAGTAGGATTATACTTTCAGGTATCATTTCTGTAGGTTTCAAAGAGAGAAATGTGCTCGAAAGCGTCCAAACTCATCTTCCACGATGATGAATTTTAGGGTTCTTGTCTCAGAAAGATTCTTGTTGGAAGTGCTGCTCTATGCAGGTGCTGCCACTATTTAATGACATTGTCATCTTTCTAGATGGGAAGATGGCATGAGGGAACTCATTCAGAGTGGTTGTTTTAGTGCTGAGAGTCTTGTATTGTTTCAAAAACAGCTGAGTTTCCAATTTTATGTTTTGGTCTAATTTATAAACCATGTCTTTTATTTACTAATTGCAAGATGGAAACAAAAATGACATGATATTTCTATGTGGGAAGGTTGTTAGCAGTGCGACAGGCAGTCGCTGCTCATGTTTTTCCTTTGGCTTGTGCACTTGGAGGAAATGGAAACAATACTCATGGAACCCAAGGAAAGATTCTGGGGCTTTATATGTTAGAAAGACAAAGAAAAGACTGTCCTCACTGACTAATCATTCTTTCGAAAGCAAAGGAAATATGCTAGGCCATTCTGTTTTTAAAGAGGTGAAAACAAAAATGCTCCATCTCCGTTGTAGTCTCGCCTGTTACTGCGCTGAACAAGACTGTGAGTTGCTTTTAAAACTTTGCTCGGGTTACCAAAAGGACATCCAAAAGAATCAAGATAGCCAATATAAGGCATCAAAAAATATTACGATTTGAGAGAAAAGAATTGCAAAATGATTTTTCTTTAGAATAGGATGTTGGCAAACAGGCATCTTAATTATTACTACTTGATTTCTACAAGTAGTTTACATTGGAGGTTAACAAACATGTTCACCATTTGTTGAAGGAATAGTGGTTAAGATGTTGCTGAAATCTTTGGCGTGGCAAGGTAGGACTATACTTTCAGGGATCATTTCTGTAGGATTCAATGGGAAAAATGTGCTCAAAAGTGTCTAAACTCACCTTCCACGATGATGAATTTTAGGGTTTTTGTCTCAAAAGGATTCTTGTTGGCAGTGCTGCTTTATGCAGGTGCTGCTACCATTTGATGACATGGTCATCTTTCTAGATGGGAAGATGGCAGGAGGGAACTCATTCAGAGTGGTTGTTTGAGTGCTGAGAGTCTTGTATTGTTTGCAGTCCCTGACTATTTCTTGTATCATGTTTGCAGTCTCTGACCATTTCTTGTATCATGTCTGCAGTTTCTGACCATCTTATGTATCATGAGTCCTGTAAAAAGCTGCGCTAAAATTATTAAAAGTTCATATAAATGACATCAAGGGGATTTCTCCAAGTCCTTATTTCAAAGTGAAAACACCACCACCGTGCACTTCTAAGCAGTAGTGACAATCCACCCTAGTAGTAGAGCCTGCTTACCAGATGGCAAGCATAAAAGGGCAAGTGGCTTTAGCCTAGCCAAGGCCTTTTAGCTTGCTGATGCTCCCGGTGTTCCTATGGGGGGTAAATCTCCAGGCTCCCTTAGGTTATCCTCATGTCGCCATTCAACACGAAAAACCCGGATGACCTGGTGGGATGTCTGTGTTCCAGATCTTCTGTATCATGTCTGCAGTCTCTGACGATCTCTTGTACCATGTCTGCAGTCTCTGACCATCTCTTGTACTATGTCTGCAGTCTCTGACCATCTCTTGTACTATGTCTGCAGTCTCTGACCATCTCTTGTACTATGTCTGCAGTCTCTGACCATCTCTTGTACTATGTCTGCAGTCTCTGACCATTTCTTGTATCATATCTGCAGCCTCTGACCATCTCTTGTATCATGTCTGCAGTCTATGACCATCTTCTGTAGTATGTCTGCAGTCTCTGACCAGCTCTTGTATCATGTCTGCAGTCTCTGACCATCTCTTGTATCATGTCTGCAGTCTTTGACCATCTTCTGTATTATGTCTGCAGTCTCTGACCATCTCTTGTACTATGTTTGCAGTCTCTGACCATCTCTTGCCCATCAAACGCAGCCACTGTGCCCATCAAACGCAGCCACTGTGCCCATCAAACGCAGCCACTGTACCCATCAAACGCAGCCAGTCTCTGACCATCTCTTGTATCATATCTGCAGTCTTTGACCATCTCCTGTAGTATGTTTGCAGTCTCTGATCATCTCTTGTACTATGTATGCAGTCTCTGACCATCTCTTGTACAATGTATTCAGGCTCTAACCATTTCTTGTACAATGTATTCAGGCTCTAACCATCTCTTGTACAATGTATTCAGGCTCTGACCATCTCTTGTACAATGTATGCAGGCTCTGACCATCTTTTGTACTATACAAAGAAAGGCTGCGCTGCTGTTGATTAAGTGAGTGTGATCATGGACCATTTATATGACCATAACATGTGCACCCATGTGTGATAAAAAACAATTCAGGATATTAAAAAGGGAATAATAATTGCTGGGACAAACATTAAACTTAATTACCACCAATTTGGAACAAATATGATTAATCTATATCAATGAACAGTCAGATATGCAGTATGTTATGCAACGTCCATACATAAATGTTCCTTTGCTGTAAATGTCTTTCACCAGAAAAAAGAAAGATTATAAAATGAAACACCACTCTTCTGATGATGTGAAGCATGCAATGTTGTCACCCTGCAGATTGTGATGATAGGGAAATTCCTCCACCAAAAAAACGATCTGTCCCTTACCAGATTTTTTGATCTCTTGTTAAGGAGATCGTAAGTGCAGGTGGCTATATCCCCCAGCCACTGGGTCTCTGTCAGAAGTATGGCTCCAAGGGTCACCTTTCAAGGGGTCCACTAGATGACATACTGGCACTCAGATCCCAAGGATAGATATAAAAGAAAGAGCTCCATAGCGTAATCCTCCTCTACTGCCACTTCCAGTAATGTCTTCTCTCTACTTCCTCCCATTTTTTTTTGCTTATTGAATACTTTATAGGATAGCGCAGTATATACCTTTTTGGTTTTGAATCTTTTGTACTATGTATGGAGTCTTTGACCATCTCTTGTACTATGTATGAAGTCTCTGACCATCTCTTGTATCATAACTGCAGTCCCTAACCATCTTCTGTAGCATGTTTGCAGTCCCTGACCATTTCTTGTATCATGTCTGCAGTCTCTGACCATCTTCTGTAGTATGTCTGCAGTCTCTGACTATCTCTTGTATCATGTCTGCAGTCTATGACCATCTTCTGTAGTATGTCTGCAGTCTCTGACCATCTCTTGTATCATGTCTGCAGTCTCTGACCATCTCTTGTATCATGTCTGCAGTCTTTGACCATCTTCTGTAGTATGTCTGCAGTCTCTGACCATCTCTTGTACTATTCATGCAGTCTCTGACCATCTCTTGTACTATGTCTGCAGTCTCTGACCATCTCTTGTACTATGTTTGCAGTCTCTGACTATCTCTTGTATCATAACTGCAGCCTCTGACCATCTTCTGTAGCATGTTTGCAGTCCCTGACTATTTTTTGTGTCATGTTTGCAGTCTCTGACCATTTCTTGTATCATGTCTGCAGTTTCTGACCATCTTATGTATCATGTCTGCAGTCTCTGACGATCTCTTGTATCATGTCTGCAGTCTCTGACCATCTCTTGTACTATGTCTGCAGTCTCTGACCATCTCTTGTACTATGTCTGCAGTCTCTGACCATTTCTTGTATCATATCTGCAGCCTCTGACCATCTCTTGTATCATGTCTGCAGTCTATGACCATCTTCTGTAGTATGTCTGCAGTCTCTGATCATCTCCTGTATTATGTCTGCAGTCTCTGACCATCTCTTGTACTATGTTTGCAGTCTCTGACTATCTATTGTACTATGTCTGCAGTCTCTGACCATCTTTTGTATTATGTCTGCAGTCTCTGACCATCTTTTGTATTATGTCTGCAGTCTCTGACCATCTTTTGCATTATGTCTGCAGTCTCTGACCATCTCTTGTATTATGTCTGCAGTCTCTGACCATCTCTTGTACTATGTCTGCAGTCTCTGACCATCTCTTGTACTATGTTTACAGTCTCTGACCATCTCTTGTATCATAACTGCAGCCTCTGACCATCTTCAGTAGCATGTTTGCAGTACCTGACTATTTCTTGTATCATGTTTGCAGTCTCTGACAATTTCTTGTATCATGTCTGCAGTTTCTGACCATCTTATGTATGATGTCTGCAGTCTCTGACCATCTCTTGTATCATGTCTGCAGTCTCTGACCATCTCTTGTACTATGTCTGCAGTCTCTGACCATCTCTTGTACTATGTCTGCAGTCTCTCACCATCTTTTGTACTATGCCTGCAGTCTCTGACCATTTCTTGTATCATATCTGCAGCCTCTGACCATCTCTTGTATCATGTCTGCAGTCTATGACCATCTTCTGTAGTATGTCTGCAGTCTCTGACCAGCTCTTGTATCATGTCTGCAGTCTCCGACCATCTCTTTTATCATGTCTGCAGTCTCTGACCATCTCTTGTATCATGTCTGCAGTCTTTGACCATCTCTTGTATCATGTCTGCAGTCTTTGACCATCTTCTGTAGTATGTCTGCAGTCTCTGACCATCTCCTGTACTATGTTTGCAGTCTCTGACCATCTCTTGTACTATGTCTGCAGTCTCTGACCATCTCTTGTATCATGTCTGCAGTCTCTGACCATCTCTTGCATTATGTCTGCAGTCTCTGACCATCTTTTGTATTATGTCTGCAGTCTCTGACCATCTTTTGTATTATGTCTGCAGTCTCTGACCATCTCTTGTATTATGTCTGCAGTCTCTGACCATCTTATGTATCATGTCTGCAGTCTCTGACCATCTCTTGTATCATAACTGCAGTCTCTGACCATTTCTTGTATCGTATCTGCAGTCTCTGACCATCCCCTGTAGTATGTTTGCAGTCTCTGACTATCTTGTTCTCTTTATTGTTAAGAGATCATGGGAGGATCCCAGGATAACAAAGACTCCTTAGGGGAGCATATCTGTGTTTGAGTCGTTGCCATAGAAACATTTGCAAAGGGGAGGAGTTAGTAAGATGACCACGCCCCCGTGGGGGCGCCCAAAATATTTCTGCACCCAGGCGTCTGTGACCCTAGGATCGGCCCTGGTCTAGTGAACGGATATTCCCATGCCTCTGGAACATTTAGTTCTCTTTTCAGCTGTGCAAAGGATTTTAGTTCACCATTATCATATAACCGATGTAGGTATGTGAGACCAAATTTGGCCCATCTAAATCCATCCTCTAAACGAAAAAATTCCTTCAAGCATGGGTTAAACCATAGTGGGGCGTTAGAGGATAGGTGACAAGGATTGTCTATTATATGTTGTATACAGATCCCCAATATTCATTTAGCGGATTTGAGTATCTCTTTACCCCCCTCAGTGGGCACCTCTCCTCTAAAAAAGAAATTTAGTAAGGTTTCATAAGAAGTTACTGCTGCTGCTTCAATTGCAATTGCAGCATTGTTCAGCTGTGGAAACATTCGCCAGTGGATAAGTACTAATTGGGATGCTAGGTAATATAGGCGTAGGTCAGGTATCGCCAATCCCCCTCTCTGAACTGGTAGTTGTAAAATCTCCAGGAGACTGTAGCCATCTTATTGCCCCACAGAAACAATGTCAATAAGGAGTTAATGGAGAGCACATGTAAAAATTTCGGGAGGAAGATCATTTTAAATAAATTAGCTCTACCATAGAGTGTAAGTGGGAGGTCTTTCCACTTCTGTATCCTGTCACTAAATGCTCTAATTATAGGCCATAAATTGGACTGAGGGATTCCTATATTTTCTGATATGAACAATCTACGATTATATCCGGTCTTCTATGAATATGTATTTTGATACGGCATACCCTGTTTGAAAGTATCATACCTAGACGCTCGTGATCATTGATTCACAGGTGGTTCCTGGGTGTTGCTTGCCTGGTGATTTGCTCTGACCTCATTGCGCCACCTTGCTTTTTCCCTTTGTTGGAAATTACTTTGTCGATCACTGATTGATTAATATGTGATTCCCTTTGCAAGATAGTGAGACCCCTTTCTCTTCTTTGCAACTACTGAACCCTAAAACAGTCCTGAAGAAGTGTACAACGAAACGCGTAGAAGCATTAGGGCTCATATCATATATATAGATCTTTTTTGTATATATGATTTTTATCGATGCTTCTTTCATGTTCCTGTTGTTTGTATTATATATATATTTCAATAAATGCTAATATTTTTGTATATCTCTACTGTTTGTTGTGCCTTTAAAGTCTGACCACAGGTTTTCCTTTTTTCAAATTCTTTTTTGCTATTTCGCCATAAATTGGCCTCAATGAATGAATCTACCGGTGATTGGATCATTATCCACAAGTATTTAAATTTTTCTACAATGGTCAGAGGACACCGGGCAGGGAGGACTAAGTCTGGTTGCGGATCCAGCGGAAAAAGGACCGACTTGGTCCAATTGATTCGGAAACCTGAAAAATCTCCAAACTCCCGAATCAGGGAGACTGCGCCATTTAAAGACGCGTCAGAGTCCCCCAAGTAAAGGAGCATGTCATCCACATATAATGATACGTGTTCCTCTAGGTCCCCAACCAGAAATTCCTGTACAGTGTCATGGGTCCTGAGTTTAGCCGCTAGTAGCTCAATGGCCAGAGCAAATAGGAGAGGAGACAGGGGGCACCCCTGTCTCGTTCCCCTATGGATCTGGAAGGAGTCAGATAAGAGCCCATTTACTCTATTGCCCCGTACACACGGTCGGACTTTGTTCGGACATTCTGACAACAAAATCCTAGGATTTTTTCCGACAGATGTTGGCTCAAACTTGTCTTGCATACACACGGTCACACAAAGTTGTCGGAAAATCCGATCGTTCTAAACACGGTGACGTAAAACACGTACGTCGGGACTATAAACGGGGCAGTGGCCAATAGCGTTCATCTCTTTATTTATTCTGAGCATGCGTGGCACTTTGTCCGTCGGATTTGTGTACACACGATCGGAATTTCCGACAATGGATTTTGTTGTCGGAAAATTTTATCTCCTGCTCTCCAACTTTGTGTGTCGGAAAATCCGATGGAAAATGTCCGATGGAGCCCACACACGGTCGGAATTTCCGACAACACGCTCCGATCGGACATTTTCCATCAGAAAATCCGACCGTGTGTACGGGGCATAATGCTCGCTTGGGGTTCCTTGTATAAAAGTTTAACCCAAGATATAAATTTTGGTCCAAAGCCCAATTTGCCTAGAAGGGAGAATAGATAGTTCCATTCTACTGAATCAAACGCCTTTTTGGTGTCTAAAGACGCTATTACTCATTTGCCCTTATTCATATGTTGAATCTGTAGATTGACATACAATCTATGTAAGTTCATTTGGGTAGAGTGGCCGGGTATGAATCCTGTCTGATCAGAATTTATTAATTTAAGGATCACCGACATCAGCCTATTAGCCAAGATTTTGGCCAGTATCTTGACATTAGAGTTGATCAGAGAGATTGGCCTGTATGACTCACATTCTTGTGGGTCTTTCCCAGGTTTGGGGATCACCACATTTAAAGCCTCCCGCATAGAGTCTGGTACTGTGCCTTCCTTTTCTGCTGCTATGAAAACTTTTTGGAGAGATGGTGCTAGTCTCTCTTTATGTGGCTGGTACCAATCAGCCGGGAACCCATCTAGGCCAAGTGATTTACCAGGTTTGAAGGATGAGATTGCGCCACTTATCTCCTCCAGTGTTATTGGTTGCTCCAAAACATCTCTATCTTCCCGTTCTAGCGAAGGAAGGGTTAAGTTCTCTATATAGAGTTCTAATTCCTGATTAGTATGTTAAGTCTGTGTCTGGTAAAGGGTTTCATAAAAGTTCAGAAAGGTGTTTAGAATCTCCTGAGATTCCGTTACCACCTCTCCAGGCGGTTTTCTGAGTTGCATTACCGAGATCAGAGCATTAAGTGCCTCACTAGGAAGGAAAGGAGGCGGCCACTCTTGTCCCCAAACTCAAAGAAAGATCTGGTCTGGCGTAGCTGTCTTTTTACAGTATATTCAGTTAGAAGTAGTTTGTATTGTAGTGTTTGGTCTTGCCAATATTGGTATTTACCAGGGGATGGGTCATGTATATACTCTATTTCAGCGTCAGTGTCCTTGACCTCTGCGTCTTTCATATCAGAGTTGAGGGCTTTAGAAAAATTCCTCGTCTCTGTGGCAAACACCCCTCTCATAGTTGCCTTAAAGGTATTCCATTGACTGGCCACCGGTATTTCCGTCCCTTTCTCCTTCCAATATTGGTCAATGCTCGTTTTGCATTTAATAGTAATGAATTCCGCTTGGAGCCAGTTTGAGTTCATCTGCCATTGTCTCCTTCCCCGTGGAGCGTTCAGGTCTAGTGTAACCTCCTGAGGAGAATGATCTGATATATCTCTAGGGAGATATCTGACACCAGATATATACGGAAGCCCATCTACTGATGATATTGCTGAGTCTATTCTAGAGAGTGTCTTGTGGAACTCAGAGTGACATGAGTATTCTCTGACTCCAGGGTTTCTCTGTCTCCATATGTCTGTGAGAGCATAACTCTCCAGCCAGGAGGATAGGATATGACGAGAGTCAGACACATTACCATGTCTGTCTAGAGCACCATCTGACACTGCATTGAAATCTCCCAGGAGTAGTATTGGGCCCTGTGCAATTAATACAGCTTCCTTCAGAATATTATCTAGTATTTGGAAGGAGAAGGGGGGTGGAACATAAAAACATACGAACGTTAGGCATACATTGAACACTTGGCACACCATTATAGCATATCTGCCATTTGGGTCCAGTTTGACTTGCATAATGTGCGCTGCAGCCTTTTTGGTGACCGGAATAGGAACTACTCTAGAGTATGTGGAGTATTCAGCATGGAGTACTCTCATGACATTAGCTTTTTTCAATGCCATAACTTTAGACCCATGCAGATGCATTTCTTGCAATAGTATAATATGTGGTTTATACCTCTTTATAAAATCAAATATGAGAGATCTCTTAAACTTTGAATTCATACCACGTACATTCCATGATATTAATTTTATCTTACTCTCCATTAATGTGTAGAGGAGATGGATGTAGTATGTCTGGGGGAACCTCCTGTGAGCAAGGTCCTGACTGATTATACAACCTGTAGGGAACAGAGCAAAGCACACCAGCAGCACACAGCACAAACCAGCACATAACATTAACCCCTCCCGTCCCACCCTGCACACAACCCCAACCTGTTGTGTGCCTGAATCTCATAACCAAAAGAAATGTAAGCGACCTCGGGGGGGGTCACAGGTCTCTAGCAATATCTGACACACCACATAGCTATAGGCGGTGTATCATGGAGGAGCTGTATAGCATTCAAAACGGCATGGTGACAGGGGGAAAAGAGAGAGAAACACAAAAAAAAAACTTTCTCTCCTTTCCCCTCTTCTTCCTCTCCCCCTTTTTTTAAAAAATATAAAAGTATAACAAGTCAGTTCTCCTTCTCCTTCCCTCCTCCTCCGAGACCGGAGACCAAAATTTAAAAGGGAAGCCGCCAAGAGAGAGAGGAGAGAAAAAAAAATCAACAGCAAACTTTCTCATAGGCGGTAAGCCAATAGGTAGTCTAGCTAGGAACTAGCTGGAGGGAAGAAGAAAAAAAGAAAAAAAAAAAAACAATGGAAAAATAAAACCAAAAGAAAAACAAGGTCCCAAATAGTTCTTATTCTCTCTCTTCTTCTCCTATATCTGTAACAGTTCAGTAGATTGTTGTTTTAATTTGTGCATAGAACCAGGTGGGACAATTCGCCAGATTAATGTAGTACCAGATTATATAATGTGTTAGTCCATCACTATGAAATGACATAAGTGTCCATGTTGCTAACTTCGCATGTGCACAGCAGTTATCTCCTTGTCCATTTAATGATGCGCATCTGGGCTGTGGCGCCCCCTGGTGTCCAACCATCGTGAGGCCTCCGTGGGGATATTAAAGAATTACACTTTCCCTCTATCCACCACTCTCAATTTTGCCAGGTACAGCATACTGTAGGCAAGTTGTAAGTCTCTGAGTCTTTTTTTCACATGAATGAAGCTGGCTCTTTGTTTTTGTATGGCTGCAGAGAAATCTGGATAGATGGAAATGAGTTTCCCATTGTATTGTAATTCACCCCCTGTACGAACTGCTCTGAGTATGCTTTCATGATCTCTGAAGTGCATAATGCGGGCAATAATAGGGCACGGATGTGCTCCCGGGGGTGGAGGTTTATAAGGAATGCTGTGTGCTCTTTCTATGGCGAATGAGCGTGAAAAAGTGGTGTCAGCCATATTATCTTTAAGCCACAGCTCCAAAAAATCCTCTGGCTGTTTACTCTCAGCTTTTTCAGAGAAACCTACAAAGCGGACATTGTTCCTCCTTTGTCTGTCTTCTATGTCTCCCAGTTTATCAGTATTGGAATTTACTTCTCTGTGCAGATTTTGTACTTTATCTTCCATAGGACGCACCATGTCCTCCATGTCACTAATTCTTTGCTCCGCTTCTGAGGCCCTTTCCCTAATGGTCTGTACATCCTGCTTCAGGAAGGACATTTCCGCCCTCATCCCATCAATGTGAAAGTAGTTTGGCAGGTGTAAATAGCCTCCATGATTTTCTTTAGTGAAGGTTCCTCTTCTCCCTCTGCTAGCACTATGTCCCTTGTATCTTTGGGGGGTAGTTTGTCTAGGGACAAGCCTCTTCTCCTTCCCGGGGATCTGTGGGGCAGAGGGCTTACTTTCCAAGAATGTGTGCGTGATCTATCAGCTCCACTCCGCTGCGTACTGCTGGGGTCTTGGTCTGCTGCCTCATGTGCACCGCCATCTTGGGATCCCCATGCATAGCAGGACAGGCGGTCCGTGGCTGGTTCCATGAGTGCTAGCCCATATTTAACCATACCCCGGTGATCTGCAAGGTCCAGGCAGTATGGGGGTATCGATGCTGTGGAGGATCCGTGTCTCTGACACTCAGGATGTTGGCAGGATACGATGTCCCGGCCGGAGCTCCTGTAAAGCGCTGCTCACATGTCCATTGCTAGCTTTGCCCCCATGAGTGATAATTAAGTGCACAGTATAGTCTAGTAGAAATAAACAAGCTATTAAATATTAGCTATATTGGATATTTATGTTTTTCTGATCCAAAACCCGTCATGCAGCAGTGAAGGTTTACTTTAAAAAAGAAAAGATCTGTAAAATTAGCTATTCGTCATTTGATGCCTTTTTTGTATGTTTTATTTGTCACTGTATTCAGTTGGTGGAAATTGTATTGAAGGATGACCCTAGAGCATAGGTATGCGGACGGGGTGTGCCAAATGTGCACACCCCTAATCAGGGGGTCGGCAACCCATCGATCGCAATCTACCCATTGATTGTGGGCAGGTGACAGGCAGACCATGATGCAGCAGTTAAAAGTAGGCCAGCATTCAGCTGCCACAGGAGGAAAATACAGGGGATCAATATCAGTGTTTGCCACCCCTGCTGCCTCTACTGTCCCTATTCCTTTTCTTTCTGCTGCCTGGGGCCCCTGTGTGCTCCCCTCACAATGGCAGAACACCAGGGCCCAGTCACAACCTTTGCAACCTTGATAGTTCCATCACTGATGTTTACTATGCTTCAGTTTGTGATGAAAAGGAAGCCACTCACCACAGAGCACTTCCCATTCATTCACTGTCTAGTGCAGCT
This sequence comes from Aquarana catesbeiana, assembly GCF_042186555.1. Taxonomy (NCBI): domain Eukaryota; kingdom Metazoa; phylum Chordata; class Amphibia; order Anura; family Ranidae; genus Aquarana; species Aquarana catesbeiana. Next base: position 595,315,594 of record NC_133325.1, on the reverse strand, counting down.
GAAGCTGCAGAGAAAGGGACCAGGGAATCTCTGTCCTCAATCCCTTTCTGTGTCTCATAAGTCAGACATCAAGGGTCTGTTTAGACCCCTAATATTTCACCAAAGCCCCCCAATGGAGTTCCTATAAAGTAATATAACAAAAAATACAGTAAAGGTGTGGCGCTCATATACAGATAAAACAATATGTGACTACAATCCAGTGTGATATAATCATAGTGTAGTATTTATTTAAAATTGGTTGGTATTATAAAGAGAGTTATCACACTCACGTTTAATTGTCCAAAAGCCGACACCTGAATATACAGCGTGTCTTGTATGGGCTCTCGCCACCTCTACCAGCATATAGCCGACATGCGTTCCACGCCTCACTCTTGATTTTCTGGCCTGGGCGAGATGTCACACAGGAGCTGGAAGAGACAGTCCCCCACTATGCTGTGACGTACATTTTGCCCAAAATGGCGTCTTTAGGAAGAAAACATTGGAGGTATTGTTGAAACTCATTCCAAAAAATACCCCTTTTTAACCCACCTAAAAAAAATAAAAAAATAAAAAGGGGTATAACACTTCTAGTGAATGCACACCCACTTTATGAGCACAAGCGGTGAAGGATTTGGAAAATTTGCGTTGGAAGATTTTTGGTGTTAGGATTATATCACACTGGACTGATTTATTTATTCATTTATTCATTTATGTATGTATATATTCACGTATGTTTTAATGTTATATTAGGATGATTGCATTCACATATGGTTATATCTTTATATGGGTGTCACATTTTTACTATATATTTTTTATGTCACAGATGGATTTATTCCATTCTTAAAGGGGAAACCAAATACATACACACACCAATTTAACTAATAGGTGCCATACATGTGTCACATATTTACTTATAATAAAGAGTAATATTGTAAAAAAATAAAAATAAAAAAAATTAAATAAAATTGTAAAAACTAAAACAAGAAAACTACTGGCACACCACCCACTGCCCTACTGACAGCAATCTCTACCCTAATGACATCATCCACTTTTTGATAAATTTTAAATAATTAAATAAACCAATAAAAATCCACATTATTTCTGTTGTTATATAAATACTTTTAGGTGTCTTTTGTAATGGGTAGCAGGATGATTTTTTACTAAATCCTGTAGCTGAAAGGCATAGTGGCAATACCTAGCTAAGACAGCAGCTTCAGTTGCTGCTAGCAGTAGTAGTTATTGATGATAGAGTTTACTTCATACTTAGCAGATAGGGATAGTATTGTACTGGTAATGAAAATCTTAACCACATCGGGGCAGGAGGCGGAGCCTAGTGGAGCAGACATGCATTGTTAGAGCTCCACACCGCTGAGGAGAAAAGAGAAGGACAAAGCGGAGCCTGCAGGCTCAAAAGGTATCCATTTGAACCTTTTTGCCCCAGGGAACAAACTGTGAAAGTTTGGGCAGGAAATATGGTACTGGGAGGAAACCGTGGCAGAAATAAAAATCACCTCACAAAGAGCTCACAGGCACTAACTGCAGCTGAAGCAGCTCCAGTCACCTCACAAGATACAGCATCAGGGCGCTCTCACAGACAGAAAATGTCACAGTAAGACTCTCCATTTGAGTCAGATACAGAACAAATCCTCTCACAAACTTCTCCACAAGCCTCCTCAGTATCCCCAGTAATATTATTACAATTTGAAAAGATGCTTCATAAGGCTTTAAAACAAACCTCAGACCAAATAACAAAAAGCCTAACCAAAGAAATAAGAGAGCTGGGAAACCGCACCGCAGCCTTAGAAATAAAAATGGATGAAATTGAAATTACAACCCAAGAAAATATAACAGAATTGGAACAATTAAAAAAAGAGAATTTAATACTTCAAACTAAGCTCGAAGATTACGAAAATAGAGCCAGACGTTCAAACTTGCGCATAAGGGGAATACCTGAAACTGTGACAGACCTGCAATCTACTATTACTGCTCTATTACAAGAACTAAAGTCAGATATCCCTATTGAACGTTTAGAACTGGACAGAGTACACAGAGCCCTCACAGCCAAAAAGAAAGATGGACCCCCACGTGATATAATCACAAAATTTCATTATTACAGAACGAAAGAACAAATACTAATTGCTGCAAGAGAAAAAAAGGAACTTAATTTTCAAGGACACAATTTTCAAATTTTTGCTGACCTATCCCAACTTACTATTACTAAAAGACGATCCATGAAACCCCAACTAATGGAACTGCAACGTCACAACATTATGTATCAATGGGGCTTCCCCTTTTCAGTCAGATTTAACTACCAAGGTACAATTTACAGAAGCAGATCAGCAGATGAACTACAACAAACCCTTTTAAAATTAAATCTGACAGAACCCACAAGCAGCAACACTCCCACACGCAGAAGAATGGCATCATCTTCACCTTCAGGCAGCACCCAGAAAATTTCAGAACAAAATGGGAATCATCATTCTCACAAAAGAGGCCGTTATGCCACATCATCCATGGACCAAGAAGATTCAATGGACTGACATCCTAATTCCTGATATCTCTTCATTTATTATACTAAGAGATGGTTCTCTATAAAAAACCTATATTTATAACTGAATGTAACTGCATTCTGATAATCACACACTGTGTGGGATCATGTTACATTCCAGTTATATTTCTTATTACTTCTGATTCATATAGCCTTAGAATATATAAGTGAAATAAGGAAATTCTTGTTCAGTTATATATTATCAGGTAATAACAATAGATTTATTACTTTTTAGGACAAATATGTTCAATAATCCAGAAGTAATGGAAGCTTTTTCTTTCTTTTCTTAAAACAAATATATTATTACCTAACTAGTTCCTAGAATTATGTTTTTGTTTATTCTAATCTGAAGCAATACAACCTCAATTTTATGAGTTAACATATCTAAACAGTTACATATGAATAAAATATGTAATTGTTTACTCTAAAAGGGTTAAAATCCCAAAATAATTCAAACTATCTTCATCAATACCAAAGTTATTAACAGTACCTTTCTAACTGAATTATTTAGCCTAGGGCAAGACTAACCATATACAACCACCCTGGAATAAATAATTTCAACAAAAACTATATTCTGCACTCCAATTAATGAAACATCATTTTGATGTCTTTTGACATAGCACTTCTCTCCTGTAAGCGGAAGATCCGTGTACCCCCATTAGCCCTCCTCATTCTCCCAACCATATTATGTGGGAGTGTGACGAAGGCACTTATTCCCCTGAGAGAGATATTTATTCTCTTTCACGGGTAAATTGTGATTACTTGCAAAAAATAATTTATACAATGTATCATCTAATCTCATATGTTTTTTGTTTACTCTTTACTCCAGAATTCACTGGTTTCTTTTCTATCTATTCATCTCTTCAGTCCACACAGGTTGATCTGCGCAGTCAGCTCTGCATAACAAAAAGTAAGTCAAAACTATTTGATCTATTGCCATGGCACCACTGAATATACTTTCCCTGAATGTTCAGGGAATAAATGTCCCTCAAAAAAGGACCAAAGCCTTCCGTACTTTCCATAACAAGAAGGCTCACATAGTATGCCTCCAAGAAACACACTTCACCAAAGATTCTACTCCAAAATATATTTCTCCTTTTTATCAACAAATTTACACGGCTTCTGCCTGTACCAAGCAAAGGGGAACTCTAATTGCATTTCACCGATCCACACCATTCACCTTATCATCAGAAATTAAAGACCCAGAAGGTAGATACCTGATACTCATGGGTTATATAATGGATACAGCAATCACGGTGATTTCCTACTACGCTCCTAACAAACAACCTACACCATTCCTCTCACATATATTACAAGTGATTAATACACACAAAATAGGAACAGTGATAATGTGCGGGGATTCAAACCAGGTCCTCCTCCCATTTCTAGATAAATCACCTTTTACACCATCCAAAATAACCTCTAGATTACCTTTTTCTCAACTTCTTTCCAAATACAATCTGGTAGATTCATGGAGAGAAAGTAACCCAATGAAAAAGAAATTCACTTATTTCTCGCACCCTCATCAAACCTTCACCAGAATAGATCATATTTTTCTAACAATAGGAATGATACCAGAAATTATTGCATCAGATATAATTCCGATTCCGTGGTCTGAACATAATGCAGTATACACTACTATAGCCTCAGCCATACCAAAAGCACATGACCCAACGTGGTACTTACCGGACATAATGCTCAAACACCCACTACATCAGATGGCCACTAAACAAGCTTTAAAGGAATACATATCAATTAATAATACAACAGACATCTCCCCAATAACACTGTGGGAAGCTCATAAGCCTGTCTTGCGTGGTACAATACAAAGACAAATGGCACTATTTAAACGGGAACGCAAAAATCTAGCAAAAAAACTAGAACTCAATTTTAATGCAGCCTACATATCATTTCAAGATAATCCATCTCAGAGTACAAAATCTCATCTGGAAAAATCTAGATTGGAATACGATCTATTTCTCACTGAGTCAGGTGATAAATCCCTCAAATGCTCCAAACACAATTTCTACATGAATACAAACAAACCAGGTACATATTTGGCTTGGGCATTAAATTCAACTAACAAATCTTTCAAACCAATACGTTTGAAATTATCAAAAAATGTTTACACTTGTAATCCAGTTAAAATAATCCATAAATTTCACTCACATCTCGCAACTTTATACAAGACAAACAATGAATTTAATCCTACAGAGGCTGAATCCTTCTTCTCAAAAATAACCTTACCTGAGTTATCTCAGAATCAAAAAAGCAGTTTGGATGAGCCTATAACTATAGATGAAGTTGCTAACGCCATAAAAGACCTAAAACTTAACAAAAGACCAGGCCCAGACGGCTACTCGGCTTTATACTATAAAACATTCTCAGAAATACTCTCTCCCATTCTCACTGAAACTTTTAACAAACTTCTAGATGGACATTCTTTTCGGCAAGAAACACTAATGGCAATTGTTTGTATGATCCCAAAACCCTTTTCTGATGATACTTCCTGTGTGAATTATCGGCCTATCTCTCTGTTAAACCTCAATATTAAATTATTAGCAAAAATAATAGCAAAACGCCTCAATAGCATTATAGGAAAATTAATACATAGAGATCAAGTAGGCTTCATGCCAAATAGACAGGCAGGCGATAATATACGCAGGGCAGTGTTATTGGCACATATTGCTAAAAAACGGAAAATCCCTTTATGTTTTCTATCTCTCGATATTAAGAGGGCATTTGACACAGTATCCTGGCAATATATGCAATATTCATTACAAAAATGGGGTTTTGGACCCCACTTTTTAACATGGATCAAAGCATTATATAATAAACCCAAAGCCTATATAAAATATGCTGGATACAAATCTGAAGCCTTTAATATCGAAAGAGGTACCCGACAGGGTTGCCCATTATCTCCCTTATTATTTGCCCTTATACTCGAACCCATGGCCCGATACATCAGAACAAACCAAACTATAACTGGCATTGAAGTAGGAGGTATTACACACAAATTATGTATATTTGCAGACGATATATTACTTTTTCTATCATCACCACAGGTCTCTGGTCCTAACTTAATACCAGCTCTTGATGGATTTGCAGCCCTATCCGGCCTTATGATTAATCCTAAGAAATGCCTAGTGCTTAATATTTCACTCACAAACATGGAATTGATCCCGGCTAGGGCTGCACTCCCATTCACATGGGCAGAAAAATCAATCCCATATCTTGGAATTCATTTAACAGCATCTCATTCTGACTTATTCTCAACCAATTATCCTCCTGTATTAAGACAGATCACAAATCTAATAAAACAATGGTCGCAACTTCCTTTATCCTGGATAGGGAAGATTAATGCAATCAAAATGACTATTCTACCCAAATTGCTTTATCTATTCAGAGTCCTCCCTATTCCAATTCCTTCCTATTTTTTGAGAATAGTACAAAAAAGAGCAACTTCGTTTATATGGGGCTCTTCTAAACCATGTATACCTATACACACACTACCCAAAAATAAAGGAGGCCTGGGATACCCTAATTTTACTAACTACTACAGAGCAGCACATTTGGCCAGTCTGTCCAAATACCATGCAAAACAGGAAATCCCATTATGGGTATGTATAGAGGCTTCAGAAAATGACCCTCTATTAATATCAAATTTATTATGGCTTGATCCTAAAGACCGCTTTAAAATTCATAATCCCATAACTAAACACTTCCTATCTCTCTGGGATAAACTAAAAACCAAATATCAGTTACAATCTCCACACAATCCTCTCCTTTCTTTTATCAGAAATCCGGCCTTTTATCCGGCATGGATCTACCCAAATTCTTTTAAAGCTTGGACAACATCAGGCATTCAGACACTAAATGACTTCATAGCATCTAAATCATTCCTTTCATTCCCATCGCTTAGAGAAAAATATGATCTACCAAACTCTGAGATATTTAGATATCTCCAAATCAAAAATTTCTATACACCATTCCTAAAGGGGGATACACCATTATCCCAATTATCCATTTTTGAATCAATCTGTACAAAAGATCCATTTGCTAAAGGTACAATTTCATCACTTTATAATCAATTATATGGAGTAGCAAATCTTAATAGACCCTCTTACGTTCAGCGGTGGGAGGAGAACCTGGGACGAACTTTAGAAGACACGGACTGGTCCAACATATGGCTCACATCTAAGTCATCTTCACCCAACATCTTAGCACTGGAGACAAATTATAAAGTCCTAACTCGCTGGTACCTTGTACCCGCTAGAGTGGCAAAATATTCACCTAATACCTCAGCTCTTTGTTTTCGAGGATGCCCAGAAATAGGCACATATTTACACATATGGTGGACGTGCCCAGTAATCCAAACCTTCTGGAAGGAAGTCTTCGTGATTGCATCTAAAATATTTAAAAAAATAATACAACCAGATCCATATTTAACTTTACTTAATCTAAAACCGGAATGGTTAACACTCTCTCAATTCAAACTTATGATCCAACTAATAACGGCTGCAAAACAAACAGTGGCCAAGGCATGGAAATCTCCTACATTGGTACTAGCAGAAACAATTCACAGAATGAATAATACAATGTCCCATGCTAAGATGGTCCTTGTAAACTTACTTTATGTATCTTTATAACATTGTATACTCAATAAACTTCTTTTGACAAGGAAAATCTTAACCACTTGCCACTTGCTAACAGTAGATTTACTGCTAGCAGGTGGCAGCTATAGCCTCAGCGTGTCTAAGCACAAGTGCACTGGTGCGCCCCCTGGGCCATGTAGCATCACAGCCCTGTGACCTCTGTGTCCACTGCTCAGTGTGCAGCCAGGGTATCATGTGATCGCTTTGACCAATCATAGCAATCACATGATTACAATGTAAGCAAAACTGCCATTAACAGTTTCACGACAGCTTGCTTACTATTGCGATGCTGTGATTGGCCCACAGCTATCATATAGTAGCTGGCACCCTGTACCATGTGATTAGCTACAGCACCACAATAGTAAGTAAGTTGTTATGAATGAAAGCCATTTATGGCAGTTAAAACTATTGCTTATAACAGTACTTATCACTATTATAAGCAATAAAAAAAAATCCCTGATCACCCTCCAGAATAGTACTGTGTCACTATGGTGACACTCAACTACTCCGATGACAGGAAGATAGTGAATTTTTGTTTTAAAATTTGAATTAAAAATTATTTATTTATTTATTTATTTTTTACATACTGTCACCAGTCATATGATAACTCTGTACTGCACATTGTGGAAAAAAAAACACATTTTCCTGACAGACTCCATGGCAGCCTACGTGTGGGTTAACCCAGCCTCCTCTCCAATGCTATAGGGATCCCATTAAAATAAATGAGCACTCACCGGTAGGTACTGCGTTCCTTTTTTGTCCTCCTCCAATGGCTCTACACACACTGTCCGCGTCTGGTCGGATGTTTCCAGGATTTCGGCATACCTTATGCGGTGCAGCTCAGAGCCCAGCCACGGGCGGGCGAGTAGCTTTGAGGCCCTAAAATACCCCGGTGGTGGACGGGAGGTTGCCTCTGTATGCCTGATGATGGAAGCATCAATGGCTAACAAGGTCTACGATCCTCCTCATTTTTTCATCATTTCCATGGCAGTCGTATCTGTGTATTTGTCTGTTCTAGACTATTTTTCCCTTTGGGGCTTGTTGTATCAGTACCGGGGCTCCTCCGCAGTGTTTCCGGGTCGTGGCCATCGCCGCTGTTCGCGCATGCGCAGAGCCCTCCTCAAGATCGAGGCTTGGCTCGCACGTGCACAATTCAGGCAGGCTTACGGCGGCCCTGCAGGCGCCGTACGGCCACCTCCCCGCGGCACGAGCGTGAGCGCGAGGTGGGGGAGGCGGTGACGTCACGGGCGGGGGATTTGAAAGCAGCTTCCAGCTCCTGCTTAGATGGGATTCCCTTAGGCAGTGAGCGGTAGCAAGTACAGCAGCTCCAGCTTCCCCAGCCCTGGTTTGCTTGGTGAGTGTCTGATGCCTTCTTCATACAGCCTTCTCTATTTTGCTCTTTGCATATATTTAATGGGAAATGATGCTTATTTTCTGCTTTGATTTCTCTCTGGTTTCGCCACTAATCAAGGCACTTAAACAAGCCCTTAAATGGGAAGATCCGTCCACCCCCCGGCTAAGCAGAAAAAGTTTTTAAGCAGCTGGTGAACTTTCTGCTCCTTACCGAATTAAAAGACATTATTGATGAACAATGGAATAAGGTGGACAAGAAGACTTCCATTTCTAATAAAACTTCTAGATTATACCCCTTCAAGGCAGAGGAAGTAAAATATCTGGAAAATGCTCCTCTTGTGGATGCAGCTTTGATGCGTCTAGCCAAGCATGTTACTCTCCCTTTGGAGGATGCGGTATCCTTTAAGGACGGTCTTGAGAGAAAGATAGACCAGGACCTCAAGAGGATCTATGGGCTTGCCGGTATGGCTTGCAAACTTGCCCTGGCGCTGTCTAAGACCATGGAAGCCTGGATGGAGAACGTAGACTCCTTCCTCAGGGGTGTTTTAAAAGAGTTGACTAGGAGTTTGGCAGCGGCGGAGCTAAAGATAGCGGCAGTCTTCCTGGGGGAGGCATCTATCGACCTGATCTGCCTGCTGGCATGGATTATGTTATCCTCAGTCACAGCCAAGCGGGCCTTATGGTTACATCCCTGGCTCGCTGAGTAAGCCTGGTGTCTCCAAGTAAGCCTGGTGTAACATTCCCTTTGAAGAGTCCTCTCTGTTTGACAACAAACTGGATGATGCCATTACCTGGGCCACGGGCGGTAAGTCTGGCTTCCTTCACCAGGACAGGCGTCTGTTTGGTCAGAAGAAGCTCCAGTACAGAAGATGCAGCCAGGAGCACTGGAGAGAAGCATGCTCTCACAAGCCTGGCCGGGACTTCAATAAAAATTGGAGCAGAGGGCAGGCATGCTTCCGTAAGCCCCCTAGGGGCCAGACGTCCAGTGGTCGCGAGCCGGCTAAGTCCTTTTGAGATTGCGCCCGCCCAGGCGGGTCAGGTGGGAGCCCGTCTGCTCCTCTTCCAGCAGGTCTGGGTGGCCTCAATCTCAGACTACGGTGTTGTCAGGACGGTCTCATCAGGACACAAATGGGCCTTCCCCAGTACCCCTCCCCCCAGATTTGTCTCCATGTGGACATACTGAAGACTCAGTGGTACACATCCCAAAGGACGAATGGTTCCAGGTTCGAAAGAAAAGTGATTCTTGGAGCCCAGTCATAGACCTGACTTACATCGACAAATTTATAAAAAACGGAAAATTCAGGATGGAGACTCTGTCAACCATTCAGCAATCCGTAAAGCCAGGAGATTGGCTGATTAAAAGACGCCTATTTCCACATCCCAGTGGAAAGGGAATTTCATGAATACCTCCGGTTCCAAGTCGGGGAAGAACACCTGCAATTCATCTGCCTTCCCTTCGGGCTGACAACCCCCCCTCCGAGTTCTCTTGGCCATAAGTTCTGTTGGCCATAGTGGCCCTCATCAGACTGAAAGGTATACGTCTTTACCATTACCTCGGCAACCTCCTAGTGTTGGCCCAAGACAGAGAACAGTTACTGGTCCAAAGGGAGAAGGTAATCTCCACCTTGTCCAGCTTCAGTTGGCTCCTGAAACTGGAGAAAAGCCACCTAGACCCAGTCCAACGCCTGGTATACTTGGGAGCTCAGTTCGATACAGTAAAAAACACCATATCTCTCCCACTAGAGAAGATTCTGGTTATTCAAGAGAGAATTTCTCTGGCCCTATACACCTCATGTCTAAAAGCCTCTCAGTGCCTGGAAATCATTGGCACAATGATCTCCACGACCCCCATGGACATGTGGGCCCTGTGGCGGTTACGCCCTTTCCAGTCAGGATTCCTCCAGCAATGGAAATCAGGCGACAAGAACCAAACTATCCATGTATCTACAGCAATGAGGAACAGCATCTTCTGGTGGCTTCAGTGCAGAAACCTACTTAATTGCCACTCCATTGCCCCCATCTCTTGGGTCACGGTCACGACCGATGCCAGCCGTACCGGTTGGAGGGCCCTCTGCATATCGAACCTTGCTCAGGGTAAGTGGGACACTCATCTCTTCAACCCATGCTCGAACAATCTAGAACTTCGGGCAGCCTGGTGTGCCCTCCAGTCCTTCTCTCACCTCTTAAAGGGAGAGTCAGTGTTATTAAGGATGGACAATACCACGGCAATATTCTATGTGAAAAGGCAAGGAGGCACACGAAGCTCCACACTCCTTCGGGAAGTCAAATCCATCTTATCATGGGCCCAGAAGAACCTGTTCAGCATTTCGGCAGTCTTCATCCCCGGAGTCCAGAACACTCAGGCGGACTTCCTTTCATGCACTCAGTTGGACAACAACAAGTGGTCTCTTCATGTGAAGACATTCGAGTGGATTCTATCAATGGGAGTCAATCCCGAAGTGGATCTTTTCGCTTCCACCTGCAACTTCAAAGTGAAGACATTTTACACTCGGGGTCGTTGCAATCAGGCCTTCGGAACAGATGCCCTGACGGATCATTGGAGTTTCAAGGAGGCGTATGTCTTTTCCCCGCTCCCGATTATCCTCAGATTCCTGCGGAGGCTTCAAACGGAAGCGGTCGAAGTGGTGACAATAGCACCATGCTGGCAAAACAGGCCTTGGTTTCCCCTTCTGATCCAGCTCAGTTCCGGTGCCTCTACCTCTCAGGCCGGACCTTCTTTCTCAAGGGATGGTCCTGCATCCTTGTCTGGCATGACTGAGACTGATGGTCTGGTTCTTGAGAGGGAGAGGCTGGAATCTTTTGGGTGCTCCTCAAAAGTTATCTCCACCCTCATAAGCTCAAAAAGGACAAGCACAAATAAAGTTTATGGGAGGATCTGTGCCAAATTTGTAGAGTTTTCCTCTTCTACGGGCAGATCCTTCAGACATCCAGAAGTTCAGGATATTCTCAGTTTCCTTCAATCTGGCCTAGATCTACCATTATCTATCAGCTCTCTTAGAGTCCAAGTTTCAGCCTTGTCAGCCTTCTGTGGTACTTCATGGGCGGTTCATTCTTTAATTCGACAGTTCTTTCATGGGGCGTCAAGACTCAAGCCCCAAAGAAGACCAAGGTTCCCTAAATGGGATCTTGTCCTCGACTATCTGTCTGGACCCAGTACCGCGGAGCCCTCCCCGCTTTCCATTAGAGACTTCTTAGCAAAAGTAGCTTTCTTAGTAGCCATCACCTCGGCTAAAAGGGTCTCTGAGATCGGGTCACTAGGTCATGAAGAACCCTTCCTGATGTTTTTTCCGGACCGGGTAGTCCTCATCCCTATGCTGGGCTCAAACCCAAAAGTGACTTCAGTGTTCCACGGGAACCAAGAGATTGTCTTGTAATGGATGTGACTATGAGTATTATGGTGAAATGCCTATTTCCAATATAACCATATAGATATAGGTGCTTACTTCAGCCTCTGCTATCAGCCTTAACTATATTCAATTAGATGTCTGCCAGCTTACCCTCCCTCCATGTGGAACAGAACTGCAAGAGTTAAGAACAAGTTAAAGGAGATTGCGCCTGTTTTCAAGAGCTGGAAACAAGACACCCTATTTAGCTATGATAGTTTGCTATTCCTTTATATAGATATAACCCAGCTAAAAGCTTATACTTCGTCATAATAAGGAATATGTATATTTTGCAGTCCGCATACGCTTGTCTTATTTGATATTTGATTTGATAACAAAATATCCGGCTCACGGCATATTAGCCGGAGTCCAGGAAGTAATAAAGGAGAAGTATCAAGCTACTGAACTGTCTCTGTGTCAGTAATTTGCTTCGAGTGTGCACACTTTTACATTGAAGGTTAATTTGGCCAGGGGGACAGAAACAAAAGTACCGAACGGTTCTGGTTCGGTCCAAAACAGTCTTACCTACATTCAGGACCCTGGGTTCGTCCGAGACTCACTCTCTGGACGTAGGTGAAGTTCTAAAAGATTATCTACGAATTACTTCTCCCTTTAGATGTGCTGATCACCTCTTTATCCTGCACTCTGGTGGTAATAAAGGAAAGAAAGCTTCAACCAGGACAATTGCGGCCTGGATCATGCAGACCATCAAGCAAGCATATAAGGCTAAGGGCTTGACTCCTCCACAGGCGGTGACAGCACACTCTACCAGGGGAATAGCAGCTTCTTGGGCAGCAGCCTGGCATGTGGCTTCAGACATCATTTGCAAAGCGGCCTCCTGGGCCTCTATCAATACATTCATGTCTCATTATTGCATAGAGCCTGCTTCACTGTCTTCTGTAAACTTTGGTCTGAAAATCCTATCGGTTGATAGGACAAATTAAAATAATTTTTTGTTCAAGCATACCCTCCCATGTGGATTGGTTATTTCCCACACGTAGGCTGCCATGGAGTCCGTTAGGAAAAAGGAAAATTTATTGTCAAATACTTACCGTAATTTTCCTTTCCTGACGGACTCCATGGCAGATGGAGTTCCCACCCATCGGTTAATGAGTAGGCTAGTTACGCAACGCAGTACCTAGCGTTGAGTGCTCATTTATTTGAATGGGGTCCTATAGCATTGGAGAGGAGGCAGGGTTAGCCCACACATAGGCTGCCATGGAGTCCATCAGGAAAGGAAAACTACGGTAAGTATATGACAATAAATTTTCCTTTTTATATATTTCTTCATTCTTCAAAAAAAGTGACAAAAAATTACAACTTTAAAAAACTCGCCAAGCCTCTTAAATACCTTGAACTTCCAAAAAGGGGTCATTTGGGGGGTATTTGTACTGTTCTGGCATTTTAGGGCCTCAAGAAATGAAAGCTCTATTTATGTAAAAAAAAATTATATACATTTAATTTGCATACAGTGTTGCATGACCAAGCAATTGCCAGTTAAAATAGCACAGTGCTGAATAACAAAAAATGCCCTAGTCATGAAGGGGGTAAAACATTCTGAAGGTCAAGTGGTTAATGTTTATTCTATGACATTATTGATGGCAAGCAGGAAGCAGCAGCTTATGTGACAATATATTCTTTCAATAACATATAGCAGGACTTGTGATTGGAAAAATCAAGATTGAGTTATGCAAAAAGTGTAGCTTGATAATCTTTCAAGAAAGATTTCTTTTGAGGTTTTCCAAAAAATAAAAAATAAATACATTGCCATTTAGGCCAGATTCAATGTGTTTCCTGATTTGCAGAAATGCACTACAGTCCATTTAAAATTATTTCCTATGGCTCTGGTTCACATCTGTGCATTTTTAGCTGGTGCAGATTTTGGAAAGGGACTTTTTTACTCACAGCAGATTGATTAATTGGTTTAATAGACTTAAATGGAACCGCAACAAAAATGCAAGTATTGCGTTTTTAATATGTTTTTCATGCATTTCCGCTGATAATCACCCCTTCCCCTATCAACAAACTTCCCAGGCTGCCCAGAAAACCAGGAAGTGAGGCAAGACCATGGCAATAAAGGGATATATGAAATAAAGTTACACAATTCATGAACAGTTAACCTGCCAAATGGCCATGCTTACAGTACATATAGAAATGAGTGCAGAAATCAATGCATATCACAGCCCCCCTAAAGTAAAAAATTCATAGGTTACCCTAACATGAAGGAGAAACCAAGAGGGAATATACTCTGTCCAGGAGCTGATAGGAGGGCAGGCATGAGGCCAGGGCACAGCAGAGGACTAAGGAAAAGGGAACCTGAAAGGCAAATGAGGGGTTTTGTGAAATTAAGAAACATTTTTTTTTTTTACATATTTTTATTATTATTTTTATTTATTTAATCTCTATTTTTATTCTATTTTTGTTATTTACATTTTTATTTTGAATTGTATTTATTTTATCTCTCTACTTTTACTTTATAATAATTTATATTTACATTTATGTTATTTTGATTCAATTTGTTTTGATTTATTTTGATCTATTATATTTATTTCATTTTGTCTTGATTTATCTAATTGATTCTATTTATTTAGATCCATTTATTTTATTTATTCCAGTATGGCCGAATCCGGCGGATAATATGACCATGTGTGGGCTTCATCGGACCTTCAGCTGACTTTTTCTGTCGAAAGTCTGACAGACTTTAGATTTGGAACATGCTTCAAATCTTTACGTCGTAACTCCGTCGGTCCCAGTTCCTATCGAGAAATCCTCTAGTCTGTATGCTAGTCCAATGGACAAAAAACGACGCATGCTCAGAAGCAAGTACGAGACGGAAGCGCTCGCTCTGGTAAAACTAGTGTTCGTATTGTAGCTAGCACATTCCTCACGCTGCAAATTCTGTGATCATTGAATGCAGCGCATTAATTGTCTTCTTTATAATACTAGAAGAACAAAGTTGTTTTGTTGCTCATATTCACACGGAGTTCTCAGAAACTGATTTCTGGATTATTTCTCTTGATCTCATGAATGATATTGTATTATTTAAAAGCCCGATCTCCATAATATAATGTTTACACATTTGTTTTTTGTAGTCATCTTTTATTATTTTTTATTTCATCAAGATCATTTTTTAGGATTGTTGCAAAAATATTTTCTATGATCTCCATTACCACAAGAACCCTTTTTTATATATTTTTTTTGTTGTAAAGTTACAACAAGAACATTAGATAATTCTTTTTTGAACCTCAAGGAGGTTGTTGTCCTTTGTTAATTTGTCTTTTAAAATGTATTTTTAATAAAAAACATAGGCATGTTTTTTCAGAAAATAAAATATCCAATTATTCTGGTTAACAATATAAAGATGAAGTCAACACTGGAGAAACTTTAGGAATTTGTGAAGCCTTTTGGCCCCAGGGCACACATCAAGTCTGTGGAAAAGAAAATTGTGATCTTGAGGAGTCCATATAATATAGGGAGCACAATCTGGTCCAGGAATCCCAGAGATCAAGAGCAGCAGCAGATGACATATATGTCCCCAGACTGTGGTACTACACCAGCCTGCATTTTCTGTCAGACCAGACTGAACCCAGGCCATCACTTTCTTCTCTTAGTTGCAGCCCTCCCTACCACGCTGCCCTGCAACCCTCCCTGCAGCCTTCCCTCCATGCTGCCCTGCAACCTTTCTTGGAGGCTGTGGCTCTGGTGGTTGACTTGTGGCAGGAGGAGCAGAAGGAGGGGCTTGTTAATTTATTTGGGTGTTGACAGTTAACTCGCCCTTCAGCCCCTTGTGAATGACATCTGAAAAAAGTTTTTCACTAAGGAGGAGTTGGCCCTTCTCCATTTCGAGCAACCCGCTGGCTAAATAACAGCCATAGGCCTCTTCAGGTTCGAGGGAGCCCTTGAGAAAATTTGTAGCTTCTCTCATGAGGCGCAGTGATGCCTCCTCTGTCACCGTCCCCTTCCTAGGCCTTTTTGTATGAAGGCGGAGGGGAGGCACCTGTGATTGTCTGCTGCTCCTACTGGGCCCGGCCACCTCCTGGCTGACACTAACCCCTGGCTCCTCCTGGCTGACACTAACCCCTGTCTCCTCCTGGCTGTCACTGGGCCCGGCCCCTGCCTGCCTGCCACTTTCCACACCTTTCTCCTGGCTGAGCTCATCCTGTGTATAAAAAAGGGACATAGTTTTAGTTTTTGGTTCATCAATCACATACAATTTTCAGCTCATGACTTGCAAATTCAATGTGGATTTTATCCAAAAGATGATGTCTACATATCAATTGACATTAGTGGCCAAAAAATTGTCATCAGCTAGAAAAAATGCTGGTGTCAGAATGATACTCTTTTATATGTAATAGAACATCTAGTTAACATAATTAATATTAGGACACTAAATATGTCTAAAAATAATATACATGGCTCCAGATGGTCACATCCAGTTCTTTCAGGATGGAAGTCCCAGGTTGGTCCTCATCAGCCTCTGCTGGGGTGGAGGGAAGGGTGGAGAGAGGGTTGAAAGAGATTCCCAATTTTCCTATCCACAATCTCCATGGTTGCTTCTGGGATGAAAGTCTGCACAAATGCCAGAAATCTCTCCAGCGTTGACTTCCTTAGTGTTTTAATGTAATATTGAGGGTGTTTGATTTATACTTCTTATAAATTGTGTGAGAAATTCAGGGTCCTTAAATTTATTATTAATTTTTTCTGTAAAAGACAATAAACACTAATGTTAGGCTAAGCTCTTATAATCTTATCCCAACATAGGCCTCAATCTTTAAGCAGTATAGGCCGCTACAAAGTTAATAAAATTTACCTTCGTCTCTGACGCTCGCAACTTCAGTTCTGCTTTCCTCCGCGCACTGAACGTACATACGGCACATGCGTGATAGCTTTATACACACTGCGCATGCATGAAACTCCACCTGCATCGCCCGCCCCTGACGTTCTTTTTTAACGAATATTCTCTGCCCCCTTCTCTACGCACAGAACGTACGAACGGAACATGCGTGTTAGCTTTATACACACTGTACATGCATGAAACTCCGCCTGCGTCGCCCGCCCCTGATGTTCTTTTTTAATGAATATTCTCTGCCCCCTTTTCTCTACAGCGCGCAGTAGGAGCAACAATGGCAGAGACACAACAGGTGTGTACTAATGCTTCAAGTAATGAGGAAAGCCCAGAGCCCAGAACGTCCCGATCCGGGAAGAGGAGATTTACGGCCTCCAATTTTGCCTTTGAAGAGATGGTAGCAATTTTGCTGAAAAAAGATTATGATGGGAAGCATGGACCGTATGCCCAGCCTAATTTAAGAAAGGCAAAAATAATGTCGAAAGTGGTGAAGACCCTGCATCATCATTTTGGGGTACGGCGCTCTAAAATTCAGCTGAGGAAACGATGGTCCAACCTAAAACTCAGGGAGCCAAATCAGTACAGATGAATCCAGAAAGTGTTAAAAAAATTACAAAAAAATAGAGGCCTGTTTGTTAAAAAAAAAATGTTAAAAAAATATAAAAAAACAGAGGCCTGTTTGTTAAAAAAAAATCTTACAAAAATTACAAAAAACAGAGGCCTGTTTGTTTAAAAAAATAAATAAATAAAAGAGAGGCCTGTTTGTTATTAAGAATTTTAAAAATAAAAAAAAATAAAAGAGAGGCCTGTTTGTTCAAAAAACAAAAAAAAATCATTTTTAAAAATAAAAGAATTATATTGTTTTACAAATAAATTATATATATATTAAAAACATTTTTTTTTAAGAAATGCACATGTGAATGTGCACAGATTAAAAATTCTGTTAATAAACAAAATGTGTGGCTTCTTCTTTCAATGCTCAATACCAGTTTTGTAAGTTATTTGGTGTTTACAGTGGGGCTTATTTACACTTGGCACTACAAGTGCACTAGGATAACCTAGGAGACAGCCAAAAATAAAGGCAAGCAATAAATACATTTCTAGATTTTATCTGATCATTATTTTTTATTAAAACAAATTATAGATTGTCTGGCATTGCAATGGCCCCTACCCGTAAAAAAAATCAACATATTTATCCCAAACTTGACAGGTGCTTTGGGGGGCCAAGCCAGTACAGGCAGTATCCCATCAGAGGATTCTCTATAAGTCTGGCCTCAGGCCCAAGTGATGCAAGATAATTGCTCAAATGTTTGTGTAAATAATTGTGCAGGATGCAGCACGCTAGGACAAGGTGATTTAGTTTGTAGTCTGCCATGTGGATAGCTGTCTGAAACAGGCAGAACCAGCTGGCCATTATCCCGAAGGCATTCTCCACAACTCTTCTCGCTTTGGCCAGCCGGTAGTTAAAAACCCTCCTCTCCGGGGTGAGGGTCTCTTGGGGGGAATTCCCTCATCATGTGCTTGCCCAGACCAAAGGCTTCATCTGCAATGAAGACAGAGGGAAGTCCTTCCAAGTTATCCGCATCAGGTGGCAATTCCAGGCCACCACTCTGGAGACGCTGGTAGAACTCCATCTGGGCGAAGACTCCTCCATCCGACATCCGGCCATTCTTCCCCACGTCCACATACAGAACTTCATATTGTGCCGACACCACCACCATTAAGACAATACTATGAAACCCCTTATAATTAAAATAGTATGGCCCCGAATTGGGTGGTGGCACGATGTGGACATGTTCCCCATCTATAACCCCTCCACAGTTGGGAAAGTCCCAATGGTTGGCAAAATGGGATGCCACAGTCTACCATTCCTTTGGCGTTGAGGGAAACTGGGGAGTCAAACAAGAAAAAAAAATATAAGTACTTTTGCACATAACATTGCAAGCACATTACACAAAAAACATTATTGCCCAGCATCAGTATAACATTAATTGTAAGTATTATTTAAATAAAGACTAAAATATAAAGGTCCACTTATCAGATTCATCACCCCCTCTGATGGCCCATTGATAAATTTTAGGGGGGGAGGGGATTCTAAATCAATTTAAGGACACATAGACCATTTGGAGACATTTGGGGGGAGGGAAATCTAAAGCAATTTAAGGACACACAGACCATTTGGAGACATTTTAGGGGGGGAGGGGATTCTAAAGCAATTTAAGGACACACAGACCATTTGGAGACATTTTGGGGGGGGGGATTCTAAAGCAATTTAAGGACACACAGACCATTTGGAGACATTTTAGGGGGGAGGGGATTCTAAAGCAATTTAAGGACACACAGACCATTTGGAGACATTTTAGGGAGGGTGATTCTAAAGCAATTTAAGGACACACAGACCATTTGGAGAAATTTTTGTGAGGTGCTTTTAAAACTTTGCTCAGGTTACCAAAGGGACATCCAAAAGAATCCAGATAGCCAATATAAGGCATCAAAAAATGTTACGATTTGAGAGAAAAGAATTTCAAAATGATTTTTCTTTAGAATAGGACTGTGACAGACCTAGCCGGGAAAGAGACTTTTGGAGGGGACTGTATGCTAGCCTCTTGCCGATCAATCGGGGGCCCTTGCATTTGGGGGAACGGTGCTCTTTGTGAGCTGTATGTCTGGGGACCCTGGATTTGCCATATTGGAATAATGGCTGATTCATAATGCTGGGACAGATACTGGTAGGAGATGCTGATGTAAATTCCAACACCTGCTCATTCAGAGTGGTTGTTTGAGTGCTGAGAGTCTTGTATTGTTTCAAAAACAGCTGAGTTTCCAATTTTGTGTTTTGGTCTAATTTGTAAACCATGTCTTTTATTTACTAATTGCCAGATGGAAACAAAAATGACATGATATTTCTATGTGGGAAGGTTGTTAGCAGTACGACAGGCAGTCGCTGCTCATGTTTTTCCTTTGGCTTGGGCGCTTGGAGGAAATGGAAACAGCGCTCATGGAACCCAAGGAAAGATTCTGGGGCTTTATATGTTAGAAAGACAAAGAAAAGACTGTCCTCACTGACAAACCATTCTTTCGGAAGCAAAGGAAACATGCCAGGCCATTCTGTTTTTAAAGAGTTGAAAACAAAAATGCTCCATCTGCGTTGTAGTCTCTCCTGTTTCTGTGCTGAACAAGACTGTGAGGTGCTTTTAAAACTTTGCTCGGGTTACCAAAAGGACATCCAAAAGAATCAAGATAGCCAATATAAGGCATCAAGAAATGTTACGATTTGAGAGAAAAGAATTGCAAAATGATTTTTCTTTAGAATAGGACGTTGGCAAACAGGCATCTTAATTATTACTACTTGATTTCTACAAGTAGTTTACATTGGAAGTTAACAAACATGTTCACCATTTGTTGAAGGAATAGTGGTTAAGATGTTGCTGAAATCTTTGGCGTGGCAAGGTAGGACTATACTTTCAGGGATCATTTCTGTAGGATACAATGGGAGAAATGTGCTCGAAAGTGTCTAAACTCACCTTCCACGATGATGAATTTTAGGGTTTTTGTCTCAAAAGGATTCTTGTTGGCAGTGCTGCTTTATGCAGAGGCTGCCACCATTTGATGACATGGTCATCTTTCTAGATGGGAAGGTGGCAGGAGAGAGCTCATTCAGAGTGGTTGTTTGAGAGCTGAGAGTCTTGTATTGTTTCAAAAACAGCTGCGTTTCCAATTTTGTGTTTTGGTCTAATTTGTAAACCATGTCTTTTATTTACTAATTGCCAGATGGAAACAAAAATGACGTGATATTTCTATGTGGGAAGGTTGTTAGCAGTACGACAGGCAGTCGCTGCTCATGTTTTTCCTTTGGCTTAGGTGCTTGGAGAAAATGGAAACAACGCTCATGTTGAACCCAAGGAAAGATTCTGGGGCTTTATAATGTTAGAAAGACAAAGAAAAGACTGTCCTCACTGACAAACCATTCTTTCGGAAGCAAAGGAAACATGCCAGGTCATTCTGTTTTTAAAGAGGTGAAAACAAAAATGCTCCATCTGCGTTGTAGTCTCGCCTGTTACTGCGCTGAACAAGACTGTGAGGTGCTTTTAAAACTTTGCTCGGGTTACCAAAAGGACATCCAAAAGAATCAAGATAGCCAATATAAGGCATCAAGAAATGTTATGATTTGAGAGAAAAGAATTGCAAAATGATTTTTCTTTAGAATAGGACGTTGGCAAACAGGCATCTTAATTATTACTACTTGATTTCTACAAGTAGTTTACATTGGAGGTTAACAAACATGTTCACCATTTGTTGAAGGAATAGTGGTTAAGATGTTGCTGAAATCTTTGGCGTGGCAAGGTAGGACCATACTTTCAGGGATCATTTCTGTAGGATTCAAAGGGAGAAATGTGCTTGAAAGCATCCAAACTCACCTTCCACGATGATGAATTTTAGAGTTCTTGTCTCAGAAGGATTCTTGTTGGCAGCGCTGCTCTATGCAGGTGCTGCCACCATTTGATGACATTGTTATCTTTCTAGATGGGAAGATGGCAGGAGGGAACTCATTCAGAGTGGTTGTTTGAGTGCTGAGAGTCTTGTATTGTTTCAAAAACAGCTCAGTTTCCAATTTTGTGTTTTGGTTTAATTTGTAAACCATGTCTTTTATTTACTAATTGCCAGATGTAAACAAAAATGACATGATATTTCTATGTGGGAAAGTTGTTAGCAGTGCGACAGGCAGTCGCTGCTCTTGTTTTTCCTTTGGCTTGGGCGCTTGGAGGAAATGGAAACAACGCTCATGGAACTCAAGGAAAGATTCTGTGGCTTTATATGTTAGAAAGACAAAGAAAAGACTGTCCTCACTGACAAACCATTCTTTCGGAAGCAAAGGAAACATGCCAGGCCATTCTGTTTTTAAAGAGGTGAAAACAAAAATGCTCCATCTGCGTTGTAGTCTCTCCTGTTTCTGCGCTGAACAAGACTGTGAGGTGCTTTTAAAACTTTGCTCGGGTTACCAAAAGGACATCCAAAAGAATCAAGATAGCCAATATAAGGCATCAAAAAATATTACGATTTGAGAGAAAAGAATTGCAAAATGATTTTTCTTTAGAATAGGACGTTGGCAACAGGCATCTTAATTATTACTACTTGATTTCTACAAGTAGTTTACATTGGAGGTTAACAAACATGTTCACCATTTGTTGAAGGAATAGTGGTTAAGATGTTGCTGAAATCTTTGCCGTGGCAAAGTAGGACTATACTTTCAGGGATCATTTCTGTAGGATTCAAAGTGAGAAATGTGCTCGAAAGCGTCCAAACTCACCTTCCACGATGATGAATTTTAGGGTTCTTGTCTCAGAAGGATTCTTGTTGGTAGTGCTGTTCTATGCAGGTGCTGCCACCATTTGATGACATTGTCATCTTTCTAGATGGGAAGATGGCAGGAGGGAGCTCATTCAGAGTGGTTGTTTGAGTGCTGAGAGTCTTGTATTGTTTCAAAAACAGCTGAGTTTCCAATTCTGTGTTTTGGTCTAATTTGTAAACCATGTCTTTTATTTACTAATTGCCAGATGGAAACAAACATGACACGATATTTCTATGTGGGAAGGTTGTTAGTAGTACGACATGCAGTCGCTGCTCTTGTTTTTCCTTTGGCTTGGGCGCTTGGAGGAAATGGAAACAGCGCTCATGGAACCCAAGGAAAGATTCTGGGGCTTTATATGTTAGAAAGACAAAGAAAAGACTGTCCTCACTGACAAACCATTCTTTCGGAAGCAAAGGAAACATGCCAGGCCATTCTGTTTTTAAAGAGGTGAAAACAAAAATGCTCCATCTGCGTTGTAGTCTCTCCTGTTTCTGCGCTGAACAAGACTGTGAGGTGCTTTTAAAACTTTGCTCGGGTTACCAAAAGGACATCCAAAAGAATCAAGATAGCCAATATAAGGCATCAAGAAATGTTACGATTTGTGAGAAAAGAATTGCAAAATGATTTTTTTTTAGAATAGGACGTTGGCAAACAGGCATCTTAATTATTACTACTTGATTTCTACAAGTAGTTTACATTGGAGGTTAACAAACATGTTCACCATTTGTTGAAGGAATAGTGGTTAAGATGTTGCTGAAATCTTTGCTTTGGCTAAGTAGGATTATACTTTCAGGTATCATTTCTGTAGGTTTCAAAGAGAGAAACGTGCTCAAAAGCGTCCAAACTCATCTTCCACGATGATGAATTTTAGGGTTCTTGTCTCAGAAGGATTCTTGTTGGAAGTGCTGCTCTATGCAGGTGCTGCCACCATTTAATGACATTGTCATCTTTCTAGATGGGAAGATGGCATGAGGGAACTCATTCAGAGTGGTTGTTTTAGTGCTGAGAGTCTTGTATTGTTTCAAAAACAGCTGAGTTGGGGGGCGTGGCCAAGATGGCGCTGTGAGCGGCGGCTTTTTCTGAGAGCTCCGCTCATCCAAATCCCGAATCCAGCTCCATCGCCCTCTTTCACCTACAACTTTCACCCCAGCTGATCGG
Source organism: Aquarana catesbeiana (assembly GCF_042186555.1). Classification (NCBI taxonomy): domain Eukaryota; kingdom Metazoa; phylum Chordata; class Amphibia; order Anura; family Ranidae; genus Aquarana; species Aquarana catesbeiana. The sequence continues at coordinate 595,292,301 of NC_133325.1, read as the reverse complement.
GGGGGACCCAGGCACCCCCTGCCAAGTGAGGAGCGAGGAGGATTTCTGCTCCCGGACCGCGATCGGCGCCGCTGTGCACTCCCGCTCCACTAGGCCGAAGCCGCGGTCTTTCCTGACGGGCCGCGCGGCGAGCCGGGAGTCCCCTGGCGCGATCGCCCCGGTTGTTGCACAAGCCGGCTGCTGTGGACTGCTGAGGGGGGTGAGTGGATTGACCCTGGACTGAAAACAGGCCGTGCTCTGGGCCTGGTCTCTACCCCCCCCCACGCATAACTAGGCCGCAATCGCGGCCTCCCCATAAGATCCGGATCCTGCTGGCCTGGAGGAAGAGGCCCTGAGACGGTGGGGGACATCTGCCTGGGCAGAGGAACCATTTCTGGAGCACCTTCACCCTCGGCCCTCCTGATAGTGGGGGGAGCTGGCTGGGCTGCATAATCTGACAAGCCTGTGGAGCCCTGAAGTGGACAGCCTCTACATCATATAATTGCAGGTGAGAGGAAAGACTGTTAAAGGGACACACACTGCTCCATACCTACTGCTTGACTACCCCTGACCCTGCAGACAGGCTCCATCACTCGCTTACTCTCTGCTGCCTGGCCTGGGCCCCCTAACACCTGAATGAGACGCAGGAACTTCAGCGCAAAATATATTAAAATATATTAAAGGGGGGGACGTGACCTTGCTATGGAAACGTGAAGACGCGTCATCGGGAGCTCTGCACTGAAACGGGCCGTGAATCACCCGTAGCACTGATCAGCTAAGCCATCCATTCATGCCAGGAGGCCGCAGCCACCCACCGGTCACTGAGGTACGGAGGGGACCTGAAATCTCACACTACTTTCTGCGGCAACAGCAGGTTTCCTCGCCGGCGGGAAGGAGCAAGATGGCGCCGCCTCGAGTCAGCATGGCGGGCGCTGCATCCTCAAGTAAGAAGGGCGCTCCTGCAACTACCTCCGCAGCGGAGGAGGACTTTCCCCCCTTGCCGCACAGAGCACCCTCTCCTATAGTGTCCCCGGCTCCCATAACTGCTGACACCCCATTGCCTCCAGATTACGCCGGTGACCTAAGCGGCCTAGTTGAAGGCTCTCTGAGAGACATAGTGTCAGGCCTCCCCACCAAACAGGACTTAAACGCCATGGCCACCTCTATTGTTAACGCACTAACCAGAGAACTGCATGACCTAAAACAGCAAGTGGATGTGGTCGAGGAGAGAGTCACCACGATCGAAGCCTCCCAAACTAATACAGAAGCGCGCCTCACTACACTGGAGTCGGAGTACGGGGCCTTCCGCCGCCATCTTGTCGATGTTCAGCTGCGCCTGGACGACGGCGAGAATAGGAGCAGACGAAACAATTTGCGCCTAAGGGGGATCCCAGAAGCCACCATGGGCCCAGACCTCCGATCCACAGTGGTTGCCATCCTAAACCAGGTTCTGGGCAAACCACCGACAGCTGACCTGGAACTGGACAGGGTGCATCGTATTCCAGGCCCCAGACCCCCGCCCTCCGCACAGAGATCATCATCCGAACTGGACTTTCCCCGTGATGTATTATGCAGGGTGCATTTTTTCACAATTAAGGAGGACATTCTTCGCCTTGCCTGGGAAAAGGGCCCAATAGACTTTGACGGGGCTCCCATCAGGATTTTCCCTGACATTTCCAGACAAACACGCACCATGCGTGGGCTCATGCGACCCCTACTGGAAGTTATCCGCGAGGCTGATGCCACCTACCGATGGGGTCACCCCTTCCATCTTATTGTCAGGAGGCAGGGGGCAGAATTCTACCTCCGCACGCCAGACCAACTCCCTGCCCTTTTTCATTTCATTTCCAGGCCAGTAATTGAGGTGCCCAACTGGTTTGAATATCTGCTCTCCCAGGATCCACAAGGTTCAGCACCACCCAGACAGCAGAGGTTTCGACGCCCAAGATCTCACCCGCCAAACCGAGAAGTCAGAAGAGCCCATCCTACATCATCCGAGGACTAAACACACGCTACCTTTCGGTTTTCGGTAAGACTTTCAGTACCTCATATGGGTAGGTGCCCCGCTCCTTCCCCCCTCTATGGCGATCCTCCCTGGAACATTTAATTCATCTTTTTTTTTTTCATCAGACACCATTTTTATTTTTGTCTTCCTGAAGATGCCTCCTTTTTTCCGTGGGCTAATTCTTAACTTTGGACAGGGGCGGGGGGAGGGGGGACGCATTGTTATAATTGTTATAAATGTTGCACTTTTGCTGCAGGCTAGACTCCATGCACTCCATCCGAGTATATCTGATGTGAACGTTGACGCTGAAGAGGAGATGCATGCATGCTTTCCATGATTCACATCCGGCCGTGCTGCCTTGGCGCACTGACAGTCGGGCGGTGGGGGCTCTATCCTGGTCCTGTCTAGGAGAAGGGCGAGTGGACCCCAGGGGCCCTCTGTCCTCGACCGCCACTGCGATGCGTCAACGCCAGTAAGTCATGGATGTTAGAGTTCTACTTAGTTGTACTTACTAGCCTTAAACACAGTTGCGTTTATGGATGTTATGCCCAGATTTGTGGTAAATCACACTTTATTTACGATGGTTAATGTATTGTTTTTCTCAATGTTTCTGATTCCTAAGGCCCCCCACTCAGTGCATCTCCCTACCACCCCCAAAAGTACCTTGTTATATAGCTTTTCTTGCTTACATAGGCGATAGCAATAACTATTTGGTCGCGCGCTTCGCCGCATTGGCCACCCCCCTTTAGGGCGACCTCCCGGCTGCTGCGCAATTCCTTCTGTGTCTTAGCCGGGAGCTCATAGAGTAGCTACTTGACTAACTTAGATTACTCCCTCCCTCCTCCCCCCCCCCTCCCCCCTTCACTTACCCTCCTCCCCTCTCTCTCTGATCCTGTCATCTCCTTCTTTGTCCCCCTCTCTTCCCCGGTGCTGTTGCTCTCTAGCTGGGTGGGGGCGTGAACCTGAACTAAGAGTGATCGTCCTACTCATCCTGTCAACGATCCTCAGTGCCCCGGCTGCCACAATGGCTCTCCTAAAGGTGACCTCCCTTAATGTACGGGGTCTCAATATCCCGGAGAGGCGTTCCCAGCTCCTAGCTGACCTACGCAGAACTAAAACCCAAATTGCCTTTCTACAGGAAACCCACTTTCATGGCGAGCATATTCCTAAACTGACTAACAATCTGTTCCCGACGGCATACCACGGTATCTCACCTATCTCCAAATCTAAGGGGGTTAGCATTTTAGTGGCAAAATCTGTACCTTGGGAGTTCGGGGCGCAGCAGGCGGACCCCCAGGGCCGCTTTCTCCTGATTAAGGGAAAGGTGTTTGACATTCAGGTCACTTTTGCCAATATCTATTTCCCCAACGCCGACCATGCACAGTTCCTGCGTGGGCTGATACCCAAACTACTTGAGTTTACGGAGGGGATGCTCATTTTTGGGGGTGATATGAACTTTGCGATGGACCCCCTGTTGGATACCTCGCGGGGTGCTTCCCATCTCTCATACGCCCGCCTTAAACGAATTAAATCTGATCTTCACTCACTTCGTTTGATGGACCCCTGGCGCCTCTTACACCCCAGGGACAGGGATTACTCGTACTTCTCACAAGTTCATCATTCGTACTCAAGACTAGATTACCTGCTCCTTTCCCATAAGGACCTGCCGAGGGTGGTGGACTCATCCATAGATGTCATCTCCTTTTCTGATCATGCCCCAATACACCTGACGCTCCAAATGGGACCAATGTCTAAATCCCCACCCTCATGGAGACTGAACGAGTCTCTGCTTCAATCTGCAGAGATCCGTGCTGAGATTCAAGCCAAACTACAGGAATACTTTGCACTCAATGAAGCCTCGGTCCCCAACCCCTTGGTGATGTGGGAAGCGCACAAGCCAGTTATCAGGGGCATTTTGATAGGCATTGGGGCACGTCTCAAGAGGGAAAGAACCCGTAGAACTGAAGAACTTCTTCTTCAGATCAAGACCCTTGAATGTACACATAAGGCCAGCCTAGCTCGCTCCGTATACCAGGAGTTACTTAAAGCGCGTGAGGAGCTTCGCTCGCTTCTGTTGCATAAAACCAAAGAGAGGTTAGCATGGTCACGTCGTACAATGTATGAATTCTCTAACAAACCTGGCTCTCTTCTAGCCAGAGCTTTACGCGGTCCCCGCACCAAAACTTTCATCCCCCACATTCTGACCCCTTCGGGTCGGAGGGTCTCTACCTCAACAGAAATGGCGGAAGAATTCCGTTCATTTTACAGCGATCTCTATAACCTAGACAGACCCTCTCCCGATGCCCCTAACTCCTCTGGGGGACCCACCCCACACGAATATTTAGCCTCCTCTGGCATGCCATCTCTATCGGCCGATACCGTGGAAGAACTGGAAGACCCCATTACGGTGGAGGAGTTGGGGGTAGCACTGGCGAGTTCCAAGCCTAAGAAAGCCCCAGGCCCTGATGGCCTTACTCCAATCTATTTCAAAACCTTCTTTGAGACGCTTTCTAAACCGCTAGTGGATGCACTTAACTCAATCACGAAAGGTAACTCCTTCCCCATAGACTCCCTTAGGGCTTACATTTCTCTCATCCCTAAAGAGGGAAAGGACCTACTTCGGTGTGGGAACTATCGACCGATAGCTTTGCTAAACACCGACTTGAAACTATTTGCCAAAATCCTGGCGAACAGATTGCTCCCACACATACCAAACCTAATTCACAAAGACCAAGCGGGCTTTGTCCCCCAACGGGAACCCCGTGACAACACCATTAGGGTGCTGAACCTCATACATGCTGCTAGGACCACGCGACGACCCCTTCTCCTGCTGTCAACTGACGCGGAGAAGGCTTTCGACCGTGTAGACTGGTCGTTTGTTAGAGCTACTCTCGAACACATTGGCCTCCGGACGTCGATGCTCAGCTGGATCTTATCACTCTACTCTAACCCCACAGCGGCGGTTAGGGTCAACGAAACCAGGTCGGGTTATTTTAACATTCGGAATGGTACCAGACAGGGTTGCCCCCTGTCTCCTCTAATCTTTATTCTTACCTTGGAACCTCTGCTCTGTAAGATACGGGCCAACCCCCAAATAGAGGGCTTCCGTAAAACATCTGGAGCCCACAAGGTCGCCGCTTTCGCGGATGACCTTATCTTCTTTTTGGCTGACCCCATTGCCTCACTTCCCGTCTTGCTTCATTCCTTGAGGGAGTACGGAGCTTTGTCTCTATTTAAAATAAACATGTCTAAATCCTCCATGCTTAATATCACACTGAGCTCGCAAAATATCCGACAATTGCGCTTGAACTACAAGTTCCACTGGGCAACCGATACCATTCCGTACCTAGGAGTGGCCATCACCGCGGACCCCGCCGACCTTTACCAAGCAAACTTTGCCACTCTTCTACACAGACTTAAAACAGACCTGCAGCATTGGCACTCCCTCACTTTAACGTGGTTTGGACGCTGTAATGCCATCAAGATGACAGCTCTCCCGAGGATACTCTATCTCCTGCAGGCCCTCCCCATACATCTCCCGCCCTCCTTCTTCAAGCGAATCGACGCACTTTTCCGAGATCTTGTCTGGTCGCACAGGCAGCCTCGCATCAAATTACAACTACTTTATATGGCAAAAAGTAGGGGTGGGGTGGGACTACCAGACGTAAAAGCCTACTACAGGGCAACACATCTTACCAGACTAATAGACTGGTACTGCCACTCAGAGGCCAAACAATGGGTCACTATGGAGATAGAGGATTCTGATGGTACGGCTAGGAGTTGGCCGTGGCTTTCCACTCCGATCCCGAAGATCATCGCCGAACACCCAACTCTGGGAAACACATTAAGAGTGGCCAGAGAAACCTTTCGTAAAACCACGATATCACCTATTCCTTCTCCTATGGTGCCGATACTGGGCAACCCTGATTTCTTGCCGGGCTGCCAGGGGCCGATTTATAGAGCCCTATCGGAGGGAGATAGATGGCCACACCTCCACGACTTCCTGGATTCCGGTGGCCGGCTCAGGACGGCCGCAGGAATGGAGGACCTGGACACGCCATTGGATTTCCTGAGCGGTCTCCAACTGCGTAATTTTTTGCGCCGAAGCGCTCGGACTTTAGGTCCCCCACGCCCACTCACGGAATTGGAACGTGTCTGCCACCGCAGAGAGCCCGTACGCCACTCTCTGTCCTCGATCTACCTCTCTCTGATTGCCCCGGCTGAAGGCTTTGTGCCCCCCTTCCTCACTAAATGGGAGACAGAATTAGGAGCGCATTTTAATGAAGCACAAAGGGAAAAGATCTTACATTTTGCCCAAAAATCTTCTCTAGCCACAAGGGTCCAGGAGACATGCTACAAGATTGTGACCAGATGGTACAGAGTACCATCCACTCTTCACAGGTTCCTCCCGCAGGTACCAAGTCTATGTTGGCGTTGTGGAGCAGGAGAAGGAACAATGTTGCACATTTTCTGGGACTGTCCCAAGATTAAACCTTTTTGGAAAGAGGTGACAGATACGGTCGAGCGTTTAACGGGCGTCGCACTGGGGGGAGATCCCGGGGCCTGTCTGCTGCACCTATCTAGAAGTCCAATTAAGAAGTATAAAGCCTCACTCACTATACAACTACTTAATGCGGCTAAGGCCTGCATCCCTCTATTTTGGAGATCGGAAATCCCACCAACGAAGATCCAGTGGTATGCCAGGGTTAACGAACTGCGCGACATGGAAGATCTTATGGCCACCCTGCATGACAGGGAGGAAACCTTTCGGGAGACCTGGCGCCCCTGGCAACAATTCATCTACTCCGAGGCTTACCTCCGGGAGGTGACTTAGCGTGGACACCCCCCGTTATGAGGGCCCCACCTGGCTGGAGGGTGGCACCACCACCCTCTTCTCTTTACCTCTCTCTACCCCCCTTCCTCACCTACTTCCCCTCCTACTCCACCTCTCCTCTCTATCTTCCCTGTCCCTCCCTCCCTATTGTCTCCCGCGTTTTACCTCTTCCCTCCCCCACCCACCCTTCCTGGGTTCTCACACAACCCCCTATACTCTTCCGGCTAAGGGAAGATCTGATCAGATATATTGAATATCATGGTCTACATTACTTCATGTTAGTCGCCCTTTGCCGGACTCTACTGATCGGCAAGGAATATCTCCACCCCCGGTCAGTGGAGAGTTTCTCTCTTTGTTATTTTGGCTTACCCTTTTACCTGTCGATAAAGGATAATTACACGAGTCATCAGTTTACACAAGGCATGTCCCAGGGAATTGCTTGCAAATGGACACTAAGATAATCATTACATTAGACCCTCCCTTGCACTCAGGCTCCGCCTTCACCATACAGATTGTGTAAACAAGAGGATTGTTTATGTGTTACATCTCTAGTCGACGACAGTTTCTGTTAAAATCCTCTCCCTACTTCTGTATTATATTATCCATTAAATGTTATAGATCTTGACAATATGTACATCAAACTGTAACATACATTATTGAAATTAAAATAAAATAAAGGAATTAAAAAAAAAAAAAAAAAAAAAAAAACAGCTGAGTTTCCAATTTTATGTTTTGGTCTAATTTATAAACCATGTCTTTTATTTACTAATTGCAAGATGGAAACAAAAATGACATGATATTTCTATGTGGGAAGGTTGTTAGCAGTGCGACAGGCAGTCGCTGCTCATGTTTTTCCTTTGGCTTGTGCACTTGGAGGAAATGGAAACAATACTCATGGAACCCAAGGAAAGATTCTGGGGCTTTATATGTTAGAAAGACAAAGAAAAGACTATCCTCACTGACAAACCATTCTTTCGGAAGCAAAGGAAACATGCCAGGCCATTCTATTTTTAAAGAGGTGAAAACAAAAATGCTCCATCTGCGTTGTAGTCTCTCCTGTTTCTGCGCTGAACAAGACTGTGAGGTGCTTTTAAAACTTTGCTCGGGTTACCAAAAGGACATCCAAAAGAATCAAGATAGCCAATATAAGGCATCAAGAAATGTTACGATTTGAGAGAAAAGAATTGCAAAATGATTTTTCTTTAGAATAGGACGTTGGCAAACAGGCATCTTAATTAATACTAATTGATTTTTACAAGTAGTTTACATTGGAGGTTAACAAACATGTTCACCAATTGTTGAAGGAATAGTGATTAAGATGTTGCTGAAATCTTTGCCGTGGCAAGGTAGGACCATACTTTCAGGGATCATTTCTGTAGGATTCAAAGGGAGAAATGTGCTCGAAAGCGTCCAAACTCACCTTCCACGATGATGAATTTTAGAGTTCTTGTCTCAGAAGGATTCTTGTTGGCAGCGCTGCTCTATGCAGGTGCTGCCACCATTTGATGACATTGTTATCTTTCTAGATGGGAAGATGGCAGGAGGGAACTCATTCAGAGTGGTTGTTTGAGTGCTGAGAGTCTTGTATTGTTTCAAAAACAGCTGAGTTTCCAATTTTGTGTTTTGGTCTAATTTGTAAACCATGTCTTTTATTTACTAATTGCCAGATGGAAACAAACATGACACGATATTTCTATGTGGGAAGGTTGTTAGCAGTACGACATGCAGTCGCTGCTCTTGTTTTTCCTTTGGCTTGGGCGCTTGGAGGAAATGGAAACAGCGCTCATGTAACCCAAGGAAAGATTCTGGGGCTTTATATGTTAGAAAGACAAAGAAAAGACTGTCCTCACTGACAAACCATTCTTTCGGAAGCAAAGGAAACATGCCAGGCCATTCTGTTTTTAAAGAGGTGAAAACAAAAATGCTCCATCTGCGTTGTAGTCTCTCCTGTTTCTGCGCTGAACAAGACTGTGAGGTGCTTTTAAAACTTTGCTCGGGTTACCAAAAGGACATCCAAAAGAATCAAGATAGCCAATATAAGGCATCAAGAAATGTTACGATTTGTGAGAAAAGAATTGCAAAATGATTTTTCTTTAGAATAGGACGTTGGCAAACAGGCATCTTAATTATTACTACTTGATTTCTACAAGTAGTTTACATTGGAGGTTAACAAACATGTTCACCATTTGTTGAAGGAATAGTGGTTAAGATGTTGCTGAAATCTTTGGCGTGGCAAGGTAGGACTATACTTTCAGGAATCATTTCTGTAGGATTCAATGGGAAAAATGTGCTCAAAAGTGTCTAAACTCACCTTCCACGATGATGAATTTCAGGGTTTTTGTCTCAAAAGGATTTTTGTTGGCAGTGCTGCTCTATGCAGGTGCTGCCACCATTTGATGACATGGTCATCTTTCTAGATGGGAAGATGGCAGGAGGGAACTCATTCAGAGTGGTTGTTTGAGTGCTGAGAGTCTTGTATTGTTTCAAAAACAGCTGAGTTTCCAGTTTTGTGTTTTGGTCTAATTTGTAAACCATGTCTTTTATTTACTAATTGCCAGATGGAAACAAAAATGACATGATATTTCTATGTGGGAAGGTTGTTAGCAGTACGACAGGCAGTCGCTGCTCATGTTTTTCCTTTGGCTTGGGCGCTTGGAGGAAATGGAAACAGCGCTCATGGAACCCAAGGAAAGATTCTGGGGCTTTATATGTTAGAAAGACAAAGAAAAGACTGTCCTCACTGACAAACCATTCTTTCGGAAGCAAAGGAAACATGCCAGGCCATTCTGTTTTTAAAGAGGTGAAAACAAAAATGCTCCATCTGCGTTGTAGTCTCTCCTGTTTCTGCGCTGAACAAGACTGTGAGGTGCTTTTAAAACTTTGCTCGGGTTACCAAAAGGACATCCAAAAGAATCAAGATAGCCAATATAAGGCATCAAGAAATGTTACGAATTGAGAGAAAAGAATTGCAAAATGATTTTTCTTTAGAATAGGACGTTGGCAAACAGGCATCTTAATTAATACTAATTGATTTTTACAAGTAGTTTACATTGGAGGTTAACAAACATGTTCACCAATTGTTGAAGGAATAGTGATTAAGATGTTGCTGAAATCTTTGCCGTGGCAAGGTAGGACCATACTTTCAGGGATCATTTCTGTAGGATTCAAAGGGAGAAATGTGCTCGAAAGCGTCCAAACTCAACTTCCACGTTGATGAATTTTAGAGTTCTTGTCTCAGAAGGATTCTTGTTGGCAGCGCTGCTCTATGCAGGTGCTGCCACCATTTGATGACATTGTTATCTTTCTAGATGGGAAGATGGCAGGAGGGAACTCATTCAGAGTGGTTGTTTGAGTGCTGAGAGTCTTGTATTGTTTCAAAAACAGCTGAGTTTCCAATTTTGTGTTTTGGTCTAATTTGTAAACCATGTCTTTTATTTACTAATTGCCAGATGGAAACAAAAATGACATGATATTTCTATGTGGGAAGGTTGTTAGCAGTGCGACAGGCAGTCGCTGCTCATGTTTTTCCTTTGGCTTGGGCGCTTGGAGGAAATGGAAACAACGCTCATGGAACCCAAGGAAAGATTCTGGGGCTTTATATGTTAGAAAGACAAAGAAAAGACTGTCCTCACTGACAAACCATTCTTTCGGAAGCAAAGGAAACATGCCAGGCCATTCTGTTTTTAAAGAGGTGAAAACAAAAATGCTCCATCTGCGTTGTAGTCTCTCCTGTTTCTGCGCTGAACAAGACTGTGAGGTGCTTTTAAAACTTTGCTCGGGTTACCAAAAGGACATCCAAAAGAATCAAGATAGACAATATAAGGCATCAAGAAATGTTACGATTTGAGAGAAAAGAATTGCAAAATGATTTTTCCTTAGAATAGGACATTGGCAAACAGGCATCTTAATTATTACTACTTGATTTCTACAAGTAGTTTACATTGGAGGTTAACAAACATGTTCACCATTTGTTGAAGAAATAGTGGTTAAGATGTTGCTGAAATCTTTGCCATGGCAAGGTAGGACTATACTTTCAGGGATCGTTTCTGTAGGATTCAAAGGGAGAAATGTGCTCGAAAGGGTCCAAACTCACCTTCCACGATGATGAATTTTAGGGTTCTTGTCCCAGAAGGATTCTTGTTGGCAGTGCTGTTCTATGCAGGTGCTGCCACCATTTAATGACGTTGTCATCTTTCTAGATGGGAAGATGGCATGAGGTAACTCATTCAGAGTGGTTTTTTGAGTGCTGAGAGTCTTGTATTGTTTCAAAAACAGCTGAGTTTCCAATTTTATGTTTTGGTCTAATTTATAAACCATGTCTTTTATTTACTAATTGCAAGATGGAAACAAAAATGACATGATATTTCTATGTGGGAAGGTTGTTAGCAGTGCGACAGGCAGTCGCTGCTCATGTTTTTCCTTTGGCTTGTGCACTTGGAGGAAATGGAAACAATACTCATGGAACCCAAGGAAAGATTCTGGGGCTTTATATGTTAGAAAGACAAAGAAAAGACTGTCCTCACTGACTAATCATTCTTTCGAAAGCAAAGGAAATATGCTAGGCCATTCTGTTTTTAAAGAGGTGAAAACAAAAATGCTCCATCTCCGTTGTAGTCTCGCCTGTTACTGCGCTGAACAAGACTGTGAGTTGCTTTTAAAACTTTGCTCGGGTTACCAAAAGGACATCCAAAAGAATCAAGATAGCCAATATAAGGCATCAAAAAATATTACGATTTGAGAGAAAAGAATTGCAAAATGATTTTTCTTTAGAATAGGATGTTGGCAAACAGGCATCTTAATTATTACTACTTGATTTCTACAAGTAGTTTACATTGGAGGTTAACAAACATGTTCACCATTTGTTGAAGGAATAGTGGTTAAGATGTTGCTGAAATCTTTGGCGTGGCAAGGTAGGACTTTACTTTCAGGGATCATTTCTGTAGGATTCAATGGGAAAAATGTGCTCAAAAGTGTCTAAACTCACCTTCCACGATGATGAATTTTAGGGTTTTTGTCTCAAAAGGATTCTTGTTGGCAGTGCTGCTCTATGCAGGTGCTGCCACCATTTGATGACATTGTTATCTTTCTAGATGGGAAGATGGCAGGAGGGAACTCATTCAGAGTGGTTGTTTGAGTGCTGAGAGTCTTGTATTGTTTCAAAAACAGCTGAGTTTCCAATTTTGTGTTTTGGTCTAATTTGTAAACCATGTCTTTTATTTACTAATTGCCAGACGGAAACAAAAATGACATGATATTTCTATGTGGGAAGGCTGTTAGCAGTGCGACAGGCAGTCGCTGCACATGTTTTTCCTTTGGCTTGGGCGCTTGGAGGAAATGGAAACAACGCTCATGGAACCCAAGGAAAGATTCTGGGGCTTTATATGTTAGAAAGACAAAGAAAAGACTGTCCTCACTGACAAACCATTCTTTCGGAAGCAAAGGAAACATGCCAGGCCATTCTGTTTTTAAAGAGGTGAAAACAAAAATGCTCCATCTGCGTTGTAGTCTCTCCTGTTTCTGCGCTGAACAAGACTGTGAGGTGCTTTTAAAACTTTGCTCGGGTTACCAAAATGACATCCAAAAGAATCAAGATAGACAATATAAGGCATCAAGAAATGTTACGATTTGAGAGAAAAGAATTGCAAAATGATTTTTCCTTAGAATAGGACGTTGGCAAACAGGCATCTTAATTATTACTACTTGATTTCTACAAGTAGTTTACATTGGAGGTTAACAAACATGTTCACCATTTGTTGAAGGAATAGTGGTTAAGATGTTGCTGAAATCTTTGCCATGGCAAGGTAGGACTATACTTTCAGGGATCATTTCTGTAGGATTCAAAGGGAGAAATGTGCTCGAAAGTGTCCAAACTCACCTTCCACGATGATGAATTTTAGGGTTCTTGTCTCAGAAAGATTCTTTTTGGAAGTGCTGCTCTATGCAGGTGCTGCCACTATTTAATGACATTGTCATCTTTCTAGATGGGAAGATGGCATGAGGGAACTCATTCAGAGTGGTTGTTTGAGTGCTGAGAGTCTTGTATTGTTTCAAAAACAGCTGAGTTTCCAGTTTTGTGTTTTGGTCTAATTTATAAACCATGTCTTTTATTTACTAATTGCAAGATAGAAACAAAAATGACATGATATTTCTATGTGGGAAGGTTGTTAGCAGTGCGACAGGCAGTCGCTGCTCATGTTTTTCCTTTGGCTTGTGCACTTGGAGGAAATGGAAACAATACTCATGGAACCCAAGGAAAGATTCTGGGGCTTTATATGTTAGAAAGACAAAGAAAAGACTGTCCTCACTGACTAATCATTCTTTCGAAAGCAAAGGAAATATGCTAGGCCATTCTGTTTTTAAAGAGGTGAAAACAAAAATGCTCCATCTCCGTTGTAGTCTCGCCTGTTACTGCGCTGAACAAGACTGTGAGTTGCTTTTAAAACTTTGCTCGGGTTACCAAAAGGACATCCAAAAGAATCAAGATAGCCAATATAAGGCATCAAAAAATATTACGATTTGAGAGAAAAGAATTGCAAAATGATTTTTCTTTAGAATAGGATGTTGGCAAACAGGCATCTTAATTATTACTACTTGATTTCTACAAGTAGTTTACATTGGAGGTTAACAAACATGTTCACCATTTGTTGAAGGAATAGTGGTTAAGATGTTGCTGAAATCTTTGGCGTGGCAAGGTAGGACTATACTTTCAGGGATCATTTCTGTAGGATTCAATGGGAAAAATGTGCTCAAAAGTGTCTAAACTCACCTTCCACGATGATGAATTTTAGGGTTTTTGTCTCAAAAGGATTTTTGTTGGCAGTGCTGCTCTATGCAGGTGCTGCCACCATTTGATGACATGGTCATCTTTCTAGATGGGAAGATGGCAGGAGGGAACTCATTCAGAGTGGTTGTTTGAGTGCTGAGAGTCTTGTATTGTTTCAAAAACAGCTGAGTTTCCAGTTTTGTGTTTTGGTCTAATTTGTAAACCATGTCTTTTATTTACTAATTGCCAGATGGAAACAAAAATGACATGATATTTCTATGTGGGAAGGTTGTTAGCAGTACGACAGGCAGTCGCTGCTCATGTTTTTCCTTTGGCTTGGGCGCTTGGAGGAAATGGAAACAGCGCTCATGGAACCCAAGGAAAGATTCTGGGGCTTTATATGTTAGAAAGACAAAGAAAAGACTGTCCTCACTGACAAACCATTCTTTCGGAAGCAAAGGAAACATGCCAGGCCATTCTGTTTTTAAAGAGGTGAAAACAAAAATGCTCCATCTGCGTTGTAGTCTCTCCTGTTTCTGCACTGAACAAGACTGTGAGGTGCTTTTAAAACTTTGCTCGGGTTACCAAAAGGACATCCAAAAGAATCAAGATAGCCAATATAAGGCATCAAGAAATGTTACGAATTGAGAGAAAAGAATTGCAAAATGATTTTTCTTTAGAATAGGACGTTGGCAAACAGGCATCTTAATTAATACTAATTGATTTTTACAAGTAGTTTACATTGGAGGTTAACAAACATGTTCACCAATTGTTGAAGGAATAGTGATTAAGATGTTGCTGAAATCTTTGCCGTGGCAAGGTAGGACCATGCTTTCAGGGATCATTTCTGTAGGATTCAAAGGGAGAAATGTGCTCGAAAGCGTCCAAACTCAACTTCCACGATGATGAATTTTAGAGTTCTTGTCTCAGAAGGATTCTTGTTGGCAGCGCTGCTCTATGCAGGTGCTGCCACCATTTGATGACATTGTTATCTTTCTAGATGGGAAGATGGCAGGAGGGAACTCATTCAGAGTGGTTGTTTGAGTGCTGAGAGTCTTGTATTGTTTCAAAAACAGCTGAGTTTCCAATTTTGTGTTTTGGTCTAATTTGTAAACCATGTCTTTTATTTACTAATTGCCAGATGGAAACAAAAATGACATGATATTTCTATGTGGGAAGGTTGTTAGCAGTGCGACAGGCAGTCGCTGCTCATGTTTTTCCTTTGGCTTGGGCGCTTGGAGGAAATGGAAACAACGCTCATGGAACCCAAGGAAAGATTCTGGGGCTTTATATGTTAGAAAGACAAAGAAAAGACTGTCCTCACTGACAAACCATTCTTTCGGAAGCAAAGGAAACATGCCAGGCCATTCTGTTTTTAAAGAGGTGAAAACAAAAATGCTCCATCTGCGTTGTAGTCTCTCCTGTTTCTGCGCTGAACAAGACTGTGAGGTGCTTTTAAAACTTTGCTCGGGTTACCAAAAGGACATCCAAAAGAATCAAGATAGACAATATAAGGCATCAAGAAATGTTACGATTTGAGAGAAAAGAATTGCAAAATGATTTTTCCTTAGAATAGGACATTGGCAAACAGGCATCTTAATTATTACTACTTGATTTCTACAAGTAGTTTACATTGGAGGTTAACAAACATGTTCACCATTTGTTGAAGGAATAGTGGTTAAGATGTTGCTGAAATCTTTGCCATGGCAAGGTAGGACTATACTTTTAGGGATCATTTCTGTAGGATTCAAAGGGAGAAATGTGCTCGAAAGGGTCCAAACTCACCTTCCACGATGATGAATTTTAGGGTTCTTGTCCCAGAAGAATTCTTGTTGGCAGTGCTGTTCTATGCAGGTGCTGCCACCATTTAATGACGTTGTCATCTTTCTAGATGGGAAGATGGCATGAGGTAACTCATTCAGAGTGGTTGTTTGAGTGCTGAGAGTCTTGTATTGTTTCAAAAACAGCTGAGTTTCCAATTTTATGTTTTGGTCTAATTTATAAACCATGTCTTTTATTTACTAATTGCAAGATGGAAACAAAAATGACATGATATTTCTATGTGGGAAGGTTGTTAGCAGTGCGACAGGCAGTCGCTGCTCATGTTTTTCCTTTGGCTTGTGCACTTGGAGGAAATGGAAACAATACTCATGGAACCCAAGGAAAGATTCTGGGGCTTTATATGTTAGAAAGACAAAGAAAAGACTGTCCTCACTGACTAATCATTCTTTCGAAAGCAAAGGAAATATGCTAGGCCATTCTGTTTTTAAAGAGGTGAAAACAAAAATGCTCCATCTCCGTTGTAGTCTCGCCTGTTACTGCGCTGAACAAGACTGTGAGTTGCTTTTAAAACTTTGCTCGGGTTACCAAAAGGACATCCAAAAGAATCAAGATAGCCAATATAAGGCATCAAAAAATATTACGATTTGAGAGAAAAGAATTGCAAAATGATTTTTCTTTAGAATAGGATGTTGGCAAACAGGCATCTTAATTATTACTACTTGATTTCTACAAGTAGTTTACATTGGAGGTTAACAAACATGTTCACCATTTGTTGAAGGAATAGTGGTTAAGATGTTGCTGAAATCTTTGGCGTGGCAAGGTAGGACTATACTTTCAGGGATCATTTCTGTAGGATTCAAAGGGAGAAATGTGCTTGAAAGTGTCCAAACTCACCTTCCACGATGATGAATTTTAGGGTTCTTGTCTCAGAAGGATTCTTGTTGGCAGTGCTGTTCTATGCAGGTGCTGCCACCATTTGATGACATTGTCATCTTTCTGGATGGGAAGATGGCAGGAGGGAACTCATTCAGAGTGGTTGTTTGAGTGCTGAGAGTCTTGTATTGTTTCAAAAACAGCTGAGTTTCCAATTCTGTGTTTTGGTCTAATTTGTAAACCATGTCTTTTATTTATTAATTGCCAGATGGAAACAAACATGACACGATATTTCTATGTGGGAAGGTTGTTAGCAGTACGACATGCAGTCGCTGCTCTTGTTTTTCCTTTGGCTTGGGCACTTGGAGGAAATGGAAACAGCGCTCATGGAACCCAAGGAAAGATTCTGGGGCTTTATATGTTAGAAAGACAAAGAAAAGACTGTCCTCACTGACAAACCATTCTTTCGGAAGCAAAGGAAACATGCCAGGCCATTCTGTTTTTAAAGAGGTGAAAACAAAAATGCTCCATCTGCGTTGTAGTCTCTCCTGTTTCTGCGCTGAACAAGACTGTGAGGTGCTTTTAAAACTTTGCTCGGGTTACCAAAAGGACATCCAAAAGAATCAAGATAGCCAATATAAGGCATCAAGAAATGTTACGATTTGAGAGAAAAGAATTGCAAAATGATTTTTCTTTAGAATAGGACGTTGGCAAACAGGCATCTTAATTATTACTACTTGATTTCTACAAGTAGTTTACATTGGAGGTTAACAAACATGTTCACCATTTGTTGAAGGAATAGTGGTTAAGATGTTGCTGAAATCTTTGCTTTGGCTAAGTAGGATTATACTATCAGGTATCATTTCTGTAGGTTTCAAAGAGAGAAACGTGCTCGAAAGCGTCCAAACTCATCTTCCACGATGATGAATTTTAGGGTTCTTGTCTCAGAAGGATTCTTGTTGGCAGTGCTGCTCTATGCAGGTGCTGCCACCATTTAATGATGTTGTCATCTTTCTAGATGGGAAGATGGCATGAGGGAACTCATTCAGAGTGGTTGTTTGAGTGCTGAGAGTCTTGTATTGTTTCAAAAACAGCTGAGTTTCCAATTTTATGTTTTGGTCTAATTTATAAACCATGTCTTTTATTTACTAATTGCAAGATGGAAACAAAAATGACATGATATTTCTATGTGGGAAGGTTGTTAGCAGTGCGACAGGCAGTCGCTGCTCATGTTTTTCCTTTGGCTTGTGCACTTGGAGGAAATGGAAACAATACTCATGGAACCCAAGGAAAGATTCTGGGGCTTTATATGTTAGAAAGACAAAGAAAAGACTGTCCTCACTGACTAATCATTCTTTCGAAAGCAAAGGAAACATGCCAGGCCATTCTGTTTTTAAAGAGGTGAAAACAAAAATGCTCCATCTGCGTTGTAGTCTCTCCTGTTTCTGCGCTGAACAAGACTGTGAGGTGCTTTTAAAACTTTGCTCGGGTTACCAAAAGGACATCCAAAAGAATCAAGATGGACAATATAAGGCATCAAGAAATGTTACGATTTGAGAGAAAAGAATTGCAAAATGATTTTTCTTTAGAATAGGACGTTGGCAAACAGGCATCTTAATTATTACTACTTGATTTCTACAAGTAGTTTACATTGGAGGTTAACAAACATGTTCACCATTTGTTGAAGGAATAGTGGTTAAGATGTTGCTGAAATCTTTGCCATGGCAAGGTAGGACTATACTTTCAGGGATCATTTCTGTAGGATTCAAAGGGAGAAATGTGCTCGAAAGTGTCCAAACTCACCTTCCACGATGATGAATTTTAGGGTTCTTGTCTCAGAAGGATTCTTGTTGGCAGTGCTGTTCTATGCAGGTGCTGCCACCATTTGATGACATTGTCATCTTTCTGGATGGGAAGATGGCAGGAGGGAACTCATTCAGAGTGGTTGTTTGAGTGCTGAGAGTCTTGTATTGTTTCAAAAACAGCTGAGTTTCCAATTCTGTGTTTTGGTCTAATTTGTAAACCATGTCTTTTATTTATTAATTGCCAGATGGAAACAAACATGACACGATATTTCTATGTGGGAAGGTTGTTAGCAGTACGACATGCAGTCGCTGCTCTTGTTTTTCCTTTGGCTTGGGCGCTTGGAGGAAATGGAAACAGCGCTCATGGAACCCAAGGAAAGATTCTGGGGCTTTATATGTTAGAAAGACAAAGAAAACAGTGAGGACGTGAGAACGTAACGTCCGTCACAGAGGGAGGGATTCCAGTGTACCAGCAAGATGCTGCCTCGTGGAATGCTCTGTGAAGCCGTCAGCGTTCACAACACAACAGGAGGAGAGCTTCAGCCCCCAGCTTGCCAATGAGGAAAAATGACAGCTCCTTGAATACCTCCACAGAAGCGACCAGAGCAGTAAGATAAAAACGAGAACCGTGAGTGATCTGTGAAACAGCAATAAGCTTCAATCCCCCGTCCCCCCTCCCTTCCCCCTCCCTCTCCCTCCCTCAGTCTCCCTTGCCTGCCGGGCGGCTGGTAAGATTTATTGTTTGCAGTGATTTTGCAGCTATAACACTGGAGGAAGCAAAAACGAAACTGCCAGAGACACGGAGCTGCAAAGAGTGGAGAGGGTAAGACGTGGATGGTTGAGAGGGATGTGGATAAATGACATGTAAATCTATAGAAGCCAAGCGTACTATTAAATGAAGAAAGTTTTAAATATGAGTGGAAACAACTGAGAAATACACTACAGGAAAAGCTGATAAGGTGACTGAAGGTCAAGGGACTGTGTCTGAAAGTAATTTGTTAAATAGTTGCAAACCTTGGCTTCCCGCCCCCCCTCTGCCTCCTCTTTTTGTCTTCCCCCCCCCGTCCCCCCCCCTTCTCCTGTTCCCCCTGCACCCAGAGCGGCTGATCAGAGGATTCATTATCCGTAAGGACTTAAAGCTGGACTGTGTGTAAAAGGGAATATATATGAATCCCAGCAGTTCCTTGTTTTGTCAGCATAAAGTATTTGGGAGGCAGATCTGAAAGAACAACATCTATTTAAAGGTGAAAACGGTCAAAGTTTTAAGAAACCAGCAGAAAGTATAACACGCAAAAAAAACACATTTAACTGGGGACCACCTGATTATTACACCTGAATACTACAAAACACAAACAGGACTGATATACGGAGACCCCCGGATAGGGGTAACCTGGAGCAACGCTAGCAACCACCACCCTTACTGTCCACCCTCATAAATTGACCGCGGCCCCTCCATACATTCAGATATATTTCTCCCCACTAAAAAAGGGGGAGCAAGGAAATAAGACTGGGTAAACGAATAAGAGTAATAAAGAAGGCAAAAATGAGTAAAAGTACAAATAAAGCGACAAGAGGAGGTGCCCTTAAATCCCCAAAAGATAAACTAGGGACTAGTACACTGAAGCAGTATATGACACAAGGAGCTAGCCCAAGAAATTTAGAAGCGGAGAAGCAGGGGAAAGCGAAGGTGGAAAATAAAAAAGGGACGGACAAAAAGGGAGGGGAGACCCCAGAACACTCCAGGGAAGAGTTTACATCAGAAGGGGAGTTGGAGAGTAGTAGGATAGAGGGGAGACCACCCGAGTCTCTCCCCCCCACAAAGGGAGAAATGAACGAGATGCTATTGAGGCTAGAAAAGTCGATCAAAGCAGACATCAGTATGATGAGAGGAGATCTGGGAAGCCTCCTGGACAGGGTAGAAGAAACAGAAAAAACGGTAGAGAATCAAAAGAAAGAACTGGAAACCCTTAAACAGCAAATGAAAACAGCAAAACAAATACAGAAGGAAATCCTTTATAAAATAGAAGATCAGGAAAATAGAAACAGAAGACAGAATATAAGGCTACGATCAGTCCCAGAAAAAGAGGGAGAAGATCTAAGGAAAATGTGCTCAATAGTATTTGGCCCCCTTATAGATAAAAAGGACGGAGAACCCCTAAGGATAGAAAGAATACATAGAGTCGGACACCGGAGAAACTCAGAAGAAAGACCACGGGACATTATTATTAGATTTAGATTTTATGAAGATAAGTCGGAGATCTGGGGAAAGTTAAGGAGAAAATCACCCCTGGTATATGAGGGTACGGAGTTACAGGTGTACGCCGATTTATCTCAAGAAACTTTAACAAGAAGAAGACACCTTAAACCCCTCTTAGAAAAGATGAGGCAACAAAACATCAGATATAGCTGGGGGTTCCCAGCCTGCCTGATAGGATACAAAGAGGGGAGATCAGCGAAATTGCGCTTTCCTGAAGATCTGGAAGGGTTCTGTGGAAAACTAGACTTGCAAATACCAGATATACCGGGCTGGACGGGGGGGGATTAGGGGGGAAGAGCACACAGATCACGTAAAACAGAAGATAGCAGGTCAACACCCCTTCAAATTTTTCAATCTAAGGAAGGGGTGAGAGGGTACACTGGATCCCATACCTTGGGATAAATAGGTTTGTTGGTCGCCCTGATGTTTGGGGCGCCGAACAAACGAGGGGCCCACAGGGGGCCAGGGGGGGGGGGAGATGGATGGGGGAGGGAGGTGGGAGGGGGGGGATGGGGAGGAGGGGGGGCACATGATGCATATGCCGGGTTAGAAGGAGGGGTGGCTCAGGGTGGGGGGAGGATGGATGGGGGGAGGGGGGGGAGGAAGGGGAATGGGCAGTAGGGGGAGTACAGTGTGCACTTGCCCCGATACAAAAAGGGGTAGCTCAAGACAGGTTAAAGGCACAAAAGATAGCAAATTCAGAAAAATGACAACACTGAAATTTCTTTCCTATAACGTAAAAGGGTTAAACTCAAATTTAAAAAGGCATAAAATCTTGAGGGAACTACAAACCTATGGAGCAGGGGTGGTGTCCCTGCAGGAGACCCACTTAACGTATGAATCAAATATTAGATTAAGATCAAAAGAATTCCCGAATTGGTTCTATGGAGATGCAATATCGAATAGAGCAAGGGGAGTGGCAATAGGATTGGCTAAAGGGGTACAGTTTAAATTAGGAGGTATGATGCAGGACCCAGGAGGGAGATTTTTATTCCTCAGAGGAATACTCGGAGGAATGGAATGTACCCTTGCCAACATATATGCCCCCAACAAAAACCCAGTAAGGTTTCTCAAGGGCACATTAGAGAAATTAATGGATTTTAAGAAGGGAGAACTCATAGTAATGGGAGACCTTAACATGTGTTTAGAACCAGGGATCGACAGTACGTCCGGGGCACAGGGGACGAATAACGGACAGATGAGGAAGATAAAACAGGAACTACATAAAAATCAACTGGTAGACATCTGGAGGATTATGAATGGTAAAATACGAGACTATACGTTCTATTCCCCTGTGCACCGGACGTACTCTAGGATCGACTACATATTAGTAGACCATAGACTTTTAGACAGGATAGTAGGTTCAAAAATAGGAATAATCACAATATCAGACCATGCCCCTATTGAGATGGAGATGCAGATTAATAGGGCACAAGGGAGGCAATCATTATGGAGAATAAACGAAGATCTATTACAAAATGAAGAAATCTCCAAAAAAATAGAGAGAGAGCTAAAATACTATTTTGAAACAAATGAAACAGGAGATACATCGGGATCGGTGACTTGGGAAGCACATAAAGCCTACATAAGGGGAATAATAATAAAAGAGGGAGTAAGGAGAAAGAGGGAAAGGAAAAACAAGATGGGTAATGTTATAAAAGAAATTTCTAACTTAGAACAAGAACACAAAAAACACAGAGGACACCACCAAACAACATACCTCGCACTGATAAATAAACGGGATGAATTAAAAAAGCTGATGGAACAAGAAACAAAGGAAAAATTTAACCAAATAGCTAAAGAAAGATACCTGTATGGAAATAAGGCGGGAAAGCATTTAGCCAGAATGCTCAGGAAAAAAAAAGCCCTTAACTTTATAGGAAAGATACAGGATAAACATGGGAAGATGGTGTATGAAACCAAAGAGATTGGGGAAGTATTTAAAAATTATTATAGTGAACTATATACGGAGGAGATTAATGGAGACCAGATAATGAAGGAAAGCAAAAACAGGAAGATAGAGGATTTCTTAAAAAACGCCAAATTAACCAAAATCACAAAAAATGCGAGAGAGGTTCTGGAGAAACCAATCACAGAGGAAGAGATATATAGAGCAATAGCAGATAGTACACAGGGGAAAAGTCCGGGTCCGGATGGGTTCACCACATATTACTACAAGAAATTTAAAGACATACTAGTTCCGAAAATGTGTAAGTACATGAACGGGGTGGGAAATGAATATGAATTAAGTAATGAGGCGCTTTTCGCTACAATCACCGTAATCCCCAAAGAGGCCAAAGATGCAACTTTATGCGCGAGTTACAGACCGATATCACTGATTAATGTAGATACAAAAATATACTCAAAAGTATTGGCCACAAGGATAAAAGAACTGATGAATGGGGTGATTCATCCGGACCAAGTAGGCTTTATAGCGGGAAGGGAAGGAAAAGACAATGGGGTGAGAACCCTACTGTTGCTCCAGAAGAGAAGGGAGGAGGGACTCCCAGGTCTGCTCTTGTCAAGTGATGCCGAAAAGGCGTTTGACAGGGTGGCCTGGGAGTTCCTGTTTAGAACCCTAGAAATAATTGGAATCGGCCCCAAGATGATAGGATGGATTAAAGCACTCTATAGGAAACCTAAGGCGGCCATTAAGATCAATGGAACCCTGTCGTCACCTTTCGAGATGAAGAGAGGGACAAGACAGGGATGCCCCCTGTCCCCCCTTCTCTTCGTGCTGGCCCTAGAACCCCTCCTGTCAACAATTAGAAATAACCCTGATATTGAAGGATTCAAGGTGGGAAAAGAGGAGCACAAACTGGCTGCTTATGCGGACGACGTGCTCTTCTATATAAGTAACCCCGGAAATACACTACCAAGATTGGTCAAAATATTAAAACATTATGGAGAAATAACAAACTTTAAGGTCAATATGGGGAAATCAGAAATTTTGAAGATAAAAGTGAGTAAAATAGAGGAGGAAAAACTAAAGAGAGATTTCCAATTTTGTTGGAAAAAAGAGATTAAATATTTGGGAATAATGCTTTCGAACTCCCCGGAAAAGTTATATAGGAAAAACTATATCCATCTCTTAGAGGAAATAAGGAGGGAAGGGAAAAAACTTCAGATAAAACCTCTTTCATGGATGGGGCGTATTAACGCCATAAAGATGGTCCTCTTACCTAAGATCACGTATAAATTCCAAATGCTGCCCATTAGACTCCCACAGGAATATATTAGAAAGTTGAAATCAATAATCTCTAACATAATATGGAAGAACAAAAGATCAAGAATATCTCTCAAGACACTAAAACAAGATAGAGCCAAAGGAGGCCTCGCGGTCCCAGATATCCTAAAATATTACAAAGCAATAATTATGTCAAGAGCAATAGAATGGGCTAGGGATAACCAAGAAAAAAGATGGGTGAATATAGAGAATCACTATAGTAAATCACGTTTAGGATCTATAATTTGGAACCCTCCGAGTCACAGAACGGTAGATGAGGAAACACACGGTTTAACAAAAATAGTTTTAAAAACATGGGAGGTAGCATATAAACAGTTAGATAAGACTTTTAATTCTCCTCTGATAGAATTAAAGGAGAATGAATATTTTGCACCAGGGAAAAGAGATATAGGGGGGAACTGGATAAAAAAAGATAAAGTACAGCTCAGAGAAATACTTAAAAAAGGGAAAATAGTCACAATAGCTGAATTGAAAGAAAACACAGACACATGGGTGATAGATGAATGGAGGTACATGCAACTAGATCGCTTCGTGAAAAACTTACCTCAACCAATAAGATCTGGAGAAAACTTGACAGAATTAGAAAAATTATGTTGCGCGGAAAAGACAAAAAATACAATATCTAAGCTATATAAACTATTATTAAAAGTAGAAGAAGCAGAGGTACCCACATTCATCAGAAATTGGGAAAAGGAGTTGGGAACACAAAAAGACACGAACACGATCAATAAAATGCTCCGTCTAGCCCATAGCTCAGCGACAGATACAAAAACGGCCGAGATGAACTATAAATGCATGGCAAGGTGGTACGCAACGCCAGATAGGATGAGTAAATTCCAACAGGGGAAATCGGCAGAGTGCTGGCGGGGATGTGGAGAGATGGGCACTATGGCTCACTTATGGTGGAATTGCCCGGTAATTAGGAAATATTGGAAAAAAATCTTGAGTTTGATAAAGGAGATTACAAAAATAGAGGTGAAGGAGGATCCATGGGTGGTTCTCTTCCACGGCATAGAAGGAAGTGTGAAACAATATAAAACATCTCTGGTTCCACATCTATTGAATGCAGCAAAAAGATTAATCCCCAAAAACTGGTGGGGAAAAGAAAGTCCAGAGGTGTGGGACTGGATAAATGCCGTGGAAGAGACCCACACCATGGAGCAGTTTTCTTTGGATAAGGAGGAAAAGAGAGAAGCAGACAATTGGAAATGTTGGAAGGAGTTTAAAAAAACATGGAGTTATGCGGAAAAAATCAAGATGTAACTACCCACTAAATAAGACCATGGGCAGTGCACAGGGGTGGGAGGGGAGGGGTTATATATATATATATATATACGTGTACGGTTTTCTTGCCTTTTCTTTTTCTCGGCTTTTAGATAGGTGAAACAGAGAGTTTCATAAATAAAGATAAAATTTTAGAGAAGGAAAATTAGGGGTTACGCCTTAATAGGTGAGGCTAAGATTTATATAATTATTCTATGTAAACCCCTGTCTTGAACCCCCGTGGAAATAAAAATAAATACGCCACAGTGATGAAGAGATAAGAAGAGATACTTATGAGCGAGAAAGCTGAATTAGTCTCTCTAAGAATTTTCTGAAGTGGCAGAAAGAAAAAAAAAAAAAAAAGAAAAAAAAAGAAAGACAAAGAAAAGACTGTCCTCACTGACAAACCATTCTTTCGGAAGCAAAGGAAACATGCCAGGCCATTCTGTTTTTAAAGAGGTGAAAACAAAAATGCTCCATCTGCGTTGTAGTCTCTCCTGTTTCTGCGCTGAACAAGACTGTGAGGTGCTTTTAAAACTTTGCTCGGGTTACCAAAAGGACATCCAAAAGAATCAAGATAGCCAATATAAGGCATCAAGAAATGTTACGATTTGTGAGAAAAGAATTGCAAAATGATTTTTCTTTAGAATAGGACGTTGGCAAACAGGCATCTTAATTATTACTACTTGATTTCTACAAGTAGTTTACATTGGAGGTTAACAAACATGTTCACCATTTGTTGAAGGAATAGTGGTTAAGATGTTGCTGAAATCTTTGCTTTGGCTAAGTAGGATTATACTTTCAGGTATCATTTCTGTAGGTTTCAAAGAGAGAAATGTGCTCGAAAGCGTCCAAACTCATCTTCCACGATGATGAATTTTAGGGTTCTTGTCTCAGAAGGATTCTTGTTGGCAGTGCTGCTCTATGCAGGTGCTGCCACCATTTAATGACGTTGTCATCTTTCTAGATGGGAAGATGGCATGAGGGAACTCATTCAGAGTGGTTGTTTGAGTGCTGAGAGTCTTGTATTGTTTCAAAAACAGCTGAGTTTCCAATTTTATGTTTTGGTCTAATTTATAAACCATGTCTTTTATTTACTAATTGCAAGATGGAAACAAAAATGACATGATATTTCTATGTGGGAAGGTTGTTAGCAGTGCGACAGGCAGTCGCTGCTCATGTTTTTCCTTTGGCTTGTGCACTTGGAGGAAATGGAAACAATACTCATGGAACCCAAGGAAAGATTCTGGGGCTTTATATGTTAGAAAGACAAAGAAAAGACTGTCCTCACTGACTAATCATTCTTTCGAAAGCAAAGGAAACATGCCAGGCCATTCTGTTTTTAAAGAGGTGAAAACAAAAATGCTCCATCTGCGTTGTAGTCTCTCCTGTTTCTGCGCTGAACAAGACTGTGAGGTGCTTTTAAAACTTTGCTCGGGTTACCAAAAGGACATCCAAAAGAATCAAGATGGACAATATAAGGCATCAAGAAATGTTACGATTTGAGAGAAAAGAATTGCAAAATGATTTTTCTTTAGAATAGGACGTTGGCAAACAGGCATCTTAATTATTACTACTTGATTTCTACAAGTAGTTTACATTGGAGGTTAACAAACATGTTCACCATTTGTTGAAGGAATAGTGGTTAAGATGTTGCTGAAATCTTTGCCATGGCAAGGTAGGACTATACTTTCAGGGATCATTTCTGTAGGATTCAAAGGGAGAAATGTGCTTGAAAGTGTCCAAACTCACCTTCCACGATGATGAATTTTAGGGTTCTTGTCTCAGAAGGATTCTTGTTGGCAGTGCTGTTCTATGCAGGTGCTGCCACCATTTGATGACATTGTCATCTTTCTGGATGGGAAGATGGCAGGAGGGAACTCATTCAGAGTGGTTGTTTGAGTGCTGAGAGTCTTGTATTGTTTCAAAAACAGCTGAGTTTCCAATTCTGTGTTTTGGTCTAATTTGTAAACCATGTCTTTTATTTATTAATTGCCAGATGGAAACAAACATGACATGATATTTCTATGTGGGAAGGTTGTTAGCAGTACGACATGCAGTCGCTGCTCTTGTTTTTCCTTTGGCTTGGGCGCTTGGAGGAAATGGAAACAGCGCTCATGGAACCCAAGGAAAGATTCTGGGGCTTTATATGTTAGAAAGACAAAGAAAAGACTGTCCTCACTGACAAACCATTCTTTCGGAAGCAAAGGAAACATGCCAGGCCATTCTGTTTTTAAAGAGGTGAAAACAAAAATGCTCCATCTGCGTTGTAGTCTCTCCTGTTTCTGCGCTGAACAAGACTGTGAGGTGCTTTTAAAACTTTGCTCGGGTTACCAAGAGGACATCCAAAAGAATCAAGATAGCCAATATAAGGCATCAAGAAATGTTACGATTTGAGAGAAAAGAATTGCAAAATGATTTTTCTTTAGAATAGGACGTTGGCAAACAGGCATCTTAATTATTACTACTTGATTTCTACAAGTAGTTTACATTGGAGGTTAACAAACATGTTCACCATTTGTTGAAGGAATAGTGGTTAAGATGTTGCTGAAATCTTTGCTTTGGCTAAGTAGGATTATACTATCAGGTATCATTTCTGTAGGTTTCAAAGAGAGAAACGTGCTCGAAAGCGTCCAAACTCATCTTCCACGATGATGAATTTTAGGGTTCTTGTCTCAGAAGGATTCTTGTTGGCAGTGCTGCTCTATGCAGGTGCTGCCACCATTTAATGACGTTGTCATCTTTCTAGATGGGAAGATGGCATGAGGGAACTCATTCAGAGTGGTTGTTTGAGTGCTGAGAGTCTTGTATTGTTTCAAAAACAGCTGAGTTTCCAATTTTATGTTTTGGTCTAATTTATAAACCATGTCTTTTATTTACTAATTGCAAGATGGAAACAAAAATGACATGATATTTCTATGTGGGAAGGTTGTTAGCAGTGCGACAGGCAGTCGCTGCTCATGTTTTTCCTTTAATGGGAGATGAGTACAGCGCTGCACCACTGATCATGTGAAAAAAGTTTACACGGTAAGCAGCTAACACTCCTTTTAGACAAAAGAAAAATAAAAATGAGAACAATATAAAGTGTAGCGCTCTCGGTACAAAAGTGCTGGAAGAACCAAACAAAATGGACTAGGCCTAAACCATTACTGGGAGGCCCACAGAAAACATCAAATTCAAAATTGCATATAAGTGACTAGATACAATACAAATTAAACGAAGTGTCACATATTGTCAAAATAAATTAATATGGTGGAGAAAAAAAAAAAAAAAAAAAAACACAATGTGGAGAAATGTGAAGGTATAATTAAATAAATTGTGTTATATAACAAAAAATGTCCAAATAAAGTCCAAAATTTATGGAGATTAGGATCTGGATGAGATTCAAACACCCACCACCCAAAACAGTCTCTGAAAATTGAATGGTGAAAACAATGATGAGGGACTTTTGCCAAGTGAGTGGATAAAACACCAGATAAATGAAACTTCTGAATAAGTGTCGGGACCACCACCAAAGCATCGGAGGAGGCTTACCGGAACTAGATGACTTGAAAAGACATACGTCTTCCAAGTCCCAAAAGGCTTGTTTAGCCACCAAGGCTGGCAGGATGGATCCTCAGATGTCCTCAACTTCCAATAGGGGAGGGAAGAGGGAAGAAAGAAAGGGGAGGTGGAGATCCCGTCGTACCTCAACCGTCCAGACTCATCAACAGGCCAACCGAATAGAGTTACATGCCATGGGAAAAATAAAGCTCACATGGCATGATATCGTTTAAAACATAAATTTATTAAAAATATAAACAGGAACACTCACATTTGCGAAGATCAGAATAAGCTCAAAACAAAATGGTAAACGCGGTAATCGTAGGGAGTCCACCCGACATGTTTCGGCTAACGAGCCTTCATCTGGGGTGTGGAGCCCCCCTACCTTACCGCTATTTAAACTAGAAATGACCCCCACTGGGAGTGTCACAGCACAGGAAGTGCCCCGCTGGTATCACTTCCGGTTTAAAGAAAGAAATGGAATGTATGTAAATTATAATGTTCTGGTCAGTGGTATAAAGCAACAAATACCCGTTTAATGGTATTCCAATTTGAAATTAATGAACCAGTAAATATATCAAAAAGAACTTCAATACTAGTGATATGGCCAGCCGACCCGGAAGTGCTCGGAATGTAACCAAGCCTCGGGGTCAGCATGGCCAGATAGGCAGATCCGAGCGCCATCGCGCTCTGCCCGCTAGGCGTGTCAGATACCATGGCCTTGCGCAATCGCGGAAGTCACAAAGGTGCCCGCTTGCGCACCAAGCCTCGCTCTCGGTCTGCGTGACTGCAGGCCGGAGCGTCGTCACGCCCCACCTGTCTAATTCAACGTCAGGGAGTTAGGTCGAGCCCGTCACGGTCGAATGCTGCACATGCGCACTCGCACCTCGGGGTTCGGCTGCGTCATCACGCTCGTCTGTACACCTAATTCAACTTCCTACAATAGGGGGAGGATCCCACAGGTCAGGGAAGGCCGGGACCACATCCTGGCGATCGCTTGATCCGGGTCAGGTGTCAGCAGAGGTGGAAAAAAGTTAATAAAATAAGATAGAAGGAATTATAATAAAATGGAGTAAAAATGAAATGCGACTTATGTTAAAAATGTCTGCACATTAGGAATAAATAAAAATTGGATTAGTGTTGGTAATTGTATGGAGGCAGTAACCACAACCATACAGTGTTAGGAAAATGACACTACCAATGGGGGCATCCCGAACAGTCAAATGTGATATAACAAAAACACAAAGTGCTGCCAATATTAGGAATAACATTAAATCGGGATACATCTACCATAATATACAAATAAATGTAAGGTCATGGTATGATTACTTAAAGGGGTATAGACCCCTATAATCAATATATATATATGGTATGAAAATAAAATCAAATGAAAAATTATAAAAATAAAAATAAAAAATTTTTTATTTTAAAATTTATTTATTTATTTTTTTTTTTTTATAAAATTAATAGTAAAGAGAGATCACAGATGGTTAAGCCTGGTTGATAAATGAATTAATGTCCCACTCCACGTTAATACCTTGTGGGAAGTGGCAACCTAGTTCGTAGATCCAGTAAGTCTCACGACGGGAGACACCCCTGAGGGTTGATCCACCCCGCCAGGGGGCCACATACCGGTCGATAATGAGAAACTGGGTACCTTCAGGGTTCCGATCATGGTATTCCCTATAATGGCGAGGTACAGTATGTTTAGTACTACCCGCTTTGATGAGGTTGATATGCTCTGAGACTCTGGTCGTAAATGACCTAATAGTACGTCCTACATATTGTTTGCCACATGGGCAAGTCAGAAGGTAAACTACCCCGATAGTCGCACAGGTGCAAAACTGCTTGATTTTGTAGGAGCGGCCAGTCACCGTAGAAGAAAAAGTGTAGCTAGTTCTCCTACCATTGGTGTTATATTGGCAAACCAAACATTTCCTACAGGGATGGAAACCAATCCAATTATGAAAAAAGGAAGGTTTATTAGGGGGATTAACCACATTAGGAGCAAGTCTATTACGAAGGGACGGGGCACCCCTAAAGACCACCTTGGGGGTTTCGGGCAACATAGGGCCCAAAATCTTATCGGTTTTTAAGACATCCCAATGATGTTCAAAGATCCTTCTGATGTGTTTATGTTGTATAGAGAAGGATGTCATGAATGACCATTTAAAGTCCTCATTAGCCTGTCTTGGTTTGTCTTCTAGAAGTGTTTGGCGATCGACAAGGCAAGCATTGTCTATCTCTTTATCCAAATCTAAGGATTTGTAACCCTTCTCCAGAAATCTATTTTTGAGAGCCACTGCTTGGGTCTTAAAGATGTTAAGATCACTACAGTTCCTCCGTAGTCGCAGGAACTGACTTTTAGGAACTGATCTGATCCAAGGGGCATGATGGCAACTATCGGTAGGAATATATCCATTCCGATCGGTGGATTTGAAGTAGGTACTGAATACAAATTGGCTTTCTCTTCTTTCAATGGTCAGGTCCAAAAAATGGATGGAAGATGAGCTTGCTTCAAATGACAAGACAATGTTCCTGTCGTTATTGTTAAGGGTCGCAAAAAAATCTTCCAGATCGTCCGGAGTCCCAGTCCATAGGAGGAGGACGTCATCTATGTAGCGAGCCCACAGCAAGAGGTGTGGGCTCTGCATAGCATAGACGACGTCCTCCTCCCATTTGGCCATAAATAAATTGGCCAGACTGGGAGCGAACTTGGCTCCCATTGCGACACCTTTGTGTTGCCGGTAAAATCTACCATCGAACCAGAAGTAATTGTGCTGAGTTGCGAACACAATTAACTCGATGATAAAGTCCACCTGGGGCGCGGCAAGGGAAACATCTCTGTCAAGAAAACTTTTGACCGCATCAATACCCCTATCTTGTGGGATACAGGTGTAAAGTGATGCAACATCTGCAGTTGCCATGATGAGATCGCCTGAATAGGATACATTGGAAAGTAATTTTATCACATCCTTAGTGTCCTTCAAATAGGACGGCATCTTAATGACTGATGGCTGGAGGAAAAAATCAATATATTTTCCGATTTTTGAGGTGACAGAATCGATGCCACTAATTATTGGCCGACCAGGGGGATGTAAGGGGTCCTTGTGGACCTTCGGCAGGTAATACATAACAGGTATACGTGGGGCAAGTGGGACTAAAAATGATCTCTCTTTCTTATTTAAAATATAGGAATTATACCCTTTAGACACCAGTCGTTGTAACTCTTTTTTATACTTATGTGTAGGGTTACCTGATAGTTCAATGTAAGTCTCATGATCTCCTAAAATGCGATGCATTTCTTGAATATAGTCCGATTTATTCAATAAGACAATGCCACCGCCCTTATCGGCGGGGCGGATGACCAAGTTTTTATTGTCGCATAGAGTTTTTAGGCCTGTTGAGGGTAAGGGATTGGGAAATCTACGTTTTATTGGGACGTTGGCCAGATCTCTCAACACTAATTCTTTAAACATATTGATAGCCGGTGAGGGCTGTGTTGGAGGGCTGAAAAGGGAGGGGTTGGATAAACCTGAATGGACAGTGCCAGACGTTGCCGACCTGGCTATGTTTCTAGAGGGATTAGAGATGATGTACCTTTGGACGTTGATTTTTCTGATGTACTTTTGAATGTCGATAAAGGTATCGAACTTATTTAGTTTGCACGGAGGGGCAAATTTAAGTCCTTTGTTGAGAATAATTTTTTCTTCCTGAGTGAGAACAGTGTCACTCAGGTTGAAAACCCCCTGACAAGTTAAGTTCTTAGCCTTTTTTCTTCTCTGAATCCTCCTCCCTCCTCTGGACCCTCTCTTGTTTCCGGACCTCTTTTGTTGTTTTGAGGGGCCTCGTGAAAACCCCGAGTTGACCTTGGTCCAGAATAGGGTCGTTTATAGGGGGATGGGCCATAGCCGGCACTAGGAAATGGATAGACATTCTCGCTATGTTGATCCCGCAACGGAGAATATCTATTGTATGTTGAGACAGGGGGGTGCCTATAATAAGGTGGATATTGATGTTGGGAGTAATGGGGAGGATCGTAATTACGACTGGGGGAGCCCCTATAATGGGAACTTTCCCGATCGTAATACCGATGATCATCTTGACCTCGATGATCACCTCTATTACCACCTCTACCCCTACTCCTAGAGTAATGACCCCTCCCTCTTTGTTGGTTACTAGGGGTATGTGCGCTAGGATGTCGGCCTCTACGTGAGGAGGGACGCACATCCTGAGCTCGCCCCTTAACAACTGATGGTTTAGGATGGACAGGATGTTCATGAACGGGGGCTGTCATACCCGTATCCTGGGCATTAGTTTCCATTGCGGTTTCCAAAATGGGTGCCGCAGTGGACTTCTGCCATCCAAACACTTTACCGGCTTTATAGTCACTACAGTCTCGGGAATATTTTTTATGTTTTTTGGTTCTTTGTTCCTTATCCTCCTTTATGAGGTGGGCTTGTAAGTTGGACGACAAAGTGTTATATTCAACCGAGTTTTTAAAGGAGAGTAGTTTGTCTTTAAGATCCCTAATCTCTCGATCAAGGACTGAAAGTCTCGTACGTTTCCTTGAGATGAGAAAGTCTAGAAATCTGATGCCAGCATCATTAAAATAAGTGAACCAGATGTCAAGTTCAGACTCACCCTGTTGAGGGTGAACATCCCATCTCAAGCTCCGTGGGATCATGTCTTCTGCCACATATTTTTCTAAGAAGGCAAGATCCCATTGGAGATGGAGCTCGGAGACCATAACATTTTTTAACCTTAAAAATAGTCCTCCTATTTCTGAATCATTAGGAGTGGCTACAAATACGCCATCAGTATTTACTACTCTAGATGCACGGTAGTCAAATATATCCATATTGAAAGGGATAAGGGCTGCGGCTATACTATGTGTCTAAAAACTAGTAGAATCAATGGGAGATGAGTACAGCGCTGCACCACTGATCATGTGAAAAAAGTTTACACGGTAAGCAGCTATCCTTTTAGACAAAATAAAAATAAAAATGAGAACAATATAAAGTGTAGCGCTCTCGGTACAAAAGTTTAAGTAATCATACCATGACCTTACATTTATTTGTATATTATGGTAGATGTATCCCGATTTAATGTTATTCCTAATATTGGCAGCACTTTGTGTTTTTGTTATATCACATTTGACTGTTCGGGATGCCCCCATTGGTAGTGTCATTTTCCTAACACTGTATGGTTGTGGTTACTGCCTCCATACAATTACCAACACTAATCCAATTTTTATTTATTCCTAATGTGCAGACATTTTTAACATAAGTCGCATTTCATTTTTACTCCATTTTATTATAATTCCTTCTATCTTATTTTATTAACTTTTTTCCACCTCTGCTGACACCTGACCCGGATCAAGCGATCGCCAGGATGTGGTCCCGGCCTTCCCTGACCTGTGGGATCCTCCCCCTATTGTAGGAAGTTGAATTAGGTGTACAGACGAGCGTGATGACGCAGCCGAACCCCGAGGTGCGAGTGCGCATGTGCAGCATTCGACCGTGACGGGCTCGACCTAACTCCCTGACGTTGAATTAGACAGGTGGGGCGTGACGACGCTCCGGCCTGCAGTCACGCAGACCGAGAGCGAGGCTTGGTGCGCAAGCGGGCACCTTTGTGACTTCCGCGATTGCGCAAGGCCATGGTATCTGACACGCCTAGCGGGCAGAGCGCGATGGCGCTCGGATCTGCCTATCTGGCCATGCTGACCCCGAGGCTTGGTTACATTCCGAGCACTTCCGGGTCGGCTGGCCATATCACTAGTATTGAAGTTCTTTTTGATATATTTACTGGTTCATTAATTTCAAATTGGAATACCATTAAACGGGTATTTGTTGCTTTATACCACTGACCAGAACATTATAATTTACATACATTCCATTTCTTTCTTTAAACCGGAAGTGATACCAGCGGGGCACTTCCTGTGCTGTGACACTCCCAGTGGGGGTCATTTCTAGTTTAAATAGCGGTAAGGTAGGGGGGCTCCACACCCCAGATGAAGGCTCGTTAGCCGAAACATGTCGGGTGGACTCCCTACGATTACCGCGTTTACCATTTTGTTTTGAGCTTATTCTGATCTTCGCAAATGTGAGTGTTCCTGTTTATATTTTTAATAAATTTATGTTTTAAACGATATCATGCCATGTGAGCTTTATTTTTCCCATGGCATGTAACTCTATTCGGTTGGCCTGTTGATGAGTCTGGACGGTTGAGGTACGACGGGATCTCCACCTCCCCTTTCTTTCTTCCCTCTTCCCTCCCCTATTGGAAGTTGAGGACATCTGAGGATCCATCCTGCCAGCCTTGGTGGCTAAACAAGCCTTTTGGGACTTGGAAGACGTATGTCTTTTCAAGTCATCTAGTTCCGGTAAGCCTCCTCCGATGCTTTGGTGGTGGTCCCGACACTTATTCAGAAGTTTCATTTATCTGGTGTTTTATCCACTCACTTGGCAAAAGTCCCTCATCATTGTTTTCACCATTCAATTTTCAGAGACTGTTTTGGGTGGTGGGTGTTTGAATCTCATCCAGATCCTAATCTCCATAAATTTTGGACTTTATTTGGACATTTTTTGTTATATAACACAATTTATTTAATTATACCTTCATGTTTTTCCTTTGGCTTGTGCACTTGGAGGAAATGGAAACAATACTCATGGAACCCAAGGAAAGATTCTGGGGCTTTATATGTTAGAAAGACAAAGAAAAGACTGTCCTCACTGACTAATCATTCTTTCGAAAGCAAAGGAAACATGCCAGGCCATTCTGTTTTTAAAGAGGTGAAAACAAAAATGCTCCATCTGCGTTGTAGTCTCTCCTGTTTCTGCGCTGAACAAGACTGTGAGGTGCTTTTAAAACATTGCTCGGGTTACCAAAAGGACATCCAAAAGAATCAAGATGGACAATATAAGGCATCAAGAAATGTTACGATTTGAGAGAAAAGAATTGCAAAATGATTTTTCTTTAGAATAGGACGTTGGCAAACAGGCATCTTAATTATTACTACTTGATTTCTACAAGTAGTTTACATTGGAGGTTAACAAACATGTTCACCATTTGTTGAAGGAATAGTGGTTAAGATGTTGCTGAAATCTTTGCCATGGCAAGGTAGGACTATACTTTCAGGAATCATTTCTGTAGGATTCAAAGGGAGAAATGTGCTCGAAAGTGTCCAAACTCACCTTCCACGATGATGAATTTTAGGGTTCTTGTCTCAGAAAGATTCTTGTTGGCAGTGCTGTTCTATGCAGGTGCTGCCACCATTTGATGACATTGTCATCTTTCTGG
Organism: Aquarana catesbeiana; assembly: GCF_042186555.1. Taxonomy (NCBI): domain Eukaryota; kingdom Metazoa; phylum Chordata; class Amphibia; order Anura; family Ranidae; genus Aquarana; species Aquarana catesbeiana. The sequence continues at coordinate 595,256,645 of NC_133325.1, read as the reverse complement.
ATGGGAAGATGGCAGGAGGGAACTCATTCAGAGTGGTTGTTTGAGTGCTGAGAGTCTTGTATTGTTTCAAAAACAGCTGAGTTTCCAATTCTGTGTTTTGGTCTAATTTGTAAACCATGTCTTTTATTTATTAATTGCCAGATGGAAACAAACATGACACGATATTTCTATGTGGGAAGGTTGTTAGCAGTACGACATGCAGTCGCTGCTCTTGTTTTTCCTTTGGCTTGGGCGCTTGGAGGAAATGGAAACAGTGCTCATGGAACCCAAGGAAAGATTCTGGGGCTTTATATGTTAGAAAGACAAAGAAAAGACTGTCCTCACTGACAAACCATTCTTTCGGAAGCAAAGAAAACATGCCAGGCCATTCTGTTTTTAAAGAGGTGAAAACAAAAATGCTCCATCTGCGTTGTAGTCTCTCCTGTTTCTGCGCTGAACAAGACTGTGAGGTGCTTTTAAAACTTTGCTCGGGTTACCAAAAGGACATCCAAAAGAATCAAGATAGCCAATATAAGGCATCAAGAAATGTTACGATTTGTGAGAAAAGAATTGCAAAATGATTTTTCTTTAGAATAGGACGTTGGCAAACAGGCATCTTAATTATTACTACTTGATTTCTACAAGTAGTTTACATTGGAGGTTAACAAACATGTTCACCATTTGTTGAAGGAATAGTGGTTAAGATGTTGCTGAAATCTTTGCCATGGCAAGGTAGGACTATACTTTCAGGGATCATTTCTGTAGGATTCAAAGGGAGAAATGTGCTCGAAAGGGTCCAAACTCACCTTCCACGATGATGAATTTTAGGGTTCTTGTCCCAGAAGGATTCTTGTTGGCAGTGCTGTTCTATGCAGGTGCTGCCACCATTTGATGACATTGTCATCTTTCTAGATGGGAAGATGGCAGGAGGGAACTCATTCAGAGTGGTTGTTTGAGTGCTGAGAGTCTTGTATTGTTTCAAAAACAGCTGAGTTTCCAATTCTGTGTTTTGGTCTAATTTGTAAACCATGTCTTTTATTTATTAATTGCCAGATGGAAACAAACATGACACGATATTTCTATGTGGGAAGGTTGTTAGCAGTACGACAGGCAGTCGCTGCTCTTGTTTTTCCTTTGGCTTGGGCGCTTGGAGGAAATGGAAACAGCGCTCATGGAACCCAAGGAAAGATTCTGGGGCTTTATATGTTAGAAAGACAAAGAAAAGACTGTCCTCACTGACAAACCATTCTTTCGGAAGCAAAGGAAACATGCCAGGCCATTCTGTTTTTAAAGAGGTGAAAACAAAAATGCTCCATCTGCGTTGTAGTCTCTCCTGTTTCTGCGCTGAACAAGACTGTGAGGTGCTTTTAAAACTTTGCTCGGGTTACCAAAAGGACATCCAAAAGAATCAAGATAGCCAATATAAGGCATCAAGAAATGTTACGATTTGTGAGAAAAGAATTGCAAAATGATTTTTCTTTAGAATAGGACGTTGGCAAACAGGCATCTTAATTATTACTACTTGATTTCTACAAGTAGTTTACATTGGAGGTTAACAAACATGTTCACCATTTGTTGAAGGAATAGTGGTTAAGATGTTGCTGAAATCTTTGCTTTGGCTAAGTAGGATTATACTTTCAGGTATCATTTCTGTAGTTTTCAAAGAGAGAAATGTGCTCGAAAGCGTCCAAACTCATCTTCCACGATGATGAATTTTAGGGTTCTTGTCTCAGAAGGATTCTTGTTGGCAGTGCTGCTCTATGCAGGTGCTGCCACCATTTAATGACGTTGTCATCTTTCTAGATGGGAAGATGGCATGAGGTAACTCATTCAGAGTGGTTGTTTGAGTGCTGAGAGTCTTGTATTGTTTCAAAAACAGCTGAGTTTCCAATTTTATGTTTTGGTCTAATTTATAAACCATGTCTTTTATTTACTAATTGCAAGATGGAAACAAAAATGACATGATATTTCTATGTGGGAAGGTTGTTAGCAGTGCGACAGGCAGTCGCTGCTCATGTTTTTCCTTTGGCTTGTGCACTTGGAGGAAATGGAAACAATACTCATGGAACCCAAGGAAAGATTCTGGGGCTTTATATGTTAGAAAGACAAAGAAAAGACTGTCCTCACTGACTAATCATTCTTTTGAAAGCAAAGGAAATATGCTAGGCCATTCTGTTTTTAAAGAGGTGAAAACAAAAATGCTCCATCTCCGTTGTAGTCTCGCCTGTTACTGCGCTGAACAAGACTGTGAGTTGCTTTTAAAACTTTGCTCGGGTTACCAAAAGGACATCCAAAAGAATCAAGATAGCCAATATAAGGCATCAAAAAATATTACGATTTGAGAGAAAAGAATTGCAAAATGATTTTTCTTTAGAATAGGATGTTGGCAAACAGGCATCTTAATTATTACTACTTGATTTCTACAAGTAGTTTACATTGGAGGTTAACAAACATGTTCACCATTTGTTGAAGGAATAGTGGTTAAGATGTTGCTGAAATCTTTGGCGTGGCAAGGTAGGACTTTACTTTCAGGGATCATTTCTGTAGGATTCAATGGGAAAAATGTGCTCAAAAGTGTCTAAACTCACCTTCCACGATGATGAATTTTAGGGTTTTTGTCTCAAAAGGATTCTTGTTGGCAGTGCTGCTCTATGCAGGTGCTGCCACCATTTGATGACATTGTTATCTTTCTAGATGGGAAGATGGCAGGAGGGAACTCATTCAGAGTGGTTGTTTGAGTGCTGAGAGTCTTGTATTGTTTCAAAAACAGCTGAGTTTCCAATTTTGTGTTTTGGTCTAATTTGTAAACCATGTCTTTTATTTACTAATTGCCAGACGGAAACAAAAATGACATGATATTTCTATGTGGGAAGGCTGTTAGCAGTGCGACAGGCAGTCGCTGCACATGTTTTTCCTTTGGCTTGGGCGCTTGGAGGAAATGGAAACAACGCTCATGGAACCCAAGGAAAGATTCTGGGGCTTTATATGTTAGAAAGACAAAGAAAAGACTGTCCTCACTGACAAACCATTCTTTCGGAAGCAAAGGAAACATGCCAGGCCATTCTGTTTTTAAAGAGGTGAAAACAAAAATGCTCCATCTGCGTTGTAGTCTCTCCTGTTTCTATGCTGAACAAGACTGTGAGGTGCTTTTAAAACTTTGCTCGGGTTACCAAAATGACATCCAAAAGAATCAAGATAGACAATATAAGGCATCAAGAAATGTTACGATTTGAGAGAAAAGAATTGCAAAATGATTTTTCCTTAGAATAGGACGTTGGCAAACAGGCATCTTAATTATTACTACTTGATTTCTACAAGTAGTTTACATTGGAGGTTAACAAACATGTTCACCATTTGTTGAAGGAATAGTGGTTAAGATGTTGCTGAAATCTTTGCCATGGCAAGGTAGGACTATACTTTCAGGGATCATTTCTGTAGGATTCAAAGGGAGAAATGTGCTCGAAAGTGTCCAAACTCACCTTCCACGATGATGAATTTTAGGGTTCTTGTCTCAGAAGGATTCTTGTTGGCAGTGCTGTTCTATGCAGGTGCTGCCACCATTTGATGACATTGTCATCTTTCAAGATGGCAGGAGGGAACTCATTCAGAGTGGTTGTTTGAGTGCTGAGAGTCTTGTATTGTTTCAAAAACAGCTGAGTTTCCAATTCTGTGTTTTGGTCTAATTTGTAAACCATGTCTTTTATTTATTAATTGCCAGATGGAAACAAACATGACACGATATTTCTATGTGGGAAGGTTGTTAGCAGTACGACAGGCAGTCGCTGCTCTTGTTTTTCCTTTGGCTTGGGCGCTTGGAGGAAATGGAAACAGCGCTCATGGAACCCAAGGAAAGATTCTGGGGCTTTATATGTTAGAAAGACAAAGAAAAGACTGTCCTCACTGACAAACCATTCTTTCGGAAGCAAAGGAAACATGCCAGGCCATTCTGTTTTTAAAGAGGTGAAAACAAAAATGCTCCATCTGCGTTGTAGTCTCTCCTGTTTCTGCGCTGAACAAGACTGTGAGGTGCTTTTAAAACTTTGCTCGGGTTACCAAAAGGACATCCAAAAGAATCAAGATAGCCAATATAAGGCATCAAGAAATGTTACGATTTGTGAGAAAAGAATTGCAAAATGATTTTTCTTTAGAATAGGACGTTGGCAAACAGGCATCTTAATTATTACTACTTGATTTCTACAAGTAGTTTACATTGGAGGTTAACAAACATGTTCACCATTTGTTGAAGGAATAGTGGTTAAGATGTTGCTGAAATCTTTGCTTTGGCTAAGTAGGATTATACTTTCAGGTATCATTTCTGTAGGTTTCAAAGAGAGAAATGTGCTCGAAAGTGTCCAAACTCACCTTCCACGATGATGAATTTTAGGGTTCTTGTCTCAGAAGGATTCTTGTTGGCAGTGCTGTTCTATGCAGGTGCTGCCACCATTTGATGACATTGTCATCTTTCTAGATGGGAAGATGGCAGGAGGGAACTCATTCAGAGTGGTTGTTTGAGTGCTGAGAGTCTTGTATTGTTTCAAAAACAGCTGAGTTTCCAATTTTATGTTTTGGTCTAATTTATAAACCATGTCTTTTATTTACTAATTGCAAGATGGAAACAAAAATGACATGATATTTCTATGTGGGAAGGTTGTTAGCAGTGCGACAGGCAGTCGCTGCTCATGTTTTTCCTTTGGCTTGTGCACTTGGAGGAAATGGAAACAATACTCATGGAACCCAAGGAAAGATTCTGGGGCTTTATATGTTAGAAAGACAAAGAAAAGACTGTCCTCACTGACTAATCATTCTTTCGAAAGCAAAGGAAATATGCTAGGCCATTCTGTTTTTAAAGAGGTGAAAACAAAAATGCTCCATCTCCGTTGTAGTCTCGCCTGTTACTGCGCTGAACAAGACTGTGAGTTGCTTTTAAAACTTTGCTCGGGTTACCAAAAGGACATCCAAAAGAATCAAGATAGCCAATATAAGGCATCAAAAAATATTACGATTTGAGAGAAAAGAATTGCAAAATGATTTTTCTTTAGAATAGGATGTTGGCAAACAGGCATCTTAATTATTACTACTTGATTTCTACAAGTAGTTTACATTGGAGGTTAACAAACATGTTCACCAGTTGTTGAAGGAATAGTGGTTAAGATGTTGCTGAAATCTTTGGCGTGGCAAGGTAGGACTATACTTTCAGGGATCATTTCTGTAGGATTCAATGGGAAAAATGTGCTCAAAAGTGTCTAAACTCACCTTCCACGATGATGAATTTTAGGGTTTTTGTCTCAAAAGGATTCTTGTTGGCAGTGCTGCTTTATGCAGGTGCTGCTACCATTTGATGACATGGTCATCTTTCTAGATGGGAAGATGGCAGGAGGGAACTCATTCAGAGTGGTTGTTTGAGTGCTGAGAGTCTTGTATTGTTTGCAGTCCCTGACTATTTCTTGTATCATGTTTGCAGTCTCTGACCATTTCTTGTATCATGTCTGCAGTTTCTGACCATCTTATGTATCATGAGTCCTGTAAAAAGCTGCGCTAAAATTATTAAAAGTTCATATAAATGACATCAAGGGGATTTCTCCAAGTCCTTATTTCAAAGTGAAAACACCACCACCGTGCACTTCTAAGCAGTAGTGACAATCCACCCTAGTAGTAGAGCCTGCTTACCAGATGGCAAGCATAAAAGGGCAAGTGGCTTTAGCCTAGCCAAGGCCTTTTAGCTTGCTGATGCTCCCGGTGTTCCTATGGGGGGTAAATCTCCAGGCTCCCTTAGGTTATCCTCATGTCGCCATTCAACACGAAAAACCCGGATGACCTGGTGGGATGTCTGTGTTCCAGATCTTCTGTATCATGTCTGCAGTCTCTGACGATCTCTTGTACCATGTCTGCAGTCTCTGACCATCTCTTGTACTATGTCTGCAGTCTCTGACCATCTCTTGTACTATGTCTGCAGTCTCTGACCATCTCTTGTACTATGTCTGCAGTCTCTGACCATCTCTTGTACTATGTCTGCAGTCTCTGACCATTTCTTGTATCATATCTGCAGCCTCTGACCATCTCTTGTATCATGTCTGCAGTCTATGACCATCTTCTGTAGTATGTCTGCAGTCTCTGACCAGCTCTTGTATCATGTCTGCAGTCTCTGACCATCTCTTGTATCATGTCTGCAGTCTTTGACCATCTTCTGTATTATGTTTGCAGTCTCTGACCATCTCTTGCCCATCAAACGCAGCCACTGTGCCCATCAAACGCAGCCACTGTGCCCATCAAACGCAGCCACTGTACCCATCAAACGCAGCCAGTCTCTGACCATCTCTTGTATCATATCTGCAGTCTTTGACCATCTCCTGTAGTATGTTTGCAGTCTCTGATCATCTCTTGTACTATGTATGCAGTCTCTGACCATCTCTTGTACAATGTATTCAGGCTCTAACCATTTCTTGTACAATGTATTCAGGCTCTAACCATCTCTTGTACAATGTATTCAGGCTCTGACCATCTCTTGTACAATGTATGCAGGCTCTGACCATCTTTTGTACTATACAAAGAAAGGCTGCGCTGCTGTTGATTAAGTGAGTGTGATCATGGACCATTTATATGACCATAACATGTGCACCCATGTGTGATAAAAAACAATTCAGGATATTAAAAAGGGAATAATAATTGCTGGGACAAACATTAAACTTAATTACCACCAATTTGGAACAAATATGATTAATCTATATCAATGAACAGTCAGATATGCAGTATGTTATGCAACGTCCATACATAAATGTTCCTTTGCTGTAAATGTCTTTCACCAGAAAAAAGAAAGATTATAAAATGAAACACCACTCTTCTGATGATGTGAAGCATGCAATGTTGTCACCCTGCAGATTGTGATGATAGGGAAATTCCTCCACCAAAAAAACGATCTGTCCCTTACCAGATTTTTTGATCTCTTGTTAAGGAGATCGTAAGTGCAGGTGGCTATATCCCCCAGCCACTGGGTCTCTGTCAGAAGTATGGCTCCAAGGGTCACCTTTCAAGGGGTCCACTAGATGACATACTGGCACTCAGATCCCAAGGATAGATATAAAAGAAAGAGCTCCATAGCGTAATCCTCCTCTACTGCCACTTCCAGTAATGTCTTCTCTCTACTTCCTCCCATTTTTTTTTGCTTATTGAATACTTTATAGGATAGCGCAGTATATACCTTTTTGGTTTTGAATCTTTTGTACTATGTATGGAGTCTTTGACCATCTCTTGTACTATGTATGAAGTCTCTGACCATCTCTTGTATCATAACTGCAGTCCCTAACCATCTTCTGTAGCATGTTTGCAGTCCCTGACCATTTCTTGTATCATGTCTGCAGTCTCTGACCATCTTCTGTAGTATGTCTGCAGTCTCTGACTATCTCTTGTATCATGTCTGCAGTCTATGACCATCTTCTGTAGTATGTCTGCAGTCTCTGACCATCTCTTGTATCATGTCTGCAGTCTCTGACCATCTCTTGTATCATGTCTGCAGTCTTTGACCATCTTCTGTAGTATGTCTGCAGTCTCTGACCATCTCTTGTACTATTCATGCAGTCTCTGACCATCTCTTGTACTATGTCTGCAGTCTCTGACCATCTCTTGTACTATGTTTGCAGTCTCTGACTATCTCTTGTATCATAACTGCAGCCTCTGACCATCTTCTGTAGCATGTTTGCAGTCCCTGACTATTTTTTGTGTCATGTTTGCAGTCTCTGACCATTTCTTGTATCATGTCTGCAGTTTCTGACCATCTTATGTATCATGTCTGCAGTCTCTGACGATCTCTTGTATCATGTCTGCAGTCTCTGACCATCTCTTGTACTATGTCTGCAGTCTCTGACCATCTCTTGTACTATGTCTGCAGTCTCTGACCATTTCTTGTATCATATCTGCAGCCTCTGACCATCTCTTGTATCATGTCTGCAGTCTATGACCATCTTCTGTAGTATGTCTGCAGTCTCTGATCATCTCCTGTATTATGTCTGCAGTCTCTGACCATCTCTTGTACTATGTTTGCAGTCTCTGACTATCTATTGTACTATGTCTGCAGTCTCTGACCATCTTTTGTATTATGTCTGCAGTCTCTGACCATCTTTTGTATTATGTCTGCAGTCTCTGACCATCTTTTGCATTATGTCTGCAGTCTCTGACCATCTCTTGTATTATGTCTGCAGTCTCTGACCATCTCTTGTACTATGTCTGCAGTCTCTGACCATCTCTTGTACTATGTTTACAGTCTCTGACCATCTCTTGTATCATAACTGCAGCCTCTGACCATCTTCAGTAGCATGTTTGCAGTACCTGACTATTTCTTGTATCATGTTTGCAGTCTCTGACAATTTCTTGTATCATGTCTGCAGTTTCTGACCATCTTATGTATGATGTCTGCAGTCTCTGACCATCTCTTGTATCATGTCTGCAGTCTCTGACCATCTCTTGTACTATGTCTGCAGTCTCTGACCATCTCTTGTACTATGTCTGCAGTCTCTCACCATCTTTTGTACTATGCCTGCAGTCTCTGACCATTTCTTGTATCATATCTGCAGCCTCTGACCATCTCTTGTATCATGTCTGCAGTCTATGACCATCTTCTGTAGTATGTCTGCAGTCTCTGACCAGCTCTTGTATCATGTCTGCAGTCTCCGACCATCTCTTTTATCATGTCTGCAGTCTCTGACCATCTCTTGTATCATGTCTGCAGTCTTTGACCATCTCTTGTATCATGTCTGCAGTCTTTGACCATCTTCTGTAGTATGTCTGCAGTCTCTGACCATCTCCTGTACTATGTTTGCAGTCTCTGACCATCTCTTGTACTATGTCTGCAGTCTCTGACCATCTCTTGTATCATGTCTGCAGTCTCTGACCATCTCTTGCATTATGTCTGCAGTCTCTGACCATCTTTTGTATTATGTCTGCAGTCTCTGACCATCTTTTGTATTATGTCTGCAGTCTCTGACCATCTCTTGTATTATGTCTGCAGTCTCTGACCATCTTATGTATCATGTCTGCAGTCTCTGACCATCTCTTGTATCATAACTGCAGTCTCTGACCATTTCTTGTATCGTATCTGCAGTCTCTGACCATCCCCTGTAGTATGTTTGCAGTCTCTGACTATCTTGTTCTCTTTATTGTTAAGAGATCATGGGAGGATCCCAGGATAACAAAGACTCCTTAGGGGAGCATATCTGTGTTTGAGTCGTTGCCATAGAAACATTTGCAAAGGGGAGGAGTTAGTAAGATGACCACGCCCCCGTGGGGGCGCCCAAAATATTTCTGCACCCAGGCGTCTGTGACCCTAGGATCGGCCCTGGTCTAGTGAACGGATATTCCCATGCCTCTGGAACATTTAGTTCTCTTTTCAGCTGTGCAAAGGATTTTAGTTCACCATTATCATATAACCGATGTAGGTATGTGAGACCAAATTTGGCCCATCTAAATCCATCCTCTAAACGAAAAAATTCCTTCAAGCATGGGTTAAACCATAGTGGGGCGTTAGAGGATAGGTGACAAGGATTGTCTATTATATGTTGTATACAGATCCCCAATATTCATTTAGCGGATTTGAGTATCTCTTTACCCCCCTCAGTGGGCACCTCTCCTCTAAAAAAGAAATTTAGTAAGGTTTCATAAGAAGTTACTGCTGCTGCTTCAATTGCAATTGCAGCATTGTTCAGCTGTGGAAACATTCGCCAGTGGATAAGTACTAATTGGGATGCTAGGTAATATAGGCGTAGGTCAGGTATCGCCAATCCCCCTCTCTGAACTGGTAGTTGTAAAATCTCCAGGAGACTGTAGCCATCTTATTGCCCCACAGAAACAATGTCAATAAGGAGTTAATGGAGAGCACATGTAAAAATTTCGGGAGGAAGATCATTTTAAATAAATTAGCTCTACCATAGAGTGTAAGTGGGAGGTCTTTCCACTTCTGTATCCTGTCACTAAATGCTCTAATTATAGGCCATAAATTGGACTGAGGGATTCCTATATTTTCTGATATGAACAATCTACGATTATATCCGGTCTTCTATGAATATGTATTTTGATACGGCATACCCTGTTTGAAAGTATCATACCTAGACGCTCGTGATCATTGATTCACAGGTGGTTCCTGGGTGTTGCTTGCCTGGTGATTTGCTCTGACCTCATTGCGCCACCTTGCTTTTTCCCTTTGTTGGAAATTACTTTGTCGATCACTGATTGATTAATATGTGATTCCCTTTGCAAGATAGTGAGACCCCTTTCTCTTCTTTGCAACTACTGAACCCTAAAACAGTCCTGAAGAAGTGTACAACGAAACGCGTAGAAGCATTAGGGCTCATATCATATATATAGATCTTTTTTGTATATATGATTTTTATCGATGCTTCTTTCATGTTCCTGTTGTTTGTATTATATATATATTTCAATAAATGCTAATATTTTTGTATATCTCTACTGTTTGTTGTGCCTTTAAAGTCTGACCACAGGTTTTCCTTTTTTCAAATTCTTTTTTGCTATTTCGCCATAAATTGGCCTCAATGAATGAATCTACCGGTGATTGGATCATTATCCACAAGTATTTAAATTTTTCTACAATGGTCAGAGGACACCGGGCAGGGAGGACTAAGTCTGGTTGCGGATCCAGCGGAAAAAGGACCGACTTGGTCCAATTGATTCGGAAACCTGAAAAATCTCCAAACTCCCGAATCAGGGAGACTGCGCCATTTAAAGACGCGTCAGAGTCCCCCAAGTAAAGGAGCATGTCATCCACATATAATGATACGTGTTCCTCTAGGTCCCCAACCAGAAATTCCTGTACAGTGTCATGGGTCCTGAGTTTAGCCGCTAGTAGCTCAATGGCCAGAGCAAATAGGAGAGGAGACAGGGGGCACCCCTGTCTCGTTCCCCTATGGATCTGGAAGGAGTCAGATAGGAGCCCATTTACTCTATTGCCCCGTACACACGGTCGGACTTTGTTCGGACATTCTGACAACAAAATCCTAGGATTTTTTCCGACAGATGTTGGCTCAAACTTGTCTTGCATACACACGGTCACACAAAGTTGTCGGAAAATCCGATCGTTCTAAACACGGTGACGTAAAACACGTACGTCGGGACTATAAACGGGGCAGTGGCCAATAGCGTTCATCTCTTTATTTATTCTGAGCATGCGTGGCACTTTGTCCGTCGGATTTGTGTACACACGATCGGAATTTCCGACAATGGATTTTGTTGTCGGAAAATTTTATCTCCTGCTCTCCAACTTTGTGTGTCGGAAAATCCGATGGAAAATGTCCGATGGAGCCCACACACGGTCGGAATTTCCGACAACACGCTCCGATCGGACATTTTCCATCAGAAAATCCGACCGTGTGTACGGGGCATAATGCTCGCTTGGGGTTCCTTGTATAAAAGTTTAACCCAAGATATAAATTTTGGTCCAAAGCCCAATTTGCCTAGAAGGGAGAATAGATAGTTCCATTCTACTGAATCAAACGCCTTTTTGGTGTCTAAAGACGCTATTACTCATTTGCCCTTATTCATATGTTGAATCTGTAGATTGACATACAATCTATGTAAGTTCATTTGGGTAGAGTGGCCGGGTATGAATCCTGTCTGATCAGAATTTATTAATTTAAGGATCACCGACATCAGCCTATTAGCCAAGATTTTGGCCAGTATCTTGACATTAGAGTTGATCAGAGAGATTGGCCTGTATGACTCACATTCTTGTGGGTCTTTCCCAGGTTTGGGGATCACCACATTTAAAGCCTCCCGCATAGAGTCTGGTACTGTGCCTTCCTTTTCTGCTGCTATGAAAACTTTTTGGAGAGATGGTGCTAGTCTCTCTTTATGTGGCTGGTACCAATCAGCCGGGAACCCATCTAGGCCAAGTGATTTACCAGGTTTGAAGGATGAGATTGCGCCACTTATCTCCTCCAGTGTTATTGGTTGCTCCAAAACATCTCTATCTTCCCGTTCTAGCGAAGGAAGGGTTAAGTTCTCTATATAGAGTTCTAATTCCTGATTAGTATGTTAAGTCTGTGTCTGGTAAAGGGTTTCATAAAAGTTCAGAAAGGTGTTTAGAATCTCCTGAGATTCCGTTACCACCTCTCCAGGCGGTTTTCTGAGTTGCATTACCGAGATCAGAGCATTAAGTGCCTCACTAGGAAGGAAAGGAGGCGGCCACTCTTGTCCCCAAACTCAAAGAAAGATCTGGTCTGGCGTAGCTGTCTTTTTACAGTATATTCAGTTAGAAGTAGTTTGTATTGTAGTGTTTGGTCTTGCCAATATTGGTATTTACCAGGGGATGGGTCATGTATATACTCTATTTCAGCGTCAGTGTCCTTGACCTCTGCGTCTTTCATATCAGAGTTGAGGGCTTTAGAAAAATTCCTCGTCTCTGTGGCAAACACCCCTCTCATAGTTGCCTTAAAGGTATTCCATTGACTGGCCACCGGTATTTCCGTCCCTTTCTCCTTCCAATATTGGTCAATGCTCGTTTTGCATTTAATAGTAATGAATTCCGCTTGGAGCCAGTTTGAGTTCATCTGCCATTGTCTCCTTCCCCGTGGAGCGTTCAGGTCTAGTGTAACCTCCTGAGGAGAATGATCTGATATATCTCTAGGGAGATATCTGACACCAGATATATACGGAAGCCCATCTACTGATGATATTGCTGAGTCTATTCTAGAGAGTGTCTTGTGGAACTCAGAGTGACATGAGTATTCTCTGACTCCAGGGTTTCTCTGTCTCCATATGTCTGTGAGAGCATAACTCTCCAGCCAGGAGGATAGGATATGACGAGAGTCAGACACATTACCATGTCTGTCTAGAGCACCATCTGACACTGCATTGAAATCTCCCAGGAGTAGTATTGGGCCCTGTGCAATTAATACAGCTTCCTTCAGAATATTATCTAGTATTTGGAAGGAGAAGGGGGGTGGAACATAAAAACATACGAACGTTAGGCATACATTGAACACTTGGCACACCATTATAGCATATCTGCCATTTGGGTCCAGTTTGACTTGCATAATGTGCGCTGCAGCCTTTTTGGTGACCGGAATAGGAACTACTCTAGAGTATGTGGAGTATTCAGCATGGAGTACTCTCATGACATTAGCTTTTTTCAATGCCATAACTTTAGACCCATGCAGATGCGTTTCTTGCAATAGTATAATATGTGGTTTATACCTCTTTATAAAATCAAATATGAGAGATCTCTTAAACTTTGAATTCATACCACGTACATTCCATGATATTAATTTTATCTTACTCTCCATTAATGTGTAGAGGAGATGGATGTAGTATGTCTGGGGGAACCTCCTGTGAGCAAGGTCCTGACTGATTATACAACCTGTAGGGAACAGAGCAAAGCACACCAGCAGCACACAGCACAAACCAGCACATAACATTAACCCCTCCCGTCCCACCCTGCACACAACCCCAACCTGTTGTGTGCCTGAATCTCATAACCAAAAGAAATGTAAGCGACCTCGGGGGGGGTCACAGGTCTCTAGCAATATCTGACACACCACATAGCTATAGGCGGTGTATCATGGAGGAGCTGTATAGCATTCAAAACGGCATGGTGACAGGGGGAAAGAGAGAGAAACACAAAAAAAAAACTTTCTCTCCTTTCCCCTCTTCTTCCTCTCCCCCTTTTTTTAAAAAATATAAAAGTATAACAAGTCAGTTCTCCTTCTCCTTCCCTCCTCCTCCGAGACCGGAGACCAAAATTTAAAAGGGAAGCCGCCAAGAGAGAGAGGAGAGAAAAAAAAATCAACAGCAAACTTTCTCATAGGCGGTAAGCCAATAGGTAGTCTAGCTAGGAACTAGCTGGAGGGAAGAAGAAAAAAAGAAAAAAAAAAAAACAATGGAAAAATAAAACCAAAAGAAAAACAAGGTCCCAAATAGTTCTTATTCTCTCTCTTCTTCTCCTATATCTGTAACAGTTCAGTAGATTGTTGTTTTAATTTGTGCATAGAACCAGGTGGGACAATTCGCCAGATTAATGTAGTACCAGATTATATAATGTGTTAGTCCATCACTATGAAATGACATAAGTGTCCATGTTGCTAACTTCGCATGTGCACAGCAGTTATCTCCTTGTCCATTTAATGATGCGCATCTGGGCTGTGGCGCCCCCTGGTGTCCAACCATCGTGAGGCCTCCGTGGGGATATTAAAGAATTACACTTTCCCTCTATCCACCACTCTCAATTTTGCCAGGTACAGCATACTGTAGGCAAGTTGTAAGTCTCTGAGTCTTTTTTTCACATGAATGAAGCTGGCTCTTTGTTTTTGTATGGCTGCAGAGAAATCTGGATAGATGGAAATGAGTTTCCCATTGTATTGTAATTCACCCCCTGTACGAACTGCTCTGAGTATGCTTTCATGATCTCTGAAGTGCATAATGCGGGCAATAATAGGGCACGGATGTGCTCCCGGGGGTGGAGGTTTATAAGGAATGCTGTGTGCTCTTTCTATGGCGAATGAGCGTGAAAAAGTGGTGTCAGCCATATTATCTTTAAGCCACAGCTCCAAAAAATCCTCTGGCTGTTTACTCTCAGCTTTTTCAGAGAAACCTACAAAGCGGACATTGTTCCTCCTTTGTCTGTCTTCTATGTCTCCCAGTTTATCAGTATTGGAATTTACTTCTCTGTGCAGATTTTGTACTTTATCTTCCATAGGACGCACCATGTCCTCCATGTCACTAATTCTTTGCTCCGCTTCTGAGGCCCTTTCCCTAATGGTCTGTACATCCTGCTTCAGGAAGGACATTTCCGCCCTCATCCCATCAATGTGAAAGTAGTTTGGCAGGTGTAAATAGCCTCCATGATTTTCTTTAGTGAAGGTTCCTCTTCTCCCTCTGCTAGCACTATGTCCCTTGTATCTTTGGGGGGTAGTTTGTCTAGGGACAAGCCTCTTCTCCTTCCCGGGGATCTGTGGGGCAGAGGGCTTACTTTCCAAGAATGTGTGCGTGATCTATCAGCTCCACTCCGCTGCGTACTGCTGGGGTCTTGGTCTGCTGCCTCATGTGCACCGCCATCTTGGGATCCCCATGCATAGCAGGACAGGCGGTCCGTGGCTGGTTCCATGAGTGCTAGCCCATATTTAACCATACCCCGGTGATCTGCAAGGTCCAGGCAGTATGGGGGTATTGATGCTGTGGAGGATCCGTGTCTCTGACACTCAGGATGTTGGCAGGATACGATGTCCCGGCCGGAGCTCCTGTAAAGCGCTGCTCACATGTCCATTGCTAGCTTTGCCCCCATGAGTGATAATTAAGTGCACAGTATAGTCTAGTAGAAATAAACAAGCTATTAAATATTAGCTATATTGGATATTTATGTTTTTCTGATCCAAAACCCGTCATGCAGCAGTGAAGGTTTACTTTAAAAAAGAAAAGATCTGTAAAATTAGCTATTCGTCATTTGATGCCTTTTTTGTATGTTTTATTTGTCACTGTATTCAGTTGGTGGAAATTGTATTGAAGGATGACCCTAGAGCATAGGTATGCGGACGGGGTGTGCCAAATGTGCACACCCCTAATCAGGGGGTCGGCAACCCATCGATCGCAATCTACCCATTGATTGTGGGCAGGTGACAGGCAGACCATGATGCAGCAGTTAAAAGTAGGCCAGCATTCAGCTGCCACAGGAGGAAAATACAGGGGATCAATATCAGTGTTTGCCACCCCTGCTGCCTCTACTGTCCCTATTCCTTTTCTTTCTGCTGCCTGGGGCCCCTGTGTGCTCCCCTCACAATGGCAGAACACCAGGGCCCAGTCACAACCTTTGCAACCTTGATAGTTCCATCACTGATGTTTACTATGCTTCAGTTTGTGATGAAAAGGAAGCCACTCACCACAGAGCACTTCCCATTCATTCACTGTCTAGTGCAGCTGAAGCTGCAGAGAAAGGGACCAGGGAATCTCTGTCCTCAATCCCTTTCTGTGTCTCATAAGTCAGACATCAAGGGTCTGTTTAGACCCCTAATATTTCACCAAAGCCCCCCAATGGAGTTCCTATAAAGTAATATAACAAAAAATACAGTAAAGGTGTGGCGCTCATATACAGATAAAACAATATGTGACTACAATCCAGTGTGATATAATCATAGTGTAGTATTTATTTAAAATTGGTTGGTATTATAAAGAGAGTTATCACACTCACGTTTAATTGTCCAAAAGCCGACACCTGAATATACAGCGTGTCTTGTATGGGCTCTCGCCACCTCTACCAGCATATAGCCGACATGCGTTCCACGCCTCACTCTTGATTTTCTGGCCTGGGCGAGATGTCACACAGGAGCTGGAAGAGACAGTCCCCCACTATGCTGTGACGTACATTTTGCCCAAAATGGCGTCTTTAGGAAGAAAACATTGGAGGTATTGTTGAAACTCATTCCAAAAAATACCCCTTTTTAACCCACCTAAAAAAAATAAAAAAATAAAAAGGGGTATAACACTTCTAGTGAATGCACACCCACTTTATGAGCACAAGTGGTGAAGGATTTGGAAAATTTGCGTTGGAAGATTTTTGGTATTAGGATTATATCACACTGGACTGATTTATTTATTCATTTATTCATTTATGTATGTATATATTCACGTATGTTTTAATGTTATATTAGGATGATTGCATTCACATATGGTTATATCTTTATATGGGTGTCACATTTTTACTATATATTTTTTATGTCACAGATGGATTTATTCCATTCTTAAAGGGGAAACCAAATACATACACACACCAATTTAACTAATAGGTGCCATACATGTGTCACATATTTACTTATAATAAAGAGTAATATTGTAAAAAAATAAAAATAAAAAAAATTAAATAAAATTGTAAAAACTAAAACAAGAAAACTACTGGCACACCACCCACTGCCCTACTGACAGCAATCTCTACCCTAATGACATCATCCACTTTTTGATAAATTTTAAATAATTAAATAAACCAATAAAAATCCACATTATTTCTGTTGTTATATAAATACTTTTAGGTGTCTTTTGTAATGGGTAGCAGGATGATTTTTTACTAAATCCTGTAGCTGAAAGGCATAGTGGCAATACCTAGCTAAGACAGCAGCTTCAGTTGCTGCTAGCAGTAGTAGTTATTGATGATAGAGTTTACTTCATACTTAGCAGATAGGGATAGTATTGTACTGGTAATGAAAATCTTAACCACATCGGGGCAGGAGGCAGAGCCTAGTGGAGCAGACATGCATTGTTAGAGCTCCACACCGCTGAGGAGAAAAGAGAAGGACAAAGCGGAGCCTGCAGGCTCAAAAGGTATCCATTTGAACCTTTTTGCCCCAGGGAACAAACTGTGAAAGTTTGGGCAGGAAATATGGTACTGGGAGGAAACCGTGGCAGAAATAAAAATCACCTCACAAAGAGCTCACAGGCACTAACTGCAGCTGAAGCAGCTCCAGTCACCTCACAAGATACAGCATCAGGGCGCTCTCACAGACAGAAAATGTCACAGCAAGACTCTCCATTTGAGTCAGATACAGAACAAATCCTCTCACAAACTTCTCCACAAGCCTCCTCAGTATCCCCAGTAATATTATTACAATTTGAAAAGATGCTTCATAAGGCTTTAAAACAAACCTCAGACCAAATAACAAAAAGCCTAACCAAAGAAATAAGAGAGCTGGGAAACCGCACCGCAGCCTTAGAAATAAAAATGGATGAAATTGAAATTACAACCCAAGAAAATATAACAGAATTGGAACAATTAAAAAAAGAGAATTTAATACTTCAAACTAAGCTCGAAGATTACGAAAATAGAGCCAGACGTTCAAACTTGCGCATAAGGGGAATACCTGAAACTGTGACAGACCTGCAATCTACTATTACTGCTCTATTACAAGAACTAAAGTCAGATATCCCTATTGAACGTTTAGAACTGGACAGAGTACACAGAGCCCTCACAGCCAAAAAGAAAGATGGACCCCCACGTGATATAATCACAAAATTTCATTATTACAGAATGAAAGAACAAATACTAATTGCTGCAAGAGAAAAAAAGGAACTTAATTTTCAAGGACACAATTTTCAAATTTTTGCTGACCTATCCCAACTTACTATTACTAAAAGACGATCCATGAAACCCCAACTAATGGAACTGCAACGTCACAACATTATGTATCAATGGGGCTTCCCCTTTTCAGTCAGATTTAACTACCAAGGTACAATTTACAGAAGCAGATCAGCAGATGAACTACAACAAACCCTTTTAAAATTAAATCTGACAGAACCCACAAGCAGCAACACTCCCACACGCAGAAGAATGGCATCATCTTCACCTTCAGGCAGCACCCAGAAAATTTCAGAACAAAATGGGAATCATCATTCTCACAAAAGAGGCCGTTATGCCACATCATCCATGGACCAAGAAGATTCAATGGACTGACATCCTAATTCCTGATATCTCTTCATTTATTATACTAAGAGATGGTTCTCTATAAAAAACCTATATTTATAACTGAATGTAACTGCATTCTGATAATCACACACTGTGTGGGATCATGTTACATTCCAGTTATATTTCTTATTACTTCTGATTCATATAGCCTTAGAATATATAAGTGAAATAAGGAAATTCTTGTTCAGTTATATATTATCAGGTAATAACAATAGATTTATTACTTTTTAGGACAAATATGTTCAATAATCCAGAAGTAATGGAAGCTTTTTCTTTCTTTTCTTAAAACAAATATATTATTACCTAACTAGTTCCTAGAATTATGTTTTTGTTTATTCTAATCTGAAGCAATACAACCTCAATTTTATGAGTTAACATATCTAAACAGTTACATATGAATAAAATATGTAATTGTTTACTCTAAAAGGGTTAAAATCCCAAAATAATTCAAACTATCTTCATCAATACCAAAGTTATTAACAGTACCTTTCTAACTGAATTATTTAGCCTAGGGCAAGACTAACCATATACAACCACCCTGGAATAAATAATTTCAACAAAAACTATATTCTGCACTCCAATTAATGAAACATCATTTTGATGTCTTTTGACATAGCACTTCTCTCCTGTAAGCGGAAGATCCGTGTACCCCCATTAGCCCTCCTCATTCTCCCAACCATATTATGTGGGAGTGTGACGAAGGCACTTATTCACCTGAGAGAGATATTTATTCTCTTTCACGGGTAAATTGTGATTACTTGCAAAAAATAATTTATACAATGTATCATCTAATCTCATATGTTTTTTGTTTACTCTTTACTCCAGAATTCACTGGTTTCTTTTCTATCTATTCATCTCTTCAGTCCACACAGGTTGATCTGCGCAGTCAGCTCTGCATAACAAAAAGTAAGTCAAAACTATTTGATCTATTGCCATGGCACCACTGAATATACTTTCCCTGAATGTTCAGGGAATAAATGTCCCTCAAAAAAGGACCAAAGCCTTCCGTACTTTCCATAACAAGAAGGCTCACATAGTATGCCTCCAAGAAACACACTTCACCAAAGATTCTACTCCAAAATATATTTCTCCTTTTTATCAACAAATTTACACGGCTTCTGCCTGTACCAAGCAAAGGGGAACTCTAATTGCATTTCACCGATCCACACCATTCACCTTATCATCAGAAATTAAAGACCCAGAAGGTAGATACCTGATACTCATGGGTTATATAATGGATACAGCAATCACGGTGATTTCCTACTACGCTCCTAACAAACAACCTACACCATTCCTCTCACATATATTACAAGTGATTAATACACACAAAATAGGAACAGTGATAATGTGCGGGGATTCAAACCAGGTCCTCCTCCCATTTCTAGATAAATCACCTTTTACACCATCCAAAATAACCTCTAGATTACCTTTTTCTCAACTTCTTTCCAAATACAATCTGGTAGATTCATGGAGAGAAAGTAACCCAATGAAAAAGAAATTCACTTATTTCTCGCACCCTCATCAAACCTTCACCAGAATAGATCATATTTTTCTAACAATAGGAATGATACCAGAAATTATTGCATCAGATATAATTCCGATTCCGTGGTCTGAACATAATGCAGTATACACTACTATAGCCTCAGCCATACCAAAAGCACATGACCCAACGTGGTACTTACCGGACATAATGCTCAAACACCCACTACATCAGATGGCCACTAAACAAGCTTTAAAGGAATACATATCAATTAATAATACAACAGACATCTCCCCAATAACACTGTGGGAAGCTCATAAGCCTGTCTTGCGTGGTACAATACAAAGACAAATGGCACTATTTAAACGGGAACGCAAAAATCTAGCAAAAAAACTAGAACTCAATTTTAATGCAGCCTACATATCATTTCAAGATAATCCATCTCAGAGTACAAAATCTCATCTGGAAAAATCTAGATTGGAATACGATCTATTTCTCACTGAGTCAGGTGATAAATCCCTCAAATGCTCCAAACACAATTTCTACATGAATACAAACAAACCAGGTACATATTTGGCTTGGGCATTAAATTCAACTAACAAATCTTTCAAACCAATACGTTTGAAATTATCAAAAAATGTTTACACTTGTAATCCAGTTAAAATAATCCATAAATTTCACTCACATCTCGCAACTTTATACAAGACAAACAATGAATTTAATCCTACAGAGGCTGAATCCTTCTTCTTAAAAATAACCTTACCTGAGTTATCTCAGAACCAAAAAAGCAGTTTGGATGAGCCTATAACTATAGATGAAGTTGCTAACGCCATAAAAGACCTAAAACTTAACAAAAGACCAGGCCCAGACGGCTACTCGGCTTTATACTATAAAACATTCTCAGAAATACTCTCTCCCATTCTCACTGAAACTTTTAACAAACTTCTAGATGGACATTCTTTTCGGCAAGAAACACTAATGGCAATTGTTTGTATGATCCCAAAACCCTTTTCTGATGATACTTCCTGTGTGAATTATCGGCCTATCTCTCTGTTAAACCTCAATATTAAATTATTAGCAAAAATAATAGCAAAACGCCTCAATAGCATTATAGGAAAATTAATACATAGAGATCAAGTAGGCTTCATGCCAAATAGACAGGCAGGCGATAATATACGCAGGGCAGTGTTATTGGCACATATTGCTAAAAAACGGAAAATCCCTTTATGTTTTCTATCTCTCGATATTAAGAGGGCATTTGACACAGTATCCTGGCAATATATGCAATATTCATTACAAAAATGGGGTTTTGGACCCCACTTTTTAACATGGATCAAAGCATTATATAATAAACCCAAAGCCTATATAAAATATGCTGGATACAAATCTGAAGCCTTTAATATCGAAAGAGGTACCCGACAGGGTTGCCCATTATCTCCCTTATTATTTGCCCTTATACTCGAACCCATGGCCCGATACATCAGAACAAACCAAACTATAACTGGCATTGAAGTAGGAGGTATTACACACAAATTATGTATATTTGCAGACGATATATTACTTTTTCTATCATCACCACAGGTCTCTGGTCCTAACTTAATACCAGCTCTTGATGGATTTGCAGCCCTATCCGGCCTTATGATTAATCCTAAGAAATGCCTAGTGCTTAATATTTCACTCACAAACATGGAATTGATCCCGGCTAGGGCTGCACTCCCATTCACATGGGCAGAAAAATCAATCCCATATCTTGGAATTCATTTAACAGCATCTCATTCTGACTTATTCTCAACCAATTATCCTCCTGTATTAAGACAGATCACAAATCTAATAAAACAATGGTCGCAACTTCCTTTATCCTGGATAGGGAAGATTAATGCAATCAAAATGACTATTCTACCCAAATTGCTTTATCTATTCAGAGTCCTCCCTATTCCAATTCCTTCCTATTTTTTGAGAATAGTACAAAAAAGAGCAACTTCGTTTATATGGGGCTCTTCTAAACCATGTATACCTATACACACACTACATCTTCCCAAAAATAAAGGAGGCCTGGGATACCCTAATTTTACTAACTACTACAGAGCAGCACATTTGGCCAGTCTGTCCAAATACCATGCAAAACAGGAAATCCCATTATGGGTATTTATAGAGGCTTCAGAAAATGACCCTCTATTAATATCAAATTTATTATGGCTTGATCCTAAAGACCGCTTTAAAATTCATAATCCCATAACTAAACACTTCCTATCTCTCTGGGATAAACTAAAAACCAAATATCAGTTACAATCTCCACACAATCCTCTCCTTTCTTTTATCAGAAATCCGGCCTTTTATCCGGCATGGATCTACCCAAATTCTTTTAAAGCTTGGACAACATCAGGCATTCAGACACTAAATGACTTCATAGCATCTAAATCATTCCTTTCATTCCCATCGCTTAGAGAAAAATATGATCTACCAAACTCTGAGATATTTAGATATCTCCAAATCAAAAATTTCTATACACCATTCCTAAAGGGGGATACACCATTATCCCAATTATCCATTTTTGAATCAATCTGTACAAAAGATCCATTTGCTAAAGGTACAATTTCATCACTTTATAATCAATTATATGGAGTAGCAAATCTTAATAGACCCTCTTACGTTCAGCGGTGGGAGGAGAACCTGGGACGAACTTTAGAAGACACGGACTGGTCCAACATATGGCTCACATCTAAGTCATCTTCACCCAACATCTTAGCACTGGAGACAAATTATAAAGTCCTAACTCGCTGGTACCTTGTACCCGCTAGAGTGGCAAAATATTCACCTAATACCTCAGCTCTTTGTTTTCGAGGATGCCCAGAAATAGGCACATATTTACACATATGGTGGACGTGCCCAGTAATCCAAACCTTCTGGAAGGAAGTCTTCGTGATTGCATCTAAAATATTTAAAAAAATAATACAACCAGATCCATATTTAACTTTACTTAATCTAAAACCGGAATGGTTAACACTCTCTCAATTCAAACTTATGATCCAACTAATAACGGCTGCAAAACAAACAGTGGCCAAGGCATGGAAATCTCCTACATTGGTACTAGCAGAAACAATTCACAGAATGAATAATACAATGTCCCATGCTAAGATGGTCCTTGTAAACTTACTTTATGTATCTTTATAACATTGTATACTCAATAAACTTCTTTTGACAAGGAAAATCTTAACCACTTGCCACTTGCTAACAGTAGATTTACTGCTAGCAGGTGGCAGCTATAGCCTCAGCGTGTCTAAGCACAAGTGCACTGGTGCGCCCCCTGGGCCATGTAGCATCACAGCCCTGTGACCTCTGTGTCCACTGCTCAGTGTGCAGCCAGGGTATCATGTGATCGCTTTGACCAATCATAGCAATCACATGATTACAATGTAAGCAAAACTGCCATTAACAGTTTCACGACAGCTTGCTTACTATTGCGATGCTGTGATTGGCCCACAGCTATCATATAGTAGCTGGCACCCTGTACCATGTGATTAGCTACAGCACCACAATAGTAAGTAAGTTGTTATGAATGAAAGCCATTTATGGCAGTTAAAACTATTGCTTATAACAGTACTTATCACTATTATAAGCAATAAAAAAAATCCCTGATCACCCTCCAGAATAGTACTGTGTCACTATGGTGACACTCAACTACTCCGATGACAGGAAGATAGTGAATTTTTGTTTTAAAATTTGAATTAAAAATTATTTATTTATTTATTTATTTTTTACATACTGTCACCAGTCATATGATAACTCTGTACTGCACATTGTGGAAAAAAAAAACACATTTTCCTGACAGACTCCATGGCAGCCTACGTGTGGGTTAACCCAGCCTCCTCTCCAATGCTATAGGGATCCCATTAAAATAAATGAGCACTCACCGGTAGGTACTGCGTTCCTTTTTTGTCCTCCTCCAATGGCTCTACACACACTGTCCGCGTCTGGTCAGATGTTTCCAGGATTTCGGCATACCTTATGCGGTGCAGCTCAGAGCCCAGCCACGGGCGGGCGAGTAGCTTTGAGGCCCTAAAATACCCCGGTGGTGGACGGGAGGTTGCCTCTGTATGCCTGATGATGGAAGCATCAATGGCTAACAAGGTCTACGATCCTCCTCATTTTTTCATCATTTCCATGGCAGTCGTATCTGTGTATTTGTCTGTTCTAGACTATTTTTCCCTTTGGGGCTTGTTGTATCAGTACCGGGGCTCCTCCGCAGTGTTTCCGGGTCGTGGCCATCGCCGCTGTTCGCGCATGCGCAGAGCCCTCCTCAAGATCGAGGCTTGGCTCGCACGTGCACAATTCAGGCAGGCTTACGGCGGCCCTGCAGGCGCCGTACGGCCACCTCCCCGCGGCACGAGCGTGAGCGCGAGGTGGGGGAGGCGGTGACGTCACGGGCGGGGGATTTGAAAGCAGCTTCCAGCTCCTGCTTAGATGGGATTCCCTTAGGCAGTGAGCGGTAGCAAGTACAGCAGCTCCAGCTTCCCCAGCCCTGGTTTGCTTGGTGAGTGTCTGATGCCTTCTTCATACAGCCTTCTCTATTTTGCTCTTTGCATATATTTAATGGGAAATGATGCTTATTTTCTGCTTTGATTTCTCTCTGGTTTCGCCACTAATCAAGGCACTTAAACAAGCCCTTAAATGGGAAGATCCGTCCACCCCCCGGCTAAGCAGAAAAAGTTTTTAAGCAGCTGGTGAACTTTCTGCTCCTTACCGAATTAAAAGACATTATTGATGAACAATGGAATAAGGTGGACAAGAAGACTTCCATTTCTAATAAAACTTCTAGATTATACCCCTTCAAGGCAGAGGAAGTAAAATATCTGGAAAATGCTCCTCTTGTGGATGCAGCTTTGATGCGTCTAGCCAAGCATGTTACTCTCCCTTTGGAGGATGCGGTATCCTTTAAGGACGGTCTTGAGAGAAAGATAGACCAGGACCTCAAGAGGATCTATGGGCTTGCCGGTATGGCTTGCAAACTTGCCCTGGCGCTGTCTAAGACCATGGAAGCCTGGATGGAGAACGTAGACTCCTTCCTCAGGGGTGTTTTAAAAGAGTTGACTAGGAGTTTGGCAGCGGCGGAGCTAAAGATAGCGGCAGTCTTTCTGGGGGAGGCATCTATCGACCTGATCTGCCTGCTGGCATGGATTATGTTATCCTCAGTCACAGCCAAGCGGGCCTTATGGTTACATCCCTGGCTCGCTGAGTAAGCCTGGTGTCTCCAAGTAAGCCTGGTGTAACATTCCCTTTGAAGAGTCCTCTCTGTTTGACAACAAACTGGATGATGCCATTACCTGGGCCACGGGCGGTAAGTCTGGCTTCCTTCACCAGGACAGGCGTCTGTTTGGTCAGAAGAAGCTCCAGTACAGAAGATGCAGCCAGGAGCACTGGAGAGAAGCATGCTCTCACAAGCCTGGCCGGGACTTCAATAAAAATTGGAGCAGAGGGCAGGCATCCTTCCGTAAGCCCCCTAGGGGCCAGACGTCCAGTGGTCGCGAGCCGGCTAAGTCCTTTTGAGATTGCGCCCGCCCAGGCGGGTCAGGTGGGAGCCCGTCTGCTCCTCTTCCAGCAGGTCTGGGTGGCCTCAATCTCAGACTACGGTGTTGTCAGGACGGTCTCATCAGGACACAAATGGGCCTTCCCCAGTACCCCTCCCCCCAGATTTGTCTCCATGTGGACATACTGAAGACTCAGTGGTACACATCCCAAAGGACGAATGGTTCCAGGTTCGAAAGAAAAGTGATTCTTGGAGCCCAGTCATAGACCTGACTTACATCGACAAATTTATAAAAAACGGAAAATTCAGGATGGAGACTCTGTCAACCATTCAGCAATCCGTAAAGCCAGGAGATTGGCTGATTAAAAGATGCCTATTTCCACATCCCAGTGGAAAGGGAATTTCACGAATACCTCCGGTTCCAAGTCGGGGAAGAACACCTGCAATTCATCTGCCTTCCCTTCGGGCTGACAACCCCCCCTCCGAGTTCTCTTGGCCATAAGTTCTGTTGGCCATAGTGGCCCTCATCAGACTGAAAGGTATACGTCTTTACCATTACCTCGGCAACCTCCTAGTGTTGGCCCAAGACAGAGAACAGTTACTGGTCCAAAGGGAGAAGGTAATCTCCACCTTGTCCAGCTTCAGTTGGCTCCTGAAACTGGAGAAAAGCCACCTAGACCCAGTCCAACGCCTGGTATACTTGGGAGCTCAGTTCGATACAGTAAAAAACACCATATCTCTCCCACTAGAGAAGATTCTGGTTATTCAAGAGAGAATTTCTCTGGCCCTATACACCTCATGTCTAAAAGCCTCTCAGTGCCTGGAAATCATTGGCACAATGATCTCCACGACCCCCATGGACATGTGGGCCCTGTGGCGGTTACGCCCTTTCCAGTCAGGATTCCTCCAGCAATGGAAATCAGGCGACAAGAACCAAACTATCCATGTATCTACAGCAATGAGGAACAGCATCTTCTGGTGGCTTCAGTGCAGAAACCTACTTAATTGCCACTCCATTGCCCCCATCTCCTGGGTCACGGTCACGACCGATGCCAGCCGTACCGGTTGGAGGGCCCTCTGCATATCGAACCTTGCTCAGGGTAAGTGGGACACTCATCTCTTCAACCCATGCTCGAACAATCTAGAACTTCGGGCAGCCTGGTGTGCCCTCCAGTCCTTCTCTCACCTCTTAAAGGGAGAGTCAGTGTTATTAAGGATGGACAATACCACGGCAATATTCTATGTGAAAAGGCAAGGAGGCACACGAAGCTCCACACTCCTTCGGGAAGTCAAACCCATCTTATCATGGGCCCAGAAGAACCTGTTCAGCATTTCGGCAGTCTTCATCCCCGGAGTCCAGAACACTCAGGCGGACTTCCTTTCATGCACTCAGTTGGACAACAACAAGTGGTCTCTTCATGTGAAGACATTCGAGTGGATTCTATCAATGGGAGTCAATCCCGAAGTGGATCTTTTCGCTTCCACCTGCAACTTCAAAGTGAAGACATTTTACACTCGGGGTCGTTGCAATCAGGCCTTCGGAACAGATGCCCTGACGGATCATTGGAGTTTCAAGGAGGCGTATGTCTTTTCCCCGCTCCCGATTATCCTCAGATTCCTGCGGAGGCTTCAAACGGAAGCGGTCGAAGTGGTGACAATAGCACCATACTGGCAAAACAGGCCTTGGTTTCCCCTTCTGATCCAGCTCAGTTCCGGTGCCTCTACCTCTCAGGCCGGACCTTCTTTCTCAAGGGATGGTCCTGCATCCTTGTCTGGCATGACTGAGACTGATGGTCTGGTTCTTGAGAGGGAGAGGCTGGAATCTTTTGGGTGCTCCTCAAAAGTTATCTCCACCCTCATAAGCTCAAAAAGGACAAGCACAAATAAAGTTTATGGGAGGATCTGTGCCAAATTTGTAGAGTTTTCCTCTTCTACGGGCAGATCCTTCAGACATCCAGAAGTTCAGGATATTCTCAGTTTCCTTCAATCTGGCCTAGATCTACCATTATCTATCAGCTCTCTTAGAGTCCAAGTTTCAGCCTTGTCAGCCTTCTGTGGTACTTCATGGGCGGTTCATTCTTTAATTCGACAGTTCTTTCATGGGGCGTCAAGACTCAAGCCCCAAAGAAGACCAAGGTTCCCTAAATGGGATCTTGTCCTCGACTATCTGTCTGGACCCAGTACCGCGGGGCCCTCCCCGCTTTCCATTAGAGACTTCTTAGCAAAAGTAGCTTTCTTAGTAGCCATCACCTCGGCTAAAAGGGTCTCTGAGATCGGGTCACTAGGTCATGAAGAACCCTTCCTGATGTTTTTTCCGGACCGGGTAGTCCTCATCCCTATGCTGGGCTCAAACCCAAAAGTGACTTCAGTGTTCCACGGGAACCAAGAGATTGTCTTGTAATGGATGTGACTATGAGTATTATGGTGAAATGCCTATTTCCAATATAACCATATAGATATAGGTGCTTACTTCAGCCTCTGCTATCAGCCTTAACTATATTCAATTAGATGTCTGCCAGCTTACCCTCCCTCCATGTGGAACAGAACTGCAAGAGTTAAGAACAAGTTAAAGGAGATTGCGCCTGTTTTCAAGAGCTGGAAACAAGACACCCTATTTAGCTATGATAGTTTGCTATTCCTTTATATAGATATAACCCAGCTAAAAGCTTATACTTCGTCATAATAAGGAATATGTATATTTTGCAGTCCGCATACGCTTGTCTTATTTGATATTTGATTTGATAACAAAATATCCGGCTCACGGCATATTAGCCGGAGTCCAGGAAGTAATAAAGGAGAAGTATCAAGCTACTGAACTGTCTCTGTGTCAGTAATTTGCTTCGAGTGTGCACACTTTTACATTGAAGGTTAATTTGGCCAGGGGGACAGAAACAAAAGTACCGAACGGTTCTGGTTCGGTCCAAAACAGTCTTACCTACATTCAGGACCCTGGGTTCGTCGGAGACTCACTCTCTGGACGTAGGTGAAGTTCTAAAAGATTATCTACGAATTACTTCTCCCTTTAGATGTGCTGATCACCTCTTTATCCTGCACTCTGGTGGTAATAAAGGAAAGAAAGCTTCAACCAGGACAATTGCGGCCTGGATCATGCAGACCATCAAGCAAGCATATAAGGCTAAGGGCTTGACTCCTCCACAGGCGGTGACAGCACACTCTACCAGGGGAATAGCAGCTTCTTGGCCAGCAGCCTGGCATGTGGCTTCAGACATCATTTGCAAAGCGGCCTCCTGGGCCTCTATCAATACATTCATGTCTCATTATTGCATAGAGCCTGCTTCACTGTCTTCTGTAAACTTTGGTCTGAAAATCCTATCGGTTGATAGGACAAATTAAAATAATTTTTTGTTCAAGCATACCCTCCCATGTGGATTGGTTATTTCCCACACGTAGGCTGCCATGGAGTCCGTTAGGAAAAAGGAAAATTTATTGTCAAATACTTACCGTAATTTTCCTTTCCTGACGGACTCCATGGCAGATGGAGTTCCCACCCATTGGTTAATGAGTAGGCTAGTTACGCAACGCAGTACCTAGCGTTGAGTGCTCATTTATTTGAATGGGGTCCTATAGCATTGGAGAGGAGGCAGGGTTAGCCCACACATAGGCTGCCATGGAGTCCATCAGGAAAGGAAAACTACGGTAAGTATATGACAATAAATTTTCCTTTTTATATATTTCTTCATTCTTCAAAAAAAGTGACAAAAAATTACAACTTTAAAAAACTCGCCAAGCCTCTTAAATACCTTGAACTTCCAAAAAGGGGTCATTTGGGGGGTATTTGTACTGTTCTGGCATTTTAGGGCCTCAAGAAATGAAAGCTCTATTTATGTAAAAAAAAATTATATACATTTAATTTGCATACAGTGTTGCATGACCAAGCAATTGCCAGTTAAAATAGCACAGTGCTGAATAACAAAAAATGCCCTAGTCATGAAGGGGGTAAAACATTCTGAAGGTCAAGTGGTTAATGTTTATTCTATGACATTATTGATGGCAAGCAGGAAGCAGCAGCTTATGTGACAATATATTCTTTCAATAACATATAGCAGGACTTGTGATTGGAAAAATCAAGATTGAGTTATGCAAAAAGTGTAGCTTGATAATCTTTCAAGAAAGATTTCTTTTGAGGTTTTCCAAAAAATAAAAAATAAATACATTGCCATTTAGGCCAGATTCAATGTGTTTCCTGATTTGCAGAAATGCACTACAGTCCATTTAAAATTATTTCCTATGGCTCTGGTTCACATCTGTGCATTTTTAGCTGGTGCAGATTTTGGAAAGGGACTTTTTTACTCACAGCAGATTGATTAATTGGTTTAATAGACTTAAATGGAACCGCAACAAAAATGCAAGTATTGCGTTTTTAATATGTTTTTCATGCATTTCCGCTGATAATCACCCCTTCCCCTATCAACAAACTTCCCAGGCTGCCCAGAAAACCAGGAAGTGAGGCAAGACCATGGCAATAAAGGGATATATGAAATAAAGTTACACAATTCATGAACAGTTAACCTGCCAAATGGCCATGCTTACAGTACATATAGAAATGAGTGCAGAAATCAATGCACATCACAGCCCCCCTAAAGTAAAAAATTCATAGGTTACCCTAACATGAAGGAGAAACCAAGAGGGAATATACTCTGTCCAGGAGCTGATAGGAGGGCAGGCATGAGGCCAGGGCACAGCAGAGGACTAAGGAAAAGGGAACCTGAAAGGCAAATGAGGGGTTTTGTGAAATTAAGAAACATTTTTTTTTTTTACATATTTTTATTATTATTTTTATTTATTTAATCTCTATTTTTATTCTATTTTTGTTATTTACATTTTTATTTTGAATTGTATTTATTTTATCTCTCTACTTTTACTTTATAATAATTTATATTTACATTTATGTTATTTTGATTCAATTTGTTTTGATTTATTTTGATCTATTATATTTATTTCATTTTGTCTTGATTTATCTAATTGATTCTATTTATTTAGATCCATTTATTTTATTTATTCCAGTATGGCCGAATCCGGCGGATAATATGACCATGTGTGGGCTTCATCGGACCTTCAGCTGACTTTTTCTGTCGAAAGTCTGACAGACTTTAGATTTGGAACATGCTTCAAATCTTTACGTCGTAACTCCGTCGGTCCCAGTTCCTATCGAGAAATCCTCTAGTCTGTATGCTAGTCCAATGGACAAAAAACGACGCATGCTCAGAAGCAAGTACGAGACGGAAGCGCTCGCTCTGGTAAAACTAGTGTTCGTATTGTAGCTAGCACATTCCTCACGCTGCAAATTCTGTGATCATTGAATGCAGTGCATTAATTGTCTTCTTTATAATACTAGAAGAACAAAGTTGTTTTGTTGCTCATATTCACACAGAGTTCTCAGAAACTGATTTCTGGATTATTTCTCTTGATCTCCTGAATGATATTGTATTATTTAAAAGCCCGATCTCCATAATATAATGTTTACACATTTGTTTTTTGTAGTCATCTTTTATTATTTTTTATTTCATCAAGATCATTTTTTAGGATTGTTGCAAAAATATTTTCTATGATCTCCATTACCACAAGAACCCTTTTTTATATATTTTTTTTGTTGTAAAGTTACAACAAGAACATTAGATAATTCTTTTTTGAACCTCAAGGAGGTTGTTGTCCTTTGTTAATTTGTCTTTTAAAATGTATTTTTAATAAAAAACATAGGCATGTTTTTTCAGAAAATAAAATATCCAATTATTCTGGTTAACAATATAAAGATGAAGTCAACACTGGAGAAACTTTAGGAATTTGTGAAGCCTTTTGGCCCCAGGGCACACATCAAGTCTGTGGAAAAGAAAATTGTGATCTTGAGGAGTCCATATAATATAGGGAGCACAATCTGGTCCAGGAATCCCAGAGATCAAGAGCAGCAGCAGATGACATATATGTCCCCAGACTGTGGTACTACACCAGCCTGCATTTTCTGTCAGACCAGACTGAACCCAGGCCATCACTTTCTTCTCTTAGTTGCAGCCCTCCCTACCACGCTGCCCTGCAACCCTCCCTGCAGCCTTCCCTCCATGCTGCCCTGCAACCTTTCTTGGAGGCTGTGGCTCTGGTGGTTGACTTGTGGCAGGAGGAGCAGAAGGAGGGGCTTGTTAATTTATTTGGGTGTTGACAGTTAACTTGCCCTTCAGCCCCTTGTGAATGACATCTGAAAAAAGTTTTTCACTAAGGAGGAGTTGGCCCTTCTCCATTTCGAGCAACCCGCTGGCTAAATAACAGCCATAGGCCTCTTCAGGTTCGAGGGAGCCCTTGAGAAAATTTGTAGCTTCTCTCATGAGGCGCAGTGATGCCTCCTCTGTCACCGTCCCCTTCCTAGGCCTTTTTGTATGAAGGCGGAGGGGAGGCACCTGTGATTGTCTGCTGCTCCTACTGGGCCCGGCCACCTCCTGGCTGACACTAACCCCTGGCTCCTCCTGGCTGACACTAACCCCTGTCTCCTCCTGGCTGTCACTGGGCCCGGCCCCTGCCTGCCTGCCACTTTCCACACCTTTCTCCTGGCTGAGCTCATCCTGTGTATAAAAAAGGGACATAGTTTTAGTTTTTGGTTCATCAATCACATACAATTTTCAGCTCATGACTTGCAAATTCAATGTGGATTTTATCCAAAAGATGATGTCTACATATCAATTGACATAGTGGCCAAAAAATTGTCATCAGCTAGAAAAAATGCTGGTGTCAGAATGATACTCTTTTATATGTAATAGAACATCTAGTTAACATAATTAATATTAGGACACTAAATATGTCTAAAAATAATATACATGGCTCCAGATGGTCACATCCAGTTCTTTCAGGATGGAAGTCCCAGGTTGGTCCTCATCAGCCTCTGCTGGGGTGGAGGGAAGGGTGGAGAGAGGGTTGAAAGAGATTCCCAATTTTCCTATCCGCAATCTCCATGGTTGCTTCTGGGATGAAAGTCTGCACAAATGCCAGAAATCTCTCCAGCGTTGACTTCCTTAGTGTTTTAATGTAATATTGAGGGTGTTTGATTTATACTTCTTATAAATTGTGTGAGAAATTCAGGGTCCTTAAATTTATTATTAATTTTTTCTGTAAAAGACAATAAACACTAATGTTAGGCTAAGCTCTTATAATCTTATCCCAACATAGGCCTCAATCTTTAAGCAGTATAGGCCGCTACAAAGTTAATAAAATTTACCTTCGTCTCTGACGCTCGCAACTTCAGTTCTGCTTTCCTCCGCGCACTGAACGTACATACGGCACATGCGTGATAGCTTTATACACACTGCGCATGCATGAAACTCCACCTGCATCGCCCGCCCCTGACGTTCTTTTTTAACGAATATTCTCTGCCCCCTTCTCTACGCACAGAACGTACGAACGGAACATGCGTGTTAGCTTTATACACACTGTACATGCATGAAACTCCGCCTGCGTCGCCCGCCCCTGATGTTCTTTTTTAATGAATATTCTCTGCCCCCTTTTCTCTACAGCGCGCAGTAGGAGCAACAATGGCAGAGACACAACAGGTGTGTACTAATGCTTCAAGTAATGAGGAAAGCCCAGAGCCCAGAACGTCCCGATCCGGGAAGAGGAGATTTACGGCCTCCAATTTTGCCTTTGAAGAGATGGTAGCAATTTTGCTGAAAAAAGATTATGATGGGAAGCATGGACCGTATGCCCAGCCTAATTTAAGAAAGGCAAAAATAATGTCGAAAGTGGTGAAGACCCTGCATCATCATTTTGGGGTACGGCGCTCTACAATTCAGCTGAGGAAACGATGGTCCAACCTAAAACTCAGGGAGCCGAATCAGTACAGATGAATCCAGAAAGTGTTAAAAAAATTACAAAAAAATAGAGGCCTGTTTGTTAAAAAAAAAATGTTAAAAAAATATAAAAAAACAGAGGCCTGTTTGTTAAAAAAAAATCTTACAAAAATTACAAAAAACAGAGGCCTGTTTGTTTAAAAAAATAAATAAATAAAAGAGAGGCCTGTTTGTTATTAAGAATTTTAAAAATAAAAAAAAATAAAAGAGAGGCCTGTTTGTTCAAAAAACAAAAAAAAATCATTTTTAAAAATAAAAGAATTATATTGTTTTACAAATAAATTATATATATATTAAAAACAATTTTTTTAAGAAATGCACATGTGAATGTGCACAGATTAAAAATTCTGTTAATAAACAAAATGTGTGGCTTCTTCTTTCAATGCTCAATACCAGTTTTGTAAGTTATTTGGTGTTTACAGTGGGGCTTATTTACACTTGGCACTACAAGTGCACTAGGATAACCTAGGAGACAGCCAAAAAGAAAGGCAAGCAATAAATACATTTCTAGATTTTATCTGATCATTATTTTTTATTAAAACAAATTATAGATTGTCTGGCATTGCAATGGCCCCTACCCGTAAAAAAAATCAACATATTTATCCCAAACTTGACAGGTGCTTTGGGGGGCCAAGCCAGTACGGGCAGTATCCCATCAGAGGATTCTCTATAAGTCTGGCCTCAGGCCCAAGTGATGCAAGATAATTGCTCAAATGTTTGTGTAAATAATTGTGCAGGATGCAGCACGCTAGGACAAGGTGATTTAGTTTGTAGTCTGCCATGTGGATAGCTGTCTGAAACAGGCAGAACCAGCTGGCCATTATCCCGAAGGCATTCTCCACAACTCTTCTCGCTTTGGCCAGCCGGTAGTTAAAAACCCTCCTCTCTGGGGTGAGGGTCTCTTGGGGGAATTCCCTCATCATGTGCTCGCCCAGACCAAAGGCTTCATCTGCAATGAAGACAGAGGGAAGTCCTTCCAAGTTATCCGCATCAGGTGGCAATTCCAGGCCACCACTCTGGAGACGCTGGTAGAACTCCATCTGGGCGAAGACTCCTCCATCCGACATCCGGCCATTCTTCCCCACGTCCACATACAGAACTTCATATTGTGCCGACACCACCACCATTAAGACAATACTATGAAACCCCTTATAATTAAAATAGTATGGCCCCGAATTGGGTGGTGGCACGATGTGGACATGTTCCCCATCTATAACCCCTCCACAGTTGGGAAAGTCCCAATGGTTGGCAAAATGGGATGCCACAGTCTACCATTCCTTTGGCGTTGAGGGAAACTGGGGAATCAAACAAGAAAAAAAAATATAAGTACTTTTGCACATAACATTGCAAGCACATTACACAAAAAACATTATTGCCCAGCATCAGTATAACATTAATTGTAAGTATTATTTAAATAAAGACTAAAATATAAAGGTCCACTTATCAGATTCATCACCCCCTCTGATGGCCCATTGATAAATTTTAGGGGGGGAGGGGATTCTAAATCAATTTAAGGACACATAGACCATTTGGAGACATTTGGGGGGAGGGAAATCTAAAGCAATTTAAGGACACACAGACCATTTGGAGACATTTTAGGGGGGGAGGGGATTCTAAAGCAATTTAAGGACACACAGACCATTTGGAGACATTTTGGGGGGGGGGGGATTCTAAAGCAATTTAAGGACACACAGACCATTTGGAGACATTTTAGGGGGGAGGGGATTCTAAAGCAATTTAAGGACACACAGACCATTTGGAGACATTTTAGGGAGGGTGATTCTAAAGCAATTTAAGGACACACAGACCATTTGGAGAAATTTTTGTGAGGTGCTTTTAAAACTTTGCTCAGGTTACCAAAGGGACATCCAAAAGAATCCAGATAGCCAATATAAGGCATCAAAAAATGTTACGATTTGAGAGAAAAGAATTGCAAAATGATTTTTCTTTAGAATAGGACTGTGACAGACCTAGCCGGGAAAGAGACTTTTGGAGGGGACTGTATGCTAGCCTCTTGCCGATCAATCGGGGGCCCTTGCATTTGGGGGAACGGTGCTCTTTGTGAGCTGTATGTCTGGGGACCCTGGATTTGCCATATTGGAATAATGGCTGATTCATAATGCTGGGACAGATACTGGTAGGAGATGCTGATGTAAATTCCAACACCTGCTCATTCAGAGTGGTTGTTTGAGTGCTGAGAGTCTTGTATTGTTTCAAAAACAGCTGAGTTTCCAATTTTGTGTTTTGGTCTAATTTGTAAACCATGTCTTTTATTTACTAATTGCCAGATGGAAACAAAAATGACATGAAATTTCTATGTGGGAAGGTTGTTAGCAGTACGACAGGCAGTCGCTGCTCATGTTTTTCCTTTGGCTTGGGCGCTTGGAGGAAATGGAAACAGCGCTCATGGAACCCAAGGAAAGATTCTGGGGCTTTATATGTTAGAGAGACAAAGAAAAGACTGTCCTCACTGACAAACCATTCTTTCGGAAGCAAAGGAAACATGCCAGGCCATTCTGTTTTTAAAGAGGTGAAAACAAAAATGCTCCATCTGCGTTGTAGTCTCTCCTGTTTCTGCGCTGAACAAGACTGTGAGGTGCTTTTAAAACTTTGCTCGGGTTACCAAAAGGACATCCAAAAGAATCAAGATAGCCAATATAAGGCATCAAGAAATGTTACGATTTGAGAGAAAAGAATTGCAAAATGATTTTTCTTTAGAATAGGACGTTGGCAAACAGGCATCTTAATTAATACTAATTGATTTTTACAAATAGTTTACATTGGAGGTTAACAAACATGTTCACCAATTGTTGAAGGAATAGTGATTAAGATGTTGCTGAAATCTTTGCCGTGGCAAGGTAGGACCATACTTTCAGGGATCATTTCTGTAGGATTCAAAGGGAGAAATGTGCTCGAAAGCGTCCAAACTCACCTTCCACGATGATAAATTTTAGGGTTCTTGTCTCAGAAGGATTCTTGTTGGCAGCGCTGCTCTATGCAGGTGCTGCCACCATTTGATGACGTGGTCATCTTTCTAGATGGGAAGATGGTAGGAGGGAGCTCATTCAGAGTGGTTGTTTGAGTGCTGAGAGTCTTGTATTGTTTCAAAAACAGCTGAGTTTCCAATTTTGTGTTTTGGTTTAATTTGTAAACCATGTCTTTTATTTACTAATTGCCAGATGGAAACAAAAATGACATGATATTTCTATGTGGGAAGGTTGTTAGCAGTGCGACAGGCAGTCGCTGCTCATGTTTTTCCTTTGGCTTGGGCGCTTGGAGGAAATGGAAACAACGCTCATGGAACCCAAGGAAAGATTCTGGGGCTTTATATGTTAGAAAGACAAAGAAAAGACTGTCCTCACTGACAAACCATTCTTTCGGAAGCAAAGGAAACATGCCAGGCCATTCTGTTTTTAAAGAGGTGAAAACAAAAATGCTCCATCTGCGTTGTAGTCTCTCCTGTTTCTGCGCTGAACAAGACTGTGAGGTGCTTTTAAAACTTTGCTCGGGTTACCAAAAGGACATCCAAAAGAATCAAGATAGACAATATAAGGCATCAAGAAATGTTACGATTTGAGAGAAAAGAATTGCAAAATGATTTTTCCTTAGAATAGGACGTTGGCAAACAGGCATCTTAATTATTACTACTTGATTTCTACAAGTAGTTTACATTGGAGGTTAACAAACATGTTCACCATTTGTTGAAGGAATAGTGGTTAAGATGTTGCTGAAATCTTTGCCATGGCAAGGTAGAACTATACTTTCAGGGATCATTTCTGTAGGATTCAAAGGGAGAAATGTGCTCGAAAGGGTCCAAACTCACCTTCCACGATGATGAATTTTAGTGTTCTTGTCCCAGAAGGATTCTTGTTGGCAGTGCTGTTCTATGCAGGTGCTGCCACCATTTAATGACGTTGTCATCTTTCTAGGTGGGAAGATGGCATGAGGTAACTCATTCAGAGTGGTTGTTTGAGTGCTGAGAGTCTTGTATTGTTTCAAAAACAGCTGAGTTTCCAATTTTATGTTTTGGTCTAATTTATAAACCATGTCTTTTATTTACTAATTGCAAGATGGAAACAAAAATGACATGATATTTCTATGTGGGAAGGTTGTTAGCAGTGCGACAGGCAGTCGCTGCTCATGTTTTTCCTTTGGCTTGTGCACTTGGAGGAAATGGAAACAATACTCATGGAACCCAAGGAAAGATTCTGGGGCTTTATATGTTAGAAAGACAAAGAAAAGACTGTCCTCACTGACTAATCATTCTTTCGAAAGCAAAGGAAATATGCTAGGCCATTCTGTTTTTAAAGAGGTGAAAACAAAAATGCTCCATCTCCGTTGTAGTCTCGCCTGTTACTGCGCTGAACAAGACTGTGAGTTGCTTTTAAAAATTTGCTCGGGTTACCAAAAGGACATCCAAAAGAATCAAGATAGCCAATATAAGACATCAAAAAATATTACGATTTGAGAGAAAAGAATTGCAAAATGATTTTTCTTTAGAATAGGATGTTGGCAAACAGGCATCTTAATTATTACTACTTGATTTCTACAAGTAGTTTACATTGGAGGTTAACAAACATGTTCACCATTTGTTGAAGGAATAGTGGTTAAGATGTTGCTGAAATCTTTGGCGTGGCAAGGTAGGACTTTACTTTCAGGGATCATTTCTGTAGGATTCAATGGGAAAAATGTGCTCAAAAGTGTCTAAACTCACCTTCCACGATGATGAATTTTAGGGTTTTTGTCTCAAAAGGATTCTTGTTGGCAGTGCTGCTCTATGCAGGTGCTGCCACCATTTGATGACATTGTTATCTTTCTAGATGGAAAGATGGCAGGAGGGAACTCATTCAGAGTGGTTGTTTGAGTGCTGAGAGTCTTGTATTGTTTCAAAAACAGCTGAGTTTCCAATTTTGTGTTTTGGTCTAATTTGTAAACCATGTCTTTTATTTACTAATTGCCAGATGGAAACAAAAATGACATGATATTTCTATGTGGGAAGGTTGTTAGCAGTGCGACAGGCAGTCGCTGCACATGTTTTTCCTTTGGCTTGGGCGCTTGGAGGAAATGGAAACAACGCTCATGGAACCCAAGGAAAGATTCTGGGGCTTTATATGTTAGAAAGACAAAGAAAAGACTGTCCTCACTGACAAACCATTCTTTCGGAAGCAAAGGAAACATGCCAGGCCATTCTGTTTTTAAAGAGGTGAAAACAAAAATGCTCCATCTGCGTTGTAGTCTCTCCTGTTTCTGCGCTGAACAAGACTGTGAGGTGCTTTTAAAACTTTGCTCGGGTTACCAAAATGACATCCAAAAGAATCAAGATAGACAATATAAGGCATCAAGAAATGTTACGATTTGAGAGAAAAGAATTGCAAAATGATTTTTCCTTAGAATAGGACGTTGGCAAACAGGCATCTTAATTATTACTACTTGATTTCTACAAGTAGTTTACATTGGAGGTTAACAAACATGTTCACCATTTGTTGAAGGAATAGTGGTTAAGATGTTGCTGAAATCTTTGCCATGGCAAGGTAGGACTATACTTTCAGGGATCATTTCTGTAGGATTCAAAGGGAGAAATGTGCTCAAAAGTATCCAAACTCACCTTCCACGATGATGAATTTTAGGATTCTTGTCTCAGAAGGATTCTTGTTGGCAGTGCTGTTCTATGCAGGTGCTGCCACCATTTGATGACATTGTCATCTTTCTAGATGGGAAGATGGCAGGAGGGAACTCATTCAGAGTGGTTGTTTGAGTGCTGAGAGTCTATTATTGTTTCAAAAACAGCTGAGTTTCCAATTCTGTGTTTTGGTCTAATTTGTAAACCATGTCTTTTATTTATTAATTGCCAGATGGAAACAAACATGACACGATATTTCTATGTGGGAAGGTTGTCAGCAGTACGACAGGCAGTCGCTGCTCTTGTTTTTCCTTTGGC
Organism: Aquarana catesbeiana; assembly: GCF_042186555.1. Lineage (NCBI taxonomy): Eukaryota > Metazoa > Chordata > Amphibia > Anura > Ranidae > Aquarana > Aquarana catesbeiana. The sequence goes on along the minus strand of NC_133325.1, from coordinate 595,217,438 downwards.
TTGGGCGCTTGGAGGAAATGGAAACAATACTCATGGAACCCAAGGAAAGATTCTGGGGCTTTATATGTTAGAAAGACAAAGAAAAGACTGTCCTCACTGACAAACCATTCTTTCGGAAGCAAAGGAAACATGCCAGGCCATTCTGTTTTTAAAGAGGTGAAAACAAAAATGCTCCATCTGCGTTGTAGTCTCTCCTGTTTCTGCGCCTAACAAGACTGTGAGGTGCTTTTAAAACTTTGCTCGGGTTACCAAAAGGACATCCAAAAGAATCAAGATAGCCAATATAAGGCATCAAGAAATGTTACGATTTGAGAAAAAAGAATTGCAAAATGATTTTTCTTTAGAATAGGACGTTGGCAAACAGGCATCTTAATTAATAATATATACAACAGTGTAGTGCTGGACTAATAAAAATACGCATATAATAATATATGCGAAAGAGCCAAGATCCCAATATTTATAAGTGAATGTGAAAAAAAACATGTACCACTTAATCTCCAACAATTAAGTGTCCAAATACGTGTGATTAGATCAAATGCACCAATATGTATCCAAAACGAAAATTAATATATAATAAACTTAAAATATATCATATAAATCTGATGTGGATAATTAAAATTACATCGACATGTGATGAGAAACTTATTTCAATTATATATTAATTGATCCTTCGTGCTTAGTGATCACAATGAAAGTGAAAAATGAAAATGAATAATTGTAATGAAAGTCCCAGTAAATAATGAACCAAAAGTCCCAAACGTGACAACACTCCAACACAAAATCCGGTTCGATATTCCACCGCAGCTGTTGCCCACCACCAAAGGACAAATTGGAGGCTTACCGGACAGCCTGCGACCGCCCTTATTCAGGGGGGTCAAAACAGGCTCTGTAGAGATGTACCAATCCAGATGGTGTCCTCACCCATGCTTTCCCGATGTTCTCCAGATATTCCTATGGGAAGCCAAGGGGGGCCCCCTAGCAGAGTGTAGCAAGTGTTTCCCTCCGGATGCAATAGGGATTGAATCAAAAATGCCCCAAAAAGGAAAAGAGAGAGCTCCGATAGTGTAGGACAATCTCACTGGTTTATTTAAAAGGCATGAAAACAAATAAAACTTCTGGCAGGGAGAAATGAAACAAAAAACTCCGCCGCCGTTTAAAATCCAATCGCGCATGCGCGATGCGTGCTCGCGTTGTGACCCTACGGCCGTTTCGTCACAACTGACGTCATCAGGGGTACGTGGCCACGCTCGCGCATGCGCTTTAAATATACAAGCGCCATAGCGTCATAACTCTATTATTGGCTGAGGGGGAACAGGGGCGGATGATGATACTTAATTGTTGGTCATTCTAAGCCAATACAAATCGCCCATACACTCTTCCTTGATATATAGAAATATATGTATATAAAACTAAAAACGTACACCGCCATCTAGTGGCTGGAAAAGAAAAGTGCAAAACACACTCCAGATTAATTTTAATGTGTAGAGGCATAAGATAGCTCCCACTACAAGTGTGTATTGCACACTGCCATCTAGTGGTGGAATAAAGATAATTCACCAATATGGGGCACATAATGAAGTGCAAATAATTAGAGTGCTAAGGAAGCCAAAATAGATGTGGGTGGAATTAAGCTCCCCATCAGCCATCCCATGAACGATATATAAACATGTTTCCAATATAATACAAACATCATAATTTGTATATCAAAAATGGACACTTAATAATCTAAATATATCTAAAATCACAAAGTAAGTAAATATATATTGATAAAAATACAAATATAAATACAATCAATAAAAAAGGTAAAAAAGAGAAAAAAAGAAGAAAGGAGAGGATCATCTGTGTGAAGTTTTAATAGCTGTTAGTCTAAAGAGGGGGGAATCACCAGCAAAGAAATTTCTTTCAACTATTGTTGATGTAACAGTTGATATCCCACTCTATATTTAACCCATTCGGGGCATGGGAGTTCAATCTGTAGATCCAATTGGTTTCGGATCTAGAGATTGTTCTTTTTCCATTGCTACCCCGCCAATGGGGAACATACTTCTCAATGCCGATGAACACAGTTCCCTTAGGGTTCCTATCGTGTACGGCATCATAGTGCCTAGAGACACTGTGTTTATCGAAACCCTGTTTGATGTTGGTAATATGTTCCGCCAACCTCACATTCAATTTCCTAATGGTACGGCCAACATACTCCAACCCACATGGACACCTCAGTAGATATACTACGCATTTGGTTGTACATGTGATAAGCGATTTGATGGAGTATGTGGCACCAGTACCACTAGAGGTGAATTCTGTTATTCTCCTCTCTCGTAATGAATTGATGCTGCAGACATTGCATCTCCTACAGGGGGAGAATCCTTTTAAGTCCCCAAAAAAAGTAGGGCGTTTGGGTGGGACAAGGATGTTTGGTGCCAACAAATGTCTAAAACTGGTGGCCCCCTTAAATAGAATTCGCGGTTTTTCAGACAAAAGGGGTCCCAAGATTCGGTCATTTTTAATAACGGACCAATGTTTTCTAATAATTCTTTTAATGGCCCAGTGTTGGCTTGAATAAGTTGTAATGAAGGCTAGCCCAAAATCCTCCCTATCTTGTACTTGGGGAGGCTTGTCACGCAATAATTCCTCACGCTCCCTGCTCCCTATCTCCACAATCAGAGAATCCAACACAGCCGCATCATAGCCTTTAGTCACAAACCTCGATTTCAAATCCAAGGCCTCCTTATGGAACTCATTGGCATCTGAACAATTTCGTCTCAAACGCAGAAACTGGCCCTTTGGCACAGCAGATAACCAAGACTGGTGATGACAGGAATCAAGTGGTATAAAACTATTCCTGTCTGTTATTTTAAAGTGAGTTGAGGTGGTAATAACACCATTAACAACAGTGATGGTTAAATCCAAAAAGTGGATTTGGGTAGAGCTAGCTTCATGGGTAAGTGATATGCCCCTGTCGTTATTATTAAGTACGGACAGAAAGGTGGTTACAGAATTGGTGTCACCATCCCAAATGAACAGGACATCGTCGATAAATCTCCTCCACATAACCAACTGGGGAGGGCTGTCCTTTAATACCACATCCTCCTCCCACTTGGCCATGAAGAGATTGGCCATACTGGGAGCAAATTTAGCTCCCATGGCCACTCCCTTCGTTTGTAGATAGTGCGCACCACCATACCAGAAATGGTTATGTTCCATCGAGAAGTCCAGTAGCTCCATCACGAAATTACATTGCGTGATGGAGATACTGGAGTCTCGATAGAGGAAATGGCGTACAGCCTCGTGTCCTAGACAGTGGGATATAGAGGTGTAGAGTGATGTGACATCAGCTGTCACCAGCATATATGTAGATTTCCACTCCACTTCCCTCAATATATTGAGGACGTGTTTAGTGTCCCTAAGATACGAGGGAGTGCCCACCACCAGTGGTTGTAGGAAAAAATCAATGTATTTTCCGACACGTGAAGTTACCGAATCAATACCACTGATGATGGGCCTCCCTGGTGGATTGGTCAAGGTCTTATGAATTTTCGGCAATATGTACATTACCGGTAGCCGAGGGGCTAAAGGGACCAAATATTCCCTCTCCTTTTTATCAAGGATCCCTAAATCATAACCTTTCTCAATCAAAACCCTGAGTTCCCGCTTAAAACCAGAGGTTGGATCTGAAGGTAAAGAGGAATACGTATCCGTATCCGAAAGGATTCTCAAAACTTCGTTGTTATAGTTGTCATGATCCATGATAACTATTGCTCCGCCTTTATCGGCGGGGCGTATCACAATGTCCTTTCTATTCATCAAGGCCTCCAAACCCACTTTTATATTATGCTGCGTTTGTACTGATCTAACATTTAGGTTAGCCAGATCATTCAGCACCAAATCCCGAAAAACGGTAACGTTCGGTGCTCCAGTGCTGGGAGGGTTGAAAAGTGATGCATTTCTTAGTCCTGAGTGTGTAACCACAGAGGCCTCTCTGCTTAGCTGTCTAGCAGGATTACTTAAAACATACCTTTTTATATTTAGTTTCCGTGTGTATTTCTGCACATCAATGAATGTTTGGAATTTATTGAGATTCTGTGGTGGTACGAACTTCAGACCCTTACTAAGGGTCGATAGTTCTTCCTTGGATATTTCCTTGGTGCTTAGATTTATGATACCACTTATATCCTCCTCCTTTTTGGGGTGAAGCTTCCTCCCCCCTCTGCACCCTCTCTTGCATCTCCGTTTCTTTTGTTCCTTCCCCTTCCGGCCCACTGAAAATCCCGATGAGGACGGTTATCCTCAGTGTGTCGGTTGTGGGAGGAATCTGAGGGATTATAATCCCTATTGGAATCAAATGCCTTATCGTTCATACCATCATATAAAGGAGAAAATCTATTCCCAACGTTAGCCCCATATTGTTCGTATACCTCATCATTTTTACGCTGGTTTCCCCGGGGCTTTTGTCGCTGAAAATCAGGACGTCCTTGGTTACTCTCAAAATCATGATGTACTTCACGGTCATTCAATCGTCTCCAAGGTGTGGGGGACCGACGACGTGATCGGGAGGAGGAGTTCATCCTACCCCCTCTACCTCTCATATGTTGAGAATGTCTCCGAGGTCTAGCACCTCCCTATGAATGGGGGGAAGGGGAATAAACCTGAGATGTCTCCAGCCCAATATTCCCATGACTACCTTGGGACACGGGTCCAACTTGGGCCCTTGGGATGCTACTAGAAGTCATGGTAGTGGGGGGATCAGTGGAGGCAGGGACTTGCCACTTGAACACCAGGTTATCCCTGTAGTCCTTGGCATCCCTATTGTATTTCCTCCTTTTCTTTAATTTTTGTTCCGACTCCTCCTTAATCAGGAGAGTCTTCAAAGCTTCTGATTTACGAGTATATTCCTGATTATCTTTGAATGGTGTAAGCTTAGCTTTAATGATGTTGATCTCAATGTCTAGCATAGTGAGCCTACGCTTCTTTTTTGCTATTAAAAATTGCAGGAACCCCACACCTGCTTCATTAAAATATTTGAACCATTCTGCAAGTTCGTTATCCTCCTTTTGGGGGTTCACTTCCCACCTTAAACTTCTCGGGACCATATTAACTTTTACATACTCTTCCAAATATGCAATATCCCATCTTAGATGTACCTCAGAAACAGTGAGATTTTTTAATCTGAGGAAACATCCCGCTAAATCATCACTAGGGTCTTCTCTACCATCAAAAACACCCGTGGTGTCTATGACCAACTGTGACCTATATTCAAAGATATCCATTTGCAGGAGAGACACCAGCTGCAATAACTATGTATTGGAAATTACAAAAGGAAAAGGGAAAGGGGGAAAAATTGCGCTCGGTGTTTTATTTAAAAAGTGAAAAAGGAAGTATGAAAAACGTGAAGTAAATCCTGCCGCTAAAACACAATAACCCCAATACAAGGGCACACAAACTAAACAATATATACAACAGTGTAGCGCTGGACTAATAAAAATACGCATATAATAATATATGCGAAAGAGCCAAGATCCCAATATTTATAAGTGAATGTGAAAAAAAACATGTACCACTTAATCTCCAACAATTAAGTGTCCAAATACGTGTGATTAGATCAAATGCACCAATATGTATCCAAAACGAAAATTAATATATAATAACCTTAAAATATATCATATAAATCTGATGTGGATAATTAAAATTACATCGACATGTGATGAGAAACTTATTTCAATTATATATTAATTGATCCTTCGTGCTTAGTGATCACAATGAAAGTGAAAAATGAAAATGAATAATTGTAATGAAAGTCCCAGTAAATAATGAACCAAAAGTCCCAAACGTGACAACACTCCAACACAAAATCCGGTTCGATATTCCACCGCAGCTGTTGCCCACCACCAAAGGACAAATTGGAGGCTTACCGGACAGCCTGCGACCGCCCTTATTCAGGGGGGTCAAAACAGGCTCTGTAGAGATGTACCAATCCAGATGGTGTCCTCACCCATGCTTTCCCGATGTTCTCCAGATATTCCTATGGGAAGCCAAGGGGGGCCCCCTAGCAGAGTGTAGCAAGTGTTTCTCTCCGGATGCAATAGGGATTGAATCAAAAATGCCCCAAAAAGGAAAAGAGAGAGCTCCGATAGTGTAGGACAATCTCACTGGTTTATTTAAAAGGCATGAAAACAAATAAAACTTCTGGCAGGGAGAAATGAAACAAAAAACTCCGCCGCTGTTTAAAATCCAATCGCGCATGCGCGATGCGTGCTCGCGTTGTGACCCTACGGCCGTTTCGTCACAACTGACGTCATCAGGGGTACGTGGCCACGCTCGCGCATGCGCTTTAAATATACAAGCGCCATAGCGTCATAACTCTATTATTGGCTGAGGGGGAACAGGGGCGGATGATGATACTTAATTGTTGGTCATTCTAAGCCAATACAAATCGCCCATACACTCTTCCTTGATATATAGAAATATATGTATATAAAACTAAAAACGTACACCGCCATCTAGTGGCTGGAAAAGAAAAGTGCAAAACACACTCCAGATTAATTTTAATGTGTAGAGGCATAAGATAGCTCCCACTACAAGTGTGTATTGCACACTGCCATCTAGTGGCGGAATAAAGATAATTCACCAATATGGGGCACATAATGAAGTGCAAATAATTAGAGTGCTAAGGAAGCCAAAATAGATGTGGGTGGAATTAAGCTCCCCATCAGCCATCCCATGAACGATATATAAACATGTTTCCAATATAATACAAACATCATAATTTGTATATCAAAAATGGACACTTAATAATCTAAATATATCTAAAATCACAAAGTAAGTAAATATATATTGATAAAAATACAAATAAAAATACAATCAATAAAAAAGGTAAAAAAGAGAAAAAAAGAAGAAAGGAGAGGATCATCTGTGTGAAGTTTTAATAGCTGTTAGTCTAAAGAGGGGGGAATCACCAGCAAAGAAATTTCTTTCAACTATTGTTGATGTAACAGTTGATATCCCACTCTATATTTAAGCCATTCGGGGCATGGGAGTTCAATCTGTAGATCCAATTGGTTTCGGATCTAGAGATTGTTCTTTTTCCATTGCTACCCCGCCAATGGGGAACATACTTCTCAATGCCGATGAACACAGTTCCCTTAGGGTTCCTATCGTGTACGGCATCATAGTGCCTAGAGACACTGTGTTTATCGAAACCCTGTTTGATGTTGGTAATATGTTCCGCCAACCTCACATTCAATTTCCTAATGGTACGGCCAACATACTCCAACCCACATGGACACCTCAGTAGATATACTACGCATTTGGTTGTACATGTGATAAGCGATTTGATGGAGTATGTGGCACCAGTACCACTAGAGGTGAATTCTGTTATTCTCCTCTCTCGTAATGAATTGATGCTGCAGACATTGCATCTCCTACAGGGGGAGAATCCTTTTAAGTCCCCAAAAAAAGTAGGGCGTTTGGGTGGGACAAGGATGTTTGGTGCCAACAAATGTCTAAAACTGGTGGCCCCCTTAAATAGAATTCGCGGTTTTTCAGACAAAAGGGGTCCCAAGATTCGGTCATTTTTAATAACGGACCAATGTTTTCTAATAATTCTTTTAATGGCCCAGTGTTGGCTTGAATAAGTTGTAATGAAGGCTAGCCCAAAATCCTCCCTATCTTGTACTTGGGGAGGCTTGTCACGCAATAATTCCTCACGCTCCCTGCTCCCTATCTCCACAATCAGAGAATCCAACACAGCCGCATCATAGCCTTTAGTCACAAACCTCGATTTCAAATCCAAGGCCTCCTTATGGAACTCATTGGCATCTGAACAATTTCGTCTCAAACGCAGAAACTGGCCCTTTGGCACAGCAGATAACCAAGACTGGTGATGACAGGAATCAAGTGGTATAAAACTATTCCTGTCTGTTATTTTAAAGTGAGTTGAGGTGGTAATAACACCATTAACAACAGTGATGGTTAAATCCAAAAAGTGGATTTGGGTAGAGCTAGCTTCATGGGTAAGTGATATGCCCCTGTCGTTATTATTAAGTACGGACAGAAAGGTGGTTACAGAATTGGTGTCACCATCCCAAATGAACAGGACATCGTCGATAAATCTCCTCCACATAACCAACTGGGGAGGGCTGTCCTTTAATACCACATCTTCCTCCCACTTGGCCATGAAGAGATTGGCCATACTGGGAGCAAATTTAGCTCCCATGGCCACTCCCTTCGTTTGTAGATAGTGCGCACCACCATACCAGAAATGGTTATGTTCCATCGAGAAGTCCAGTAGCTCCATCACGAAATTACATTGCGTGATGGAGATACTGGAGTCTCGATAGAGGAAATGGCGTACAGCCTCGTGTCCTAGACAGTGGGATATAGAGGTGTAGAGTGATGTGACATCAGCTGTCACCAGCATATATGTAGATTTCCACTCCACTTCCCTCAATATATTGAGGACGTGTTTAGTGTCCCTAAGATACGAGGGAGTGCCCACCACCAGTGGTTGTAGGAAAAAATCAATGTATTTTCCGACACGTGAAGTTACCGAATCAATACCACTGATGATGGGCCTCCCTGGTGGATTGGTCAAGGTCTTATGAATTTTCGGCAATATGTACATTACCGGTAGCCGAGGGGCTAAAGGGACCAAATATTCCCTCTCCTTTTTATCATCTTAATTAATACTAATTGATTTTTACAAGTAGTTTACATTGGAGGTTAACAAACATGTTCACCAATTGTTGAAGGAATAGTGATTAAGATGTTGCTGAAATCTTTGCCGTGGCAAGGTAGGACCATACTTTCAGGGATCATTTCTGTAGGATTCAAAGGGAGAAATGTGCTCGAAAGCGTCCAAACTCACCTTCCACGATGATGAATTTTAGAGTTCTTGTCTCAGAAGGTTTCTTGTTGGTAGCGCTGCTCTATGCAGGTGCTGCCACCATTTGATGACATTGTTATCTTTCTAGATGGGAAGATGGTAGGAGGAAACTCATTCAAAGTGGTTGTTTGAGTGCTGAGAGTCTTGTATTGTTTCAAAAACAGCTGAGCTTCCAATTTTGTGTTTTGGTCTAATTTGTAAACCATGTCTTTTATTTACTAATTGCCAGATGGAAACAAAAATGACATGATATTTCTATGTGGGAAGGTTGTTAGCAGTGCGACAGGCAGTCGCTGCTCATGTTTTTCCTTTGGCTTGGGCGCTTGGAGGAAATGGAAACAACGCTCATGGAACCCAAGGAAAGATTCTGGGGCTTTATATGTTAGAAAGACAAAGAAAAGACTGTCCTCACTGACAAACCATTCTTTCGGAAGCAAAGGAAACATGCCAGGCCATTCTGTTTTTAAAGAGGTGAAAACAAAAATGCTCCATCTGCGTTGTAGTCTCTCCTGTTTCTGCGCTGAACAAGACTGTGAGGTGCTTTTAAAACTTTGCTCGGGTTACCAAAAGGACATCCAAAAGAATCAAGATAGACAATATAAGGCATCAAGAAATGTTACGATTTGAGAGAAAAGAATTGCAAAATGATTTTTCTTTAGAATAGGACGTTGGCAAACAGGCATCTTAATTATTACTACTTGATTTCTACAAGTAGTTTACATTGGAGGTTAACAAACATGTTCACCATTTGTTGAAGGAATAGTGGTTAAGATGTTGCTGAAATCTTTGCCATGGCAAGGTAGGACTATACTTTCAGGGATCATTTCTGTAGAATTCAAAGGGAGAAATGTGCTCGAAAGTGTCCAAACTCACCTTCCACGATGATGAATTTTAGGATTCTTGTCTCAGAAGGTTTCTTGTTGGCAGTGCTGTTCTATGCATGTGCTGCCACCATTTGATGACATTGTCATCTTTCTAGATGGGAAGATGGCAGGAGGGAACTCATTCAGAGTGGTTGTTTGAGTGCTGAGAGTCTTGTATTGTTTCAAAAACAGCTGAGTTTCCAATTCTGTGTTTTGGTCTAATTTGTAAACCATGTCTTTTATTTATTAATTGCCAGATGGAAACAAACATGACACGATATTTCTATGTGGGAAGGTTGTTAGCAGTACGACAGGCAGTCGCTGCTCTTGTTTTTCCTTTGGCTTGGGCGCTTGGAGGAAATGGAAACAGCGCTCATGGAACCCAAGGAAAGATTCTGGGGCTTTATATGTTAGAAAGACAAAGAAAAGACTGTCCTCACTGACAAACCATTCTTTCGGAAGCAAAGGAAACATGCCAGGCCATTCTGTTTTTAAAGAGGTGAAAACAAAAATGCTCCATCTGCGTTGTAGTCTCTCCTGTTTCTGCGCTGAACAAGACTGTGAAGTGCTTTTAAAACTTTGCTCGGGTTACCAAAAGGACATCCAAAAGAATCAAGACAGCCAATATAAGGCATCAAGAAATGTTACGATTTGTGAGAAAAGAATTGCAAAATGATTTTTCTTTAGAATAGGACGTTGGCAAACAGGCATCTTAATTATTACTACTTGATTTCTACAAGTAGTTTACATTGGAGGTTAACAAACATGTTCACCATTTGTTGAAGGAATAGTGGTTAAGATGTTGCTGAAATCTTTGCTTTGGCTAAGTAGGATTATACTTTCAGGTATCATTTCTGTAGGTTTCAAAGAGAGAAATGTTCTCAAAAGCGTCCAAACTCATCTTCCACGATGATGAATTTTAGGGTTCTTGTCTCAGAAGGATTCTTGTTGGCAGTGCTGCTCTATGCAGGTGCTGCCACCATTTAATGATGTTGTCATCTTTCTAGATGGGAAGATGGCATGAGGGAACTCATTCAGAGTGCTTGTTTGAGTGCTGAGAGTCTTGTATTGTTTCAAAAACAGCTGAGTTTCCAATTTTGTGTTTTGGTCTAATTTATAAACCATGTCTTTTATTTACAAATTGCAAGATGGAAACAAAAATGACATGATATTTCTATGTGGGAAGGTTGTTAGCAGTGCGACAGGCAGTCGCTGCTCATGTTTTTCCTTTGGCTTGTGCACTTGGAGGAAATGGAAACAATACTCATGGAACCCAAGGAAAGATTCTGGGGCTTTATATGTTAGAAAGACAAAGAAAAGACTGTCCTCACTGACTAATCATTCTTTCGAAAGCAAAGGAAATATGCTAGGCCATTCTGTTTTTAAAGAGGTGAAAACAAAAATGCTCCATCTCCGTTGTAGTCTCGCCTGTTACTGCGCTGAACAAGACTGTGAGTTGCTTTTAAAACTTTGCTCGGGTTACCAAAAGGACATCCAAAAGAATGAAGATAGCCAATATAAGGCATCAAAAAATATTACGATTTGAGAGAAAAGAATTGCAAAATGATTTTTCTTTAGAATAGGATGTTGGCAAACAGGCATCTTAATTATTACTACTTGATTTCTACAAGTAGTTTACATTGGAGGTTAACAAACATGTTCACCATTTGTTGAAGGAATAGTGAATAAGATGTTGCTGAAATCTTTGCCGTGGCAAGGTAGGATTTTACTTTTAGGGATCATTTCTATAGGATTCAAAGAGAGAAATGTGCTCAAAAGCCTCCAAACTCACCTTCCACGATGATGAATTTTAGGGTTCTTGTCTCAGAAGGATTCTTGTTGGCAGTGCTGCTCTATGCAGGTGCTGCCACCATTTGATGACATAGTTATCTTTCTAGATGGGAAAATGGCAGGAGGGAGCTCATTCAGAGTGGTTGTTTGAGTGCTGAGAGTCTTGTATTGTTTCAAAAAACAGCTGAGTTTCCAATTTTGTGTTTTGGTCTAATTTGTAAACCATGTCTTTTATTTTCCGACACGTGAAGTTACCGAATCAATACCACTGATGATGGGCCTCCCTGGTGGATTGGTCAAGGTCTTATGAATTTTCGGCAATATGTACATTACCGGTAGCCGAGGGGCTAAAGGGACCAAATATTCCCTCTCCTTTTTATCATCTTAATTAATACTAATTGATTTTTACAAGTAGTTTACATTGGAGGTTAACAAACATGTTCACCAATTGTTGAAGGAATAGTGATTAAGATGTTGCTGAAATCTTTGCCGTGGCAAGGTAGGACCATACTTTCAGGGATCATTTCTGTAGGATTCAAAGGGAGAAATGTGCTCGAAAGCGTCCAAACTCACCTTCCACGATGATGAATTTTAGAGTTCTTGTCTCAGAAGGTTTCTTGTTGGTAGCGCTGCTCTATGCAGGTGCTGCCACCATTTGATGACATTGTTATCTTTCTAGATGGGAAGATGGTAGGAGGGAACTCATTCAGAGTGGTTGTTTGAGTGCTGAGAGTCTTGTATTGTTTCAAAAACAGCTGAGCTTCCAATTTTGTGTTTTGGTCTAATTTGTAAACCATGTCTTTTATTTACTAATTGCCAGATGGAAACAAAAATGACATGATATTTCTATGTGGGAAGGTTGTAAGCAGTGCGACAGGCAGTCGCTGCTCATGTTTTTCCTTTGGCTTGGGCGCTTGGAGGAAATGGAAACAACGCTCATGGAACCCAAGGAAAGATTCTGGGGCTTTATATGTTAGAAAGACAAAGAAAAGACTGTCCTCACTGACAAACCATTCTTTCGGAAGCAAAGGAAACATGCCAGGCCATTCTGTTTTTAAAGAGGTGAAAACAAAAATGCTCCATCTGCGTTGTAGTCTCTCCTGTTTCTGCGCTGAACAAGACTGTGAGGTGCTTTTAAAACTTTGCTCGGGTTACCAAAAGGACATCCAAAAGAATCAAGATAGACAATATAAGGCATCAAGAAATGTTACGATTTGAGAGAAAAGAATTGCAAAATGATTTTTCTTTAGAATAGGACGTTGGCAAACAGGCATCTTAATTATTACTACTTGATTTCTACAAGTAGTTTACATTGGAGGTTAACAAACATGTTCACCATTTGTTGAAGGAATAGTGGTTAAGATGTTGCTGAAATCTTTGCCATGGCAAGGTAGGACTATACTTTCAGGGATCATTTCTGTAGAATTCAAAGGGAGAAATGTGCTCGAAAGTGTCCAAACTCACCTTCCACGATGATGAATTTTAGGATTCTTGTCTCAGAAGGTTTCTTGTTGGCAGTGCTGTTCTATGCATGTGCTGCCACCATTTGATGACATTGTCATCTTTCTAGATGGGAAGATGGCAGGAGGGAACTCATTCAGAGTGGTTGTTTGAGTGCTGAGAGTCTTGTATTGTTTCAAAAACAGCTGAGTTTCCAATTCTGTGTTTTGGTCTAATTTGTAAACCATGTCTTTTATTTATTAATTGCCAGATGGAAACAAACATGACACGATATTTCTATGTGGGAAGGTTGTTAGCAGTACGACAGGCAGTCGCTGCTCTTGTTTTTCCTTTGGCTTGGGCGCTTGGAGGAAATGGAAACAGCGCTCATGGAACCCAAGGAAAGATTCTGGGGCTTTATATGTTAGAAAGACAAAGAAAAGACTGTCCTCACTGACAAACCATTCTTTCGGAAGCAAAGGAAACATGCCAGGCCATTCTGTTTTTAAAGAGGTGAAAACAAAAATGCTCCATCTGCGTTGTAGTCTCTCCTGTTTCTGCGCTGAACAAGACTGTGAAGTGCTTTTAAAACTTTGCTCGGGTTACCAAAAGGACATCCAAAAGAATCAAGACAGCCAATATAAGGCATCAAGAAATGTTACGATTTGTGAGAAAAGAATTGCAAAATGATTTTTCTTTAGAATAGGACGTTGGCAAACAGGCATCTTAATTATTACTACTTGATTTCTACAAGTAGTTTACATTGGAGGTTAACAAACATGTTCACCATTTGTTGAAGGAATAGTGGTTAAGATGTTGCTGAAATCTTTGCTTTGGCTAAGTAGGATTATACTTTCAGGTATCATTTCTGTAGGTTTCAAAGAGAGAAATGTGCTCGAAAGCGTCCAAACTCATCTTCCACGATGATGAATTTTAGGGTTCTTGTCTCAGAAAGATTCTTGTTGGCAGTGCTGCTCTATGCAGGTGCTGCCACCATTTAATGACATTGTCATCTTTCTAGATGGGAAGATGGCATGAGGGAACTCATTCAGAGTGGTTTTTTGAGTGCTGAGAGTCTTGTAATGTTTCAAAAACAGCTGAGTTTCCAATTTTATGTTTTGGTCTAATTTATAAACCATGTCTTTTATTTACTAATTGCAAGATGGAAACAAAAATGACATGATATTTCTATGTGGGAAGGTTGTTAGCAGTGCGACAGGCAGTCGCTGCTCATGTTTTTCCTTTGGCTTGTGCACTTGGAGGAAATGGAAACAATACTCATGGAACCCAAGGAAAGATTCTGGGGCTTTATATGTTAGAAAGACAAAGAAAAGACTGTCCTCACTGACTAATCATTCTTTCGAAAGCAAAGGAAATATGCTAGGCCATTCTGTTTTTAAAGAGGTGAAAACAAAAATGCTCCATCTCCGTTGTAGTCTCGCCTGTTACTGCGCTGAACAAGACTGTGAGTTGCTTTTAAAACTTTGCTCGGGTTACCAAAAGGACATCCAAAAGAATCAAGATAGCCAATATAAGGCATCAAAAAATATTACGATTTGAGAGAAAAGAATTGCAAAATGATTTTTCTTTAGAATAGGATGTTGGCAAACAGGCATCTTAATTATTACTACTTGATTTCTACAAGTAGTTTACATTGGAGGTTAACAAACATGTTCACCATTTGTTGAAGGAATAGTGGTTAAGATGTTGCTGAAATCTTTGGCGTGGCAAGGTAGGACTATACTTTCAGGGATCATTTCTGTAGGATTCAATGGGAAAAATGTGCTCAAAAGTGTCTATACTCACCTTCCATGATGATGAATTTTAGGGTTTTTGTCTCAAAAGGATTCTTGTTGGCAGTGCTGCTCTATGCAGGTGCTGCCACCTTTTGATGACATGGTCATCTTTCTAGATGGGAAGATGGCAGGAGGGAACTCATTCAGAGTGGTTGTTTGAGTGCTGAGAGTCTTGTATTGTTTCAAAAACAGCTGAGTTTCCAATTCTGTGTTTTGGTCTAATTTGTAAACCATGTCTTTTATTTACTAATTGCCAGATGGTAACAAACATGACACGATATTTCTATGTGGGAAGGTTGTTAGCAGTACGACAGGCAGTCGCTGCTCTTGTTTTTCCTTTGGCTTGGGCGCTTGGAGGAAATGGAAACAGCGCTCATGGAACCCAAGGAAAGATTCTGGGGCTTTATATGTTAGAAAGACGAAGAAAAGACTGTCCTCACTGACAAACCATTCTTTCGGAAGCAAAGGAAACATGCCAGGCCATTCTGTTTTTAAAGAGGTGAAAACAAAAATGCTCCATCTGCGTTGTAGTCTCTCCTGTTTCTGCTCTGAACAAGACTGTGAGGTGCTTTTAAAACTTTGCTCGGATTACCAAAAGGACATCCAAAAGAATCAAGATAGCCAATATAAGGCATCAAGAAATGTTACGATTTGTGAGAAAAGAATTGCAAAATGATTTTTCTTTAGAATAGGACGTTGGCAAACAGGCATCTTAATTATTACTACTTGATTTCTACAAGTAGTTTACATTGGAGGTTAACAAACATGTTCACCATTTGTTGAAGGAATAGTGGTTAAGATGTTGCTGAAATCTTTGCTTTGGCTAAGTAGGATTATACTTTCAGGTATCATTTCTGTAGGTTTCAAAGAGAGAAATGTTCTCAAAAGCGTCCAAACTCATCTTCCACGATGATGAATTTTAGGGTTCTTGTCTCAGAAGGATTCTTGTTGGCAGTGCTGCTCTATGCAGGTGCTGCCACCATTTAATGATGTTGTCATCTTTCTAGATGGGAAGATGGCATGAGGGAACTCATTCAGAGTGCTTGTTTGAGTGCTGAGAGTCTTGTATTGTTTCAAAAACAGCTGAGTTTCCAATTTTGTGTTTTGGTCTAATTTATAAACCATGTCTTTTATTTACAAATTGCAAGATGGAAACAAAAATGACATGATATTTCTATGTGGGAAGGTTGTTAGCAGTGCGACAGGCAGTCGCTGCTCATGTTTTTCCTTTGGCTTGTGCACTTGGAGGAAATGGAAACAATACTCATGGAACCCAAGGAAAGATTCTGGGGCTTTATATGTTAGAAAGACAAAGAAAAGACTGTCCTCACTGACTAATCATTCTTTCGAAAGCAAAGGAAATATGCTAGGCCATTCTGTTTTTAAAGAGGTGAAAACAAAAATGCTCCATCTCCGTTGTAGTCTCGCCTGTTACTGCGCTGAACAAGACTGTGAGTTGCTTTTAAAACTTTGCTCGGGTTACCAAAAGGACATCCAAAAGAATGAAGATAGCCAATATAAGGCATCAAAAAATATTACGATTTGAGAGAAAAGAATTGCAAAATGATTTTTCTTTAGAATAGGATGTTGGCAAACAGGCATCTTAATTATTACTACTTGATTTCTACAAGTAGTTTACATTGGAGGTTAACAAACATGTTCACCATTTGTTGAAGGAATAGTGAATAAGATGTTGCTGAAATCTTTGCCGTGGCAAGGTAGGATTTTACTTTTAGGGATCATTTCTATAGGATTCAAAGAGAGAAATGTGCTCAAAAGCCTCCAAACTCACCTTCCACGATGATTAATTTTAGGGTTCTTGTCTCAGAAGGATTCTTGTTGGCAGTGCTGCTCTATGCAGGTGCTGCCACCATTTGATGACATAGTTATCTTTCTAGATGGGAAAATGGCAGGAGGGAGCTCATTCAGAGTGGTTGTTTGAGTGCTGAGAGTCTTGTATTGTTTCAAAAAACAGCTGAGTTTCCAATTTTGTGTTTTGGTCTAATTTGTAAACCATGTCTTTTATTTACTAATTGCCAGATGGAAACAAAAATGACATGATATTTCTATGTGGGAAGGTTGTTAGCAGTGCGACAAGCAGTCGCTGCTCATGTTTTTCCTTTGGCTTGGGCGCTTGGAGGAAATGGAAACATCGCTCATGGAACCCAAGGAAAGATTCTGGGGCTTTATATGTTAGAAAGACAAAGAAAAGACTGTCCTCACTGACAAACCATTCTTTCAGAAGCAAAGGAAACATGCTAGGCCATCTGTTTTTAAAGAGGTGAAAACAAAAATGCTCCATCTCCGTTGTAGTCTCGCCTGTTACTGTGCTGAACAAGACTGCGAGGTGCTTTTAAAACTTTGCTCGGGTTACCAAAAGGACATCCAAAAGAATCAAGATAGCCAATATAAGGCATCAAGAAATGTTACGATTTGAGAGAAAAGAATTGCAAAATGATTTTTCTTTAGAATAGGACGTTGGCAAACAGGCATCATAATTATTACTACTTGATTTCTACAAGTAGTTTACATTGGAGGTTAACAAACATGTTCACCATTTGTTGAAGGAATAGTGGTTAAGATGTTGCTGAAATCTTTGCCGTGCCAAGGTAGGACTATACTTTCAGGGATCATTTCTGTAGGATTCAAAGGAAGAAATGTGCTTGAAAGCGTCCGAGCTCATCTTCCACGATGATGAATTTTAGGGTTCTTGTCTCAGAAGGATTTTTGCTGGCAGTGCTGCTCTATGCAGGGGCTGCTACCATTTGATGACACGGTCATCTTTCTAGATGGGAAGATGGCAGGAGAGAGCTCATTCAGAGTGGTTGTTTGAGTGATGAGAGTCTTGTATTGTTTCAAAAACAGCTGAGGCATCTTAATTATTATTACTTGATTTCTACAAGTAGTTTACATTGGAGGTTAACCAAACATGTTCAACATTTGTTGAAGGAATAGTGATTAAGATGTTGCTGAAATCTTTGCCGTGTCAAGGTAATACTTCACTTTCAGGGATTTTTTCTGTAGGATTCAAAGGGAGAAATGTACTCGTTGTTTCCATTTCCTCCAAGCGCCCAAGCCAAAGGAAAAACATGAGCAGCGACTGCCTGTCGCACTGCTAACAACCTTCCCACATAGAAATATCATGTCTCAAACACTCAGGAGGGAGCTCATTAAGTGTGGTTGTTTGAGTGCTGAGAGTCTTGTATTGTTTCAAAAACAGCTGAGTTTCCAATTTTGTGTTTTGGTCTAATTTGTAAACCATCTTTTATTTACTAATTGCCAGATGGAAACAAAAATGACATGATATTTCTATGTGGGAAGGTTGTTAGCATTGCGACAGGCAGTCCCTGCTCATGTTTTTCCTTTGGCTTGGGCGCTTGGAGGAAATAGAAACAACGTTTATGGAACCCAAGGAAACATTCTGGGGCTTTATATGTTAGAAAGACAAAGAAAAGACTGTCCTCACTGACAAACCATTCTTTTGAAGCCAAGGAAACATGCCAGGCCATTCTGTTTTTAAAGAGGTGAAAACAAAAATGCTCCATCTGCGTTGTAGTCTCGCCTGTTTCTGCGCTGAACAAGACTGTGAGGTGCTTTTAAAACTTTGCTCGGGTTACCAAAAGGACATCCAAAAGAATCAAAATAGCCAATATAAGGCATCAAGAAATGTTACGATTTGAGAGAAAAGAATTGCAAAATGATTTTTCTTTAGCATAGGATATTGGCAAACAGGCATCTTAATTATTACTAATTGATTTCTACAAGTAGTTTACATTGGAGGTTAACAAACATGTTCACCAATTGTTGAAGGAATAGTGATTAAGATGTTGCTGAAATCTTTGCCGTGACAAGGTTGGACTATACTTTCTGGGATCGATTTCTGTAGGATTCAGAGGGAGAAATGTGCTTGAAAGCATCCAAACTCACCTTCCACAATGATGAATTTTAGGGTTCTTGTCTTAGAAGGATTCTTGTTGGCAGTGCTGCTCTATGCAGGTGCTGCCACCATTTGATGACATGGTCAACTTTCTAGATATTAAGATGGCAGGAGGGAGCTCATTCAGAGTGTTTGTTTGAGTGCTAAGAGTTTTGTATTCTTTCAAAAACATCTGAGTTTCCAATTTTTTGTTTTGGTCTAATTTGTAAACCATGTCTTTTATTTACTAATTGCCAGATGGAAACAAAAATGACATGATATTTCTATGTGGGAAGGTTGTTAGTAGTGCGACAGGCAGTCGCTGCTCATGTTTTTCCTTTGGCTTGGGCGCTTGGAAGAAATGGAAACAGCGCTCATGGAACTCAAGGAAAGATTCTGGGGCTTTATATGTTAGAAAAACAAAGAAAACACTGTCCTCACTGACAAACCATTCTTTCGGAAGCAAAGGAAACATGCCAGGCCATTCTGTTTTTAAAGAGGTGAAAACAAAAATGCTCCATCTGCGTTGTAGTCTCGCCTGTTACTGCGCTGAAAAAGACTATGAGGTGCTTTTAAAACTTTGCTCGGGTTACCAAAAGGTCATCCAAAAGAATCAAGATAGCCAATATAAGGCATCAAGAAATGTTACGATTTGAGAGAAAAGAATTGCAAAATGATTTTTCTTTAGAATAGGACGTTGGCAAACAGGCATCTCAATTATTACTAATTGATTTCTACAAGTAGTTTACATTGGAGGTTAACAAACATGTTCACCATTTGTTGAAGGAATAGTGAATAAGATGTTGCTGAAATCTTTGCCGTGGCAAGGTAGGATTTTACTTTTAGGGATCGTTTCTATAGGATTCAAAGAGAGAAATGTGCTCAAAAGCCTCCAAACTCACCTTCCACGATGATGAATTTTAGGGTTCTTGTCTCAGAAGGATTCTTGTTGGCAGTGCTGCTCTATGCAGGTGCTGCCACCAATTGATGACATAGTTATCTTTCTAGATGGGAAGATGGCAGGAGGGAGCTCATTCAGAGTGGTTGTTTGAGTGCTGAGATTCTTGTATTGTTTCAAAAAACAGCTGAGTTTCCAATTTTGTGTTTTGGTCTAATTTGTAAACCATGTCTTTTATTTACTAATTGCCAGATGGAAACAAAAATGACATGATATTTCTATGTGGGAAGGTTGTTAGCAGTGCGACAGGCAGTCGCTGCTCATGTTTTTCCTTTGGCTTGGGCGCTTGGAGGAAATGGAAACATCGCTCATGGAACCCAAGGAAAGATTCTGGGGCTTTATATGTTAGAAAGACAAAGAAAAGACTGTCCTCACTGACAAACTATTCTTTCAGAAGCAAAGGAAACATGCTAGGCCATTCTGTTTTTAAAGAGGTGAAAACAAAAATGCTCCATCTCCGTTGTAGTCTCGCCTGTTACTGTGCTGAACAAGACTGCGAGGTGCTTTTAAAACTTTGCTCGGGTTACCAAAAGGACATCCAAAAGAATCAAGATAGCCAATATAAGGCATCAAGAAATGTTACGATTTGAGAGAAAAGAATTGCAAAATGATTTTTCTTTAGAATAGGACGTTGGCAAACAGGCATCATAATTATTACTACTTGATTTCTACAAGTAGTTTACATTGGAGGTTAACAAACATGTTCACCATTTGTTGAAGGAATAGTGGTTAAGATGTTGCTGAAATCTTTGCCGTGCCAAGGTAGGACTATACTTTCAGGGATCATTTCTGTAGGATTCAAAGGAAGAAATGTGCTTGAAAGCGTCCGAGCTCATCTTCCACGATGATGAATTTTAGGGTTCTTGTCTCAGAAGGATTTTTGTTGGCAGTGCTACTCTATGCAGGGGCTGCTACCATTTGATGACACGGTCATCTTTCTAGATGGGAAGATGGCAGGAGAGAGCTCATTCAGAGTGGTTGTTTGAGTGATGAGAGTCTTGTATTGTTTCAAAAACAGCTGAGGTATCTTAATTATTACTACTTGATTTCTACAAGTAGTTTACATTGGAGGTTAACCAAACATGTTCAACATTTGTTGAAGGAATAGTGATTAAGATGTTGCTGAAATCTTTGCCGTGTCGTTGTTTCCATTTCCTCCAAGCGCCCAAGCCAAAGGAAAAACATGAACAGCGACTGCCTGTCGCACTGCTAACAACCTTCCCACATAGAAATATCATGTCTCAAACACTCAGGAGGGAGCTCATTAAGAGTGGTTGTTTGAGTGCTGAGAGTCTTGTATTGTTTCAAAAACAGCTGAGTTTCCAATTTTGTGTTTTGGTTTAATTTGTAAACCATCTTTTATTTACTAATTGCCAGATGGAAACAAAAATGACATGATATTTCTATGTGGGAAGGTTGTTAGCATTGCGACAGGCAGTCCCTGCTCATGTTTTTCCTTTGGCTTGGGCGCTTGGAGGAAATAGAAACAACGTTTATGGAACCCAAGGAAACATTCTGGGGCTTTATATGTTAGAAAGACAAAGAAAAGACTGTCCTCACTGACAAACCATTCTTTTGAAGCCAAGGAAACATGCCAGGCCATTCTGTTTTTAAAGAGGTGAAAACAAAAAAGCTCCATCTGCGTTGTAGTCTCGCCTGTTACTGCGCTGAAAAAGACTGTGAGGTGCTTTTAAAACTTTGCTCGGGTTACCAAAAGGACATCCAAAAGAATCAAGATAGCCAATATAAGGCATCAAGAAATTTTACGATTTGAGAGAAAAGAATTGCAAAATGATTTTTCTTTAGAATAGGACGTTGGCAAACAGGCATCTTAATTATTACTACTTGATTTCTACAAGTAGTTTACATTGGAGGTTAACCAAACATGTTCACAATTTGTTGAAGGAATAGTGATTAAGATGTTCCTGAAATCTTTGCCGTGGCAAGGTAATTCTACACTTTCAGGGATTATTTCTGTAGGATTCAAAGGGAGAAATGTACTCGAAATCGTCCAAACTCACCTTCCACGATGATGAATTTTAGGGTTCTTGTCTCAGTAGGATTCTTGTTGGCAGTGCTGCTCTATGCAGGTGCTGCCACCATTTGATGACATGGTCATCTTTCTAGATGGGAAGATGGCAGGAGGGAGCTCATTTGGAGTGGTTGTTTAACCACTTAACAAACGGCCAATAGCCAAATGACGGCTACAGGGCGGTTGTTTAACTCTGGGAGGACGTCCAGGGACGTCCTCCCAGAATTCTGCTCTCGCGCGCCCCCTAGGGCGCGCACTCGAGAGCATCCGTGACCCGTGACCCGGCGCATCACAGATCCCGGTAAATGGCCTCTGATCGCGGCCGTTTACCATGTGATCGCTCCGTCAAATGACGGAGCGATCACATGTAAACAAACCAGCGTCATCTGATGACGCCGGTTCCTCTTCTCCCCTCTGTGTACCGATCGGTACACTGTGAGCGGAGAGGGGGCTGGATGGATGGCTGCAGCGTTGTGGGCTGCATGTGTAGTGCCCGCAGCGCTGCACAAAGACATCCAGCCATCCATCCATCCATGCTCAGCCATCCCCACTACTCTGCATGCCCTGCAATGCTCTGCAATGCCCTCTGCAATGCCCCACAGTACTCTGGTATGCCCCACAATACCCCTGCAATACCCCTGCAATACTCTGCTATACCCTGCAATACCCCGCAATACTCTGCCATACCCTGCCATACCCCGCCATACTCCGCAATACCCCGCCATACTCCGCAATACCCCGCCATACCCTGGAATACCCCGCAATACTATGCCATACCCTGGAATACCCCGCAATACTCTGCCATACCCTGGAATACCCCGCAATACTCTGCCATACCCTGGAATACCCCGCAATACTCTGCCATACCCTGGAGTACCCCGCAATACTCTGCCATACCCTGGAATACCCCGCAATACTCTGCCATACCCTGAAATACCCCACAATACTCTGCCATACCCTGGAATACCCCGCAATACTCTGACATACTCTGGAATACCCCGCAATACTCTGCCATACCCTGGAATACCCCGCAATACTCTGCCATACCCCGCAATACCCCGCAATACTCTGCCATACCCCGCAATACCCTGAAATACCCCGCAATACTCTGCCATACCCTGCAATACCCCGCAATATCCTGCAATACTCTGCCATACCCCGCAATACCCAGCCATACTCAGTGATACCCAGCCATACTCTGCAATACTCAGTGATACCCAGCCATACTCTGCAATACTCAGTGATACCCAGCCATACTCTGCAATACTCAGTGATACCCAGCCATACTCTGCAATACTCAGTGATACCCAGCCATGCTCTGCAATACCCCGCAAAAATCTGCAATACTCTGCCATAACCCGCAATACTCTGCAATACTCTGCCATAACCCGCAATACTCTGCAATACCCCGCAATACCCAGCCATACTCTGAAATACTCGGGATACCCAGCCATACTATGCCATACCCAGCCATACTCTGCCATACCCAGTCATACTCGGCGATACCCAGTCATACTCGGCGATACTGTGAAATACCCAGCCATGCTCAGCCATACTCGGCCATGCTCAGCCATACCCAGCCTCTGTATGTGGCCAGGCTGTGGAAGTCTCACACATGTGGTATTGCCATACTCAGGAGGAGTAGGAGAATCTATTTTGGGGTGTCATTTTTGATATGTACATGCTATGTGTTAGAAATATTGTATAAATGGACAACTTTGTGTTAAAAAAAAAAAGCGTTTTAACCACTTCCGGCCTTCCGTCATACGACGTCCTTGACTTTGTGCGGGGATATCTGAATGATGGGTGCAGCTACAGGCATCATTCAGATATCATCTCTTTCAGCTGGTGATTCCCTACACCATAAGAATGATCATAGCAGCTGTTACACTGCTTGATCATTCTTACGGGAGGCGAGAGGGGATGTCCCCCCCTCCCGCCGCCCTCCGGTGCTTCTACCGACTCACCGCTACGATCGAAGCCAGGATCTTTTTTTTTTTTTTTTTTAATTTCAGGCACAGCCTAGAGGTGAGATTTGGGGTCTTATTGACCCCATATCTCACTGTAAAGAGGACCTGTCATGCCATATTCCTATTACAAGGGATGTTTACATTCCTTGTAATAGGAATAAAAGTGATCAAAAAATTTTTTTTTTTGGAAAAAAGTGTCAAACTAAAATAAATAAAGTAAAATGAACAATAAAAAAATAAATTTTTTTTTAAAGCGCCCCTGTCCGTGTGCTCGCATGCAGAAGTGAACGCATACATAAGTCCCGCCCACGTATGAAAACGGTGTTCAAACCACACATGTGAGGTATCGCTGTGATCGGTAGAGCGAGAGCAATAATTTTGGCACTAGACCTCCTCTGTAACTCAAAATTTGTAACCAGTAAAAAATTTTAAAGCGTCGCCTATGGGGATTTTTAAGTGGCGAAGTTTGGTGCCATTCCACAAGCGTGTGCAATTTTGAAAGGTGACATGTTAGGTATCTATTTACTCGGCGTAACTTCATCTTTCATATTATGCAAAAACATTGGGCTAACCTTTCTGTTTTGTTTTTTTTTAAAGCAAAAAACATTTTTTTTTCCAAAAAAAACGCGTTTGAAAAATTGCTGCGCAAATATCGTGCGAGATAAAAAGTTGCAATGACCGCTATTGTATTCTCTAGGGTCTTTGCTAAAAAAAATATATAATGTTTTGGGGTTCTATGTAATTTTCTAGCAAATAAATGATGATTTTTACATGTAGGAGAGAAATGTCAGAATTGGCATGGGTGCTCCAGAATGCCTGAAGGTGCTCCCCTGCATGTTGGGCCTCTGTATGTGGCCACGCTGTGTAAAAGTCTCACACATGTGGTATCGCCATACTCAGGAGTAATAGCAGAATGTGTTTTGGGGTGTAATTTGTGGTATGCTTATGCTGTGTGTGAGAAATAACCTGCTAATATGACAATTTTGTGAAAAAAAAAAAGAAAAAAAAAAACTTGATATGGCAAAGAATTGTGGGAAAAAATGACAACTTCAAAAAACTCACCATGCATCTTTCTAAATACATTGGAATGTCTTCTTTCCAAAAAGGGGTCATTTGGGGGGTATTTGTACTTTTCTGGCATGTTAGGGTCTCAAGAAATGAGATAGGCCGTCAGTACTTCAGGTGTGATCAATTTTCAGATATTGGCACCATAGCTTGTGGACGCTATAACTTTCACAAAGACCAAATAATATACACTAATTTGGGTTATTTTTTACCAAAGATATGTAGCGGTATAAATTTTGGCCAAAATATATGAAGAAAAATTACTAATTTTCAAAATTTTATAACAGAAATGTAGAAAAATTAATTTTTTTACAGATTTTTCTGTCTTTTTTCTTTTATAGAGCAAAAAATAAAGAACCCAGCGGTGATTAAATACCACCAAAAGAAAGCTCTATTTGTGTGAAAAAAAGGACAAAAAATTCATATAGATACAGTGTTGCATGACTGAGTAATTGTCATTCAAAATGTGAGAGCACCAAAAGCTGAAAATTGGTCTGGTTATTAAGGGGGTTTAAGTGCCCAGTGGTCAAGTGGTTAAATGCTGAGAGTCTTGTATTGTTTCAAAAACAGCTGAGTTTCCAATTTTGTGTTTTGGTCTAATTTGTAAACCATGTCTTTTATTTACTAATTGCCAGATGGAAACAAAAATGACATGATATTTCTATGTGGGAAGGTTGTTAGCAGTGCGACAAGCAGTCGCTGCTCATGTTTTTCCTTTGGCTTGGACGCTTGGAGGAAATGGAAACAACGCTCATGGATCCCAAGGAAGGATTCTGGGGCTTTATATGTTAGAAAGACAAAGAAAAGACTGTCCTCACTGACAAACCATTCTTTCGGAAGCAAAGGAAACATGCCAGGCCATTCTGTTTTTAAAGAGGTGAAAACAAAAATGCTCCATCTGCGTTGTAGTCTCGCCTGTTACTGCGCTGAACAAGACTGTGAGGTGCTTTTAAAACTTTGCTCGGGTTATCAAAAGGACATCCAAAAGAATCAAGATAGCCAATATAAGGCATCAAGAAATATTATGATTTGAGAGAAAAGAATTGCAAAATGATTTTTCTTTAGAATAGGACGTTGGCAAACAGGCATCTTAATTATTACTACTTGATTTCTACAAGTAGTTTACATTGGAGGTTAACCAAACATGTTCATCATTTGTTGAAGGAATAGTAAATAAGATGTTGCTGAAATCTTTGCTGTGGCAAGGTAGGACTATACTTTCAGGGATCATTTCTGTAGGATTCAAAGGGAGAAATGTGATCGAAAGCGTCCAAACTCACCTTCCACAATGATGAATTTTAGGGTTCTTGTCTCAGAAGGGTTCTTGTTGGCAGTGCTGCTCTATGCAGGTGCTGCCACCATTTGATGACATGGTCATCTTTCTAGATGGGAAGATGGCAGGAGGGAGCTCATTCAGAGTGTTTGTTTGAGTGCTGAGAGTCTTGTATTGTTTCAAAAACAGCTGAGTTTCCAATTGTGTGTTTTGGTCTAATTTGTAAACCATGTCTTTTATTTACTAATTGCCAGATGGAAACAAAAATGACATGATATTTCTATGTGGGAAGGTTGTTAGCAGTGCGACAGGCAGTCGCTGCTCATGTTTTTCCTTTGGCTTGGGCGCTTGGAGGAAATGGAAACAACGCTCATGGAACCCAAGCAAAGATTCTGGGGCTTTATATGTTAGAAAGACAAAGAAAAGACTTTCCTCACTGACAAACCATTCTTTCGGAAGCAAAGGAAACATGCCAGGCCATTCTGTTTTTAAAGAGGTGAAAACAAAAATACTCCATCTGTCCCCCACCTTCTCCCATTCTATAGCCATGTGTACGAAGCTCTTCTCACATCGTAAACCTCATTTCACCTATCAGACCGCTAGAGCACCTTTTTCATAACCCAGAGTTCCAGCCAGGAATGGTAATTAAGGCCTTTAAATGGTGGACGGATAAAGGATTATATAGAATTGGTCATTTCCTCTCCCCAAACTGTCTGATCATGTTGACTCATTGTCAGAACGAATTAGACATGCCAGAATCTGAGTTCTTTAGATTTTCCCAAATCAGCCTTTTTCTACACTCAATCTGGAAACTCCACTAAAAGAATTCCGTACTGACTCCCTTTGAAAACTGGTGCTCCAACACTGAAGTCCAGAGGGGAGGAATTTCATTAATTTACACCGCTTTAAAATCCTCTTCAGATAAGCCTGGTTATGCTCGGGCCTGGGAGGAGGACTTAGACAATTCATGGACGTCACAGGACTGGTTTTGCAGGTTTGAAAGATCCTTTAAAGGTATACTAAACATCTCTTTAATAGAATCCAGCGTTAAATTAATAACACATTGGCATTATGTTTCTGCTCGCATCGCGGTCATCTTTCCGGGGTCATCCCCCTTTGTTTTAGGGGATGCGAGCTGGAAGGTACTATGTTGCACATATGGTGGTCCTGTCCTCGAATCAGATCATTTTGGAGGAAAGTTTTTTACACAATCAGTACTGTCTTGCAGCACACAATCACTCCTGACCCCTCCGTTGCGTTGCTTAATGGAAGGGTAAGGAATGTTCCTAAATCTTCACAGAAATTAATGTTCTTTATCCTATTAGGAGCTAAAATATCTCTAGCAAAGTCCTGGAAGAAACCTAGCATCTCGTTTAAGGGCTTTAAGAGGAAGGTGTCGTGGATTATGGCGCAGGAACAAATTGTAGCAAAAATAAATGACAAAAATGTAATGTTCTTTGCCATCTGGGAGCCTTGGGCCAATTTTTGTAAGGTTCCCTTGATCCCGTCCACACCACAAGCTCCTTAGACAGTTGGGTACTCATACTAAGCTCCTCCCCCCCCCTTTTTCTACACTCTCCCCTTTCACTCCTCTTGCCTTAGACTCTCTTGTCTCCTCTACAGGATGTCTACTGAAAAGTCTTGATATACGTTTGAACCTCAGTAGGCGGTCCTCCTTCTTTTTCTGGTTTTTTGATTTCTCATATTATTAAATCTTTCTTGTTTTTTTTACGCTCTCATTTTTATCTCTTTTCTTTTGAAACAGACTTACTGGCTACTGGTTGGCACTAAATGGAAAGGCATGACAGCAGCCAGGCAGCTGGAGCGCACACTCCACAGTCTGGTTATAGAATGAAGGGGGCTAGAGACATAGTCAGAGGTTGGTTATTGTGATGAGCCGAGGGGTCGGTGGCCTCTGTCCAAGGACTGTCTGGCATTTCCACAGTATGATCCCATTGGGGTGGTATGCCGGTCGGCCCCAGGTATGAGGTTAGACTCACATCTATGTGGCTTGTCTCACAGACACTACCACTTACCAGGACTCTATTTTGCCCTACTAAGCTTCTATTTAGTTTATAAACTTAGGCTTCATGTATGGCCTTATTGTATCTGTCCCCGTAAGGGAAAATTTACTATACTCATCTCTTGATATAAGTCTGTATTTGATTAATAAGTATACGGTTTGTAAGCTGATTTTGTTTCTGTTTTGGATGACATGTTCTTTTTACTTACAAAATAAAATTATTTACAAGTAAAATACTCCATCTGCGTTGTAGTCTAGCCTGTTACTGCGCTGAACAAGACTGTGAGGTGCTTTTAAAACTTTGCTTGGGTTACCAAAAGGACATCCAAAAGAATCAAGATAGCCAATATAAGGCATCAAGAAATGTTACGATTTGAGAGAAAAGAATTACAAAATGATTTTTCTTTAGAATAGGACGTTGGCAAACAGGCATCTTAATTATTACTACTTGATTTCTACAAGTAGTTTACATTGGTGGTTAACAAACATGTTCACCGTTTGTTGAAGGAATAGTGATTAAGATGTTGCTGAAATCTTTGTCGTGGCATGGTAGGACTATACTTTCACGGATCATTTCTGTAGGATTCAAAGGGAGAAATGTGCTTGAAAGCGTCCAAACTCACCTTCCACGATGATGAATTTTAGGGTTCTTGTCTTAGAAGGATTCTTGTTGGCAGTGCTGCTCTATACAGATGCTGCCACCATTTGATGGCATGGTCATCTTTCTAGATGGGAAGATGGCAGGAGGGAGCTCATTCAGAGTTTTTTTTTTGAGAGCTAAGAGTCTTGTATTGTTTCAAAAACAGCTGAGTTTCCAATTTTGTGTTTAAGTCTAATTTGTAAACCATGTCTTTTTTTATTAATTGCCAGGTGGAAACAAAAATGACAGGCTATTTCTATGTGGGAAGGTTGATTAGCAGCGTGACAGGCAGTCACTGCTCATGTTTTTCCTTTGGCTTCTGCGCTTGGAGGAAATGGAAACAACGCTCATGGAACCCAAGGAAAGATTCTGGGGCTTTATATGCTAGAAAGACAAAGAAAAGACTGTCCTCACTGACAAACCATTCTTTCAGAAGCAAATGAAACATGCCAGGCCATTCTGTTTTTAAAGAGGTGAAAACAAAAATACTCCATCTGTGTTGTAGTCTCGCCTGTTACTGCGCTGAACAAGACTGTGATGTGCTTTTAAAACTTTGCTCGTGTTACCCAAAGGACATCCAAAAGAATCAAGATAGCCAATATAAGGCATCAAGAAATGTTACGATTTCAGAGAAAAGAATTGCAAAATGATTTTTCTTTGGAATAGGACATTGGCAAACAGGCATCTTAATTATTACTACTTGATTTCTACAAGTAGTTTACATTGGAGGTTAACAAACATGTTCACCATTTGTTGAAGGAAGAGTGATTTAGATGTTGCTGAAATCTTTGCCGTGTCACTTTAGGATTATATTTTCAGAGATCTTTTCTGTAAGAGTCAAAGGGAGAAATGTGCTCGAAAGTGTCCAAACTCACCTTCCACAATGATGAATTTTAGGGTTTTTGTCTCTGTAGGATTCTCATTGGCAGTGCTGCTCTATGCAGGTGCTGCCACCATTTGATGACATGGTCATTTTTCAAGATGGGAAGATGGTAGGAGGGAGTTCATTCAGAGTGGTTGTTTGAGTGCTAAGAGTCTGCTATTGTTTCAAAAACAGTTGAGTTTCCAAAAGAATCAATGCCTTTTTTACTTAATACTTGATGGAAAAGAAAAAAAAATGACATGATATTTCTATGTGGAAAGATTATTAGCAGTGCGACAGGCAGTCACTGCCAATGTTTTTCCTTTGGTTTCTGCGTTTGGAAGAAATGCAAAACGGAAACAACACTCATGGAACCCAAGGAAAGATTCTTGGGCTTTATTTGTTAAAAAGACAAAGAAAAGGTTGTCCTCACTGACAAACCAGTGGAAGCAAAGGAAACATGCCAGATCATTCTCTTTTTAAAGATGTGAAAACAAATATACTCCATCCTTGTTGTAGTCTCACCTGTTACTGCGCTGAACAAGACTGTGATGTACTTGTAAAACTTTGCTCGTGTTACCAAAAGGACATCCAAAAGAATCAAGATAGCCAATATAAGGTATCAAGAAATGTTACGATTTGAGAGAAAAGAATTGCAAAATTATTTTCCTTTAGAATAGAACGTTGGCAAGCAGGCATCTTAATTTATACTACTTGATTTCTCCAAGTAGTTTACATTGGAGGTTGACAAACATGTTCACCATTTGTTGAAGGAATAGTGATTAAGATGTTGCTGAAATGTTTGGCTTGGCAAGGTAGAACCATATTTTCAGGGATCATTTTTTGTAGAATTTAAAGGGAGAAAATGTGTTTGAAAGTGTTCAAATTCACCTTCCACGATGATGAATTTTAGGCTTCTTGTCTCATTAGGACTGCTTTTGGCAGTGCTTCTCTATGCAGATGCTGCCACCATTTGATGACTTGGTCATCTTTCTAGATGGGCAGCAGGTAGGAGTGAACTCATTCAGAGTGGTTGTTTGAGTGCTAAGAGTCTTCTTTTGTTTCAAAAACAGCTGAGTTTCCAGTTTTGTGTTTTGGTCTAATTTGTAAACTATGCCTTTTTTACTAATTGTTAGATGGAAAAGAAAAAAAAAATGACATGATATTTCTATGTGGTAAGATTATTAACAATGCGACAGGCAGTTGCTGCCAATGTTTTTCCTTTAGTTTCTGCGCTTGGAAGAAATGCAAAACGGAAACATCACTCATGGAACCCAAGGAAAGATTCTTGGGTTTTTTATGTTAGAAAGACAAAGAAAAGACTGTCCTCACTGACACACCATTCTTTCAGAAGCAAAGGAAACATGCCAGACCATTCTGTTTTTAAAGAGGTGAAAACAAAAATACTCCATCTGCGTTGTAGTCTAACCTGCTACTGCACTGAACAAGACTTTGAGATGCTTTTAAAACTTTGCTCGGGTTACTAAAAGGACATCCAAAAGAATCAACATAGCCAATATAAGGCATCAAGAAATGTTACGATTTTAGAGAAAAGAATTGCAAAATTATTTTTCTTTAGAATAGGACCTTGGCAAACAGACATCTTAACTATTACTGCTTGAATTCTACAAGTAGTTTACATTGGAGGTTGACAAACATGTTCACCATTATTTGAAGGAATAGTGATTAAGATGTTTCTGAAATCTTTGCCTTGTTATGGTAGTATTATACTTTCAGGGGTCGTTCCTGTAGGGTTCAAAGGGAGAAATTTGCTCAAATGTGTCCAAACTCACCTTCCGTGATGATTAATTTTAGGGTACTTGTCTCATTGGGGCTCCTGTTGGCCAAACTTCTCTATGCAGGTGCTGCCACCATTCTATGACTTTGTCATCTTTCTAGATGGGATAATGGCAGGAGGGAGCTCATTCAGAGTGGTTGTTTGAGGGCTTGAGTCTTCTTTTGTTTCAAAGAAAGTTTAGTTTCAAATATGGTGTTTTGGTCCAATTTGTAAACTATGCTTTTTTACTAATTGCCACATGGAAATGAAAAAAAAGATATGATATTTCTGCATGGGAAGATTATTAGCAGTGCGACAGGCATTCACTGCCAATGTTTTTCCTTTGCCTTCTGCACTTGAAGGAAATGCAAAATGCATACAACGCTCATGGAACCCAAGGAAAGATTCTTGGGCTTTATATGTCAGAAATACAAAGAAAAGACTGTCCTCGCTGACAAATCATTCTTTCAGAATCAATGGAAAAATGCCAGACCATTCTGTTTTTAAAAGAGGTGAAAACAAAAATACTCCATCTGCGTTGTAGTCTCGCCTGTTACGGCGCTGAACAAGACTGTGAGGTGCTTTTAAAACTTTGCTTGAGTTACTAAACAGACATCTGAGAATCAAGTTAGCCAATAAAAGGCATCAAGAAATGTTACGATTTGAGAGAAAAGAATTGCAAAATGATTTTTCTTTAGAATAGGACGTTGGCAAACAGGCATCTTAATTATTACTACTTGATTTCTACAAGTAGTTTACATTGGAGGTTGACAAACATGTTCACCATTTATTGAAGGAATAGTTATTAAGATATTGCTGAAATCTTTCCCTTTTCAAGGTAGGACCATACTTTCAGAGATAATTTATGTATGATTCAAAGGGAAAAGTGTGCTCGAAAGTGCCCAAACTCATCTTCCATGATTAATAATTTTTAGGGCTTTTTTTTGAGTTAGGATTAGGATTACTGTGCTGCTCCATGCATGTGCGGCCTCCATTTCATGACTTGGCCATCTTGATGTTAGGATGGCATGAAGAAGCTAATTTAGAGTTGTTGTTTGAGTGCTTAGAGTCCCCTTTCTTTGAAAAATAGTGTTGGGCAAATGGTTCCGATAAAGCATAAGATTAGACCAAACATTGGCTGCTTGTCTGTTCGATAAACACCCGAGTTATGTTGGAGTTTGACTATTTGTTCAGCCAGCTGAATGACTGAAGTGTACTGCGTTGCTGCACAGTTTATTGGAAGCCCTGATTGGCTGAAGCAATGAAAGCTTTCACCAATCAGGGTACATAGCACTGCCAGAGCTATGATTGGACACTGTCATGATAACGTTATCCAATAATGGCTCATTTCTCTTAGTCCCATCCCACACTATAAAAATATTCTTCCCATAGCAGTCATTTGCACTGTGATATTGGCATGGAGAGAGATAGAACAGGGCTGTGTTCAGTGCTACTAGCGAGTTAGTGTACTATAGTGGGCTATTGTGATTCTATTGTGTGTGTAAAGTATCAGTTTAGTTTGAATCTAGTGATAGTGCAGTGTGAGTATAGTGCAACCTTTCATTTTTACTTTAGTGTCATTTTATTTTGTCAGGGCAGGTTTCCTGCCGTATACTTCTTTGTGTTAGTGCAATGAGTTATTGCAGGTTTACAGCAGTATATTGCATCACATTAGTGCACGTTTAACACAGTAGATTTCGGTGCGTTGGTGCACATTTAGCGCAATATATTGCAGTGCATTATTGCACGTTAAGAAGACATGTACCTGGCATGGCACATGTGTCAACTTTCCCTGTCTAAGGGCACACAGGAGGTTTGTGCCATTTTCGCACACCCCCATTCCTGGCTTCAGCTGGCCTGCCATGAACCAACTCTGGGCCCTTCCGTGCAGAGCTGCAAGAATCTCTGCTCCAGTGTGGCTCATGTCCTCTACACAGACAAGCTGAAGCACTGCGTGGCACCTTTTAGCCTGATTTATTGAATAGCCCCTTGAAAGCTTAGTGGGTACTTGTGGTTCATAAGACAATTCAGCAGAGAAGGGCATGGAGAAGGAAAAGGATGGGGTAGAGCTGACAAATCTTGCATCATCACCACTAGCTGTATGGAGAGGTGGTGGAAAAACAAGCTGCAGCACTGACCCCTGCCCTGCATCCTGCAGAGTTGCAAGCAGAGTTACCCAGTGTGCTGTGAACAAAATATATCGTCCCTGACCATGCTTGCTGGGCCACGTGTCAGCAGTAACATGGACCTTGCGACTGACTGTCTTCCCAATGATGCTACAATATTGCCTTTCATGTGATGGTAGAGAGCTGGAATGGACTTACGTGAAAAGAAATAGCAACTGGGAACCTCCCATTGTGGTACAACACATTCTGCAAAATCATGTAAGGGGGCAGAATCCACCAGATGGATAGGCAAGCATAGTCAGGGATGCTATATTTTGTTCACAGCACACTGGGTAACTCTGCTTGCAACTCGGAAGGATGCCGAAAGGGCTCAGTGCTGCAGCTTGTTGTTTCAATACAGCTACTGGTGATGATGTGAGATTTTTCAGCTTCACCCCCTCCTCCTCCTCCTCCTCCTCCATCCCCTTCTCTGCTTAATTGTCCTATGAACTACCACTACCCCCTAAGCTTTCAAGGGGCTATTCAATGAGTCAGGCTAAAAAGTGGCATGCAGTGCTGGAGCTGGTTTGTGTAGTGGACAGGAGCCACACCGGAGCAGAGATTTTTGCAGCTCTGCAAGGGCAGGCCCAGAGGTGGTTCACACCATGCCAGCTGAAACCGGGAATGGTGGTGTGCGATAATGGCACAAACCTCCTGTCCGCCCTTAGCCAGGGAAAGATGACACATGTGTCATGCCTGGTACATGTCCTCAATTTGGTGGTGAAGCATTTCTTAAGCAGGTACCCAGGGTTGCCCTTTCAGGCGGTCATGCACAGCCATTACGTGTATATATATTCCTGCGCTACTCTGTGGGAAGTGAAAGGTATATAAAAAAAACTGCTGCAAGCACCGAATAAGGGTCAAACCATACCCGTAAGAATATTAAAACAAATGGGGGCTGGTGCTGCGCTGTCTAAAGGAGAACCAAGTAATCAGATCAAAAAAGGAGAAAATGTACTGCTAAAGGTAGCAGTACACATAAATGGACAGAAATAGATCAACAATGTATACAATGACCACAGTGTGTGGTAAAGTGACTGATATCAAAGTGCAAAATGCAAAATGAATAAGCTGAAACACTACAACAATTCCTCTGTATTCCGGTCAAAACGAAAAAAATTTACTGCTAAAGGTAGCAGTGCACATGCAAATGAATAAATAAATGAATAGAAATAGATCAATAATGTAAACAATATCCACGGTGGGTTGTGAAGTGACTGATTTCAAAGTGCAAAGTGCAAATTAAACACTTATTTCCAGACGCCGCAGTTCTACTACGTCAGAATGGCACGGCTGGGCGGAACGACGTTATGTCGTTATGACGTTTCTTCTTTGTGCAAAGGACATCAGAGTGCAAACAAAAAGTGCCTAGAAATAATAGAACTCCTCTTCGTGCAAAACACACACTGGTAGCAATGGCCTCTTACCTTGCGGTAATGAGGTAATCGCATGTGTATACAAATCTGTAAGAATTACTTCTTATTTCTACCATAGTACTGGGCCACTATGGATCTAGATATGTCTTTGTCTCTCAGTGGATGCAAGGGAGATATCAGAAAAGAGAGGGGGTCCGGATTGTGTAGTATTTTAAATAAACATAGCTTTTATTGATAAAAACAGTGAGGGTACTCACATTCAATCACAAAATAATGGACAGAACTCCACGAACAATGAGCTTGTTTGCCAGCGTCAATACAGGTGCCTTTCCATCCCTAGGTGTGGCATCACGGTAACGTGACTTCATCAGGGGATCCATTTCAGCCTTTGCTCAGTTGGTTGAAATTCAGCGGGAATTCCACCTGCCCATAAACTGCCTGATGTGTGACATGCTCACCAGGTAGAACTCGGCAATATTGCAGTGGCTGCACATGCAACAGAGGAAAACATACATCAACCCTTAACCGATGGTTTTCCATTCCCAGAACCCTTAGGAGTTGTATGTGGCTGGAAGGAAGCAGTTCCACATACTGCAATCTTCAGTACTCTGTGGAGTCTGCTTCTCATGCCTCCACAAACTTGCAATGCATAGGCTCCCTAGTTCTTCAAAGCCTGCAAAAAGACCTGAGAATACGTAGCATCAAGGAGAAGGATCACTATTGGTTGGCAACCCTCCTTGACCACTTAAGGGAATCTATGCCACATTTTCACAGGTCTTACTGTGAAGAAGCTATTCCATATGTGAAGGTTAAATCTATTTCCTCCAGATGTAAAGAGTGCCCCCTTGTCCTCTCTAATGACGTGAAAGTGAATAATTCTACATAAAGTTCACTATATGGAGCACTTATGCATTATACACTTATGCAGTGTATTATGCATGTTGCCCCCTTTATTCGCTTCTTCTCAAGAGAGAATAAATTCAGTTCAGCTAATCCCTCTCCATTGCTGAGCTCTTCCATGCCTCTTATATGTTTGGTTGCCCTTCTCTGCACTTTCTCCAGTTTTCGGATATCCTTTTTTGTAAACTGGAGCCCAAAATTGAATTGTGTATTCCAAAAGAGGTCTTAATAATGATTTGCACAGGGACAGAATTATGTTGTCACCTCTTTTAATAGAAGAAAGTATTTTGCTAACTTTAGAAAGTGCAGCTTGGCTTTGCACACTATTATTAGGTTTATGATCTACTAAAACACCAAGATCCTTCTCTTTGACTTCCCTAGCTTTTTTCCTCCTAGTATGTATGATGCATGCATGTTTTTAGCCCCCAAGTGCATTACTTTATATTTATTAACATTAGACCACAATTGCCTCATAGTTGCCCAATGAAATATTACATTGAGGTCCTCTTGTAAGTTGGAGACATCCCCTAAGGACGTAATTCCACTGCATAGCTTGGTGTCATCTGCAAACACTGAAATGGTACTTTTAATCCTAGACCTAATATAATTTATAAATATGTTGAAAATAAGGATCTCAACTTCAGAGTATGAATTTTTAAACACTACTCTCTGAATACGGTCTTTTAGACAGTTTTCGATCCATTTACAGACTAAGGTCTGTAGACTTTACCTTACACATTAGCCGTGTGTGGGGAACTGTGTCAAACATTTTGGCAAAATCCAAGTGTACTATACGCACAGCGGCTCCTTTGTCAAAGTTTTTGCTTACCTTCTTATAAAAATAAATCAGATAAATCAGGTCTTTTGTGAACCCATGCTGACTATTGCCTATGCCATAAATAGTTGTTGTTGTTCAGTCGTTTAGTTATGTCTGACTCTTTGTGATCTCATGGACCATAACGCGCCAGGCTTTTCTGTCCTTCACTGTCTCCCGGAGGTTGCTTATTTTCATGTTCATTGTTTCGATGATGCTATCTATTCATCTTGTTTTCTGTTGTCCTCTTCTCCTTTTTCCTTCCATGTTTCCCAGCATCAGGGTCTTTTCCAACGAGTCCTCTCTTCACATAAAATAAAATAGTATTTTATAGCAAAAACTCTCCTATATGGTCTTTTATTAAACTCTCAAGTGTATTCCCAACTATAGAAGGTAAACTAACAGGTCTGTGGTTATTTGGTAAAGACGTTGATCCCTTTTTAAAAATAGTCACCGCATCATCCTTATCCCAATCTATTAGAACCATGCCAAGTATTTAAGATTCTCTAAAAATGAAAAACAATGGCTTAGATATAACAGAGGTCAGCTCTTTGAGGACCCTTGGGTGTAAGTCACCTGGTCCAGGAGCTTCATTCCTTTTTTTTATTTTACCTAAATGTTTCTGGACCATGCCCATTTTGAGCCATAGTGGATAATTTGGGCTACATTGAGAAAGAGGCACCAGAATTTATCCAATAAATCTCTAATCTTTTTCTGAGTAGGAATGAGCTTCGAGCTCCAGTCGAACCCATGTTCGGCTCGAACATCACCTGTTCGACCGTTCATCGAATTGTGAACGTTATGGGCCGTTTAAGCCAAATTCGAGTGGCGCGTCATGGCCCATAATTCACTGCGGCATCGCAGTGCATTGCTGGCTGATGATTGGCCAAGCATGCACTATGACCCGCATGCTTGGCCAATCACAGCGCCGTCTGTGCAGAGAGCCGTAATTGGCCAAAGCCAGGGTGGCTTTGGCCAATTATGGCTCAGGGGGTTTAGTACATGCCCCACACTATATAAGGCCACCTATATATATACACTGTATTCAGTTTAGCTAGATTCGTTACTGTTATTCTCTTCTTACTGACAGGTAGGCAGGTGTTTTTACTGTATTTACAGTATTTACAGTTAGTGTACTGTGTCCTTTGCACAGTGTGCACCTAAAGCTACTTGAAGAAAATTTCCGGTGTTCTTCTGATCCTATTAGTACCACAGGCAGGCAGCTGCAGTATTTACAGTTAGTGTACTGTGTCCTCTGCAAAGTGTTCACCTAAAGCTACCTGAAGACAATTGCTGGTGTTCTGATCCTATTAATACCACAGGCAGGCAGCTGCAGTATTTACAGTTAGTTTACTGTGTCCTCTGCACAGTGTGTACCTAAAGCTACTTGAAGACAATTGCTGGTGTTCTGATCCTATTAATACCACAGGCAGGCAGCTGCAGTATTTATAGTTAGTTTACTGTGTCCTCTGCACAATGTGCACCTAAAGCTACCTGAAGAAAATTGCTGGTGTTCTTCTGATCCTATTAGTACCACAGGAAGGCAGCTGCAGTATTTACAGTTAGTTTACTGTGTCCTCTGCACAGTGTGCACCTAAAGCTACCTGAAGACAATTGCTGTTGTTCTGATCCTATTACTCGTTCAAAGTATTTTATTGATTTTTCAAAAGTATAAAAGTACAAACATAAGCAAACCAAATAATACAATAATACAAACCCAATCTCTTGGGTATTGTTCAGATGTTATAGATGAAAGGCAAAAAGCAGAGTAGCTATAAACAGAAGCCCTTCCCAAACAACCAACATTCGCATATCCGTCAGGCCTGGAAATTAGTCTGGGAGAGGCCTCGTAGAGAATCCGCCAGCACCCCGGAAGGGATCAAGCTGTGCTCGGCTTATTCCCCCCGAGCCCCTAGGCATAGGACATCAACAGACCAGACAGAAACCTGAGAAAAACTTTAGGGTTACTAACACCTGATGTGGTAGCCCCAAAGGGGGCGGCCTCCCAGTGAATGAAAGAGGATTTTCTAGTATCGGAGGGATACTCTTTGTTTAAAGAGAACTCCTAGGAGGGGGGATAGGAAAGTGGGAGAGGGGGAAAGAAGAGGAGGAAGTAGAGAGGGGAAGAGAGAGAAGAGCCTATCAACGGGGGGTGACCTCGTGTACTCTGGTAACCCCAGAAGCTCTAAGGCTGGACCCCCGGAAAGAGGGAGATGCCCAAGTAGCGGGCCCATGGTTCCCAGGTGGCCTCAAATTTCAATTTGGTGTCGAGGAGGATGCTTGAGAGTTTCTCTTGGGACATAATCCAGGAGATTTTTCGTGTGGCCACTTTAAAGGAGACCTTGGGTTTTTTCCATGCTCTGGCAATGGTTAACTTGGCACCCAAGAGTATAAAGTGTATACATTTTCTCGTGTGTTTGGGAGTATTGTGTAGATTGTCATTAAGCAGAGCAATGGCTGGGGTTTTGGGTATCTGGATGTCCGTTTTACGGATCAGGGTGAAGATCTTGTTCCAAAAGGGTCTGAGTCTTGGACATTCCCACCAAACGTGGACTAGGGTGCCATTAAATAGACAACCCCAGAAGCACCTAGGGTCTGCTGAGGGAAACATCTTAAATAGTCTCATCGGGGTAAGGTACCACCTGGTGATTACCTTAAGGCTAGATTCTATAAGGGAGATATTACGGATACCCTTGAAAGATCTATTAAAGGAGGACCTCCACCTTT
Organism: Aquarana catesbeiana; assembly: GCF_042186555.1. Taxonomy (NCBI): domain Eukaryota; kingdom Metazoa; phylum Chordata; class Amphibia; order Anura; family Ranidae; genus Aquarana; species Aquarana catesbeiana. The sequence continues at coordinate 595,178,169 of NC_133325.1, read as the reverse complement.
CTAAGTTCCAATTGAGAGATAAATATTTTTCCCATTCTATCATGTACGAGGTCTTTTCAGATTGGAGAGACAGTGCCTGATAAATAATGGTGATTCCGCCCCTTTGTTCCATAGGCTGGCCACACCATAATTCGTATGGTGTGAATCTTGGAGGGGAGGGTTTCCCCACCCAGATATGATTCAGGAAGTGGCTCAATTGGTGGAATCTAAAGTGCTCCGAATTTGGGAGCTCTAGTTGATTAACACAGAAATCAAGGGAAATAGGACCGCTGGCAGAGAAAAAGTGTCCAATTCGATACAACCCCTTGTCCAGCCACCATTTAAAGGCTTTAATGTTTAGGCCCGGAGTAAAGTCAGGGTTATTGAAAATATGAGCTAGAGGACGGGTGCTTGAAGTTAATGAAGGCTTAGATCTCATGTTGTCCAAGATTCTTAATGATTGAGAGAGAGTTGGAGATAGGATTGGAGGGCGGCATCGTGGGGGGGTCCAGAGTAAGAAATCAAGGGTGTATGCAGGCACCGCCTGTCTTTCTATTTGTATCCAGTCTGGCTTCTCAGCTCTGGAGTAAATAGAGGAGAGTTGCGCTAGTCTGGCAGCTTGATAATACCAAAAGAACTGGGGAAGTCCTAGGCCTCCTTGAGATCTGGAGAGAAACAGGGTTCCTTGCTGGAGTCTATGTCCCTTCCCTGCCCATATAAATTTGATGACTTTCCTTTGGAAAGCAGACAAGTGATCCTTTCTGATAATATTAGTTGGGAAACAATGGGTAGAGGGAATTGGTGGGACTTTATATGAGGTATAGGGGTGCCGTTCAGGTCCCCCCCTCCATCCCGGTTGAATGAAGAATAATAAAAAATAAAAAAGGTAGCGGGACTTTATATATAGACACTCGGGAGCGGGAATAAAATTAATAATTTTTATTGGAATCAAATGATTATAGAGTTTCTGTATTCGAATAATTCAATGCATGATGCTATATATAAAATCATTCGTACAACTGTTACAATTCATTGAAACCAAAAAAGATATACATACATACATGTTCCAACAAGGAATCAATACATAATACATAATGTAAAAACATTTAGAGCATGATTACATGATTAATTGGAAAAGTTGGAGACCAGAAAGAAAAGGGAGGGTTACAGATCATAGGGGGCAAAAAACAAATTATTATGGAACGGCCTGGTAGAATGCATCAATATGTACACTAGGTTGATATTGGCTCTACGCTTTTCAAGGTATTTGACCTATCATCAGGAGCAAGGAACCATAGTGATAATATGTGTGGTCCACACAGTGGCAGTGCGGCCACGAAAAGCACAGGCCAAACCAATCATGCCATGCACGGGAGCTGAGGGGACATGTAGCAACGGGCAAGACACAGGAATGGACGACGTCCCGCAGGAGTGTCATTGTAGATGATGGTGAAACAAAGGGACCAAATCTGATAACCAAAGTGTCCAGACAAAATTGCATTGATGCATGGGTGATAGATAGGAAGGTGGAAACAAGTGTGTACCAAACGAGGTGCAGAATCCAAGCGGGAGTGGGGTCCATAGCCGTCAAGCCCCCGCAGTCATGCCCCCAACGTCAGACGCTGGCCCACAGATGGGGAGAGAAGGGGAGGACGCCGACAGCCCAGGAACCAAGCCAGTGATGGCTCCACCGGCGGCGGCGGCAGCCAGACCACCCCCCCAATCATCTCCTGGCCCATTGGGGGGGTGGTCTGGCTGCCGCCGCCGCCGGTGGAGCCATCACTGGCTTGGTTCCTGGGCTGTCGGCGTCCTCCCCTTCTCTCCCCATCTGTGGGCCAGCGTCTGACGTTGGGGGCATGACTGCGGGGGCTTGACGGCTATGGACCCCACTCCCGCTTGGATTCTGCACCTCGTTTGGTACACACTTGTTTCCACCTTCCTATCTATCACCCATGCATCAATGCAATTTTGTCTGGACACTTTGGTTATCAGATTTGGTCCCTTTGTTTCACCATCATCTACAATGACACTCCTGCGGGACGTCGTCCATTCCTGTGTCTTGCCCGTTGCTACATGTCCCCTCAGCTCCCGTGCATGGCATGATTGGTTTGGCCTGTGCTTTTCGTGGCCGCACCGCCACTGTGTGGACCACACATATTATCACTATGGTTCCTTGCTCCTGATGATAGGTCAAATACCTTGAAACGCGTAGAGCCAATATCAACCTAGTGTACATATTGATGCATTCTACCAGGCCGTTCCATAATAATTTGTTTTTTGCCCCCTATGATCTGTAACCCTCCCTTTTCTTTCTGGTCTCCAACTTTTCCAATTAATCATGTAATCATGCTCTAAATGTTTTTACATTATGTATTATGTATTGATTCCTTGTTGGAACATGTATGTATGTATATCTTTTTTGGTTTCAATGAATTGTAACAGTTGTACGAATGATTTTATATATAGCATCATGCATTGAATTATTCGAATACAGAAACTCTATAATCATTTGATTCCAATAAAAATTATTAATTTTATTCCCGCTCCCGAGTGTCTATATATAAAGTCCCGCTACCTTTTTTATTTTTTATTATTCTTGATCCTTTCTGATGTTTATTGGGAGAGCCCTGAAGAGATAGAGGAGTCTTGGCAGTAACGTCATTTTTACAGCATGAATTCTGCCTAACCAGGAAACCTCCCCCCTTGCCCAAGCCCCCAGGTCTGCCTCAAGCTTACGATATGTGGGTGGGAAGTTAGCAGAGTACAGTTGTTCCGTTTTTGCCGTGAGTTTAATCCCAAGGTAGTCAATGGCGGATTCACTCCACTCAAAGTCAAAGGAGCTTCGGAGTGAGGCCACTACTTCTCATTTGAGGGAAATGTTAAGGGCGTATGACTTAGTGTAGTTGACCCGTAGACCCAAGATCGCTGAGAACTCCTTCAGGAGTTTGAGGAGATTTGGACGGGAGGTGGTCGGGGATGTGATAAAAAGTAACATGTCGTTCGCAAAGAGACCGCATTTGTGGACTTGATTCCCACAAGCACACTCCTTGAATATTGGGGTTATCTCGTATTGCTATTGTCAGAGTTTCAATGGCCATTGCAAAAATTAGGGGGGATAGAGGACACCCCTGTCTAGTGCCTCTCGCTATATTCAGGGGGTTGGAGTACTGGCCTTGCAAACGGATCACCGCCTTTGGAGTAGAGTAAAGGGAGCTGAGGACCCCTAAAAATCGGGTCCCAAATCCCCATCTCTCTAAAGGGGAAAATAAATAGGGCCATTCTATCGAATCAATGGCCTTATGAAGGTCTAGTGATATGAGCATTCCCTCTTGCCTGGTGCCCCCCACCCAATTAGATTGAAGAAGGGAGACGATGTCTACCGCTCTCCGAATTTGGTCTGGTCCTTGCCTCCTCGGGATAAAGCCCACTTGGTCCTTGTGAATATACCCCTTAATAAAAGAAGCTAGACGATTGGCTAAAATTTTTGGTAGGATTTTCAGGTCATTATTAATTAAGGAGATGGGACGATAATTTTCGACTTCTTCGTGGTTTTTGTTGGGTTTGGGGATTACGGAAATGAACGCAGTGTTGAGGTGGGGATCAAGCAGAGAACCTGATTTGTGGAATTAAAAAATTTAGACATATATGGGGCTAAAATTTCTCAGAAAGTCTTGTAATAAGGGACTGATAGGCCGTCAGGGCCAGGTGCTGAACCAGGTTTGAGTCCTTTAATAACCTCCCTTATTTCTTCTACCTTAAAAGCTTCCTCCATAATTCCTTTATGCTCTTGGGAAATAGAGGGTAATTGGGTGTTCTGCAGGAAAGAAGAGGTTACAGAGCTGCTAATATTGTGGTTTGAGTTGTATAGCTTGGAATAAAATCCATGGAAGGCAGTCATAATTTTGTTTGGATTGGCAGTAGGGGGCTGACCTGCAATACGCAGTTTAGGGAAAGTGCGAGAATGGAACTTGGGGGTGAGTTTGGCTGCTAACATCGGACCTATTTTGTCTTTTTGGTAATAATATTTGGCCCCGCTCCATCGTATTTGTTTCTCCGCTTTGGCTGTTAATGCTAGGTTCAGTTCGAGCCTAATCTCGTCCAGTTTATCTGTTAGGGCTTTCGAGGGTTGTTTCTTGTGTTCCGCTTTTAAGGCAACAAAAGTTGCTTCTAGTTTTTGAATGTCAATCATACGTTCTTTCTTGACTTGGGTTGCTATGCGGATGATCTCTCCCCTAACGGTAGCCTTGTGGGCTGCCCAAAGGGTCTCTGGAGATATGTTGTCAACATTGTTCAATTTAAAAAATTCTTTGATGGCGTCCGCCAGTACCTTGGTATGAATTGGATCACTCAAAAGCGATTCATTGAGTCGCCAGAATGAGCCCCTTTTCCCAGATAGAGTGTTTCTAAGAGAAAGGATGACTAACGAGTGGTCCGACCATGCTATGTCCAAGATAGAAGCTTTATTGGTCAGAGGGACAAGGTGTGATGGAATAAGTAAGTGATCAATCCTAGCATAAGATCGATGGGGAGTGGAGTAGTGTGCAAAGTCTCTACTCTTAGGGTTCAATTCCCTCCAGATGTCTACTAGTCCATTGGAGTGTAAGATTTTGGCTTTTCTTCAACTCTCTTGCGATGGGCGTGTAAGCTGGTCTTTAGGGGGCTTCGTTTTATCAAGACCCTGGTCAAAAGCCACATTGGAATCTCCCCCCCAAATGACTTTATCCTCCAGGAGGGGGCTCAGAGTTGTAAATAGGCTCTGGAAGAACATGGTTTGACCCTTATTAGGGGCGTAGTAAGAGATTAACGAGTACAGTATACCTTCCAGCGTGTCCTTTACAAGAATGAACCTACCCTCTGGGTCCCTATACTCAGAGATGTGGGAGAACTTGAAGTTTTTGGAAAACAGGATAGCAACCCCTCTCGTCTTGTTTGGAGCGTTAGCCATGAAAAAGGATGGGTAGTGGGCGTGGAGGAACTTGGGGTTGTATCGAAGCGGAAAGTGTTCAAATGCCACTCTCCTCTTCCTAGGGGAATTCAGGCCCTAGACATTATGGGATGCCACACTGAGGTCTATACCCTTCACCATATTATCAGCCATGGGAACAGAGGGGGGGATCGCCTTTCAGGCAGCCACTTACCCTTCGACAACTTCTCCCTATGAGTGATGGATGAATAGAGTTGAGGCAACCGAAACCTGAGAGAGTCCTGGGTAGGGTCATCTCCGGAAGATAGGCATGATAGTGTAAGAAAAAAGAAAAGGAGGAAAAAGAGGGGGGATAAGTAAAAAAAAACAACCACAGAGACAAAGACATGGGTCCTTTAACAAGACCCGTGGGGAGTGGCGGGAGAAAAAATCCACCACCCCCAAATCTTAAACACCGGTCACCTAAAGAGGATAACCCATGACCCATGCCGAAGAAACACTGTCGGTTTCCAAGGAATGGGTGGAGGCGCAAGGGGTCCACCCCGGACCCGTGTAACAGATTTAAATTAAAACATAACCTATGCACACTTAATCAATTAATGTCTTGGGTGCGAACCAACAAATTATCAAAACATAACAAACTGATGAAGAAAATATATAGTGTTATTGGCACTAGGCCAGTCCACCCTTTAAAGGCTCACCTGTGACCTGTCCGCCTCCCCCCCACCAGGCAGCGGGGAGAAGCCAGAGAGGCCAGGGGTGGAGGGCTCAAAGGGCCCCAAGCCTCACAAATAAAGAAAAAAAAAAAAGAATGCGGGGGGAGCGGGTTACTTGAAGGAACATAGGTCACACTCCCTAGAGAGATTTGGATCCATCTGGGCCTAACGTCCTGTAGTCTACCCGGAGGGGGAAGACCCTAGCCTTCCGGAGTCAATGGGGCCAGTTAAGCAAAGTCCCCCGACTGGAGGTGGTAAAGATCCAGTTCCCCGCTCCTTGGAAGTTTGTATAGTAGGCTGACAAACAGTTATGAAAGTGTTTCCTCTGTGGCTAGAGGCGCTTAGTGTCAGCTAAGCCATGGGGATCAATGATATTCAGGGAAGTGTGGACCACTGTGGAGCTCCATCAACAGAGGGGACTCCTGTCCCAACAGGAGAAACCCGTAAGCGGGTAGTGGAGTGAGGTGGTCAGGATGGCTTCTTAAGGTGGTCTTCCGTCTTTGCTTTTCTTGGAGGGACCCTTGTTCCAAAGAAGGGAGACCGGGCTGGCAGGAGGGGGACGTTTGGAAGACCCCGAGGATGACGTGGAGAAGTCCATAGGCGCCTCTTGCGAAATTAATTTCAGTGACAACAACAGCCTCTCGCCCTCATGTAGGTTGGAAAAGGAATGTTATTTTTCGTGTATTGAGAACTTCACCGCAAAAGGAAATGTCCATCGGTACTTAATGTCCCTTTGTGAAAGGACAGTAAGGAGAAGTTTTAGGGCTCTTCTTCTTTGAATGGTTGACGGAGACAAGTCTGTATCTGGTGCCCCTGATGCTGAAGGTTAGGCTTCAGGCGTGATTGGCGCATGACCTCCTCCTTGACGGCAAAATAGTGCGGCTTAACGATGATATCCCTAGGGGTCCTGTCCTTTCTAGGGGGTGCAAGGGCCCTGTGCGCTCTGTCAAGTTCTAGTCGTTGTGGCGGAATATTTGGGATGAGTTCGGAGATGATATTCCGAACTGTGAGGGGGACATCTGTGTAGGATTCAGGCAGGCCTCTAATGCGAAAGTTGTACCTCCTGGACCTATTTTCGAGGTCGTCGATCCTGGAGAGGGCCATATCAAGTTGATCCTTGAGGGTTTGAATGTGTGCTGTGTTTTGGTTGGTCTTGGAGACATTGCAGTCTATCTTGTCCTCCATAGCCTCTATTCTGGAACCCAGATTAGTGAGATCTGATTTTATAGAGTTAGTGATTTGGGTGGCTGTATTGGCTAGGCCTCTTTCTAGCAGAGTAGAGAATTTGGCAAACAGATCATCCTGTAGTGAGGTGATGTCCCTGATTGAAAAGCCCGGGTTTGCAAATGTAGTGATGAGAGGTTGTGTGGTCCCGGATGGAGTGAGAGCTTGTTCCTCCATGTGCACCCCCGGTAAGGACTCCGTGTGGGCTGGGGAGAGGGCCTGGGACCCTTGGAGGCCAAGAGGGGCTGCTTGGGGCTTGTTGGAGATGCCCTGGGTTGCTTGGGCGTAGGTAAGTGTGGCTGGGGTGAGAACTTGCCTGCTCTCCGGCTTCCTGGCCCGCACGGCTGCATGAGGCATGTGTGAATCAATGCTGGCGGCCATCTTGGTACACCCATCCTCCGCCACCGTATCAAATTGCGGCCCGAGGTCCCATCTGACTGAGGGACCGGACATCCCGGAATGTGCTCGATAGCCTCCTGGACCTGTGGGGGTAAGTGGTATGCCTCCCTGTGCTGTGTAGCCCATTCTGTGCTGCTCGATGGGCCAGGGTGGAGCGGAGCTCGCGGTTTAAGCGGCCATTACGGAGCTCACGCGCATGCGCACTGTTCTGATCCTATTAATATCACAGGCAGGCAGCTGCAGTATTTACAGTTAGTGTACTGTGTCCTGTGCACAGTGTGCACCTAAATCTACCTAAAGAAAATTGCTGGTGTTCTTCTGATCCTATTAGTACCACAGGCAGGCAGCTGCAGTATTTACAGTTAGCGTACTGTGTCCTCTGCACAGTGTGCACCTAAAGCTACCTGAAGACAATTGCTGGTGTTCTTCTGATCCTATTAGTACCACAGGCTGGCAGCTGTTACAGTTAGTGTACTGCGTCCTCTGCACAGTGTGCACCTAAAGCTACCTGAAGACAATTGCTGGTGTTCTTCTGATCCTATTAGTACCACAGGCAGGCAGTTGCCGTATTTACAGTTAGTGTACTGTGTCCTCTGCACAGTGTGCACCTAAAGCTACCTGAAGACAATTGCTGGTGTTCTGATCCTATTAATACCACAGGCAGGCAGCTGCAGTATTTACAGTTAGTGTACTGTGTCCTCTGCACAGTGTGCACCTAAAGCTACTTGAAGACAATTGCTGGTGTTCTTCTGATCCTATTAGTACCACAGGCAGGCAGCTGCAGTATTTACAGTTAGTGTACTGTGTCCTTTGCACAGTGTGCATCTAAAGCTACCTGAAGACAATTGCTGTTGTTCTGATCCTATTAATACCACAGGCAGGCAGCTGCACTATTTACAGTTAGTGAAATGTGTCCTCTGCACAGTGTGCACCTAAAGCTACCTGAAGACAATTGCTGATGTTCTTCTGATCCTTAGAAAACTGAACAGGAAGGTGGGACTTTAGATGAGGCGCGAGGTGTGTAGAGCCAAGCGCCTCCATCCCCAATAGTTTGGACAAACAAAAGAAAACAAAAAGTGGGACTTTAAATGAAACATGCACTCCAGGAGACAACACCACAAACATGAACATGGCAGGTACCAGAAAAAATATATAGAGCAAAACCAAAAACGTTAAGTAAAAGCATCACATGACAAAAATTGGCATTAAATGGTTTAATGATATATGATTATTACAAAAGTAGAAATTGTAATATGATCCATATTGGTACTATAGAAACCCAGATCTATAAGAACCAAATCTTGCATTATACATAAAATGTAACAAGAATACAGTGTAAAGGCAAAATTAGTTTATATTATAAACATTGTAAAAAACAGTTTCATAGACAGCAGGTCACCATAACAATCCATTGTAATCTTAGTTGATAGGTAAAATCCAATTAGATAAAAAAATATGAATAAAAATAAAATCTGATGCAATTATAGACAAATGGGGGCAAATGTTGGCTCATATTCCCATAGTAGAATAACCTAGTTGGTTCATGCCATACATAATGTAGATAGCCAAATTCACTGTAGTGTGTCTCCATGGTAAATGATTATAGTCATAGTTGATTGGTATAGTCCAATTAGTATATGTAGTAGCAAAATGATAATATTATGGTATAAGCGTGGGGGCATCTATTGGCTCGACGCGTTTCGTGGCGAACGCCACTCTTCAGGAGCAAGTATGAGGTAGGTGTCTATAAATATTAAAAAACATCTATATTAGAAAACACCTATATTAGGGAAATTGTATATTCAGTCTGTGTGAATGTGGAGGAGGGGAGAAAAGGAGAAAAGGGGGGGTAGAGCCCAATTCTAAAAGCGACTTACAGATGCTCCTATGAGGTTGGACATAGGCATGGAGGGCTGGGGGCCAACAGGCAAAACATCAGCCTGTTGGGAGCTGAGGTGGACTGGCCCAGAGTACACAGGTGGAAGTCCGATAACAGGCAGCAGTCCCCGAAGAGACATCCCCATGAATATAGAATTGGGTGTGATCCACGTGATGGCCATCTGAAAAAAAGGGGGGGGGGGAATGTATGGTGAGTATATGTATGTGTGTATATATGTGGGAAAGTGACTAGTGTGAGTAGTGAGCAAGGTTTATTGATGCAGGTGTCAGTCAAGAACCAAGAAAAAATGACAAAAAAGTGGGAACAGTGTAAGGTCAAGGGAGGATTAAATACCAAAGAGGAAGAAAAGAGAAGGACAAAAAATAGGGGAAGAAGCCAGGAGAATTACCTAGAGAAAGAAGTGTGAGTCATGTTATTCGGGAGTGCATAACAGTCATGGGGATGACCAGCGTGTGGGGGCTGGGAAAGAATCGGAAGAAGTATATATACCCCAATGTGATCATGGGCGTCCACCAACGGCACGCTGGCAGCCAATAGAAGATGATGGCGCCAAACAGCTGAGCAGCGTCAGCTGCCCGCTGTCCGACGGTCATCATCTCGTGTAGGATGCTAGATGGGATCAACAGCGGCGGCGTGCCGACGTCACCGAAGTGACGCAGCGCGCGCCGGCGGCAGATGCGTGACGTCGATGCGCAATTGGACGTACACCCGATCCTCCACGTCACTCAAAGGGAGGAGAGGGGGAAGAAGGGGAGGACCCCAGGAGCGCATCGCAGCTCCCAAACATAGGCTAAGCTGTCGGCAAGGCCACACCAGCCCACCTCCCAGCTCAGCACAATGCATAAAGACAGCGTGGCTAACCACACGCATTATAGATAATAGTGTGGAGCAGTAGCGTGGTACAATAAACTCCTCCAAATTTGCACCCAGAAAAGAAAACTAAATTCAACATGTAAATTGTAATTGATGCTGGAATATAGAAGAGGCACCTAAATAAGTAATGATAATGGACTATTCCAGTGTTCAAATAATGTAAAGAGGATAAGGGGTGCATGTTTCCATCCCTTGTATAATACAATATACTTAGAAAACTGAACAGGAAGGTGGGACTTTAGATGAGGCGCGAGGTGTGTAGAGCCAAGCGCCTCCATCCCCAATAGTTTGGACAAACAAAAGAAAACTAAAAGTGGGACTTTAAATGAAACATGCACTCCAGGAGACAACACCACAAACATGAACATGGCAGGTACCAGAAAAAATATATAGAGCAGAACCAAAATGTTAAGTAAAAGCATCACATGACAAAAATTGGCATTAAATGGTTTAATGATATATGATTATTACAAAAGTAGAAATTGTAATATGATCCATATTGGTACTATAGAAACCCAGATCTATAAGAACCAAATCTTGCATTATACATAAAATGTAACAAGAATACAGTGTAAAGGCAAAATTAGTTTATATTATAAACATTGTAAAAAACAGTTTCATAGACAGCAGGTCACCATAACAATCCATTGTAATCTTAGTTGATAGGTAAAATCCAATTAGATAAAAAAATATGAATAAAAATAAAATCTGATGCAATTATAGACAAAGGGGGGCAAATGTTGGCTCATATTCCCATTGTAGAATAACCTAGTTGGTTCATGCCATACATAATGTAGATAGCCAAATTCACTGTAGTGTGTCTCCATGGTAAATGATTATAGTCATAGTTGATTGGTATAGTCCAATTAGTATATGTAGTAGCAAAATGATAATATTATGGTATAAGCGTGGGGGCATCTATTGGCTCGACGCGTTTCGTGGCGAACGCCACTCTTCAGGAGCAAGTATGAGGTAGGTGTCTATAAATATTAAAAAACATCTATATTAGAAAACATCTATATTAGGGAAATTGTATATTCAGTCTGTGTGAACGTGGAGGAGGGGAGAAAAGGAGAAAAGGGGGGGTAGAGCCCAATTCTAAAAGCTACTTACAGATGCTCCTATGAGGTTGGACATAGGCATGGAGGGCTGGGGGCCAACCGGCAAAACATCAGCCTGTTGGGAGCTGAGGTGGACTGGCCCAGAGTACACAGGTGGAAGTCCGATAACAGGCAGCAGTCCCCGAAGAGACATCCCCATGAATATAGAATTGGGTGTGATCCACGTGATGGCCATCTGAAAAAAAGGGGGGGGGAATGTGTGGTGAGTATATGTATGTGTGTATATATGTGGGAAAGTGACTAGTGTGAGTAGTGAGCAAGGTTTATTGATGCAGGTGTCAGTCAAGAACCAAGAAAAAATGACAAAAAAGTGGGAACAGTGTAAGGTCAAGGGAGGATTAAATACCAAAGAGGAAGAAAAGAGAAAGAGAAGGACAAAAAATAGGGGAAGAAGCCAGGAGAATTACCTAGAGAAAGAAGTGTGAGTCATGATATTCAGGAGTGCATAACGGCCATGGGGATGACCAGCGTGTGGGGGCTGGGAAAGATTTGGAAGGAGTATATATACCCCAATGTGATCATGGGCGTCCACCAACGGCACGCTGGCAGCCAATAGAAGATGATGGCACCAAACAGCTGAGCAGCGTCAGCTGCCCGCTGTCCGACGGTCATCATCTCGTGTAGGATGCTAGATGGGATCAACAGCGGCGGCGTGCCGACGTCACCGAAGTGACGCAGCGCGCGCCGGCGCCGGATGCGTGACGTCGATGCACAATTGGACGTACACCCGATCCTCCACGTCACTCAAAGGGAGGAGAGGGGGAAGAAGGGGAGGACCCCAGGAGCGCATCGCAGCTCCCAAACATAGGCTAAGCTGTCGGCAAGGCCACACCAGCCCACCTCCCAGCTCAGCACAATGCATAAAGACAGCGTGGCTAACCACACGCATTATAGATAATAGTGTGGAGCAGTAGCGTGGTACAATAAACTCCTCCAGATTTGCACCCAGAAAAGAAAACGAAATTCAACATGTAAATTGTAATTGATGCTGGAATATAGAAGAGGCACCTAAATAAGTAATGATAATGGACTATTCCAGTGTTCAAATAATGTAAAGAGGATAAGGGGTGCATGTTTCCATCCCTTGTATAATACAATATACTTAGAAAACTGAACAGGAAGGTGGGACTTTAGATGAGGCGCGAGGTGTGTAGAGCCAAGCACCTCCATCCCCAATAGTTTGGACAAACAAAAGAAAACAAAAAGTGGGACTTTAAATGAAACATGCACTCCAGGAGACAACACCACAAACATGAACATGGCAGGTACCAGAAAAAATATATAGAGCAGAACCAAAAACGTTAAGTAAAAGCATCACATGACAAAAATTGGCATTAAATGGTTTAATGATATATGATTATTACAAAAGTAGAAATTGTAATATGATCCATATTGGTACTATAGAAACCCAGATCTATAAGAACCAAATCTTGCATTATACATAAAATGTAACAAGAATACAGTGTAAAGGCAAAATTAGTTTATATTATAAACATTGTAAAAAACAGTTTCATAGACAGCAGGTCACCATAACAATCCATTGTAATCTTAGTTGATAGGTAAAATCCAATTAGATAAAAAAAATGAATAAAAATAAAATCTGATGCAATTATAGACAAAGGGGGGCAAATGTTGGCTCATATTCCCATAGTAGAATAACCTAGTTGGTTCATGCCATACATAATGTAGATAGCCAAATTCACTGTAGTGTGTCTCCATGGTAAATGATTATAGTCATAGTTGATTGGTATAGTCCAATTAGTATATGTAGTAGCAAAATGATAATATTATGGTATAAGCGTGGGGGCATCTATTGGCTCGACGCGTTTCGTGGCGAACGCCACTCTTCAGGAGCAAGTATGAGGTAGGTGTCTATAAATATTAAAAAACATCTATATTAGAAAACATCTATATTAGGGAAATTGTATATTCAGTCTGTGTGAATGTGGAGGAGGGGAGAAAAGGAGAAAAGGGGGGGTAGAGCCCAATTCTAAAAGCTACTTACAGATGCTCCTATGAGGTTGGACATAGGCATGGAGGGCTGGGGGCCAACCGGCAAAACATCAGCCTGTTGGGAGCTGAGGTGGACTGGCCCAGAGTACACAGGTGGAAGTCCGATAACAGGCAGCAGTCCCCGAAGAGACATCCCCATGAATATAGAATTGGGTGTGATCCACGTGATGGCCATCTGAAAAAAAGGGGGGGGAATGTATGGTGAGTATATGTATGTGTGTATATATGTGGGAAAGTGACTAGTGTGAGTAGTGAGCAAGGTTTATTGATGCAGGTGTCAGTCAAGAACCAAGAAAAAATGACAAAAAAGTGGGAACAGTGTAAGGTCAAGGGAGGATTAAATACCAAAGAGGAAGAAAAGAGAAAGAGAAGGACAAAAAATAGGGGAAGAAGCCAGGAGAATTACCTAGAGAAAGAAGTGTGAGTCATGTTATTCGGGAGTGCATAACGGCCATGGGGATGACCAGCGTGTGGGGGCTGGGAAAGAATCGGAAGGAGTATATATACCCCAATGTGATCATGGGCATCCACCAATGGCACGCTGGCAGCCAATAGAAGATGATGGCGCCAAACAGCTGAGCAGCGTCAGCTGCCCGCTGTCCGACGGTCATCATCTCGTGTAGGATGCTAGATGGGATCAACAGCGGCGGCGTGCCGACGTCACCGAAGTGACGCAGCGCGCGCCGGCGCCGGATGCGTGACGTCGATGCGCAATTGGACGTACACCCGATCCTCCACGTCACTCAAAGGGAGGAGAGGGGGAAGAAGGGGAGGACCCCAGGAGCGCATCGCAGCTCCCAAACATAGGCTAAGCTGTCGGCAAGGCCACACCAGCCCACCTCCCAGCTCAGCACAATGCATAAAGACAGCGTGGCTAACCACACGCATTATAGATAATAGTGTGGAGCAGTAGCGTGGTACAATAAACTCCTCCAGATTTGCACCCAGAAAAGAAAACGAAATCTGGAGGAGTTTATTGTACCACGCTACTGCTCAAGAATTGTAATTACATGCCCCTGTTGAACAAGGGCAGAAAAATTGGGCCTTTGGTGGTGGTGGTGCTGGTGCCACAACACTGTAAGTCCTCACTCGCTCTTGGTGGGTGCAGAAATGGGCCCTGCTGTGAAATATTAGATCAAGAATTGTAATTACATGCCCCTGTTGAACAAGGGCAGAAAAATCGGGCCTTTGGTGGTGGTGGTGCTGGTGCCACAACACTATAAGTCCTCACTCGCTCTTGGTGGGTGCAGAAATAGGCCCTGCTGTGAAATATTAGATCAAGAATTGTAATTACATGCCCCTGTTGAACAAGGGCAGAAAAATTGGGCCTTTGGTGGTGGTGCTGGTGCCACAACACTGCAACCCCTCACAGATACTCTAGTTGGAATGCAGAAATGAGCCCTGCTGCAAAGTATTGAATCAAAAATTGTAATAACACGCCACTGTAAGTCCTCACTCGCTCTTGGTGGGTGCAGAAATGGGCCCTGCTGTGAAATATTAGATCAAGAATTGTAATTACATGCCCCTGTTGAACAGGGGCTGAAAAATTAGGCCTTAGGCACTGGTGCTGGTGCCACAACACTGCAACCCCTCACAGATACTCCAGTTGGAATGCAGAAATGAGCCCTGCTGCAAAGTATTGCATCAAAAATTGTAATAACACGCCCCTGTTAAACAGGGGCTGAAAAATTGGGCCTTAGGCACTGGTGCTGGTGCCACAACACTGCAACCCCTCACAGATACTCTAGTTGGAACGCAGAAATGAGCCCTGCTGCAAAGTATTGCATCAAAAATTGTAATTACAGGCCCCTGTTAAACAGGGGCTGAAAAATTGGGCCTTAGGCAATGGGGCTGGTGCCGCAACACTGCAACCTCTCACAGATACTCTAGTTAGAACGCAGAAATGAGCCCTGCTGCAAAGTATTGCATCAAAAATTGTAATTACATGCCCCTGTCAAACAGGGGCTGAAAAATTGGGCCTTAGGCACTGGTGTTGGTGCCACAACACTGCAACCTCTCACAGATACTCTAGTTGGAATGCAGAAATGAGCCCTGCTGCAAAGTATTGCATCAAAAATTGTAATTACATGCCCCTGTTAAACAGGGGCTGAAAAATTGGGCCTTAGGCACTGGTGGTGGCGCCCAGAACCAAAAATGTTCTTACAAGCTATCAGCGTGATGATTGGGGAGGAAGAGAATAATTACTCAGGAATAGTCACTCAGCATAAGCATAGGCAGTCTTTGAAGGGATCTGAGATTTCAAAAAAAATTATTCGGTTACATCAGCATCAGGTGCTTGGTAGCTGGTGGTGATCCAAGACTGATTCATTTTTATGAAGGTCAGTCGATCGACTGAGTCGGTGGACAGATGCACCCTGTGATCGGTTACAAGGCCTCCAGCAGCACTGAATGTGCGTTCCGAAAGAACGCTGGATGCAGGACAGGCCAGTAGCTCAATTGCATACTGTGCAAGCTCTGGCCAATGATCCATCCTCAAGACCCAGTAACCCATAGGATTTTCGGTGGGAAAGGTGTCCAAGTCAGATCTTGCCCCTAGGTATTTCTGCACCATGTAAAACAGACGCTGGCGATGGTTGCTGGAACCGATCATACCTTGGGGCTGCGGACCAAAAAATTGTCTGAACACATCGGTTAGACGGCCACCTTCTCCACCGCTCCTTCTTTGACTGACCGAAGCCTCAGCAACACGTTGTCCATAAACAGGAGTTTGTAACCTCCCAGTCTCTGGGAACGCGTTGCACAGACCTTTCTGCAAGGCCTCCCGAAGATGTTTCATCCTCTGCTCCCTCTGCGATAGCAAGATAAGGTCCACAACCTTACCCTTGTAACGTGGATCAAGGAGGGTTGCCAGCCAGTATTGGTCCTTCTCCTTGATACCACAAATACGAGGATCCTTACGCAGGCTTTGCAGGATCAGGGAGGCCATGCAGTGTAGGTTTGCTGAGGCATTCGGTCTGGAGTCCTCTGGGTCACTAAGGACGACATGGTCCGCAGCCACCTCCTCCCAGCCACGTACAAGTCCATGTGTTTCTTGGGACTGATCCCTTAAAGACTGCTGCTGATGCTGAGTGCCAGGCTCCACCTCCATACTGACACAATCTTCCTCCTCCTCCTCCTCCTCCTCTTCCTGTGTGATCGGCGGGCACGCAGGAACACTGTCTGGATAAAGGGGGCCTTGAGAGCTAAGGAAGTCCTCCTCTGTTCAGACGGCGCTGTGATTGGCCAAGCATGCGGGTCATAGTACATGCTTGGCCAATCATCAGCCAGCAATGCACTGCGATGCCGCAGTGAATTATGGGCCGTGACGCACCACACGAATTTGGCGTGAACAGCCCATATCGTTCGCAATTCGGCGAACGGGCGAACAGACGATGTTCGAGTCGAACATGGGTTCGACTCGAACACGAAGCTCATCCCTATTCCTGATATTTTGTATATGCTCCCTAATACGCTTCCACATGGGCCTTTTTGTTCTGCATATATATTGTAATGAACATGTACATTTCAGAATATACACCACACCTTCGGTTCTACAAGAGATAAAATCCTTAATTCCGTATTCTTTATTAGTGCTAGTTGATTTAAAATTAGTACATCTTTGTCCATTAAAATTAGTATTTTGGCAAGCAAAGCATCTTTTACACAGTGTGCACCTAAAGATACCTGAAGACAATTGCTGGTGTTCTGATCCTATTAACACCACAGGCAGGCAGCTGCAGGTAGCTGCACTGTGTCCTATGCACAGTGTGCACCTAAAGCTACCTGAAGACAATTGGTGGTGTTCTCATACTAATAATACTACAGGCAGGCAGTTGATTCTGCTAGCTGCAGTATCAGTATATATATATACATCACAGCTTTGTGCAACTACATCTCACTGCAGGCCATTAGTATGTCTGGAAGGCCAACAAGGAGAGGCAGACAGTCACAAGTCAATAAAAGAGGGTAAGTAGGCTCTGTGTCTAGAGGCAACAGTGCTGGTCATGGAGATGGTGCATCCTCATCAGCACGTGGCCGTGGGACACGCTTGTCCTTTTTTTCAGCAGCTGGCCGTGTTGGACCGCAACATGCGGAAGACTTGGTGACCAAGCCGTCCTCATCCTCCTCATCCTCTCCACCCAGGCTCAGGGTACTTTGTCTGGCAAAGAAGCTGCCAGCGCCGGCCTCTTCCCTCAGCTCAATGGCATCAGTCACTCCTTCCCTAGCCCCACCATGTCCTCCTGAGAAGTCCCCCGAACTGTTTGACCACAGTGTTGGGTACATGCTCCAGGAGGATGCCCAGCATTTTGAAGGCTTCAAAGATGGTACCCAGCTAGAGGAAGGCAGTAACGTGAGGCCAGAGAGAGGGGTGCCCAAGAAGGACAGCAATCTGGCAGTCATGTTCCCCCAGCTGCAGCATACTGCCAGGTTTGCTCCAGTGATGAGGAGGGAGGGAATGATGAGGTCACTGACTCCACGTGGGTGCCTGATAGAAGAGAGGAGGAGGAGGAGGCACATCTCCAACGACACAGGATGCCCTCCAGGGGCCACCTTAAGGGCAGCACATCAACTGCATCACACTGCAGAGCTCCGCATGTGCAGGGCACTGCTGTCTCTGTGCGTTATTTCAAAAGTTCTTTGGTGTGGGCTTTTTTGAAACGAGTGCATCAGATCCCACTGCTGCTATTTGCAACATATGTCTCAAGTGTATCTCGCGTGGCCAAAACATCACCCGCTTGGGCACCACATGCTTGACCAGACATATGTCGACCTGCCATGCAGTTCGTTGGCAAGCGTACATAAAAGACCCACACCAAAGAACAAAGCGGACCTCTCCTTGCTCCTCATCAGCTGGGATCTCCAACCCCACTATACCTTCAGTCCTCTCTGAAACCTGCACCTAGAGGAATGAAGGTGTAGAATTAGGTGTGTCACAGCCAAGTACTTGCGGGCAATCTGCTATTGGTACACTGACGTCAGATTGTACCAGGCAAATTTCCCTGCCCCAGCTGCTGCACCGCCGAAAGAAGTTCGCTCCCAGCCATCCACATGCCCAGCGGTTGAATGCTAGCTTGGCTAAATTGCTAGCACTTCAACTGCTGCCTTTTCTGCCCCCTTCCATGAGTTTGTGGAATGTGCTGTTTCTCAGTGGCAGGTTCCCAAATGCCACCTTTTCTCACAGAAGGCGATTCTTGCTCTCTACTGGCATGTGGAAGGCAATGTCTTGGCCTCGCTGGACAGGGCGGCCAGCGGTAAGGTGCATATTACTGCTGACTCATGGTCCAGCAGGCATGGACAGGGAGGTTACCTATCTTTCACCATGCACTGGGTGACTCTTCTGGCAGCTGGGAAGGATGCAGGACAGGGTGCAGTAGTGTTGGAGGTTGTTCCTTAACCATGCCTCCAAAATTCTACTAGTGGTGATTCTGCCACACCTCTCTCCTCCACCCCTTCCTTTTCTTCTTCCTCCATGGCCTCTTCCTGTGCTGATTTGTCCTCAGAACCAGTGGTGCTCTGTAGGCGTTCAAGGGGCTACGCAAGCATGCAGGCAAAAAGATGCCATGTGGCGTTTGAGCTGGTGTGTTTGGGGGACAGGAGCCACACTGGGGCAGAGATTCTGTCAGCTCTGCAGGGGCAGGTTCAGAGGTGTTTGACACTACGCCAGCTTAAGCCAGGTATGGTGGTTTGCGACAATGGCACCAATCTCCTCTCCACCCTCCGACAGCGACAACTGACCTATGTGCCCTGTTTGGCTCACATCCTTAATTTGGTGGTGGTGCAGCGGTTCTTGGGCAGGTACCTGGGCTTACAGGATGTCCTGAGGCAGGCCAGGAAAGTCTGTGTGCATTTCCGCAGGTCATATAATGCCAGTGCTCGGCTAGCTGACCTCCAAAAGGAATTTAACCTGCCCAAGAACCACCTAATCTGTGACATGCCCACTAGGTGGAACTCAACGTTGGTCATGCTGCAGCGGCTGCACATGCAGCAGTGGGCCATCAATGAGTACCTATGCAACTATGGCACTAGGACAGGGTCAGGGGAGCTTGCTTTTTTTCCCACACCAGTGGGCTATGATCAGGCATGCATGCACTGCCCTGTCACCATTTGAGGAGGTCACGAGGATGGTGAGCAGTGACAGTGCATGCATCAGTGACACTGTCCCTCTTGTCCACCTGTTGGAGCACACGCTGTGTGGAATAATGGACAGGGCACTTGAGGTAGAACAGAGGGAGGAACAGGAAGACGTCCTTACCTCTCAAGGCCCCCTTTATCGAGACAGTGTTCCTGTGTGCCCGCCGATCACACAGGAAGAGGACGAGGAGGAGGAGGATTGTGTTAGCATGGAGGTGGAGCCTGGCACTCAGCAGCAGTCTTCAAGGGATCATTTACAGTCTGAAGAAACCCATGGACTTGTACGTGGCTGGGAGGAGGTGGCTGCAGATCATGTCGTCCTTAGTGACCCAGAGGACTCTGGACCGAATGCCTCAGCAAACCTATGCTGCATGGCCTCCCTGATCCTGCAAAGACTGCGGAAGGATCCTCGTATTCGTGGTATCAAGGGGAGGGATCACTACTGGCTGGCAACCCTCCTTGATCCACATTACAAGGGTAAGGTTGCAGACCTTATCTTGCCATCACAGAGGGAGCAGAGGATGAAACATCTTCGGGAGGCCTTGCAGAAAGGTTTGTGAAATGCGCTTCCAGAGCCTGGGAGGTTACAATTAGCTGGTGCTCCTGGACAACGTGTTGCTGAGGCTTCGGTCAGTCACAGAAGGAACGGTGGAGAAGGTGGCTGTCTGACCGATGCATTCAGACAATTTTTTAGTCCGCAGCCCCAAGGTATGATCGGTTCCAGCAACCATCGCCAGCGTCTGATTCACATGGTGCAGGAATACCTAGGGGCAAGATCAGACTTGGACACCTTTCCCACTGAAAATCCTCTGGGTTCTTGGGTCTTGAGGATGGATCACTGGCCAGAGCTTGCACAGTATGCAATTGAGCTACTGGCCTGTCCTGCATCCAGCGTTCTTTCGGAACGCACATTCAGTGCTGCTGGTGGCTTTGTAACCAATGACAGGGTGCGCCTGTCCACCAAATCAGCCGATCGGCTGACCTTCATAAAAATGAATCAGTTTTGGATCACCAGCTACCAAGCACCTGATGCTGATGTAACCGATTGTTTTTTTTTTAATGTGAGATCCCTTCAAGACTGCCTATGTTGATGCTGAGTGACTATCTTGTTATGCTGAGTGACAATCCTCTTCCTCCTCAATTTTCATGCTGATAGCTTGTAAGAACATTTTTGGTTCTGGGCACCGCCACCAGTGGCCAAGGCCCAATTTTTCTGCCCCTGTTTAACAGGGGCGTGTAATTACAATTTTTGATGCAATACTTTGCAGCAGAGCTCATTCCTACGCTCCAACTAGAGTATCTGTGAGGGGTTGTAGTATTGTAGCATCAGTGCCTTAGGCCCAATTTTTCTCCCCCTGTTCAACAGGGACATGTAATTACAATTCTCGATCTAATATTTCACAGCAGGGCCCATTCCTGCGCCCACCAAGAGGAACTGTGAGGGCTTACAGTGTTGTGGCAACACCACCACAAAAGGCCCAATTTTTCTGCCCCTGTTCAACAGGTGCATGTAATTACAATTCTTGATATAATATTTCACAGCAGGGCCTGTTCCAGCACCCACCAAGAGTAACTTTGAGGACTTACAGTGTTGTGGCACCAGCACCACCACCATCACCAAAGACCCACTTTTTCTACCACTGTTCAACAATGGCTTGTAATTACAATTCTTGATCTAATATTTCACAGCACGGCCCGTTCCTGCGCCCACCAAGAGTAACTGTGAGGGCTTACAGTGTTGTGGCAACACCAACACCTAAGGCCCCAATATCTGCAGAGTATATAGGGCAGGCCCCTACTTTCAAACATCCAACTTACAAATGACTCCTACTTGCAAATGGAAGGAGACAACAGGAAGTGATATGAAATCTACCCTTAGGAAGGGAAATTCTCTCTAGAAAGTTAATATGGGAAAAATGTGTCTCCTCTTCACTGATGCTTTATCACCAATCCTTGTTTAACTAAAAACCCCAAATTTTCAAAAAACATTTGTCATTGGGACAGAAAGTGAGGTGAAATCTTCTGAAGAGGTGCACAGACAGTAAAACAAATGTTACAGGGGTGATAACCTTTCCCTATGTTTTCCAAAAAGCTTAAAAATTGATTTTTTTGGCTGGAGCTACACTTTAAAAATGTTCCAGTTCAAAATTACAAACAGATTCTACTTAACAACAAACCTACAGTCCCTGTCTTGTTTGCACCACCTGTATACTGCTGTTCAGAGTATATAGGGCCTAGGGGCCCCACGCCTTTCCTTTTTTAATTTGGGTGCGGGGTTCCCCTTAATATCCATACAAGACCCAAAGGGCCTGGTATTGGACTGGGGGGTACCCATGCCATTTGTCTCACTGATTTTCATCCATATTGCCGGGATCCGACATTACATTAAAGCCACAAGCAGTTTTAAATGACTTTTATTCCTTTAAAAATGTCATTTTGTGCAGGGACTGTTCTAAGCATGGGAAACACGCGTCACTTTACAGGCATACTATAGACACCCCCCAGGTATGATATTTAAAGGAATATTTCACTTTTTTTCACTTTAAGCATCATTAAAATCACTGCTACTGAAAAAACGGCCGTTTTTAAAACTTTTTTTGCTTTGATACATGTCCCCTTGGGCAGGACCCAGGTCCCTAAACCCTTTTTAGGACAATAACTTGCACATTAGACTTTAAAATTAGCACTTTTGATTTTGAACGTTCGAGTCTCATAAACTTTAATGGGGTTCTAAAGTTTGTGCAAACTTTTGGTCCGTTTGCAGGTTCTAGTGCGAACCGAACCGGGGGGGTGTTCAGCTCATCCCTAGTTCTGAGTGCACTATATTGTGGCCTCATCATACAGACTGGCTCCCCAAGAAGCTGTTTACAAAATAAAGAAAGCTTAAATGGGAAAATTGTATTTTGTTGGCTTTATAAATGTCATTATTGCAGCAGCACATTCTGTACACGGTACAGGTGTACCACTTTACAGGCAGACTAAGGGGACCCCCAGGCACTATATTTAAAGGAGTTTTTCATTTTTATTGTTATCTCTCATTATTATGGTTTCACTTTAAGCATCAGTAAATCACTGCTCATTTAAAAATTATGTTTTTTACAAACTTTGTGTTCATTGATACATGTCCCCCAGGGCAGTACTCGGACCCCCATACCCTTTGTATGCCCAAATACTTGCATATAAGCCTTCAAAATCATCACTTTTGATTTTTCCAGTTCGGGTACTATAGACTTCAATGGAGTTCACTATTTGGTTTTGAACTTTTACGATGTTGGAAAGTTCTGCCACAAACCAAACCAAACCATGAGTCGTTCGGCCCATGTCTACTCCTGGCATTAGGCCAAATGACTGGAGGCCTATAGCAGAGAGGGGATTTTTTACCCAGAGAGGACTGTATCTAGGAGGTGCCGAGTTTTTTTTCTGCCTAGTGCCCTATTCCTGGGGCTATAAAACTGTGTGGTCATGGATAGAAGAAGAAGCAACTGTGTCCGTCAATAGGCATAAGATAAATGTGCTTTTTTTTTCTGCAGGAGCCTGGAAAGCATTGCACCCATGATTAGTGGATCAAGGGTGCAATGTCAGGCTTTTGCAGACAAACCCTGCTGCTTTCAGCCCATACATCACATGGACTGTCTGTTTAAAAGCTGCAGCTTTTGAATGAACTACGGGAGTGCTCATCTGTGCCTTTGCAGTTAATTCAGAATGACAAGCCGTCAGCTGTGGTGGCTGATGATACTTGTTGTTAAATTATTCTTTCATTCACAGGAAACTGAATTAATGACACGGCTGTACTCTTTAAATAGTGACAGCAAGTGCATGGAGATGATTTCCCTCCCACTGTCACACTGCAAAGGGAATCGGGGGTACTGGCAGCAGGATCTGGAATATGTTACATGTTCTAATCTAAATATGGGTGGAACATGTAGCATGTTCCAAAAGGTGAACTAAGTCTTTAATAGAGTTGTGTCAAACATCCCCCGGTTCGGTTCATGCCAGAACTCGTAAAACTTCGGACTCAACCCTGTTAAAGCTTATGGGACCCGAATTTAATAAAATAAAAAGTCCATATTTTGAAGGCTTATATGCAAGTTATCGCCCATAAAAAGGGTATGGGGGCCTGGGTACTGCCCTGGGGGACATGTATCAATGCAAAACTTTTTTTTAAAATGATCATTTTTACAGGGCAGGTGAAACAAAATGTCCCCTTAGTCTCTTGTAAAGTGACGCATCTGTAACGTGTATAGAACCTGCTGCAGCAAAACTGACATTTATAAAGAAATGAAATTGCTGGCAATACAATACTATTGCAGGCAATACAAAAATGTTAAAAAAAAGCATGGGGGTCCCCCCAATCCATACCGGGCCCTTATCTGCGCATGCAGCCCGGCAGGTCAGGAAGCTTCCCCTCCAGAACCCTACCAGGCCACATTCCCTCAACATGCCCCCCACCCCAAAGCACATTGTCCCCATCTTGGGTTATTTTTTACACTTTTTTGGTGAAGGGATAGGGGTACAATGTACCCCATGCTCATTCACATAGGGGGAGCCAGAATCTGGAGGTTCCCATGTTAAAGGGGCTTTCAGATTCCGATAAGCCTCCTGCCCACCGACCCCACATCCACCACCCATGCCATTTTTTTTTTTAATTTGGCGTGGGGTTCCCCTTAAAATCCATACCAGACCTTAAGGGCCTGGTATGGATTGTGGAGGGACCCCTAAGCCATTTTTTCACTTTTTTCTATTGCCGGTAATGTTTTTTTTTTCATTCAGCTGTCAATGGGGAAGCCTGTTGACAGCTGATGACTCATCCGTTGTTAAAGAAGCAGTGGCCAGCTTCCTGGCCCACTGCTTAACAACCAGCTATACACTGTTCCCTGACTGGGCAAAGCTTTTCCCAATCCGGGCTTAGAATGCACTGTGAAGTGTACATGTGGGCCAGTCGGCGCAAATTCAAGTGTTCGCCGAACAGTCAACAGGCGATTTTCAAGCCAAACTTTTACTCGGTACGAACTGTTTGCCCAACTCTAGTCTTTAACAACAACAAAACAGATGTTGGTTTAGTGGCTCAATTCTACAGCAGTGGCCACAGCATTCATGATCTTAAAGTTGTGGTCTAAATGGAGTACTTTAAATCACAGAAAAAGGGCAATGTAAAGTCATACAAAAATTCTAAATTCTAGACTGTGATCTAATTAGACATTCATTTTATGTGCCACTATGAATTTGGTCAAATTTCTGAGCTCTGACAGTAATGCCTGTTTGGTTTTCCTTAAAACCTTTGATCATTGGTAAAAGAGCATTTCAAAAGGACTCTCATCCTTACTGAAGTGACAATTTGGCCTGGATGTCATGTCTCCTAATCAAAAAGCCCAATAGCACACTCCTAAACTCTGATCATTCTAAATATATCCAAACTGTTTACAATGGCCATTACTATTCATGTGTTTCAAGAAAATATTCAAAATTTCTAAAAAAAAATCATGTTGATTCTCTGGACATTTGAAAACCATTTACCTTTACCAACCAAGTGTGAAGAAAAAAAGTTGAATTTTTCAAACATTTATATTTCTCCTTCTGTGTATACAAGTACATACAGAATGTGGGTCTCAGAATCATTTCCAGAAATGTATAGGGCCTGAAGAAGGGACCCAAGGCATCTCAAGAGCTTGTACCTTTAATAAATTAAGTTAGCCAATAAAGGGTATCACCTAAATTCCAAGCTTATTGCATTAGTTGATGTCTATGGTACAATTCTCTACTACTGCTGTTGTTAGGGAATACAGACACTTTAACTAGCGTTCTGTATATTTCCATAATGGTAGGAGCATGGCATAAAAATCATGCAATTCGGGTATTTATTCACTAATGCTTATAAGTCAGACATTAAAACATTGCTGAAGGCTGAAAAATTGTGCAGAAAAAATAAGTAGTAAGTAGTGTTTAGTTATTTAATACACAAATTACTGTACATGACCGCAATGCACACTGCATGCTTCCTAGATAATATAACATTTGTTACAGTATATTGCTGCTAATTGCAGAAGTTCCCATTTACAAATGTCCACACTGCAAGTTTTTCAGTGAAGAAATGTAGAAACTTACATAAATTGATTTGAATATTGTTGAGAAAAAATGTTACCATATGTCTTTATGCTAAATATGCCTGCATTTCATGTATACATTTTTTTCTATGAAGTCACTCTCTGGAAAATGGAAATGCAGTTATTTGCAGCCAAATTAAAAATAAATGAAAAGTTCCAAGTCCACTTCTTGATCTGTTCTTCAAAAACAAATAATGAAATGTGTTATGTGGTAAATGAAAAGTAGAAGCACGAGTCTCATTTTAAAGCATTGCCTTATGAAGATGGCAGCTGCTCCTTCCTAATGAGAGATGTACATAGGAAAAATAGGCAATCACAGTTTTCTCTTTTCCCCACAATGAGCAAAAATTCAATTAGGTTATTCTTTCCATATTCCACAGCTGCAACCAATTTCAAACAAAAGCAATGATTTCCATATTGCATTTCTCTTTTTAATTCTTTATATGTTACCAGTGTATGCAACATACATTTCACCAGTTGGTTTGAAAACCAGGTGAATCAGGGAAGTGCAGTAGGTTTTCTTGGCTATTTATACAGGGCTGGCTGTCTAGAGAGAAGTTTGTGAATCATGATTGCATGTTTACACTATATTACCAAAATTATTGGGATACCTGCCTTTACACGCACATGAACTTTAATGGCATCCCAGTCTTATGCCCCTTACACACGGTCGGACTTTGTTCGGACATTCCGACAACAAAATCCTAGGATTTTTTCCGACGGATGTTGGCTCAAACTTGTTTTGCGTACACACGGTCGCACAAAGTTGTTGGAATTTCCGATCACCAAGAACGCGGTGACGTCAAGCACGTACGACGAGACTAGAAAAAGCCAGTTCAGAACCAAGCGCTTGCACCCTTTGGGCTCCTTTTGCTAATCTCGTGTTAGTAAAAGTTTGGTGAGAGACGATTCGCGCTTTTTCAGACTCGTGGCTTTCAGATCGTTTTCTGCCGCTCAGTTTGTGCTTGTGGGTTTGTATCTGCTCTTTAGCGCGTGCAAGCAAGTTCCGCGTGACTTTAAGTAGTCATTGTGTTCTTGTTCGTTCGTTACCATTTTTCAGGTCGCTCTTCACAGGCCTTGCTGTTCTTCAGTGCGTTCTGTTACTCCGTTCTGAGCAGCTGACCGTTTTCTAGCCCTGTTGCGTATACGTACTCCTCATAGAGTTCGTGCTGTGCGGGGGCTTGGTGTTGGGGTCCTGACCTTGACACAAGTCCAGTCCATGAACAGGGTGGGGAGGAGTTCATGGACCAAGAATTGGTTGCTTCAGCGTGACCAGTTCTCTCATATGCCTTTGCTCCGTGAAATCCGTGAGAATAATTCTGATGATTTCAGGAACTTTCTCAGGATGACGGACCCTGTATTTCACCGTCTGCTGGCTTCGCTGACCCCCTATATCAGCAGGCAGGATACCTGTATGAGGCAAGCCATCACTCCGGAGCAGAGGCTCGTCGCTACCCTGCGGTACTTGGCGACAGAGAGAAGCCTGCAGGACCTCAAGTTCTCGACAGGCATCTCCCCCCAGGCTCTGGGTATCATTATTCCAGAGACCCGTTCTGCCATCATCCAGGTCCTGCAGAAGGAGTATATGAAGGTAAGATTTTTATCCTTTAATATCACATTTTATTGTATTTAATGTTTGCTAAGATATTGTATTTCTTTCCTCATTCCCTAATTACCATGATTGTAATATGCTGTGAATGTCCCCTTTGTTCTCATGCATGCTGTTTTTTTAGGTATTTATTTTTTAAGTCCTTCATACATATCTGCCTTCAATAACCTCCCCAACATGCTCTCCTGCCCCTATATTCACCTCATGTAGTCACTTAACAATGTATTTTATCAGCTCCATAGTAGTGCTTTACCCCAAACACCCCCTAAAATGTTTAGAAATTTGATTTGTGCTTTAAATTCAGGCAGAGAGCCAGAGGCTTTTTTTGTAGTGTCCCAAAATCATTTTTCTAAACCCTCCCTCCCCCCAACTGCTAAGTCAGCTGATCCCAATTCTCTATCTATCCTCAATCATCTATCTGCTGACTTTGCCAAACCCATACACACTATACCCATCTCTTTTGTGCTCAGATGTATGGATGAATTACCCAAAGCATGTAGTGCAAGGGCCTGCCTGTATACTTTCCAATGGTACTGTTTAAAGTTTTTGTATTCTATTATTATCTTGATAGGTAATATCAGAATGTCCAAATGTGCTCAAATGTGTACAATGTGTATTTATATCTTTGTATTCTGACACTTCTTACCTGTCCAGTAGGCTGCCAATAGTGTAACTAAGGAGGGGCTGTGCCAAATAATACCCTGTATTTAGGCATTCAACTCTCAATGAAGTGAAGAGGGTTACCTGTCCACAATCCCCCCTATAATGTTAAAAATGGCCCATGAGAGGAGGGGGAGGATGAATATGATAGGTGTACCTTATACTTTGGTGTTAATTTCCCCTTAATAAATGCTATCTGGAGGTTGGCCAAGAATGTTTGTGCCTAATCTGCTTGCCATTTTTATGTGTAAAAGTAAATTATTTTTGTTTTCCTCAACAGTTTGCTTCCACGCCACAGGAATGGCAGACTGGGGCCTCCCACTTTGCCCAGCGGTGGGACTGCGGAGGGACAATTGATGGGAAACACGTCCACATCGTCCCACCACCCAACTCGGGGTCGTACTATTTCAACTATAAGGGGTTCAATAGTATTGTGATGTTGGCGGTGGTGTCGGCTAATTACGACTTCTTGTATGTGGACGTGGGGAAGAATGGCTGGATGTCCGATGGTGGAGTCATCACCCAGACGGAGTTCTACAGGCGTCTCCAGAATGGCAGCTTGGACTTGCCACCTCCAGAGGACAATGTGGAAGGACTCCCATTCGTCTTTGTTGCGGATGAAGCATTTGCGCTGGGGGACCATCTTATGCGGCCATTCCCGATGAGGACCCTCACCCCGGAACAGAGGGTTTTTAATTACTGGCTGACCAGAGCCAGAAGAGTGGTGGAGAACACATTTGGAATCATGGCCAGCCGGTTCCGCCTATTTCTGACACCCATCCATATGGCGGAGTATAAACTTAATCACATAATCCTGGCGTGCTGTGTTCTCCATAACTTTTTACGCCAACATTCTGCTAACTATGCTGGCTCAGTTGGGCCTGAGGCCGGAAATCTACATGATACAACCCTGACGGTGCTTGAAAGTGGCCGTCCTGGCTTGCCCTCCCTGAGTGCCCGTGATGTCTGGTTAAGATACCTTGAGTTCTTTGCGGGTAGGGGGGCCATTAATATGCCAGACAATTTGTGAAGCATTTATCAAATAAAAAAAAAACTAATCTTTGGTGACATTTACTGCTTGTGTTTGTTTTAGCTGACAGCAATGTGTGGAGTCCTGAAAATGGCGTGATTGTGTAGCCTTATACAAAGCACTGTTGGCTGTTATTTACTAAAGGCGTATACACTTTTTTTACTACAAGTGCTCTTGAAACTGCACTTAAAATGCTCTTGTACTGCAAAGAGGATTTGCCCTTAGGAAATAACCACCATTTTCTCTGAAAACAGCAATTACATCACCACAAAAGTGTTGTAGCGTTGAGACAATAATCCACACATTCTTGATTAACAAACTTTTTAATACCTGCACAATCACATGTGCATTTAGAAACAGTTTTTAAAACAAACCAACATGTTTGTTGTATAACAATTTTTGGGGTGGCATTATCAAAAATAGAAATGTCCATTTACGATAAAACAGGCCTGTGTAAAACCAACAAGAAACACAACAATCTTGAACTTACAAAGTTCACATATGGTAAAACTTGAAGGCAATATCAGAAATGAGTATTTAGGAACTGTGTTTGATATTGCGTTCAGATGGGGTGAAGTCACCCCTTGAAAAGCCAAATTTGGAAGATGCACACCAATTTACGAATGTCAACATGTGCTAGCTGCCATCATGGGGGATCAAGGGCCGTGTTTTGTGGGAGCAACCCCTTCCTCACTTTATTATTGACCCCCAAAACGCGTCCATTGATCTCCCGTGATGGCAGATAGCACATGTTGGCACACTGTGTGCATCCTCCAAATTTGGCATTTGGAAACATCGCTAAAAAATTTCAAAGATTGTACCACACAAAAAAAAGAGATTTTGTGGGGTTTTAAATTCGCCCCAAAACATCAATGATGTTATTATTTTTTTGAATCACATCATTGATTTTTTTCTTGATGTTTTCCAATTCTAAATTACACCCCATTATCTCCCAGATCAGGATCTGGGCACTTTCTGATGTGAAAGGATCTTGATCCATAACCTCACGATCACCTAAAAAGAGAGAAACCAAACAAAAACAGGTATCAAAAATCTGCCAGCATCCATCTCTTACCTGAGTCTGTGGTCGCAGACACTCACCTGTTGTGGTGCCAATTTCCACCACATCTTCTTCCTCCTCCTGCTCCGCTTGGGTTGGGGGTATTTCACTTTCTTCCAGAGGTGGGGGGTCTGTGGTCTCCTCGGATGAGGGGTGTCCTCTGAGTCTTTTCTCCCCTATGTAAAACAAAAATGGTATAATTAGCACACAGATATTTTATGTCAGAACTATAAATAGGAAACATTGCTTGGAAGTGGTGTACAATTGTCAATTTTAGCAGAGTTCCAAGATGTCACTTTTTTATTGTCCTTTGTCAACCTGCAATACTTTACCTGTTTTGTACAAGCTTCACAGATGGAGCCCCCCTATAGTATACACTGGAGCACCTGTGTGCCCCCCCTAATAAAAAGGGTGTTCTTGTGTCCCACACTAGTGCTCCAGTGTCCAGATGTGAAAACAGCTGCTGAGTGCCCTCTCCTTACACAGAATCTAGTTTGCATTTCATTCTAGTAACAAAGCCATCTACACAACCAAATATTTTGCATCCAAGTAGGCCCTAAAAAATGTAGGAAAATGCATATGGCCTAAACAATGGTGTTTTAGAGGCCGAAAAAAAAATGTTTGATACGAATGAATAATGGGCCCATGAACATTAAAATTTACATTTTAAACTGTACAACATTTAAGAAAAGCATATGGAGCAGCACGAACGTAATAAAGACAAAAAGAATCGGAACACAGCACAACTACTTACTTTTTTGCAGGCTCTCCGGATCTTTCGGTACTGCTCGGGCTCTCTTAATTTCAGGTCCGACCACCGCTTCCTGAGCTGGACTTTCGATCGTCGTACCCCGAAATTTCTGTGCAGACTTTTGACCACTTTTGCAATGATCTTGGCCTTTCTGATATTGGGGTTGGGGTAAGGCCCATACTTCCCATCATAGTCGGCCTTCTTCAGGATGTCAACCATCTCCAACATCTCCCCAAAGGACATATTTGTGGCCTTAAATCTTCTCCTTCTGGATCAGGACGTGTCCGGATCCGGGCTTTCCTCCTCCTCGTTCCTGTAATTAGCACGCACCTGCTGTGACTCCGCCATGTGCTCTTCACCCACTGCGCCGAACAAAAAGGGGCGGGGAATAGACTAGAAAGAACGTCAGGGGCGGGCGGAGTTACATGCATGCGCAGTGTGTATAAAGCGTAACACACGTGCGTATTACGTACGATCTGTGAGCGGAGGAAGGAGCATTGGACGCGCCGATCGTAAGAACGAAGGTAAGAGACATACTTGTGCCTATAATGCTTCTAGATTGAGGCCTATATTGTAACAAGATTAGGAGAGTTTGGTCTGACATTAGGCTTTGTCTTGTGTTATGTCTTGCAGTGAACATGGATATCTTATTACAAGATAATGACTTCATGTCAATATTCATTGACATGTTCAGGGAGCTGCCCTGTCTGTCGGAGATCAACCAGCCACATTACAGGAACCAAACAAAGAGGAAGGCAGCGCTGGATCAATTGTTGGAAATTGTGAAGCAGGTGATCCCCACGGC
This sequence comes from Aquarana catesbeiana, assembly GCF_042186555.1. Classification (NCBI taxonomy): domain Eukaryota; kingdom Metazoa; phylum Chordata; class Amphibia; order Anura; family Ranidae; genus Aquarana; species Aquarana catesbeiana. The sequence goes on along the minus strand of NC_133325.1, from coordinate 595,146,872 downwards.
AGACATCACATATTTGAAGATAATGACTTCATGTCAATATTCATTGACATGTTCAGGGAGCTGCCCTGTCTGTCGGAGATCAACCAGCCACATTACAGGAACCAAACAAAGAGGAAGGCAGCGCTGGATCAATTGTTGGAAATTGTGAAGCAGGTGATCCCCATGGCAGACATCACATATTTGAAGATCTTAATTGGTGGCCTGAGGAGCACATATGTAAGGGAGCGCCAGAAAGTCCAGGATTCGCAGAGATCCGGAGCAGCAGGTGACATCTATGTCCCCAGGATGTGGTACTATGACAGGCTGCATTTTCTGGCAGGTCAGACTGAACCCAGGCCATCACTCTCCAGTCTTCCTTCCACGCTTCCTTCCCCTCTAGCTGAGGCTTCTGACGCCCAACCTGGGCCTTCCAGGCAGCAACATGTGGAGGAGCCCAGCTTGAGCCAGGTATAGCATTCCTCTAAATATTGCTGGTTGTCCAATCAATGATGTTAACTAGATGTTAGTTTGGAGTACTAATTTATGATTGTGATTGATGATGCAAAACATTAAATAATGTCCCTTTTTCATACACAGGGAAGTCTCAGCCAGGAGGTGGCCGGGCCGAGCCGGCTGCCTGATCTGCAGGTCCCTCCCCAACACCTGGAAAGAGAAAGTGGCAGGAGGAGGAGTGCCCTAGAGGAGGCTGCCATAAGACTCTTTTGGAGGGCTACAGAGGCCCTGGGAGCACCACAGACCGTGGAGGATGACTTCGCTGCCATCATTGCCTCTAAAATGCAGAGGATGGAGGAGGGACAACAACTCATGTGTGAGTCGCTCATATTGGAGGCTCTAAATAAAAGTATGAGGGCCCAAATTACATCTGAGACACACCTTTGCGAACTCACACATGGTCCTCCTCCTCCTCCTGCAGGTCCTCCTCCTCCTTCTCCTCCAGGTCCTCCCAGTCCTCCTCCTCCTCCAGGTCCTACTCCTCCTCCTGCCACATCTCCAACAGCACAGCCACAGCCCGGAATGAAGCGTGGAAGGAAGACCAGAAAGTGAGGACCCTGGATCCAGTCTGGTCGGCCAAAAGATGCAGCATCTTGTGGTACCACAGCCTGGGGACACAGATGTCATCTGCTGCTTTCCGGATCTCTGCGACTTCTGGACCAGACTGGCCTCCCTTACATATGGACTCCTCAGGCCACCAATTTTGATGTTCAAGTATTGATGTCTGCCCTGGGGGTCAAAGGCTTCGCTAATTTCTCCTGTTGATCCAGCGTTGCCTCTCTCTTTGTTTGGTTCTGAGCCCTTAATAAAGGATTTTTGTTTTGAATTATACTTGCCTATGTGTGTTTTACTTCAAAAAGGACAGTTGGTTTGTGAGGATTCAGGTACATTTCAAAAATACAATGTGAAATTAACAAGGGATACCAACACCAAACAATCTCCTTGAGATTAAATAATATAAGATATCAATGGTGTTGTGGTAACTTGACACACAAAACACACACAAAAATAATCAGGAGTAAAACTAAAAATAACATTAAACAAAGATCAGCCTTGGAAAAAATACAAACATAAAATCTAAACGAAAAATGGCTTTAAATAAAAAAAAACAATAAAACAAAAAAAAAAAAAAAATTATGTCAGATGTAACAAATAACAATATATTCAGGGAATCCCAAGAAAAAAACAAAAAAATAAGTTTGTGAGAAGTGTGTGTGAATATGAGCAGCAAAACTACTTAAGAAGAGAGTGCGCTGTATTAAACCATTTTTAACATTGCAGCGTGACGAAAGTGCTATATCCATTGCGAATGCTAATTTTACCTGACCGAGCTGTTCCGTGTCGAAATTTCTTCTGAGCAAGCATGGCACTTTGTGCGTCGGAACAGGCCACACACGGTCGGAATTGACGCGATCGGATTTTGTTGTCGGAAAATTTTATCTCCTGCTCTCCAACTTTGTGTGTCGGAAAATCCGATGGAAAATGTCCGATGGAGCCCACACACGGTCGGAATTTCTGACAACACGCTCCATCGGAAAATCTGACCGTGTGTACGGGGCATTAGTCTGTAGGGTTCAATATTGATTTGGCCCACCCTTTGCAGCTATAACAGGCCAGTCAAGTTCATCCACCCCAAACTTGCTTTTCCATGTCTTTATGGACCTTGCTTTGTGCAAGGTCAAAAACAAAATAATCCTATTTTGAAAAGCAATCACTACAATATATTTTCTGAAAGGGATAGTGAGTTTTTGAAAATGTCTTTTTTGCCACAAGTTTTTGGAAAATACAGGAAAGAAAATGTATTTTTTTTCTTCCAAAAGTTGTCAATTAATAAGATATTTCTAACATACAACATCGGCATACTTAGAATTACACTCCAAAACACATTCTGCTACCACAGGCATGAGACATTTTCACAGCCTAACAAACAAACAAACAAACAAACTAACAAGATATTTGGGGGGCACACCCTAAAAGATGCATTAAAGATGGTGCAGCCGCAGGGGGTGGCCAAGATGGCAACTTAGGAGGACGTGTTTCTTGGAGCTCTGCTGAAGGACTTCCTAATATCCTGATTCCTGCCTAGTGTTCTGTGAGGGAAACTACCTACAATAGCCTGAATGCCATACCGAACAAGGCGGCGGGCAAAAAAGTTACGTTTCCCGCAAAATCTGGAAGAAACAGCCCCGATTACGGACCCACACGTGGCGGAATCTCCCCGGCGGCTCTCCAATATGGCGTCACAGACAGAGGCCGTAGACACGGCCGAGACGGCACAGCTCGGATTTCCGGAGGTTATGGCTGCGATCGCCTCCTGCCAGGCTGCCCTGACTAGCAAGATCGAATCTGTGCAGCTTGATGTGAGTCTGATTCGACAGGACCAGGACAAGATTCGATCGAGGGTGTCTGAGGTGGAGGAGCAAGTGGGTCTGGCGGAGGATGCGGTCGCAAATCATGCTGCATCCATCCGCACTTTGCAGACTAAAGTCCGGGCTTTAGAATATAAGGTGGATGACTCCGAGAACCGGAACCGAAGAAACAATCTTCGGATCGTAGGTATGCCAGAAGGAGCTGAGGGGAAAAATCCTACAGTCTTTGTAGAGGAACTACTTAAAACCCTGCTCCCAGCAGCGCAGTTCTCCCCCTTTTACACTATGGAACGAGCACATCGGATCCCTCCTGTTCCCGGTCCACCTGGATCCAATCCCCGTACACTGATCTTCCGTATGCTTAACTTCAGAGACCGGGATGCAGTCCTGAGAGAAGCGCGCAGGATCAGTGAAGTAAAGTTCCAAAACGCAAATCTACTATTTTTCCCAGACTATTCTGTGGAAACACAGAAACTACGCAGGTCCTTTGACCAAGTTAAAGCGTCGCTTCGGGCGCGGAACATTAAATATAGCATACTTTTTCTGGCCAGAATGAGGGTGCAGGACGGTGAGACGGTGAAATTGTTTACTTCTCCCCGGGAAGCTGCCACCTGGCTTGAGGCTCTCCCACAGCACCGTTAGATGAGTGGATACTTTCATCTATTTTCATTTTTCTTCAGACCGTTTTGGGAACTATACTATTGTTTATAAACTCTTAACCTGCTAAGCTGCCACCTACTACTCTTAGCAAAGTGATAGTGACCCTGGCGCAAGCACTTGATGTTATGCTACTCCACTACACTGGACGCCTTGGCTGACAAAACTTTTACTGTGCACCTGGAATGGAGGAAGATCAACCTATCGGTAAGAACGTTAGTGCAGACTGACTGGCCCTGGATATGCTGTCGGGTGATGAGTGACATTGCACGGATCTACATGCCACCTTAATTTTTGGCTTCCTTATTTTTTTATTTTTTTTTTCAACGAAGTGGTGGCACCTCCTATCCGCAGAAGACCCCCTAGGGTTTATTAAATTGCACCAGATGTTGTACTGTTAGCCATGTAAGAAAAGAATGTCTTTTGAACGAGTATCCAGTGATCCGCCATAGGGATAGTGCATGCAGTGAACTACTGAACTGTAGATACTGATACCTGTCCGAGATCTTCAGAACTGTAACTAAGATATGTGCCCCTGCGATAATCCAGGAGAAGTGACTACTGTAACTTACATTATCTATGCTGGTTTTTGAGTTAAAAGTTAGTGAGCCTAGTGCGGTAGTACTGTAACTAAGATATGTGCCCCTGTAACAGTCCAGGAGAAATTATTTTTATATCTCAAATTATTTTTGCTGGTAGTCGAGTTAAGAGTGAGTGAGCCTAGTGCCTCCGTATTGTAACTAAGATATGTGCCCCTGCAATGGTCCAGGAGAAATGATTTTTATACTTCATGATATCTTTGCTAGTGGCTGAGTTAAGTGAGAGTGGGCCTAGAGCCTCCGTACTGTAATTAAGATATGTGCCCCTGCATTAGTCCAGGAGAAATGTTTTTATATATTATGTCTTTCCAGCATCTCTGTTGTCTGGCTAGACAACCTCATCGTTTTCGAGTCCACGCCCCTACTACGGTTGTAATAGTTGGGATTTATGGGTATATACACATCACCAGTTTCAAGGGGGTGTGGGGGAGGGGGGGAAGTTTTCTGCCGTTGCAGATACAGGGGAATTAGATGTGTTAGTAGTTTTACAAAAGGAGTTGCTCATAACACAAGTGGGTTCTTATGTCCTTCATCACAGTACAATTTAATTGCAGATGTGCAGATAGATTTATTTTTGCACAGAGTACATGATTTCAAGATGCTAGTCAGAGCAGAGGTTTTGTTTTTTTCAGCGGGCTGGGGGATGGGTGGGACTTGCGGATCCGGCTCACTATACTTTTGTGATTTGTTAGATGTCCGACATTTCTATTATCTCGTGGAATGTCAGGGAATTAAACTTGTAAATATATACAAAAATACATACCTCACATATGCATTTTACAAGAGACGCATCTGATTGGCTCTAAAATTCTTGGGTTAAAAAAGGCCTGGGTGGGGGCGCATTACCACTCTACTTACTCCGGCTATGCTAGGGGGGTGAGCGTTTTGATCCGCAGGTCCCTCCCATTTCAGATTCTCGATGTCAAGACGGACACCGAGGGAAGATATGTGATTATCCATATGACTGTACACTCTAGACAAATGGTATTGGTGGGTTTGTACCTCCCTCCCCCTGCGAGGGCTCAACTTCTCTATGACATTATGCAAAATGTCATGGGGTACCATACCCAAGAAGTTTTTATTTTTGGAGACTTTAACTTGGTGCCTTCTCAGGAGGTGGATAGACTCAACCCCGGGGCCCCTCATTTCGTCAGAGCTGCAGAACTGGGCGAGTACTTTTGCACTGACGGATGCATGGCGACATTTTCACCCTAAGGACCGAGAGTATACCTGCCATTCAGCTTCATACAGAGCCCTATCCCGTATAGATTTGGCATATGTGTCTGGGGGTGCACTCTGCTGGACGAGGGAGGCTAAACACTTAGCACGGGGTATCTCAGACCATGCTCCCCTTAACCTTGTCATCTCCTTGGGTAGACCTCCTGGTCCAAGGCTATGGCATCTCTCCAGATATTGGGCGCTAGATGACAGGATTCAGGAGGCAATGCCGGAAGCTATATGCAATTTCTGGCTGAGAAATAGAGAGTCTGCGGACCCACTGATCCTCTGGGATACATTCAAGGCCTGGGTTAGGGGGGAATATATATCCCGTATATCTTCACTGCAGAGGGAGGCTGGTAGGTCCCTGGAGCGGTTGGAGGGAGAGGCGGGGGAGACTGAGGCTGTCTATGTAAGATCCCCTACCGAATCAAATTACCACACATGGCAGAGAGCTCTGAGGGAACTTTCTTTACTTAATGTAGAACAAACTAAGAAATCTATGCTGCACTCAACGCAAAGGATATTTGAATATGGCAATAAAAATGGAAGATTGTTGGCTTGGCTGGCGCGTGGACAGCTGGGAACCACACATATAGCTGGGGTGCAGAGTGATGATGGGGAGTTGCTGACCTCACCAGAGGATATTAATGCTAGATTTTCCTGTTTTTTTCAGTGATCTATACGCTTCCAGAACTAGTGGTAACCCTTTGGCATTGCCGGAGTATTTGAACAATATCCCATTTCCTACATTATCTGATGAGCATAGGGCAATGTTGGATAAGGATATCTCCCTGGAGGAGGTCCAGACTGCCATTGGAGGTCTGCAGATAGGAAAGACACCGGGGGTGGATGGACTCCCTACGGAGTTCTACTCTCAGAATATGGAGCTTCTTGCACCTAAACTCACATCCCTCTTCGCTGGGCTGGCTGGTGGGGGTGCTCTGCCGGAGTCCATGGAGGAGGCGGTCATTGTTTTGATCCATAAGCAGGGCAAGGACCCCCAAGAGTGCGCGTCCTACAGGCCCATATCGTTACTTAATGTGGATACCAAAATTCTGGCCAAAATCCTTGCCACCCGCCTGTCCACAATTATATCTACATTAATTCATGTTGATCAGACCGGTTTTATGCCGGGCAAGGGGACAGATATTAATATTAGGCGTCTCTTCCTTAATCTGTCCATTGCCCATGATAACTGTGGGGATAGAGTGATCGCCTCCTTGGATGCTGAAAAGGCGTTTGACTCTGTGGAGTGGGAATAGCTCTGGGAAGTGCTAGGGAGATTTGGCTTTGGCCCTGGCTTTCTCCAATGGATTAAGTTGCTATATCGTGCACCGAGGGCTAGGGTGCGCACCAATGATAGGGTCTCGGATCCCTTCCTACTCCACAGGGGCACTCGCCAGGGGTGCCCGCTGTCGCCTAGTTTGTTTGCTCTTGCCCTGGAGCCGTTGGCGATTTTAGTTAGAGAATCTTCGGAGGTCAGAGGGATGCAGATTGGTAGACTTGAAGAGAAAATTTCACCATACGCGGATGACGCATTACTTCATTTGAACGATGCCGGACCATCTCTGTTGGCTGCTCTGACCATTTTTGACAGATTTGGTGCTGCATCAGGGATTCAAATAAATTGGTCTAAATCAGTCCTTTTCCCTTTGGATAGTGAGAACCCTGATGCGGCGGGTGGTACGCCTCTTCAGTGGGTGTCAGAGTTTAAGTACCTCGGGGTTCGGGTATCCAGGGATGTTGCCCAATACTATAATTTGAATATGCTTCCTCTGCTCCGCCTCCTTAAAGAAAGGTGCCGCGCATGGTCTGGACTCCCTCTGAATCTGCTAGGACGTATAAACATCTTAAAAATGATGCTCCTACCCAAGTTCACTTATCTTTTTAGAAATAGCCCGGTCTAGCTTCCGGCGTCCTTTTTTTTCGGGAAATAGACAAACAGATTATCTCCTTTATCTGGAATGCAGCTGTCCCACGACTAGCCAAGTCTACACTACAACTTCCTACACAGATGGGGGGGCTTGCTCTCCCCAATTTCAGACTCTACTATTGGGCGGCGATGCTAGTGACGACGTACTGGTGGTTTGAGGGGAAACGCTCTAATGCTGCTGTGTGTGTAGAGGCGGCGCAGCTAGGCTCTATACAGGATCTGCAAAATCTGGTGTACAGGGGGGTAAAAGCATATGCGGAGCTCCCTGCTCCGACTAGAGCAACACTTCAGGTATGGAGGATGGCTAGACGGAGTTTCTCCCTTGTTGGGCGATGGGCACCTGTCCAGCCTCTTTGGGGAAATCCTCAGTTGCCTCATTTTCGAACAATTCCTGATCCACAGTTGTGGGCGGGATTTGGAATCAAAACCCTAAGAGATATTATGCCCAATGGGGAATTGATGTCCTTTGCGCTTATGTCAAGGACGTATAGGCTCCCGGGATGGATGTTTTTCCGATACGCTCAATTGCGCCATGCGACTAGGGCACAATTTCCTGTCTCTCCTCTCCTACAACTAGACCCGTTGGAGGACCTGCTGTCCAGTAACGATCTAGTAAAGCCCCTCTCGGCCATATATAACACGTTGCTGCCTAGGGAGGTACCCAAGATGGACAGGTTGTGGAATACTTGGAAATCAGACATCCCCACTTTAGATAGAGAGGACTGGGAGGCCTGTCTGGAGCAAGGTCCCAAATTAGTAATATCGGCCGGAGATAAACTGACACAAATAAAATTTCTACATAGGGTCTACTTCACGCCGGCGAGATTATCTAAAATATACCCTGATAGGGATCCACATTGCCCTAGATGCCAAACTCAGATTGGCACGTATCTTCACATGTTTTGGGATTGTCCTGCATTGTCAAAGTTCTGGCTGGGAGTGTATGATCATTTAAATCTTAGAATGGATTTGCCTGTTCCGAAAACACCTGAGATAGCCCTATTGGGTATACACGAGGATGAACACAGGTCACATCATAGTAAAATTTTAATTTTGCTCCTCTTCTATTATGCCAAAAAGGAGATCCTTGCTAGATGGACCTCTGCTGGCCCTCCGACCCTCTCCTCCTGGGAAAAGAGAATCAATGCCGCTCTGCCCCTTTATAGGCTGACGTATATCAGTCGAGGGTGCCCTTGGAAGTTCGATAAGGTTTGGTTACCATGGCTTAGCTGATAGTGTAATACTTGAACCCATCTGTTGGATACCAGCCACGGGGTGGTGGGTGGGAGGGGATGGACTACTCTGCGATTTTGCTGCTCTAGGGATGAAGCCGAACTCTACATGTTTTGTTTTTTTTTTTTTTTTCCCGTTGGTGTGGTGGATGCCCCCCATGACTCCTTACCTTTATATGTATTGATTTGCTTGATAGGATTATCTAGCATGGTCTATAAGTAAATATTAAGCGAACTTATGTATTTGTGTTAGATGCAATACGATAAATCTTATGTGAGCAAGAGTTTACCTCTAGTCAAATATTTGATCGGCACTTATCTGTAATTTTCTACACATGGTTTGTTTACTCCTTTCTCTTTTGTACTGCATTTTATACTTTTCAATAAAGCACTCCTGATTGTTAAAAAAAAAAAAAAAAAGATGGTGCAGCCATAAGCCATAAGTGTATTGCTCCCATGGTTCAGAGAAGCAGGATCTCCTAGTCTATGGATAGTGTAGGACCCACTAATCATGGGATACTTTTTGCAGTAAGTGGGCTTAAGCACCATATAGCAATATGGTGTGACCAAATCCCCATATTTTTTGATAATGTTTTTTGAAAATGTCTAGGTGTTTTAAATAAGCCTTGCAGGAGGTAAATGTCTTTTTTTGCATGTGTGCGCTGTAATATTTTGTTCTGTTGTATGGTCTTATGGCTGCACCATCTTTAATGCATCTTTTAGGGTGTGCCCCCCCAAATATCTTGTTTGTCTATTGTATGGATTCTGACCAAATCCTTTTGGGCGAGGAGCACCCCACTCCCTCATCAGTGCCTCTCATTAGTGTCCACCTGTGTCATGGGTGGAGACCTCAGTTCTCCCATATAGAGGAGTGTATTTCTCCCATGGTTCAGAGAAGCAGGATCTCCCAGTCTATGGATAGTGTAGGACCCACTAATCATTGGGTATTTTGTCGCAGTAAGTGGGCTTAAGCACCATATAGCAATATGGTGTGACCAAATCCCCATATTTTTTGAAAATGTCTAGGTGTTTTAAATAAGCCTTGCATGAGGTAAATGTCTTTTTTGCATGTGTGTGATGTAATATTTTGTTCTATTTTCACAGCCTAGCCACATAGAATGGCCCAAAATCCAAGGACTACCTTCAGGTGTTCCAAGGGTATAAATTACACATCTAATTTCCTGACTACTTATCATATTTTTGCAGGCCCTGGAGCATCAGGACATGCACAAAATGACTTTATTTTGGAAAGCAGAACCCAAGCTTTTTCATAGAGTCATAGTGGTCTTTTGAAGACTTCATTTTTTGCCATAAGTTTTTGGGAAATGTAAAAAAATGAAGATTTTTTTTTTACACAAACTTGGCAATAAGATAATTCTTATGCCCCGTACACACGGTCAGATTTTCCGATGGAAAATGTGTGATAGGACCTTGTTGTCGGAAATTCTGACCGTGTGTAGTCTCCATCACACATTTTCCATCGGATTTTCCGACACACAAAGTTTGAGAGCAGGATATAAAATTTTCCGACAACAAAATCCGTTGTCGGAAATTTCGATCGTGTGTACACAAATCCGACGGAATTTGCTCAGAATAAATAAAGAGATGAAAGCTATTGGCCACTGCCCTGTTTATAGTCCTGACGTACGTGTTTTACGTCACTGCGTTCAGAACGATCGGATTTTCCGACAACTTTGTGTGACCGTGTGTATGCAAGACAAGTTTGAGCCAACATCCGTCGGAAAAAATCCTAGGATTTTGTTGTCAGAATGTCCGAACAAAGTCCGACCGTGTGTACACCCTATTACACTCAGCACTGGCATACTAATGCCGTGTACACACGATTGGAATTTCCGACAACAAATGTTCGATGTGAGCTTGTTGTCGGAAATTCCGACCGTGTCTATGCTCCATCGGACATTTGCTGTCAAAATTTCCGACAACAAATGTTTGAGAGCTGGTTCTCAAATTTTCCGACAACAAAACTTATTGTCGGAAATTCCGAGCGTGTGTACACAATTCCGACGCACAAAATTCCACGCATGCTCTGAATCAAGTAAGAGATGGAAGCGCTCGGTCTGGTAAAACTAGCGTTCATAATGGAGACAGCACATTCTTCACGCTGCAGTTTTTAATCTTTCAATGCAGCGCATTCTCTTCTTCTTTATAATGCTAGAATAATGAAGTTGTTTTGCTGCTGATATTCACACAGAGTCCTGACAAACTGATTTCTTTATTATTTCTCGTGATCTCCTGAATAATCTTTATATTATTTTCACTAGATCTACAGAATAATGTTTATTTTTTTATAGTGATCTACATTTTTAAAAAAATTTTATCAGGATCTCCTGATTTTTTTTTTCCTAGTGATCTCCATAATATCGTTTTGTGTGTCAAGTTACCACAACATCATTATTATCTTGTATTTTTTAACCTCAAAGAGGTTGGTTGGTGTTGGAGTTCCTTGTTAATTTGACATTGTATTTTTGAAATGTACCTGCCTACTCACAAAAAACTGTCCTTTTTGAAGTAAACACATAGCCAAGGATTTGTAAAAAAAAGATAGAAATTTATTAGGGGTCATAACAAAATAAAGAGGAAGGCAACGCTGGATAAACTGTTTAAACTGGTGAAGCCTTTGTACCCCAGGGCAGACATCAATTATTTGACAGGAAAAATTGGTAGCCTGAGGAGTCCATTTAATAGGGAGCACAATCCGGTCTAATACTCCGAGAGATCGGGAGCAGCAGCAGATTTCATATATGTCTCGAGGCTTTGTTCCTACAACAGCCTGCATTTTTTGCCAGACCAAACCGAACGCAGGCCATCACTCCCAAGACTTCCTTGCACGCTTCCTTCCAGGCTGTGGCTGTGGTGTTGGAGTTGTGGCAGGAGATGCAGGAGGAGTATGGTCCAACTCACATACATTACTATTTTGTGAGTTCGCCCCTCACCCCCTTATTTAGGACCTGAAATATGAGTACCTCACTGATGAGGCATTGGCCCACCTCCGTTTCCTGCATCTTACTGGCTGCCATACAGGCAAAGGCCTCTTGAACACTGAGGGCCGCAGTAGCCTGCCGAATCAAAGCAAGCGCTGACTCCTCTACCTTCCTCCCTTTTCTGGGCCTTTTTGTTGGAAGGCAGAGGGGAGGAACCTGCAATTCAGTCAGGCTACTGGGCCCGGCCACCTCCTGGCTGCCACTTCCCCTGGCCACCTCCTGGCTGCCACTTTCCCCACCACCTCCTGGCTGTCACTTTCCATGGCCTCCTCCTGGCCGAGACTTTGCTGTGTAAGAAAATGGGACATAGTTTTAGTTTTTTGGTCATCAGACACAATTTTGAGCTCATGACTGTTGCAAATTGAATGTTAATAAATAGAAAAGACTATCATTCTGATACCAACATTTTTCTCTCTAGGTCCCAATTATTTTTGGCTACTGTCTATTGATATGTAAACCACTTTGTTAAATCAGAAATTAGTGATCAATAATAACATCTAGTTAACATCATTAATTTTTTGACAAGAAATATGTTGAGCAATGCTATACCTGGCTCAAGCTGGGCTCCTCCACTTCTTCCTGGGTGGAAGGCTCAGGTTGGACTTTGGAAGCCTCAGCTGAGGTAGAAGGAAGAGTGGAAGGAAGGGTTGAGAGTGATTTCCTGATTTAAGTCTGGTCTGACAAAACCCGCAGTCTGTCATAGTATCAGAGCCTGGGGACATAAATGTCATCTGCTGCTGCTCCTGATCTCATGGAATCCTGGACCTTTTTGCGCTCCCTATTATATGTGCTCCTCAGGCCACCAATTTTGCACTTCAAATAGTTGATGTCTGCCGTGGGAATCACCGGCTTCACCAATTCCAACAGTTGATCCAGCGCTGCCTTCCTCTTTATTTTGTTATTATAAAAAGGGTGTGTTACCTGCCACAGACAGGGCAGGAAAGTTGGGGAGGAAATCATGATCATTGACTTTATCCATATTCTCTGCAAGACACAACACAAGACAAACCCTAATGTCAGGCTAAACTCTACTAATCTTGTACCAATATAGGCCTCAATCTATAAGCAGTATAGGCCACTGATGCCCCAAGTTAAAATTGTACCTTTATTAGCATGATCGGCGTTTACGATACTCCGTCCTCCGCTCACAGATCATATGAATGAGGCACGCGTGTTATGCTTTATATACACTGCGCATGCGTCAAACTCTGCCCCTGACTTTCTTTCTAGTATATTCCCCACTCCTTCTCTTTCGGCGCAGTGGGAGAGCACATGGCGGAGAGACAACAGGTGTATGATAATAGCAGCAACGACAAGGAAAGCCCGGAGCCAGAAACATCCCGATCAAGGAGGAGATATAAGGCCTCAAACATGTCCTTTTTAGAGATGGTGGAGATGGTGGATATTTTGAAGAGGGGTGACTATGATGGGAAGTATGGACTGTACCCAAACCCAAATGTGAGAAAGGCCAAGATCATGACTAAAGTATAAGGGTGGCTAGATGGTACCAGAGGATACAGCACCTCATCCCCAAAGTAATCAAATAGTTATTGGGTATGTGGACGGGGGATTATAGCGGTGCCAAGGTCAAAAAAGTGTTTTCAAAGAAAAGTAATAGAGAGAAGGAATAAAAAGCAAAAAATACAAAATTTATTGATAATCTAACATAGACAAAATACACATTACATACAATATCATGTTAAACTAAAAGGAAGGTTATGGATACATGTACTGTAAGTGACCCTAAGAATGGTAGGGTGGGCCAGGTGGAAATGGCTGTTGAAGGAGGAGGGCTCGATTTCCTACATGTTTCGCCAAAACATTGGCTTCTTCAGGGAACAGGAGCTCATAAGGTAGATATTTAAAAACAATTCTGTGTGATAAACATGAAAAACATGGTGAGAGCAATAATTTAACCGGACACTACATAGTATAAACAATAAAGAAATAGAGACTGTGGCTGGACAGTCATGCGACCAAAGGCTCCACACTAAATAACGGTGATGCAAACATACCTGGGGCGTCAGTGCCCGAGAAGGGAGGGAGGAGAAGGGAAGGGGGAACACAGCCACCCAAGGGGATCCCCGCAAGGGAGCGGCCAGGCCGCGCCGTAAATTGTGCCTGCAGGGGGCATACAGTAAACCTGGCAAAGGAATGTAAAGATAACCATAAGTCATGATGCACTTGTAATAATAATCCAGAGATAAAAATTGCACATCCGTGCATTATATTCAAGAGAATACATAAAATGTATATATTTGTATGTATATGAGTAAATGTATCTATATCTCTAGAGAAAAAAAGTGCAGACTTACATGTATGTTTAAAAACCGTGGAAAGAAAATGTGGTCACGAGGTGCCTATAGTAGATGTATGCACACAGCAGGGGCAAAACGTCAAGATTGGACCAAATCAATGGTCCAATTGGACCAGGCCTGATTAAAGGAATAGATACCATTAGGGGTGTTGCTATTAGTAACTAGGACCATGTGGAGTAGTTATGCCTGTACTTACTTAGTAATGTCAGCTGTAGAGAGAGATTCTCATAGCAACACGTTCACAGGTGTGTAATACCTGTACAAGGATTAAAAGGGATGAAAATTACAATAAGTCCTATATAAGATGTAAAGAGGACGAAGGAGAAAAAGAAAGAAAAAGAGAGGAAAATCAGTGGGGTGAAGAGGATGAAAGCTTTGAAATAAATTTAAGCATAGACGAGACTGCTGGAAATAAGTCTATTACCTAGTCTGTCATGGCGTAAACACTGTTAATTGAAAGAATCAATCTTAGCCAGCAGAATGAAAAGCAGGTCCAAAGTGGCTCCTAAAGGATGTATAGGAGCATGATGAATAGTTCGTTTGGAAAGCATTAAGTAAGAGTATTTTAAAGGATAAAAGTTACCTTGTAACTGTGTGCAGAGAAGATACAGGCACGTCTCTCGTCCATCAAGGAACTGAGGAACTGGCCGGTTACTTGTATGCCCCCCACACCTGATCAGATGATGATCAGGTGTGCGGACGCAAACGAGGGGTGTTCACGGCTGCGCACTGCGCGGTGCCTCGGAACTACAGGTTCCATCATGCACCGCGCGCATGCTCAGAGTGTACGGCCCGTGTGGCGAATGGGGAGGCGGGCATCCCTGGAATGGGAGGTGCCCAGGTGTCGCCTCGTCCAATCTGCCGATGGAAGAGGAGGGCCGGAGAGTCTGAGAACAGACGTGGGCACCCAGGGGCAGACAAAAGTCATGACTAAAGTTGTGAGAAGTCTGCACAGGAATTTTGGGGTATGACGATCCAAGGAGCAATTGAGGAAATGCTGGTCAGACCTGAAATTATGGGAGCACGATCAGTATAGAAGGATCAGGAAACTGCTTCTAAAAAGTAAGTATTTGTCCTGTGCTCCTATTATTATCATTACTTTAGTGCTGTAGCGTGTGCTTTTTTTTACTATTGGACAGTTTAAAATGGCGTTTAAAATGGCAATTTTCAAGTTCGTGGTCACAGTAATCATTCGTAGTAAACGTCGTTCTTTCGCCCACTTATACGATGTTTTTGGCAGATGCAGGTTAACTACATTTGTTCAGGCCTATTTGTATTAAAAGAAGTTTATTACATTGTTGTCTAGATGTGTTTGTAACTAGAATGAAATGCAAACTTGACTCAGTGTAAAGAGAGGCCACTCGGCAGCTGTTTACACATCTGGACGCAGGAGCACTAGTGTGGGACACCAGAACACCCTCTTTAGGGTTTCCCACACAGGTGCTCCAGTGGATACTAGGGGTGTCTCCATGTGTGAAACTTTACCAAAAAGGTAAGTATTCCAGGTTGAAGAAAGGGAAAATATCATGTCTTCAGCTTGGAACTCTGCCAAAACAGACAATTGTACGACACTTCCAAGCAATGTTTCATATTCCTATTTCTTGCCTCAAATATCTGTGTGCTAAGTATACCTTTTTGTATTCACATAGGGGAGAAAAGAATCGGCATATATGAGGACACCAGGAACCCCACACCTCCTAAAGAAAGGGAAATCCCCACACCACAACCTAAGGATGTGGATTCCGAGGTTCAGGAAGTGGTGGGTGATGTGGGAGAAATAGTGACCACAACAGGTCAGTGTCTGAGACCACAGCTTCAGGTAATAGATGTATGCCTGCATATTTATAATACATGGTGTGTTTTTTTATTTTTAGGTGATGTGGATGTTGTGGAAGAAGAAACTCATTTGACCAGTGCAACTGCACAGGTCCTCATCGTTGAGATAGTGGAGTGCAATCAGGAAGATCAAGGAAAACATCAGTGATGTTGAAAAAAGACTCAACAACATCAGTGATGTTTTAGGCAGAATCTAAAACACCTAAAAAAAATATTTTACAGTTTGTCGTTTATTTTTTAATTTAAAAAAATGTTTTAAGTAAATTGAAAGCCAAATTTTGAAGATGCACACAGTGTGTCAGCATGTGCTATCTGCCATCACGGGACATCAATGTACGCATTTTGTGGTTGCAACCCCTTCCTCGCAACTAAAGTAGATGAAGGAAGGGGTTGCACCCCCAAAACACGTTCATTGATCCCCATGATGGGAGATAGCACATCTTGACATTAGGCATGGGATCAGGAGGGAAATCCACATTTTGACTCCCAATGTGTGTGCATCTTCAAAATTTGGCTTTTACAGGGGTGACATCACCCCATCTGATGAAGGCAAGATCAACACAGTTTTGATATACTAATGTTGAATATTGCCTTCAATTTTTCAAAGTTGAACTTTGTAAGTTCCTGAGTTGTGTATGTTAATGGTTTTAAACATGCCTGTTTAACCAAAAAAAGGATATTTCTACTGTCAAACATAAAAATGTTATACACTAAAGATGTTGGTTTGTTAAAAAAACCTTTTCTAACGCACATGTGAATGTGCTTTGAGTAAACTGTTTTATACTCAACAATGTGTGGTTTCTTCATTCAATGCTCAATACCAGTTTTTGAAGTAAGTTGGTGTTGACAATGACAATGGGGGTTATTTACTAAGGCAAATCCAGTTTGCACTACAAGTGCATTTTCAGTGCAGTTTCAGTGCAAAGTGGATTTTCCTTTAGTAAATAACCCCCACAGTGCTCTAAAATTTGCCACAATCAGGCCATTTTAGGGACTCAAATAAATTAATTCATGGTGCTGAAAAGGATGATTATTTTTATCATTAATGCATTACATACATTAACAACAAAAACAATATGTGTGTTTGTAGCAGACCCACAACATAATAGTTAGCTGAAGAAGAGATTGTCACCTTATGTATCAAATAAATTACGTTTGCACTATTGAAAAAAAAGAAAAGGCCATTGGAGAACCTAGGAGACAGCTAAAAGAAACACAAGCAGTAAATCAAATGAAATATTAGTTCCGTTTATAATAAAAATGTATTTAAAAAATGTTTCACACATTGGCTGGCATATCAATGGCCCCTACCCGCAAAGTAATTTTGTCTCACTTCGCGGGCGCTTTGGGGGGGTCAAGCCAGGGTGGCCAGATTCATGTGCCATCAAATTACTAGTTGGTAATCCAGCCTCAGGCCCAACTGAGGCCACATAGTTTGTAGCATTTATGTGGAGATAATTGTGTAGAATGCAGCAAGCAAGCACAAAATAGTTCAGTTTATATTCCACCATGTGTATTGGTGTCAAAAATAAGTGGAACCAGCTGGCCATTATTCAGAAAGCATTCTCCACCACTCTTCTGGCTATGGCCAGCTGGTAGTTAAAAACCCTCTGGTCCGGGGTGAGGGTCCTCATCGGAAATGGCCTCATCAGATGTTCACCAAGCCCTAACGCTACATCAGCGACAAACACAGATGGAAGAGCACCCACATTGTCTTCCATAGGTGGCAAGCCCAAGCCACCGTTCTGGAGCTGTCTGTAGAATTCAGTCTGGGCAATGACTCCACCATCCGACATCCAGCCATTCTTCCCCACGTCCACATACAAAAACTCGTATGTTGCCAACACCACCACCAACAACACAATACTATTAAACCCATTATCGTTATAATAGTATGACCCCAAGTTAGGGGGTAGGACAATGTGGACTTGTTAACCATCTATTGCCCCTCCGCAGTTTGGGAAGTCCCGCTCTTGAGCAAACTGGGATGCCACAGTCTGCCATTCCTGTGGGTTGGAAGGAAACTGCGGAGTGAAACAAGAAAAAAAATAGTACTTTTGCACATAACATTGCAAGCAGATTAGACGCAAACATTCTTGGCCAGCATAAGTATAACATTTATTTTAAGGAGTATTTAAAGACCAAAGTATAAGGTCCACTTATTAGATTCCTCATTCCCTCTGATGGCCCATTGTAAAAAATCTAGGGGGTGATGTTTTGGACAGGTAACCCTCTCCACTTCATTGACAGCTGAATGCATAAATAATGTGTGGTAATTTGGCCAGCCCCTCCTTACTTACACTATTGGCAGCCCACTGGACAGGTAAGAAGTGTCATAATACAAAAATAGGAATACACACTGTACAAATTGAAGCACATTTTTACATTGTGCAATTACCTATCAAGATAATAGGAGAACAAAATTTTAAACAGTACCATTTGAAAGTATTCAGGCAGGCCCTTGCACTACATGCTTTGGTGAATTCATCCATAAATCTGACCACAAAAGAAGTAGGTATAGTGGGTGTGGGTTGGGCAAAGTCAACAGATAGAGGATTGGTATCGGTTGATTTAGCGGTTGGGGGGGAGGGAGGGTTCCAAATGAGATTGGGCCCCCCCCCAAAAAAGCCTCTTGCACTTTGCCTGAATTTAAGGACAAAAATAACATTTAAACACATTTTAGGGGGTGTTTAGGGTAAGCATTACAATGGAACTGACAAAAAACATTGTTAAGTAACTAGGCTAGGTGTGCATGGGCCCAGGATAGCATGCTGGGGAGCTTAGTGAAGGCAAATATGCATGAAGGACAAAAGAGGAACTTTAAAAACTTCCAGCATACAAAGGGGACATTCACAGCATATTATAATCATGGTAATTATGGAATAAATACAATACATTAGCAAATATTAAATACATAGAATGTGATGTTAAAGGAGAAAACTTACCTTAATATAGTCCTTCTGCAGGACCTGAATGATGGCAGAACAGGTCTCTGGAATAATGATCCCCAGAGCCTGGGGAGAGATGCCTGTCAAGAACTTGATGTCCTGCAGACTTCTCCCGCCAAGTACCGCAATGTGGCGACGAGCCTCTGTTCGGGAGTGATGGCTTGCCACATGCAGGTGTCCTGTTTCGTAATATAAAGGGGCAACAAAGCCAACAGATGGTGAAAAACGGGGTCTGTCATCCAGAGATAATTCCTGAAATCATCAGGATTATTCTCACGGATCTCCCGCAACAAAGGCGTGTGAGAGAATTGGTCATGCTGGAGCAACCAATTCTTCGTTCATGAACTCCTCCTCGCTCTGTTCGTGGACTGGGCTTGGGTCAAAGTAAGGTCCCCAACACCAAGCCCCTGCACAGCACGAACTCTACAATGAGCACGTACCCGCAACATGGCTAGAAAATGGTCGGCTGATCAGAACGAACTAACAGAACGCACTGAAAATCAGAAAGGCCTGAAAAGAGCGAGCTGAAAATCAGAAAAGAGCAGACAAGAACGCACTGAGAAACAGTAACGAACTGACAACACGCACTGAAAAACAGTTACAAACCCACAAGCACAAACTGAAGAGCAGTAACGAACTGAAAAGCACGAGGCTGAAAAGTGCGAATAGTCTCTCACCAAACTTCTGCTAACACGAGATAAACAGGAGATTAGCAGAAGGAGCCCAAAGGATGGCACACTTGGTATTGAACTTCCTTTTTATAGTCCCGTTGTACGTGTTGTACGTCACCGCGTTCTCGGCAATTAGAACTTCCGACAACATTTGTGCGACCGTCTGTATGCAAGACAAGTTTGAGCCAACATCCATCAGAAAAAAATCCATGGTTTTGTTGGCGGAATGTCCGATCGTCTGTATGCGGCATAAGAATTACAGCCCAAAACACATTCTACTATTCCTCCTGGGTATGGTAATACCACATGTGTGTGACTTTTTTAGTATTTTCACTGACTATGTACCAGTATTTCCTGCTTTAAGATCAGCGATAAACTAGCGTGTAATGTTTTTCAAAAAATGTTTTGCCATTAATAATAAAAAGGCTTGTAAAATAAGCCATCCATTATTGCATTGAAATTTGAAGTATTTATCTCATCAAAACGATTGGTATTTTATCGCATGACGTCATATCCAGCGGGCATTACTTGTTTTACGGCAGACATTTCTGGGGGGCCTTCCAGATGAAGGAGTGATGGTAGAGAGTCCAAAGGAAAAGCCAAATGTCCTGGCCCTTGTTGAGCAAATGGTAATGTACTATTTCTTCCTATTAGTAGCCTTAGGTCTTCATCAGTGTCTTGAACAGCACAATAAATAAGCACACCAACACGATGGGCCAATTTACGGACACAGCAGGCCAAAAACATGCCACCAATTTTTTCAGGGCAATACCACAGGAAACCATCAGAGAGTAGCAAGTTCAAATGTCTAACCAGCCTAGAATGCAGCTTCTCACATGCAGAAACTGTGGTGTGGTACTGGAACTCAGAGTGAGCCTATCTACTCTGCACTTTAGTCCCTCGCTAGTAGTTTCTAATCTGACATGCAACCAGACTTATAACTACCCAAAGTGGTCATTGGATGCCTAACCTGGCTCTAGCCTATGCTGATTATCAAGCCCCTGGCTCTAGCCTTCACTGGTTATAAAACTAGCTATATAATCTCAGACCAGAAGGGACAGGGTTAACCAAAATATCAGGAGCTGCATATACATTCTTTAGCAATTAGCAGGTTCACCTACTTATATACTAGAAGGTGACCACTACATACACACAGTAGCACAGACCTAGATATCTGGCACTGTGCATGTGAGATAATAACAATAGGTCAGAAATACTTTTTGTTACAAGGATTCAGATACCCACTCAAAAAGCTATGGGCAGCTGCAGTTAAACTATTAGAACATAGGAATACTTGCATAGGAGTCTACACTTCTGGTCTGGGTGAAAATACAGCAGCAGCAACTCCCCTAGACAGGACATGAGACATTCTCTCTCTATACTTCCTCATTCTGAGGGTTTTTTAGGAAATGCTAAGAATGCTAAAATAAATCTGTTTAGTCTCATGTGTGAGTGAATTTAAAGCTTATCTAAGCTCTAAAACAAAAATGTATTATATTGTATATATTAGCAGTTCTTGGATGGGGTGGCTATTGTTTTTTTTTTTTTTTCAGGCTTTCGTTTTTTCCCCCTTTATTTTCCAATAGTAATCCTAAAAACTATACAGTTCTTGTCCCAGGGTGGCTACACTGACTATTCCAATGTATCTTTGAGGGAGTCAATGTTTCTACCCAGGTTGGACTTCAAGCATATGTACCTTTGCTCATCTCCATTGCGTGGAGGTGATGGGATCTCCATTACAGTTTTTCTAATTCATATCAAGAAAATTAAAGATCGTTATGGCACAGAATTTCTAATATAGCCTTATATATCTTTGGCCACACTCTACATTTAATCCTTTGGATGTGCCTTTTGTTTGCTCCTGTTCCAGGGGTTTTGTTCCATGAGAAAAGATTCATTTATACCATATGTGTTGCCACTTTATGGGCCATAGCCTTTTATTAGAAATCTCTTTTTCTCTTATCATTGATAGAATAGATACTAGCATGTTAATGGAACACATTTTCTATACTTTACATGACAAAATGCCTAATTTCTTTAATAAATGGTATACCTGGGTCTCCAAAAGACATTTTTTTGTTGTGACCTTTTCATGTATATTGTGATGACTCTTTGAAGATTATACTGATATTGGTATTCTTATGCATTTCTATTTCACAATCTTTCAGTCTTATATGATGCTTACGAGTTATATGCTTTTTTGTACAGTACTAAAATGAAAGAGAAAAAAAAATTAGCAGGTCTTCTCTTTTTTTGCTAACATTTTCTTAGCCTTAAATAGGAAAACAAATGCAGCCACCACACATAAGGACTGGTAAGCAGCAATACAGTATATTACATTCTTGTTCTTAGATTTAGTTATCCTTTAAACTGGAGATTTCAGATATACTGTAACCTAGTTTAAGCCAAGTTGACAAAATCCATATATGCATTTGTAATTCCTTGACACTTTGTGAAGGAAGTCAGATGATCCAACATATGGGTTTGTGTGAAAACCAGCTGGAGAACAGGTTTGCATACAGACCCATTTACAGGCAGGACGTGGGTAAGGCAATACGCTGAGCAATGCAAAAAAATACTCAGCTAGTCAGCAAAAAATACCTAACAAAATTGTTTTGACATATAGGTTTAAAACTTACAGAGTTTTTTTTGCATAAAGATGCAAATACATGTAAAGTCACACCACATCAAGACACTTGTGATATGATTTCTCTCTATATATTTATTAACAATATATTGCGTTACTGTTACTCTTAGATACTTCATTTATTCAACAGGACACACTTTGAAAAGACACATTGTAAAAACAATGTTTTCTATTAAATATTAACCATCTGCACTCTCACAATGTCCTCTCTTAACCCTTGACAAAGTTCTATGTGACAAAACATGTTGGGGACGGAACCAGACAGTGCAGGCAAATCTTTGCTAAGCAGTGTGTGAGACCAGAGCACTCCTTCATTGTACTTTTTTCTGGTGAGCAGCGAGTGTCCAGCTAGCTGTGGAATTGTATGGAGATTGTTTTTTTTTTTAGTTTCATTTGCACTGCAACATTTTACCATTGTGGGTAGATGTCAGTTTCTTCAAGAGTGAATGTAACATTCCATAAGAATCATTCCCAAGAAAAAAAGAGTCTTAACAACATTCGACCAGAAGAGGTAAAGAACATTTGAGCAATAGAGAAAATTGTTGGATTGCTGGTGGAGCACAGTTTATATTCCAGTTGGCACATTAAGAATGGTACTGGGAGGAAGCCGTAGCAAAAATAAAAATCACCTCACAAAGAGCTCACAGGCACACACCGCAACTAAAGCGGCGCCAGTCACCTCACCATATTCAGCATCAGTGCGCTCTCACAGAGAGAAAATGTCACAGCAAGACTCTCTATTTGAGTCAGATACAGAGCAAACCCTCTCACAAAATTCTCCACAAGCCTCCTCAGCATCCTCAGTAATATTATTACAATTTGAAAAAATGCTCCATAAGGCTTTAAAACAAACGTAAGAACAAATAACAAACAGCCTAACTAAAAAATAAGAGAGCTGGGAAACCGCACCGCAGCCTTAGAAATAGAAATGGATGAAATTGAAATTACAACTCAAGATACTATAACAGAATTGGAAAACCTAAAAGAAGAGAATTTAATACTTCAAACTAAGCTTGAAGATTACGAAAATAGAGCCAGACGTTCCAACTTGCGCATAAGGGGAATTCCTGAAACTGTGACAGACTTGCAATCTACTATTACTGCTCTATTACAAGAACTAAAGCCAGATATTCCTATTGAACGTTTAGAACTGGACAGAGTAGATAGAGCCCTCACAGCCAAAAAAAAAGATGGACCCCCACGTGATATAATCACAAAATTCCATTATTACAGGACAAAAGAACAAATATTAACTGCTGCAAGAGAAAAAAAGGAACTTAATTTTCAAGGTCACAATTATCAAATTTTTGCTGATCTATCCCAACTCACTATTACTAAAAGATGCTCCATGAAACCCCAACTAATGGAACTGCAACGCCACAACATTATGTATCAATGGGGATTCCCCTTTTCTGTCAGATTTACTTAGCAAGGTACAATTTACAGAAGAAGATCAGCAGATGAACTACAACAGACCCTTTTAAAATTGAATCTGACAGAACCCACAAACAGCAATTCCTCTTCACGCAGAAGAATGGCGTCATCTTCACCCTCAAGCAAAATTTCAGAACAAAATGGAAATTATCATTCTCACAAAAGAGGCCGTTATGCCACAACATCCATGGACCAAGAAGATTCAATGGACTGACAACCTAAATCCTAGTATCTCTTCATTGTACTCAATTAGAGATGATTCTCTATAAAAAAAAACCTGTAATTGTAACTGATTGTAACTTCATTCTGATAGTCACTGTATGGGATCAAGTTACATTCAAGTTATATTTCTTATTACTTCTGATTTCTATAGCTTTAAGATATATAAATGTAATAAGGAAATCCTTATTCAGTTGTCCAATTTCTGGTAATAATTATAGATAAATTACTTTCTAGGACAAAGGTGGAAAAACTGTACGTTTGAAATGATCAAAAGACGTTTATACTTGTAATCCAGTTAAAATAGTCCATAAATTTCACTCACATCTTGCAACCTTTTACAAGTCAAACAAAGAATTTAATCCTACAGATGCTGAATCTTTTTTCTCAAAAATTACTTTAACTGAATTGTCTCAGAATCAAAAAAACAGTTTGGAAGAGCCTATAACTATAGATGAAGTTGTTAACGCCATTAAAGATCTAAAACTTAACAAAAGACCAGGCCCAGATGGATACTCGGCACTATATTATAAAACCTTTTCAGAAATCCTCTCTCCTATTCTCACTGAAACTTTCAACAAACTTCTAGAAGGACATTCTTTTCGGCAAGAAACACTAATGGCAATTGTATGTATGATCCCAAAACCCCTATCTGATGATACTTCCTGCGTAAATTATCGGCCCATTTCTCTATTAAATCTTGATATCAAATTATTAGCAAAAGTAATAGCAAAACGCCTTAATAGTGTTATAGGAAAATTAATTCATAGAGATTAAGTAGGCTTCATGCCAAATAGACAGGCAGGCGATAATGTACTCAGGGCAGTATTATTGGCACATATTGCTAAAAAACTGAAAATCCCTTTATGTTTTTTATCTCTCGATATTAAGAGGGCATTCGATACAGTATCCTGGCAATATATGCAATATTCGTTACAAACATGGGGTTTTGGACCCCACTTTTTAACATGGATTACAGCATTGTATAATAAACCCAAAGCCTATATAAAATATGCTGGATATAAATCTGATGCTTTTAATATCGAAAGTAGCACCCGACAAGGTTGCACATTATCTCCCTTATTATTTGCCCTTATACTTGAACCCATTGCCCAATACATTAGAACAAACCAAACTATAACTGGCATTGAAGTAGGAGGTATTATACACAAAATATGTATATTTGCAGATGATATATTACTTTTTCTATCATCACCACAGGTTTCTGGTCTTAACCTAATGCCTGTTCTTGATGGATTTGCAGCCCTCTCCGGCCTTATGATTAACCCTAAGAAATGCCTAGTGCTCAATATTTTGCTCTCAAATATGGAACTGATTCCGGCGAGGGCTGCACTCCCATTCACCTGGGCAGAGAAATCAATCCCATATCTTGGAATTCAATTAACAGCATCTCGTTCTGACTTATTCTCAACCAATTATCCTCCTGTATTAAGACAGATCACAAATCTACTAAAACAATGGTCGCAACTTCCTTTATCCTGGATAGGAAAGATTAATGCAATTAAAATGACTATTCTACCCAAATTACTTTACCTATTCAGAGTCCTCCCTATTCCAATTCCTTCCTATTTTTTGATACTAGTGCAAAAAAGAGCAACTTCATTTATTTGGGGCTCTTCTAAACCACGTATACCAATACACACACTACATCTTCCCAAAAATAAAGGAGGCCTGGGATATCCTAATTTTACTAACTATTACAGAGCAGCTCATTTGGCCAGTCTCTCCAAGTACCACGCAAAACAGGAAATCCCATTATGGGTATTTATAGAGGCTTCAGAAAGTGACCCTCTATTAATATCAAACTTGTTATGGCTTGAACCTAAGGATCGCTCCAAAATTCATAATCCCATAACTAAACACTTTTTATCTCTCTGGGGTAAATTAAAATCCAAATATCAATTACAATCTCCACACAATCCTCTCCTTTCTTTTATCAGAAATCCGGCCTTTTATCCGGCATAGATCTACCCAAATTCATTTAAAGCTTGGACAACTTCAGGTATTCAGACACTACATGATTTTATGGCATCTAAATCATTCCTTCCATTTCCAACGCTTAAAGAAAAAGATATCTCCAAATCAAAAATTTTTTTACACCATTCCTAAATGTGTAAATACCATTGTCCCAATTATCCACTTTTGAATCAATCTGTGCAAAAGATCCATTCGCTAAAGGAATAATTTCGTCACTCTATAATCAACTATATGGAATCATAAATTTCAATAAACCTACTTACGTTCAGAGATGGGAGGAGGACCTGGGACGAACTTTAGAAGACACGGATTGGTCTAGTATATGGCTCATATCTAAGTCATCTTCACCCAATATTCTAGCACTGGAGGCAAATTATAAAGTCCTAACCCGTTGGTACCTTGTACCCGCCAGAGTGGCTAAATATTCACCTAATACCTCAGCTCTTTGTTTTCGAGGGTGTCCAGACATAGGCACACATTTACATATATGGTGGACATGCCCAGTAATCCAAAGCTTCTGGAAGGAAGTCTTCATGATTGCATCTAAAATATTCAAAAGGATAATACAACCAGATCCATTCATAACTTTATGTAACCTAAAACGGGAATGGTTAACATTTTCTCAATTCAAACTTATGATCCAACTAATAACGGCTGCAAAGCAAACAGTGGCCAAGGCATGGAAATCCCCTACATTGGTACTGGCAGAAACAATTCAAAGAATGAATAACACAATGTCTCATGCAAAGATGGTAACTATCGATCAAAACCAAATTACAAAATTTGAAAAACTTATAACACGCACCCCACGTTTAGGAGGGAATTTTAAGGAAAAAAACTTTTTAAGGAAAAAAACTTACATTTAAATGCCCATCAATGCAGCCTTATCAGTGTCCATCTGCAGTCTTGTAGTGTCATTTGCAGCCTTTCAGTGTCATTTGCAGCCTTGTTGTGTCATCTGCAGCCTTGTGTCATCTGTAGCCTTGTTGTGTCATTTGCAGCCTTGTGTCATCTGCAGCCTTGTTGTGTCATTTGCAGCCTTGTGTCATCTGCAGCCTTGTCAGTGTCATCTGCAGCCTTGTTGTGTCATTTGCAGCCTTGTTGTGTCATCTGCAGCCTTGCCCAGTGACACTGCAAGGCTGCTTTCGGCTCCTCTCGTAGTCCTGTGGGTGCCGCCGACATTCATACATAGCCGAGTATACTTGGCTAGGTTCGGCTAGCTCCTCTCACAGTCACGCCCAGTCCCTGTGTTATGTCCATCTTAGGGCGGGACTGAGCGTGACTATGAGCGGAGCTAGACGAACCTAGCCGAGTACACTCGGCTATGTATGAATGTCGGCGGCGCTCGCTCCTCAGCTCACAGTCAGCGGGGGATCGGCGGGGATCGGCGTATAACACGCACCCGCGATTTTCCCCTGATTTTAAGGGGAAAAAAGTGCATGTTATACGCCGATAAATACAGTACATATTTTAACATTTTGTTACTTTATTTATGTATTTATGATCACGTTTGCATTGCGCATATCATATTTATATCTACAGTACCTCACAAAAGTGAGTAAACCTTCACATTTTTGTAAATATTTTATTATATCTTTTCATGTGACAACACTAAAGAAATTACACTTTGCCAAAAATGTAAAGTAGTGAGTGTACAGCTTGTATAACAGTGTCAATTTGCTGTCCCCTCAAAATAACTCAACACACAGCCAATAATGTCTAAACTGCTGACAACAAAAGTGAGTACACCCCTAAGTGAAAATGTCCAAATCGGACCCAAAGTGTCAATATTACGTGTGGCCACCACTCCAGCACTGCCTTAAACCTCTTGGACATGGAGTTTACCAGAGCTTCACAGGTTGCCACTGGAGTCCTCTTCCATTCCTCCATGATGACATCATGGAGCTGGTAGATGTTAGAGACCTTGCGCTCCTCCACCTTCTGTTTGAGGATGCCCCACAGATGCTCAATAGGGTTTAAGTCTGGAGACATGCTTGACCAGTCCATCACCTTTACCCTCAGCTTCTTTAGCAAGGCAGCGGTCATTTTGAAGTTGTGTTTGGGGTCGTATCATGTTACTGCCCTGCGGCCCAGTCTCCAAAGGGAGAGGATCATGCTCTGCTTCAGTATGTCACAATACATGATGCTGCCTCAGACCATGACACTCCCACCACCATGCTTGACTGTAGGCAAGACACACTTGTCTTTGTACTCCTCACCTGGTTGCCCCCACACGCGCTTGACACCATCTGAACCAAATAAGTTTATCTTGGTCTCATCAGACCACAGGACATGGTTCCAGTAATCCATGTCCTTAGTCTGCTTGTCTTCAACAAACTGTTTGTGGGCTTTCTTGTGCATCATCTTTAGAAGAGGCTTCCTTCTGGGACAACAGCCATGCAGACCAATTTGATACAGCGTGCGGCATATGGTGTGAGCACTGACAGGCTGACCCCCCACCCCTTCAACCTCTGCAGCAATGCTGGCAGAACTCTTACTCTATTTCCCAAAGACAACCTCTGGATATGGCGCTGAGCATGTGCATTCAACTTCTTTGGCCAACCATGGCGAGGCCTGTTCTGAGTGGAACCTGTACTGTTAAACTGCTGTATGGTCTTGGCCACCATGCTGCAGCTCAGTTTCATGGTCTTGGCTAGGGATGAGCTTCGAGTTCGAGTCGAACTCATGTTCGACTCGAACATTGGCTGTTCGCAAGTTCGCTGAACAGCGAACAATTTGGGGTGTTCGCGGCAAATTCGAATGCCGCGGAACACCCTTTAAATGTCTATGGGAGAAATCAAAAGTGCTAATTTTAAAGGCTAATATGCAAGTTATTGTCATAAAAAGTGTTTGGGGACCTGGGTCCTGCCCCAGGGGACATGGATCAATGCAAAAAAAAGTTTTAAAAACGGACGTTTTTTCAGGAGCAGTGATTTTAATAATGCTTAAAGTCAAACAATAAAAGTGTAATATCCCTTTAAATTTCGTACCTGGGGGGTGTCTATAGTATGCCTGTAAAGGGGCGCATGTTTCCTGTGTTTAGAACAGTCTGACAGCAAAATGACATTTTGAAGGAAAAAACTCATTTAAAACTACCCGCGGCTATTGCATTGCCGACAATACACATAGAAGTTCATTGATAAAAACGGCATGGGAATTCCCCAAAGGGGAACCCCGAACCAAAATTTAAAAAAAAAATGACGTGGGAGTCCCCCTAAATTCCATACCAGGCCCTTCAGGTCTGATATGGATATTAAGGGGAACCCCGGCCAAAATTTTAAAAAAAAAATGACGTGGGGTTCCCCCTAAATTCCATACCAGACCCTTCAGGTCTGGTATGGATTTTAAGGGGAACCCCGCGCCAAAAAAAAAAAACCGGCGTGGGGTCCCCCCAAAAATCCATACCAGACCCTTATCCGAGCACGCAACCTGGCAGGCCGCAGGAAAAGAGGGGGGGATGAGAGTGCGGCCCCCCCCTCCTGAACCGTACCAGGCCACATGCCCTCAACATTGGGAGGGTGCTTTGGGGTAGCCCCCCAAAACACCTTGTCCCCATGTTGATGAGGACAAGGGCCTCATCCCCACAACCCTGGCCGGTGGTTGTGGGGGTCTGCGGGCGGGGGGCTTATCGGAATCTGGAAGCCCCCTTTAACAAGGGGACCCCCAGATCCCGGCCCCCCCCCCCTGTGTGAAATGGTAAGGGCTACCATTTCACTAAAAAACTGTCAAAAATGTTAAAAATGACACGAGACAGTTTTTGACAATTCCTTTATTTAAATACTTCTTCTTTCTTCTATCTTCCTTCATCTTCCTTCATCTTCTGGTTCTTCTGGCTCTTCTGGTTCTTCCTCCGGCGTTCTCGTCCAGCATCTGCTCCGCGGCGTCTTCTATCTTCTTCTCCTCGGGCCGCTCCGCACCCATGGCATGGGGGGAGGCTCCCGCTCTTCTCTTCTTCTTCATCTTCTTCTCTTCTTCTCTTCTTCTTTTCTTCTATTCTTAATTTTCTTCTCCGGGCCGCTCCGCACCCATGCTGGCATGGAGGGAGGCTCCCGCTGTGTGACGGCGCTCCTCGTCTGACAGTTCTTAAATAACGGGGGGCGGGGCCACCCAGTGACCCCGCCCCCCTCTGACGCACGGTGACTTGACGGGACTTCCCTGTGACGTCACGGGGAATGCCACAGGGAAGTCCCGTCATGTCCCGTGCGTCAGAGGGGGGGCAGGGTCACCGGGTGGCCCCGCCCCCTGTTATTTAAGAACTGTCAGACGAGGAGCGCCGTCACACAGCGGGAGCCTCCCTCCATGCCAGCATGGGTGCGGAGCGGCCCGGAGAAGAAAATGAAGAAGAGAAGAAGAGAAGAAGAGAAGAAAAGAAGAAGAGAAGAAGATGAAGAAGATGAAGAGAAGAGCGGGAGCCTCCCCCCCATGCCATGGGTGCGGCCCGAGGAGAAGAAGATAGAAGACGCCGCGGAGGAGATGCTGGACGAGAACGCCGGAGGAAGAACCAGAAGAGCCAGAAGAACCAGAAGAACCAGAAGATGAAGGAAGATAGAAGAAAGAAGAAGTATTTAAATAAAGGAATTGTCAAAAACTGTCTCTTGTCATTTTTAACATTTTTGACAGTTTTTTAGTGCCCCTTACCATTTCACACAGGGGGGGGGAGGGATCTGGGGGTCCCCTTGTTAAAGGGGGCTTCCAGATTCCGATAAGCCCCCCGCCCGCAGACCCCCACAACCACCGGCCAGGGTTGTGGGGATGAGGCCCTTGTCCTCATCAACATGGGGACAAGGTGTTTTGGGGGGCTACCCCAAAGCACCCTCCCAATGTTGAGGGCATGTGGCCTGGTACGGTTTAGGAGGGGGGGGGCCGCACTCTCGTCCCCCCCTCTTTTCCTGCGGCCTGCCAGGTTGCGTGCTCGGATAAGGGTCTGGTATGGATTTTTGGGGGGACCCCACGCCGTTTTTTTTGTTTTCTTTTTTGGCGCGGGGTTCCCCTTAAAATCCATACCAGACCTGAAGGGTCTGGTGTGGAATTTAGGGGGAACCTCACGTCATTTTTTTTTTAAATTTTGGTTCGGGGTTCCCCTTTGGGGAATTCCCATGCCGTTTTTATCAATGAACTTCTATGTGTATTGTCGGCAATGCAATAGCCGCGGGTAGTTTTAAATGAGTTTTTTCCTTCAAAATGTCATTTTGCTGTCAGACTGTTCTAAACACAGGAAACATGCGCCCCTTTACAGGCATACTATAGACACCCCCCAGGTACGAAATTTAAAGGGATATTACACTTTTATTGTTTGACTTTAAGCATTATTAAAATCACTGCTCCTGAAAAAACGGCCGTTTTTTAAAACTTTTTTTTGCATTGATCCATGTCCCCTGGGGCAGGACCCAGGTCCCCAAACACTTTTTATGACAATAACTTGCATATTAGCCTTTAAAATGAGCACTTTTGATTATTCATGTTCGTGTCCCATAGACTTTAACGGTGCTCGCGTGTTCGAACAAACTTTTTTCCTGTTCGCATGTTCTGGTGCGAACCGAACAGGGGGGTGTTCGGCTCATCCCTAGTCTTGGCAATCTTTTTTGGCCTAGGCCATCTTTATATAGAGCAACAATTCTTTTTTTCAGATCCTCAGAGAGTTCTTTGCCATGAGGTGCCATGTTGAACTTCCAGTGACCAGTATGAGAGAGTGAGAGCGATAACACCAAATTTAACACACCTGCTCCCCATTCACACCTGAGACCTTGTAACACCACCAACTTATATGACACCGGGGAGGGAAAATGGCTAATTGGGCCCAATTTGGACATTTTCACTTAGTGGTGTACTCACTTTTGTTGCCAGTAGTTTAGACATTAATGGCTGAGTTATTTTGAGGGGACAGCAAATTTGCACTGTTATACAAGCTGTACACTCACTACTTTAGATTGTAGCAAAGTGTAATTTCTTCAGTGTTGTCATATGAAAAACTATAATAAAATATGTAGAGAAATGTGAGGGGTGTACTCACTTTTGTGAGATACTGTATATACATCTATCTATCTATCTATCTATATATCTATCTATCTATCTATCTATCTATCTATCTGTCTATCTGTCTATCTGTCTATCTGTCTATCTGTCTATCTATCTATCTATCTATCTATCTATATATCTATCTATCTATCTATCTATCTATCTATCTATCTATCTATCTATCTATCTATCTATCTATCTATCTATCTAATAGATATATATGATAGATATATTACCAAAAGTATTGGGACGTTGGGAAGCTTGCCTTTACACGCACATGAACTTTAATGGCATCCCAGTCTTAGCCTGTAGCGTTCAATATTGAATTAGCCCACCCTTTGTGGCTATAACAGCTTCAACTCTTCTGCGAAGGCTGTCCAGAAGGTTTAGGACTGCATCTATGGGAATGTTTGACCATTCTTCCGGGAGCCTGGCTCGCAGTCTCCACTCTAATTCATCCCAAAGGTGTTCTATCGGGCTGAGGTCAGGACTCAGTGCAGGCCAGTCAAGTTCCTCCACCCCATACTAACTCATCCATGTCTTTATGGACCTTGTTTGTGCACTGGTCCAAATCATTTGGTGTCTGCAATAAAAAGCCTGTCTGCTCAGTTTGTTTTGCTTTAATATGCAATGTTTTACATATATATAGTGCTCAGCATAAATGAGTATACCCCAACAGATTTGTCAGAAAACCTTTACTTTCCCTTCAGAATCAACATTTTCTATGGGACACTATACTACAAAATACTCCCACAAATGCGGGCCATTGATTGCAACCGAGTTAATTTGCACACACAAAAAGGTATTTTTCCTAACAAATTCATTTGAGATCATGTTGCAAAAATGGATACACCCCAATGAAAGTCTTAGGAGCAAAGCTAAATTTTAAAGAAATGTGAAGGCTAAAAGAGGAATAGCAAAGCTTTACCTATCAGTAGGGATGAGCTTCAAGTTCGACTCAAACATTGGGTGTTCGCCCTTTCACCGAACAGCGAATTTTATGGGGTGTTTGCGGCAAATTCGAGAGCCCCATAATGCACTGCAAGACCGCAGTGCATTGCTGTATGATGATTGGCCAAAGCATACACCTGACCTGCATGCTTTGGCCAATCACAGCATGCTCCTCAGTGAGAGCCATAATTGGCCAAAGGCAGGGTGCATTTGGCCAATCATGGCTCAGGGGGACTAAGTCCACGCCCCACACTATATAAGGCTGCTTACACAGCGCCCTTATAGTTTGTGGCAGTGTATTTGATATATATATATATATATATATATATATATATATATATATATATATATATATATATATATATATATATACAGTGGGGACGGAAAGTATTCAGTCCCCCTTAAATTTTTCACTCTTTGTTATATTACAGCCATTTGCTTAAAATCATTTAAGTTCATTTTTTTTCCTCATTAATGTACACACAGCACCCCATATTGACAGAAAAACACAGAATTGTTGACATTTTTGCAGATTTATTAAAAAAGAAAAACTGAAATATCACATGGTCCTAAGTATTCAGACCCTTTGCTGTGACACTCATATATTTAACTCAGGTGCTGTCCATTTCTTCTGATCATCCTTGAGATGGCTACATCTTCATTTGAGTTCAGCTATGTTTGATTATACTGATTGGACTTGATTAGGAAAGCCACACACCTGTCTATATAAGACCTTACAGCTCACAGTGCATGTCAGAGCAAATGAGAATCATGAGGTCAAAGGAACTGCCTGAAGAGCTCAGAGACAGAATTGTGGCAAAAAAAAATTCTGCTGCACTTAAGGTTCCTAAGAGCACAGTGGCCTCCATAATCCTTAAATGGAAGATGTTTGGGACAACTAGAACCCTTCCTAGAGTTGGCGTCTCACCAAACTGAACTATCGGGGGAGAAGAGCCTTGGTGAGGGAGGTAAAGAAGAACCCAAAGATCACTGTGGCTGAGCTCCAGAGATGCAGTCGGGAGATGGGAGAAAGTTGTAGAAAGGCAACCATCACTGCAGCATCCACCAGTTGGGGCTTTATGGCAGAGTGGCCCGACGGAAGCCTCTCCTCAGTGCAAGACACATGAAAGCCTGCATGGAGTTTCCTAAAAAACACCTGAAGGACTCCAAGATGGTGAGAAATAAGATTCTTTGGTCTGATGAGACCAAGATAGAACTTTTTGGCCTTAATTCTAAGCGGTATGTGTGGAGAAAACCAGGCACTGCTCATCACCTATCCAATACAGTCCCAACAGTGAAGCATGGTGGTGGCAACATCATGCTGTGGAGGTGATTTTCAGCTGCAGGGACAGGACGAATGGTTGCAATCGAGGCAAAGACGAATGCGGCCAAGTACAGGGTTATCCTTCTCCAGAGTGCTCAGGACCTCAGACTGGACCGAAGGTTTACCTTCCAACAAGACAATGACCCTAAGCACACAGCTAAAATAACAAAGGAGTGGCTTCACAACAACTTTGTGACTGTTCTTGAATGGCCCAGCCAGAGCCCTGACTTAAACCCAATTGAGCATCTCGGGAGAGACCTAAAAATGGCTGTCCACCAACGTTTACCATCCAACCTGACAGAACTGGAGAGGATCTGCAAGGAGGAATGGCAGAGGATCCCCAAATCCAGATGTGAAAAACTTGTTGCATCTTTCCCAAAAAGGCTCATGGCTGTATTAGATCAAAAGGGTGCTACTACTAAATTCTGAGCAAAGGGTCTGAATACTTAGGACCATGTGATATTTCAGTTTTTCCTTTTTAAGAAATCTGCAAAAATGTCAACAATTCTGTGTTTTTCTGTCAATATGGGATGCTGTGTGTACATTAATGAGGAAAAAAATGAACTTAAATGATTTTAGCAAATTGCTGCAATATAACAAAGAGTGAAAAATTTAAGGGGGTCTGAATACTTTCCATCCCCACTGTATATATATATATATATATATATAGTCAAACTATATATACTCTGCATTCAGAGTAGCCATATATACAGTGTAAACTCTATATTCAGTCAGTACAGGCAGTGTATTTGATATATATATATATATATATATATATATATATATATATATATATATATATATATATAGCCAGCTAGGGATGAGCTGAAACCCATCCCCCCCCCCCCCCCCCCCCGGTTCAATTTGCAGCAGAACATGCGAACAGGTGAAAAATTTGTTCGAACAAGCGAACATTGTTAAAGCCTATGGGTCACAAACATGAAAAAAAGTGCTAATTTTAAAGGCTTTTATGCAAGTTATTGCATTAAAATGTGTTTGGGGACCCAGGTCCTGCCCCAGGGGACATGTATCAATGCAAAAAAAATTTTTTTTAAATGTCAGTTTTTTCAGGAGCAGTGATTTTAATAATGGTTAAAGTGAAACAATAAAAATGAAATATTCCTTTAAATATCGTGCCTGGGGGGTGTATATAGTATGCCTGTAAAGTGGCGCAGTTTTCCCTTGTTTAGAACAATACCACAGCAAAATGACATTTCTAAAGGAAAAAAAGTCATTCAAAATGGCTCGCAGCTGTAATGTATTGTCGGGTCCCGGCAATATAGATGAAAATCATTGAAAGAAAACGGCATTGGTTCCCCCCAGTACCCCCCAGGCCCTTTGGGTCTGGTATGGATATTAAGGGCAACCCCACACCCAAATTTTTTTAAAAATGGCGTGGGAGTCCCCTAGGCTCCCAGGCACTATATACTCTAAACAGCAGTATATACAGTATACTATACGGCCTGCCCTATATACTCTGCAGAAAATTGGGCCTTAGGTGTTGTTGGTACCAGAACACTGTAAGCCCTCACAGTTACTCTTGGTGAGTGCAGGAACGGGCCCTACTGTGAAATACTATATCAAAATTTGTAATTACATGCCCCTGTTAAACAGTGGCAGAGAAATTGGGCCTTTAGTGGTGGTGGTGGTGGTACCAGAACACTGTAAGCCCTCACAGTTAATCTTGTTGGGCGCAGGAACAGCCCTGCTGTGAAATATTAGATTAAGATTTGGAATTACATGCCCCTGTTAAACAGGGGCAGAAAAATTGGGCCTTATGCCGCGTACACACGGTCGGACTTTTCAGCTACAAAAGTCCGACAGCCCGTCTGACAGACTTTCGACAGACTTTCAACGGACTTTTGGCGGGCTTTCAACAGACTTTCTAACGACCGTACTTGCCTACACACGATCACACCAAAGTCCGATGGATTCGTACGTGATGACGTACACCAGACTAAAATAAGGAAGTTGATAGCCAGTAGCCAATAGCTGCCCTAGCGTGGGTTTTTGTCCGTCGGACTACCATACAGACGAGTGGATTTCTGGGTCCAGCGGAGTTACGACGTAAAGATTTGAAGCATGTTCCAAATCTATAGTCCGTCAGATTTGCGACTGGAAAAGTCCACTGAAGGTCCGGTGAAGCCCACACACATCGAATTGTCCGCCGGATTTGGTCCATCGGCGTGTGTACGCAGCATTAGGTGGTGGTGGAGGTGCCACAACACTGTAACCCCTCACAGATACTCTTGTTGGGCGCAGGAACGGGCCCTGCATTGAAATATTATATCAAAAATTGTAATTACATACCCCTGTTAAACAGGGGCAGAAAAATTGGGTCTTGGGTGGTGCCACAACACTGTAACCCCTCACAGATACTCTTGTTGGGTGCAGGAACGGGACCTGCGTTGAAATATTATATCAAAAATTGTACTTACATGCCCCTGTAAAACAGGGGCAGAAAAATTGGGCCTTGTGTGGAGGTGTTGCCATAACACCGTAACCCCTCACAGATACTCTTGTTGGGCTCAGGGCCCTGCTGTGAAATATTATATCAAGATTTGGAATTACATGCCCCTATTAAACAGGGGCAGAAAAAATTGGGCCTTGGGTGATGGTGGTGATGGTGCCACAGCACTGTAACCCCTCACAGATATTCTTGTTAGGCGCAGGAATGGGCTCTGCATTTAAATATTATATCAAAAATTGTAATTACATTTCCATACCATGTGGATAAAATCCCCTGTTGCCCTGCACCTGGGGCACTCATCATTTTGTCTCCACCCGAGTTTAAACATTTTTGTAGGGGTATGGTAGACTCTATGTATTAGGAACAAGTGAGATAACCTCTGTGAAGGAGAAATCGAGACCAGTTCTCCTTGTTTCAAAATCCTATCCCATTCTTCCACAGTCATTAACCCCATTAACCCCACATCTTTCTCCCATCCCACTCTACTCTTTGAAGGCCCTACTCTGTTTAATGTTTTAGCCTCCAATTTGGCATACAGCTCAGAAATTAGTCCTTTGGATGTGTCTGTGTTGATGATTTTTGAGAGAGTGGGGATCTGGGTCCATTCGATTGTCTGTGACCTAAACTGTGCTTGAATAGCGTGTCTAATTTGAAGGTATTTATAAAACGAGCTATTTGATATATCAAATTCTCGTTTTATGTCTAGGAATGTTTTCATAAGATTACCCTCATATAATTGACTTAGCTAGTTGATGCCCTGTCTCTCCCATTCTATGGGCCTATCGATACCTCTTAATTCCGCTAATTTTCTATTGTTCCATAGAGGGGCATATTCTGATATCCCACCGTACCCCAACAGTGCTTTCTTCACCTGCCATACTTTACTAATTAATTTTATCGTTGGGCATCGATGAGTAAATGAGTCTGCCTCCAGTACCTCTATTAGTATGCTCTGTAGGGCCCCCATTATCATCATTCTACCGTTCGAGTTCCCCCCTCCAAGGGCACCACAGCCGCTAGATGTTGGAGCTGGGATGCCAAAAGTATGACCTTGGGTGTGGAACCGCCATACCCCCTTCTTTAATCGGAAGCTGCGTAGTTTGCAAACTAATTCTAGATTGGCCCCTTTTCCGAATTAAATCCCTGAAAAGGGATTCTATTCTTTTAAACCACTTTTGGTCTATCCAAATTGGGGAGTTATGAAAGAGATATAATATCTGTGGTAGCCATATCATCTTTATTAGATTGCAGCGTCCTGCTACAGATAATGGGAGTCGGCTCCAGATATCTCCTTTTTTGCTTTAATTTAAGTAATAATGGTGCTAAGTTGTCATTGAGATATTGTTTTATATCGCTTGTAATCCAAACACCCAGGTATTTCAATTTTACAGCAACTTTAAGGTGAGGAGTTCCAGACGGTATTTGGTTGCCAAGTGGGTCGACTGGTAATAAAGCCAATTTATCCCAGCTGACAAACACAACAGAGAATCATCCGAACTCTCCAACCATTTGTATCACTGTTTTTAATGAAGTTTCAACATCCCCAATAAAAAACAGGACATCATCAGCAAAGAGTGCTATCCTGTCCTCCCCCATCCGCCTCCGGAATCCCTGTATACCCGGCATTGATGTAGTCATAATTGCTAATGATTCCATCACGAGAGCGAATAGTAAGGGGGACAAAGGACAGCCCTGTCTCATCCCTCTCTAGATCCTAGATGAGGAGCAAGGAGAAGTCCACCTTTTTCTTTGATGTGGGTCTTTCAAGTGCTGTTGCCAATGGACTGCATGGAAGGTCATCATATGTCTGGTCAAGCATGTGGCTGCTGTTCTGGTGATCCGCTTCAGACATAGGTTGCAAAGAGCAATAGTGCAATCTGTTGCACATGTGTTGAAAAAGGCCCACACCAAGGAACTTTTAAAAGTCAGCGGGGAGTCAGCAGTGTCCTGCACCTGCAGAGCTCTGTGGTGTGATGCAATAGGGTGGATGCCCTTAAGCTGTCCCCTAGAGGACATCCTGCCTCGTTGGATTTGTGCCTCCTCCTCCTCTCTTCTCTCAGACACCCAAGTACAGTCAGTGACCTCATCATCCCCTACCTCCTCGTCACTGGAGCAAACATGGCAGTATGCTGCAGCTGGGGGAACATGACTGCCAGTTTCTTGTCCTTCTTGGGCACCCCCTATCTCTAGGCTCACGTTACTCCCTTCCTCAAGTTGGGAACCAACATCAGAGCCTTGAACTCACTGCGCATCCTCCAGCAGTATGTACCTGACACTGTGGTTGAATAGTTCGGGGGACTCCTCCGTGCATGATGGTGGGGCTACAGAGGGAGTGACTGTGGACAAGGAGCCAATGGAATAGGCCACTTTGGCAGCTGCATTGGAAGGAAACTACTCTGAGCCTGGGTGACAGAGGATGAGGACGGCTTCGTTATCCACTCCACTAACTCTTCTGCAAGTTCTGGCTCAATAACATGGCCAGCAGCAGAAAAAAGGACAAGCGTGCCCCACGGCCACCTACAGAGGATGCACTATGTCCATGACCAGCACTGTTGACTGTAGACAAAGAGGCTGCTTTTAGTGGCCTGTGAGCGTCTGCCTCTCCTTTGTGGCCTTCTGGACATGATGTATATTTTGTTTTGCAACACCACACTACACTGTATTAGATACTGTGTACACCACCAGAAGTGTAGTAGAAACTCTACACACTGTATTAGATACTGTGTACACCACCTGCACTGTATTAGCAACTGTACTACGGCTGCACTGTATTGTGTACACCACCAGATGTGTAGTAGAAACTGTACACACTGTATTAGATACTGTGTACACCACCAGAAAAGTAGTAGAAACTGTACTACGGCTGCACTGTATTGTGTACTGTGCACACCACCAGAAGTGTAGTAGAAACTGTACACACTGTATTTATTTATTAATTAAAATGCTTAACCTACGCAGTCTTACCTGAAGGCCTTGATGCGCAAAAACAAAAGGACATTGACATTAAAAAACCTTAAGAAAACCAACAAACCAGCATAGCAAGATACAGAATAAAAGCCAGTGAGTCTGTCCATCACACCCCAATTAAAAATTAGGTGACTCCAAAAGCTTGTACAAAAAGTACGGTTTTCAATTTCTTTCAAAATTTCAAAAAGTAATTCTCAAGTCTCAGTTTCAGAGGCAAGGTGTTCCAAAATTCAGCTCCTTGTACTTCACTCATTCTCCCTCCGCATGTTTTCTTTTTAAATTTTGGAATCTTCAGTATGGCCAAGTTCGCCGATCTCAAGATCAGGTAGGCACATACTTGACAGATTTTTCCTTCCTTCAGATACTCTGCGCCATATCTATGCAGTGCCTTATGGACAAGACATCCGGTTTTAAACAGAACCCGTTCTTTCACGGGCAGCCAATGCAGGGCTCTAAGGGATGGAGTGATGTGGTCACGGTGACCAACACCTGTCAGTAACCTTGCTGCGGCATTATAAATCAACTGGAGCTTGTAGATGGTACAAGCAGGCAAACCCAAATACAGGGCATTACAGTAGTCCAGTCGACTGCTGATAATGGCATTGACCATGGCGATCTTGTCAGAGTCTGCGATATAGCGAAAAGTCGACCTCAGGAGTCTCAGGTAGAAGTGACATGAACTCACCACCTGATTAACCTGAGAGCGCAGGTTCAACCTAGAGTCAAAGATCACACTCAGGTCCCTGACCTGAGTGGCCGGAATCAGACAAGTTGGAATACACCTGGTTACTGAAGATGATACATTCAGTTTTGGTGCCATTTAACTTTAGATAATTGGCACCCATCCAGGATTAGATTTTCCTCCAGACAGGAGGCCAGCATGACCTGATCTTCCCCTTTCTTGGATAATTTGAAGTAGATCGGGGTGTCGTCAGCATAGACGTGGAATGGGAGATTGTGACAGCGAACGATGTACAGCAGCAGTCTCATATAGATGTTAAGAAGGATCGAAAATAAAGCCACTATCGGAAGAATAAAATGGTCCCAACTTTACCCTCTGAACCTCGCAGTCTCGCAGGAACGAGGCTACCCCTGCCAGAGCTATACCATCCATTCCCGCCACCATCCTCAACCTATTAACAAATATAGAGTATTCGATGGTATCAAAAGATGATAACAGATCCAGAAGTACCAAGGCCGAAGCTTCATTCTCATCCAAGGCCCAGAGCAAATTGTCCAGGACTTTTACCAGGGCGATTTCCGAACCTCTCCCAGGATAAAATCCTGACTGGAAGTCATCAAAAATTTTAATAGACTCCAGGTAAGGTTGAAGTTGCCATATCACAGCTTGCTCCATGATTTTTGCCAAAAACGTCAGGGTGGAATTAGGGGCTATTGTTGCTCAATACGGTGCGCTCCAAGTTAGCTTTCTTTAGCAGGGGTATAAACCACCCCCTGCTTCAGAATACATGGAGTGACACCGATAGCAAAAGACATGCTGACAATGTCTGCAATAAAAGGCGCCAGAGCATCTGAGGAGTCCTTCACCAACTGTGCAATGCAAGGATCAAGTGATGAGGACGAGGCTCTGAGAGATTTGAGGATGGTTTAATATCTTCTGAATCACCAAATAAAATACAGAGAAACGGGTCCCTACATAAAAATTCTGTGTGGTGGACATAAAAACACATGTTAGAAATATTAATTTGACCAAACACTGCATAGTAAAAACAATAACACATTGCAACTGTGGCTGGACATTCATGCAACCCCAAGCTCCACACCACTAAACGGAACTGCGGACATACCTGGGGCGTCAGTGCCCAAGACGGGAGGGAAGAGAGGGAGAGGGGGAACACAGCCACCCAAGGAGATCCCCACAGGGGAGCAGGCAGACCGCGCCGTAAATTATGCCTGCAGGGGGCATACAGTAGACCTGGCAAAGGAATGTAAAGATAGTCATGTGTCATAATGCACTGTGGTAGTTATTCCAGGAATAGAGGGTTGCGCATATGTGCATTGTATTAAAAAGAGAACAAAAAATATATGTATATAAATAGGTATAAATGTATCTATATCTCTGGAAAAGGTGCGGACTTACATGTATATCTAAAAGCTGTAGAGAGGCAAGGTCAGGAAGTGCCTGTGATATATGTATGCACACAGCAAGGAAAGGACATCAAGGTTGAACCATATCTGCAGACCACTTAAAGCAGGCCTAGTTGGAAAAATGGATAGTGTTAGGGGTCTTGCTGTTGTTAACTGGGGCCAGATATGGTAGTTTATGCCTATACTTACTTGATGGTATCTGCTGTAAGAAAAGATTCTCATAGCGGTACATTCACAGGTATATAGTACCGGTGCTGGGATGAAAAAGGGATAAAAATAACAGTGGATCCTATATGCAATATAAAGGAAAAAAGGAGGATCAGAAAGGTAGGGAAATGGAAGCTTTAAAATGTACTTGGGCACAGGTGAGGCTAGTGAAAAGGAATCTATTACCTAATTCATCATGAAGCACACCGTGTTGCTTGAGAAAATCAGTGTTAACCACCAGAGTAAGAGGCCGGTCCAAAGTAAGTTCTAAAAAGTATGTAAAGGAATAATAAATAATTCATGTAAACAACATGAAGTCAGGGTGTTTTGAAAGGCAGAAGTTTACCTTGTAGCTGTGTGCAGAGCGAATGCAGGCACGTCCCTCGTCCATGGGAACTGAGGGACTGGCCG
This sequence comes from Aquarana catesbeiana, assembly GCF_042186555.1. Classification (NCBI taxonomy): domain Eukaryota; kingdom Metazoa; phylum Chordata; class Amphibia; order Anura; family Ranidae; genus Aquarana; species Aquarana catesbeiana. The sequence continues at coordinate 595,104,842 of NC_133325.1, read as the reverse complement.
GTTACTCATATACCCCCCACACCTGATCAGATGATGATCAGGTGTGCGGACGCTAAACGAGGGGTAGCCACGGCTGTGCACTGCACGGTGCCTAGGAACTACGAGTTCCATCATGCAACGCGCGCACATGCTCAGATCTCACGGACCGTGTGGCGATTGGAGAGGCGAACACCCCTGGAATGGGAAGTACCAAGGTGTCATCTCACCCAATCTGCCGATGGAATAAAGGACCAGAGGGTCTGAGAACAGACGTGGGCACCCAGGGGCAGACAGTTGTCTGCGCCTTGGCGTCCGTACAGGCAAAGACAGCGCTAGCCATGTCACCCCCAAACCGGGAGAGCCCGCGGAGCCGCCGCCCACCACCCACGCCACAGATAATCCCCCCAGTCGTGGGGCTAGCCAAGGCACCAGGGACAACCGCAGTCCAGTGGCGGGGAACAAAGGGGCACGAAGTGTAGTGCGCCGAGACACAGGATGGGAGGATATCCCAAAGGTTGCCCAACGATCCACAGGGGCCACTGGGGAAGGTGGGAATTACTGTGTGTCAGCACACGACATCCAGCCACAATGTGTGCAGTGTGCATAGAGAACCACTGGGTCCCAGTACGATAGTAAAACCTACAACCAAAAATTGAAAATACAATGCAAAAACAATATATAGAAAAGAATATATAAAAAAGGAAACACACAGTATATGTATTGCAACAGTTGTGTCGAAAAATATTGTTCAATAATGACAAAAAAGAGTTTTAAGTCGCAAATAAATACAGGCAATATACACTTATAGAATATACAGGGATATAAGATATATTGAGTCAATTTGCCAGCTTGTCTCAGAAAAGGAAAAAGGCATTTGTAATCAATGTAGAAGGCAAGGTATTAGTCCATGTCAAAAAAACATTATATGGATGAAATACCGGGTGGAGCCATGGCAGCAAAGGGAAAGAAAGACAGGGAATACAGGAGAATGAGAAACTAAGAAGGGAATAGAAGGGGGGGGGGGGGGAAGGGATGGAAGAGGATAGGGTAGAGAGGAAAAACCACAAACGACGTTGTCTGGGGAAGGGGCATGGAAAAGAAAAACTTAAAGGAAGGGCTTAAAACTAATATATTCATTGAGTCCTGGGAAGATGGTAGCATTTAATATATGAATCCATTTGGTTTCGAGTCGTAATAGTGAATTATCAGTACTACCGCCTCTTACATGTGAGGGGATATGTTCAAGTGCGGAAAACAAAATAACATGGGGATCGGAGTTATGTTGGGCAGCGATATGCCTATTAATGGCCGTAGTGGTGGTGTTCTTGTATAGTGGTTTGATATGGTCCCGGATACGGGTCTGAAAGGGGCGCTTGGTTTTGCCAACATAGAATGCGCCGCATTGGCATTGGGCCAGGTATACAACCCCAACAGTGGCGCAGGTGACATAGTGTCTGATGGTGTGTGTGTTTCCATCGGGTAGATTAACAACCTGAGAGTTGGCAACGAATGTACATATGTCACATTTGCCACATTGATAGGTACCAGTGGCAGTGGGCCTATGTGCAGTGTCAGTAGAATGATGACTATGAATCAGACGATCACGGAGAGAGGGAGAGCGTCGATAGGTAATATCAGGATAAGTGTTAATATATTTGGCAATGGTAGGATCAGATGTGAGTAAGGGCCAAAATTGTTTGAGGACGTCTTTGATTTGGGTATGCTGATTGGAGAATTGGGTGATGAGTCGTGTGGGTTGTTTAGAATCCAATGGTTTGTCGGAGAAAACCAGGTCTTTACGGTTGAGTTTTTTTGCCTTATGGAATGCTTTCTTTAAGAGAGAGTGGCTGTAGCCTCTATCTAAGAGTCTATTATAGAGGTCGTGTGCCGCCCTGAAGAAATCTTCATCGCGGGTACAGTTACGTTTAATCCTGACATATTGACTATATGGTATACTTCGAAGGAGGGGCTCAGGATGGGCACTCTGGGCATGTAGGATTGTATTGCCCGAAGAGGGTTTGCGATATAGAGTAGTATAGACTTGGCCATTGGGTTGTACACCAATCTGGAGGTCCAAGAAATGGATCTGAGACTGGCTGCACTCCATGGTAAATCTTAGATTGTATGTGTTGTCAGTAAGGCTTTGTACAAATGAGGAAAGTTCTTCCTTAGTACCGGCCCAAAACAGAAGTATATCATCGATATACCTGTACCAGGATATAATCCTGGACAGGTAGGGGTTGAAGTGAATCGAGTCAAAAAGTTCCCTCTCCCACCCCCCCAGGTACAGGTTGGCATAGGCAGGGGCACACTTAGTCCCCATAGCCACACCCTGCACCTGGAGGAAGTGGGAGGAGCCGAACATGAAATAATTGCGTGTGAGTATGAACCTCAATAATTTGAGGACAAAGTCCCCGTATTCATCATATTGGGGGCCTCTGGCACGAATGAGTTTGCTGATAACTGAGATACCTCTATTGTGGGGGATTACGTTGTATAAGCTTTCCACATCTAGGGCTACCAACCATGTGCCACTGGGCAGGGATTGGCCATCTAATATACGAAGGAGATGGATAGTGTCCTTTATATATGAAGGCAAAGCTACAACATGGGGTGCCAGATATTTATCTACCAGAGCACTGGCAGATTCTGTGAGGCATTGACGACCAGACACAATTGGGCGACCAGGTGGATGGTCGAGAGATTTGTGCAATTTCGGGAGGGAATAGAAGGTAGGGGTAGTGGGTTCTTTAACATAAAGAAATTTCCATGTGTTGGAGTCTATAATGCCTTTTTGATAAGCTGCAAATATCAGCTGTTGGTATTCGGATATATAGTTAGCAATGAGTGTTTTAGAAATTGGTCTATACCACTCGCGATTGTTTAAAATATCCAGGCACATTTGTTCATAGAAGGACACATCCATCACCACCACATTGCCACCCTTGTCGGCTGGCTTAATGGTGAGTTCAGGATGGTTTTGTAGGGATTTGATGGCCCTAATCTGAGCCAAAGTTAGGTTGGAGGGATACGCGGAGTTGAAATTTAAGCCTTCGATGGTGTTAGTGACCTGTTGTACAAAGGCCCATATATTGGGATTTGTAGAAAGATTTGGAAAATTCACAGATTTGGGTTTAAAAGAAACAGGAGGGGGGAAGGGGGGAGCACCAAGGGCGGCGGCCTCAAGATTGGTAGGATCAAGAGAGTCGTCACCATCAGTGCACCCCTCCTCCCAAAGTGACATTAATTCTTCGAGGGCTTGTATTTCCGCTAGGGTGGGAACCTGTTGGGAAGGATTTACATGCACATTCTGAACAAGTGCAGTATTAGATTGAGATTTGTCATAGATCACTTTGAAAAGAAGTTTACGTGCAAAAAGATGCACGTCTTTAATAAAGGCGAATTTGTCAAAGTCGTTAGAGGGACAAAATGTGAGGCCTAATTGGAGTACATAGATCTGATCCGCATTGAGTGGAATAGAAGATAGATTGATTACATCAGGGGTGGTTGGTCTTGCTGGATCATTGGCATTTGTGGGTGTAAATCGGGGGATGGGCTTGGGAGAGACTCCTGGCCCTGCCCTAAAAAAATAGGTGCAAGTTTAGGGTCTGCTGTAGCAGAGTTGGCTGGAAACATGGAGGTGATAGTGGGTTCACTTACCCTTCGGGAGGTGATGTGCGTTTGAGGGTGCGGTGGTGCCATTATGCCTGCAGGTGTCTTGGTAGAGGATGATTTGGGAATCGCTGACGACTTGGGTTGTGCTTTAGTGAAGGGAGTGGATACGTGAGCGGTCTTTGAATGACCTGTAGGTGGATGTGGTAGAAGAGTGGGTCCTAGTGTGCGGTGGAGTGACTCCGAGGATATGGCCGAAAGGTCGCCTTTTCTTCTTTTTGCTAATTGTTCCTGTGTCAAATCATGGTAAACAGTGGAGGTACTGGATGAAAAAGAAGCAGATAAATTGTTAGAGGCATGGTTATTCGAAGTAGGTATATTAGTGGAAAAGGGTTTGTTTCTAGCTTTGGTTTCCTTGGCATTGTCCCAATTGTAGGCATATCCATTTTCATGGGCTGCTAAGTCTCTTAAGAATTTGCTTTCTTTGTCATTAATAGTCGTAAGTGTATATTCCTCCAGGTGTGCGCGCAGGGTTTTATCCCGCTTGCTATACCTGGGGGAGGAAAGACCAAGAGCATGATCTGTGTACCATCGATTGATTGCAACATCAAGTTGTGCCAACTCGGTGGTATATTCGTGGCACAACATGGAGAGCATGTTGAGAGAGCATGATATAAGATTGCTTTCCCAAGAGGTTTTTAATGTGTCGTTGATTTTTTTGATATTGGGGAAAAGTTGTATTCTTAATCCCCAAGGTATTATTTTGTGTTCCGCATATTTTTCAAAGTAGGTTTTATGCCAGTAAATTCTGACTTTTTTTTCCAAGAGACGTTGTAGTCTGATAAATGCCCTATCCAGCTCAGCATCGGTTATGGTAGAAGCATTTTGGGATGCCTGGATGCGGGTCATGAGACCCTCCCAGGCTTCTCCACAGAAATCCGCCATGGCTCCACCCGGGGTCCTGAAAAGAGAAAGAAACCAGTCCTATGATAACACAAAAGATATACACGGATTAATATGTGTTCCAATGATTATCACAGTCACAGTAAGATGAAGATAAGAAGAGATATAATTTGTCAAGATGGCATATAACTAGGGAAGGATAGTGGATTTGTTGGGAATAAACGAAGATAGAAGGATATATAGTTGTATTGGACAAGTATATATAATATATATGGGGATATTCAAATCAACATATCAGGGACCAAGACTAGCCAAAAGGACATAAGCATTAAAGCTTGTATTGCTCAAAAAAAGTAAAGATGGCTAGATGGTACCAGAGGATACAGCACCTCATCCCCTAAATAATCAAACGTTAAATGGGTGTGTGGACAAGGGATTATAGCGGTGCTAGGGTCAGGAAGATTAGAGAAGAAAAGATAAAACAAAAAATACTAAAATTACAAATTTTATTAATAGTCTATCATAAATACAATGTACATTATAAACAATTCATACAGTAATTATACAAATTTTGTGGATACATGTACTGTAAGTGACCCTAAGAATGGTCAAGTGGGCCAGATGGCAAGTGGCCGTTGAAGGAGGGGGGGCTCATTTTCCTACATGTTTCGCCAAAACATTGGCTTCTTCAGGGAACAGGAGCTCATAGGGTGGATATATATAAAAAAAATTCTGTGTGGTGGACATAAAAACACATGTTAGAAATATTAATTTGACCAAACACTGCATAGTAAAAACAATAACACATTGCAACTGTGGCTGGACATTCATGCAACCCCAAGCTCCACACCACTAAACGGAACTTTTATATATATCCACCCTATGAGCTCCTGTTCCCTGAAGAAGCCAATGTTTTGGCGAAACATGTAGGAAAATGAGCCCCCCCTCCTTCAACGGCCACTTGCCATCTGGCCCACTTGACCATTCTTAGGGTCACTTACAGTACATGTATCCACAAAATTTGTATAATTACTGTATGAATTGTTTATAATGTACATTGTATTTATGATAGACTATTAATAAAATTTGTAATTTTAGTATTTTTTGTTTTATCTTTTCTTCTCTAATCTTCCTGACCCTAGCACCGCTATAATCCCTTGTCCACACACCCATTTAACGTTTGATTATTTAGGGGATGAGGTGCTGTATCCTCTGGTACCATCTAGCCATCTTTACTTTTTTTGGGTCCCTACATAAGGTGGGCATGTTTCTTCCACCTCCACAGATTAAATGTTTTTTCTGATAATTTCTATTTTCTCTTTAAAATAACAGGATAAAATTTCACGCAATTCAGCAGAGTTTTTGTCTTCAGGTTGACCACACGTGGGATTAGCCAATCACCTGGCCACCCTGAAGAGGTCTGCCGATTAGACGCATTTTTTATTTTGCTTGTGAAAAATTCTTTTTTGGCATTTTTGATGCCTTCCTTGTATTTTTTTTAAATTAACCATAAAATTTAATTTTGATGATTCATTTGGGGATTTTCTCCATGCTCTTTCAGCAGCCCTACATTGCCATTTTAATTCTCTTGTCTCCTGAGAGAACCAGACCTGATTTTTCTCAGGTTCCCTTATTATAGGGATTTTTTTTAAAGGAGCTAGGAAATCAAGGGTTTTTATAATAGTAGCGTTGAAAAACAATTTTTTCAGCAACCGACTCTGAAAAAAGCTTAGATTATCTATATTTTTCACAAAGTCTCTGCCAAAATCATCAGCAGACACTTTGGATATATTCCGTATCATACAGGGATGTTTCTATTAGGAATATGAGGTTCCTTTTTATTTATTTTTACAGTATTAGATACTGTGTACACCGCCTGCACTGTATTAGCAACTGTACTATGGATGCACTGTATTTTATACTGTGTACACCACCAGAAGTGTGGTAGACACTGTACACACTGTATTGGATACTGTGTACACTGCCTGAAGTGTATTAGAAACAGTACACCACAGAATGCACTGTAGATATAGGCTACACTGGATGCAGAGTATATATATATATATATATATATATATATATATATATATATATATATATATATATATATATATTTTATATATATATATATATATATATATATACACAAGACTGTATATACAGTGGGGACAGAAAGTTTTCAGACCTCCTTAAATTTTTCACTCTTTGTTATATTGCAGCCATTTGCTAAAATCATTTAAGTTCATTTTTTTTCCCTCATTAATGTACACACAGCACCCCATATTGACAGAAAAACACAGAATTGTTGACATTTTTGCAGATTTATTAAAAAAGAAAAACTGAAATATCACATGGTCCTAAGTATTCAGACCCTTTGCTGTGACACTCATATATTTAACTCAGGCGCTGTCCATTTCTTCTGATCATCCTTGAGATGGTTCTACACCTTCATTTGAGTCCAGCTGTGTTTGATTATATTGATTGGACTTGATTAGGAAAGCCACACACCTGTCTATATAAGACCTTACAGCTCACAGTGCATGTCAGAGCAAATGAGAATCATGAGGTCAAAGGAACTGCCTGAATAGCTCAGAGACAGAATTGTGGTAAGGCACAGATCTGGCCAAGGTTACAAAAAAAATTCTGCTGCACTTAAGGTTCCTAAGAGCACAGTGGCCTCCATAATCCTTAAATGGAAGACATTTGGGATGACCAAAACACTTCCTAAAGCTGGCCGTCTGGCCAAACTGAGCTATCGGGGGAGAAGAGCCTTGGTGAGAGAGGTAAAGAAGAACCCAAAGATCACTGTGGCTGAGCTCCAGAGATGCGGTCGGGAGATGGGAGAAAGTTGTAAAAAGTCAACCATCACTGCAGCCCTCCCACCAGTCGGGGCTTTATGGCAGAGTGGCCCGACGGAAGCCTCTCCTCAGTGCAAGACACATGAAAGCCTGCATGTAGTTTGCTAAAAAACACCTGAAGGACTCCAAGATGGTGAGAAATAAGATTCTCTGGTCTGATGAGACCAAGATAGAACTTTTTGGCCTTAATTCTAAGCGGTATGTGTGGAGAAAACCAGGCACTGCTCATCACCTGTCCAATACAGTCCCAACAGTGAAGCATGGTGGTGGCAGCATCATGCTGTGGGGGTGTTTTTCAGCTGCAGGGACAGGATGACTGGTTGCAATTGAGGGAAAGATGAATGCGGCCAAGCACAGGGATATCCTGGACGAAAACCTTCTCCAGAGTGCTCAGGACCTCAGACTGGGCTGAAGGTTTACCTTCCAACAAGACAATGACCTTAAGCACACAGCTAAAATAACGAAGGAGTGGCTTCACAACAACTCCGTGACTGTTCTTGAATGGCCCAGCCAGAGCCCTGACTTAAACCCAATTGAGCATCTCTGGAGAGACCTAAAAATGGCTGTCCACCAACGTTTACCATCCAACCTGGCAGAACTTGAGAGGATCTGCAAGGAGGAATGGCAGAGGATCCTCAAATCCAGGTGTGAAAAACTTGTTGCATGTTTCCCAAAAAGACTCACGGCTCTATTAGATCAAAAGGGTGCTTCTACTAAATACTAACAGTGAAAAAAATATCCAAAGACACTGCGCTTACTCAGTAATAGCAGCTCACACAACAAACAAGGAAATTTGTAAATAATGCAGGCATATATAGTGTAGCGCTAATTTAGATTACAAAAACTATTGAAATGGCAAAAGACAGATGTATCAAACAGTTTGTTCATAACACCATACGTTCCGAATGATACTGAGAAAGATTTCAATAAGTATCTGTTGCATAGAAAATCTGAAGACCAATAAAAAGTCCCAAACAGGTGGTAGTGTCTATACACCACGTAGATAACTTGAAAGAGGTAAAACACAATAATTGGATCCCCTGTATGGAAGCAATGCAGGCTTACCGGAACCGTTGGACTCATAGAAACGTATGTCCCCTGAGTCAGTAATGCTTGTATTGCCACCGGGCAATGAAGTGGGGTCTCCCGGTGGGATAATATGGAATTCAGATGCTGTTTCTAGGGCTCCCGGCAAAATTCTTTCATGTATAACCTGATTTCGTGGTGGCTCATAGAAGGTAAGAAAAGGGGCCACATAGTATAATACCATTTTTTTTTAAAAATTCTCCATATTAAAAAAGCGCTTATAGTAAAACTGATGGCAGGCAGTGGAGTCACCCGACGCGTTTCGTCTACTCAGACCCCAGATGAAGTCTGAGTAGACGAAACGCGTCTGTAGACTCCACTGCCTGCCATCAGTTTTACTATAAGCGCTTTTTTAATATGGAGAATGTAAGTGTTTTACCTTAAATAAATCTTTTAAAAAAAAAACAGTATTATACTATGTGGCCCCTTTTCTTACCTTCTATGAGCCACCACGAAATCGGGTTATACATGAAAGAATTTTGCCGGAAGCCCTAGAAACAGCATCTGGATTCCATATTATCCCATCGGGAGACCCCACTTCATTGCCCGGTGGCAATACAAGCATTACTGACTCAGGGGACATACGTTTCTATGAGTCCAATGGTTCCGGTAAGCCTGCATTGCTTCCATACGGGGGATCCAATTATTGTGTTTTACCTCTTTCAAGTTATCTACGTGGTGTATAGACACAACCACCTGTTTGGGACTTTTTATTGGTCTTCAGATTTTCTATGCAACAGATACCTATTGAAATCTTTCTCAGTATCATTCGGAACGTATGGTGTTATGAACAAACTGTTTGATACATCCGTCTTTTGCCATTTCAATAGTTTTTGTAACCTAAATTAGCGCTACACTATATATGCCTACTAAATACTAAGCAAAGAGTCTGAATACTTAGGACCATGTGATATTTCAGTTTTTCTTTTTTTAAAAATCTGCAAAAATGTCAACAGTTCTGTGTTTTTCTGTCAATATGGGGTGCTGTGTGTACATTAATGAGGAAAAAAATGAACTTAAATGATTTTAGCAAATGGCTGCAATATAACAAAGAGTGAAATATTTAAGGGGGTCTGAATACTTTCCGTCCCCACTGTATATATATATATATATATATATATATATATATATATATATATATATCAGATACACTGCCACTAACTGAATAACCTGCCTGCCTAATCTAAATCAAGTTATCTCTCCGTCCACACCAACAACACTACACAGGGCTGCCGTATAGGCAGCCTTATATAGTGTGGGGCGTCGACTTAGTCCCCCTGAGCCATGATTGCCCAAAGCCACCCTGTCTTTGGCCAGTTATTGCTCTCTTTTCACAGAGGGTGCTGGGATTGGCCAAAGCATGCAGGAACATCAAGTTCATCCCTACAGTCTACTGTATACTGTAAACTGTACACACTGTATTATATACTGTGTACACCGCCTGCACTGTATTAGAAACTGTAAACCGCCAAATGCACTGTATATCTAGGCTACACTGAATGCAGAGTATAAATATATATATATATATATATATATATATATATATATATATATACTCACTTTTGTTGCCAGAGGTTTAGACATTAATGGCTGTGTCTTGAGTTATTTTGAGGGGACAGCAAATTTACACTGTTATGCAAGCTGTACACTCACTACTTTACATTGTAGCAAAGTGTCATATCTTCAGTGTTGTCACATGAAAAGATATAATAAAATATTTACAAAAATGTGAGGGGTGTACTCACTTTTGTGAGATACTGTAAGCCTTAAAAATAGGGACTTTTGATTTTTCCAGTTCTGGTCCCATAGACTTTAATAGGGTTCTGGGTTCTGGTCAGAACTTTTTTCCTGTTCTGGAGTTCTGGTGTAGAACAGAACCTGAAGGATGTTCTGCCCATCACTACTTATATTGGTTCAGGCTGGACCAATGTAACTATGCAATAAAATCCATATGTGGAGTTCAGCTTTAAAGTATATAGCTCTGCACCAAGTTCACTATATAGACTACTTATGTATTTACACATGGTGATCATACTGACCCTTAATTGCCTCTTTTCAAGAGAGAGTAAACTAGGTTCAGTTAAACTCTCCTCGTAGCTGAAGTCCTCCATGTCTGTTCCCAGTTTGATTGTGCTTCTTTGCACTTTCCCCAGTTCCCAAATATCCTTTTTGTGAACTGGTACCCAAAACTAAATTGCATATTCCAGGTGAGGTCTTACTAATGCTTTGTACATGGGCAAGATCATGTCACTCTGCCTCTCTCTGGAGTCTATGCGTCTTTTAATACAAGAAAGTAATTTACTTGCTTTAGAAACTAACGATTGGCATTGCATGCTTTTATTAAAGATGCATATGCACATAAAAAAAATCAGGTGGTTTACCAGTAACTACCAAAATTTCTATACATGTGTACTGCTGTCTGTTCAACAAAAGCTGGTCTAATGACTGGCTTATGTCAAATGGTCCTGCTGGAAAACCAGCATTCAATTATTGCTTGCAGGCAATGCTGCTGCACTGATCTGTGTATTCTGATGGGGAGGAGTCCCCACTGTCAGAATGCAATAGGACAGCAAGTGAGATGCCTTCATCCACATCGCTTGTGTTGATGCAGGGATCTGTGAGGTTTTTTTTTTTCGTTCAACCCACTGGTTGAATGAAAAAACTATGCTTGTATACCGTGCTTAAGTCTATGATCTACCAGAACACCCAGATCCTTTTCAACTATTAACTCCCCCAGTTGTACTTTCCCTAGAATCAATGAGACATGGTAGTTTTATCAGCATGTTTTATCAGTATTAAACCTCATTTGCTTATTTATCTGTCTATACCAGCTGAAGGATAAAAACAGAGCAGCAGGGTGGGACTTTATATGAGGTGCAAGGTATGTAGAGCCAAGCGCCTCCATCCTCAATAGTTTGAACAAAAAAGAGAGAAAGATGGTGGGATTTTATATGAGGCATGTACCCCGGGAGATAACACGATAACAATGAATATGGCAGGTACCTAAAGTAGTAGAACTAAAAACATTGCATGAAAGCATTACATAACATCAATTGGAATTCAATAGTTTAATTGTATATAAAATATGACAAAAGTAATAACATAATAAAATAATAGCATAGTTCATTCATATTGTAAATGCTGTAAAAAAAACGAATTCATTTAAGGCATGGCTCCATAATAAAAAACTGTATCCCTGGTTGATTGATAAAATCTAATTGATATATAGGGTAATAATGCAATTATAAAAATAAGGGGGCAACTATTGGCTCATAATCCCATAATATAATAATGTAATTAGTTCATACTGTAAACATTATAGATGACCAAATACATTGAAGCGTGTCTCCATGATAAATAACTGTAGGCCTGATCAATCAATTGTTGACAGTTGGTACAATCCAATCGGTATATAAGGTAGTTAATGGTAATAATGCAGTATAAGCGAAAAAGCATCTATTGGCTCGACGCGTTTCGTGGCAACTGCCACTCTTCAGGAGCAGGTATGAGGTAGGAGACTATAAATATTAAAACATATATATTAAAAGAGAAATTGTATAAAAAGTCTATGTGGTGGGAGAGGAGGGGGGAAATGGGAAAATACCAATTTTCCAGAACTACTTACAGATATTCCCATGAGTTTGGGCATAGGTGTGGAGGGCTGGAGGCCGACCGAAGAAACATCAGCCCCCAGGAGCTGAGGTGGACTAACCCAGATATAGAACAATGGAAATCCAGCAAAAGACACTAATCCCCAGGGATGTACCCCCATACATTTCAAAATTGGTGTGATCCATGTAGTAGCCATCTATAAAAAGAGGGGGTATGTGGAAAAATATAAATAGAACGTGGAAGTGTATAATGGGTGACTAATAGGAAAAGTGTACTAGTGCAGGGACCAACCAGTGACAGGGAGGTGAGACAGAATGTAGGGTAATTGCAGAGTAGTGGAAAGAACAGAGTGTAGCACAGAAAAGAAAGGGTTTGGGGAGACCCAGAAAGATTACCTAAAAAACAGTGCGAACAACAGAGGTCCAGTGGTGCACAGTGGCCACGGGGGTAACAACCGTGTGGGAGCTAGGAATCAACTGGAGGGAGTATAAATACTCCAATGTGGTCGTGGGTGTCCACAAGGACATGCTGGCAGCCAATAGGAGGAGACGGCGTCAAACAGCTGAGCAGCGTATGCTGCTCACCATCCAATGCCAGTTACCTCGTGGAGGATGCCAGAATCGAATCAACAGCGTCGGCGCGCCAACGTCACAATTGGTGAAGCAGCGTGTCTGACGCCGGGAGCGTGGCGTTAATGTGCAACTGGACGTACGCCCGAACCTCCGCGTCACTCAAGTGGGGGAAGGGGAGGACCCCAGGAGCGCATTGCAGCTCCCGGGACTGAGCAAGACAGCCAGAACCAACCAACCCAGCTCATACCATAGTCCAGTAAACATTGGCAGGATAGCCAGACATACACATTGTGGGTAACAGTGTGGGACAATAACATTGTACAACCAAGCTCCTCTGAACCTAAACTAACATAAGCATATAGATTGACAATATAAATGTTTGTTATTGTTTAAATAAAATAGACACCTAAGTTTGTATTAAACAGTGGAGAGTACTAACATTAAAATAGTCTATATGGGTAAGGGCAGGGGCATTGCTAGGGGGTGGCTATTGGGGGTATAGCCCCGAATCTGGGGCCCATAGCCCCGAGTCTCTTGCTGTAGGGTCCCTGCCTAACCAGCGGGTTGCGGCTGCTGCGGCTTGCAGGCTGGCTGCATGAGAGAGGCTGGAAGGGGAGGAGAGAAGCGAGCGGGCGGATGAGCAGAGATGACATCTCTCTCTGCCTGCTCCACATCAGCGCTCTTCACAGCCGGGCCTCTTCAATTTTGGAGCGTGGTGTGGCGAGCAGCAGAGAGATGACATCATCTCTCACTGCCCGTCACACATCAGCGCTCTTCCACCCTCACAGCACGGTGGAGTGGAGGTCACATGCTTCCTGTCATCGTGGAGCTCCACTTTGCAGCCAGGCCCTCTTGCTTCAATGTCGGAGGTACAGCGGGGAGCATCGATATGACATCATCTCTCACTGCCCGCCCTGCATCACCACTCTCCTGCTCTCACTAAATGGACCAGTGCTGTCAGCCTGCCACCAATGCAGCGTCAATGCACATTTGATGACACTGGCTGGCAAGGCAAGTTACAATCCACATCAGTTGGCAAGTGATGTGGCAAGTGACAATCTGCAAATGGTGGCAGGAGATGTGGCAATCTGCAAATTAAGCCAGGAGACATAGCAAGTGACAATCTGCAAATGGTGGCAGGTGACATGGCAAGTGACATTCTGCAAATGGTGGCAAGAGATATGGCAAGTGACAATCTGCAAATGGTGGCAGGAGACGTGGCAAGTGACAATCTGCAAATGGTGGTAGGAGACGTGGCAAGTGACAATCTGCAAATGGTGGCAGGAGATGTGTCAATGTTCAAATGGTGGCAGGTGACGTAGCAAGTGGCAATCTGAAAATGGTGGCAGGTGACATGGCAAGTGACAATCCACATCTGCTGCCAGGTGAAAGTGGCAAGTGACAATCCACATCTGGTGGCAGGCGACATGGTAAGTGACAATCCACATCTAGTGGCAGGTGACGGTGGCAAGTAACACGCTGCATCTGGTGGCAGGAGATGTGGCAAGTGATACGCCCAGGGCTCCCACTGATTCTGCAGTATGGTGATTTGAACCACTTCATTATATTTTAGAATGTAATAATAGAAATAATGCAGTTCAATCACCCTGACACCATATCAACCATGGTGCCATGATGATTGAAGCGCCAACACCAGCCATCGTCCGTGAAAAATTGCTTGGGTCTCCCCCAAACCCCCCCGCGGGCATGCAAAAAAGTTGGTGACTGCTGCTATGGGCTCTTGCCCCAGATCTTTTGCAGACCTACAAACGCCCCTGGGTAAGGGTGCATGCTTCCATCCCTATTATGTGGATAAAGATAAAAACAGAGCAGCAAGGTGGGACCTCTAAAGAATCTATAAAACGTGGAAGTTTTATCAGCATGTTTTATCAGTATTAAACCTCATTTGCTTACTTTTCCTGTCTATACCAGCTAAAGGCTGGAGGTGCTCCTTTTCACTGGCAGCTGGTGACCACGTTTTCTGGGGGTGTCCCCAGATCAACATTTTTTGGACTGAGGTTACCTCCTGCATTGCAGAGGTTCTGGCGGTACTGATTCCTTTATCGATCAGAGTATGTCTACTGGGCCTGGTAGAGGAGGTGGTTCCATCAAAGGCGCATAGAATACTACTTAACATCCTGCAGTTCTATGGGAGGAAGGCCATTTTGTTACATTGGAGGAAATCTGGAGACCCTAGCTTGCCCTTTTAGAAAGGGATTGTGAACTCAATGATGCCTTATTACAAGGCGACTTACTTGTTCAGAGGATGTGGGAAAAAATTTGACAAGGTCTGTCAGGCATGGTATAATTCTGATGTAACTGTGGGATAGCAAAACTTGAACATACCTAAGATTTCATCTCTCCAATATACTATTCAGGGTTGGGAGTTATTCAATTTATCCATGAGTAATGGGCTTGCAGTTGACTCAGTGGTTTTTCATCTGCTATAGATGACGCACTCAAATGCTGGAGGTGAATGAGCTACGCACCAGTATTAATTACTATGTTTCAATTGGACAATTGATGTATTTTTCTATGGAGTAAAATGCTATATGAGTGCTGGAGTGAACTGAGCTCTGGGTTGTTGAGGGGAGGAGGGAGGGGAGATGGAGATATTTCTTGAATTTAGTCAGTGGACTATGTTCGTATGGTTGATATCTGTAAATTGTTGGACCATGTTTGGTCACTGGAGTGGCTTGGCGTTGTGTCAAAGGTCACTTTTTTCTATTGTATGTCTTTTAGAAAACTTAATAAAAATAATTAAAATTATTTGCCTCAAAGTTGGTGTCATCTGCAAACATAAAAATTGTTCGTTTAATCCCAAACTCTATATCATTTATAAATGGGTAAAAAGTAAGAGTCTGAACACTGAACCTTGGGGTACACAACTAAAAACCTTAGATCATTCTGGGTATGAATCATTATTTATCACTGTCTGAATATGTTAAATTTGCCAGTTTTCTATCCATTTACAATTTTCTAAGCCTATAGACTTTAACTTACACATTAGCCATGTGTCAAAAGCTTTTGCAAAGTCCAAGTATAGTATAACCACAGTCACTCCTTTGTCTACCATTTTACTTATTTCCTCATAAAAAGAAAGCAGATATGTTTGACAATTTTAGTCTTTTGGTAATCCATGCTGACTATTGCTTATAATATTATTTTCTAGCAAAAACGATGTTGTCTTTTATCAAACTTTTAAGTATCTGTATTAACTTTGTAAAGACTTCAATCTGGTCCATCTGGTCCAGGTTCTTTATTCATTTTTATTTTGTCTAAATGTTTCTGGACCATATCAGTTTTGAGCCACTGGGGTTCTTTTGGATAATGTAAATACAATCCCCATTATGGACCTGAGCTCCCCCAATTTTTATTTTACATACACAGAGCTTAAGAAAGTATTTGATACATGTGCCTTCTCTTTGTGAAGGGCCTGCATGCTGAGATCTGACCTATTTACTAATAATATATTTAAACAATGTTTGGGGATTTGTTTTGCTCTCTCACAGCCCGAAGTTCATTTTGAATTTTTGCGCCCTTGATTTCCTTTTTACATATTTTGCTATACTCTTTTTAACTTTTTTTTTTTTTTTAAATCAAACAGGGTTTTATTGAATAATTGTTGCATACATAGAATAGTTACGTTAGCATGTTGTCACTAAAAAAGTATGACAAGTATTATAACATGAATAAAGATAACATTAAATGCAAACATATCTGATGTGTAATAGTATTCAAGGTACATGTATTTGGTTTTTATAGACTATTTATTTATATTTATGACTATGATATCACTCTATAATCATATGATTACATTAGACACAGGTAGAAGATTCTTGAAGCCATTTATCCCAGATCTTGTTGTACTTGGCTGGGTAACCTCTGTTAATATATATAAATTTCTTGTACGGTATATATATACCGTACAAGAAATATATATATATCTTATACGGTATGTATTATTTATCTCCACCTTCCATTCCACTACTTTAAGAGCCTCCTGCCTCATCCATTTTTTGGCTATAACCTTTCTTGCTGCAAAAATGTGTTTCATGCAGGAAAGTTTTTGTGTATTTGTCTGTTGTGTCTGGAACTATACCCAAGAGGCACTACTTAGGATCTAGAGGTGAACCCATTATATCATGTAAAAATTTGTTCCCAGAAGCCTTTTATCCTAGGGCAAGTCCAGAGTAGATGGAAAAAAGTACCTGTCTCTCTCCCACACATCTGACATGTGGTGGTTTGTGTACTTTTATATCTTGCTACTCTGAGGGGTGTAAGATATGCCCTGTGGAGAATGTAGAGCTGTGTCAATCGATCTGAAAGTTTAGGAGATACAGTATTGCAGGCATCCAATGCCTCTCCCCACTCCTTGTCCTCCACCGGTCCCACCTCTCACTCCCATCTTGGTTTAAGTCCATATGCTATTTTAGTAGCTACAGCGGTTAGAAGCAAGTTATAGAAAGCTGAGATCAATTTATGATGCAGGGGCTAGGGTAAGAGTCAGGGAATTGTGATTGTAGCGCGTGGCGGATTTGTAGAAATCTGAAGAGCATCTGGTCTTGGATTGTAAATTCTTCTTTAAGTAGGTCAAAGGTTTTAAGCTGTCCATCTTTTAATATATGGTGCAGGTAAAATATTCCCTGCATGGACCATATAAATGAGTCTTGTATTTTATTAAATTCCTGAAGATTTTTGTTATGCCATAGTGGCGTGTAGTCGTTAAATTGTGAAATGTCAAGTTTAGAAGCTGATAAATTCCATATTTTCCTATAGTGGTATAGCATGGTGTGTTTTCTTTCTCCTAGTTCCGTCCCACCCAAACCCGCCGCTATTGCGTAAGTCAGGTCTTTGGTGTATTGCGCCCACTTCGGACATAGTAGCGTGAGAAATATCTCGCTGACAGTCTTGTCTAGATGGAAAAGCTGGGATAACTGTGCTGCGATGTAGTATAGGTTAAAATCGGGTAGAGCAGTGCCACCAAGATCAGTCGGAGGGCTTGCCATGCTAATTTGTGCCTATTATTACCCCACACAAATGACTTTAGGAGGGACTCTAGAGCTTTAAAGTGTTTTAAGGGTAGATAAACGGGGGTGTGCCACAAAACATAAAGTATTTTGGGTAATAGGATCATTTTGATTAAATTTATACGACCCCAGACTCCTAATGGTGATTTGGACCAGACCCGTATTTTATTTTTAACTAAGGAGATGAGGGGATCTATATTTAGGGATACATAGTCCGCAGGGGATCTAGTTATGTGTATCCCCAGATACTTAATAACATCTACTCTCTGAAGCAGAAGTCTGGTTTGGGATTCTGGGGGTGGGAAGCTGTCAATTGGGAGAATTTGGGATTTGTCCCAATTGATTTTCAGCCCTGAAAATATTCCAAATTGTTCTATCAGTGCACAGTGATGGGCCCGAGTCTGCCAGATATAATAGCGTGTCATCTGCATACATGCTAATTTTTTCAGTCAAAGAACCCATTCCAAGTCCTCTAATCTCTGGGTTTGCTCGAATGGATATTGCCAGGGGTTCAACCACCAGGGCATACAGCAATGGGGATAGGGGGCAGCCCTGTCTCGTGCCTCTACTGAGGTCAAACAACTGAGACGACCACCCATTAGCCACCACTCTGGCCCTAGGCGCCTGGTATAATAGTTGGACCCATTTGATAAACTTTGGACCAAATCCATACCCCTCCAAGCATCTCCAGAGATACCTTCACTCTACCGAGTCGAAGGCTTTCGCTGTGTCTAAGGTCACAACAACCCGTGAACCAACTTCCTCATGTGTAGCCTGTAAGTTAATGTATAGTTTCTGGAGGTTAAACAAGGTGTTGCGTCCAGGCATGAAACCAGCCTGATCTGCGTGTATTAATGTTAATATTACCTGATTGAGCCTAATAGATAGTACTTTGGCCAGTATTTTGATATCAACCTGTAAAAGTGATATTGGACGATAAGATTCTGGGAATCCCAGATCTTTGCCGGGTTTAGGTATGAGGACTATTGTGGCCTCTGTCATAGATGGGGGCAAGGTCCCAGTTTCAAAGAGATGGTTATATCATTTTAATAGTTTAGGGGTTAGTATTTCACTGAATTGGGAATAGAACTCAATTGGGAGTCCATCCGAACCAGGAGATTTGGACCTAGCAAAGCTAGCTATAGCAGTTGATATTTCGTCTATAGTAAGTGATGCTTCTAGCAATTCTATCTGTTCTTTTGTTAGCTGTGGGAAGGTCACCTTTTCAAGGAAAAGAAACATAGAGTGGGTCTCGGTGTGGGCTGTCGTCGTGTATAAGTCAGAAAAAAAATCTCTAAACATTGAGGTTACTGTAGGTGGGTCTGTGACTTTTTGTCCTCCAGGGCCATGTAATGTGATAACCACTGGGGGCCTATCCTCGCTATGAACCAGGTATGCCAGCAACTTGCCTGCCTTTTCCCCATGTTCAAACATTTTCTGTTTGGAGAAGAACATTTTTTGTCTGGCTTTCTGGTACTGTAGCTGGTTAACCACTCTAGTCTGTAGTTTAAGCTGATCTGCATTTGTCGGGGTATTGGCATATACTCTTACACCGGAGGAGTCCATTTTGATTTTATTAATAGTATTTATCAGTGTATGCCTAGCGAATAATTTGAAAGAATCCCAAACTGCAGAAGGTGATGCTGATTCATCATTTTCCACAAAGTATTTTCTCCATTTATCCATAAGTTCACCATCTTCTGGTAGAAGAGAGAGCCAAAATGGGTTTAAGCGCCATGTTCGTGGTGGTTTTGCTACTGGAATACTTAATGTAATCCAATAAGGACTATGATCCGAAAGTATTCTAGGGCAAAACATTGCCTCCGATAGCCTTGGAGTTAACCTTCGGGAGATAAGTATAAAGTCTATACGGGACATGGAACCATGAGAGGACGAGAAGCATGAGTATGACTTGCCCTGTGGGAACTTGCATCTCCATGTGTCAATTAGATGGAAGGCGGAGACAAGTTTAGAGAATTTAGTTTCAGTGGGAATATTATGAGCTGTTGAAGCTAGTTGCAGCCTGTCTAGAGCCGGATTTAAAGTGGCATTGAAGTCTCCCAGCCAGACTGCTGCTATATTTGGGTGACGGGTCATGAATAATTGACTCAGCTAAATTGATGATAGGCAACTCCTATCCTCATATTGATTAGTGGTTCCAAATTAATAATAACTACTGCAGTAGGGAACAGACACAAAAGATACGCTCAGCATCTTTCCAAATTACTGTTCTGCTTTATTATGACGCAATTGAAGGTTTTTATGCACATGATTACGTAGGTATCACATTAATATTACAATTGTACGTTCATGGTAACAAGGGGCGTTACATAGGCAGGCCAATTCTAATCAGGACTCGAAAGAATGTAAACATGTACTGAAAACATTATTAGTGCTGTGTGCACAGTGAGGGCAGTGTGCAATACATACAAAATACAATACAATTATATACAGAACTTACAAATTTCCATTACAGTCTCCCCTCTTTTGATCAATATTTTGATCACTAACCATACCTGCTATAACCTTTAACCTGGAACCTCCTCACGCTTAGGTGGAGGTAGTCCTGGCCAAAGAGGCAAAAAACTCCATTGTGGAGAAAATAATAGCTGAGCAACTTTTTCCTTACAAAATGACTTTTCATTGTGAAAAACAAATGAATTGTTGGCATGCTGACTTAAACACAGACAATTCTACATAAAATGGAAGACGTACAAAAGACAAATATGACTTCAACATGGCTGAACTACTTTTCAAATATATATATATATCCCTTACAATTAAAGTAATTGAATCAAAAAGTACCCTGGACTGTGATCACAAGAGGGAAACAAATCAAACACAGAGATTTCTTTAATTTAGTCATTTTTGCAGTGTCTGGTGTGGATCCAGGTGACTTTTCCTTCAAATTTTGCAAAAACTGTACATGAAACAGATGCTGTATTGAGTCTCCAAACATTTCCTTTATATATAAATGTCTCTTAACAATCCACAAGTCACCTGGCTTTAGTTTTAGATCCTTCCAAACTTTTAGGATCTGGAATTGGGGAGAAAACACATAAATTAGTTTGTCAAAAAACCTTAAAAGATCAGCAACATTCTCTGTGAGATCCAAATGGAGGACTTCAGCTGCTGAGACAAAATATAAGCAAGTGAGTAACACACTCCCAAACAAAATCCCATAGGGAGAGAGTCCAACATCCCCCTTAGGGGCTTGATAAAATATAAGAAAACATTCAGGCAAAAGTTTTCTAGTTTCTTACTCTACTTTGTCTGCTACATTGTAGACAGTAGGGGGTGTAAAAATAAAACATCAAAACTTCTAGTAAGGACTCTTGTATGAAAAATGATTTCCTC
This sequence comes from Aquarana catesbeiana, assembly GCF_042186555.1. Classification (NCBI taxonomy): domain Eukaryota; kingdom Metazoa; phylum Chordata; class Amphibia; order Anura; family Ranidae; genus Aquarana; species Aquarana catesbeiana. The sequence goes on along the minus strand of NC_133325.1, from coordinate 595,083,833 downwards.
TGTTACTCTCTGTACTTTCTGGCACTCTGTACTTACAAACTACTTCTGATAACACTTTTTACTGTGGCCTTTGCAGTAGCATTTGCCACTGGACATCCAAAAAACATGTCCATACAGACAAAATGCATACTCGTAAGATCCTAACTTGGGCATCTGGATATATCTTTTTGTAATATCTGGAAGGGATGTTCAGCTTTTGGTAACACCTTTGGTAACAGGTAAAACAAGAAGTGGTATGTTATAAAAACAACTGTGGAGAACCCTGGCTCTATCCCATGCTCATTTACTAAGGCAGCCATAACTGCTTGTGACTGATGACACGGTCCATGTGTCAAGCTGGAGGGAAAAGAGTGGCTGGCAGACATAAATGATCACCTTTTCCAAAGTCCTATTTCATAAGAAGTTGCCCCCTGTGGACCACTTGTTCTTCTCGTTCTGGGGTCCTTAAAGTTGAATTATTAATCCCAGCTATACTGGGCCAGAACTAGGGTGGAATCTGTGAGTTGCACAGACCCATCAAGTGTCCAGGGCTGTAAATGCAGCATCCTTAGTCACCTGGTCTGCTTCCATGTGTGAAAGTTAATATGGCTACCTCAGCAAGAACCTGGAAGGCTGAAAACGGCCGATCAAATTAACTTGGCATGCTTGGTTGGTTTACCTGCCGAAGTAAAAACAAACTTCTGGCCCTTTAAATGGAACCAAAAGCTCTCTATATCTCGACTATCTATATAAATATACACTCTTTTTATAGCTCACAGGCTTTGCTAAAACATGGAGCTCTGCTTCTTGAGCTGGGCAAAAAGGATCCAATGACTTTGAATACAGAGTATCCTTCTGGGTGATAAACTGCATACTCAAATCTACAAAAAAATGTAATATCTGGGTCTTCAGGGAGTGTGTCCTGCACTGGGCTCACAGCAGCTGATTCCTACACCATCAATTTAACACATGTGTCTTTTCCTTTGTCTCCAGCCTCCTCCAATAGAGGCAATAAGGTGGCTGGATTCAAATGTACACATTTTTCATTGTTAGATTTGTACATAAACAAACTCATATTTTAAACCTTTCATTAGACAAACATTTAGTTAGCTGTATATTTGCTGCGCAGAATGTCGGACCATTAAAAATTAAATGTTTGACCAAAACAATATCTAACTTTGTCTAATAGCACCTTTGCATAAAAGCTACAGCTCTGATATATTGGGGTGAACCCTTCATTACTGGGTCCAGCTTGCATAAATATATTACAATAGCTTGTTTTCTATCATGCTGTTTGTGTAAGAACTCCAGTTTCATGTTTCAAAACACAACTTTTTCCTGGCAATATTATAATAAATGATAACAATACCCTGCGGTCATGCAGAGATGCCCATAAATCCAAAATATTCTTCAGCTTATACCACTGCACTTACAAGAAAAAGGGGCACATCATTTCACAATCCACACATTCTGCTTTGGATTTCAAAAATAAAAATAAATAAAACAAAAGGATCAACAATCTGTATGATGGATCAGAAAGCATTAAAAACTATAAAACAACTGGCTGCAGGTGGCATCTATCCTAACAGGGTGTGTGGATTTGATGTGATGGGTCTGTTATATTTAAATTTTATTTATTATTACTCTTACATCATGGACCGCACATCAAGTTATCATCAAAAACCTTACAATATCATTTTTGTAGAAAAACTTCTTATGTATCCCATCCATCTTGGCATTGTTAAATATTATGGCAGCTGTATTCCAAATAACAACCTCATCTTAATCTTTTTTTCTCTCAATAAGGGCTTATTGTATAAATGTAAAATTACAAAATTGTTATCTTAATCTAAACTAATCTCATTCATTACAAATTTCCCCATTAACCTGAATTTCATTTCCAACCAAAGGTTGTCTAAACCAGTTTCAATATATCTATATAATTGTTAAACTCATATTAGAAATGAATACTCATTATTACTTAATTTTACTTAATTTCCCATTTTTAAATGCACTGTTTCCACTATCAAAGGATATTCAATGTGTGCAATACACGGTTAAATGTAACCTTCATTTTACCATGTTTGGAAAACAGATTCAAAATAATTGTGATCACATTGTTTACCATTAGATTCGTTAACCCGGCACATGTTTTGTCTAAAAAACTGGAATTGGCATGGTGTCCTTCCAGCTTATCACTGACCTCTCAGGGACATTCTTTCAGGAGAGCACAAAGGAGGGGGTCACATCTGCATATATGACACACACAAGCAATAGAACTAAAGGTCCCAGCATTCGCACACACATACACCAATATCTCTCTAAAATCGTTTACTTTTTCCCATTTGTACACAACACATGCATATCATTCTCTCACTTTCTTTTAACTCACATTAATATTTTCCTGCCTAAATTCTGCTTTCCTTATTTTGTTCAGATATCTTTTATATCTAGCTTCTATGATCAGACGGGCAGCCAGAGTGCTCATCCCATCTTCCCTCTCTGACAACATATAAAGTATTCTGTTTTAATTCTCATTTCTCTGTTTCTGACTTTTACTAGTTGTAGTGCCTGACCCCAAATTCATCCCACAACTTAACATGAAAATGTCCCTTTCTGTCTAGTGTTAATGTCACCCTTGATCCATCCTGTTCACATAGATAGCTGTTTCTCTAGCTGTTTACTCTGCATGATTCTTAGTCCCTGTGGACCTTGGTAACCCAGTTACCCATTGTGGATCCATGTCCACTCTAACCATTAATCTAGGGGCTCAGTATAGGCGGAACCGCACCTTTGGTTCATATATAGCGCTCCTCTTGCGCTGGGCATTTTTGAGGGTCTCTTACCCTTCATTCCCTTACTTAATTCAATGCCCATAATGACTGGCCAGTCTTCTCTCTTCTCTATGTGTGCCTATACCCTCTTGCCTCTAAACTACTTTATCTAGCAGATTTACTACATATACCTGTCAACCGCACTATTCTTCCCTTTCTTATCTATAACACTCCAATGGACAATAGACAGGGACAACATAACATATAACCACCAATCAATACAGTTCGATTAAGGGGAGTAAAATAGGTACCCTTTGTCCCGAAAATGCCTTACCGATCAAGGAAGTCTGATAACTCAAATGTAAGCAAAAGGCTTACCTCAGCCGGCTGATTATCAGAAATTCCCGGATCGTCTCAAGCTCCTCGTTTCGGATACTCAGGGTCACCTGGAATCCTCTCCTAAGGCAAAGCTCGCCATGCTGACTCAGCTAAATTGATGATAGGCAACTCCTATCCTCATATTGATTAGTGGTTCCAAATTAATAATAACTACTGCAGTAGGGAACAGACACAAAAGATACGCTCAGCATCTTTCCAAATTACTGTTCTACTTTATTATGACGCAATTGAAGGTTTTTATGCACATGATTACGTAGGTATCACATTAATATTACAATTGTACGTTTATGGTAACAAGGGGCGTTACATAGGCAGGCTAATTCTAATCAGGACTCGAAAGAATGTAAACATGTACTGAAAACATTATTAGTGCTGTGTGCACAGTGAGGGCAGTGTGCAATACATACAAAATACAATACAATTATATACAGAACTTACAAATTTCCATTACAATAATATACCCTCTTTAATTATGGAGACATTAAACGGAGGTGGCACATAAAAAGCCATTATGAGCAAAGGTTCTCCATATACTTTCGCATGGATAAAAACATAATGGCCTTGTGGGTCAGTGGTTAACTCACACAATTCAAAATGTACTGATTTGGCTATTAATACAGAAACTCCCCTGGAGTGGGATGTGTGGGTAGAATGATACGCCCACCCAACCCAAGGCCTGCGAAGCGCCATCTGAACACTTCCCTCAATATGTGTTTCCACTAGTGCTACTATATCAGCATGTTGTTTCTTCAGGAATGTGAAGACTGCCGTGCGCTTGAACTTCTCACGGAGGCCCCTCACATTCCATGTAAGGAACTTCAAAAATGCCATAGGCACAACTTTTTAATCAATAATAAAGCATTTATATAAAACAATTTGCTCCCTATGTATAAGGCACACAGATTTCTAACTTTCAGGTATAGCTGCCTCAATCGTGTATCACATGTCACATACGTACACTTCCATAGATCTGGCACATGTAACATTACCTGTTTTCTATAGTAAATATGCACTTCCAAGTTTAACTGAACCATAAACATTTGAACCCCCACCCCCCTCCCTGCCCTACACTGACCCCAACTCGTGTGGGCATAATGCCTTAACTGGTTGTGAGCTGGGAAACATTCTAATTTCTTAGTGATCAACGGAATGTAGAACAATTGGTTAAGTCCCCAGGTACTAAATAGAATAGGTGATATCAGCCATATCACTTGCAAAAAGTGCAGTATGGTCTTCCGCTCTTCTCGTTTCCATTTGGCTGCTACGACTATGTTCCGGAGAGTGTTCCAATGTTCATAATGCTGTTTCCCAGAGCTATGTGGGGCAAAGTCTCGCTGCACGATGCATGTTGGCTGTAGGACTTTTTCCTTCTCTCCGGAGCCCCGGAAGGTTCTTGGACTCTTGTACTGTGGATATCCAAAATTTGTGCTTTAAACTTGTGCTGGTTAAGAACTGTTCATGGTCGCAACCACATTAGTAGCGGGGTTTAATCAATCAGCTGGTTGAGGATTAGCTCGTTGTTCCAACCAAGAGATCACCTCCTCTGGATCCTCAAAGAAGACCGCACGGCCTTCATGCTCTACCCTAAGACGGGCTGGGAAAAGCATGGAATACTTGTATTGCAAATTTCTTAGCTTACGCTTGGCCTCCGTGAAGCTCTGTTGGCGACGTTGCACTTCCGCCGAGAAATCCGGGAAAATGGCTACTTTAACGTTTCCTACTGGGATATTGCCTTTCTCCTTTGCCATTCTCAAAACAGTATCCCAGTCCTTATAATTCAGGAGTTTAGCTATGAACGTGCGAGGAGGAGCTCCCTGCGGGGAGGTCTTGCTGGCATACGATGTGCCCTCTCTACCGCAAACATAGGGGAGAAGGCTTCTCTCCCATAGGTAGTAATCAGGATTTGTTCCAAAAATGTGGTAGTGTCCTTACCCTCAGACCCCATTAGTAGGCCTATCAGGCGTATATTACATCTTCTCAGCCTATTCTCCATATCATCTTGTTTTATAAGGAGTTGTATTTGTCTTTGTACACGGTCTGGGGGTGTTTGTAGGGGTGGGATAGCATCTTCCACTTCGCTCAGTCTGGTCTCGGTTTCTTTCACTCTTTCTCTGAGCTTTTGAAAATCCTGTCTGATAAGGGAAATATCCATCTTGACTTCCTCTATTTGTGCTGTGAGAGAAGTTCTACAAAAGGTGATTGCTTCAAGGAGTTTGTCGGTATCACTCGCAGTGCGTTCTCCTTCCCCAGCCTTCTCAGTGGACCCATCTTCCTCCATGTCCTCCTTTTCTTGTCGGCGGTATTGATCAAGTTTTGCTGCCGCTGCTTTTTGTGCTTTAGTTGGTGACATATTGTGAAGGTCCTGAACGACACCCAAACAGTCCCCAAGCTTAAGCCAGCGAACTGACTTGGCCGCCGGTCAAAGGAAAGTACTGTCCAGGGTCCCGCAGTCATCAGAATGTCCAGGGACAGGGGCTGTCCTTACAGATCAGGTATGTGAGGTATCACCCCCCTTTCTATGGTGCTGATAATCTGAGGCTATATCATGTATGATAGAATGGTCCCGGTAAATGCTGTTTAGAGGGGGACACAGGGCCACAGTCCACTTAGATGTGCAAGCAGGAGAATCAGGTGTGTCAAAATGGCCGCCGGTCAACCCATGCAGGCCCAGGCCGCAATCTAGGCCGGGTATAGGCACCGTCTTTTCCGGGTCATTGATGGTCAGACAGGCTCAAAATAGGGAGATTAATACAGTCCCGCTCCCCTGATAGGTTGTCTAGTATCTGGGTACCTTTATTGTGCAGCCGTCTCGGGGCAGGGCCGGAGTACAGGAGGACCAAGATGGCCGCGGCCTCCGGTTGTAGGCCAAAGCCACGGTCTTGCCTAGTCTCGGCCGCCGTGCAGGAGATCGCCGCTCCGTTTGGGCCTCCGTGCGTCCAAACTCTCCAGGAATGAGGCCAAGATGTTCCAGGTACCCCAGGGAGGCAATCCAGCCAGCGAAGCAGTACAAAGAGTCAGGATTAATAAAGAAAAAGGAGTAATGGACGGAGCTCTGAGTACCCACGTCCTACTCCATGCTGTTGCAGGCCACGCCCACTCTTTTTAACTTTTAAATGATTATAACATTTGTCCCTCTTTATATTTTAGATTTTTTACAATGCTCTTTTATGATTCCAAATGTTTTTTTTAATTGTGGACATGAGCCACAAAGGTTTTACTTTTTAAATGTATTGTCCATAGAAACATATCTTGTAGTGTGTATAGTTTGCATACTGTTGATTTAGGGATGAGGCGGACATTTCCAGGTTTGGTTCGCAAACGTTTAGCCAAACATATCAACAGTTCTGATGCCAAATCCAAACCCTATGAAATGAATAGTTGCCACATCTGTTAAATTAATTTGTCTCCTAATAAGTCTAATAGACAAGGCATTGGCAAAAAAGTGCATTGGGCTTGGCACTGCCCCAGGGGACATGTACCAATGTAAAAAAAAAATGTAATACACTGCTTTGCAGGGAACAGTGAATTCATTAGCATGGAATCTGAACCAATAAAACTGCACTAGTTCTTTAAAACAAAAAAAAATCTAGTGGGGCACCCAAACCTGCCTGAGAAGTGGCACATCTCTACCATGTAAACAAAACAGTAAAGGAAAGGTGACATGTATTTTAAAAAAAAAGTTTAAAATGCTGTCAGTTCACGTTTTTTGCAAGCTTTGTTTATAAAAATCTGAAAAGGGGTCCCCACCATAGTCAATACCAGATGCTTCAGATCTGGTATAGATTTTAACATAAAACCCCAAGCAAAGAAAATGGTGTGGGATCTTAGTCAAACCCATATCAGACTCATAATCTGAGTATGCAGCCTGGCAGGCCAGGAAAGGGGGGCAGCCACATTGCCCCCATTCCCTGAACCATAAAAAGACTCATACTTTAAAAATGTGGGGGTTCCTGGCCTGGTAGTTGTGGATAGGACCACCACCCTGCCCCTGATATTCCTGGCTTTGTACATAAATGGGTCTGGCGATATCACTGGTTGCCTGCACTTCCATCATCCTTAAAAACTATTGACAGCAGTAAGCTGTGATGTATAACAGAGGTAGTAATATCAATATTAAACATAACATTTGGTTTCTACGGAACAGCCAAACATGTGTTCAAACTAAACCTTAAGCTCATCAGTACCCATTTCCCTTCTGTGTTCCTTGAATACAATTTTCCTTCCCAGTGTAAGTCTTGAAGCACAGCTCTCAGCCTTTGTAACATTTTCTCTTTTAAAATTAACTACCCCAAGACCAAACTCTTTCACCCCCTTCCTGCCCAGGCCATTTTTCAGATTTAAATGCTGTTACACTTTGAATAACAATTACTCAGTCAGGCAAAACTATAACCAAATAAATTGTTAACATTTTTTGAGACAGAGGTGGTATTTAATTGTAGCAAAATGGACTACAATTGCAAAATACAGTGATCCCCGTCATTCTGTATATATCGTGTTGTCCCTCTATTGCCCAGCATCACTATCTGACATCATATTTGTGAGCCAAACCAAAGGGCTTGTGGGTAGGGATGAGCTTCGAGTTCGAGTCGAACTCATGTTCGGCTCGAACATTGGATGTTCGCAAGTTCACCGAACAGCGAACAATTTGGGGTGTTCGCGGCAAATTCGAATGCCGCGGAACACCCTTTAAAAGTCTATGGGAGAAATCAAAAGTGCTAATTTTAAAGGCTAATATGCAAGTTATTGTCATAAAAAGTGTTTGGGGACCTGGGTCCTGCCCCAGGGGACATGGATCAATGCAAAAAAAAGTTTTAAAAACGGCCGTTTTTTCAGGAGCAGTGATTTTAATAATGCTTAAAGTCAATCAATAAAAGTGTAATATCCCTTTAAATTTCGTACCTGGGGGGTGTCTATAGTGTGCCTGTAAAGGGGCGCATGTTTCCTGTGTTTAGAACAGTCTGACAGCAAAATGACATTTTGAAGGAAAAAACTCATTTAAAACTACTCGCGGCTATTGCATTGCCGACAATACACATAGAAGTTCATTGATAAAAACGGCATGGGAATTCCCCAAAGGGGAACCCCGAACCAAAATTAAAAAAAAAAAATGACGTGGGAGTCCCCCTAAATTCCATACCAGGCCCTTCAGGTCTGGTATGGATATTAAGGGGAACCCCAGCCAAAATTTAAAAAAAAAATGACGTGGGGTTCCCCCTAAATTCCATACCAGACCCTTCAGGTCTGGTATGGATTTTAAGGGGAACCCCGAGCCAAAAAAAAAAAAAAAAACGGCGTGGGGTCCCCCCAAAAATCCATACCAGACCCTTATCCGAGCACGCAACCTGGCAGGCCGCAGGAAAAGAGGGGGGGATGAGAGTGCGGCCCCCCCTCCCTCCTGAACCGTACCAGGCCACATGCCCTCAACATTGGGAGGGTGCTTTGGGGGAGCCCCCAAAACACCTTGTCCCCATGTTGATGAGGACAAGGGCCTCATCCCCACAACCCTGGCCGGTGGTTGTGGGGGTCTGCGGGCGGAGGGCTTATCGGAATCTGGAAGCCCCCTTTAACAAGGTGACCCCCAGATCCCGGCCCCCCCCCTGTGTGAAATGGTAAGGGGGTACCTACCATTTCACGAAAAAAGTGTCAAAAATGTTAAAAATGACAAGAGACAGTTTTTGACAATTCCTTTATTTAAATGCTTCTTCTTTCTTCTATCTTCCTTCATCTTCTGGTTCTTCTGGTTCTTCTGGCTCTTCTGGTTCTTCCTCCGGCGTTCTCGTCCAGCATCTCCTCCGCGGCATCTTCTATCTTCTTCTCCTCGGGCCGCTCCGCACCCATGGCATGGGGGGGAGGCTCCCGCTCTTCCCTTCTTCTCTTCTTCTTTTCTTCTCTTCTTCTCTTCTTCTCTTCTTCTCTTCTTCTCTTCTTCTCTTCTTCTTTTCTTCTTTTCTTCTCCGGGCCGCTCCGCAACCCATGCTGGCATGGAGGGAGGCTCCCGCTGTGTGACGGCGCTCCTCGTCTGACAGTTCTTAAATAACGGGGGGGGGGGCCACCCGGTGACCCCGCCCCCCTCTGACGCACGGTGACTTGAGGGGACTTCCCTGTGACGTCATGGGGAATGCCACAGGGAAGTCCCGTCAAGTCACCGTGCGTCAGAGGGGGGCGGGGTCACCGGGTGGCCCCGCCCCCCCGTTATTTAAGAACTGTCAGACGAGGAGCGCCGTCACACAGCGGGAGCCTCCCTCCATGCCAGCATGGATTGCGGAGCGGCCCGGAGAAGAAAATGAAGAAGAGAAGAAGAGAAGAAAAGAAGAAGAGAAGAAGAGAAGAGCGGGAGCCTCCCCCCCATGCCATGGGTGCGGAGCGGCCCGAGGAGAAGAAGACAGAAGACGCCGCGGAGGAGATGCTGGATGAGAACGCCGGAGGAAGAACCAGAAGAGCCAGAAGAACCAGAAGATGAAGGAAGATAGAAGAAAGAAGAAGCATTTAAATAAAGGAATTGTCAAAAACTGTCTCTTGTCATTTTTAACATTTTTGACACTTTCTTCGTGAAATGGTAGGGGTACTTATGTACCCCCTTACCATTTCACACAGGGGGGGGGGCCGGGATCTGGGGGTCACCTTGTTAAAGGGGGCTTCCAGATTCCGATAAGCCCCCCGCCCGCAGACCCCCACAACCACCGGCCAGGGTTGTGGGGATGAGGCCCTTGTCCTCATCAACATGGGGACAAGGTGTTTTGGGGGGCTACCCCAAAGCACCCTCCCAATGTTGAGGGCATGTGGCCTGGTACGGTTCAGGAGGGAGGGGGGGCCGCACTCTCGTCCCCCCCCTCTTTTCCTGCGGCCTGCCAGGTTCGTGCTCGGATAAGGGTCTGGTATGGATTTTTGGGGGGACCCCACGCCGTTTTTTTTTTTTTTTTTGGCGCGGGGTTCCCCTTAAAATCCATACCAGACCTGAAGGGTCTGGTATGGAATTTAGGGGGAACCCCACGTCATTTTTTTTTTTAAATTTTGGCCGGGGTTCCCCTTAATATCTATACCAGACCTGAAGGGCCTGGTATGGAATTTAGGAGGACTCCCATGTCATTTTTTTTTTTTAATTTTGGTTCGGGGTTCCCCTTTGGGGAATTCCCATGCCGTTTTTATCAATGAACTTCTATGTGTATTGTCGGCAATGCAATAGCCGCGAGTAGTTTTAAATGAGTTTTTTCTTTCAAAATGTCATTTTGCTGTCAGACTGTTCTAAACACAGGAAACATGCGCCCCTTTACAGGCATACTATAGACACCCCCCAGCTACGAAATTTAAAGGGATATTACACTTTTATTGTTTGACTTTAAGCATTATTAAAATCACTGCTCCTGAAAAAACGGCCGTTTTTAAAACTTTTTTTTGCATTGATCCATGTCCCCTGGGGCAGGACCCAGGTCCCCAAACACTTTTTATGACAATAACTTTCATATAAGCCTTTAAAATTAGCACTTTTGATTATTCATGTTCGTGTCCCATAGACTTTAACGGTGTTCGCATGTTCGAACGAACTTTTTTCCTGTTCGCATGTTCTGGTGCGAACCGAACAGGGGGGTGTTCGGCTCATCCCTACTTGTGGGATTAGCAGTTCCTCCAAATGGAAATTTCTCTGCATAACTATACACCTGGACTACATATCCCAGGGATATTTGCTACCATCAGATAGATTGCTGGGTAGAGCTATAAAAGAGACCAGCGACCCGCCCCATGCTCTCTTGCTCCTGGGCCCTGTGTGTGACAGACCTCTCTGTTCAGGGAGGGTGAGGTCACGGCCTAACACGCAGTGTACAACATTTCAACACAGCCGAGAAGGGCCTAGCACTGCTTGCCGTTTGTCAGACATCCATCCAGCACCAACTCAGCAGTCCGACAACCCATGCTTCATGCTTCGTGCTATGCATTAGGTGATCGTCACAGCAGATCCACTGCAAGGACGTCTCTCCGGGAGCCGCTGTCTAAAAGGCTTTGAATCGGCCTGGTGGTTGGTGAGAGGGCTATTGCCCACCCTTGCAAACCTTTCTTTGTCACTTAACTGGGACACTGTGTACAGACAGCTTTAGTTTTGGAACACTTTACTGCACTTCTATTTGAACACTGTACATAGACACCTTTAGCTTCCACCATTCCAAGAAATACCATTGCCTTGATACTGCACCTTATTGGATATAGTTAATGAGCTCCCACTGCCGGTGAAGTCCATCAGGCCTGCAATGGGACATTGCTGTCATTACTGCTTAAAGGGCCCTCATACCATTCTTGTTTTGCTTGATCTCTCATTAGGATTAAAGGTTAAATAGGCCAGCCTGGCTTTCCCTTTAGAAGTATTGCCAGATTTAATGCTTAACCTTTTTAGGTCATGTTCAATCGGCACTCCATTATACATACGTGTATATAATATTCTGTTATTGTCAAACTGCCTTAACTTGTATTATTTCAGAGGAATCCTTCTGCTGAGCTAGGACTGTTATCCAAAGCTCAGTGGATCTATTACTTCCTCTGTGTAACAAGAACTTCTTTAAAGTACGCCAGTAAACATTAATAGAATACAAACGCATTGATTTGTTTGATTTATTACTTCAAGGTGGTGCAAAGATGTCTGAACCCAAAGTGTCAGGTGGGTTGAAATGTTTACAGGATCATGGTGATGCAGATGAGCAAGTAAATCCAAGCAGTCCTGAAGGGGGTCATACTACACTTGGGGGCTCATCCGGGATTCCATCTGCAGCTGGCCCTAGTCGTCCTAGACAAGAGCCACAATCCGCGCGGGAAGCCTCTTCAGTGGCCGCGGTTGTTTGGGGCAGAAGTCAGGTAGCTCAAATGGAAAGGAGCACTGTTCTAGAGATCTCTGGGAGTGAACACACTGAAAGAGAGATTACAAAGTGGGTTAGAGCTCTGGCTCCAGGACACCGGGCTTACATTGCTGAGTACAACCTGGACCAAGTCAGGGTACTGGAGTGGCAGGAAGAGATACCTGTGTGCTTTCAGGAGGAAGAGGTACGTCTAGCCCAGGCATGTCCAAAGTCCAGCTCACGGGCCAATTGCGGCCCACGTACTGGTTTTGAATGGTCTGCCTGGTAATTTGGACATATATATCTTTTGTGGCCCCCAACAAATTTCTGAGTGCCAGGGCCACAAAAGATATTGATGCTGGCTGCCTCGGAGGGGACAGGGAGGGGGCGGAATGAGTGGGTCTGCTGCACTCATGGCAATGGGGGTGCTTCTGCATTCATGACAATGGTGGGTGCTGCTGCATTCATGGCAATGGGGTTGCTGCTGCATTCATGCCAATGGTGGGGCTGCTGCATTCATGGAAATGGTGGGGTTGCTGCATTCATGGTAATGGTGGGTCTGCTGCATTCGTGGCAATGTTGGGTCTGCTGCATTCATGGCAATGGTGGGGCTGCTGCAGTCATGGCAATGGTGGGGCTGCTGCATTCATGGCAATGGTGGGGCTGTTGAATTCATGGCAATGGTGGGGCTGCTGCAGTCATGGCAATGGTGGGGCTGCTGCATTCATGGCAATGGTGGGGCTGTTGAATTCATGGCAATGGTGGGGCTGTTGCATCAATGGCAATTGTGGGGCTGCTGCATTCATGGCAATGGGGGTGCTGCTGCATTCATGGCAATGGTGGGTCTGCTGCATTCATGGCAATGGAGGGGCTGCTGCATTCATGGCAATGGGGGTGCTGCTGTATTCATGGCAATGGTGGGTCTGCTGCATTCATGGCAATGGGGGTGCTTCTGCAGTCATGGCAATGGTGGGTCTGCTGCATTCATGGCAATGGTGAGTTCTGCTGCATTTATGGCAATGGGGTTGCTGCTGCATTCATGGTAATGGTGGGGCTGCTGCATTCATGGCAATGGTGGGGTTGCTGCATTCATGGTAATGGTGGGTCTGCTGCATTCATGACACTGGTGGGTCTGCTGCATTTGTGGCAATGGTGGGGTTGCTGCATTCATGGTAATGGTGGGTCTGCTGCATTCATGGCAATGGTGGGATTGCTGCATTCATGGTAATGGTGGGTCTGCTGCATTCATGCCAATGGTGGGGCTGCTGAATTCATGGCAATGGTGGGGCTGCTGCATTCATGGCAATGGTGGGGCTGCTGCATTTGTGGCAATGGTGGGGCTGCTGCATTTATGGCAATGGTCGGGGCCACAAAAGATATTGATGCTGGCTGCCTCAGAGGGGACAGTAAAGGGGCGGAATGAGTGCCGTACATAAAGGAATATTTTCTGTTTACATGTCGGCCTCTGTATTAGGAAGTCCCATCTCCTGCGCAGCCATTGGATGACTGTTCTGTCCATCAAAGGAGGCAGGGGAAAACAGGAGTTTCTCCTGTATGTAATCTGTTGGCACTCGTACCGCCCCCCTCCCTGTCCCCTCTGAGGCTGCAGATGGGCATCTATCAGGCTGCACTGATGGCAATGGTGAGTCTGCATTCATAGCAATGGGGGTGCTGCTGTATTCATGGCAATGGTGGGTCTGCTGCATTCATGGCAATGGGGTTGCTGCTGCATTCATGCCAATGGTGGGGCTGCTGCATTCATGGCAATGGTGGAGTTGCTGCATTCATGGTAATGGTGGGTCTGCTGCATTCATGGCAATGGTGGGTCTGCTGCATTTGTGGCAATGGTGGGGCTGCTGCATTCATGGCAATGGTGGGACTGTTGAATTCATGGCAATGGTGGGGCTGCTGAATTCATGGCAATGGTGGGGCTGCTGAATTCATGGCAATGGTGGGGCTGTTGCATTTGTAGCAATGGTGGGGCTGCTGCATTCATGACGATGGTGGGGGTGCTGCATTCATGGCAATGATCGGGGCCACAAAAGATATTGATGCTGGCTGCCTCGGAGGGGACAGAGAAGGGGCGGAATGAGTACCGTACATACAGGAGTATTTCCTGTTTACATGGCGGCGTCTGTATTAGGAAGTCCCGTCTCCTGCGCAGCCATTGGATGACTGTTCTGTCCATCAAAGGAGGCAGGACTTTCTATTAAAGAGACTGCCGAGAAAACAGGAGTTTCTCCTGTATGTAATCTGTTTTTTTGCTTGTCCCGCCCCCCTCCCCGTCCCCTCTGAGGCTGCAGATGGGCATCTATCAGGCTGCACTGATGGCAATGGTGAGTTTGCAATCATAGCAATGGGGGTGCTGCTGTATTCATGGCAATGGTGGGTCTGCTACATTCATGGCAGTGGTGGGTGCTGCTGCATTCATGGCAATGGGGTTGCTGCTGCATTCATGCCAATGGTGGGGCTGCTGCATTCATGCCAATGGTGGGGCTGCTGCATTCATGGCAATGGTGGGGTGCTGCATTCATGGTAATAGTGGGTCTGCTGCACTCATGGCAATGCTGGGTCTGCTGCATTCATGGCAATGGTGGGGCTGCTGAATTCATGGCAATGGGGTTGCTGCTGCATTCATGCCAATGGTGGGGCTGCTGCATTCATGGCAATGGTGGGGCTGCTGCATTCATGACGATGGTGGGGCTGCTGCATTCATGGCAATGATCGGGGCCACAAAAGATATTGATGCTGGCTGCCTCGGAGGGGACAGAGAAGGGGCGGAATGAGTGCCGTACATACAGGAGTATTTCCTGTTTACATGGCGGCGTCTGTATTAGGAAGTCCCGTCTCCTGCGCAGCCATTGGATGACTGTTCTGTCCATCAAAGGAGGCAGGACTTTCTATTAAAGAGGCTGCCAAGAAAACAGGAGTTTCTCCTGTATGTAATCTGTTTTTTTGCTTGTCCCGCCCCCCTCCCCGTCCCCTCTGAGGCTGCAGATGGGCATCTATCAGGCTGCACTGATGGCAATGGTGAGTTTGCAATCATAGCAATGGGGGTGCTGCTGTATTCATGGCAATGGTGGGTCTGCTACATTCATGGCAGTGGTGGGTGCTGCTGCATTCATGGCAATGGGGTTGCTGCTGCATTCATGCCAATGGTGGGGCTGCTGCATTCATGGCAATGGTGGGGTTGCTGCATTCATGGTAATAGTGGGTCTGCTGCACTCATGGCAATGCTGGGTCTGCTGCATTCGTGGCAATGGTGGGGCTGTTGAATTCATGGCAAAGGTGGGGCTGTTGAATTCATGGCAATGGTGGGGCTGCTGCATTCATGACAATGGTGGGGCTGCTGCATGCATGGCAATGGGGGTGCTGCTGCATTCATGGTAATAGTGGGTCTTCTGCACTCATGGCAATGGTGGGTCTGCTGCATTCATGGCAATGGTGGGGCTGCTGCATTCATGACAATGGTGGGGCTGCTGCATTCATTGCATTTGTGAGGCTGAAGATGGGAACTGATCCTTATTTTGCTTCACTCATGGCAATGGTGGGTCTGCTGCATTCAAGGCAATGGTGGGGCTGCTGCATTCATGGCAATGGTGGGGCTGCTGCATTAATGGCAATGGTGGGGCTGCTGCGTTCATGGCATTTGTGAGGCTGAAGATGGGAACTGACCCTTATTTTGCTTCACAGTTCTTTATTTCAAATTTATTTTTTTTCCTGAAACTTCCTTTTTAAAGTGAAGGTGCAGGTTATATGCCGATAAATACGGTATAGCCAAATAACACGCCCAAGCTCATCTCTTCACCACACACAGCCACAAAGGCAGAAAAATTCTTGTTGCGCAGTGTATTAGTGCTCAGATGAACACACTTAGACCACATTTTAATGGTTCAAAGAATGTCAGGCAAAATGGTCGGCCCTCACGCATGTTTACTTCATCAAATCTGGCCCTCTTTAAAAAAAGTTTGGACACCCCTGGTCTAGCCAAAGGGGTGATTGCTAGAGTGATCCCACTTAAATTGGGGGGAGAGCATGTTGAGAAGCAGCCATCCTCAAGGGCTCAGGAGAAGGACCTCGTATCCATGGGAGCCGACTCTGAAGGGGCTAATGCCCCTCCCCACCCTTTCTTTTTTTTTTCCATAAATTTTTATTGTCAATAACAGATAAATGTTACATTTTGAACATCATGAACATCATACAAAAGGTTTTATGAACTACAAATGTTCTTCGGGTCATATTGTGTACCAGAGAGAAAGACAAATTGCAAATCAATCAGGGAATCATGCAAGCATATTCTCCATTTAGCACATTAGTTATAAACCTAATCATTTCTATATGCAAATGGACAACAACCCGGCTATATCTGGTACGTTAAGATTATCAGAAACCCAATTTCAAGAACGAAAACGGGAGTGAAGGAAGAAGAAAAGACTTAAGAGAGGGAGAAAAGAAAAAAAAAAGAAAGGGGGGGTGAGGGAAACTGTAGGTAAAGAATGGGAAAAGGAAACTGGAGAAAGGGGGGAACACAGGAAAGAGAAGTCAGCGTGGTATGGATTAGTGGGGTAAAAATAACATGCCCTGTCGTCTCTGCTCCCCCCCATGCCCAATTTTTTGTGAGCAATATACATAATGCACTTGTCGATTCATTATCTAGGAATTGGCAATTTGAAAGTATGTGGTCGTCTTAAATTGGGTCCAGCATGCCCATATGTTCGTGAATTTTTGTATCCGCTCTTGGGAAATATGTATCAGTTCCTCCATCTCTTCTATTTTGGAGAGCCTGGCGAACCACTCTTTAACAGTTGCGGGGGTACTAGATCATCAATGTATCGGAACACAAAGTCTCGCCGCATTCACCATGTGCATAGCTAGTGATTTGTAGTAATCAGTTTTAGACATTGTCGTGTGATGCAATAAATATTGCGCTGGAGTATAGTTTAAGGTGTATGTGGTGACCTTAGTGATGATATCATGTACCTTTTTCCAGAAAGATTGGATGGAATCACAGTCCCACCAAATGTGGAGCATAGTGTCTTCTGCTGTACCACACCTCCAGCATGTGTTATGTTAGGTATAGATGGTGAGAATTTGTGGAGGAGAGGAGTTCTGTACCAACGTGTTTCGATTTTATAGCAATTTTCCTGAATTGCTATGTTCATGGAGCCATTGTGTGCATATTCGTGTATGGTTTCCCATTCCTCATTGGATAAGGAAATCTGCAATTCCCTATCCCATGCTTTGCGTGTGGGTATGGATGGGCTTTCTGTTCGGGTCGAACATGAGTTCGACTTGAACATTGGCTGTTCACCCATTCGCCGAATAGCGAACAATTTGGGGTGTTCGCGGCAAATTCGAAAGCCGCAGAACACCCTTTAAAAGTCTATGGGAAAAAACAAAAGTGCTAATTTTAAAGGTTAATATGCAAGCTATTGTCATAAAAAGTGTTTGGGGACCTGGGTCCTGCCCCAGAGGACATGTATCAATGCAAAAAAAGTTTTAAAAACAGCTGATTTTGAGGGGGACCCCCCACGCCATTTTTTAAAAAAATTTTGGTTTGGGGTTCCCCTTAATATTCATACCAGACCCAAAGGGCCTGGTAATGCACTGTGGGGAACCCCAGGCCATTTCTTTCAAAGACTTTTATGAGTATTGCAGAGACCCAACAATTCATTATAGCTGCCGGAGCTACCGCTAGTACTTTTAAATGACTTTTTTTCCTTTAGAAATGTCATTTTGCTCTCGGACTGTTGTAAACACGGGAAATATGCGCCACTTTACAGGCATACTATAGACATCCCCCAGGTACGAAATTTAAAGGAATATTCACTTTAAGCATTATTAAAATCACTGCTCCCGAAAAAAACGGCTATGTTTAAAACTTTTTTTTGCATTGATACATGTCCCCTGGGGCAGGACCCAGGTCCCCAAACACTTTTTATGACAATAACTTGCATATTAACCCTTAAAATTAGCACTTTTGATTTTTCACGTTCGTGTCCCATAGACTTTAACGGTGTTTGCATGTTCAAACAAATTTTTTGCCTATTCGCATGTTTTGCTGCGAACCGAACAGGGGGTTGTTCAGCCCATCCCTATGTGTGGGCTCTCTAGTGGTGTTAGGCTCTTCTAGTAACAATGTGTAGATAAAGGATATTAAATGCCTTTGTGGCGTTTTTCTTGTGCAGAGGGATTCGAATGGTGTGAGCTGCCTTGTCCATGTTGATGATGTTGGTTGTGTGGACAGGAAGTTCCGTATCTGCCTATAAGTCCAAAAGGGGAAGGATTTGGTTAGTGAAATGTCTACCAGATTGTCATAGGAGCAAGGGGCACCTTTCGAAAAGAAGTGATGCGCCCTCATATCTTTGTAGGGCCATTCGCGATTTAGAAATGAGCCTATGTTTCCTGGTGGGAAATCAGGATTTCCTTTTAGCATGGTTAGGGGCCCTGGAGCAGAGGAAAGGGCGGTAGATTTAGCTGCCCATGTGAAGGACACCAGGGATAGATGAATGAGTGGGTGTATCAAGGACTCTGTTGGCCAGTGTCTAGGCAGAAGCCAAGGGAGAACATGAATTGGGAATCATGAAAAAGAGTTTTCTATATGTACCCATAACTTTTTATCATAATGGATATTCCAGTCAGCGATTCTGGTGAGATGGTAAGCTAAATAGTATTTATAGAGGTCAGGCAAGCCTATCCCCCCCTTAATCTTGGCGCGAGTCAACCGAGTATATTTGATACGTGGTGGGGAGTCCTTCTAGATAAATTTTGAGCAGGCCTGCCTATACGTCCCAAAGAAGGCTTTCGGAAAATGGATTGAAATGGTCTGCATCAAATATAAATAGAGAAGAGAATAGTAATTTTAAGCAAGGCTGAACGGCCAAACCATGAGACATTTAAACCTGCCGTGGCTTTTAGATCCGCTTTTGCTTTGTTCAGAGTTACATGAAAATTGTATTTATACAAGTCGGCCAATTTAGTAGTGATCTGGATACCCAGGTATGTAATTGCATCGCCTTTCCATTGAAATGGAAAAGAGTGCTGGCAACGTTCTGTGTCCTGTGGGGTAAGCAAGATATTTAATGCGTGTGGGTGCCAAAATATTCTATATCTTTCAACAAGTTTGGCAGGGTAATAAGGGGTGACCTCAGTGATAATAGAATGTCATCCGCATAAGTGGCTACTTTAAATTCCCTGCCCTCTATTTGGATTCCCGTGATATTAGTGTTCAATCTCAATTTGTTTAGGAACGGTTCCACGGTAAGGACATAAATCAGGGGGGACAAGGGGCAGCCCTGGCGGGTGCCATTGCCATTGGTGAAGGCGTCCGACAGGTGGCCATTTACCCGTACACATGCGACAGGGTTGGAGTATAATGCCAGAATATGGGTCAGCATTCGCAACCGAAGTCCTATCACTTTCAAAACCTCACGCATGTAGTCCCAGGCCACTTTGTCGAATGCCTTCTCCTTGTCCATCGACAAAAAAAAACCTGGGGTTTTAGATGATGTCAGCCAATGGTGGATGTTTAATGCTCGTATAGTGTTGTCCCTGGCCTCTCTACCCCGAACAAAACCTACCTGGTCTAAAGATATGAGGTTGGGAAGGAAGGGTAGCAGTCTATTGGCTAGGATCTTCGCATATAGTTTTATGTCTACGTTAAGTAGAGAAATGGGTCTATAATTTGATACTTGCGTGACATCTTTACCTTCCTTAGGGAGGACCGTTATATGCGCATCTAACATGTGACCTGTGGAAATATTAGGTCCTGAGAGGGCATTGAAAGTCGAGATCTTCTTAGGAGACAAGACATCCATGAAACATTTATAATATTGTAATGAGAGCCTATCAGGGCCTGGGCTTTTACCTGGTTTCATTTGTTTCATGGCGGTCTGTATTTCCTGTTCTGAAATTGGGCCTTTCATCTCCTCAGCCTGCTATTTAGTAATTGTTTGTGTGCCATACTGGGTTAAAAAATCTGCAATTGCCTCCCTTCTTGATTCTGGGGACATTGGGTTTGTGTCTTCTGAACTTAGGTTTTACAGCTTAGAGCAGTACCTCTCAAAGTTTTTAGCTATGTCCTCATTAGTCGCATGTAATGTACCATGTCGGTCGCATATGTGATGGATTGTGAGAGAGGCTTTCGAGGCTTGCACTGCCCTTGCCAGAAGTCTTCCACTTTTATTGCCGTGCTCGTAGAATACCTTCTGAAGAAGCACGTATTGGTGTTTTGTACGTTTCCCTAATTCTTCAAGCAGAAGGGAGCGAGTGTGTAGTAGGTCTTGTAAGGATTTTTGTGATTGTGAGTGTTTGTGGATAGTTTCAAGTCTATGGATTTTGTCTATTAGTGTCTCGACCATTTCCTGGTGTTTTCTTTTAGGAGCTGCCGCTAGAGCCAATAATTCTCCTCTGATCACACACTTGTGGGCCTCCCATAGCAAGATTGGGGAGTAGGGATGAGCCGAACACCCCCCGGTTCGGTTCGCACCAGAACCTGCGAACAGACCGAAAATTTGCACGAACGTTAGAACCCCATTGTCGTCTATGGGACTCGAACGTTCAAAATCAAAAAGTGCTCATTTTAAAGGCTAATTTGCATGGTATTGTCCTAAAAAGGGTTTGGAGACCCAGGTCCTACCCCAGGGGACATGTATCAATGCAAAAAAAACTTTTAAAAACGGCCGTTTTTTCGGGAGCAGTGATTTTAATGATGCTTAAAGTAAAAAAAAAAAAAGTGAAATATTCCTTTAAATATCATACCTGGGGTGTGTCTATAGTATGCCTGTAAAGTGGCGCGTGTTTCCCGTGTTTAGAACAGTCCCTGCACAAAATGTCATTTTTAAAGGAAAAAATCTCATTTAAAACTGCTTGCGGGTTTAATGTAATGTCGGGTCCTAGCAATATGGATGAAAATCAGTGAGACAAACGGCATGGGTACCCCCCAGTCCATTACCAGGCCCTTTGGGTCTTGTATGGATATTAAGGGGAACCCCGAACCCAAATTAAAATAAGGAAAGGTGTGGGGCCACCAGGCCCTATATACTCTGAACAGCAGTATACAGGCGTTGCAAACAAGACAGGGACTGTAGGTTTGTTGTTAAGTAGAATCTGTTTGTAATTTTTAACGGGTACATTTTTAACGGGTTTTGCTCCAGCCAAAAAATCTTTTTTAAGCTTTTTGGAAAATATAGGGAAGGGTTATCACCCCTGTGACATTTGTTTTGCTGTCTTTCCTCCTCTTCAGAAGATTTCACCTCACTTTTTGTCCCAATGACAAATGTTTTTTGAAAATTTGGGTTTTTTTGTGGAACAAGGATTGGAAAGCATCAGTGGAAAGGAGAAATGTTTTTCCCATATTAACTCTTACAGGAGAGAATTTCCCTTCCTAGGGGTAGATTTCATCTCACTTCCTGTTGTCTCCTTCCGTTTGCAAGTAGGAGTCGTTTGTAAGTTAGATGTTTGAAAGTAGGGGCCTGCCCTATACACTCAGCAGAAATTTGGGCCCTAGGTGTTGTTGTGGCTACAACACTGTAGGCCCTCACAGGGCCCTGCTGTGAAATATTAGATCAAGAATTGTAATTACATGCCCCTGTTGAACAAGGGCAGAAAAATCGGGCCTTTGGTGGTGGTGGTGCTGGTGCCACAACACTGTAAGTCCTCACTCGCTCTTGGTGGGTGCAGAAATGGGCCCTGCTGTGAAATATTAGATCAAGAATTGTAATTACATGCCCCTGTTGAACAAGGGCAGAAAAATCGGGCCTTTGGTGGTGGTGGTGCTGGTGCCACAACACTATAAGTCCTCACTCGCTCTTGGTGGGTGCAGAAATAGGCCCTGCTGTGAAATACTAGATCAAGAATTGTAATTACATGCCCCTGTTGAACAGGGGCTGAAAAATTAGGCCTTAGGCACTGGTGCTGGTGCCACAACACTGCAACCTCTCACAGATACTCTATTTGGAACACAGAAATGAGCCCTGCTGCAAAGTATTGAATCAAAAATTGTAATAACACGCCCCTGTTAAACAGGGGCTGAAAAATTGGGCCTTAGGAACTGGTGCTGGTGCCACAACACTGCAACCCCTCACAGATACTCTAGTTGGAACGCAGAAATGAGCCCTGCTGCAAAGTATTGCATCAAAAATTGTAATTACATGCCCCTGTTAAACAGGGGCTGAAAAATTGGGCCTAAGGCACTGGTGCTGGTGCCACAACACTGCAACCCCTCACAGATACTCTAGTTGGAGCGCAGGAATGAGCCCTGCTGCAAAGTATTGCATCAAAAATTGTAATTACATGGCCCTGTTAAACAGGGGCAGAAAAATTGGGCCTTAGCCACTGGTGGCAGTTCCCAGAACCAAAAATGTTCTTACAAGCTATCAGCATGAACATTGGGGAGGAAGAGGATAGTCACTCAGCATAACAGGATAGTCACTCAGCAGCAGCATAGGCAGTCTTTGAAGGGATCTGAGATTTCAAAAAAAATTATTCGGTTACATCAGCATCAGGTGCTTGGTAGCTGGTGGTGATCCAAGACTGATTCATTTTTATGAAGTCGAGTCGGTGGACAGACGCACCCTGTGATCGGTTACAAAGCCTCCAGCAGCACTGAATGTGCGTTCCGGAAGAACGCTGGATGCAGGACAGGCCAGTAGCTCAATTGCATACTGTGCAAGCTCTGGCCAGTGATCCATCCTCAAGACCCAGTAACCCAGAGGATTTTCGGTGGGAAAGGTGTCCAAGTCAGATCTTGCCCCTAGGTATTCCTGCACCATGTAAAACAGACGCTGGCGATGGTTGCTGGAACCGATCATACCTTGGGGCTGCGGACCAAAAAATTGTCTGAACGCATCGGTCAGGCGGCCACCTTCTCCACCGCTCCTTCTTTGACTGACCGAAGCCTCAGCAACACGTTGTCCAGAAACAGGAGTTTGTAACCTCCCAGTCTCTGGGAACGTGTTGCACAGACCTTTCTGCAAGGCCTCCCGAAGATGTTTCATCCTCTGCTCCCTCTGCGATGGCAAGATAAGGTCCGCAACCTTACCCTTGTAATGTGGATCAAGGAGGGTTGCCAGCCAGTATTGGTCCTTCTCCTTGATACCACAAATACGAGGATCCTTACGCAGGCTTTGCAGGATCAGGGAGGCATTCGGTCCGGAGTCCTCTGGGTCACTAAGGATGACATGGTCCGCAGCCACCTCCTCCCAGCCACGTACAAGTCCATGTGTTTCTTGGGACTGATCCCTTAAAGACTGCTGCTGATGCTGAGTGCCAGGCTCCACCTCCATACTGACACAATCTTCTTCCTCCTCCTCCTCCTCCTCTTCCTGTGTGATCAGCGGGCACGCAGGAACACTGTCTGGATAAAGGGGGCCTTGAGAGCTAAGGAAGTCCTCCTCTTCCTGCCTCTGTTCTGCCTCAAGTGCCCTGTCCATTATTCCACGCAGCGTGTGCTCCAACATGTGGACAAGGGGGACAGTGTCACTGATGCATACACTGTCACTGCTCACCATCCTCGCGGCCTCCTCAAATGGTGACAGGACAGTGCATGCATCCCTGATCATGGCCCACTGGCGTGGGGAAAAAAAACAAGCTTCCCTGACCCTGTCCTGGTGCCATAGTCGCACAGGTACTCATTGATGGCCCTCTGCTGCGCGTGCAGCCGCTGCAGCATGGCCAACATTGAGTTCCACCTGGTGGGCATGTCATTAGGCGGTTAGGCGGTTCTTGGGCAGGTTAAACTCCTTTTGGAGGTCCGTCAGCTGAGCACTGGCATTATATGACCGGCGGAAATGCACACAGACTTTCCTGGCCTGCCTCAGGACATCCTGTAAGCCCGGGTACCTGCCCAAGAACCGCTGCACCACCAAGTTAAGGACGTGAGCCAAACAGGGCACATGGGTCATTTGTCCCTGTCGGAGGGCAAAGAGGAGGTTGGTGCCATTGTCGCAAACCACCATTCCTGCCTTAAGTTGGCGTGGCGTCAACCACCTCTGAACCTGCCCCTGCAGAGCTGACAGAACCTCTGCCCCAGTGTGGCTCCTGCCCCCCAAGCACACCAGCTCAAGCACCGCATGGCATCTTTTGGCCTGTGTACTTGCGTAACCCCTAGAACGGCTACGGAGCACCGCTGGTTCCGAGGACAAAGCACAGGAAGAGGCCATGGAGGAAGAAGAAGAGGAGGGGGTGGAGGAGAGAGGTGTGTCACAATCATTAGCATTTTGGAGGCGTGGTGGCGGAACAACCTCCAACACTACTGCACCTTGTCCTGCATCCTTCCCAGCTGCCAGCAGAGTCACCCAATGCGCCGTGAAACTTAGGTAACGTCCCTGTCCATGCCTGTTGGACCATGAGTCAGCGGTAATATGCACCTTACCGCTGACCGCCCTGTCCAGCGAGGCATGGACATTGCCTTCCACATGCCGGTAGAGAGCCGGAATCGCCTTCCGTGAGAAAAAGTGGCGTTTGGGTACCTGCCACTGAGGAACCGCACATTCCACAAACTAGAGAAAGTCTACCAACTGAAAAGGCAGCAGTTGAAGTGCTAGCAATTTTGCCAAGCTAGCATTCAACCGCTGGGCATGTGGATGGCTGGGAGCAAACTTCTTTCGGCGGTGCAGCAGCTGGGGCAGGGAAATTTGCCTGGTACAATCTGACGTCGGTGTACCAAAAGCAGATTGCCCACAAGTACTTGGCTGTGACACACCTAATTCTACACCTTCATTCCTCTCAGTGCAGGTCTCAGGGAGGACTGAAGGTATAGTGGGGTTGGAGATCTCAGCTGATGAGGAGCAAGGAGAGGTCCTCTTTGTTCTTTGGTGTGGGTCTTTTAGATACGCTTGCCAACGAACTGCATGGCAGGTCAACATATGTCTGGTCAAGCATGTGGTACCCAAGCGGGAGATGTTTTGGCCACGCGAGATACACTTGAGACATATGTTGCAAATAGCAGCGGTGCGATCTGATGCACTCGTCTCAAAAAAGGCCCACACCAAAGAACTTTTTGAATAACGCGCAGAGACTGCAGCGCCCTGCACATGTGGAGCTTTGGGGTGTGATGCAGTCAAGATGCTGCCTTTAGGCTGGCCCCTGGAGGGCATCCTGCCTCGTTGGTGATATGCCACCTCCTCCTCCTCCTCTCTCCTATCAGGCACCCACGTTGAGTCAGTGACATCATCATCCCCTCCCTCCTCATCACTGGAGCAAACCTGGCAGTATGCTGTAGCAGGGGGAGCATGACTGCCAGATTGCTGTCCTTCTTGGGCACCCCCTCTGTCCGTGCTCACGTTACTGCCTTCATCGAGCTCAGTATCAACATCAGAGCCTTCCAAACGCTGGGCATCCTCCTGGAGCATGTACCCAACACTGTGGTCAAATTGTTCGAGGGACTCCTCAGGAGGACATGGTGGGGCTAGGGAAGGAGTCACTGATGACATTGAACCAGGGGAAGAGGCCGCTGCTTTGCCAAAGTACCCTGGGCATGGGTGAGAAAGGATGAGGAGGATGAGGACGGCTTGGTCATCCACTCGACCAAGTCTTCCGCATGTTGCGGCTCAACACGGCCAGCTGCCGAAAAAAAGGCCAAGCGTGTCCCACGGCCACGTGCTGATGAGGATGCACCGTCTCAACGACCAGCACTAGACACAGAGCCTGCTTGCCCTCTCTTATTGGCTTGTGACTGTCTGCCTCTCCTTCTTGGCCTTTCAGACATACTAATTGCCTGTAGCTGCACTAAGCTGGGATATATATATATATATATATATATATATATATATATATATATATATGTATATATATATACATATATATATATATATATATATGTACTGATACTGCAGCTAGCAAAATCAACTGCCTGCCTGTAGTATGAGAACACCACCAACCTTCTACAGGTAGCTTTAGCTGAACACTGTGCAGAGCTCGCAAAAAACTAACTTGTAGCTTTTTTAGCTGTCTGCGGTAGTGATAGGATCAGGAAGACACCACCAACCTTCTACAGGTAGCTTTAGCTGAACACTGTGCAGAGCTCGCAAAAAAATAACTTGTAGGTTTAGCTGGACACTGTGAGGAGGACGCACCACACTAACTTGTAGTTTTAGCTGAACACTGTGAGCAGGACGCACCGCACTAATTTGTAGGTTTAGCTGAACACTGTGAGGTGGACGCACCGCACTAACTTGTAGTTTTAGCTGAACACTGTGAGGTGGACGCACCACACTAACTTGTAGTTTTAGCTGAACACTGTGAGCAGGATGCACCGCACTAACTTGTAGGTTTAGCTGAACACTGTGAGGTGGACGCACCACACTAACTTGTAGTTTTAGCTGAACACTGTGAGCAGGACGCACCGCACTAACTTCTAGGTTTAGCTGAACACTGTGAGGTGGACGCACCGCACTAACTTGTAGGTTTAGCTGAACACTGTGAGGTGGACGCACCGCACTAACTTGTAGTTTTAGCTGAACACTGTGAGCTGGACGCACCGCACTAACTTGTAGGTTTAGCTGAACACTGTGAGGTGGACGCACCACACTAACTTGTACCTTTAGATGAACACTGTGCAGAGGTCTCACTACACTAACTTGTAGGTTTAGCTGGACACTGTGAGCAGGACGCACAGCACTAACTTGTAGTTTTAGCTGAACACTGTGAGCAGGACGCACCGCACTAACTTCTAGGTTTAGCTGAACACTGTGAGGTGGACACACCACACTAACTTGTAGTTTTAGCTGAACACTGTGAGCAGGATGCATTGCACTAACTTGTAGCTTTAGATGAACACTGTGCAAAGGTCTCACTGCACTAACTTGTAGGTTTAGCTGAACACTGTGAGCAGGACGCACCGCACTAACTTCTAGGTTTAGCTGAATACTGTGAGGTGGACGCACCACACTAACTTGTAGTTTTAGCTGAACACTGTGAGCAGGACACACCGCACTAACTTGTAGGTTTAGCTGAACACTGTGAGGTGGACGCACCACACTAACTTGTAGTTTTAGCTGAACACTGTGAGCAGGATGCACTGCACTAACTTGTAGTTTTAGCTGAACACTGTGAGCAGGACGCACTGCACTAACTGTAAAAAGTCTAGCTGCCTGACTGTGGTACTAATAGGATCAAAAGAACACCAGCAATTTTCTTCAGGTAGCTGTAAATACTGTAACAAGACAAGCCTGCCTGTCAGTAAGAAGATAACAGGAACGGATCTAGCTGAACACTGTGAGCAGGACGCACTGCACTAACTTGTAGCTTTAGATGAGCACTGTGCAGAGGTCTTACTACACTAACTTGTAGGTTTAGCTGAACACTGTGAGCAGGACGCACAGCACTAACTTGTAGTTTTAGCTGAACACTGTGAGGTGGACGCACCGCACTAACTTGTAGTTTTAGCTGAACACTGTGAGCAGGACGCACCGCACTAACTTGTAGGTTTAGCTGAACACTGTGAGGTGGACGCACCACACTAACTTGTAGGTTTAGCTAAACACTGTGAGCAGGACGCACCCCACTAACTTGTAGTTTTAGCTGAACACTGTGAGCAGGACGCACTGCACTAACTGTAAATAGTCTAGCTGCCTGACTGTGGTACTAATAGGATCAAAAGAACACCAGCAATTTTCTTCAGGTAGCTGTAAATACTGTAACAAGACAAGCCTGCCTGTCAGTAAGAAGATAACAGGAACAGATCTAGCTAAACTGAATACAGTGTATATATATATATATATATATATATATATATATATATATATGCAACACCTGGGATGCATATATATACACAATACACTGTAAGTGCAGCTAACTGACTGACTATTCTGCCTAATCTAACTCAAATCAAATGACACTGTCTGTCTCTCTCTCTCTCTATCTATGAACGCTGGAACACACACTACACAGGGCCGCCGTGCAGGTGGCCTTATATAGTGTGGGGCGTGTAATAAATCCCCTGAGCCATAATTGGCCAAAGCCTCCTTGGCTTTGGCCAATTACGGCTCTCTGTTCAGACAGCGCTGTGATTGGCCAAGCATGCGGGTCATAGTGCATGCTTGGCCAATCATCAGCTAGTAATGCACTGCAATGCAGCAGTGAATTATGGGCCGTGACACGCCACACGAATTTGACACGAACGCCCCATATCGTTCACGATTCGGCGAACGGGCGAACAGACGATGTTCGAGTCGAACATGGGTTCAACTCGAACACGAAGCTCATCCCTATTGGGGAGATACCCGGTGTGTCATTCTCCATGAAGTATAGCTGAATTTGTTATTTGAGTCTGGAAAGATTGTCTGGGTGCTTCAATAAAGAAGGATTTAATCTCCAAGTTTTAGTTCTGTACACTGTTTCAGGAAAGGTCAAAGTACAAGAGATTGGATGATGATCCGATAAAAACATTGGCTCTAGTGCTTGAGTAAGGTAGGTTAAAGATAAGGGAGAGAAAAAAATAATCAATTCTAGAATATTTTTGGAATGGGGAAGAATAGAACGTGTAATCTCTTTCTGTTGGGAATAAAGTGCGTCAAGTATCGTGCAAAGTTAGATTCTGCAGTTGCAATTTGATCTGGCGTAAGGCCCAGTATGTCAGAGTAGAAGTAGTGGTGTCTATGTCGGGATTCAGTGGCACATTAAAGTCCCCTCCCAGGATGATTATTCCTTCAGTAAAGGCAGACAGTAAATTAGCTACCTTCCTATTAAATGAAACTTGATTTTCATTTGGACAATATATGTTGGCCAGTGTTACTGGTTTGGAAGCGAATTGGCCCTTTATGAAAATAAATCTACTCTCTAGATCTATGAGGGAATCTTTCATATTGAATTGTGCATGTTTGGAAATTAAAATGGATACTCCCTTAGTTTTAGCAGAAGTGTTAGTGGAATGAATCGCTGTCTGGTACAGGTGACTGGTAAGTTTGGGTATAGAGTCCGATCTAAAGTGGGTCTCTTGGAGAAAGAGAAATTGGGCTTTATGCTTGGAGAGTGCGGACAGGACCTGCAATCTTTTTTCTGCGGTGTTTAACCCTTTCATGTTAAGCAAAACACATTTTAATGATAAAGACGGTTGATTTTTTGGGATCTTCTGCATGGTTTGCTGAGGTGTAGACCTAATAAGGCCTGGCGAGTTACTGGATGAGAGGAACTCCAAATCCCAGTGGAGGGCCTACCAAAGGGGGAGCAGAGATGCACAGGACGTCCCAAGCAAGGGGGAGCAAAAATTGGGAAAGAGAAGGGGAGAAGGAGAGAGGAGAGAAAAAAAAGGAGGGAGGAGGGAGGAGGGAGGAGGGAGGAGGGAGGGGGGAGGAGGGAGGGGGGAGGGGGGAGGGAGGGGAAAGAGAGCCAGAGCACAAATAAAGAAAAAGGCTAGAGGAGGGAAGCTAGGGGAAATAGGGTATGAATTGAATCAAAAAGAAAATGGAGGGGGGAAAGAAGACGTAAGGACAGAAATAGAGAAAGGAATTAGGAATGCTCATGTGAGGGTCACAGCTGTGTGTAGGAGTAGGTACCGGAGGTAAAAATAGCGGTTCTATATTACCTAAACAAGAGGGAAAGAAGAAAAAGAAAAAAATGGGAGGAAATAGAGCCGGTGGGTTAGTAGATGTAGTATAAATACTACTGCTCGTGGGGTAGTAGTATGGACGAGATCAACAGTTTCCTGCAACCCCGAGGACTTACATGAGCCTATAATTTAAGGGTGAGTCTCGGGAGCTTGAACTTTAGGATAATAAAATAGTAAACCAACCGCATAAAATTTGACCATGTAAGCGTTAAAGATATCGCTCCAGGAGCACCACAACCTGTGTTAGGCGGGACATTGACTCACTGCTTGGAAGAACTGACTCAGTGTTCCATCACGAATGAGGGACGAGGAGGAGGCGGAGGTGGGGCTTTGTTACACTGGCCGCTGACTAGACTGCATGTCACAGCGCTGGAGATCAAGGTACGTGAGACAGCAGGGAGATGGACACAGTGAGGAGGCAGACAAATGGGCACAGTCATAAACAAAACACAATATATTCAGTACGGATATGAACTAATAACAAACCAGTTTAAAGAGTATGACCATTTTGCTGGATCTGAATCTGTGAGATCCGGATCCTCAGGGAAAAAGTAAAGATATTAGAATGGCTAGGTCAGGTCAGGTTGAGACCTTTAAACACCCTGTGTGTGTTGAGGCAGTTCCATCTGGACTTTAGCCGTAAGAGTCATGTCTGCGGATATGTTCCAGTTTTGCTATTGAGGCAGCTGAATGGAGTGTCTTAATGTAGAGTTTCTGCATGGTCTAATTGACCCTTTCCACTCCATCTCACAGGGTCTGCCCAACATTCAGACTAGGTAACTGGTAGACTCATAAGTCATCTATATAAACCCTGCAACAGTGCAAGAGAGTCATGTTGTGCTGGTAATGTTAATTGTGTACAACAGGTACAACTTAAAGAGAATGTTCCAACTGGCAGTAGTGGTACCCATAGAGCGATACTTGTGAGTCCCTGTGTCGGCTTAGGTTTCTAGCCGGTCTCTACGCGGGGTTCCTGCAGTTCCAGGACTTCACTGGTTCAGATCTCTACACGGAGAGCAAGGTTCAGGTGAGATGGGATCCAGTCGTCGGCGCCTCGAGCGATGTCTCTGGGCCTTTGGTGATGGGTTAGAGGAGACTTGGCACCAGGGTTCATTCGGGAAGTAAAAAGCATACCATTCCGGTAATTCAATTGAAGAAGATTGAGCTGGTCACAGAAAGACTGTGGCTCTTCTGGTGTGCGCAGCAATGCAGAGCGACCGCTGGCAGAAGCTGACTGCCCAAAAGGAAACTTCCATCTATACTGAATGTTGCAGGAGCGGAGAGCTTCCAGCAGTGGGCACAACACGCTTCTGTTTTGCAATGTGATTTGGGATAAGTCTTGGAACAGTTTAATTTTAGTGTCATTGTACATAATGCGCCTTCTTTCTCTTGCCTTGCGGAGAATCTCTTCTTTAAGTGGGAAGTTCACAATACAACATATAACATCCCTTGGGGGTTCCAAATCTCTGGGTGGGGGTCGCAATGCACGGTGGGCTCTCTTCATTTCAATGGGGGAGTCTGTTGGCCTAGAAGGTCATTGAAAATTGAACATATGGCCTGTGGTATGGCTGCCGACTCAGTCACCTCAGGGACTCCCCTTACCCTTATGTTATGTCTGCAGCCGCGGTTATCAAGATCCTCTACATGGCGAAGCAATTACAGTAAGTGTGGCAGCTGAGTGTCATAAGTGCACTGCACCTGTTTAATGGCCGCCGCGTGTAGTTGTGAGGCCTGTTCCATAGTTTCAAGGCAGTGCGCTATTGTCTGAACGTCTGTTTTTAGATCAGAAATTGCTGCTGCCAAAGAATTTATAAGAACGGGGGATGCCTGTATCCTCCCTGTCTGCCTGTGTGTCAGACCCGCTGCTCGGGGAGTGTGCAGCTGAGGCCTGTGACGCCTGAGAAGCCGCGGACTTGCCTGAGGTACGTGACCGGAATAAGTCCAGTATGCTGTGGCTGACCTGTGTGTCAGTCTCTTTCCCCATGCGGGGGTTTGAGGCACTTCTGTTGGGCTTGCCCATGATGAAATGAGTGGTGTCAGATGCCGGGAAGAAGCTTCTTAGTTCTCGGTATGCGGGAGAGCTCTGTTCAAGCAGCCATCCCGGGTCTCGTTCAGGCCACGCCCCTCCTCCCCTCTCTTTTTACACGAATATGAGCTGGCTAGTTGATAGCTTAGTAAAAAACAGGTATGGAAATGCCAACCAGAGCTGTCGGAGGCTCAGATTTTTCTCAGGGCAGTTACCGACTCCTATGGGGGAAGATGACTTTGAAACTTGGATGAGCCATTCCCTTCAGGCCTCCACTCAGAGTGGAGTGTTTCAGAGGCTGTGAGAGCCTTCGAGGCCTGGCGGCTGGTGTGATCTGTAATCTGAGGTTGGGAAAGAAAACTTGTGTTGCCATGGACTATATAGATGCTTTGTATACTGTATTCGGGAGAGTTGAAACTACCGCAGACCTGATGTACAAATTCAACCACACTCACCAACAAAAAGGGGCGAGTATGTCTGAATACATATCTCGAGTAGACAGGATGCTGCATCTAATTATCTTCAAGAGGGGTATTGATCCAAAGGATGTTGATCAGGCTCACCTAGACTGAGTCTTGCAAGGGGCTTGGCCAAACCATCCCATTGTATTAAAGCTGTTACTGAAAAGAACCAAGGTGGTGCCTACATACCCTGAATTTATAAGAGAAGTAGGAGAAGAGGAGGCTCTATTAGAAGAGAAAAGCCAAAGAACGAGAGAACTGAGCTCTACCGCTGGAAATAGAGAGAAAGTTGTGGCTCGAGCTGTTCATGTGGAAATGGGTTTCTCGGATGAGGATAGTGGAACTGAGTCTGAACCAGGCCATTCCTGACACTAACAAGCCAGCAAGTGAACTTGGACCAACCGAACTGATGGCTCAGGTAGCTCAAGCCCAAACCCAGAAGTATTATGCTTTAATGGGAGTGATGGAGACCCAAGCAAAGGTTTAAGAACAAGGGACTCGTCAAGGGGAGCCAAAACTTTCCCAAGGATGAGAAAAGAGATGTTACGGGTGTGGAGAAGTTGGGGCCAAGTGTCCCAAGACTAGCATCAGCCCTCATCTAGTCACGGAAGTTCTGAAAGTCTTACAGAAATTACTCTTCCCTAAGCTGGCAGGGAACTTCAGGGGACCTCAGTGAAGGAGCTATTTGAGAGTTCCAAGGGAAAACCATGCTCCAAAGTCAAGCCATCTGTTGCCCCTTCACCTTCCTTACCAAAAAAACAAGAGAAATTAAGCCCTCAGGGAAGGGAAGACAAAGGCAGGAAATCAATGCACACCTTACTGGGAGAGTAGTTAGACCAACTCCACTACTCTTAAAGAGGCTGATTAGAGCACAAACTATAATGTCACCCACAGGAAACCTGCCAATAACCTGGTGGGGCCTTCCCCTATAGTCTAGATACAAGTAGAAGGCATCTATACCCAAGCTGTACTAGATACTGGAGCCCAGGTGACGTTGCTGTATCGAGACTTTTACCACAAGTACTTGAGGCATATCCCTTAGTGCAAACTCGAGGAGTTAGAGATTTGGGGCATAGGGACCCAGAAGTGCCCATACAATGGATTTATACCCATCAAGATAACCTTTGATGCTGTCCTGGCTGGAAAACCAGAGACTTTTGATACATTGGCCGTTGTCTGCCCCATACTCTCAGGGGCAGGCCAAAATTCCTTGTTGATAGGAACCAACACTAATCTGGTGAGGAGATTACTCACCCCACTGGCCTTGGAGGATGCTCCAGTAGGGAAGATTCTTTCTCAGTTGCGACAGGCGTTCCAGCAAGTGTTGCAGGAGATTGAAGCAGGCCCCCTGGGGTAGGAAGACTGTGGTGATTGGATACACATGAAAGGGTGTTGCAGCCTGGGGAGAGGGCCTGCTTGAAAGCAACGGTTAAGCTGTCATGGCACCAGCCGGGTCCTTATGTGGTAGTGGAGGCTGATTCCACAGAAGAGGCGGTTGGAATAGAATTGGTCCCGGAAATCATACCCACTCTATTGAAGAGTGGGGGCAGAATTCCTGTCAGCGTGAGGAATTCACCGGTCACCAAATCAGCCTGAAGCCCTGGATGGTTAATGGGAAAATGAGTGCTGTCACCCCAGTGATGAGG
The DNA here is from genome assembly GCF_042186555.1 of Aquarana catesbeiana. NCBI lineage: Eukaryota > Metazoa > Chordata > Amphibia > Anura > Ranidae > Aquarana > Aquarana catesbeiana. Next base: position 595,050,181 of record NC_133325.1, on the reverse strand, counting down.
ATGATCTAGTCCAGAAGGGAAATGGAAGAGAAACCACCATCCACTGCCCAAATCTGCCCTCCGGATGGGAGGAGAGGATTAAGGCCCAACTAGTCTGATAGGAGAAAATGTTCTCCAAGAATAACTTCGATGTGGGCTGTACCAGGAGTGATCAACATCGAATTCCGATAACTGAAGACAAGCCTTTTCGTGAAAGAGCAAGGCAGATTCCTTTGTGTGATCTGGAGGACCTTCAGGAACAGTTGGCGGAACAGAAGAAGTCAGGGGTCATTAAGGAATTCAGGAGCCCTTATGCTTCCCCGATTGTGGTAGTGAGAAAGAAGAACGGGTGCCTTCGGATGTGTATTGACTACCGAACCTTGAACCGAAGGACTATCCCAGATCAGTACACAACCCCCCGCATAGAAGAGGCCCTGGATTGCTTATCAAACGAAGTGGTTCAGTGTGCTGGATCTAAAGAGGTGATACTACCAGATGCCCATGCATCTGAATGACCAAGAAAAAACAGTCTTCATCAGTCCGCTAGGGTTTTAATCGAGGATTAACAGGGGCTTCCGCCACAATCTAGAGAGTGATGAAGAACACTGTGGGTGATATGAACTTGGTAGAAGTGCAAGTGTACCGTGATGATATCATTGTGTTGGGCAGAACGTTGGAGGAGCATGAAGCTTGGTTGGGGAAAGTTTTCCAACGATTGCACACCGAGGGGCCATAGGGTCCGAAGCTGCTGGAGTCACCCCTGCGAGAGTGTCAAGATATTACTGTGATTTGACTCAAGTGTGCAGCCAAGAATTGCCTCAGTTGACAAGAGAAGACATGAGATCAGACCAAGATTCATTGGGGAGCCTTCTGAGGAAATCGTTATCCGCCCAGGACCCTCAGATATTGTTGTATAGCCCCATTGAGGGAGCAAAAGTAATCCATAGAGAGTGGGAACGAATGCAGTTGGAAGATGGAGTCATATACCAGAGAGGCCCCTCTGAGGAACCAGAGGGTGTCGTCAACTATTCCTTCCTGAGAAACACTTCCTGAGTGTTGACCGCTCTTCATGATGATCATGGTCACTTAGGCCCAGATAGAACCTTCAAGTTAGTCAGGGATCGATTTTATAGGCCGTCCATGAGAGCTGAGGTGGAAAGCTACTGTTGCTCTTGCATCAGGTGCATTCAGAGGAAAATATAAAAGGAAAAGAAGGGGCGCACCAGCCTTGTGCCTTATCCTTTGGATATATATATTTATTAAAAACGATAAAAAGAAAACTACTCACAAACAATTATGAAAATTCTGCCAATATGAATAGTCATCAAGTAGCAACATTCATTCTAGGATGAACAGGACTCGCCAAGGGTCACAGAGGAACTCGCAGAGATCACTGCCTTCTGACGCGTTTCGAAGGGAACATCCCTTCTTCCTCAGAGCTCAGCAGTTTCTTCTCTGCATTCAGAGGACGACATTACCAGGCAGGGCAGCCCTGATGGGCTACCTTCAGAGCCAGGGACCAATGGAGTTGGTGTGCATTGATTTCTTGTGTTTGGAACCTGACTTGAGTGGACAGAGTGATGTCCTGGTTGTGACAGATCATTTTGCCCGCTATGCTCAAGCTTTCCCCACTATGGACCAACAGGCCAGTACTGTAGCAAAAACCCTAGCAAAGAAGTTCTTCGTTCATTACAGGCTGCCTCAGCGACTGCAATCAGATCAAGGCCCGGATTTTGAGAGCAAGCTGATCAGAAGATTGTGTGAACTCTTGAGTATAAAGAAATCCAGTACCCCTCCTTACCACCCCCAAGGGGATCCACAACCTGAGCGTTTCAACCGCACCCTGCTGAACATGTTGGGAACTCTTCCTTAGGAGAAGAAACAGCATTGGGGGACCACATAGCTGCAGTGGTCCATGCTTATAATAGCACCTCGAATGATTCTACTGGATACTCCCCCTACAGATTAATATTTGGAAGAGAAGCTTGTGGATCTGGCATTTGGAACATCATTGGACCACACCTCTCAGGTAGGGATGAGCCGAACAACCCCCCCCCCATTCGGTTTGCAGCAGAACATGCGAACAGGCAAAACATTTGTGCGAACACCGTTAAATTCTATAGGACGCGAACATGAAAACTCAAGAGTGCTCATTTTAAAGGCTTATATGCAATTTATTGCCATAAAAAGTGTTTGGGGACCCAGGTCCTGCCCCAGGGGACATGTATCAATGTCAAAAAATAAATAAAGTGAAATATAATAATTGAACATTAAAAATGAAAAAAGTGACAGGTGCTCTTCCTGGTGTGAGTGGTTCGGGTGAGTGCAATACTTATAGGGGATCTATAAGGAGCACAGAGCACAGATTTTAAGAGCACCTGTCACTTTTTTCATTTTTAATGTTCAATTTTTATATTTCACTTTATATTTTTTTCTGAAATGAACTATGGATTATTTATAATTACAACGTACATACAGTACCTGACCGTGAGATTGTGTTTCCAGTGCGATCCCATCGCGCTGGCTCTCGGCGACAGGGTACTGTGCAGGTCGCGCTCGTTCACTCATCGGGAAAGGAAAACTTTTTTTTCCTTTCGCGATGAGCAACAGGCAGTGCTGACTGCTGTCTGGTATGAATCATGAGGGGGAACCCCGTGCCAAATTTTAAATGAAAAAAACGGTGTGGGTTCTCCCCCAGGGGCATACCAGGCCCTTAGGTCTGGTATGGATTGTAAGGGGAACCCCCAAAATCCATTCCAGACCGTTATCCGAGCACGCAGCCCGGCCGGTCAGGAAAGGGGGTGTGGACGAGCGAGCGCCTCCCCCCCTCCTGAATCGTACCAGGCCGCATGCCCTCAACATGGGGGGTGGGTGCCTTGGGGAGAAGGGCACCCTGTGGGCCCCCCCACCTTGTCCCCATGTTGATGAGGACAAGGGCCTCTTCCCGACAACCCTGGCTGTTCTTTGTGGGGGTCTGCGGGTGGAGGGCTTATCGAAATCCGGGGGCCCCCTTTAATTAGGGTGCCCCCAGATCCCGGCCCCCCACCCTATGTGAATGAGTATGAGGTACATCGTACCCCTACCCATTCACCTAGGGAAAAAAGTGTCAAAAAAAAAAAAAACACAGTACACAGGTTTTAAGAGTAATTTATTAGGCAGCTCCGGGGTCTTCTTCCAACTTCGGAGGTTTTCTTCCAACTTCTCCCGGTGTTCGGCCTCTTCTCCCGGTGTTCCGCCTCTTCTCCCCGGCCCCTCCGCTATCTTCTTCCAGCTCTTTTTGCTAGCGAGGGACCCGGTCTGCTGCGCTGTCTTGTCCCGTCTTCTCTTCTTCTTCTCTTCTTCTTCTCTTCTCTTCTTCTCTTCTTCTTATACCTTTTTATATTTTTTTTGCATTAAAATAATGTTTTAATATATATCACCAAGGCACAGTTTTGAACAGCATCTGTCACTTTAGTAATTTTTCGATTACAACACACTTATTTACTCTTGCATATGTGCATTGACAGCACTTGCACACACTAGGATTTGCACTAAGTATTTGACACTTTAAACTCTGATTTTTATTATTTTTAGTGGGAGTATAATATAGGGATACACTGAGTGTCACATAGGGGCATGCAATTATTGTACCCTAGAACAGCGCCACACCTACCCTTCCTTATTTAACACCTGCTTAACTATTATTTCAAAAATTGTAATTTCATGCCCCTGGTAAACAGGTGCAGAAAAATTGGGCCTTGAGTGGTGGTGCCAGAACACTGTAAGCCCTCACAGTTACTCTTGTTGGGCACATAAACGGGCCCTGCTTAACTATTATTTAAAAAATTGTAATTACATGCCCCTGTTAAACAGAGGCAGAAAAATTGGGCCTTTGGTTTTGGTGGTGCCAGAACACTGTAAGCCCTCACAGTTACTCTTGGGCACAGGAACGGGCCCTGCTGTGATTTTTTTTATAACAAACACGTTATACTGTATACAGCCACTGCACAGAGCAGCCCTGATCCTCCTCTTCTTGGCTCCTCCCTCCTGCCGAGTGCCCCCCGAGCAAGTAGCTTGCTATGTGGACACCCAAGTAGGCACGCTCCTGAGCCACTGGGGGTATGCAGCACACAAAAGGTTTTTTACCTTCATGCACAGAATGCTTGAAGGTAAAAAACCTTAAGCCTTTACAACCCCTTGTGATATTTGCATAAAAATAGTGTTGTGGAGTTCAGTAGATTGTTCTGTTGTTGCTAGTGATGCTGCTTTATAAAAAGATAACAGTACTTTTGAATGCAATAGATCCTACATCTGGCCAAGTTAAGCAAGTTTGAAAATATAAATGTTTATCTTTTTATTCTATTTTCCTGTTCTTCAAAAGCTGTAATTTACTATCAGCTCTTTCTTTTGCCCCATCTTCAGTGCAGGCTGGTCTACCTTTTCTATACAAATACAAATTTTTCTGTACAAATATCAAATACCAATGCATGGATATTCTGCAGCACAACTGTGAAGTCATCTGATGCTAGATTTACATTTGGCGCAATGAACATTTTGAGTACATTAATGTGCTTTATACTACCTAACAACACTCCAAAACTTGCCCTGCAAGTACTTTGATCTGCTTCTCTGGTTTCCTGGCTTGGCTTGTCTTTTGATATCTGTTCCTTAACTGATAAGCTGGTTATTATGACTTCGGTTGTCTTCTGGTTCATGCTTTCATTTTACCTGCTCTAATTTTGTCTAATGTCAGATCTTAATAGGGATGAGCCGAACACCCCCCCCCCGTTCGGTTTGCATCAGAGCATGCGAACAGGCAAAAAATTTGAGCGAAAACACGCGAAGACTGTTAAAGTTTATGGGACGCAAACGTGAAAAATCATAAGTGCTAATTTTAAAGGCTTATATGCAAGTTATTGCCCTAAAAAATGTTTGGGGACCCAGGTCCTGCCCCAGGGGACATGTATCAATGCAGTGATTTTAATAATGCTTAAAGTGAAACAATAAAAATGAAATATTCCTTTAAATATCGTGCCTGGGGGTGTCCTTAGTATGCCTGTAAAGTATTCTCAAAAAGATGTTGCTACATGTAACCGCGGGGTGGCGCTGGACAAAAACCTTTGTACGCGTGTCAGCTTTTGTTCAGTCCTCCTCTGAGACTCTGGTTCGATCCCAGCCATGGCCAGTCTTTTTTTCAAATCCAAAACTTACAGTAAATTGTTCACAAAGTCGCTTTATTGTCTAATTGTTATAATTGCTGTTTTGTTTAATTGTTAATTGTTATTTTCTTACTGCAGTGTAACAGGCAGTCTTATTAGTCTATTGCATTTCCTTGTATGCATGTCAGCATTCTCTACAGTACAGATTATCATGCTTATTCTTTGCTCTATGACTACTGTACTGTACTTGGAGGCAAAGCAGCGATGCGGCTACTGTACTCCTGCAGGTGCCTGGGCGCGGGGGAGGTGGGTGAGGCTCCGTGTGAATGTTTTACTACTGTACTGTACAGTACTGTATGTACTGTACTGTACCTGTACTCCTGTAGCCCTCCCTTGCCAGCTGCAGTCAGTGTGCACGGTACAGCACACATTGCACCCTGGCCGGGGGGGGAACAACTCTGCACAGACCAATTAAAGTGTCTCTGCTCTGTGCTCTTACACAACTGCTGCCAAGCCCGTTCACTGTACAGTACTGTACAGTACATGTGTGCCGCTCCGCACTCCTGCACCCTTCAGCCGGCGCGGGACACCATTCGACAACGCTATGAATTATGGTCTTTGTAGTTCTGCCATGCAGTGACGTGTTCATGGTCTTTGTGGTGGACGGGCTGTTACCCTGTACAGTACTTGCTACAGTATCCTGTACTAAACACTTTCTGTGCTCTCCTGTAGCAGAATCGGGAGGCATGCCCATAGGATTATCATGGGTGAAATTCCGCTTTAGCTATAGTCCGCTTTGGCTCATATTGAATAGAGTATTGTAAATGCAATTGTATGCAAATCATGTCTGCACAGTTTAGTACAGTACATGCACCAAGCATTTCAGCACGGGCTGTCTTACAGCACAGAACCCCCATGATCCTGGCCTGCAGACGGTGGGGAAATGATGTGCAGGATACTGTACTGTACTGTACCTGTACTCCTGCAGCCCTCCCTCACCAGCTGAAGTCAGTGGGCACGGTACAGCACACATTGCACCCTGGCCGGGGGGGGGACGACGACTCTGCACGGACCAATTAAAGTGTGTCTGCTCCGTGCTCTTACACAACTGCTGCCAAGCCCGTTCACTGTACAGTACTGTACAGTACATGTGCGCTGCTCAGCACTCATACACCCTTCATCCGGTGCAGGACGTCATTCGGCAACGCTATGAATTATGGTCTTTGTAGTTCTGCCATGAAGTGATGTGTTCATGGTCTTTGTGGTGGAGGGGCTGTTACCCTGTACAGTACTTGCTACAGTATACTGTACTAAACACTGTTTCTGTGCTCTCCTGTAGCAGAATCGGGAGGCATGCCCATAGGATTATCATGGGTGGAATTCCGCTTTAGTTACAGTATAGTGCCAGGACCTGACACTGTCCTCCATGCAACTAGCCCAAAGGACAAAGGTGCACATGTTGTTTGATTTTAAATCTCAGTGTTCACAGAAAATTATCAGCAAGTCAGAAATTTTTTGTGATCATTAACAAGAACTACTCCCCCCCCTTTTACTGTAAGATAGTCCTAGGCAACCTACTGTAATCCATGTTAAAGCCTCCATCTGGGTTGAAATTGGGCCATTTATGTTCACACTCAGCAATCCTCCAATGGGTATCTCTAGCCAAAATCATTTTTTTTTTTTTGGGTCATACTAGGAAACACAAGTTTTTATTGCTGCCTACAGTTTGTCCCTATTGGGAAGATTCATTCTCTTCTTATACTGTACAGTAGGTCATAGTGACCATTCTTTTCATGGGGATACCTACAGGGAAGATTCATTCTCTCCTTATACTCCCAAAAACATCTTTACCGCTGTTCACCAAGTTGGTGGCTAGTACTGTACTGTACTGTAACTCTCCTGGTCCAGCAAGTACTGTACTGTAACTTCCTTATGCCCTTATGAAGTTAGGGGGTCTTCAGGTCTCTCAAACATGTTGAATGTCTTTAATGCAAGCCAATAAATCAATTTGGTGCAAATAATATGTAAAAAACCAAGCACTGTGATAGATACAATAAATCAATACGTGAGATAAAATCTAAATAAAATTGCCGACCAATCAATAAAAATTAAGCTGCTATCAATAGGAGGTAATCAGATTCCCCAAAAATATATACAAAACATGTAGAATTGATGCGCTCTCATATATGATTAGTCCGCAAAGAATATTGTGTTAAATGTGCAAATAATGAACCCAACAATTACAATATGTGCAAAGCCAAAATAGTAAAATGCAAAAAAGAGTGTTGGATTAAATAGTCATGGTACTAGTGAATGCGTACACACATCCCCCCATGCTGACTGGGGTTAAAACACATACACTAAATAACTCTGATAAAATTGTGGCACATATATAAATATACTAACATGTGTGCAAGCAAAAAAATCCTAGTGCTGGTGCTCACCAGAAAAAGCCATAGTGACAATATATATAAATATACAGAAACATATTTAAACAACACTCTGATGTGAATTGCCAACCTTTAAGGATGGAGATGAGTTAATCCGGAATATAAATAAAATTGTCCCAGCAGTTCATTAGTTACTAAGCTGAATTAATTAATTAACACCACAATTTAATTAATTAATTAATTAATTCAGCTTAGTAACTAATGAACTGCTGGGACAATTTATATATTTATTTATATAAATATTAATATATTTATATATATTGTCACTATGGCGTTTTCTGGTAAGCACCAGCACTAGGATTTTTTTGCTTGCACACATGTTAGTATATTTATATATGTGCCACAATTTTATCAGAGTTATTTAGTGTATGTGTTTTAACCCCAGTCAGCACGGGGGGGATGTGTGTATGCATTCACTAGTACCATGACTATTTAATCCAACACTCTTTTTTGCATTTTACTATTTTGGCTTTGCACATATTGTAATTGTTGGGTTCATTATTTGAACATTTAACACAATATTCTTTGCGGATTAATCATATATGAGAGCGCATCAATTCTACATGTTTTGAATAAATCAATTTGGACTCTTATCATTGGTCTGGCACTCCTATTGGTAGTGTACTATACATATTATTTTTCTGGTAACCTTATTGGCACCCACTGGAAGTTATCGCTGTCTTTTAAAAGCAGCCTAACCTAAGCCAGTGAGCAAACTGAATGTTTTCTAGTTTTTTTATTCTTCTCAAAACCTTATACTGTATAATCTAAGAGTACAGTAAGTCCCAGTGCCTCTTGGATGCTTTTTTTTTCTTCATCACAGTCATAGAATGAATCTGACATGGCTTTTACTGGACTATTTCCGTACTCTAGTTTTGTCATACAGATCCACCTTAATCTACAGTACAGTATAGTACTGGAAAGTACACTGCTGCACTCCAGACTTGTAATGCATTTCTCAGATCCCCCGCATGCTCTCCACAGGGAGGGGTGGAGATGTTTCCATTCACCAATTACAGTATATAAAAATGGACAGTATTGAAGGCCTGTTTCTGGGATATGTGTGGAAAGGTTTATCTGTACAGTAAGGGCAGTTACAGGTAACAGGCTTAATGTTATTTACTATTAAAGTGCAATCCATAAAACCCTTCTCCATTTGCGTAGGGTGTACAGATTGCTTTATTTACTGACCGGAGAAGGTCTACTGTAACAGAACGGATGATGGAAATCATTGCGACCTTTGTCCACGTCCTCCGCTGCCTGCAGTGTTGCCAAACAGCCCTTTCCATGCTGTTTGCATCAAGGGTAAAAAAGGTTTTAGATTATAATGCATATTCTTCGCTCTATGACTACTGTACTTGGAGGCAAAGCAGTGAAGCAGCTACTGTACTCTTGCAGGTGCCTAATAAAATAATGTACTTTATTCGCTTTTACAGTATTTTATTTGTTTGTGCACTTTTTGGGGAGGGGAGAGGGTGGTCTATGGCCAAGGATGCGGTAAGACAGACTGTTAGACCCCTTTCACAATGGGTCGTTTTGCAGGTGCTATTGCGCTAAAAACAGCGCCTGCAAACCGACCTGAAACAACCGCTGCTGTGTCTCCAGTGTGAAAGCCCCAAGGGCTTTCACACTGGAGCGGTGCTCTAGCAGGATGGTAAAAAAAGTCCTGCTAGCAGCATCTTTGGAGCGGTGTACAGTATACTGTATACTGCTCCTCCACCGCTCCTGCCCATTGAAATTAATGGGCCACCATGGCTATACCGCCAGCAGAGGCGCTTTGCAGTGGTTTTGAACCCTTGCAGCCGAATAGCGCTGCAAATCCAACGGTAAAACGCCGCTAAAAATAGCGGCGCTTTACCGCCGACGCACCTCCCGCCCCAGTGTGAAAGGGGCCTAAGCAATAGAATGGAAGATGTGTACTGTGCTGTACTCTAGATACAGTACAGTAGATTGATTTTATAGTACGATGCCATACTGTTCAGGGTTTTGTTAAAATTTACCCATTCACTGTATTCTTACATTTTTTTTTCTTTCAGAAACCATTCAGCCTGTTGACCAGCAAGACCCGAAGTCAAGCGTGTTTCTTTTGAATTTTTTTGGGGTGGTGGTGTCACTTTGGTGTTCTAATTTTTTTATTTTTTTTATTAGACATATTTCATTATAGACTGATTTTTTGTATAGTAATTTTATTATTTTGTATTCAGATTTTATAGATAGGTTTTATTTAGGTATTTAGGTATTCTTTTTCTAAAAAAAAGCAAGTAAAAGCTACATTTTAAAGATACCTGTACTTTAGAGTATTTGTGTTTTTTTATTTATGTTTACTGTGTACAGTAATTTGGTGTAAGGTTTTCCACCTGACAACAAGTTCAGTACAGTACTCTGTCATTCGAAAGGTTTGCCTGTGCCCCATGGTCTGGCTCATGACATACTGTACAGTACTGTAAGCTGCAGGTTAGCCAATTTCAGCTAGTAAGGTTGGCAAAGCGAATAAATACAGTACATGTTCTCTCATACTGTTCATAAACTATTTTTATTTAACGGAATCCAGCAAAAATAAACTGTACATATTGGGATGTTTAATAACAGTAGTAGGACACTTGTACAGTATACTGTAGGTACAGTACAGTCATGTACTGTAGCTTACAGTAGTACCACACCATCTCAATGGGGATCATTGAATCATTGATCATGGAATACTGGTCACTGGACGTTCAACATGGCACCTCATGACAAAGAACTCTCTGAGGATCTGAAAAAAAGAATTTGCTCTACATAAAGATGGCCTAGGCTGTAAGAAGATTGCCAAGACCCTGAAACTGTGGTTGTCTTTGGGAAATAGACGTACGAGTGCTGCCAGCATTGCTCCAGAGGTTGAAGGGGTGGGGCGGTCAGCCTGTCAGTGCTCAGACCATACGCCGCGCACTGCATCAAATTGGTCTGCATGGCTGTTGTCCCAGAAGGAAGCTTCTTCTAAAGATGATACACAAAAAAGCCCGCAAACAGTTTGCTGAAGGCAAGCAGACTAAGGACATGGATTACTGGAACCATGTCCCGTGATCTAATGAGACCAAGATAAGCCTTTTTGGTTCAGATGGTGTCTAGCGTGTGTGGCGGTAACCAGGTGAGGACTACATAGACAAGTGTGGGAGTGTCATGGTCTGGGGCTGCATGCATGCTGCCGGCACTGGGAAGCTACAGTTCATTGAGGGAACCATGAATGCCAACATGTACTGTGACATACTGAAGCAGAGCATGATCCCCTCCCTCCAAAGACTGGGCCGCAGGGCAGTATTCCAACATGATAACGACCCCAAACATACCTCCAAGACGACCACTGCCTTGCTAAAGAAGCTGAGGATAAAGGTAATGGACTGGCCAAGCATGTCTCCAGACCTAAACCCTATTGAGCATCTGTGGGGCATCCCACAGATGGAGGTGGAGGAGCGGAAGGTCTCTAACATCCACCAGCTCCGTGATGTCGTCATGGAGGAGTGGAAGAGGACTCCATGGGCAACCTGTGAAGCTTTGGTGAACTCCATGCCCAAGAGGGTTATGGCAGTGCTGGAAAATAATGGTGGCCACACAAAATATTGACACTTTGGGCCCACTTTGCACATTTTCACCTAGGGGTGTACTCACTTTTGTTGCCAGCGGTTTAGAAATTAATGGCTGTGGGTTGAGTTATTTTGAGGGGACAGCAAATTGACACTGTTATACAAGCTGTACACTCATTATTTTACATTGTAGCAAAGTGTAATTTCTTCGGTGTTGTCAGATGAAAAGATATAATAAAATATTTACAAAAATGTGAGGGGTGTACTCACTTTTGTGAAATACTGTGTGTGCATATATATATCTATGATATCTATGTATATACACACTCTGCATTCAGTGTAGCCTATATCTACAGTGCATTCGGTGGTATATATATATATATATATATACTGACTGTATATACAGTATCTCACAAAAGTGAGTACATCCCTCTCATTTTTGTAAATATTTTATTATATCTTTTCATGTGACAACACTGAAGAAATTACAATTTGCAACAATGTAAAATAGTGCGTGTACAATATTTTGTGTGGCCACCATTATTTTCCAGCACTGCCTTAAAACTCTTGGGCATGGAGTTCACCAGGGCTTCACAGGTTCCCACTGGAGTCCTCTTCCACTCCTCCATGATGACATCACAGAGCTGGTGGATGTTATATTCATGCTGGAATATTGCTCTGGGGCCCAGTCTCCGGAGGGAGGGGAACATGCTCTGCTTCAGTAAGTCACAGTACATGTTGACATTCATGGTTCCCTCAATGAACTGTAGCTCCCCAGTGCCGGCAGCACTCATGCAGCCCCAGACCATGACACTCCCACCACCATGCTTGACTGTAGGCAAGACACACTTGTCTTTGTACTCCTTACCTGGTTGCCGCCACACACGCTTAACACCATCTGAACCAAATAAGTTTATCTTGGTCTCATCAGACCACAGGACATGGTTCCAGTAATCCATGCCCTTAGTCTGCTTGTCTTCAGCAAACTGTTTGCGGGCTTTCTTGTGCGTCATCTTTGAGGGGACAGCAAATTTACACTGTTATACAAGCTGTATACTCACTACTTTACATTGTAGCAAAGTGTAATTTCTCCAGTGTTGTCACATGAAAAGATATAATAAAATATTTACAAAAATGTGAGGGGTGTACTCACTTTTGTGAAATACTGTATATATATATCAAATACACTGCCACTAACTGAATAACCTGCATGCTTAATCTAACTCAAGCTATCTTTCTGTCCATGCCAACACTACATAGGGCCGCTCTGTAAGCAGCCTTATATAATGTGGGGCATGGACTTAGTGCCTCTGAGCTATGATTGGCCAAAGGCACCCTGCCTTTGGCCAATTATGGCTCTCTCAGCAGAGCGCGCTGTGATTGGCCAAAGCATGCAGATCAGGTGCATGCTTTAGCCAATCATCATACAGCATTATGGGGCATTCTGCGGTGCTCAAATTTTCTGAAAACACCCCATAATGTTCGCTGTTCTGCGAATGGGAAAACTTATTCGAACTTATGTTTGACCCGAACATTGAGCTCATCCCAAGATCTTAATATCCCGATGCTTCTGTTTCCATGTGGCTTGGATCTAGGTTATTGAATCGTATTTGCTGTCTGCCATGAACTTCTACCTAGCTCTTTGAATATGTCTGCCTGCTGCCTTCATTATGACCTGTACTTGACAATGCCTCTACCTTACAATTTGGTGTCGTGCATGGCTTAGTATCATATTATGAGCAGCCACTAGTGGGGTTGCAATCTGAGCACTATTACAAATTATTGTGGAGGTAGGCAATGGTGAATACCAAACACTCTCCAGACTCTAGAGACCACGGAGTATTTCAAGACCTACTATTGTTGACACAAAGGCTGGCCATACATGTTTAATTTTCTTGTACAATTTTCTTTTAGATTTACCAAAAACCATATAATATGAGGCCAAAACTAAATAACTTTCAATCATATCAAATAAGGCAGGCCCTTGCACCACATAGTTTAAGGTAAATCTAAAGGAAAATTGTGCAAGAAGATTGAACACGTATGGCCAGCCAAAGGGGCTGATTTAAGAAAGTCGTGTGCCATCAGTAGAGGCGCACGGCAAGGAGCAACGCGCATTTTCATATTTACGAAACGGTGCGCTGGGAGCAGAGCGCAAATCCCCCATTTACTATAGCGATCTCGGCACACGGGAGAATGCAATCTGTGTGCCACTATGGACATGGCGCACAGCATCTTCAATTCAATATTAACAGAAGATGGAGTTGCCAATATTATGGGGTGATGTGGGGTGATGTGAGGAAGTTTAGTAACAACTGCCCAAGTAACAAATATGCCCAAAATAGAATGAGAAAGTAACTTTTTCAGAGAAAGCCTGCTGTGCCTGCAAGTACGTTTAGAACTGCGTGAGATCATTGTAAGCAGTGCGCATGCGCAAGCGGCTCTTGCACTCGTTCAACTGTGTTTGTTCACTGCGCAGCCAAAATCTTAGTAAATGTTAAGCAACGTACATGGAATTGCGTGGGTTGAATGGGCGCACCTCTAAACTTGAAAAATTCTTTTTTACGCTGGTTCACCTTTATGTATTTTTTAAAGGAGATTTGCACACAGGTCATGTTAGCATGATATGTTGCCAACATGTGACATGCACCTTGTTAAAATTATGTAAAAAGACTCTCGCTGCACTAGCTCCTCCTAAAAGGGCATTTAACCTTCACCCTCTAATGCATATGATTTCCGTGGGCTAGCTTTTCCTTTTAAAAGGGGAACTCCACACTCAACTCTCCAATGCTCTTGTCTCCCCCCCTCTAACCCCTTGGATTTCCATGGTCTAGCTTTTGCTTTTAAAGGGGAACACCACACTCCACTCCATTCTCAAAAGGCTGTGAGCTGCCTTCACCAATCCAAGCCATATCCTTTTTCAGAGCATACAACGGGGCCAGCTAGGAACGGGGTGAAAAGGGCGATCGCCCAACCCCCTCCTGAACCATACAAGGTCACTTGCACTCAACAAAGCTGGCTGCCTTTGGGGCATGTTGGGCTCAGCTCAATACCAATCACAAAGCACCTTGTACCCACTAGTTTAAAGGGGCTTTCCACATTCCGTAAAGCCCCCTGTCTGCGGCCCCCCACAACCCCAGCCTAGGGTTGTGTGGAAGAGGCCCTTGTCCCCCTGAATATGGGAACAAGGTGGTTGACTTTTGGGATGCCCGAGCCCCTCCTGCCCCCAAGCATCCACCCCCCTTTCATGGGCTGGCTTGCTGTGTGTTTGGCTAGGGGTTTGTTAGTGTGTGGGAGGGGTACAATATTTTTTTAGTTTGGGGTGGTATTTTTCACGTGGGGGTTCTCATTTTAAGCTTTAACAGACCCAAATGGCCTTGGGGGGGCAGGCTATTTTTTGTTTTGGGTTAAAATCTTGCAGCTGCAATGTAGATTTGTAAGTTTTCTCTAAAGCCATACATCTTTGAAGCAGCATTTTGGATACATGCTACAGATGCACCTCTTTACAGGCAGAGTAAGCCCTCCCCCCAAGTTACTAGCTTTTAAGCAATTTTGCATTTTTAAAGGCACTTCTCCTTGTTTCGTTTTTGGGGTTATCCAAATTTGTGACATTGATATATGTCCCTTAGGGTGTAACCTGAGCCCCCATACCCATTTTAAGTACAATAACTGGAAGATAAGGCAGCCAAGTGGGGACTAGCAAAACTAACAAGTCAGCTCCCATAGACTGCAATGGTATTTGTTGTATAACTTTTGCCCAGGTTAGGCTCTTTGTTTGCCCTCATGGACCGGGGGGGGTGTTTGTCCCATCTGTAATTTTGTAGCATGCTTGATTATGTGCTTAAAGCGGGGGTCCACCCACACCGCCAAAAAAAAAAATATTAAAAGCCAGAAGCTATAAATACTGCAGCTGCTGACTTTTAATACATGGCCACTTACCTGTCCCAGGGTCCAGCGATGTCGGCAGGCGACGCCAAGAACCCGCTCGGTTCTCGGCAGCTGCCGCCGCCATCCTAAGTGAGGGAATCAGGAAATGAAGCGTTGCGGCTTCGCTTCCCGGTTCCCTACTGTGCATGCGCAAGTGGCGCTGCGCGTCCCAAGTGGTCCCCGCTCTCTCCTGGGAGCTGTGTGTTTCCCAGGAGACAGCGCGGTGGGGACGGGAAGAGGCGTAGACTCCCATGGGAGTCTATGCCGGAAGTGGGTGCAAATATCTGTCTTAGACAGGTATCTGCTCCCCCCTCCCCCCTGAAAGGTGCCAAATATGACACCGGAGGGGGGGAGGGTTCCGAAAAGTGGAAGTTCCATTTTTGTGTGGAACTCCGCTTTAATTTTGGACAGGGGTGTGTGTGTCAGGCAGGCAAGAGAGTACATTTGGGTGTCCTTATAAAGTTTGTAACACATGTATTTTCTCCTTGTATTTTGTTTGTTATGTCTTTGCAAAACAGATTTATTTTTTGCTTTAGAACAAGTTTTTTTTACTTTTGTTTATTTTTTTTATTTTTTTTAAGGGGGTGTATTTTGCCCTGAAATATTTTTGATGTTGATGTTGTTGTCAATGTGTGTCATTGGTTGGTTGATAGCTTCACTTTGATTTCATGGTCTGTGCTGCATTATTTTGCAAAATCTTCCTCAAGATGTTGTGACTAATAAATGTTTAAATCCTTAAGAGACTGTCCGTTTGTTGGCGCAGTGCTTTTAACTCCTGTTAATTTCCTCTGCAAAATGGTCAGACCTCAAAACCATATTCTGTTAGTGTCTCAAATTAACATTCATGTGTTTTTAGCTTTCTTTGCTCGTTTCCAAGTCCTGTTTTGTTGACCAATAAAATTTGTAGCAAATTTTTATGTTTTATGTGTTTTGTTAATTTTCATGCAACAGATTTCCCAGCTAGAGCTTAACTAGGCTGATTGGCATGGCAAAACAGAAAAAGGTGTTATTTGTCTAAAAGCTACCTTCCTGGTGCCTTAATGGCAGCATATGCATGGATTGTGCGTATGCTGCCAATGGATAGGCACCAGGAAAGAAAAATTAAAGAGAGGTAAGTATTCAATTTTCCATTTTAGCACAGTAGTTCCCAGCCTCAGTCCTCAAGTACCCCCGACAGGACATGTTTTGGAAATTTATCTTAGCTAAAATAGCTGGCTAAAATACCAAGCCATTGACTGTGATTTAAAGCACCTGTGCAAGATGAAGGAAAACCTCCAAATATGGTCTATTGGGGGTACTTGAGGACAGGGTTGAGAACCGCTGTTTTAGAGCACTGGGCTAAAATCTAGCTCAAGACAATCCTATTCCAATTGTGGGCATTTGAGGGAAACAAATTGTTAGAACCCCTGCTTGTCTTTTTTAGGTTGGGCTTTGTGTCCCTTTTCTGAAAATTGGCTCCACTTCCGGGTCACATAACCAAACAGGAAGTGAGGGTAAAACCCTACCAATGTCTTTCCTTGGGGACACACAGGTCAGTCTAACTAGTATACCCATTAGGCAAATTGCACTCTAGCACTTTGTTGTGTACACCCAAAATTTTTAGGTATTTTGGGGTTTATTAAAGGCAAATCCACTCTGCAATACAAGTGTACTTGCTGTAAATCTGAGTAGAAGCACTGGTGATTTTTCCATTCACCCATGTAGAAGCAGAAATGCTGTTTTTTTATTTTCCTTGCATGTCCCCCTCGGATCTCCAGCAACTGCACTTCCAAGTGCAGTTGTAGTGCAAAGTGGATTTGCCTTTAGTAAATAAACCCCAAAGTCCAAGATACCTACTCATTTGGGGTGTACACAGCAAAATGCTATAGTGAAATTTACCTAATGGGGAAACTATTTAGATTGACCTGTGTGTCCCCAAGGAAAGACATTGGAAGGGTTTTACCCTCACTTCCTGTTTGGCCATGTGACAGGAAGTGAATAAATTTGAAGGAGAAAGTGGCAAAATTTGGGAGTTGTCTGCACCCTATCAGGGGTGCAGACACCCCCAAAAACTGACAAGCAAAAATAAGAAAGGATTTCATTTAGTTAAACTTTGCAAAGACACATTCCTAAGTCCAACTGTGATGCATGTCAATGGCCCATTTAGAGCTTGTTTAATAGAAAACACCAGTTGCCTTACACTAGATCTGGACTGTTAATCCAGTCCTGGAAATCTGCATCTGCTTTACTATTAATTTCCCTAAAATTGGGTTCCTGCAGCTAGATGTGACAAATGCATCTAGATGCAAGACCGCTGTGTATGTGAGATGCGCAACTGCTGTGTGCGCGGAGGTATGTACCCAGGGCGCATATCTGGTTCCCAGAAGTGGTGGCAGCACACAGGAATGACATCATGCCCCTCCAGGAAGTTGCTTGTACTGCTGCTAATTTCTTCCCACCACCATGCCCCGCTCACTGTTCTCTGAGGAAGAGATGATCCTTATTTGCAAATTAAAATCATTTTCTATTTTTTTTTTTTTTACATGGGGTGAACATGCAAACTCCAGGCAGATAGTGTCACGGGCGGGATTGAAACCAGCGACCCTTTTTGCTGCTAGGTGAAAGTGCTAACCACTACACCACTGTGCTTCCCAAATATATATCCATAGATGTAGGTTCTTGTGTCCACCAGCAGAGAGAAGTTGAGTAGATGCCACACTCCCAATTCTGGAGGCATAATAATGGTCTAGCACAAGGGTCTTCAAACTATGGCCCTCCAGTTGTCCAGGAACTACAATTCCCATCATGCCTAGTCATGTCTGTGAATGTCAGAGTTTTACAATACCTCATAGGATGTGTAGTTCCGCAACAGCTGGAGAGCCGTAGTGTGAAGATTCCTGATCACTCTAGCATGTCTTGAAAAAAGGTGGTTTCTCATGTGACTTGTATAATGCCCAAGAAATATCGTTTGGAAAATACAAGTGGGTCATGGCACATCTACATTCCAAATTTGGCACTTAAAATGGTCATGCACTATGCAATCTGATTGGCCAATCTCTGTCCAACTCGATATTTAGTCAAAATAGGTAATAGGAAGACGCACTTGAACAATTAATTCAAATTATAGGAAATCAATCATGCTCTTGCACTAAATCTAATTTATTTAAGATCTAACTGATTGCAGTGTATGGTCACCTTTAAAGATCAAGATCTGAACATATACATTTATTGGGTTTAGGAACACTTCTCTGTTCTTTGTAAGGTATTGAAAGATTTGGGTAAAAAGAGAAAACAAAAACATTTCAAAGATATATTAGAAATTATAGGAATGAGATTAGAATCAAAAGGGTTAATTAACTGAGAACATCTTCTAATTGCCTAACAAGACACATCCAATGAGATGAAATTAACCAATTGGATTGGGCGTGCGCTATTATCAATGAGAAAACCGCAGTTACCCTAGCTACAGTTGCAGTTTACATTGGCGGGTATTTATTATCGCTATTTGCGCTTCAAAATGTGCTGGTTCGCACATTCGGTCTCTTTTTGTCTCTTTTTTTTAATGATTTTCCCAGTGCACCAATTAATGTACGAACTGGCGCAGCGCATTTGTCTTAGTAAATCAGCCCCATAGGCTAATCACTTTGCGTAACACAACCATTTTAATTATGAGAACTAGTATTTAAAGCAATTTTGTCAATTTTTGAAAACATTAAAACAAGTTCCACAGTGTACTATCTGAAGGAATCTATCTATCTCTGTTAGTACACTCACTATACCACAACCGTCAAAACTTTTATATCATGCTGTTGTCAACTTAACACTTGAGATGGGCAAACAGTTTGAGCCAAGCATAAGTTTGGTCCGCACTTTGCCTGTTCGGCCATTCAGCGAAAAACCAAACTTGTGGGTAGCACTTCACGGTGCATTCTAGGGCCCTAATTGGATGAAGTCTTGCACCCGACTGCTGGTTAGGTGCAGGCTTCACCAATTAGCACTGTCAGAGCCCTAATTGGAAATGATAAATACTTTCTCCAATCACGGTTCAGTACTCATAGCCCCACCCCACACTATAAAAGCTTAACACAGCATTACATTTAGTGCTGTATACCCTTTTTTTTGGTTGCCACGTGGGGTTTTCTTTGTGTCTTTTTTTTTTGTCCCCTGTCTGCCCCCCCTTTTTTTAAAATTGTCAGACGCAGTTTTTCTGACTGTGACGTGGTGTTCACCGTTTTTTATTTTTTTTATTTGTTTATAGTTTTTACAATTCTGTCAGCGTCAGTCCTCAATTTAAAGTGCACCAAACAACACTTTTCATTGGATAAAGTGCATCCAATTACACATTTCCCAGTATCTATTAAACTTGGGTAATAAGCCCCGCCATCATGTCTGATAGGCCAACAAGGAGAGGCAGATGTTCCCATGCCACTATGAGGGGCCAGTAGCATCTACAGGCAAAGGTGGACGTGGTCTGTCCTCAGGCAGGGCACCTTTGTCTCTGTTTAGTGATGTTGCCTGTGCTATCCAAAAACAGCATGTAGAGGAGGTGGTGAACTGGTTTACCAAACCATCCTAATCTTCACCATCCTCTGTGACCGTTCAAGCTGGCACTAGTGCGCAGTCCACCGCAGCTGCCAGAGTGGCTTATTCTGCCTCCTTGCCCACAGCTACTCATAGCCCCAGGATCATTCATGGAGGAGTCAGCTGAATTATTTAAACACAATGTCAGCCACAATGTCAGCCACTTGCTGCTTGAGGATGCACCAACATAATTTGATTCAGATGTTGGTTCTGAGGTAGAGAAAGGGACAACCATGAGCCAACAGAGAGGGGGGAAAGTTGATAAACAACAAATTGGCAGTCATGTTCCCCCAGCCGCAGTGTATTGCCAATGCCAAGTTGGCTCCAGTGATGATGAGGATGGAGGGGATGCTGATGATAAGGTCACTGACCTGACTTGGGGTCCGGATAGAGCAGAGGCGGAAAGTGAGGCGAAGAAACAACCCAAACTAAGCAGGATGTCCTCCAGAGGCAGGCATCGTGGAAGAGTAGAGAGCAGCCACCCAATTCCCTCCATTTGTGCAGCTGTTATCTTCCTGCCCACTTCCCACAGCTCAGCTGTGTGGGCCTTTTTTAGCACTTGTGCAGCTGATCGCACTGTTGCAATCTGCAATCTGTTCCGCAAGCAGATCAAGCATGTCAAAAACACCAACCATTTGAGTACCACATGCTTGACAAGGCATTTAACCTCCCACCACTCAGCCCATTGGCATGAGTACCTGAAATCCACACACAAGTGACACAATTATCCCCTCCTTACCTCTCATGTCTAACCCTGCTATATCTCATAACCTCTCAGCAGGCTCCACTGGGATGATGGTATAGCAAAGAGTGTCACAGGTCCTTGCAACATGTTTGCCAGCAGCAAACCACCAGCTCTAAAGTATATCAGGCACATTTCTTTGCCCCAGCTGCTGCAGCGCCAAAAAAATACACTCCCTGCCACCCACATGCCCAGCGTCTAAATTCCAGCTTGTCCAAATTGCTGGCTTTACAACTCTTGCCTTTCCATCTGGTGGAATCTGCCCCCTTCTGTGAATTTGCAGAATGTGCTGTACCACAATGACAGGTTCCCAGTCGCTATTTCTTTTCACATAAGGCCATTCCAGCTCTGTACCATCACGTGGAAGGCAATGTTTTGAAATCATTGAGTAAGGCAGTCAGCCACAAGGTCCACCTTACTGCTGAGTTGTGGTCCAGAAAGCATGGTCAGGGACAATATATTTCATTCACAACACACTGGATAACTCTGCTTGCAACTAGGAAGGATGCAGGACAAGGTTCAGTGCTGGAGCTTATTTTGCCGCCAGTCTCCATACAGCTGGTGGTGATGATATGAGATCTGTCAGCTCCACTCCCTCCTCCTCCATGCCGTCTTCTGCTGGATTGTCCTATGAACCACCAGTATCCCCTAAGCATTCAAGGGGCCATTCAACAAGTCTGGCTAAAAGATGCCAAGCAGTGCTTCCACTGGTCTGTCTAGGGGACAGGAGCCACACTGGAGCAATAATTCTTTCAGCTCTGCAGGGGAAGACCCAGAGGTGGTCTGGCACATGTCCTCAATTTGGTGGTACAGCATTTCTTAAACAGGTGCCCAGGTTTGCAAGATCTTCTAAAGTAGGTTAGAATAGTCTATAGCCATTTCAGGCGGTCATACACAGCCAATTTTTAATTTGGCTGAAATTCAGCGGGAATTCAACCTGCCCATAAACAGCCTGATTTGTGACATGCCCACCAGGTGGAACTCAACTTTGGCAATGCTGCAGTGGCTGCACATGCAGCAGAGGGCCGTCAACGAGTACCTGTGTGAGTATGGCACAATAACAGGCGCAGGGCGGCTCGACTCTTTTCCCCACGCCAATGGCTGCTGATAAAGGATGCATGTTCTGTACTGTCACCATTTGAGGAGGCCACAAGGATGGTGAGCCATGACAATGCATGCGTCAGTGACATAATCCCTCTTGTATTCCTGCTGGGGCAGACTCTGCGTGGCATTATGGACAGGGCACTTGAGGCAGAGCAGCAGGAGGAATAGGAGGACTTCCTTTCTTCTCAAGCCCCGCTTTATGCAGACACCATTCTTGCGATGCCACAGAACACACAAGAGGAGAGGGAGAAGGAAGAGGTGGAGTATTATGCCAGTTTTGGAGGCATTGAAGCAGAGGAAGACATACATCAAACCTTAAGAGATGGTTTTCAGTCCCCAGGAACCTTAGGAGTAGTATGTGACTGGGAGGAGGTAGTTACAGATATTGTGACCACGAGGACTCTGCTTCTCATGCCTCCGCAAACTTGCGCTGCATGGCCTCCCTTATTCCCTTATTCTTTAGCCTGCGAAAGGACCCAAGATTTCATGGCATCAAGGAGAATGATCATTATTGGTTGGCAACCCTTCTTGACAACCGTTACAAGGGGACAGTCTCAGAACTCATCCCGTCCCCACAGAGGGAGCAGAGGATGAATTATCTTAAGAACACCTCAGAGAAGTTTATGTAACGCCTTTCCAGACTCTGGAAGGTTACAGTCTCGTGGAAAAGCTCATTTTGAGGCTTTTGTTGGTTAAAGGAGGAATGGTGCAGGGGGCCACCTCAGTGACGCATTTAAAAAATGTATTCCTCGGCGCCCAGGGCTATCAGCTTCAACATCCCATTGGCAGCGTCTGTATCAAATGGTGGAAGATTATCTAGGGGCAAAAACAGACATGGAGAGATTTTCAGTAGATAATCCACTGGGTTTTTGGGTCATGAGAATAGACCACTGGCCAGAACTTCCCCAGCATGCAATTGAACTGCTGGGCTGCCCTGCATGCAGCAGGCTTTCAGAATGGTATTCAGTGCTGCCGGAGGTTTTGTGACAGATAAAGGAGAGCATCAAATTAAACGTTTTCAAAGCAAGGCCAAGCCTTGCTTTCATCAAGAGTACCTCTATAGGGTTATGGGGTGAAGGTACCAAAAACACCCAAAAAACAATTTTTTTCACACCTTTTACTTCTATCCAATGTCTGCGAAAGAGACACCAAGCTTTATCTAAAAAAATGGTTAATCTTGGCTTTAGTGTACTATAATTTTGCTTCTTCACATAAGGCTTTCTCTCTGTGGTGCAAAACTTTGTTATTTCCATCCGAAGTCTGCCAAAGAGACAGAATTTATCCCCAAAATCTCTAATCTTGTTCCAAGTGCACTAAAATATGGCCTCATCATACAGACTGGCTCCCCAAGCCGTTGTTTACTAAATATAGAAAACTTGCAGGAAAAATAAATTTAAATGTCAATTTTTTTTCTTTATAAATGACAGTTTTGTTGCAGCAGGTACGGTAAAGATGCTCCACTTTACAGGCAGATTAAGGGAACCCCCAGGCACTATATTTAGAGAAATGTTTCATTTTTATTGTTTCACTTTAACCACTTAAGGACCGAGCCTCTTTCTGAGATTTGGTGTTTGCAAGTTAAAAACTTTTTTTTTGCTAGAAACTTACTTAGAACCCCCAAACATTATATATATTTTTTTCTAACACCCTAGAAAAAAAAAAGGTGGTCATTGCAATACTTTCTGTCACACCATATTTATGCAGTGGTCTTACAAGTGCACTTTTTTTGGAAAAAATACATTTTTTAAATTAAAAAATAAGACAACAGTAAAGTTAGCCCAATTTTTTTTTTTTATATTGTGAAAGATAATGTTACGCCGAGTAAATTGATACCCAACAAGTCAGGCTTCAAAATTGCGCCCCCTTGTGGAATGGCGACAAACTTTTACCCTTAAAAATCTCCTTAGTCATTGTTTAAAAAATGCTACAGGTTGCATGTTTTGAGTTATAGAGGAGGTCTAGAGCTAGAATTATTGCTCTCGCTGTACCAATCGCTATGATACTTCACATGTGTGGTTTGAACAGCATTTTCATATGCGTGTGCTGCTCACATATGCGTTCGCTTCTGCATTCAAGCTTGGCGGGACTGGGCGCGTTTAATATAGAATATATATATATATATATATATATATATATATATATATATATATATATATATATATATATATTTTATTATTCATTTTACCTTTTATTTTTTATTTATACACTGTTCTTTTAAAAAAAAATGTGTCACTTTTTTCTTATTACAAGGAATGTAAACATCCCTTGTAATAGAAAAAAAGCATGACAGAACCTCTTAAATATGAGATCTGGGGTCAAAAAGACCTCAGATCTCATATTTACACAAAAATGCAATAAAAATAAAATAAAAATAAAATGTCATAAAAAAAAAAAAAAAAAAAAATGTTGCTTTAAGTGACGTTTTGACATCTTCTGTCCTGCAATGGTATGAAGACGGGCGGGGACCATCTTCCCCTCACTCGTCTCCATACCAAGCCAGGGAGAGGACCCGATCATCTCCACCACTACCAACGGCTCAGGTAAGCGGCGGAGGGCACCGGAGAGCAGGGGGAGGGGGGCCCCCTCTCCCACGCCAATAAAAGTGGTCTTGCGGAAAATCCGCCACAGAGACCACTATATTCTGAAACTGGACAGCTCACTGAAGAAGAGGATACCGGGGTTATGGTAGCTAGCTGCTGCCATAACAAAGATATTCCTCTTCAAAGTGCCGACGTATATCGTATAGCATTTTTCAGTGTTTTTTAGCTGTTGCATTTTTAAGCTTTTTTTTAGCTAAACTATACTCCCACAAAAGCCTACAGCTCAAAAACGCTGGTGGAACATAGAATATACATGTTTTTCAGCGTTTTTGAGCTTTTTTCAGAGTTAGAACGTTTTTACAGCTGGAAAACTCCTCCTCAAACCCACTATTTCTGGGGGGTTTCTGGGGTTTTTTTTCAGCTAGAGAACGTCCCTGCCAAAAATGCTGATAACAGCCTATGTGTGCATAGACACATAGGATAACATGCTGGGGAGTTTACTGGCTGCCGAAAAAAGGACTAAAGCCAAAAACAATAGCTGTAAAAATGCATGAGGCCTTAAAAACCCTGCTCCCTTAAAAACAATCTTTTTAAACATTTTTTTGCATTGGAACATGTCCCCCAAGGCAGTACCTGGGCCCTCATACCTTTTTTATAGCCAAATACTTGCATATATTCCTTCAAGATGGAGACTTTTGATTTTTCCTGTTCGGGTCCTATTGACTTCAATGGGGTGCAATGTTCGAGAGTTCTGGCGCGCAACCGAACAGGGGGTCATTCGGCCCATCTCTACTTAACACTCTGTATTACTGCTGGATTGCTGTATGTGGTATACAATATTATTTATATGTGGTATTTAATATTATTTAAGAACAATGGGAGGTAGTTTTTCTTACCCATTTTCCATGAAAATAGTAAAAAAGAAACATATAACAGTGTGTTAATAAAGGTTACACAAGGTTTAGATGTGTTTTACTTCTTAAAATCTATGTATGATCTCAAGCAACACTTACATGCATAGAATGCATTAAGATAAAAAAAAAAAAAACCTTCTGCCTTTACAACCACTTTAACTTTTTTGTCTGAGTATAGTACTATGTTTGTCCCAAGCATGTTTGAAGTAATTTACTGTTGACTGCCTCATTACCTGTTCTGGAAGTTTATTCCAAGCATCAACTACCCTTTCAGTAAAATAATACCTTCTAAGATTAGTTTTGAACTTTCCTCCAGTTAGTTTGAGGTCTTGCCCCGTGTCCTTAATTTTGGTTTCATATTAAAAAACTGCCCCCTGAATCTTATTCACCCCCTTGAAGAATTTAAAGGTTTGAATCAAGTCTTCCCTTTCCTTCTTTCCTCCAGACTGTACATATTAAGTTCATTAAATACATGAATGGGACCAGCATAAATAAGGAAGGTAGTATGGGGAAATATAGTTAAGGTAGCAATTGATGCGTGCAAAATTGCTTTTTCCTAGGGCCTTTTTTGCACCAAATGTGACAATTCCTAAGTATTATTAAAGTTTCTAAAATTTTTATTATCAGCTTTGGAATTCTAGAAGTTTGTCCAAAGAGCATTGCAAGGGAGGACATGTGTTATACCACAAAGAACAATACAAAGCAATAGAATTGCTAGTTCGCAATAAACACTGAGGCTCGGTTCAAACTAGAACTAGCTGCGGATCGCACAGGAACACTGTGCGTCCCCATTCTCCTGTTCAGGGACGAATCTGTGCCTGGATTTGGCCCTGAAATGGAGCCAAAGACGCACAGTATGCAGTGCGCTCTGGAGATATGTGAACCGGCTCCATAGAGAGCCGGTCACATTCTCCTGCTATGCGAATTTGATACAGGGGAAACCCACATCCAATTCATATAGGTGTGACCGGCCTTAACAGTACACCTGTCATGATAAGCTATCATTGCTAACGTCTGCTTTAGAGAATGGTAGTTCCCAGACTGTCAGGTTGATGCTTTGATTTTAGAGCTATCTGTGTTAGGCCCTTTTTACACTTGTAAGACTTATGCAACTTTGGAAATCAAAGTTGCATTACAAGTCTTTCCCCATGTTTTCCAATGACAACCATTTATATATGTGCGACTTAAAGTTGTAGCAACTTCAAAGTAGTTCATGCACTACTTTCATGCAACTTGAGGGTCATATACTTCAATGTTAACCCTCAAAAGTTGCATGAAAGTCGTACCTGAATGTTATACAATGCAACAGTTGTGCAACAATTATCCCTTATCACTGGTCAAAGCCAAAGTCGTATCCAAGTTGCACCCTTCCAAAGTTGCATCAAAGTTGCACCAAAGTTGCACTCCAAAGTCGGTGCAACTTTGGAGTCGCATAAATGTGAATGGAGGCTAAGGCTAGCTATACATTATACAATTTTCTTTTTCAATTTCCTTTAGATTTACCTTCAACAATGTAGTGCAAGACTGCTCGGTCTGGTAAAATTAGCGTTCGGAATGGATATAGCACTTTCGTCACGCTGCAAAGTTTTAAATTGTTTAATGCAGCGCACTCTCTTCTTCTTTATAATGCGAGAAGAATGAGGCAGTTTTGCTGCTCATATTCACACAGACTTCTCACAAACTTCTTTCTTTATTATTTATCGTGATTTCATCAATATAATATTTTTATTTGTCACATCTCCTGAAAAAATAATATTTTTGGGATGTTTTCAGATTAAGTAATTTTTGTTAGGATTTTTTTAAAGCCTGATCTTGTGTTTTATTTATAATTTTTTGTTTTTACTCCCAAATATTTTTGGGTGTGTTTTGTGTGTCAAGTTACCACAACACCATTAGTATCTTGTATTATTTCTTAATCTCAAGGAGATTGTTTGGTGTTGGCGTCTCTTGTTAATTTCACATTCTATTTTTGAAATGTACCTGCCTCCTCACAAACAAACTGTCCTTTTTGAAGGAAAACACACATAGCCGAGTATAATTGAAACAAAATTCCTTTATTAAGGGTTCATAACCAAACAAAGAGGGAGGCAAGGCTGGACAAACAGCAGAAATTGGCGAAGCCTTTGGCCCCCAGGGCACACATCAATTATTTTACTGCAAAATTGGTGGCCTGAGGAGTCCATATCTAAGGGAGTACAATCTGGTCCAGAAGTCCAAGAGATCATGAAAGCAGCAGATGACATGTATGTCCCCAGGCTGTGGTCATACAAGAGCCTGCATCTTTTGCCAGACCAGACTGAACCCAGGTCATCACTCTCTGGTCTTCCTTACACGCTTCCTTCCCGGCTGTGGCTCTGGTGTTGGAGGTGTGGCAGGAGGAGGAGTAGGACCTGGAGGAGGAGGAGGAGTAGGACCTGGAGGAGGAGGAGGACCTGGAGGAGGACCATGGGTGAGCTCATAAATGTGGCTTTGGCATGTGAGTTGGCCCCTCAACCCCTTATTTAGTGATTTGAAAATGAGAAACTCACATAAGAGGCGTTGGCCCTCCTCCATTTGCAGCATTTTGCATGCTGTTAGGTCAGCAAAATCCTCTTCAACACTGTGGGGTGTTCTGAGGGCCTCAGTAGCCTTCCAAAATAGGCCAATTGCTGCCTCCTTCAGGTTACTCCTCTTCCTGCCACTTTTTCTGAAAAATTTATGAAAAAGGGACATCGTTTTAGTTTTTGGTTCATCAATCACAATCATAAATTAGTACTCCAAACTAACATATATTTAACATCATTCATTTCACAACCAGAAATATTTAGAAGAATGCTATACCTGGCTCAAGCTAGGCTCCTCCACATGTTGCTGCCTGGAAGGCCCAGGTTGGATGTCAGAAGCCTCAGCTGGGGGGGGAGGAAGTGTGGAAGGAAGAGTGGAGAGTGCTGGCCTGGGTACAGTCTGACCTGCCAGAAAATGCAGCCTGTCATAGTACCACAGCCTGGGGAGATAAATGTCATTTGCAGCTCTGGATCTCTGGGAATCCTGGACCTTCTTGCGCTCCCTTAGATAAGTGCTCCTCAGGCCACCAATTAGGATCTTCAAATAGGTGATGTCTGCCGTGGGGATCACCGGCTTCACAAATTGCTGCAAATTATCCAGCGCTGCCTTCCTCTTTGTTTGATGCTTATAATGCGGGTGGTTTACCTGCCACAGACAGGGGAGATCCCTGAACATATCAATGAATATGGTGATATGATGATGGTCCTGATCCTACAATATATCCATTTTCTCTGCAAGACACAACACAGGACAAACCCTAATGTCAGGCTAAACTCTCCTAATCTTGTCCCAATATAGGCCTCAATCTCTAAGCAGTATAGGCCCAAGTTTAAATGTTACCTTCATTATCATGATTGGCGCTTCCTATACTCCTTCCTCCGCTCACAGATCGTACGTACAACGCACGCGTCTTATGCTTTATATACACTGCGCATGCGTGAAACTCCACCCGCCCCTGATGTTCTTTTTAGTTTATTCCCCACCCCTTCTTGTTCGGTGCAGTGGGGGAGAGCACATGGCAGAGACAGAGCAGGTGCGTGCTACTTACAGCAACGAGGAGGAGGAGGAGGAAAGCCCGGAGCCAGAAACGTCACAATCCCAGAGGAGAAGATTTAAGGCATCAAATATGTCCTTTGTAGAGATGGTGGACATCTTGAAAAGGGCCGATTATGATGGGAAGTATGGACCTTACCCCAACCCAAATGTCAGAAAGGACAAGATCATGGCGAAAGTTGTGAAGAGTCTGCACCGGAATTTTGGGGTACGACGATCCAAGGATCAACTCAGGAAGTGGTGGTCAGACCTCAAAATCAGGGAGCACGATCAGTATAGAAGGATCAGGAGAGTCCTGCAAAAAAGTAAGTAGTTGTCCTGTGTTCCTATTCTTTATTTTTATTACGTTTGTGCTGCTCCATGTGCTTTTCTTTA
Organism: Aquarana catesbeiana; assembly: GCF_042186555.1. Taxonomy (NCBI): domain Eukaryota; kingdom Metazoa; phylum Chordata; class Amphibia; order Anura; family Ranidae; genus Aquarana; species Aquarana catesbeiana. Next base: position 595,021,298 of record NC_133325.1, on the reverse strand, counting down.
CTGTTGTACAGTTTAAAATGGCAACTTTCATGTTCATGGACACATTATTCGTTCGTAGGAAACATTTTTTGTTCGGCCAATAAAACACTATGTTTTATCCAGATGCAGTTCAATACATTTTTTATGGCCTACTTCTCTTAAAATAATTTTGGTGTCTAGATGGGTTTGTAACTAGAATGAACTGCAAACTAGATTCTGTGTAAGAAGAGGACACTCAGCAGCTGTTTACACATCTGGACGCTGGAGCACTAGTGTGGGACACAAGAAGACCCTTTTTTATTAGGGGGCCCACACAGGTGCTCCAGTGAATACTATAGGGGTGTCTCCATCTGTGAAGCTTGTACAAAACAGGTCAGTATTTAAGCTTGACAAAGGACAAAAATATTTCTTCATCTTGGAACTCTGCCAAAACAGACAATTGTACCCCACGTCCAAGCAATGTTTCATATTCCTATTTCTGCCATCAAATATCTGTGTGCTAAGTATACCTATTTTTTTTTACATAGGGGAGAAAAAACTCGGAGGACACCACTCATTAGAGGAGACAACAGACTCCTCACCTAATGAAGAAGTGGAAATCCCCAAAACCCAACAAGAGGAGGAGGAGGGATACGTGGTGGAAATTGTCACCACAACAGGTGAGTGTCTGCGACCACAGGCTCAGGTAAGAGATGGATGCCTGCATATTTATAATACATGGTGTGTTTTTTTTATATATTTTTAGGTGATCGTGATGTTGTGGATGAAGGTCATTTCACCAGTGAAAATGCCCAGATCCTGATCGGGGAGATCATGAGGTGTAATAGGGACTTGGAAAACATCAAGCAAAACATCAATGATGTTCAAAACAAAATGAAGAACATCATTGATGTTTTAGGGAGACCCCTTGAAATCCCAAATTATTTCAGGTTTTTTTTCCGGGAAATTTTTTGAACATTTTTTGACATATTCTCGAAAAGCCAAATTTTGAAGATGCACACAGAGTGTCTACATATGCTATCTGCCATCACGGGCGATCAATGTATGCGTTTTGGGGGTGCAACCCCTTCCTCAATAATAAAGTAGCTGAGAGGAAGGGGTTGCACCCACAAAACACATCCCTTGATCCCCCATGATGGCAGCTAGCACATGTTGACATTTGGCAATTTGTGTGCATCTTCAAAATTTGGCTTTTCCAGGGGTGACTTCACCCCATCTGCTGAACGCAATATCAAACACAGTTTATAAATACTCATGTCTGATATTGCCTTCAATTTCTATAAAAGTTGAACTTTGTAAGTTCCAGATTTGTGTATTTATTGTTGGTTTGAAACATGCCTGTTTTACCTTAAAAGGCAATTTCTACTTTTATTAATGTGATCTAAAAATTTGTTATACAACCTTTTAAAAACCTTTTCTAAATGCACATGTGATTGTGCTTGGATTAAAAAGATTGATAATCAACAATGTGTGGCTTCTTCTTTCAATGCTCATAAACATTTTTTGTGTTAAAATTGGTGTTTTCAGTGACAATGGGGGTTATTTCCTAAGGGCAAATCCACTCTGCTAATATTTGTTCTGTTTAAAAAAATGTATGGGGGGGGGGGGGGGGAATTTTGGACAGGTAACCCTCTCCACTTCATTGAGAGATGAATGGCTAAATAATGTGTATTACTTTGGCCAGCCCCTCCTTACTTTACACTATTGGCAGCCCACTGGACAGGTAAGAAGTGTCATAATAAAAAGATATAAATACACACTGTACACATTTTAGCACATTTTTACATTCTGCTATTACCTATCAAGATAATAATAGGATCCAAAAACTTTAAACAGTACCTTTTGAAAGTATTCAGGCAGGCCCCCTGCACTACATGCTTTGGAGAATTCATCCATAAATCTGACCACAAAAGAGGTGGGTATAGTGTGTATGGGTTTGGCAAAGTCAGCAGATAGAGGATTGGTATCAGCTGAGTTAGCAGTTGGGGGGAGGGAGGGTTCCAAATGATTTTGGGACCCCCCCAAAAAAGCCTCTGGCACTCTGCCTGAATTTAAAGCACACATCACAATTTTCAACATTTTAGGGGGTATTTAGGGTAAAGCACTACTATGGAGCTGACAAAATACATTGTTAAGTGATTACACAAGGTGAATATAGGCCCAGGAGAGCGTGCTGGGGAGGTAAGTGAAGGCAAATATGTATGAAGGACACAAAAAAATGTACATAAAAATCCAGCATGCATGAGGAATGAGCAAAGAAATACAATATATTATCAAACATTAAATACAATAAAATGTGATATTAAAGGATAAAAATCTTACCTTCATATACTCCTTCTGCAGGACCTGGATGATGGCAGAACAGGTCTCTGGGATGATGATCCCCAGAGCCTGGGGGGGAGATGTCTGTCGAGAACTTGAGGTCCTGCGGGCTTCTCCCCGTCGCCAAGTACCGCAGGGTGGCGACTAGCCTCTGCTCCGGAGTGATGGCTTGCCTCATGCAAGTATCCTGCCTGCTGATGTAGGGGGTCAGCAAAGCCAACAAACAGTGAAATACGGGGTCCGTCATCCGGAGAAAGTTCCTGAAATCGTCAGGATTATTCTCACAGATCTCACCGAGCAAAGGCATGTGACAGAATTGGTCTCGCTGGTGCAACCAATTCTTGGTCCATGAACTCCTCCTCGCCCTGTTCATGGACTGGGCTTGTGTCAAAGTAAGGACCCCAACACCAAGCCCCCGCACAGCACAAACTCTACGATGAGTACGTATACGCAAGATGGCTAGAAAACGGTCGGCTGCTCAGAGCGAAGTAACAGAACGCACTGAAGAACAGCAAGGCCTGTGAAGAGCGACCTGAAAATCAGTAACAAATGGACAAGAACACAATGACAAGTCAATGGTAACTCGCTGCACGCACTGAAGACCAGATACAAACCCACAAGCACAAACTGAACAGCAGAAATACAATCTGAAAACCACGAGTCTGAAAAAGCACAAATCGTCTCTCACCAAACTTTTATTAACACAAGATTAGCAAAAGGAGCCCAAAGGGTGCCGCGCTTGGTACCGAACTGTCCTTTTATAGTCTTGTCATACGTGGTGGACGTCACCGCGTTCTTGGCGTTTGGAAATTCCGACAACTTTGTGCGACCGTGTGTATGCAAAACAAGTTTGAGCCAACATCCGTTGGAAAAAATCCATGAATTTTGTTGTCGGAATGTCCGATCAATGTCCGACCGTGTGTACGGGGCACTAGGCTTTGTTTTCCTGCATTTGACATATGTTTGGAACGCTTGTCAAACATAGGTCAGCAAAATCCTATTGACTTTAACTGTGCAGTACACAAGGCAGTTCAGATGCTGCCTTTCTTTGTATGTAACATGTCTTATTAAGGTTGGATGGAACTGCAGGCAAAGCAGGTGAAACATAGCCATGTCAAATTGTTAAATAGCAAACACAGCATTTAAAAAGATGGCCAGGTAAAGTATAGACATTCTGCACTTCTTCTGGCAATCACTTACAGCATACAGTACCTGTTTCAGGTCTGTGACCTAAATATAGCCAGTTAACTAGCATTTTTAGAAGTCCAACAATGGCAGCTCCATTCTCTGATAAAAGATGTACTTTGAAGTAAGCATATTATTTTAATAGAATTCAAAAGTGTATTAGAAATGTTTACATATTTTATTCAACATAATGCATATAGATTAAGTAATAAAACGATTAACCTTTTTGATGGAAAAATGCTGTAGCTATTTTTAAAATTCTTGTATTAGACATACAGTTGATGTTCACTGGAATCGTGTTTACTAATTGTCTCTATCTGTACAGAACAAATCGTGTCAAATCCATGCCTATACCCCTTTATTTTCAGCAAGTTTAGATAACAGCATTTATAATCACTAGTCATAAGAAACAAATAAAACAGGGGTATAACAGATTTTCCGTTGTTATTGAATATTGACACAAGGGGAGTCACATTCTTGCACAGCAGGAGGTTAATTGTAGGTCTTGCGCTTGGATAATGCTAAGGCACAAGATGTATGACAACAATTAGCATTCCCAAACAGCACAATTGAAAAAATAGATAAAAAAAAACCTCAGCAGTGAATTACCTACATAACAATACATTTAAGCATACCACTGTATAGGACTACTGGAAACCTGTGTGTTGAAAATAAACTATGAACGTATAAACAGTACATAGCTTACTGCATGCAGTTTCTCTTTCCCAAGGAGAAGATTACAATTTAAATTGCAATGTAAAAAAAAAAAATTCACAGCATTATTTTTTTTCATGGCTATGTGTCGTTTATCAGTGCAAACTGGAAGGGATTATTTAAAAAATGAATTTGTTATTCCTCAGTCCGTTTAACTCAGTTATGCATTTTTCTCCAACCAGTTGTGGCCACTGGACATACCCAAAAAAGTAATCAGTTTTTTGTAATCTACTACTATCCAAATTATAATAAAAATGTGCTGTTTTAGGTTTTACGTTTTGTATATGGTGTCAGGACCTGGATCACCAGCTGGTGGCACTGAAGGGCACAGTTCTAGTGGCCACCAGTAGATGCCTCTCAGCAGTTTGCTAGGGGGTGGCTACTGGGGCCAGAGCCCCGAATCTGGGGCCCATAGCCCCGAGTCTCTTATCTAGGGTTGGCTCTGGGCTCCATCTGCTCAGCTGGTGGCCGGGGGAGAAACATGACTAGTTAATGTTATCAAGCACAAGTTGCTATCTATATTCAGCAGTTCAGACAATTTAATCATTGTCCCGACGTCCACTTCTATACCAATCTGCCAGGCAATGTAATTGTCAGGAACCGCAGCACAAGGATTACTCCGCCGGGACTATTTGTGCTGCGGTTCCCAGCAGATCAGTATAGAAGTGGACCTTGGGACAATGATTCAATTGTTAGAACTGCTGAATATAGATAGCAACTTGTGCCTGATAACATAAACGAATCATGTTCCTCCCCCGGCCACCAGCTGGGCAGATGGAGCACAGAGCCCAGTCTAGTCTGGATCACCACAAGCGGTAAGCACTTGAGCTGAGAAGTTTTGAAAAACAGTCCTGTTGCTAGCCCTGGCCCCCAGCTGAGCAGAAGTTTTTTATAATTGCTGCAGACAATGGGGGGCTCTCTGGGGACCCTGATGTAAGGGTGGGCTCTGTAGGGACCCTGATGCAAGGGGAGGCTTTCTGGGGATCCTGATATAAAGGGAGGCTCTCTGGGGCCCCTGATGTAAGGAAGGGGCTCTGGGGCCCCTGATGTAAGGAAGGGGCTCTCGGGGGACCCTGATGTAAGGGGAGGCTCTCTGGGGACCCTGATGTAAGGGGAAAAGCTCTCTGGGGACCCTGATGTAAGGGGAAAAGCTCTCTGGGGACCCTGAAGTAAGAAGGGGGCTCTCTGGGGACCCTGATGTAAGGTGATGCTCTCTGGGGACCCTGATGTAAGGAAGGGGCACTCTGGGGACCCTGATGTAAGGAATAGGCTTTCTGGGGACCCTGATGTAAGGGGAGGCTCTCTGGGGAACCTGATGTAAGGAGGGGGCTCTCTAGGGACCCTGGTGTAAGGGGGGCTCTCTGGGGACCCTGGTGTAATGAGGAGAGCTCTGGGGACCCTGATGTAAGGGGAGGCTCTCTGGGGACCCTGATGTAAGGAAGGGGCTCTCTGGGAACCCCGATGTTAGGGGAGGCTCTCTGGGGACCCTAATGAAGGGAAGAGGCTCTATGGGGACCCTGATGTAAGGTGAGACTCTCTGGGGACCCTAATGTAAGGAAGGGGCTCTCTGGGGACCCCGATGTTAGGGGAGGCTCTCTGGGGACCCTAATGTAAGAAAGAGCCTCTATGGGGACCCTGATGTAAGGGGAGGCTCTCTGGGGACTCTCATGTAAGGAAGGGGCTCTCTTAGGACTTTGATGTAAGGAAAGGCTCTCTGGGGACCCTGATGTAAGGGGAGGCTCTCTGGGGACCCTGATGTAAGGAAGGGGCTCTCGGGGACCCTGATGTAAGGGGAGGCTCTCTGGAGACCCTGATGTAAGGGGAGGCTTTCTAGGGATCCTGATGTAAAGGGAGGCTCTCTGGGGCCCCTGATGTAAGGAAGGGGCTCTCTGAGGACCCTGATGTAAGGGGAGGCTCTCTGGAGACCCTGATGGAGATCCCGATGTAAGGGGAGGCGCTCTGGGGACCCTGATGTAAGGAAGGGGGTTTCTGGGGACCCTGATGTAAGAGGGGGCTCTCTGGGGACCCTGATGTAAGGGGGAGCTGCATTTAGATATGTAACTATATATATATATACACATATACACATACACACACACACACACACACACACATAAATATATATATTTATTATAAACATGCATATGCCCGCCAAAGCGTATGACTTTGTAGACCTAGCAACGCCCCTGCCTCTGCTGTACACTTATTTTTTATTAAGATAAAATAAATTTGGACTGATTTAAAGAGCATTTATGGAGTAGCAGATTGTCTTTCATCTGTGCCTCCCAGCAGCCAGCAGATCCCAGTAATTAGGCTCCACCTAAAGCTGGCTCCTGGGAAGGTATATAACCCAAATTACTACACTATGTAATTACTCCCAGTACTCCAAGTTACTATATTATGCAAATAATACTCCCAGTACCCAAGGTACTATACTATGCAATTACACCCTGTACTCCAAGTTACTATAATATGCAATTACTCCCAGTACCCCCCTGTTCATCTTAGTAATGGGACATCTGGTAACAGCTCTTAGACAAACCTCTTGTATTACAGGCATACCATTAGACGGGCAGAAGGTGAAGTTGGCAGTATTTGCTGATGACTTGCTACTTTATGTCACCAACCCACATGTCTCCATGCCCTCTATTCTGTCTGAATTTTGGCATTTTGGGGTCCTGAGTAATTTGAAAGTAAATTTGTCTAAATCTAAAATTCTTAATGTATCTTTTTTACCACATCAAGTCCAGGCCCTTGAGAATAAATTTCTATTTAAAATTTGCACTTCAACACTTAAATATCTGGGTGTTAAAAATCTACAAGATCTAAAGAAGTACGATCATGCCCATTATTCATGGTTTAGGAGGATCAACATCTTAAAAATTGATATAGTATCGCATAAGATAGGCAGTCAGTACATTAGGAATGATCAATTTGGAAATATACTGTATGTACCATAGACTCTATAACTTTCACACAGACTAAATAATATGCACTGATTTAGGTTATTTAGAAGATTACACTTTGGCCTAAATTTCTGAAGAAAGATTACTTGTTTGCAAAATTTTATAACATAAACAAAGAAAAGCGTGATTTAAAAAAAATAATTTTGGGTGTTTTTTCTATTTGAATAGCAAAACATGAAAAACCCAGCTAATGCTCTATCTGTCTAAGAAAAAAAAGGTAAACATTCAGTTTGGGTACACTGTTTCATAACTGAGCAATTGTCATTCAAAGTGTGACAGCACTGAAATCTGAAAACTGGTCTGGGCAGGAAGGGAGTAAAAGTGTCCACTATTGAGGTGGCTAAAAACATTGTATTAGAAGGTCCAATTTGTAAAGGGATCAGTAAACCTAGATTACCTGTTTATGGTCTCTTCCAATACTGAATGAACATAGGAGTAATCAGAGGAACAGATGATTAAAAGGGAACTTCCCACCAATTAATTTTCTTTTTTTTTACCATCTCTTACCTTTCAGGCAGCGTTGTCCTCAATTCCCATACTTACCTGCCTAGCAGATTGTTCTGTTGTGATCTGCTGCTCAGGTATGACAGCCTGAGTCTTATGCTACCATCTTGGTCCATGTTCATCATCATGAGCTGGCTACCTTTTCCGAGTTCAGGCAGCAGTTCATGATGAGGCATGCCAACTCTACACATTGGCAACTGTTTGTCCTACTTCTGTTGAGTAGATATCCCAGAGGAAGCTGCAAGAGCAAAACACATAATTTTCTTTAGGCAAGAATGGCAGTGGGAGGTGCAGGGCCAGGCAAAACAATGTACAAATTGTAAATGGACACAAAAAGGTGCAGAGCTTTTCAGAATGCAGCAGGGGAAGGGAGCCAAGGAAGTAGACTGGCCAGAGCAAGTGAAGGTCTGACTTGTCCTCAAACACTTTCACTTTCTCAAAATTTTTATATCAGGGGTAGGGATGAGCCTGATGTTTGAGTCGAATGGGTGCTCCCCTGTTCGCCTAACAGTGAACAATATGCAGTGTTCGTGGCAAATTCGAAAGCTGCCAGAACACCGTTAAAGTCTATGGGACACTAACATGAAAAATCAAAAGTGCTAATTTTAAAGGCTTATATGCAAGTTATTGTCATAAAAAGTATTTGGGGACCCGGTCCTGCCCCAGGGGATATGTATCAATGGAAATTTTTTTTGTTAAAACGGCCATTTTTTCAGGAGCAGTGATTTTTTTAATGCTTAAAGTGAAACAATAAAAATGAAATATTCCTTTAAATATCGTGCCTGGGGGGTTATAGTATGCCTATAAAGTAGTACATTTTTCCCGTGTTTAGAACAGTACCACAGCAAAATGACATTTCTAAAGGAAAAATTGTCATTTAAAACTGATCACTGCTGTAATGAATTGTCATTCTCGGCAATATAGATACAGATAATTGAAAAAAGAGCATGGGATCCCCCCCTCCATTACCAGGCCCTTATTAAGGGGAACCCTGAATCAAAATTAAAAAAAAAAAATTGCTTGGAGGTCCCCCTAGAATCCACACCAGACCTGAAGAAGGTCTGGTATGGATTTTAAGCGGAACCCTGCACCAAAATTAAAAAAAAAAAGGCGTAGGGGTTCCCCCCAAAATCCATACCAGACCCTTATCCAAGCACGCAACCTGGTAGGCATCCCAAAAAAGAGGAGGGACGAGAGAGCGCCCCCCCTCCTGAACCAACCGTACCAGGCCACATTCCCTCAACATGGAGAGGGTGCTTTGGGGTAGCTTGGAGGGGATTTTGGAGGGGACCCCTACGCCATTTTTAAAAAAAAATTGGCACAGGGTTCACCTTAATTTCCATATCAGACCCAAAGGGCCTGGTATGGATTTCAGGGGAACCTCCACGCAATTTTTTTTTAAAATTTTGATTCAAGGTCCCCCTTAATATTCATACCAGACCCAAAGGGCCTGGTAATGGATGGGGGGAATCCCATGTTCTTTTTTTCAATTATCTGTATCTATATTGCAGAGACCCGACAATTCATTACTGCCGCGATCAGTTTTAAATGACAATTTATCCTTTAGAAATGTCATTTTGCTGTGGTACTGTTCTAAACACGGGAAAAATGCACCACTTTACGGGCATACTATAGACACCCCCCAGGCACGATATTTAAAGGAATATTTCATTTTTATTGTTTCACTTTAAGCATTAAAAAAATCACGAAAAAACTGCTGTTTTAACAAAAAAAGTTTCCATTGATACATGTCCCCCGGGGCAGGACTGGGTCCCCAAATACTTTTTATGACAATAACTTGACTTTAACAGTGCTCATGTGTTCTGTCGATTTTTTTGCATGTTCTGCTGCGAACCGAACAGGAGGGTGTTCAGCTCATCCCTAATCAGAGGTCTGTTTAGACCCCTAATATTTTCCCAAAGCCCCCTGGTTACAGTACTGGTTAAATAAATAAACAAGAAATAAAACAACCCCCTACCACATGTGCGCACATACACATAGCAGAAACATATATGTGCACTACACACTTTGTGGTAATGCACGTTACACATGTTGCACCAACATAAAAAAGGGCCCATTCACACCAGTGGAAGCATGTTATGGTGCAAATAACTTGTGCACATTGGTGTGCACTGTGCACTTGTGGTGCGGTTTAATTATTGGTAGAATGCATCACAGAGCTTGATCTGTTTTTTTTGCCATGCATTGCATGCCTGTATCATTTTATCAAAGCACATACCAACACAGCACACACACAGTACTGCAGATTGGTTACCACAATACATGGACGTGAAGCAAACCTTCAACCATATCGCAGCTGATGCTCAAAGACCTATGCAAATGCACAGGCATGATCCTGCACATGTCCATCTTGCCAGGCACAGGTGCACGAACGTGCGCATGCGTACAAATGTTCGCACGGAGGCATGCACACATAAGGGGTTGTGCATGCATCGTAACCATTAGCGCTGACGCCAAATGGCATATATAAGTGCAGCAGTTGCTTTATTTGATATGTTAAATTCCCATCTTAAGTCCACAAATGACTTCATGAGATTGCCCTCATATAGTTGAGCCAATCTGTTAATGCCCTGCCTCTCCCATTCCCTGGGCCTCTCTATACCCCTTACTTCCGGCAAATTTTTGTTACTCCATAAGAAGGTTTATTCTGTTTCCCCATTATATCCCATTAATGCCTTCGTTGCCTGCCATACTTTACTGACTAATTTTATCGTTGGGCATCTATGAGTAAATGAGTCCGCCTCTAACACCTCCACTAGTATACATGTGGGGCCTCCATTATCATCATTCTGTTGCAGGATTTTCCCCCCTCCCAGGTCTCCACAACCTGTTAGATGTTGCAACTGGGATGCCAGGAAGTATGATCTCGGGTGCGGGACCGCCATATCCATTTCTTTAGTCGGTAATTGCATGGTTTGCAAACTAATCCTAGATTGGCCCTTCCTCCAGATTAATTCCCTAAAAAGGGATTCTATTCTCTTAAACCACTTTTGACCCTTCCAAGTCGGAGAGTTATGGAACAAATATAGTATCTTTGGTAGCCATATCATCTTTATTACATTACAACTCCCTGCTACAGATAGAGGGAGTCGGCTCCAAATATCTCCTTTTTGCTTTAATTTAAGTAAAAATTGGGCTAGGTTATTATTGACATACTGGTTTATATCACTCGTGATCCAGACTCCTAGATATTTCAGCTTGGCAACTACTTTCAAGTGGGGAGCTCCAGGCGATATCTGGTTACCAAGTTGGTCAACCGGCAACAGAGCCAACTTCTCCCAGTTGATAACCAGACCAGAGAATTGCCCAAATTCACCAATCATTTGTATCACTGTATTTAACAAGGTTTCAATATCTCCAAGTAAAAACAAAACATCATCCGCATACAGTGCTATCCTGTCCTCCTCTATTTGCTGCCGGAACCCGTGTATGTCTAGCCTTGATCTAGTCAGAATTGCTAATGGTTCCATTGCAAGAGCAAACAATAGAGGGGACAGGGGACACCCCTGTCTTGTCCCTCTCCCCAACATTCAGAGCAATTCTGAATGTTCATTGATAATTTTTATTTTAGCTCTTGGTTCGCTATAGAGTATTTTCACCCATCGAATAAAGGAGGGGCTGAACCCAAATCTCTCTAACACCCTCCATAAATAGTCCCATTCTAGGCTATCGAAGGCCTTGGCAGCGTCCAGGGCCAATATGGCCCTAGAGCCTGCATTGTCAGTTGGAATAAGCATGTTTAAAAAGACTCTTCTGATGTTAGTACTAGTCAATCTGTTGGGAATAAAACCCGACTGATCAAGATGTATCAACTTTTGAATACATCCATTTAGACGGGTTGCTAGCACTTTGGCCAAGATTTTTACATCAGTGCATAGTAATGAGATTGGGCGATAAGAGGAAACATCCAATTGGTCTTTCCCCACCTTGTGTATTACAATGATGATAGCTTCTGACATTGAGGTGCGGAGTCTCCCATTGGTTAATACCCATCCCAATGTTTTCAACAATTCTGGAAGTAGTGCTTCACCATATCATTTGTACTGTATATTTCTACTGGGAGCCCGTCCGGGCCTGATGATTTTTGGCTGGGCATCCCAGCCACTGCTCGCTTTAGCTCCTCAAGGGTCACTGGTGCTTCTATGTCTATTCTATCCTTCTCTGTCAAGGTCAGGATTGGTATTCCCTGAAGGAAACCATCCATTTTTTCACTCCCAACTCCCCTATTGGATTTATACAAGGATTTATAATATTCACTGAATGTATGCATTATCTCTGTCGCGTCAGTGCATATCTCCATTTGGTGTCCTAATTGCCGAAACAGAAGAGGGGGAGTATTGGATTTAATCAAGAGGGACAGCATGCGGCCCACTCTCTCCCCTTCCCCAAAATGGCACTACCTCTGGAATATACGTCTGTTCCCCGTCCTCCTTGTAGTGGCCATTTTATAGATTTGTTGCTTATCTAGCCATTCCCTTTGCCTATCTGGGGTTGGGTCTTCAACATATCGCCTCTCTGCCTGCATCGTCTTGTCCCTAATGTCCCTTTCCCACTCTCTAGATTTCCCCTTGGTTCTTGCCACCTGTTGGATCAAGAGGCCTCTAAGATAGGCCTTAAAGAAGTCACAGACCACTCCGGCTGATGCCGTGCCTGTATTAATTTGCACAAATTAGTTTAATCTAGTCACCACATCTCCAGGGTTGCCAATCAATTCCAACCAGCAAGGACTAATTCTCCATTCTCTAAAATGGGCTTTGCCCCCTGTATTTATTGTCAGCACCAGCGGGGAGGGGTCCGAGACTCCTCTTGGACCATACTCTATATTGCTTACTGAAGACAATACCTCCCTAATACCCAGGGCCACGTCTATTCTAGAAAGAGTAAGATAGGAACTTGAAAAACATGAATATTGTCTTTCTTGCGGGTAGCGCATTTGCCATATGTCAAGCAGCCCCATTTCCTCCAAGAATCGAGATAGCCGACTCTCTCCTACTGTACTGGGCCTATTTCCTGGTGGGAATTTGTCTAGGTTCTTGTCTAAAACTTCATTGAAATCTCCCACCGCTATTATTGGGGTTCCAATGCAAACTCCATCAATTTATGTAGAACCTCAAGCTTAAATGGGGGGAATGTATTTGTTTGCCAACACATATGGTTTATTCTCAATCGAACAAAACAAAAAAATATACCGGCCCTGTTCATCAATACAGCTCTCCCTGCAGGAGAACGCTACTCCTCTCCCAACCATTATGCTCACCCCCTTGAACAGGAGAAATTGCCTGAATGGTATTGGGATTGGAACTTCTGGTTGCGGAGTTGTACCGCCGTGACATCAGTCAGATGCGTCTCCTGCAGGCAGAGCAGTCCAGGCCCGCTCCCCTCCAATGCCGACAGGACCATAGTTCTCTTAATTGGATCCCCTAAGCCTCGGACATTCCAAGAGGTTATACTAAATGTCCTACCTTGCATGGAAAGGTATAAAAAATAAAGAAAAGAGCAACAAAAAAAATCAATAAAAAAATAAATCGGTCTGACAATCTAACTCTCTCCCCTCCACCTCAAATATTTTTTCCAATCTGTGTGTTCCTCCCGCCGTTCGCGCCAAATTCGAGTGGTTCGTCACGGCCCATAATTCACTGCGACATCGCAGTGCATTGCTGGCTGATGATTGACCAAGCATGCACTATGACTAATAACAGCGCTGTCTGTACAGAGAGCCATAATTGGCCAAAGCCAGGGTTGCTTTGGCCAATTATGGCTCAGGGGGTTTACTACGAGAGAGAGAGAGAGAGAGAGAGAGAGAGAGAGAGAGAGAGAGAGAGAGAGAGAGAGAGAGAGAGAGAGAGAGAGAGAGAGAGAGAGATGATTTAAGTTAGATAGAGTAGGCAGGCGAGTCAGTTAGCTGCACTTACAGTGTATTGTGTATATATATATATTGAAGTAATCAATATAATAATTAATATTATATCTGTGTATTAATTTGTCTGGTCACTATAATTAGTTGGTCTAATAAACTCTGAGCACATGTTATTGTTAATATCACAATAATATCAGGTTAGCTATGAAACCAAACACACGGTGCTGCTAGTAAAACAACATCTTATTTATTTCCCAAGGAATTAGGAAACTAACAAAGTATTAAAAGGGTATTACAACGTTACATAGCTTACAATCAGAACACAATATACTAAACAGCATATCTCTACAACATATAACAACAATCAAACATGTAATACAAGAATATTTATTTATTTTATTTATTTATTTCAGGTACTTATATAGCGCCGTCAATTTACGCAGCGCTTTACATATATATTATACATTCACATCAGTCCCTATACCCTCAAGGAGCTTACAATCTAAGGTCCCTAACTCACATTCATACCTATACTAGGGCCAATTTAGACAGGATCCATTTAACCTACCAGCATGTCTTTGGAGTGTGGGAGGAAACCGGAGTACCCGGAGGAAACCCACGCAGACACAGGGAGAACATGCAAACTCCAGGCAGGTAGTGTCATGGTCGGGATTCAAACCAGCGACCCTTCTTACTGCTAGGCGAGAGTGCTACCCACTACACCACTGTGCCGCCCAGAATATCAAAGATACTAATCTCCAGGTTTCATCGGCTGGTCCTGGATGATAAACGGGGTACAGGCTACATGGTTTAGGCCCAAGCCAGCACCCAGAGCAAGGCCTCAAGATAGCCGAGACATGAGGCTTGCAAAGACCAACCTCAGCAGAGAGAGAGCATGGGGCATAGAGAAAGACCTCCCTGTGTGTATTTTCTTTTCATTCAAACCTACACGCCTACTCGTAGCCACCCCCATTTGCCTTCCATCCAATAGAAATCGTCAAGAGGTAATCCTTCAAATGTCTGTCCATTCTTCAGGAAACATGCTGTATTGTCCACTAGGATCAGCGTCTCTATTAGCCCTGTGTCAAATCTCAGCTAGCTCTTATTCTCTTTGAAGCCTGTAATCCCACATGTCACAGCAGGTGGGCTTGAGCCAAGCCATTGTTCTGATTACAAAGCTTTGATGTGTTTCATTCCAACCGAGTTTACCTGGCTGAGCTTGGCAACAGGAAACATACATAGACAGAATCATCCAGAAATGTGATATTAATCCACGTTAAATTCCAACATATTCCGCTTTGCGCCTAAAGGGCGCATACCACCCTTCTTCAGACACGGCTCCCATTGAGCAGTCCATAAATGTCTTAACGCGTGTCGTTTCCCATCCTGTGTTTCCGAACCAGTACCTGTGGAACAGTCCTTAACTGTCTTAACGTGTTGTGTTTTTCAACATGTGCAGAAACAGCTCCTATGGAACAGTCCATAATGGTCTCACCGTGTTGTGCTTCTCAACATGTGCAGAAATAGCTCCTTTGGAACAGTTCATAATGGTCTTAACGCGCTGTGCTTCCCAACACGTGCCGCTTTGCCGCTGAGTGACACACCACCAGCATTCTTCAGCGACAGCTTCCATGTCACCATCCTGTGTCTTCTTCTTTCCGATATCTTCAGGACGGGGTGCAGTACAGGCCTGGGGTGTCCATACACTCACCATTCACCAGCACACACTCAGAGCAGCATCTTAACCAGCTTTCAGACATAGAGTCTTGAGGAGGGCCTTTCGCCCATGTTACGAGCCTAAAATCCACCTTTATCCCACTATACCATGACATGAATCAACCCATCACCTTAATATATATGTGTCCCATCCAATTATGCATCCCGCTCCCAACCTCCTATAACTCCTGTAGATACGGGTCGGGATTAGGCAGGCTTGCTCACGATGGCCTTTCCTACCGCACTTTTGGAATGTCAGCGGTATTGCAGGGCTCTGACTTGGCAGCAAAGTCTCTAACTTGTATGCAGAGACCCTACCGTCACTTCGTCCCCCAGCTTGCATAGATAACTGGGCGACCCTTCTACATAAATATCAAGTCTAACAACACATCTCAATCTGTAACAATGACAAAACCCACACAATTCCATCCCTGTGCCTGGATTTCAGCGACCATGCCCAGGGTATACCATGCACCTCTACCTATGGTTAGGTTCAAGGAAACCTCTAGTTCCATGACTAACATTACATTGGTATTCTTTAGGACAAAGAAAAAAACTCATCTATGTCCCAAATAATACCCAGGTGCCTCCTTCCCAGCAATGATCCCTCCATCCCTAAAACAGAATGAAATATCTTCCCAACATTTCTCGTTCACCACCATGTATTGACCTGGCATACAAAGGACATCATGGTCATGCTTCTGACCGAAGGAAGTATCAACCTGCCTCCAGGTTCCATCCTCTCTGATAATATGTGGGCAATAGCCTCAAATGCAACAAGATAGAATCCCCAGTCAGTAAGCCCATTGATGCCACCAAATATACAGACCGAGTCTGCACTTCTGTATATGGGATCATACAGCATAACACCTTTCACAATCCAAACTAGTACAGCCCATCCAGGCATTCGACCACCACTTTGGATTAGTGTAAGCGATGTGTTTTGGCAAAGTCTTACTGAGCGGTGATGCTAACTCATCCGGTCACTGCCCCTCATACAGAGACTATACAATCAGCTCAATGCTGGTTGACACTTCCACCTGCCACTGCGTGCACGCCAGAGCCAATGACAGATTTCTGTCCTATACCATCACATTCTCTACCAACCTCTCAACATGGTTGACAAAATCTTGAGCCACTTTAACTTGGGTGTTTATGTGACCTTGTTGAATGTTATCAAGGATGCCGCCAATCTCTCTGAGTAACAAAGCCCTGTCTGAAGCTATGGCTGCGAGTTTGTTCCTCAGGAGGCCGATGTCCACTCCATTAACAACACCCATCCCAGCTCCTATTCCCCCAATATAGTGCTGAATACATCCCTTCTCTTCCGGTTACTCCTCAGACATACGCGCCCTTCGTGAACCTCATTCTGTGTCCGCACATCTCTGGGAGCAAGTCACTGGTACAATGATCGCACTTGATTCAGTGTATACTCAGCACATATAGGGTAATAGCTTTTTATCAACCACTGTGAGATGTTGCAGCGCCATGTGGTTAAGGCATATTGTACCCTGGTAGCCAGCGTTTGTTCCCGTTATCTAATGGAGCATACTCCTCTGTGTATTCACTGGCATTACCTGTGCAGGGTTTCAACCTCTCAGGTGAGACATCAACCAGGCGTATCCCCCCCATACAAGGAAATTTTCACCCCATTGATGTGTCACCTGGCCAACCTCTAGTCTGGCCAACCGACACCTTATTACGTATAAATGCCAGTCTCCTGGGTATCTGCACCATATTACTTCCGTTACGTCAATACATGTCATACATTAAAAACCTTTTCTTCTTTCAATTCCTCCCTCCAAAAAAAAAACCAAAACATATATTTCACATTTCATGTTCTGATGGATTGGATGTGTATATTCCTTCCCCAACCTTCAACCCATCGCACATGTATTAATAGCACATTTGCATTCATCAGGAGAGACTCCGGCAAAAATGTTTCACAGGTCTTATTGATATATATATATATACACACACACACTGTATTCAGTTTAGCTAGATCCGTTCCTGTTATTCTTGTTATTCTCTTCCTACTGACAGGCAGGCGTTTTTACAGTATTTACAGCTACCTGAAGAAAATTGCTGGTGTTCTTCTGATCCTATTAGCTACAGTGTTTACAGTTAGTGTAGTGCGTCCTCTGCACAGTGTGCACCTAAAGCTACCTGAAGAAAATTGGTGGTGTTCTTCTGATCCTATTAGCACCGCAGGCAGCTGTAGTATTTACAAGTTAGTGTAGTGCGTCCTCTGCACAGTGTGCACCTAAAGCTACCTGAAGAAAATTGGTGGTGTTCTTCTGATCCTATTAGTATCGCAGGCACCTGCAGTATTTACAAGTTATTGTAATGCATCCTCTGCACAGTGTGCACTTAAAGCTACCTGAAGAAAATTGGTGGTGTTCTTCTGATCCTATTAGTACCACAGGCAGCTGTAGTATTTACAAGTTAGTGTAGTGCGTCCTCTGCACAGTATGCACCTAAAGCTACCTGAAGACAATTGCTGTTGTTCTGCTCCTATTAATACCACAGGCAGGCAGCTACAGTATTTACAGCTAGTGTACTGTGTCCTCTGCACAGTGTGCACCTAAAGCTACCTGAATAAAATTGGTGGTGTTCTTCTGATCCTATATTAATACCACAGGCAGGCAGCTACAGTATTTACAGTTAGTGTACTGTGTCCTCTGCACAGTGTGCACCTAAAGCTACCTGAAGACAATTGCTGTTGTTCTGCTCCTAATAATACCACAGGCAGGCAGCTACAGTATTTACAGTTAGTGTACTGTGTCCTCTGCACAGTGTGCACCTAAAGCTACCTGATTAAAATTGGTGCTGTTCTTCTGATCCTATATTAATACCACAGGCAGGCAGCTACAGTATTTACAGTTAGTGTACTGTGTCCTCTGCATAGTGTGCACCTAAAGCTACCTGAAGACAATTGCTGGTGTTCTCATACTAATAATACTACAGGCAGGAAGTTGATTCTGCAAGCTGCAGTATCAGTATATATATACATCCCAGCTTTGTGCAGCTACATCTCACTGCAGGCCATTAGTATGTCTGGAAGGCCAACAAGGAGAGGCAGACAGTCACAAGCCAATAAAAGAGGGCAAGCAGGCTCTGTGTCTAGAGGCAACAGTGCTGGTCATGGACACGGTGCATCCTCATCAGCACGTGGCCGTGGGACACGCTTGTCCTTTTTTTCGGCAGGTGGCCGTGTTGAGACACAGCACGCGGAAGACTTGGTAGAGTGGATGACCAAGCCATCCTCATCCTCCTCATCCTCTCTCACCCAGGCTCAGGGTACTTTGTCTGGCAAAGCAACTGCCAACGTGGCCTCTTCCCTCGGCTCAATGACATCAGTCACTCCTTCCCTAGCCCCACCATATCCTCCTGAGGAGTCCCCCGAACTGTTTGACCACAGTGTTGGGTACATGCTCTAAGAGGATGCCCAGCATTTTGAAGGCTCCAATGATGGTACCCAGCTAGAGGAAGGCAGTAAGGTGAGCCCAGAGAGAGGGGATGCCCAAGAAGGACAGCAATCTGGCAGTCATGTTCCCCAAGCTGTAGCATACTGCCAGCTTTGCTCCAGTGATGAGGAGGGAGGGGATGATGAGGAAGTCACTGACTCCAGGTGGATGCCTGATAGGAAAGAGGAGGAGGAGGAGGCACATCACTAATGAGGCAGGATGCCCTCCAGGAGCCACCTTAAGGGCAGCACACTGACTGCATCACACCGCAGAGCTCTGCATGTTCAGGGCGCTGCTGTCTCTGCGCGTTATTCCAAAAGTTCTTTGGTGTGTGCCTTTTTTGAGATGAGTGCATCAGATCCCTGCCATGCAGTTAGTTGGCAAGCGTACCTAAAAGACCCACACCAAAGAACAAAGAGGACCTCTCCTTGCTCCTCATCAGCTGGGATCTCCAACCCCACTATACCTTAAGTCTTCTCTGAGACCTGCCCTGAGAGAAATGAAGGTGTAGAATTAGGTATGTAACAGCCAAGTACTTGGGGGGCAATCAGCTATCAGTACACCGATGTCAGATTGTACCAGGCAAATTTCCCTGCCCCAGCTGCTGCACCGCCTAAAGAAGTTCACTCCCATCCATCCACATGCCCAGTGGTTGAATACTAGCTTGGCTAAATTGCTAGCACTTCAACTGCTGCCTTTTCAGTTGGTAGACTCTGCCCCCTTCCGTGAGTTTGTGGAATGTGCGGTTCCTCAGTGGCAGGTTCCCAAACGCCACTTTTTCTCATGGAAGGTGATTCCGGCTCTCTACCGGCATATGGAAGGCAATGTCTTGGCCTTGCTGGACAAGGCGATCAGCGATAAGGTGCATATTACCACTAACTCATGGCCCAGCAGGCATGGACAGGGACGATACCTATCTTTCACCGCGCACTGGGTGACTCTTCTGGCAGCTGTGAAGGATGCAGGACAGGGTGCAGTAGTGTTGGAGGTTGTTCCACCACCATGCCTCCAAAATTCTACTAGTGGTGATTCTGCCACACCTCTCTCCTCCACCCCCTCCTCTTCTTCTTCCTCCATGGCCTCTTCCTGTGCTGATTTGTCTTCGGAACCAGCGGTGCTCCTTAGGCATTCAAGGGGCTACACAAGCACGCAGGCAAAAAGATGCCATGCGGTGCTTGAGCTGGCGTGCTTGGGGGACAGGAGCCACACTGGGGCAAAGGTTCTGTAAGCTCTGCAGGGGCAGGTTCAGAGGTGGTTGATGCCATGCCAGCTTAAGGCAGGTATGCTGGTTTGCGGCAATGGCACCAACCTCCTCTCCGCCCTCCAACAGGGACAACTGACCCATGTGCCCTGTTTGGCTCACGTCCTTAACTTGGTGGTGCAGAGGTTCTTGGGCAGGTATCCGGGCTTACAGGATGTCCTTAGGCAGGCCAGGAAAGTCTGTGTGCATTTCCGCAGGTCATATAATGCCAGTGCTCGGCTGGCTGACCTCCAAAAAGGAATTTAACCTGCCCAAGAACCACCTAATCTGTAACATGCCCACCAGGTGGAACTTAACGTTGGCCATGCTGCAGTGGCTGCACACGCAGCAGAGGGCCATCAATGAGTACCTGTGCGACTATGGCACCAGGACAGGGTCAGGGGAGCTTGTTTTTTTTCCCCACGCCAGTGGGCAATGATCAGGGATGCATGCACTGTCCTGTCACCATTTGAGGAGGCCACGAGGATGGTGAGCAGTGACAGTGCATGCATCAGTGACACTGTCCCCCTTGTCCACCTGTTGGAGCACACGCTGCATGGAATAATGGACAGGGCATTTGAGGCAGAACAGAGGCAGGAAGAGGAGGACTTCCTTAGCTCTCAAGGCCCCCTTTATCTTGACAATGTTCCTGCATGCCCGCCGATCACACAGGAAGAGGAGGAGGAGGTGGATTGTGTCAACATGGAGGTGGAGCCTGGCACTCAGCATCAGCAGCAGTCTTTAAGGGATCATTTACAGTCCGAAGAAACCCATGGACTTGTACGTGGCTGGGAGGAGGTGGCTGCGGATCATGTCCTCCTTAGTGACCCAGAGGACTCCGGACCAAATGCCTCAGCAAACCTACGCTGCATGGCCTAAGTGATCCTGCAGAGCCTGCAGAAGGATCCTCGTATTCGTGGTATCAAGGAGAGGGATCAATACTGGCTGGAAACCCTCCTTACAAGGGTAAGGTTGCGGACCTTATCTTGCCATCCCAGAGGGAGTAGAGGATGAAACATCTTCAGGAGGCCTTGCCGAAAGGTCTGTGCAACACATTACTAGAGACTGGGAGGTTACAAACTCCTGTTCCTGGACAACGTGTTGCTGAGGCTTCGGTCAGTCAAATAAGGAGCGGTGGAGAAGGTGGCCGTTTGACCGATGCGTTCAGACAATTTTTTAGTCCACAGCCCCAAGGTATGATTAGTTCTAGCAACCATCGCCAGCGTCTGTTTTACATGGTGCAGGAATACCTAGGGGCAAGATCTGACTTGGACACCTTTCCCACCGAAAATCCTCTGGGTTACTGGGTCTTGAGGATGGATCACTGGCTAGAGCTTGCACAGTATGCAATTGAGCTACTGGCCTGTCCTGCATCCAGCGTTCATTCGGAACGCACATTCAGTGCTGCTGGAGGCTTTGTAACCGATCACAGTGTGTGCCTGTCCACCGACTCGGTCGATCGACTGACCTTCATAAAAATGAATCAGTCTTGGACCACCAAGCACCTGATGCTGATGTAACTGAATCTTTTTTTTTTTAAATGTCAGATCCCTTCAAGACTGCCTATGCTGATGCTGAGTGACTATCCTGTTATGCTTTGTGACTATCCTCTTCCTCCTCAATGATAATGCTGATAGCTTGTAAGAATATTTTTGGTTCTGGGTGCCGCCCAATTTTTCAGCCCCTGTTAAACAGGGGCATGTAATTACAATTTTTGATGCAATATTTTGCAGGAGGGCTCATTCCTGCGCTCCAACTAGAGTATCTGTGAAGGGTTGCAGTGTTGTGGCACCAGTGCCTAAGGTCCAATTTTTCTGCCCCTGTTCAACAGGAACATGTAATTACAATTCTTGATCTAATATTTCACAGCAGGGCCCGTTTCTGCTCCCACCAGGAGTAACTGTTAGGACCTACAGTATTGTGGCACCAGAACCACCACCACCACCACCAAAGGCCCAATTTTTCTGCCCCTGTTCAACAGGTGCATGTAATTACAATTCTTGATCTAATATTTCACAGCAGGGCCCGTTCCAGCGCCCACCAAGAGTAACTGTGAGGGCTTACAGTGTTGTGGCAACACCAACACCTAAGGCCCCAATTTCTGCAGAATATATAGGACAGGCCCCTACTTTCAAACATCCAACTTACAAACGACTCCTACTTGCAAATGGAAGGAGACAACAGGAAGTGAGATGAAATCTACCCCTAGGAAGGGAAATTCTCTCTTGTAAGAGTTAATATGGGAAAAACGTGTCTCCTCTCCACTGATGCTTTATCACCAATCCTTGTTTCACTAAAAACCCCAAATTGTCAAAAAACATTTGTCATTGGGACAGAAAGTGAAATCTTCTGAAGAGGTGCACAGACAGCAAAACAAATGTCACAGGAGTGATAACCCTTCCCTATGTTTTCCAAAAAGCTTAAAATAGATTTTTTGGCTGGAGCTACACTTTAAAAATGTACCAGTTCAAAATTACAAACAGATTCTACTTAACAACAAACCTACAGTCCCTGTCTTGTTTGCACCACCTGTATACTGCTGTTCAGAGTATATAGGGCCTGGGGGCCCCACACCTTTCCTTTTTTAAATTTGGGTGCGGGGTTCCCCTTAATATCCATACAAGACCCAAAGGGCCTGGTAATGGACTGGGGGGGGTACCCATGCCGTTTGTCTCACTTATTTTCATCCATATTACCAGGACCCGACATTACATTAAAGCCGCAAGCAGTTTTAAATGACTTTTATTCCTTTAAAAATGTCATTTTGTGCAGGGACTGTTCTAAGCATGGGAAACATGCACCACTTTACAGGCATACTATAGACACCCCCCAAGTACATTATTTAAAGGAATATTTCACTTTTTTTTTTCACTTTAAGCATCATTAAAATCACTGCTCCCGAAAAAACGTCCGTTTTTAAAACTTTTTTTTGCATTGATACATGTCCCCTGGGGCAGGACCCGGGTCCCCAAACCCTTTTTAGGACAATACCATGCAAATTAGCCTTTAAAATTAGCACTTTTGATTTTGAACGTTCGAGTCTCATAGACTTCAATGGGGTTCTAAAGTTCGCGCAAATTTTCGGTCCGTTCGCAGGTTCTGGTGCGGACCAAACCGGGGGTTGTTCGGCTTATCTCTACTCCCAAATGTGATTTACACACCTCCTTCCATACGTCATCTGTCATAAATGTACAGACCATTTGCCATTATCTCTTAATTTGTACGGAGCATGCCGCATCTTGGCCTGCATTAGATATGTATATACTTTAGATACTAATCCTTTTGGTCCCCGAGTTCTTAATATTCCAATAAGAGGGAATTTTGATATGTTACCATTATTACTACCAAATTGAGTTTGCAGTGCATGCCTTAACTGTAGGAATCTATACAAATTTCTATCTGTTAAGTTATATTGTGTTTTTAAAAAAATCAAATGAGCATATATTCCCACTTTCATGGACCTGATCCAGTACTAATATTCCTTTATGCATCCAGAATTTATTATCTTGCAGTGTACTTAATTCCTCAAATAAGGGGTTATTTCACATGGATAGCTCAGATGGGATGTCCCTAAATCCTGTTAACTTTTTCACCTCCCGCCATACCGATCGTGCCAAAGAGAGCATGGGAATCTTTACCCTTGGTAATTGTTTATGTCGTGCCTCAAGTCCTGCCAAAATATTCTCGTCCTGGACAATCCTTAAAAGGTACATCTCCACTCCCAAGCTTTGTTCCTGTATCAACCAAGTACGCAAATGTCTTATTTGCGTACTTAAAATATGTTTTATATTTATGGTTTTCTAATGGATCAAAAGAACCTGGCATTTCCATGTATTACTATACTACCATGCTGTTATGCTATGATGCTTGTATGTATCACATGTATAGAATACATTTTATTTCATATAAAATAATTCATTGTTTATGTAGCGATGTTGTTGCCACTAGTAACAAACAATCCACCAATTCACCCCCGCTGCCAGACTTCGTACATCACTTCCAGAGACAATGAACAGTCTTTTGCTGGTTTTGTTTTTGTTGTTTTATTGGGGGGTACAACTTGGATAGGGAATAGGGATATGGGATGCCCATAGAGCATATAATTGCCATCATATTTTAAGATTTAGGCAAAATAGCATAAAGAAGTTAGAGCCAGAAGATTAGATGTGCATTTAAACTGAGTATGAATCTCCTCCTGCATCTCCATGTAGACTGTTGCTAGTCCTCTGCTCAACTTCCGCAGACTATTCCTTCTAAGAATTCCTCATCCATCACCGTGTGAAGGATGAAGACATCACTCTTTCTGCTCCTGCCCAAACTTGTTTCCTCCTGCACAGATTTGTAGTTACTGAATTAAAGTCATGTAACATCTTCTTTTTAGCAATAAGGACTCACTTTATATAAGCCCCTAATCTGGCTCGCTGCTACTAGGCCCGAGGCCTGCAGTACCTATCCCAGGAGGCCTAGTTGTTTAAAAGCATGTCTTTAGATGGTGGACTACTGTTCCCAGCCAGCCCAACTTGCAAATCCTGTGCCCTCAGGCCACATCGATTTGACACAGATCCCCACAGTCTCTTCTCTGATCCAGGACTCATCATTTACCGTGTGACTGATGAAGACTTTGCTAATGACCGTGTAGAAGCAAAGTTCCCTCACAGACTTCCTGGCACTTCCAGCCCTCCACTGCGGTAACACTCATGGACCTTCCACTGCCCTGAATCCTTGATGAGGAACTTGACCGGACCATTTGTTCCGACAGCTTCACCTGCCCCTCTGCTCCAGGAGTTCCTCACCACTGACTGTGTGGTGGCAAAGACATTGCGAATGACCATGTAGAGGCAAAGTTCCTTCACAGCTCTCCCTGGGCCTCCTCCTGCAATCGGTACACCCCCCCAGATGGGGGTGTCCTCCTGCTGTTACCTATTATTCCATTCCTCACTTCACTCAGCCGACAACTCCCCCCCAGTGGCATATCACCTCAGCTTGAGCTGCCTGCCACTCCACATCCAGGCCCAGCGCCTCTTCCAGAATCTTCTCTCTGGAAGCAGGGGAGGCGCCCCAGAATTAGAGCACAGGTAGTCACACCCACTGTTACTCTGACCACTCCCAACCCCCAGATCAAAACAGACAGGCCTAGCTTAGAGCATAGGCCTGCCTAAATTTGCCCGTGCTGAAAAAACTATTTCTAGCACCTACCTATTGGTAGAGGGTCTACATTTATATTGTACTATGATATAGCATTTTTATACCACTACAAGATACTTGCCAGACATATTTGTAGCCATTCTGCACTGCATGCTTCACACAAAGTCCCACATTCTTCCCCACCCCCTTTAGTTAGCTTAGTTATTTAGGGATGGAGGCCATGAACTCTTTTGTCCCATACCTCATATAAAGTCCCAGTGTTTTTTTCTCCTCACCAATCACTAAGATCACATGATTGAAAAGTCTATCTAACTCCCAGGATTAAGACCAAATTAAATGGCCACTGGGAGGGGGTGGGAAGGAGTTAAGAAAGCTAGTGAGTTATTGTCACTAATAAGGTGAATATTGAATTGAGTTTCTGGAGCTGTGAATATTGTTACACATTGACGGTTATATATGATTACTTTTCTGTTGCTATGCTGCTAAAGTCTGGCTGTGACTCTGGTTAATAACTTGCGTATGTTAGAGTAATTTGTTTAAATGGTTACTATAGTGATTTACATAATTTTTGGTCTGCAGATATTTACATTTCCATAGCTGAACTCTGTCTAGATGTGTATCTGCCTTGATGATGAGCTTAAACAAGCTTCAAACTGTTTCCATATATATATATATATATATATATATATATATATATATATATACACATGCTTTACTGTCATGCTGAGACTGTTATGAGGCACTGTAGACAGAATAAATGACCTTGGAGTGCTGCAACCATTTAACTTTGTATTTCTTATATATATAGTGGTGTATATATATATATATATATATATATATTTATTTATTTATTTATTTGGGTAAGTCCCTGTTGTGGGCACATACCTGAAAACTAATGCAGTCACCATATCCAAAGACTAGTAAGCTGCAATATATAACATTTTTGTTCTTGGGTGTAGATATACTTTTGGCAAAGAGAGAGTAAATGCATCTCTATGTTATACCCCCTCTAGTGACTAATCTACAAATGTATGTATTTAATACAGCAATAAAAATATAAATGAGCAAACATAAAGATTTGAAAATTACACTAAAGAAAGACTTTAGGGTGATCACTGAAATAATAATTCAAATTATATGCTCACTTGAAAAACACAATACATCCCCTTTAAGGTTTAGAATAATTACAATTTTAAAGGAAAAAAGTTAGATATGTTTGAACTGTTGCAAACTTGAGAAAGTTTAACCATGCGCTGCTCCGCTCCTGCAGGGTCCGGCTCAGTCTTGTGTATATACGTGACTGAGCCTGTTCCAGGTTAGGAGCACACAGCGCACCCACTCAGGCACGCAGCATGCTCCTCTTGTTACTGCTGTGTCCATCGGGCACAGCTGATCACTGTCCAGGTATTTGGTAATCAGGTATCATGTGATCACTATGATTGTTAATAGCGATCACGTGATAACAATGACAACCTGTCATGATTGGCCTTCCATTCATGAACAGCTTGCTTACTGCTGTGATCTGTGATCACATAGTACCTGGCTACCTGTACCATGTGATTAACTTAGCCAATCACAGATCACAATCAAAGGCAAGCTGTTCATGGGAAGCCTATTCATGACAGCTAAAGTGATCATCACTGTATAAGAAATGACAGTGTAAAAAAATCCCTGATCTCCCCCAGAGTAGTACAGTGTCACTATGGTGACACTGAGCTGCTCTAAAGACAGAATGTGTTTAAACAGTTTAATGAAAAAAATATTTACATTTTTTAAATTTTTTTTTACATACTGTCATCAGTCAGTATCCCTGATCACCATCACACCAGTCATATCACGATGCTGTACAGCCCTGGTGACTGTATGTAAAAAAAAAAAAACAGTGATTTATTTTTATTTAGTACAGGTACTTATATAGCACCATCAGTTTACACAGCGCTTTACATATACAGTATATTGTACATTCACATCAGTGCCTTTAAGAGGCTATGGTCCCTAACTAAGTTCTTCAATTCCCAAAAAACTTTTGACAAAAAATTACAACTTCAAAAAGCTCACCATGTCTCTTACTAAATGCCTTAGACTGTCTACTTTCCAAAAAGGGCTCATTTGGGGGTATTTGCACTGTCCTGGCATTTTGGGGCCTCAAGAAATCATATCAGTACATCAGGATTGATCAATTTTCAAATATATACAATAGTTAATATACTCTTATTGGGATTTTTTTTACCAAAGACATGTAGCAGAATACATTTTGACCTGAGTTTATGAAGAAATTAGATTTTATTGGCTATATTTTATAACAGAAAGTACTAAAGGATGTACCCCCCAAAGAGAGCTGGGACTTTAATGCAATAAGTATACATAAATACAAAAACATACATTTTATTAAATAATTAATAATTATACATATATACAAAAACTCAAACCACTAAAAAGTAGATGACAAAATTAGATGAATTCCCATGGAGTCCAGACAGCCCAACGCATTTCAGGACACAAACGTCCCTTCATCAAGGGCAAAAAGTCAGGAAGGAATTACACTGTATAGAAATACAAATACATGAATAAGAAGTAATAACAAAAGATTATTTGCATCGTAAGACATATAGCATGAGATTGACATAAAGGCATACCCTGAGTGGTCATCATGTGGTTATACTGCTGGATCGGGGCAAAAGGGGCATCGCAGACCTACACCACACTGTCATGGAGACTCAGATGTAATAAGTGGGCCACCAATTGTCCACACAAATTCCACAATGGAGCAACAAGAAGCGGCGCACACATGAATATGAATATTTGTAGAAAAATTTGTAAAAAAGACAATGCTCCAGAATGCACACAGCCTGGCAAAAAAGAGGGGTAAAAACAGACATTATTTGTATATATATATATATATATATATGGAAAGTTTTAGGCACACCCGGAAACGATATATATTTAAAGCAATCATACCTCAGTGTAATCCAAAAAATGGAAATGAGGCAGGAGAGCCACAGTAGTCAGAGGCACATAGCACCCATATACATCCTCCAATTTGAGTATGAATCTATAACAAATAGGAAGAAAAACATCTCAAAGTACCCAAACAATATTGAGTGCAGGATCATGTCAGAGGGATCGTCCTCTACAGACATAACGGATGCAAACAAGATAATGAGAATATTGGCTCAAAAAACACTAAATAGGGCAAACAGCCTACCTTAGGGGATTGTAACAGGCACAAAATGACTCGCACTGTGCATACTGTGTGGCGTCCGAAGCATGCTCCCGCCATCAATAGCGGTGGCAGGGCATGCACAGCTGATGCCTCCTTTTTATGGAATGGCTGATGCAGTGTGCGGCGCGATGACGTCAGAGAGCATCCCGTCACCGTGGCAACGAACACGAAGCCAAACAGAACACAGCGCGATGACATATCGCGCATCGCGCCACCACCGCAGCAAAAATCTAGCACTGCCCAACTGAGGGCAGAGTCTCAATGGTCTAACAGCGCAGGCACGCGGAAGGGTGCCAGATGACAGCGTGATGACGTAATGCGCGTCGTGTCACCACCACAAAGGGAGGCAACGCCTCCCACCTCAGGGGCCAAATCTAAATAATCTAACAGCGCAAAATGCCAGGCAGCTGTGCGTGACGGTTGCTGAAGCAACCGATAAACAAAGGAGCCAAAAATAGAAAATATAGAAAAAAGGGGGAGCTGAGACAGGAACCACACCAAGCGCATGTCAAAAGGCATGCTACCAAGGCAGGGGACCCGTTACAGCTCCTAGATGCACCACAAATTACTACAATATGAAACCTGGGCAATGTCTACAGGGGCACCTCCCACATACAGCACAACCCCAACGGGACCGCTCTGCGAGAACTGCGCTCCGCAGATATCACCCACCGACACAAACAGCATCCCATGGCAGCAGACAGAGCATCAGCTTTGGAGGAAGCCAAGGACGCGAAGCCACAAACCGGGACGCAAACAGAGGCCCCCCACATAGCAATATGTGGTGCCCCCATGCGCCGGGTGGGACAATTGAAGACCCACAAGGGGTGCAAGGGTCCACTATACCAACCGCCAGTCCACATGAAACCCACATGGGGCAGAAGGTTAAAACGGTAGATTGTTACATAAACCAGTCGACATCATACATATAGCACCCCAATATATACATTGGATCAGAAAAGACCAGATATTAACAACATATTGAATGGTTGGTTAAATTGAAAATAAAAATAAACTAGAATACAATAAAGCAAATACAGCATCCCTGTATCCATAACATGGAAGTTGTAATAATAAGAGATTACATCCAAAATAAGGGGGGAAAGGGAGGTAAAATATAAATAATGAATGCTCGACTACCCCATTATTCCTTCTCACAACCACCAGAGGAGAAGATCTCAAGAAAGGGTCTAAAGGTGAGGTGTTCATTGAGTCCAGGGGGTGAGGTGGCCCCAAGGTCCGCAATCCAGCGAGCCTCTCGCTGGAGAAGGACCTTGTTCCAATCCCCACCACCCCTCGGACTCGGATGAATCCTATCCAAAAGGAGAAATTGAATTTTAGGGAATTTGCCCTGATGTCTATCAGTGACATGTCTTCCCAACGGAAGCATGGGATTGGCAGTTTTCATTGAGGTCACATGTCTAGATGCTCTGATGTAAAATTTCAACTTCATTTTGCCAACATAAAATTGATGGCATTGACATGTCAAATGGTACACCACCCCCTCAGTTTTGCAATTGAAAAAAATGATGTGGTCTTTATGGCCATCCATTCGGGAGTATTACATCCTGTATGGTATTCATGTATTGGCATATGGAGCAGCCGCCACATGTAAAGGTCCCCAACCTCTTGCAGGGGTCCTTGCGGAACTCCCCTACAAACTCACTTTGGACCAATATGTCCTTCAGTGAGGCGGCCCTTCGATAGGTGATAGCTGGACTTTCAGATACATGGGGACTCAGTAACGGATCTCTACGTAAGATATGCCAGAACCTGCCAATAATCTGCCTGACTGCTTTATGTTGATTATGGTATGTGGTAACCACTCGGATGACTTGTGAGTCATCCCTTTTCGTCTTGGTGTTGAATAGAAGCTCTCGTCTAGATTGTCCATTGGCCCGTTTGAAGGCCTTTTTCAGACATGTACGAGAGTAACCTCTGAGTAACAGCCTATCCTTCAAAGCACCGGCTTCTTGTATGAAACATTCCTGACTTGAACAATTTCGTTTAAGCCTGAGATACTGGCTATACGGAATTGGACGTAGGAGGGGCTGAGGATGTAAACTGGAGGCGTGCAACACTGCATTTCCTGCCATAGATTTACGGTAGAGTCCACTTGACAAACTGCCGTCATTGTTTTTGCTTATAATGACATCTAGAAAAGTAATAGTGGTTTCACTAAGTGTTACAGTAAATTTTAAGTTAAAGTCATTTTCATTCATGGCGGAAATGCAGTCCTCCAGTTCGGTCACAGAACCCTCCCACAACAATAAGATGTCATCTATGTAGCGGAACCAAGCTGCTACATGATGCGTATATGACTAGTAGGATTCATTGGCCAAAAAAGACTGCTCTCATTCCCTCAGGTTGGCGTAAGACAGGGCACAAGCTGTCCCCATCGCTACCCCCTGTACCTGGAGGTAGTGGGAGCCATTAAAAGAAAAGACATTGTGGAATAATATAAATTCCAAGGCCATGATGATAAATTCATGCAACTTCTTGTCATCTCTATATGATCATGAGATCACCCGTCTGAAGGCCGTCAGTCCCAAATGATGAGGGATCGAGCTGTAGAGAGCTTCTATATCAATAGCTAAAAATAAGGCATGTTGGAATATATAAAGGCCTTCCAGGTTCTGTAAAGGATGTATGGTGTCACGCACATAAGATGGTAACCTAACCACAAGGGGTATTAGGTGGGTATCCAAATACGTACTCAAACTCTCTGTATTCACCCCATTGCCGGAGACAATACGTCTACCTGGCGGGGACACTGGGTCCTTGTGGACCTTGGGTAAACAATAAAATGTGGGGGTCTTCGGATATTTGGTCTGTAAGAACTCCCAAGTATCTTGATCCACAATACCCTGTGCGAAGGCACCATCAATTAGTGCATACAATTTAACCTCAAATTTGGAGATGCTGGCTCTTGAGATTGGTTTATACCACTCTTGATTGGGTAGAATTTTGTTACACATCGTTCTATACTGTTCATTGGACATTATTACAATGTTACCCCCTTTATCAGAGGGTTTAATTGTAAGAGAGTAGCATTTCTTTACATTTTCCAGAGCCAGTCTCTCCAATTGAGTCAGGTTACCCGCTACTTTGTGCGTTTTTAATTTTTTGATTTCTGCTGTTACCAAGGCGACAAAAGTTGCCAAGTTTGGGTTGGTATTTAAAGGGGGAAATGTATCAGATTTATTTTTCAATTATGCAAAACGGGGAGGGGGTACCTCCATGGTGGCATGTTCTTGTAAAAGTACATCTAAGTCTAGAGTATCAATTAAATCCAACGAATCCTGTTTTTCCAATAAGGACAGCAGGTCATCCAAATCCTTATCATGTTGTACAATGTTGTCTTTCTTTTGTCTTAGATTTTATTGGCTATGTTTTATAACAGAAAGTAGAAAACGTTGTTTTTTTTTTCAAACTGTTTGGTCTTGTTTCATTTATATAATAAAAAAATGTAAAAAAACAGTGGTGATCAAATACCACCAAAAGAAAGTTCTACTTGTGTAAAAAGAAAAAAAGAAAAAAATGATATAAACGTCATTTGTGTACAGTATTTCATGACCGCGTAATTGCCATTTAAAGTAGTGCAGTGCTGAATAGCAAAAAATGGCCTGGTCATAACGATGGTAAAACCTTTTGAAACTCAAGTGATTAATTGTCTCTGGTACAGCCATTCTGTTGTCACTAAAATACAAAATGATTGTCCATTTGCAATATTTAGAAAAATATAAAGTTTATTTCACCTTTTGAACAAAAAAAAAAAGATGTTAATGCATTATATTTAATGCAAGTCAAAAAGGTTATAAGTGGCTGTGCCATGAAGAGTATCTCTCCCAGAAGAAGTTCAATCAGATTAAGTTCCAGCTGTTCACATATTCAGAAGTCTGTCATTTTCACAGTTCATGTGTAAATGCTTTCCCCTGTGCTTTACAGCAACCTTTCAATGAAGCTGGCATAAAACCTCAGCAAAATCAAAGATGTTCACATCTAAATTTCCCTAAGTAGAAAAGATCTGCTTTAATACAAAAAAAAAGATCTATCCAGAATGAATTTGAAATGTGATTAATTTAAACCTGCAGTCTTGACAAAAGGAATACAGTAATACTCTAGCCAAAAAAATCCTTTCAATGGGAAATAAGGTTGTTTTATGAACACACAGGTATGTTTGCTTTTTGTACACTAGGCAGAAAAATTTTCTGAGAATTACATTTTTTTCTGGGCAAACATTATTTAGAATAATTAAAAGGTGCTTAAAAAAAAAAAAAAAAAAAAAACTTCCTCTGCAATACGTACTTTCAATCTGGGACTGTCCCCTGCAGCAATACATTTCTGCCACAAGGTGTCCTCAGTAGGGATGAGCTGAACACCCCCCCCCCCCAGTTCGATTCGCGGCAGAACATGCAAACAGGCAAAAAATTAGTGAGAACCACATTAAAGTCTAAAGTCTAAATTAAAGTACTAATTTTAAAGGTTAATATGCAAGTTATTGTCATAAAAAAGTGTTTGGGAACCCGGGTCCTTGCCCCAGGGGACATGTATCAATGCAAAAAAAAAGTTTTAAAAAAGGCCGTTTTTTTGGGAGCAGTGATTTTAATAATGCTTAAAGTGAAACAATAAAAGTGAAATATTCCTTTAAATATCGTGCCTGGGGGGTGACTATAGTATACCTGTAAAGTTGCGCATTTTTCCCGTGTTTAGAACAGTCCCTGCACAAAATGACATTTCTAAAGGAATAAAAGTAATTTAAAACTGCTTGCAGCTGTAATGTAATGTTGTCCCCCCCCCCAGCCCATTACCAGGCCCTTTGGGTGTGGTATGGATATTCACAACACTGTAAAGTCTCACAGATACTTTTGTTGAGCGCAGGAACAGGCCCTGCTGTGAAATATTAGATCAAAAATCGTAATTACACACCCCTGCTAAACAGTAGCATAAAAATTGGGCCTTAGGCGGTGGTGGTGGTGGCACAACACTGTAAAGCCTCACAGATACTTTTGTTGAGCGTAAGAACAGGCCCTGCTGTGAAATATTAGATCAAAAATTGTAATTACGTGCCCCTGTTAAACAGGGGCATAAAAATTGGGTCTTAGGCGGTGGTGGTGGTGGTGGCACAATATTGTAAAGACTCACAGATACTTTTGTTGAGCGAAGGAACAGGCCCTGCTGTGAAATATTAGATCAAAAATTGTAATTACACGCCCCGTTAAACAGGGGCAGGCAGTAGAGGTGGTGCCCTGAACCGAAAATATTCCTAGAAGCTATCATCATGAAGATTGACGAGGAATAGGATAGTCACTCAGCATAATAAAATAGTCACTCAGCATATGCAGTCTTCAAGGGATCCCACATCCATAGATAAATCAATCGGTTACATCAATTCAGGTGCTTGGTAGCTGGTGATCCAAGATTGATTCATTTTTATGAATGTGAGCCGATCAACAGAGTCTGTGGACAAAAAGAAAGAGGGATAGTAGCGGGACTTTGCATGAGACATGTCAATGAATACATGAGCTAATTGGTCAGAGTCAAATTAAATTGACCTGACACCAGAGCTATGTCTATACTCCGTGATGTAATGTAATATCCATAATATATTCATAACGCCTGAAATATCATAATCCCAAAGGATTTGCAAGATGTTGATGATGCAAAATGGTTTATTAAAATTCATAGTAGGACATAGTTCTAAAATACAAAATACATCATCGGACACAGCTAGACATATACAGGCAATCAGATAATAAAACATTATTTGTATAATAGGTACAGTTTCAGAAAAAGAATTGTTTTATGATGAAACAATGTGTGCATCCATAGGTTGGTAACTCAATGCGTTTCTTGGCTTTTAACCAATCATCAGGAGTCAGATGCAAATAAACTAGAAATCGGAGCAATAAAACATCTATTAGTATATAAACACTTTAAGAATGGGTGGAAGGTAAGTATATAGGAAACGTAGGTTTCAATGATACTCACAATCATTACATTGGTCAGTAGCAACCAATGTACTGGGATTTGTCAGTGGTCTGGGTCAACAAAGTCTCACCCGAGGTTGAGGCAGAGAACATTCCCCCAGACCCGCGGATCACAGCCGCCAAAAGATCGGAGCACCCCACAGATCATCACCAGGAGGGAGTAGGCAAACAGGCCGCAGTGCACGGGAAAAACTGTATGAAAAGAGAGAATTTGACTGAGTGAGAGTGAGGAGGGATAGGAATCAGTGTGTTCATGTGTGTAAGGATGGGTGTTTCAGCCATAGGTTGCCCGACTAGGGATAAATAAGGGTGCAAAACAGGCTGCTCTCTCCCCCAACGTGGCGATGCTTGGAGTGAGTCAGTCAAAGGCCGCCGCTATATACCGTGGGCCAGGGACATGCTCATGCCAGCGTCATGTAGGGGTGTGGTGACGGCATATGGAAAGGGAGGGAAGGCACCATCCGCTATACAACCAATCACGGTAGCCTCACGCTCACTCACCGCCAATGCCCCAGATAGAAAAAAAGGCCCTACTGACTCCCGCAATGCGGCATCAAAAGGGGGCGCCATATGCGGGACGTGGTGACATGACGCCGATGCGCTGAGGTCACGGCCCGCCCCCATCAATAGACATAGCACTGGTGTCAGGTCAATTTAATTTGACTCTGACCAATTAGCTCATGTATTCATTGACATATCTCATGCAAATCCCGCTACTATCCCTCTTTCTTTTTGTTTCAAATAACTGGGATGGAGACATGTCAGTGCATTTTTTGGTGTGGACAGGTCACAACTCCATTTTTTATTGATTTATCCAATACTTGGGTGGAAGACACCCGCTTTCCGTGACCTGATTAACCCACCCTCACAATTCATATCAATAATCCCACTCACTTGTTTTTTCCTTTTCAAATTGAGAGTAATTAAGTATTTATTAACCCTTCTACGCATATTGATTTAATTCAGTGCAAGAAATGTTTCATTTAACCTTTTTTCCTTTTTTTCGCACATTGCTTAAATTCAGTGCAAGATTTTTGTAATCTTTATCCCTCTTTCCCATTGATATACATGTTTTTTTATTTACTATTTTTGCATCTACCATTACTTTTTGGGAGGTGGTGCTGGTGTTCTTCTGGTCTAATTTCCGGGGTTGCGATGCGTCCAGTTTGAGACCCGGGACCCATCTCATGATGGGGGCGGGCCGCCACCTCGGCGCATCGGCGTCATGTCACCACGTCCCGCATGCAGCCCCCCCTTTTGACGCCACATTGTGGGAGTCAGTAGGGCCTTTTTTCTATCTGGGGCATTGGCGGTGAGGGAGCGTGAGGCTACCGTGATTGGTTGTATCGCGGATGGTGCCTTCCCTCCCCTTCCATATGCCGTCACCATGCCCCTACATGACGCTGGCATGATCACGTCCCCGGTCCGCGGTATATAGCGGCGGCCTTTGACCGACTAACTCCATGCATCGCCACGTTGGGGGAGCGAGCAGCCTGTTTTGCACTCACATCAAACAGGTAATTATACTTTTTTTTCCCTCACACTCCCATTCAGGTCTGTTGCAGTTTTAGTTTGTCCCCATCACGCACACTCATTCCCATATCTTGACACCCATTATCCTTCTCCATCATTATTCATTACCCATCACTTCTTTCACCGGTTCCTAGTACTCTATACATGCACCCTTATTTATCCCTAGACGGGCAACCTATGGCTGAAGCACCCATCCTTACACACATGAATACACTGATTCCTATCCCTCCTCACTCTCACTCAGTCAAATTCTCTCTTTTCATACAGTTTTTCCAGTGCACTGCGGCCTGTTTGCCTACTCCCTCCTGGTGATGATCTGTGGGGTGCTCCGATCTTTTGGCGGCTGTGACCCGCGGGTCTGGGGGAATGTTCTCTGCCTCAACCTCGGGTGAGACTTTGTTGACCCAGACCACTGATAAATCCCAGTACATTGGTTGCTACTGACCAATGTAATGATTGTGAGTATCATTGAAACCTACGTTTCCTATATATTTACCTTCCACCTATTCTTAACCACTTCAGCCCCGGACCATTTGGCTGCCTAAAGACCAGAGGACTTTTTCCAATTTGGCACTGCGTCGCTTTAACTGCTAATTGCGCGGTCATGCAATGCTGTACCCAAACTAAATTTGAGTCCTTTTCTTCCCACAAATAGAACTTTCTTTTGATGGTATTTGATCACCTCTGCCGTTTTTATCTTTTGCGCTATAAACTGAAAAAGACCGAAAATTTTGAAGAAAAATTATATTTTCTACTTTTTGTTATAAAAAAATCCAATAAACTCAATTTTAGTCATACATTTAGGCCAAAATGTATTCGGCCACATGTCTTTGGTAAAAAAAATGTCAATAAGCGTATATTTATTGGTTTGCGCAAAAGTTATAGCGTCTACAAACTAGGGTACATTTTCTAGAATTTACACAGCTTTTAGTTTATGACTGCCTATGTCATTTCTTGAGGTGCTAAAATGGCAGGGCAGTACAAAACCCCCCAAATGACCCCATTTTGGAAAGTAGACACCCCAAGGAAATTGCTGAGAGGCATGTTGAGCCCATTGAATATTTATTTTTTTGTCCCAAGTGATTGAATAATGACAAAAAAAAATTTACAAAAAGTTGTCACTAAATGATATATTTCTCACACAGGCCATGGGCATATGTGGAATTGCACCCCAAAATACATTCAGCTGCTTCTCCTGAGTACGGGGATACCACATGTGTGGGACTTTTTGGGAGCCTAGCCGCGTACGGGGCCCCGAAAACCAAGCACCGCCTTCAGGATTTCTAAGGGCATACATTTTTGATTTCACTCCTCACTACCTATCACAGTTTTGAAGGCCATAAAATGCCCAGATGGCACAAAACACCCCCAAATGACCCCATTTTGGAAAGTAGACACCCCAAGCTATTTGCTGAGAGGCATGCTGAGTCCATGGAATATTATATATTTTGACACAAGTTGCGGGAAAGTGACAATTTTATTTTTTTTTTGCACAAAGTTGTCACTAAATGATATATTGCTCAAACATGCCATGGGCATATGTAGAATTACACCCCAAAATACATTCTGCTGCTTCTCCTGAGTACGGGGATACCACATGTGTGGCACTTTTTGGGAGCCTAGCTTCATACGGGGCCCCGAAATCCAATCACCGCCTTCAGGAATTCTAAGGGCGTAAATTTTTGATTTCACTCCTCACTACCTATCCCAGTTTCGAAGGCCATAAAATGCCAAGATAGCACAAAACCCCCCAAAATGACCCCATTTTGGAAAGTAGACACCCCAAGCTATTTGCTGAGAAGCATGGTGAGTATTTTGCAGCTCTCATTTGTTTTTGAAAATGAAGAAAGACAAGAAAAATGTATTTTTTTTTTCTTTTTTCAATTTTCAAAAGTTTGTGACAAAAAGTGAGGTCTTCAAAATACTCACTATATCTCTCAGCAAATAGCTTTGGGTGTATATTTTCCAAAATGGGGTCATTTGGGGGGGGTTTGTGCCATCTGGGCATTCCATGGCCTCCGAAACTGTGATAGGCAGTGAAGAGTGAAATAAAAAATTTACGCCCTTAGAAAGCCTGAAGGCGGTGCTTGGTTTTCGGGGTCCTGTACGTGGCTAGGCTCCCAAAAAGTCTCACACATGTGGTATCCCCGTACTCAGGAGAAGCAACAGAATTTATTTTGGGGTGTCATTTCACATATTCCCATGGCATGTTTGAGCTATATATCATTTAGTGACAACTTTGTGCAAAAAAAAAAAAAAAAATTGTCTTTTTCCCGCAACTTGTGTCACAATATAAAATATTCCATGGACTCGACATGCCTCTCAGTAAATAGCTTGGGGTGTCTACTTTCCAAAATGGGGTCATTTGGGGGGGGTTGAACTGTCCTGGCATTTTATGCACAACATTTAGAAGCTTATGTCACACATCACCCACTCTTCTAACCACTTGAAGACAAAGCCCTTTCTGACACTTTTTGTTTACATGAAAAATGTTTTTTTGCAAGAAAATTACTTTGAACCCCCAAACATTATATCTTTTTTTAAAGCAAATGCCCTACAGATTAAAATGGTGGGTGTTTCATTTTTTTTTTTTCACACAGTATTTGCGCAGCGATTTTTCAAATGCATTTTTTGGGGAAAAAAACATACTTTTTAAAATTTTAATGCACTAAAACACACTATATTGCCCAAATGTTTGATGAAATAAAAAAGATGATCTTAGGCCGAGTACATGGATACCAAACATGACATGCTTTAAAATTGCGCACAAACGTGCAGTGGCGACAAACTAAATACATTTTAAAAAGCCTTTAAAGGCCTTTACAGGTTACCACTTTAGATTTACAGAGGAGGTCTACTGCTAAAATTACTGCCGTTGATCTGACCTTCGCGGTGATACCTCACATGCATGGTGCAATTGCTGTTTACACTTGACGCCAGACCGATGCTTGCGTTCGCCTTTGCGCGAGAGCAGGGGGGGACAGGGGTGCTTTTTTTTTTTTTTTTAATTTTTTTTTTTGCTTTTTTATCTTATTTTTAAACTGTTCCTTTCATTTTTATTTTTTTTTTTTTTATCATTTTTATTGTTATCTCAGGGAATGTAAATATCCCCTGTGATAGCAATAGGTAGTCACAGGTACTCTTTTTTGAAAAAATTGGGGTCTATTAGACCCTAGATCTCTCCTCTGCCCTCAAAGCATCTGACCACACCAAGATCGGTGTGATAAAATGCTTTCCCAATTTCCCTGTTTACATCCGGCGAAATCTAAGTCATGAAATGTATTTATTTTAGGTACTTATATAGCGCCGTCAATTTACGCAGCGCTTTACATATACATTGTACAATCACATCAGTCCCTACCCTCAAGGAGCTTACAATCTAAGGTCCCTAACTCACATTCATACATACTAGGGACAATTTAGACAGGATCCAATTAACTTACCAGCATGTCTTTGGAGTGTGGGAGGAAACCGGAGTACCCGGAGGAAACCCACGCAGGCACAGAGAGAACATGCAAACTCCAGGCATGTAGTGTCGTGGTTGGGATTCGAACCAGCGACCCTTCTTACTGCTAGGCGAGAGTGTGCCGTAGCTGTGCCGTAGCTTCCGGTTTCTTAGGCCATAGAGATGTTTGGAGCCATTCTGGTCTCTGATCAGCTCTATGGTCAGCTGGTTGAATCACTGGCTGCATTTTCAGGTTCCCTGTTGGGACAGGAGAGCCAGAGAAAATCATTGAAGACAGTGGGGGGGGCATTCCCTCCCACTGCTTGTAAAAGCAGTCTAGAGGCTAATTAGCCTCTAGGATTGCTTTTACATGAAAGCCGACCACTGGCTGAAAAGAATGATACCAAGATGATACCTAAACCTGCAGGCATCATTCTGGTATAACCACTCAAAGTCCAGCAACATACCAGTACGTTGCTGGTCCTTGTTGGGCATATATTGTAAACTTTTTTTTCATGCAGCCTGTGGGCTGAACGAAAAAAATATTGATCGGTGGGTGTGCCCACCATTAGAATACCTCCCTTCATCTACCCACTTCTAATGATGGGCATATATGCACCGTTTATATATGCCGAAGCATGGGGGCATCCTCCCGCAAAAAGCAGGAGCAAATCGCTCCTCCACCCACTGCTGCCCCCACGCTTCGGCATATATGCTGAAGTATGTAACTGTGGTGGTGAAATCACCTCCGACAGCGCTGGAGTCATGGCTTTATGTATCGTGGGAGCAAACGCTGTTGCTGTCAAGATAAATAAATCCGCGCTGCAACTGAATGGCGTACCTGCTAAGCAAATGATGGTTAACAAAAAACAAGGTAACATTACAGTATAACAGTAATACTTACCATACCTGCAAAGCAAATACAAAAAAAAAATAGTAAAAAATAAAACATTTAACGCAACCTGTGCCTACCTAAAATATATATATGCCGAAGCATGGGGGCATCCTCCCGCAAAAGGCAGGAGCAAATCGCTCCTCCACCCACTGCTGCCCCCACGCTTCGGCATATATGCTGAAGTATGTAACCGTGGTGGTGAAATCACCTCCGACAGCGCTGGAGTCACGGCTTTATGTATCGTGGGAGCAAACGCTGTTGCTGTCAAGATAAATAAATCCGCTCTGCAGCTGAATGGCGTACCTGAAAACAAAAAAGTGGTTAACAATAAAAAAACCAAAGTATAAAAAAATTGCATACCTATAAAGCAAACATGATAAAAACATAACAATAAAACATTGCAGTATAGAATACAATAAAAAAGAGCAGAACAATAGAGAGAGAATAGATAGAGAACAATAAAACAACAACTATTTTTGTTTTTTTTATTTTATATATTTTTGTGTGTTTTTTTCTTTTTAAAACAACAACTATTTTTGTTTTTTTTATTTTATATATTTTTGTGTGTTTTTTTCTTTTTTTTTACTTTTTTTGTTTTTGTTTTTTTACACTTTTTTTGTTACTTTAACTTTTTTAACTGGTACCAGGTTTGGGTCTCTCAAAATGCGATGCCATCTTGGGAGACCCTGTGAAAGTGTGTCCTAGTCTGTGCAGTGCTGTACCCTATGCTAATACTCCACTAGTGTGTGGTAGCGTTCAAAACATTCACCAATGCAAAGACCAGGATTGTCAGGACAGAAGGGACAATAATACCAGGTGTCACGCCTAAATCCGCGCTTGCTGCAGACACAACATCTTTTTTGGGGGGCTCATTGGGTAGGGGTACTCGGGAGGACATATTGAAAATGCCTCTCATGCAGCCGGCTTACTGCATTTGGTTGGGTAAGGTGAGGTGGAGCACCGTCTGGATACAGAAGGGCTCTGACGATCTCTTCCTGGAATTTAAGGAAGGATCCAGTCCGTCCTGAAGCTCTGTATAGCACATAAGCATTTAGCAAAGCCAATTGAAATAAATAAACAGACACTTTTTTGTACCAGCGTCTGGCCTTACGGGCAACTAGGTACGGCGCCAACAACTGGTTGTTGAGGTCCACCCCTCCCATATTTTGGTTATATTCGTGGACACAGAGGGGTTTCTCCACAACACCATTCGCTGTAGTAATTTGGACCGTCGTGTCTGCATGAAGGGAGGTAAGAACGAAAACATTCTTATTATCCCTCTACTTCATAGCGAGCAAGTTATTACACTTCAAGCAGGCTCTCTCCCCCAGCCTAAGATGGGAATCTACAAGCTGCTGGGGATTAGGTCGCACGGTGCCACATGCTCCAATCTGATGATCAAAAAGGTGGCTAAAAAGTGGCACGCTCATGTAATAATTGTCCACGTACAAGTGGTACCCCTTTTCGAATAAGGGTGACACCAAGTCCCACACTATCTTGCCAGCGCTTCCTATGTAGTCAGGGCAGTTTGTCAGCTCTACGTGACTATCTTTGCCCTTGTAAACCATAAAACTACATGTATAGCCTGTGGCCCTGTCACAGAGCTTATACATCTTGACCCCATATCTGGCACGCTTGCTGGGAAGGTACTGTTTGAATGACAAGCGGCCAGAAAATTTAATCAGGGACTCATCAACGCAGACAACTTGATGGGGAGTAAACAAGTCTGCAAAACGTTGGTTGAAGTGGTTTACGAGGGGCCAAATTTTGTAGAGCCGATCGTATCCAGGGTCTCCACGAGGACGACAAAGTTCATTGTCGTTGAAGTGCATGAACCGCAAAATCTGCTCGTATCGTGCCCTGGTCATGGAGGCAGAGAACAGGGGAATATGGTAAATTGGGTCAATGGACCAATATGATCGCAACTTACTCTTTTTATTTATGCCCATGTTGAGGGAAAGGCCCAGAAAGGGAGGACTGGGGAATAGTGGCGATGTGTTGACCAGCGTACAAATTGCTTTGGTCCACAATAGATCTATAGAGATCTTCGGTGAAAAACAGCGAATAAAAATCCAGTGGCGTAAAATCAACAGTTTCCACCTGAATTCCGGGTTGGCCAGTGAATGGGGGAAGTACGGGTGCTGCAGAAGTGGTGGGTTCCCAATTCAGATTGGCGAATGCAGCAGGAAGGGCACTATGGGCACGATGGGCCTGTCTTTGTCTTCTTGGTGGCAGTGGGACGTTACTAGTGCTTGCCACCTCACCAGCTTGAACTGGACTTATGGGACTCGCCACGTCACCACGTGATACTGTAGTGCTGGATATACGACCAGGGTGTACTAGGCCGCTGGTGCTTGCCAGTTCACCAGAAGGAATAGCGGCGCTAGTACTTCTCTGCTCCATACGAGGGACCTGTGGTTCTTGCACTTCAAGGACAGAAGAAGAAGATTGGGGTCTGGTACGCCTGACCTTAGCAGGGACCACAACTCCGTCGTCAGAGCTATCTGTCATGGAGCCGCTGTCCTCTACAGGATCGTATTCTGAGCCTGAATCTGACAGATGTGTGACTTCCTCTTCACTATCTGTCATGCTCAGAAACGTGTAGGCCTCTTCACTAGTGTACCTTCGATTTGCCGATTTGGGCTCTAAATTTAGGGGTACACTAGTGAGACTCACAGGCAAAAAAGCTTCTGACTGTTAGCGACTGTATCAAAATGCTACCAAAAAACTGTTAGCGATCGTAGGGATCACGCCTGACTCTGCGAACGCTGCAGTTATGTGTGCTTAGTGTTTTGTAAGTGACAGTTATCGATCGATACTGCACTTGGGTGGGCTGGGCTCGGCTGGGCCGAGGGGCAAAATGCAGGTGCTAGCAGGTATCTGGGCTGATTCCGCTAACACTGCATTTTTGGGAACCCTAAACTGCTGGGGACGCTAGTATAGATCTGATCGGATCAGATATCGATCCGTTCAGATACTATAGCACTAAGGGAGGTGTATGCTGCGTGCGTGGGTGTTAGCAGTACTGGCGCTAACCTGACGCTGCCTGGGGCGACGCAGACCTTATCTGATCCTAAAAATGTAACTTATATCACCACCGGGCAATTAGGGGGTTAAACCTTTACTTTAGCCCTAAAACTGTAATAAACTATAAAAAACAAACTAACTAACCAGCGTCACCCGTAACACTTATACGGTGATCGCTGGTGAAAGGGTTAACTAGGGGGCAATCAGGGGGTTAAAACCTTTAGTAGGTAGTATATGGGGGTCCCTGTCGCTATAAAACACTGACAGCGAACCTATATACTTACCTCCCTAAATAGCGATACCTGTGTCACTAATACAGCGATCAGAAAAACGATCGCTTAGCGACACTGGCGACGGGGGGTGATCAAGGGGTTAACCTTTATTAGGGGGGGTTAGGGGGGTACCCTGGACCTAAAGGGGGGTACCCTAGACCTAAAGGGGGCTAACCCTAACTGCCCTAACACTTATAACTGTCACAAACTGACACCAATGCAAAAAAAACCCCTGCTATTGGTGTCAC
Source organism: Aquarana catesbeiana (assembly GCF_042186555.1). NCBI lineage: Eukaryota > Metazoa > Chordata > Amphibia > Anura > Ranidae > Aquarana > Aquarana catesbeiana. The sequence goes on along the minus strand of NC_133325.1, from coordinate 594,977,549 downwards.
TGTGACAGGGGGTACAGGGGGGGTGATCGGGGGGTGATCGGGGGGTGATCGGGGGGTGACTGGGGGGTGAAAAGTGTGCCTGCGTGTTCTACTGAAAGTGTAGTGTTGGTGCACTTACTTGATGTCTTCTCTCCTCGGCGCCGGATCGAAAAGATCGGCTCAGAGGAGGGATGACATCACTTCCTCGCCCCCTGTTTACATTACAGAGGGAGAGGAAGGATTTTCATTTGCCGGGAGCAATCGGGAGGGGGTGGCCACGAATGGATGGCCTCCCCCTCACCTCTCATCGCCCGGGAACAAATGGCAACCGCCTCTGGCACCGGGGAAGGCAATCACGTACCAGGTACGTGATTTTGCCTGCCCGTGCCATTCTGCCGCAGTATATCTGCGTGAGGCGGTCGTCAAGTGGTTAAAGTGTTTATATACTAATAGATGTTTTATTGCTCCAATTTCTAGTTTATTTGCATCTGACTCCTGATGATTGGTTGAAAGCCAAGAAATGCGTTGAGTTACCAACCTATGGATGCACATATTGTTTCATCATAAAACAATTCTTTTTCTGAAACTGTACTTTTTATACGAATAATGTTTATTATCTGATTGCCTGTATGTGCCTAGCTGTGTCCCACAATGTATTTTGTAATTTAGAACTATGTCCTACTATGAATTTTAATAAACGATTTTGCATCATCAACATCTTGCAAATCCTTTGGGATTATGATATTTCAGGCGTTATGAATATATTATGGACATTACATTACATCACGGAGTATAGACATAGCACTGGTGTCAGGTCAATTTAATTTGACTCTGACCAATTAGCTCATGTATTCATTGACATGTCTCATGCAAAGTCCCGCTACTATCCCTCTTTCTTTTTGTTTCAAATAACTGGGATGGAGACATGTCAGTGCATTTTTTGGTGTGGACAGGTCACAACTCCATTTTTTAGAGTCTGTGGACAGGTGCACTCTGTGACCGGTTACAAAGCCTCCAGCAGCACTGAATGTGCGTTCAGAAAGGATGCTGGATGCAGGACAGGCCAGTAGCTCAATTGCATATTGAGCAAGCTCTGGCCAGTGGTCCATCCTCAAGACCCAATAACCCAGTGGATGTTCTGGTGGAAAGGTCTCCAAGTCTGATCTTGCCCCTAGATATTCCTGCACTATGTAATTCAGATCCTGGCGATGGTTGCTGGATCCGATCAGACCTGGGCGCTGAGTACTGAAGAATTGTCTGAAGGCATTGGTCAGCCGGCCACCTTCTCCACCGCTCTTTCTGTGATTGAATGAAGCCTCAGCAACACGTTGTCCAGCACCAGGAAATTGTAACCTCCCAGGCTCTGGAAATGCATTGCACAAACTTTTCTGCAAGGCCTCCCGAAGAGGTTTCATCCTCTGCTCCCTCTGCGAAGGCTGGATAAGTTCTGCAACCTTACTCTTGTAATGTGGATCAAGAAGGGTTGCCAGCCAGTAATGATCCCTCTCCTTGATACCACAAATCCGAGGGTCCTTTCACAGGCTCTGCAGGATCAGGGAGGCCATGCAGCATAAGTTTGCAGAGGCATTCGATCCTGAGTCCTCTGGGTCGCTAAGGATCACATGATCCTCAACCACCTTCTCCCAGCCATGTACAACTCCATGGGTTTCTGGGGACTGCAAACGATCCTTTGAAGACTGCTGCTGATGCTGAGTGTTATCCTCCCCTTCCATGCTGACACAATCCTCCTCCTCCTCTTCTTCTTTCTGTGTAATCGGAATACTAGTATCTGGATAAAGGGGGCCTTGAGAGGTAAGGAAGTCCTCCTCTTCCTCCCGCTGTTCTGCCTCAAGTGCCCTGTCCATTATTCCACGAAGCGTGTGCTCCAACAGGAAGACAAGAGGGACAGTATCACTGATGCATGCACTGTCACTGCTCACCATCCTCTTGGCCTCCTCAAATGGTGACAGGACAGTGCATGCATCCTTAATCAGTAGCCACTGGCATGGCGAAAAAAAGCCAGGCTCCCCTGACCCTGTCCTGGTGCCATACTCACACAGGTACTCATTGATGGCCCTCTGCTGTGTGTGCAGCTGCTGCAGCATTGCCAGTGTTGAGTTCCACCTGGTGGGCATGTCACAAATGAGGCGGTTCTCTTTGAATGTCAGCCAGCCGAGCACTGGCATTATATGACCGGCGGAAATGACCAGACTTTCCTGGCCTGCCTCAGGAGATCCTGTAAGCCAGGGTACATGCTCAAGAACCACTGCACCACCAAATTCAGGATGTGAACCAAACAGGGAACATGGGTCAAGTGTCCCTGTCAGAGGGCAGAGAGGAGGTTGGTGCCATTGTCGCATACAACCATTCCTGGCTGAAGCTAGCCACCTCTGAGCCTGCCCCTGCAGAGCTGACAGTATTTCTGCCCTAGTGTGGCTCCTGTGCCCTAAGCAGACCAACTCAAGCACTGCATGGCATCTTTTTGCCTGAGTGCTTGCATAGCCCCTTGAACGCCTACGGAGCACTGCTGGTTCAGAGAAAAAATCTGCAGAGGAAGAGGCCATAGAGGAAGAAGAAGAGGAGGGGGTGGAGGAGAGAGCTGTGGCAGAATCACTACTAGCATTTTGGAGGCGTGGTGGGGAACAAGCTCCAACAATACTGAACCCTGCCCTGCATCCTTCCCAGCTGCCAGCAGAGTTACCCAGTGCACCATGAAAGAAAGGCAACGTCCCTGTCCATGCCTGCTGGACCATGAGTCAGCAGTAATATGCACCTTAGTGCTGAGTGCCCTGTCCAACGAGGCCAAGACATTGCCTTCCACATGTTGGTAGAGAGCCAGAATGGCCTTCCGTGAAAAGAAATGGCGTTTGGGAACCTGCCACTGAGGTACCGCACATTTCAAAAATTCACGAAAGGGGGCAGAGTCTACCAGCTGAAAAGGCAGCAGTTGCAGTGTTAGCAATTTGGCCAAGCTAGCATTCAGACGCTGAGCATGTGGATGGCTGGGACCGAATTTCTTTAGCAACTGGGGGGGAAACTGGGGGGAAATTTGCCTGCTAAAATCCGATGTTGGTGTACCGCTAGCAGATTGGCCGCAAGTACTTGGGACACCTATTTCTATACCTTCATTCCTCTCAGTGCAGGCTTCTGAGAGGACTGGAGGTATAGTGGGGTTGGAGATCCCAGCTGATGGAGGAGCAAGGAGAGGTCCGCCTTGTTTTTTGATGTGAAAAAAGAAAAAGGCTGAAAACTGCTCCTTAACATGAGACACCTCCATCCCTATATTGCACATAAAAAATAAAAACTCGCCCATGGGACTTTAAATGAGGTATCCATGATGATCACATGTAAATGAGTATAATAGTATAAAAAATATCAAGGTTTATTAGGATCATTATCGTCCAATACAGGTCATACATATCGATGGCAATTCATAAGAACAGCAGCATAACATAATAGTCCTAAAAACATAGCCAAAATGACATACATCAAAGTGTTATAAATATAGATATACATGATACACCTCTAACCCGACGCGTTTCGCGAGCTCTCCTCGCATCATCAGGGGCTGATGTGTATATCTGATGTCTGTAACAACAAGTAAAAAAGTAGATTGGAGTATAGGTTATGATTGGACAAAAGTATGAAGCCAGAACTAGTGATCCCATACTCACTTGTCAGGTGATTGGCTCCAGGGACCGAACACTGGCAGGGGCAAGCGGAAAGCCTCTCCCACGGGTGCTGAAGGGATGAAGAAAGAGAAAGAGTGAACAGCAGAAAAAAAATTATATCTGCCTGGATATCCGGGTATTTAGGCGGGGGTTTTGGCATGGCAAACTTTTTCTTTCCTGCTGGGTCCTCCTTACACATTGATGAGAGAGCACATTGGTAAGCATCTTTTTCACCACTATACCTTGTTATATGTCATTTCTTTAGCGCACTTACCAGTCATGCACAATGTAGAGTGTCATTTGCATATACTCTCACTCTCTTATCTAATTCACTTCCCTCATTTTTTTTATGCTGTTCACTCTTTCTCTGACCATCCTTATTCATTTTCTCTTCCCCCTTTTTTTCTTTCTTTGCACATCACTTCTCACCACTCTTTTTATTACACTCTTCTCATTCACTTTACACTGTTTTCCCCTGAAAGACATTCTTGTATCCTATGTACCTTTGCATAACATCTTCATATCTTCACAATACTTTGATACCAATTATTTGAGTTATATACATATATACATTTACAATTATCTCAGAGTAAGTACACCATATAAAGATTTATGAGTAACTTAGGATACCATGACCATTGCTACATTAACTACCTATATGCATACATTCATACGTGTCTTCATAGTGAATACACCCTGCATGACCTAGGGGTAACATTTGGGTCCTCCATCTTTCTGTCCATCCATTCTGTAGATTTACATACATACATTTATACTCATATATTTTATTATAGTGAGTACGCTCTGCAAGGATCCTGGGTGAAATTTGGGTCCAACCCTCTCCTCCTCCTTCCCATTTTTTTTTTTTCCATGCCTGCCCCACGTCTGACCTCGGTCTTCCATGCTTTGGCCTTCGTCCCTTCAGGTCCAGTGGAAGAGGCTTTCCGCTCGCCCCTGCCAGTGGTCAGTCCCTGGAGCCAATCACCTGACAAGTGAGTATGGGATCACTAGTTCTGGCTTCATACTTTTGTCCAATCATAACCTATATTCCAATCTACTTTTTTACTTGTTGTTACAGACATCAGATATACACATCAGCCCCTGATGATGTGAGGAGAGCTCGCGAAACGCGTCGTTTTAGAGATGTATCGTGTATATCTATATTTATAACACTTTGATGTATGTCATTTTGGCTATGTTTTTAGGACTAGTATGTTATGCTGCTGTTCTTATGAATTGCCATCTATATGTATGACCTGTATTGGACGATAATGATCCTAATAAACCTTGATATTTTTCATACTATTATACTCATTTACATGTGATCATCACGGATACCTCATTAAAGTCCCATGGGCGAGTTTTTATTTTTTATGGTTCTTTGATGTGGGTCTTTTAAGTGCTGTTGCCAATGGACTGCATGGAAGGTCGTCATATGTCTGGTCAAGCATGTGGTGCCCAAGCAGCTGCTGTTTTGGCCATGCTTGATACGCTTCAGACATATGTTTCAAACAGCAACGGTGCGATCTGCTGCACACATGTCAAAAAAGGCCCACACCAAAGAACTTTTCAAAATATGTGGGGCGTCAGCAGTGCCCTGCACCTGCTTAGCTCTGCGGTATGTTATGCAATAGGGTGGCTGCCCTTAAGCTGCCCCCTGGAGGGCATCCTGCCTCTTTGGAGATGTGCCTCCTCCTCCTCCTCTCTTCTATCAGGCACCTAAGTAGAGTCAGTGACCTCATCATCCCCTCCCTCCTCATCACTGGAGCAAACTTGGCAGTATGCTGCAGCTTGGGAACATGACTGCCAGTTTCTTGACCTTCTTGGGCACCCCCTCTCTCTAGGCTCACGTTACTCCCTTCCCCAACCTGGGTACCATCATCGGAGCCTTCAAATCGCTGCGCATTCTCCTGCAGCATGTACCCGACACTGTAGTCGAATAGTTCAGGGGACTCCTCTGTGCATGATGCGGGGCTAGGGAAGGAGTGACTGTTGACTAGGGATGAGCCGAACACCCCCCCGTTCAGGTCGCACCAGAACCTGCGAACGGACCGAAAATTTGCACGAACGTTAGAACCCCATTGAAGTCTATGGGACTTGAACGATCGAAATCTAAAGTGCTAATTTTAAAAGCTAATTTGCATGGTATTGTCCTAAAAAGGATTTGGGGACCCGGGTCCTGCTCCAGGGGACATGTATCAATGCAAAAAAAGTTTTAAAAGCGCCTGTTTTTTCAGGAGCAGTGATTTTAATGTTGCTTAAAGTGAAAAAAAAAGTGAAATATTCCTTTAAATATCGTACCTGGGGGGTGTCCAAAGTATGCCTGTAAAGTGGCGCATGTTTCCCGTGCTTAGAACAGTCCCTGCAACAAAATGACATTTTTAAAGAATAAAAGTCATTTTCATCGGGTCCCGGTAATAGGGATGAAAATCAGTGAGACAAATGGCATGGGTACCCCCCAGTTTATTACCAGGCCCTTTGGGTCTTGTATGGATATTAAGGGGAAACCCGAACCCAAATTAAAAAAAGGAAAGGCGTGGGGCGTGGGGCGTGGGGCCCCCAGGTCCTATATACTCTGAACAGCAGTATACAGGTGGTGCAAACAAGACAGGGACTGTAGCTTTGTTAAGTAGAATCTGTTTGTAATTTTGAACTGGTACATTTTTAACATGTTTAGCTCCAGCCAAAAAATCTATTTTAAGCTTTTTGGAAAACATAGGGAAGGATTATTACCCCTGTGACATTTGTTTTGCTGTCTGTGCTTCTCCCAATGACAAATGTTTTTTGAAAATTTGGGGGTTTTAGTAAAACAAGGATTGGTGATAAAGCATCAGTGGAAAGGAGAAACGTTTTTCCCATATTAACTCTTACAGGAGAGAATTTCCTTTCCTAGGGGTAGATTTCATCTCACTTCCCGTTGTCTCCTTCCATTTGCAAGTAGGAGTCGTTTGTAAGTTGGATGTTTGAAAGTAGGGGCCTGCCCTATATACTCTGCAGAAATTGTGGCCTTAAGTGTTGGTGTTGCCACAACACTGTAAGCCCTGCTGTGAAGTATTAGATCAAGAATTGTAATTACATGCCCCTGTTGAACAGGGGCAGAAAAATTGGGCCTTTGGTGATGGTGGTGGTTCTGGTGCCACAACACTAAGTCCTCACAGTTACTCTTGGTGGGCGCTGGAACGGGCCCTGCTGTGAAATATTAGATCAAGAATTGTAATTACATGCACCTGTTGAACAGGGGCAGAAAAATTGGGCCTTTGGTGACGGTGGTGGTGCTGGTGCCACAACACTAAGTCCTCACAGTTACTCTTGGTGGGCGCTGGAACGGGCCCTGCTGTGAAATATCAGATCAAGAATTGTAATTGCACGTCCCTGTTGAACAGGCTCAGAAAAATTGGGCCTTAGGCACTGGTGCTGGTGCCACAACACTGCAACCCTTCACAGATACTCTAGTTGGAGCGCAGAAACGATCCCTGCTGCAAAGAATTGGATCAAAAATTGTAATTACACGCCCCTGTTAAACAGGGGCTGAAAAATGTGTCCGTAGCCGGGGCGCATGCGCGGTGCGATGCACGACGGACGCCGCTGAGCTAAGCTCTGTCTGACAAGGCTGGCCAGGCAAGATTTCCGGGGCTATTTGCTCCTAAAAACAACCCAATCCACCCGATCACCCCCGCGGGACATCCCTGTGCATGCCATTGGGCAAGAAGGAGCTATTTGTCACCTCATCTGTCTTTTTTCCTTTTTTTAAAGGGGAGGAAGGAAGAAAAGAGAAGGAAACTTTTTTCTTTTTTTTTTTTTTTTCTCATCTCCCTAGATTCTAACATATCTCTACCAGAGTCCACTGTATAATCGCACTCATTTGTTATCTACACTTTTTTTAGATTGTTCAGTTTATATTGGTACATTACCATGCACATATCTCACTTAAAGTATGTTTATAATTTTTTGAATTGCCTGGCTCATCCGCCGTCGCTAGTTTGACCCCCATTCTGCCTGAGGGGCCTGTTGCCCTACCCCCATTTGGGGTGGTGCGGCGTTCCCCACCGGCGGAATTTGGACGGATTTGTCCAATTGTTGACTTTATTAGGCTGGGCGACCCAGGTCCCCCAACCCCCTTTTTCTCTTTTTTTCAGTTTCAGTTATTTTTGCCCTTATGGCAACTTTTGTAAGAAAAACAAATTTCCCGGAAGACTTATATTACCACTCAGTTCAGGTTATCTCAACTTGGGTATCTACCCACAGCCACCTCATATCTTACACAGGATAAATTCTCTTAACGTAATTATTAACACGGATTTATATCACTCATATCTACTTATAATCGTTTTCATAGACTATTATTATATGGTTTTTCATTATGTACTATGCATCCCTACATGGTCCCTGTTGATCCCCATTCATTCAACTAACACAACCCTCCCTCTTAAAAATGGGACTTAAAATATTTTCTCATAATGTCCGAGGCTTCAACTCCCCCAATAAACGAAAAAAAGCATTCAAGCACTACAAAAGATTGGGAGCGGATATAATTTTGATGCAGGAAACCCACTTCTCTACCACTAACCACCCACAATACTTGACAAATCATTTAACCAACTCCACTATACCACTTTCTCAAATAAATCACGTGGTTTTGCAATCTTTATTAGAAACTCTATAATTTTTGAACCTCACAGTATCTATAAAGATGATGATAGTAGATTTATCATCATAAAAGGTTGTATAAACAGACGTATTGTTACGATTGCTTCACTATACGCACCAAATGAAGCTCAAGCAACATTTTTCAACAATTTCTTTAACACTTTAGAACACTACATCTCTCCCCACATGATAATTGGAGGAGACTTCAACTTATCTGCTCATCCAGCCCTTGACAGAAGTAAGTTGGTCCCCTCTTCTAGAGCCTTCAGCAAATCAATAAACTGCTCACTTAGTAAACTACAGCTAACAGACTCCTGGAGAGCACACAATATTGGTATTAGAGCATACACTCATTACTCTCACCCCCATGATTGTTTTGCCAAACTAGATTATATTTTTTGTACCCCTATCCTTTTAGAGAATTCTTCCAATACAAATATACACCCCTGCCCTTGGTCGGACCATAACATAGTAGCCTTTGAAACCTCTCATATTGGCATGGCTCCCACCCCCTTTAACTGGCGCCTTAATGATTCCCTTCTCACAAACCCCTCCAATGTTCAACAGATTAGTTCCCACATTGAGGATTACTTCCAAACTAATACCTCAGATGAGGTCCTTCCTACCTCAATTCGGGCTGCTCACAAAGCAGTCCTAAGAGGACATTTAATCAATTTAGCCGCTGCCTAAAACAAAGCTAAACTTACAGAAATCAAATGTCTTACCAAAGATCTACACGACCTATACAATAAACTAAATAACAATACCTCCACTGGGGGGCGTGGCCTGGACGGAGACCAAGATGGCAGCATAAGCCAGGAGCTCCTGCAATCCGGGGACTGAATTTAGCCTTTAGGGGAACCTACACCTTGCCAACATCATGAGCAGATCCACCCGGAGCTCCTCGTCATTCCGCGCAGCCATCGACTCAGGTACGCAGCTGAGTAGAAACATACCGGACATATTCCGGACCCAGCGCTTGGCTGCACACGCGGCCTCACAGGCCTCAACCCCGACCTCACCTAGCATGGGACCCGACACCTCACTGGCCGGGAGTTCCGCCGCGGCTACAGGCCGGACTCACCCCCCAAGTCTGTTTGACTTAGAAACAGTCGCTGCAGACATTAAAAATATGGTCACTGCGGCGATCGCTGACCTCAAAGCCGAAATACACGCGGTGGTGCACAGGATTGACGAGGTGGAACAAACCTCTCAAGCACATGCAGCCGCCATTCGACAAGTACACACTGCCTTTGACTCCCAGCTCTCCCAACTCCTGGACATCCACAGACATGTCGAAGACCTCGACAACCGCGGTCGGAGGCATAATATTAGAGTGAGGGGGGTACCTGAGGCCATAGAACCAGGGTCATTGCAACAAACCATCTGCACAATCTTTAATGAATTAATTGACCGCCCAGCAGACTCTCCCATAGAAATGGAAAGAGTCCACCGAGCCCTGCGCCCTGTACCCCGTGAAAATGAACCGCCAAGGGATATAATATGTTGTGTAGTCAACTTTCCACTGAAGGAGGAGATACTCCGCAAAGCCAGGGAAAGAGGCCGCATCCTCCATAATGGCACAGAAATTAAGCTATTTCAGGATCTTTCCCAAATAACACTCCAGCATAGACGAGCACTGCGCCCCCTTCTGGACGTCCTACAAGCCAGAAATATTCCATATCGCTGGAAATTTCCCTTTGGGCTGTCAGCATCCACCAGAGGTCGCTCTGCGCTCCTTCGCACACCCGATGACTTGCTGGGTTTCTGCGATCAACTCGATCTTCCGCACGTTGAACTTCCAGAATGGTATGCCGCCTTCTTCCCCTCTGAACCCTGGCTTCCGGTCTCGCTACATACATCACCAAAGGCCCAACGCCACAGATCCCGCAGATACAAAGCTGACCAACCTAATCTGGGAAACCACACTTCACGCCGCGATCAACACCAACGCAGCCCGGGATCCCCGTCTACACCCTCCAGGAGGAGGGATCGTATGGATGACTAACTTACCTTATTCCCTGTTTACCAGATGCCGCTGCCTGATTCCTACTCTCACTGTCCTCCACACCAGCCTCCGATCTTCCCGTGCCTGGCAACATTACCCTATGGAGGCCTCGATCCACCTGCCGGACAATTACCACGTAAGGTAAACAGCCCTGAAGCCTCACTACCCATCCTTCCTCGACATCCACACCGTCTTCTGCATTGCCCTTGATGACACTGTCAGCATATTGCGGACTACGGGGGGGGTGGGGGGGTTTGGGGGGGGGGGGGTTGTTTTTTTTTTTTTTTTTTTTTTTTTATTATTTCTTTTAATTTTCACATATATTAACTGTGGGGGCTTTCTTTTCCTGTTTATCCCTCAGTTTTTATGCATAGAGATTTATAAGAATTTCTGACAATGTTTAGTTCAGCTAATGTAGCCTTTATATTAGCCTCTAAGTAAACAGTATGCCCCTCTTTGCCAGCCTGAGACGTCACTCTGGGCCATTCTAATACCGCAGGAGAATGTCCCCCAATTCATGGCGAGACTGCCGGGGCTGCCCTCCTGCGCGATCCCCCTGCCTCCTCCGGGGAGACTCATTCTCCTTGGGTGGTCCACCGGGGGGGAGGGGGGAGAGGGGGGGATAAAAGGATAAAAAGGGGAAAAAAAAAGGAAAACTTCACTTGACGTCTCAGGCTCTCAAACAGTCACATGTCACGGCCGATATCTTTCTTTTGCCCCCCCTGATTACAGCTTCTTACTGTAGATGGGTTAAGGTAATCAGCGGCGGCACTGGACACATATGTTTGTTTTGTTTTACTCACCTCAGTTGTAGCATAAAGTGTTCACAACAATCTGGCTTTAGATTGCACCTTAATTATTGAGTTATTGTTTTTGCACTAGTGGTAGGTTCCCCACTATGCTCACCCTACTTTAAACAAAGATATCTACTCACTCCCCGGATTGCAACCTCTCTGAGGTCGTCGTCCATTCTTGCGTACCCACACAGCAATCCCTTTGGGATTTTTTGCTGACCCTCCAGACTTCTCCCCTTTTTTTTTTTTAAGGTGGCTTGGTTAATCTAATTCCACCTCTGGTTGATCTCTTCTCTGTTCTTTCTCTACTCTTCTTGTTTCTTCTCTCTCCCAACTTACCTCTCTCTTACCCCCCCTTCCCCCGTCTCCCTCCTTCGCTTCCTTCTTCCCCCCCCCTCTGCTCCTCCTTCCCCTTCTCCCCTCTTGGTCCCCCCCCTTTTTTTTTTTTTCTCTTTCCTCTCTCTCTCTCCCTTCCCTCCCGTCTTGCTTTTTCTCTCCCTTTTTCCTTCCTTGACTGGTTCCGCCCCTGCCTCTCCTAGTGCTATCCCCATACCGCTCACTCACCTATCCAATATTACCGGACACAAGCCATGTCTTCCCTGACGTTGAAATGCCTATCTCTAAACGTGAAGGGCCTGAACTTACCAGAGAAAAGGTCACAAGTATTATCCTCTCTCACCAAACACAGAGCTCATTTCATATTCCTGCAGGAGACCCATTTCCGCTCTGACGCCATACCTAAACTGTCTAACCACATTTACCGGACTGCGTTTCACTCCACTAATCCTGAATCTAAGACTAAGGGCGTCTCTATTCTCGTATCAAAAAACGCTAATTTCCAAGTAACTGATTCACTTATCGACCCTGACGGCAGGTATATTTTCCTTAAAGGTTCCTATGCTTCCACATCAATCACATTAGCCAATATCTACTGCCCAAATGACCACCAAGTCGCCTTCTTTAGGAAAACATGTGATCTCCTGACCTCCTTTAAATCAGGAATGGTACTCCTGGGAGGGGACTTTAACGTGCCCCTAAACCCCTTACTGGATTCCTCCACAAGAACATCTACTTTAACTTATAAAGCGTTACGTCAGATCAATCTACAACTACAATCATTGACCTTACATGACGCATGGCGTACCTTATTCCCCTCTGATAAGGATTACACTTTTTATTCGGCCCCACATCAAAAATACTCTAGGATCGACTTCTTTTTTCTCTCCCAGACTGACCTTCCCCTACTCCAACAGTCCACCATAGAACCGATGTTTTTGTCTGACCACCATCCAATAACGGTGACCTTATCTTTCCCCACACCCAACTTTAGAACGAAGACTTGGCGTCTGAACCCCTCCCTTTTCAAAGACCCCCTGGTGATGGACCATATCTGCACGAGAATTCAACAATACTTCACGGAAAACTCGAACCCGGAGATCTCCCCAATCTCCCTTTGGGAAGCGCATAAATGCGTGATTCGAGGTGAGCTATTCGTCCTTGCTACAAAAGCTAAGAAACAGAGTCAAGAATATATAAATTCTCTTATTAGGACGATTGGCTCCCTCGAAACCTCCCACAAATTGTCCCACGCACAAACCACCCTACAGGAACTAACACACACCCGAGCCTTACTCTTAGAGGAGCTGGGCAAACGCTCTAGGAGACGTTACATCCTCGGCCAGAGGATTTTCTATGAACAGGGCAACAAGTGCGGCCGTCTTCTGGCACGCACAGTCCAAAATTCAAAATTGTCCTCTACAATCCATCATTTACGTAACCCTAGGGGGGAGCTTCTAACCAAGAATGCTGACATTGCCAAAGAATTTGAAAGGTTCTACCATAAACTTTACAATTTACAACCCACCAGTTCCCCACGAAACAATACGGACTCCCGCAACGCAACTATCAAAGAATTTCTTTCCAACTACAGTCCTAAGCCAATATCTACCCAACAGTCCCGGGACCTAGATGGCCCTATATCAGTGTTGGAACTAGATACAGCAATGAAACAAATGAAGACAGGCAAAGCCCCTGGCCCGGACGGTTTTTCCCTCCAATATTACAAAGCTTTCACTGACTCCCTAACTCCCAAACTCCTGGACACGTTTAACGCCCTTTCAGACCCCCAAACTAAATCTGATAGAATGCTAGCTGCGCAAATAGCGGTGATTCCCAAGGAGGGCAAAGACGCTTCCTTAGTCGCAAACTACCGACCGATATCTCTATTAAATGTTGATATCAAAATTTTCGCGAAAATCTTAGCAAACAGACTACTCCCACTAGTGCCCGACCTTATATCTTTAGACCAAGTCGGCTTTGTCCCTGAGCGTGAATTTACATCACTGGCTCACGACTTCCAATACACAAGGATTCTTTCTCTCACTCGATGCAGAGAAGGCATTCGACAGAGTGGCTTGGGACTACATGCAGGAGGTGCTCACCGCCATAGGCCTGGGGACCCGCATGCTGTCATTTATTATGGCCCTTTACAAGGGTCCCTCTGCAGTGGTAAAAGTCAATGGCCACCTGTCGGACGCCTTTCCCATTAGTAACGGCACACGTCAGGGATGTCCACTTTCACCACTGATATACATCTTAACCCTGGAACCCTTCCTCAATAGGCTGAGAAGCAACCCAAATATTCAGGGGATCATCGTGAAGAATAAAGAGCTTAAAGTCGCTGCTTTTGCAGACGACATTTTGCTTTCCCTGCAAATGCCCCATATCTCTCTACCCAATCTCCTTAAAGACATTGAATACTTTGGTACCTTATCAAACCTCAAAATTAACTACACCAAATCACAGGCCCTAAACGTCTCTCTCCCCTCTCAGACAGTGACACATTGCCAAGACTCATTCCCGTTTCGATGGGAACATGATAAACTTACATACCTAGGCATTCGAATCCCCACCCACCTGTCAGATCTATACTCAAAAAATTTCCTTCCACTCCTCCTTCAGACACAAAAACACCTCAAGGACTGGAAAGGCCTAAATGTCTCCTGGTTCAGACGCTCTGCCTTAATCAAAATGATAATCCTGCCTCGCCTACTTTATCTTATGCAATCGATCCCTATCTCCTTACCAGCAAGTTTTTTTAAATCCTACCGGAAGGCATGTTCTGCTTTCCTGTGGAGGGATTCTTCACCTCGCATTAAATACTCCAGACTCACACTAGCTAAAGCTAAAGGAGGAATAGGTCTACCTGACCTCCAAAAATATTACTACGCTTGTCATCTCACAAGGATCGCTGACTGGAACATCCATGCCTCTAAAAAGACATGGGTCTTCCTAGAGAGGTCCTTCTCGTCAGGTCCCTTACACCTTCTTCCATGGTTACCTCCTCGGAACTGGCCCCATACCCTTTTAACCCACCCCCTTATACATACTACACTTCTGACTTTTAGAAAGACCATGATAGGGGGTTCATCCAACCCTCCCCCGGGCCCCCTAACTACTCTCCGGGGGAATCCTGACTTTCCACCGGGGGCCTCTGCAGATTTTTTAAGTCAGGAGTGGCCATTCGAAGATGTCCTAGCTCTCCAATTCTACTCCAATGAGAAGCCCCTATCCTTCGAAACTTTAAGGTCCAACACCAAGACGCTCTCACTTTCCTTTTGGACTTATAGACAAATCCGTCATTTCCTCACTACACATGCCAGCCAGGCGGACTGGACACGACAACTTTCACCCTTCGAATCCTTATGCCATCGTAAACAGCCGCAAAGACACTTAATCTCCCTTCTGTATACCTCTCTTTCAGAAACCCCAACGCAGAACCCCGCCCCCTCACAGGTTTCCTGGAGTAGAGATCTTCAAAGGTCTCTTTCCATAGAGGACTGGAACATTATTTATGAGTACGCACACAAGGGCTCCTTGAACGTCGCCATCCAAGAAAATGGCTACAAGGTGATCACAAAATGGTATAGGACTCCGTCACGTATCCATAAATTTTCCCCTAATATTCCTGATACCTGCTGGAGATGCGGGTTGGAGGTGGGAACTATGCTTCATGTGTGGTGGGATTGCGTGAACATTCAACCTTTTGGAGGGAGGTTCACGGTCTCATCTCACATATCACAGTTTCTCTTACACCTCACATCGCTATCCAAAAAAGATTACTACAAATCACTGCCGATGCATATGGTTAATGCCGCCAGACTTTGTATACCCAGACACTGGCGCTCCATTAACATTCCAACAGTCAGGGAATGGTTTGCACGGATTTCCTCTATAAAAGAAATGGAGGAGCTAATCTTTACCTCACAAGACAGGATGCATACATTTTCAACCATATTGGCCTGCTGGTCTCATTTTGTTACTACTGAACGATACCTTCAGTACGTATCGTAAGGATACCTGTAGAGTGTAACAACGTCTTAATCGACAGTTTGTGCGGGGGGGGGCAGGTGCGGACCCACTCACCCTTCCCCTCTCACTTCCATTATCTTTACTCCCCACCTAACATTTATCCCCTCTCTACCCCCCTCTTTTTTTCCTTTTCTTCCCCCCCCCCCCTTTTTTTTTTTTTTTTCTTCTTTTTTCTCTTCTCTCTCACTTCCTTCTTTTCCTTTTTCTCTTTCTCTTTGCTTTTACTCTTTCCTTTCTTCCCCCCTTTTTTTTTTCCTTTTTTCTATTTTTTATTCTCTTTTTCCCCGGATCGACACTTAGTCCTCATCCTGTCAGGATACATTGTTATTTAGATGGTGAACTTACTTGAGTGACTGATCCCTGCCCTTCCCACAGTCTAACCGGGGGGGAGGGGGGGAGGGGACAATAGAAATGAAGATCCTCCGCCCACATACGCTTAATGATAAACTTAAAGTCTCAGTAATGTTCACTTAATCTCAGTTAGGATCTTTATGTTGTATCGTGACATACATACTCTTTATATGAATCTGTTAAATGACGTGTTGTGTCAATACTTTTGTCCTGTATGTTGTGTCTTATTCTTTTGAAATAAAAATTCTTTGTGGAAAAAAAAAAAAAAAAACAATACCTCCACTGAATTAACCTCATTCATTTATACAAAACGCAAAGCTCTAAATATATTACTATCCAAGGACACAGAAAAATCTTTACGGTTTTCTAAAACCAAATTTCTGCTACATGGCAATTCTTCCTCAGCAATGTTTGCTAGAAAATTGAACCACGACACTAAACCCCCTCATATTTACAAGCTCCGTGACAAAAAAGGAAACTTGGTGACACATCCCCAAGATGTCCTCCAAAATTTTACTTCCTTTTATAAGAACCTTCTCTCTGGTCCTCAAACACATCCCCAACCCACCAGTTAAACACCCTCCAACTCCCAAAACTTAACCAACAACAATCCTCTTCTTTAAATGAACCTTGCACTGACTCTGAAATCCTGAACATAATAAAATCCCTTAAACATCCACAGCACCAGGCCCAGATGGATATACCACAACATATTGTAAAAAATGTGCCCCTCTACTGACCCCTAGCCTCACTAGAATGTTTAATCACATCTTATGAGGTGGTCATTTTCCCGAAGACATGTTATTAGTGAATTTATCTTTAATTCCCAAACCTCAAAAGGACCACTCCCTACCTCAAAACTTCCGTCCCATCTCAGTCCTCAACAATGATCTCAAACTATTTGGCAGATTATTAGCAAATAGACTGGCCACAGTTATCACCTCCCTGATCCACACTGACAAAACAGGCTTTATCCCAGGCAGACAATTAGTAGACAATATTAGATTAGTCACAAACATTGTATAAGACGCCAACATTCATTCTCGCCCTTTATACTTACTCAGCCTTGACATACACAAGGCCTTTGACAGTGTCAACTGGTCTTATCTAAACTATTTTTTACCTTAATTTGGCTTATCTGAAAAATTTATTCACAGCTTTAATGCACTATACCACCTTCCCCAAACCAGAATTAGAATCCCAGGTAGCAATTCCAATTTCTTCCCCTTGAGCAGAGGTACTAGACAAGGCTGCCCACTCTCTCCTCTCCTCTTTGCCCTAGCCATGGAACCCCTTGCTATTGCCATTAGAAACAACATCAACATTAAAGGATACCATAAAGACCCACACCTTTTTAAACTAAGTCTATATGCAGATGATACCCTGCTATTTTTAACAGATCCACTTATCTCAATCTCCAATCTTCTCTCAGAACTCCATTTATTTCACAAACTATCTGGCCTCTACATCAACACAAACAAATGTTCCATTTTGCCTATTAATTGCCCTCCGAACTTATTATCTTTGCTAGAAAAAAACTTTAATTTCCAATGGTCCACACTTTCATATAAATATCTTGGAATCAACATCACAGCCTCCCATAAAGTATTATACAAAACTAACTATCTCCCCTTATTCTCACATATCAGTGCATTGATTAAAATCTGGTCCACATACCATATCTCCTTCCTCGGAAGTATCTGCGCCTTTAAGATGACTATCCTTCCTAAACTACTCTACTATTTTAGGGCTTTACCTATTAATGTCCCCAAAACAAGATTGGAATCCCTCCAGCACGAGATTAATAGATTCATATGGAACGGAAAAAACCTAGATGTAGTTATTCCCTCATGCACAGACCTCAACCTAATGGCGGCCTCTGACTCCCTAACCTCTGGTTTTATTTCTTGGCGGCCAGACTAGTACAGTTGGCCCAGTGGTTCTCCCCTGATACAAATATCTCTTGGCTAAACTTTGAGTCCACCTCTATTCTCCCTCTAAACCTTAAAGGCATCTTGTGGTCTAATCTGAAATCACATCACACCCTTAACAAAAGAAACACAATAGTTGCTCACTTTATTCAATTATGGAATAAGATCAAAGTTAACTTTAAACTATCCTCAGAAACTCCTCCGCTAGCGTCATTCCTAGGTGATCCTAGATTCCCTCCTGCATTTCCAGATAATACTTTGTTTTATAATTGGACTAAAAACAACCTCACCACTTTAAAAGCACTTACACTCAATATCAAATTTCCCTCATTCACCTCATTACAGTCTAGATTTAATTTTCCCCCCTCAGAATTCCTACAATATACTCTTATTCGAGACTTTTATTCATCATACTATTCCCTATCCATCAACCCCCCAAGCACAACATTTGAACATATTTGCATATCAACTCCTAGGGATAAAGGATTAATATCTCATCTATATAACTACCTTAACAACATTCATCAATCTGAGAAATCTGGCCCTATGATACAATGGGAAACAGAAATTGGTTGTTCATTTCCTATAGATTCTTGGTTTGAAATGATAGTAAATCTTCATAAAAGCAGCTGCGCTGCTGCATTTAGAGATCCTCCATTGAATCTCCTCATTAGATGGTACATGACCCCCGTTAAAATTCATTCCTTCTATCCCACGGTCTCCCCTGACTGTTTCAGGGGATGCCCTGAAGAAGGCAATTATGCCCATATTTTTTGGGGCTGTAAACACCTAGAACCAGTATGGAACACCGTAATTAATAGACTAGAAAACTCCCTCAAAAAGAAAATCTCTCTTTCACCACAAATATGCATCCTTTTCGCCCCGATTCCAAACATCCCTCTCTCATGCAATAGATTAATCCATTCTCTAATCAGCTCCATTCAATGGATGATAGCTTCTAACTGGAGATCACAAAACTTACCATGGCCTCAGGTTGAATCCAGAATGGAAGTACTCAAGCTTTCGGAGAGGATACACCACACATTAACGAATAGCATGCAAACGTTTCATGATAAATGGAAATTCTGGCCCCCTCTGATCATAACATGTCATAAGCTTCATAACCCTTCTGTGAAACCACCTCTATTACTGGTTATATCCCCATAATTATTTTCCCTGATTTCTCATTATTACCCCCTGTGTACTAGTTCTTCATACTATATGTCTGTTTTTCTTATATATTCCCCCACCATACCATATCCGCATTGTAACGAGCCCCTTGCTCACTCGGTTCCACTCTCCCGACACTCCTCTGCAGCTATAGAATCAGATTGCAGATCGCAACATCTGATGGTTCGGTCATCCGATGCTCCGGGACTAGAACTACACCTATGTGCCGTTCTAACCCAGTTGTGTAGCTCAGAACAAACACAAGGCAGGCTGTATGTAGGTTCAACCAGGAATCTCTTTTATTGAGGAATACAGGCTCTTTTATACACTAAAAGTGGAGGTGCGTACCTCCGGCTCATATTACTCTGAACATACACCTGTGACCAGAAACCTAATTATCATGGGCTAATTAACTAATCCCTTTAGACAACCTAGATGACTCAGACATGACCTTTAGGCCAGACTGGCTGTCTTGTAGCTCAGAAAACCCAATCAACATTATCACAATAGCAGAGTTAATTAACACAAACAACAATGGGGGACTAATGACTCTTAGATCCCATACTAGAGACTTATTTACAATACACATTCTAGCAGGCAACAGACAGACAGGTGGCTGGAATTGACACCAGAAGCTCCCAACAGTATTTGTCCCAGCATTATGAATCAACCACTATTTCTAATATGGCAAATCCAGGGTCCCCAGAGTCTGTGTGTCCTGGGGGACCAGGACCCGAATTCACAGTAATACCACCTCAAGGGTCCCCAGGCACACAGCTCACAAAGAGCACCGTTCCCCCAAATGCCAGGGCCCATGATCGATCGGCAAGAGGCTAGCATTCAGTCTCCTTCAAAAGTCTCTCTCCCAGCAAGGTCTGTCACATTTCTCCCCTTTCGGCAGGAGACTAACACAGGAGGAGACCCCAGACGGGTTGACTCCTAAGTTAGTCAGTAGTTCCAGTCCTCTAATGCCTGTACCCACACAGTACCCCAAACAAATTGTTCCAAACAAAGCATTACTCACACAGCCAACCTCTGCCTCTCTCAGAGAACATATCTGCCACTGGCGAGAGGCCTGGACTGGCCCTTCTCCCTTGAGTCCTTTCTGCCGCTGGAGAGAAGACAGGATGTCTGGGCTCACTCCGTCATGCAGTTAGGGATCTGGGCCGACTGCCCAGCATCCCTGGGGTATACAGGTGGAGACTGAAGTCCCATCCACCTTCACGGGAAATCCATCCTCTGTTAGTTGAGGGCAGAGTCCAGCAGTATTCGGCCCTGTTGCCAGCCCTTCTGCTGGAAACCCCACACCATCTGCTCCGGCTAACTGTTGGGGCAGGAGGCTGGCTTCCTCCACTCCCAAACTGTGTAGCTGCCATTGGGGAGGTGAGCCGGCTGCTTCCTTTTCCATTCCCTCATCTGGATGTTGGGAAGATATGTCTGTGGTACTGTCTCCCAGGTGCACGGATCTTTGCTGGGGAGGAAAGACCACTTCCTCCACCCTGGCCAACTGTTGGGGAGGGACGACGAACACCTCCTCTCCCTTCTCCCCCTGTATCCTGATCTGCTGCTGGGAAGTGACCACCTCCTTCTCACCCTGAGCCTCCGGAACCGCCGCAGGTGTAGGGCAGAGATCTTGGACCCTCTGTCCGGTTGCCAGCGCTTCAGCTGGGGAAGTTCCTTGTAACTTCACAGATACTTCTGTTGGTGCTGGGCAGAGCACAGTGAAGTTTGGCCCTAATAACAGCTCTTCTCTTCTTCTCACAAGGTTGTTCTTCCTCAGCAGAAAAGTCTATCAAATCCCCTGTCTCTGCAACTGGTGTCTGTGGATAAAGGTTCACCATCTCCTCTCCGTGGAACCCAGAAGATGCTATCAGTGCTGGGCAGAGGTTAGCAGTGATCTGCCCTGTTGTCAGCACTTCAGGTTTGGGGATAGCGATCTCCAGATTTTCCACTGCCGATTCTCTGGCATTCTGCTGGACAGGCACATTCCTCCATCCAAGATCATCCAATGCAGAAACAGGTTCATCAAGGTCAGTCAGCACTTGCTGCATCTGCCATAAGACATCCGCCTCCATAGCTGCGGGGGCAGGTTGGCAAAGCACACTGTTCCTCTGCCACATTGTCAACTCTTCAGCCAGGATTTCAGAGTTGTCAACTGGTATTTCCTGATAGTCCCAGGCAAAAGGAGCCCCACATTGCTGCTGAGCGGAGTCTAGCAGCTGTCTGTAGGCCATCTCAAGCTCCCATTCCTGAACGGCCAGAAACTCAAAATCTTCCTGTGCCCAGTGCACTTCCGAGACATTCAGTCTTTCGCTCTCTGTGCTCCATTATTTCCTCCAAACGCCACTCCCGATCACTCCCAAAGTCAGGGTCCTCGGACAGCCTCCAGTATAACAATCCCAGGCCATCGTAGTCAAAGCCTTCCGTGGGGCTGTCATCCGCTGTCCACAGGCACACTTAGGCTACATACCACCGGAGGGCTCTGTAGCTCTTGTCCAACCGCATTTCTGCCCGGATCAGCCTGCTTAACTCGGCTGTCCACTCCTGGTTCGGCTGTTCCCCCAATAACAGCATTCGCACTTCATACTGCGACCAGTACCTTACATGGATGGAGGGGAGAAATTTTTCCTGGTTTCGCTGCTCACGGGCTAGCGCTTCCTTCCAGAGTTTGCAGCGGATATAATCAAACCATCCTAGCAGGATCTGCTCTGATACTGGTCCTCTGTGCTGTATCTGCATCTCTCGCAACCTCCTTCTGAATTCCTCTTCCATGGTGGCTGGTATCTGTACCTCTCCTCTCCTGCTATCTGGACCTTGGATCCAGGTGATGGTTTGGATGTGTTCACGGCAAGGAAGCACGATCCCACCATTCCCTCCATGGCTCTCAAGTAAGTCTTTCAGCGTGGCTCTCCTGCAGGCTGGTTTGGAGTGTCCCAGTAACTGGAGAGCAAATCCCACTGCTGCCACCAATGTAACGAGTCCCTTGCTCGCACGGTTCCACTCTCCCGACACTCCTCTGCAGCTATAGAATCAGATTGCAGATCGCAACATCTGATGGTTCGGTCATCTGATGCTTCGAGACTAGAACTACAGCTATGTGCCGTTCTAATCCAGTTGTGTAGCTCAGAACAAACACCAGGCAGGCTGTATGTAAGTTCAACCAGGAATCTCTTTTATTGAGGAATACAGGCTCTTTTATACACTAAAAGTGGAGGTGCATACCTCCGGCTCATATTACTCTGAACATACACCTGTGACCAGAAATCTAATTAACATGGGCTTATTAACTTATCCCTTTAGACAGCCTAGATGACTCAGACATGACCTTTAGGCCAGACTGGCGTCTTGTAGCTCAGAAAACCCAATCAACATTATCACAATAGCAGAGTTAATTAACACAACCAACAATGGGGATCTAATGACTCTTAGATCCCATACTAGAGACTTATTTACAATACACATTCTAGCAGGCAACAGACAGACAGGTGGCTGGAATTGACACCAGCACCTCCCAACAGTATTTGTCCCAGCATTATGAATCAGCCACTATTTCTAATTTCTAAGATGGCAAATCCAGGGTCCCCAGAGTCTGTGCGTCCTGGGGGACCAGAATCCGAATCCACAGTAATACCACCTCAAGGGTCCCCAGGCACACAGCTCACAAAGAGCACCATTCCCCCAAATGCCAGGGCCCATGATCGATCGGCAAGGGTCTAGCATTCAGTCCCCTACAAAAGTCTCTCTCTCCCGGCTAGGTCTGTCACACGCATATTATATAATATTGTATTATAACCCAATATATTGTATACCCTATAATACTCACCATACCTGTATGATCCTCCTGCCTCATATGTAACTATTTCATTTCCTGTCTTCCAAATAAACTTTTGTAAACAAAAAAAATGTGGCCGTAGCCACTGAAACATAAATATTCTTACAAGCTATCAGATCATTGAGGAGGAAGAGGATAGTCACTCAGCATAACAGGATAGTCACTCAGCATCAGCATAGGCAGTCTTGAAGGGATCTGACATTTCAAAGAAATTTATTCGGTTACATCAGCATCAGGTGCTTGGTATCTGGTGGTGATCCAAGACTGATTCATTTTTATGAAGGTCAGTCGATCGACCGAGTTGGTGGACAGGTGCACCCTGTGATCAGTTACAAAGCCTCCAGCAGCACTGAATGTGCGTTCCGAAAGAAAGCGGGATGCAGGACAGGCCAGTAGTTCAATTGCATACTGTGCAAGCTCTGGCCAGTGATCCATCCTCAAGACCCAGTAACCCAGAAGATTTTCGCTGGGCAAGGTGTCCAAGTCCGACCTTGCCCCTAGGTATTCCTGCACCATGTAAAACAGACACTGGCTATGGTTGCGAGAACCGATCATACCTTGGGGCTGCGGACTAAAAAATTGTCTGAACGCAACGGTCAGACGGCCACCTTCTCCACCACTCCTTCTTTGACTAACCGAAGTCTCAGCAACACGTTGTCCAGGAACAGGGGTTTGTAACCTCCCAGTCTCTGTGAACACATTGCACAGACCTTTCTGCAAGGCCTCCCGAAGATGTTTCATCCTCTGCTCCCTCTGCGACGGCAAGATAAGGTCCGCAACCTTACCCTTCTAACGTGGATCAAGGAGGGTTGCCAGCCAGTAACGATCCCCCTCCTTGATACCACGAATATGAGGATCCTTCCGCAGGCTTTGCAGGATCAGGGAGGCCACGCAGCGTAGGTTTGCTGAGGCATTTGGTCCGGAGTCCTCTGGGTCACTAATGCCGCGTACACACGGTCGGACTTTCCGGCATACTTGGTCCGGCGGACCAGAGTGTGCCGGACAATCCGCCCGTGTGTGGGCGGCGGCGGACTTTTCCGGCGGACTTCTTCCCAAAAGCCCGCCGGACCTAGATTTTAAACATGTTTGAAATCTTTCCGTCGGACTCAGTTTCGGGCGGAAAGTCCGCTCGTGTGTGTGCTGGTCCGACGGAAAGCCCGCTCGTGTGTAGGCTGGTCCGACGGACCAAATACGACACGAGGGGATGGTATTGCATCTCGCGCTCGCTGCAATAGGAAAAACAAATCTTCCTATTGCGGCGAGCGCGGGGCATACCAGGCCCTTAGGTCTGGTATGGATTATAAAGGGGAACCCTGCTACGCCGAAAAAACGGCGTGGGGTCCCCCTAAAATCCATACCAGACCCCGATCCGAGCACGCAGCCTGGCCGGTCAGGAAAGGGGGTGGGGACGAGCGAGCGCCCCCCCCCCTCCTGAACCGTACCAGGCCGCATGCCCTCAACATGGGGGGTGGGTGCTTTGGGGGAGGGGGGCGCCCTGCGCCCCCCCCCCCAAAGCACCTTGTCCCCATGTTGATGAGGACAAGGGCCTCTTCCCGACAACCCTGGCCGTTGGTTGTCGGGGTCTGCGGGCGGGGGCTTATCGGAATCTGGGAGCCCCCTTTAATAAGGGGGCCCCCAGATCCCGGCCCCCCACCCTATGTAAATGAGTATGGGGTACATGGTACCCCTACCCATTTACCTAGGAAAAAAGTGTAAGTAATAAAACACACTACACAGGTTTTTAAAATATTTTATTAAACAGCTCCGGGGGGGGATCTTCCTCCGGCTTCGGGGGTCTTCTTCCGGCTTCGGGGGTCCCTCCGCTTCATCTTCTCCCGGCGTCCGGTTGGTTCTTCTCCGCTCTCCGGCCTCTTCTCCCGGTGTCGCAGGTCTTCGGCCGGCCCCTCCGCTCTCTTCATGTAGCTCTATTGCGAGCGGAGGTCCGGACTTCTGGGCTTCTTGGCTTCTTGGCTTCTTGGCTTCTCTTCTCTTCCCCCAGATGTTGACACGACGCTCTCTCCGGCTGGACTGGTCTCTGAGGGCTGCGTTGTGACTTATATAGGCGGAGACCCCGCCCCCATATGATGTCACAGTCCTTGGGCATGCTGGGACTGTGACGTTTTAGGGGGCGTGGTCGACCACGCCCCCTAAAACGTCACAGTCCCAGCATGCCCAAGGACTGTGACATCATATGGGGGCAGGGTCTCCGCCTATATAAGTCACAACGCAGCCCTCAGAGACCAGTCCAGCCGGAGAGAGCGTCGTGTCAACATCTGGGGGAAGAGAAGAGAAGAGAAGCCAAGAAGCCAAGAAGCCAAGAAGCCCAGAAGTCCGGACCTCCGCTCGCAATAGAGCTACATGAAGAGAGCGGAGGGGCCGGCCGAAGACCTGCGACACCGGGAGAAGAGGCCGGAGAGCGGAGAAGAACCAACCGGACGCCGGGAGAAGATGAAGCGGAGGGACCCCCGAAGCCGGAAGAAGACCCCCGAAGCCGGAGGAAGATCCCCCCCCGGAGCTGTTTAATAAAATATTTTAAAAACCTGTGTAGTGTGTTTTATTACTTACACTTTTTTCCTAGGTAAATGGGTAGGGGTACCATGTACCCCATACTCATTTACATAGGGTGGGGGGCCTGGATCTGGGGGCCCCCTTATTAAAGGGGGCTCCCAGATTCCGATAAGCCCCCGCCCGCAGACCCCGACAACCAACGGCCAGGGTTGTCGGGAAGAGGCCCTTGTCCTCATCAACATGGGGACAAGGTGCTTTGGGGGGGGGGGCGCAGGGCGCCCCCCTCCCCCAAAGCACCCACCCCCCATGTTGAGGGCATGCGGCCTGGTACGGTTCAGGAGGGGGGGGGCGCTCGCTCGTCCCCACCCCCTTTCCTGACCGGCCAGGCTGCGTGCTCGGATCGGGGTCTGGTATGGATTTTAGGGGGACCCCACGCCGTTTTTTCGGCGTAGCGGGGTTCCCCTTTATAATCCATACCAGACCTAAGGGCCTGGTATGCCCCGCGACGGGGCTAGCAAGGTGTCAATCTCGCCGATAAAAGCGGCAAGATTGACATCCTTCTCTAGTCCCGTCGCACCTGAGTCACGTTCAAAATGAACGGACTTGTCCGTGTGTGTGCAAGTCCGTTCATTCTGAAAGTCCGCCGGAAATACGGGCGGACTTAGCCCGCCGGAAAATCCCGGCGTGTGTGGGCAAGTCCGTTCGTTTTAAAGTCCGGCGCACCTGGCGGACAAAGTCCGTCGGAAAGTGTGCCGGACCAAGTAGGATAGAAAGTCCGCTCGTGTGTACGCGGCATAAGGACGACATGATCCGCAGGGCAGGTTAAATTCCTTTTGGAGGTCAGCCAGCCGAGCACTGGCATTATATGACCTGCGGAAATGTACACAGACTTTACTGGTCTGCCTCAGGACATCCTGTAAGCCGGGGTACCTGCCCAAGAACCGCTGCACCACCAAGTTAAGGATGTGAGTCAAACAAGGCACATGGGTCAGTTGTCCCTGTCGGAGGGCGGAGAGGAGGTTGGTGCCATTGTCACAAACCACCATACCTGCCTTAAGCTGGCGTGGCATCAACCACCTCTGGACCTGCCCCTGCAGAGCTGACAGAATCTTTGCCCCAGTGTGGCTCCTGTCCCCCAAGCACACCAGCTCAAGCACCGCATGGCATCTTTTTGCCTGCGTGCTTGCACAGCCCTTTGAATGCCTACAGAGCACCACTGGTTCCAAGGACAAATTAGCACAGGAAGAGGCCATGGAGGAAGAAGAAGAGGTGGGGGTGGAGGAAAGAGGTGTGGCAGAAACCCCACTAGTAGAATTTTGGAGCCGTGGTGGCGGAACAACCTCCAACACTACTGTACCCTGTCCTGCATCACTCCCAGCTGCCAGAAGAGTCACCCAGTGCGCGGTGAAAGATAGGTAACGTCCCTTTACATGCCTGCTGGACCATGAGTCAGCGGTAATATGCACCTTACCGCTGACCGTCCTGTCCAGTGAGGCATGGACATTGCCTTCCACATGCCGGTAGAAACCCGGAGTCGCCTTCCGTGAGAAAAAGTGGCCTTTGGGAACCTGCCACTGAGGAACCGCACATTCCACAAACTCACGGAAGGGGGCAGAGTCTACCAACTGAAAAGGCAGCAGTTGAAGTGCTAGCAATTTAGCCAAGCTAGCATTCACCCGCTGGGCATGTGGATGGCTGGGAGTGAACTTCTTTCAGCGGTGCAGCAGCTGGGGCAGGGAAATTTGCCTGGTACAATCTGACGTCAGTGTACCGTTAGCAGATTGCCCACAAGTACTTGGCTGTGACACACCTAATTCTATGCCTTCATTCCTCTCAGTGCAGGTCTCAGAGAGGACTGAAGGTATAGTTGGGTTGGAGATCCCAGCTGATGAGGAGCAAGGAGAGGTCCTCTTTGTTCTTTGGTGTGGGTCTTTTAGGTACACTTGCCAACAAACTGCATGGCAGGTCGACATATGTCTGATCAAGCATGTGGTGCCTAAACGGGTTAGATACGCTTGAGACATATGTTAGAAATAGCAGCGGTGGGATCTGATGCACTTGTCTCAAAAAAGGCCCACAACAAAGAACTTTTGGAATAACGCGCAGAGACAGTAGCACCCTGCACATGCGGAGCTCTGTGGTGTGATGCAGTCGGTGTGCTGCCCTTAAGCTGGCCCCTGGAGGGCATCCTGCCTCGTTGGTGATGTGCCTCCTCCTCCTCCTCTCACCTATCAGGCAGCCACGTGGAGTCAGTGACCTCATCATCCCCTCCCTTCTCATCACTGGAGCAAAGCTGGCAGTATGCTGCAGCTGAGGGAACATGGCTGCCAGATTGCTGTCCTTCTTGGGCACCCCCTCTCTCTGGGCTCACGTTACTGCCTTCCTCTAGCTGGGTACCATCATCGGAGCCTTCAAAACGCTGGGCACCCTCCTGGAGCATGTACCCTACACTGTGGTCAAACAGTTCGGGGGACTCCTCAGGAGGACATGGTGGGGCTAGGGAAGGAGTGACTGATGCTATTGAACCGAGGGAAGAGGCCACGTTGGCAGCTGCTTTGCCAGACAAAGTACCCTGAGCCTGGGTGAGAGAGGATGAGGAGGATGAGGATGGCTTGGTCACCCACTCTAACAAGTCTTCCGCATGTTGCGGCTCAACACAGCAAGCTGCCAAAAAAAAGGACAAGCGTGTCCCATGGCCACGTGCTGATGAGGATGCATCGTGTCCATGACCAGCACTATTGCCTCTAGACACAGAGCCCGCTTGCCCACTTTTATTGCCTTGTGACTGTCTGCCTCTCCTTGTTGGCCTTCCAGACATACTAATGGCCTGCAGTGAGATGTAGCTGCACAAAGCTGGGATGTATATATATACTGATACTGCAGCTAGCAGAATCAACTGCCTGCCTGTAGTATTATTCGTATGCGAACACCACCAATTGTCTTCAGGTAGCTTTAGGTGCACACTGTGCAGAGGACACAGTACACTAACTGTAAATACTGTAGCTGCCTGCCTGTGGTATTAATAGGAGCAGAAGAACAGCAATTGTGTTCAGGTAGCTTTAGGTGCACACTGTGCAGAGGACACAGTACACTAACTGTAAATACTGTAGCTGCCTGTCTGTGGTATTAATAGAAGCAGAAGAACACCACCAATTGTCTTCAGGTAGCTTTAGGTGCACACTGTGCAGAGGAGGCACTACACTAACTTGTAAATACTGCAGCTGCCTTCGGTACTAATAGGATCAGAAGAACACCACCAATTTTCTTCAGGTAGCTTTAGGTGCACACTGTGCAGAGGACACACTACACTAACTTGTAAATACTGCAGCTGCCTGCGGTACTAATAGGATCAGAAGAACACCACCAATTTTCTTCAGGTAGCTTTAGGTGCACACTGTGCAGAGGACGCACTACACTAACTTGTAAATACTGCAGCTGCCTGCGGTACTAATAGGATCAGAAGAACACCACCAATTTTCTTCAGGTAGCTTTAGGTGCACACTGTGTAGAGGACGCTCTACACTAACTTGTAAATACTACAGCTGCCTGCGGTACTAATAGGATCAGAAGAACACCACCAATTTTCTTCAGGTAGCTTTAGGTGCACACTGTGCAGAGGACGCACTACACTAACTTGTAAATACTGCAGCTGCCTGCGGTACTAATAGGATCAGAAGAACACCACCAATTTTCTTCAGGTAGCTTTAGGTGCACACTGTGCAGAGGAGGCACTACACTAACTTGTAAATACTGCAGCTGCCTTCGGTACTAATAGGATCAGAAGAACACCACCAATTTTCTTCAGGTAGCTTTAGGTGCACACTGTGCAGAGGACACACTACACTAACTTGTAAATACTGCAGCTGCCTGCGGTACTAATAGGATCAGAAGAACACCACCAATTTTCTTCAGGTAGCTTTAGGTGCACACTGTGCAGAGGACGCACTACACTAACTTGTAAATACTGCAGCTGCCTGCGGTACTAATAGGAACAGAAGAACACCCACAATTTTCTTCAGGTAGCTTTAGGTGCACACTGTGCAGAGGACGCACTACACTAACTTGTAAATACTGCAGCTGCCTGCAGTACTAATAGGATCAGAAGAACACCACCAATTTTCTTCAGGTAGCTTTAGGTACACACTGTGCAGAGGACACACTACACTAACTTGTAAATACTACAGCTGCCTGCGGTACTAATTGGATCACAAGAACACCACCAATTTTCTTCAGGTAGCTTTAGGCGCACACTGTGCAGAGGATGCACTACACTAACTGTAAACACTGTAGCTAATAGGACTAATAGGATCAGAAGAACACCAGCAATTTTCTTCAGGTAGCTGTAAATACTATAAAAACACCTGCCTGCCTGTAGGAAGAGAATAACAGGAATGGATCTAGATAAACTGAATACAGTCTATATACAGTGGGAACGGAAAGTATTCAGATGCCCTTAAATTTTTCACTCTTTGTTATATTGCAGCCATTTGCTAAAATCATTTAAGTTCATTTGTTTCCTCATTAATGCACACACAGCACCCCATATTTACAGAAAAACATAAAATTGTTGACAATTTTTGCAGATTTATTAAAAAAAGAAAAACTGAAATATCACATGGTTCTAAGTATTCAGACCCTTTGCTGTGACACTCATATATTTAACTCAGGTGCTATCCATTTCTTCTGATCATCCTTGAGATGGTTCTACACCTTCATTTGAGTCCAGCTGTGTTTGATTATACTGATTGGACTCGATTAGGAAAGCCACACACCTGTCTATATAAGACCTTACAGCTCACAGTGCATGTCAGAGCAAATGAGAATCATGAGGTTAAAGGAACTGCCTGAAGAGCTCAGAGACAGAATTGTGGCAAGGCACAGATCTGGCCAAGGTTACAAAAAAATTTCTGCTGCACTTAAGGTTCCTAAGAGCACAGTGGCCTCCATAATCCTTAAATGGAAGACGTTTGGGACGACCAGAACCCTTCCTAGAGCTGGCCGTCCGGCCAAACTGAGCTATTGGGGGAGAACAGCCTTGGTGAGAGAGGTAAAGAAGAACCCAAAGATCACTGTGGCTGAGCTCCAGAGATGCAGTCGGGAGATGGGAGAAAGTTGTAGAAAGTCAACAATCACTGCAGCCCTCCACCAGTCGGGGCCTTATGGCAGAGTGGCCCAACGGAAGCCTCTCCCCAGGGCAAGACACATGAAAGCCTGCATGGAGTTTGCTAAAAAAACACCAGAAGGACTCCAAGATGGTGAGAAATAAGATTCTCTGGTCTGATGAGACCAAGATAGAACTTTTTGGCCTTAATTCTAAGCGGTATGTGTGGAGAAAACCAGGCACTGCTCATCACCTGTCCAATACAGTCCCAACAGTGAAGCATGGTGGTGGCAGCATCATTCTGTAGGGGTGCTTTTCAGCTGCAGGGACAGGACGACTGGTTGCAATCGAGCTAAAGATGAATGCGGCCAAGTACAGGGATATCCTGGACGAAAACTTTCTCCAGAGTGCTCAGGACCTCAGATTGGGCCGAAGGATTACCTTCCAACAAGACAATGACCCTAAGCACACAGCTAAAATAACAAAGGAGTGGCTTCACAACAACTTTGTGACTGTTCTTGAATGGCCCAGCCAGAGCCCTGACTTAAACCCAATTGAGCATCTCGAGAGACCTAAAAATGTCTGTCCACCAACGTTTACCATCCAACCTGGCAGAACTAAAGGTGATCTGCAAGGAGGAATGGCAGAGGATCCCCAAATCCAGGTGTGAAAAACTTGTTGCATCTTTCCCAAAAAGACTCATGGCTGTATTAGATCAAAAGGGTGCTTCTACTAAATACTGAGCAAAGGATCTGAATACTTAGGACTAGGGATGAGCTTCGAGTTCGAGTCGAACTCATGTTCGACTCGAACATTGGCTGTTCGCAAGTTCGCCGAGCAGCGAACAATTTGGGGTGTTTGTGGCAAATTCGAATGCCGCGGAACACCCTTTAAAAGTCTATGGGAGAAATCAAAAGTGCTAATTTTAAAGGCTAATATGCAAGTTATTGTCATAAAAAGTGTTTGGGGACCCAGGTCCTGCCCCAGGGGACATGGATCAATGCAAAAAAAAGTTTTAAAAACGGCCGTTTTTTCAGGAGCAGTGATTTTAATAATGCTTAAAGTCAAACAATAAAAGTGTAATATCCCTTTAAATTTCGTTCCTGGGGGGTGTCTATAGTATGCCTGTAAAGGGGCGCATGTTTCCTGTGTTTAGAACAGTCTGACAGCAAAATGACATTTTGAAGGAAAAAACTCATTTAAAACTACCCGCGGCTATTAATGCATTGCCGACAATACACATAGAAGTTCATTGATAAAAACGGCATGGGAATTCCCCAAAGGGGAACCCCGACCAAAATTAAAAAAAAAAATGACGTGGGAGTCCCCCTAAATTCCATACCAGGCCCTTCAGGTCTGGTATGGATATTAAGGGGAACCCCGGCCAAAATAAAAAAAAAAAAATGACGTGGGGTTCCCCCTAAATTCCATACCAGACCCTTCAGGTCTGGTATGGATTTTAAGGGGAACCCCGCACCAAAAAAAAAAAAAAAAAAACGGCGTGGGGTCCCCCCAAAAATCCATACCAGACCCTTATCCGAGCACGCAACCTGGCAGGCCGCAGGAAAAGAGGGGGGGACGAGAGTGCGGCCCCCCCCTCCTGAACCGTACCAGGCCACATGCCCTCAACATTGGGAGGGTGCTTTGGGGTAGCCCCCCAAAACACCTTGTCCCCATGTTGATGAGGACAAGGGCCTCATCCCCACAACCCTGGCCGGTGGTTGTGGGGGTCTGCGGGCGGGGGGCTTATCGGAATCTGGAAGCCCCCTTTAACAAGGGGACCCCCAGATCCCGGCCCCCCCCCTGTGTGAAATGGTAAGGGGTTTTGTACCCCTACCATTTCACTAAAAAACTGTCAAAAATGTTAAAAATGACAAGAGACAGTTTTTGACAATTCCTTTATTTAAATACTTCTTCTTTCTTCTATCTTCCTTCATCTTCTGGTTCTTCTGGTTCTTCTGGCTCTTCTTCCTCCGGCGTTCTCGTCCAGCATCTCCTCCGCGGCGTCTTCTATCTTCTTCTCCTCGGGCCGCTCCGCACCCATGGCATGGGGGGAGGCTCCCGCTCTTCTCTTCTTCTTTTCTTCTCTTCTTCTCTTCTTCTCTTCTTCTCTTCTTCATTTTCTTCTCCGGGCCGCTCCGCAATCCATGCTGGCATGGAGGGAGGCTCCCGCTGTGTGACGGCGCTCCTCGTCTGACAGTTCTTAAATAACGGGGGGCGGGGCCACCCGGTGACCCCGCCCCCCCTCTGACGCACGGTGACTTGACGGGACTTCCCTGTGACGTCACGGGGAATGCCACAGGGAAGTCCCGTCATGTCCCGTGCGTCAGAGAGGGGCGGGGTCACCGGGTGGCTCCGCCCCCCGTTATTTAAGAACTGTCAGACGAGGAGCGCCGTCACACAGCGGGAGCCTCCCTCCATGCCAGCATGGATTGCGGAGCGGCCCGGAGAAGAAAATGAAGAAGAGAAGAAGAGAAGAAGAGAAGAAAAGAAGAAGAGAAGAAGATGAAGAGAAAAGCGGGAGCCTCCCCCCATGCCATGGGTGCGGAGCGGCCCGAGGAGAAGAAGATAGAAGATGCCGCAGAGGAGATGCTGGACGAGAACGCCGGAGGAAGAACCAGAAGAGCCAGAAGATGAAGGAAGATAGAAGAAAGAAGAAGTATTTAAATAAAGGAATTGTCAAAAACTGTCTCTTGTCATTTTTAACATTTTTGACAGTTTTTTAGTGAAATGGTAGGGGTACTTTTGTGCCCCCTTACCATTTCACACGGGGGGGGGTCGGAATCTGGGGGTCCTCTTGTTAAAGGGGGCTTCCAGATTCTGATAAGCCCCCCGCCCGCAGACCCCCACAACCACCGGCCAGGGTTGTGGGGATGAGGCCCTTGTCCTCATCAACATGGGGACAAGGTGTTTTGGGGGGCTACCCCAAAGCACCCTCCCAATGTTGAGGGCATGTGGCCTGGTACGGTTCAGGGGGGGGCGCACTCTCGTCCCCCCCTCTTTTCCTGCGGCCTGCCAGGTTGCGTGCTCGGATAAGGGTCTGGTATGGATTTTTGGGGGGACCCCACCCTGTTTTCTTTTTTTTATTTTGGCCGGGGTTCCCCTTAATATCCATACCAGACCTGAAGGGCCTGGTATGGAATTTAGGGGGACTCCCACATCATTTTTTTTTTTTAATTTTGGTTCGGGGTTCCCCTTTGGGGAATTCCCATGCCGTTTTTATCAATGAACTTCTATGTGTATTGTCGGCAATGCATTAATAGCCGCGGGTAGTTTTAAATGAGTTTTTTCCTTCAAAATGTCATTTTGCTGTCAGACTGTTCTAAACACAGGAAACATGCGCCCCTTTACAGGCATACTATAGACACCCCCCAGGAACGAAATTTAAAGGGATATTACACTTTTATTGTTTGACTTTAAGCATTATTAAAATCACTGCTCCTGAAAAAACGGCCGTTTTTAAAACTTTTTTTTGCATTGATCCATGTCCCCTGGGGCAGGACCCGGGTCCCCAAACACTTTTTATGACAATGACTTGCATATTAGCCTTTAAAATTAGCACTTTTGATTATTCATGTTCGTGTCCCATAGACTTTAACGGTGTTCGCGTGTTCCAACGAACTTTTTTCCTGTTCGCATGTTCTGGTGCGAACCGAACAGGGGGGTGTTCAGCTCATCCCTACTTAGGACCATGTGATATTTCAGTTCTTTTTTAATAAATCTGCAAAAATGTCAACAATTCTGTGTTTTTCTGTCAATATGGGATGCTGTGTGTACATTAATGAGGAAAAAAATGAACTTAATGATTTTAGCAAATGGTTGCAATATAACAAAGAGTGAAAAATTTAAGGTCTGAATACTTTCCGTCCCCACTGTATATACATACAACACCTAGGAGCCAATTACGGCTCTCTGTACAGACAGCGCTGTGATTGGCCAAGCATGCGGGTCACAGTGCATGCTTGGCCAATTATCAGCCAACAATGCACTGCGATGCTGCAGTGAATTATGGGCCGTGACGCGCCACTTGAATTTTGCGTGAACGGCCCATATTGTTCGTAATTCGATGAACGGTCGAACATGCGATGTTCGAGGCGAACATGGGTTCAACTCGAACTCGAAGCTCATCCCTACATAAAAGTTAATTGATAAAAACAGCATGGGAATCCCCCACAGGGGAACCCTGAACCAAAATTGACAAAAAAAAAATGTGTGGGTCGCCCCAAATTCCATACCAGGCCCTTCAGGTCTGGTATGGATATTAAGGGGAACCCCGCACCAAAATTTAAAAAAAAAATGGCTTGGGGGTCCCCCTCAAAATCTATACCAGACCTTAAGGGTCTGGTATGGATTTTAAGGGGAATCCCGCGACAATTTTTTTTTTTTAAATGGTGTGGGGTCCCTCCAAAACACCATACCAGACCCTTATCCGAGCACGCCACCTGGCAGGCCGCAGGAAGAGAAGGAAGGACGAGAGAGCGCCCCCCTCCTGAACTGTACCAGGCCACATGCCCTCACCATTGGGAGGGTGCTTTGGGGTAGCCCCCAAAGCACCTTGTCCTCATGTTGATGGGGAAAAGGGCCTCATCCCTACAACCCTTGCCGGTGGTTGTGGGGGTCTGTGGGCTTGGAGCTTATCGGAATCTGGAAGCCCTCTTTAACAAGGGAACCCCCAGATCCTGCCCCCCCCCCCGTGTGAAGTGGTAACTGGGTACAAATGTACACTTTCCATTTCACAAAAAATGTGTGAAAATGGTATAAAAAACACAATACATGCCTTGGGACAAGTCCTTTATTAAAAAAAATAAAAAATAAAAAATAAAACTGTCCCACGGAGTCTTCTTCTTTTTCTTCTTCTCGCGCTCTGACGGACCGAAAAATAAAAATTTAAAAAAAGCCGCACGTCGCCTACAATCTGCCTCCATGGGAGGCACCCACCGTAATGACCGGCTGCTCTCAGGTGACAGCACTTTTATAACTGAGGGCGGGAGCACACGATGACATCGCTGGGCGACCCCACCCCCCTCTGACACACAAGGACATCCCTATGGCTTTCCTGTAGTGTCAGAGGGGGGCAGGGCCACCCGGTCCCCCTCACCCTGTCGCATGGGGACATACCTATGTCTTCCCCATAGTGTCAGAGGGAGCAGGGCCACCCGCTTATGTAACTGAGTGACTCTGCCCCCCTCTGACGCTACGGGGAAGCCATAGGGATGTCCCCGTGTGTCAGAGGGGGGTGGACCGGGTGGCCCCAGCCCCCTCTGATGCTATGGGAAAACCATAGGGCTGTCCCCATGCGGCAGAGGGGGCGGGGTCACCCGGGAACATCGTGTGGCCCCGCCCTCAGTTATAAAAGAGTTGTCACCTGAGAGCGGCTGGTCATTACGGCGAGTGCCTCCCATGGAGCCAGATTGTAGGTGACGTGCGGCTTTTTTTTTCGGTCCGTCGGAGCATGAGAAGAAGAACCATTTACCATTATTACACATTTTTTGTGAAATGGTAGGGGTACATTTGTACCCTTTTACCATTTCACACGGGGGGGGGCGGGATCTAGGGGTCCTCTTGTTAAAGGGGGCTTCCAGATTCCGATAAGCCTCCCCGCCCGCAGACCCCCACAACAACCGGGCAAGAGTTGTGGGGATGAGGTCCTTCTCCCCATCAACACTACCCCAAAGCCCCCTCCCAATGTTGAGGGCATGTGGCCTGGTACGGTTCAGGGGGGGCGCTCTCTTGTCCCCCCCTTTTCCTGCGGCCTGCCAGGTTGCATGCTCGGATAAGAGTCTGGTATGGATTTTGAGGGGGACCCCCACTCCATTTTCTTTTAAATTTTGGCTCAGGGTTCCCGTTAATATCCATAGCAGACCTGAAGGGCCTGGTATGGAATTTGGGGGTACCCCCACGCATTTTTTTTTTAATTTGGTTCGGGGTTCCCCTGTGGGGGAATCCCATGCCGTTTTTATCAATTAACTTTTATGTGTATTGCTGGGAGTCGGGACCAACAATTCATTATAGCCGAAAGTACTTTTAAATTACCGTATTTATCGGCGTATAACACGCACATTCATTTTAAGAGGGAAGTTTCAGGAAAAAAACTAAAATTTTAAATAAGGAACTTTGGAGCAAAATAAGGGTCAGTGCTCATCTGCAGCCTCATCAATCTACATCAATACAGCCTCACGATTGCCTTCAATGCAGCAGCCTCACCATTGCACATCAGTGCAGCCTGACTGACGTCCACCTGCAGCCTAGAGGGGACAGGGAGGGGGCGGGATGAGCGCCGACAGATTACATACAAAGAGAATCTCCTATGATAGACAGAACAGTGGTCCAATGGCGGCCCAGGAGACGGGATTTCCTATTACAGAGGCTGCCAAGTAAACAGGAGATTCTCGCTGTATGTAATCTGACAGCGCTCGTCCGGCCCCCCTCCTTATCCCCTCCGAGGCAGCTAAAATTGAAGTATTGGCGTATAACACGCACACGCTATTTGCACCCGATTTTCATGGTAAAAAAGTGAGTAT
The DNA here is from genome assembly GCF_042186555.1 of Aquarana catesbeiana. Lineage (NCBI taxonomy): Eukaryota > Metazoa > Chordata > Amphibia > Anura > Ranidae > Aquarana > Aquarana catesbeiana. Next base: position 594,940,665 of record NC_133325.1, on the reverse strand, counting down.
TATACGCCAATAAATACAGTACTTATTTTCCTTTAGAAATGTCATTTTGCTCTCGGACTGTTGTAAACACGGGAAGCATGCGCCACTTTACAGGCATACTATAGATACCCCCCAGGTATGAAATTTAAAGGAATATTACACATTTATTGTTTCACTTTAAGCATTATTAAAATCACTGCTCCCGAAAAAATGGCCATTTTTAAAACTTTTTTTTGCATTGATACATGTCCCCTGGGGCAGGACCCAGGTCCCCAAACACTTTTTATGACAATACCATGCATATAAGCCTTTAAAATTAGCACTTTTGATTTCTCCCATAGACTTTTAAAGGGTGTTCCGCGGCTTTTGAATTTGCCGCGAACACCCCAAATTGTTCGCTATTCAGCAAACAGACGAACATCGGGACCATCCCTATTCACAAGTTAGGTATTCAATTCTCATTATGTAGGCGATTTCAATTCTACTAGTTATACTAGTTATACTCATTTAACAAAAATATTTACAAACACTCCCTTTAGGCTGCAATGTTTGGTGGTTCTGAATAATTTTCTAGCAAGAAAATTATGATTTTTACATGTAGGAGAGAAGTGTCAGAATTGGCCTGGGTGGCAAGTGGTTAATTACCATAAGTAAATAATATACAAATAATTATTGTATATTGTTTTTAAAGGTAATTTACTATATTTTTAAAAACTGTACTCAAGCAGGTGGCTTAACGGACAAATTACTGAAGTTAAAGTTATAACTTCAAACCAGTAATTTCACAGTAAATAGATAAATAATAAATTATGTTATGTTAGAACATATAGCATAATAATAGATTATTTAGCTTGATTAAAAAAAATACCTTTTCAGCAGCAGCAGATTCTCACTCTTAACTGTGTGAGAAAAACATGGGATTATGAGTAAACCTTATACCCATAAACCCATGTTTTTTACCTTGTAGTTAAGAGGGCTGGGCTGGAAGGGAGCATGTGTCTTTTAGACACATGCCCCCTTCTATGACACTGCAGTGAGAAGAGAGCCTCCACTGCAACATTTTTATTGGATAGTGCTTTACCATTGGTCTAAGACTCCAAGCTGTCCATTGAGCTCAGTGCCTCTTACAAGAAGTCAGAGGCACTGCGAGCTCATCCTCTCAGTCTTCTGCAAACAGCATGTGCCATCTTGTATTGAAACTGGCCGTGCTGTATGTAGCTTCTGACAGATTGCACAAGGAGCCCCGTATCTCTGGAATCATAGGTGCAAGGTGCCCCAAATAATAACCAGTGGTGAAGTAGGACTTCGGCTACCTACCCCCAAATTTGGGGTCTCTGTGACCTCAGATTGCCGAGCTACACACCCTCAAATCTTGATCATTTTTGTTTTTTATGTTCTAGGCTCTGCCTCACCTCACTGCACGTCCCCACTACATATGGCCAAAGGACCTTAAAAAGGAAAAATTAGAGAGAGAAGAGACAGAAAGACTAAGGAAAATAAAGAAGTACACTCTATCCTGTCAAGAGAAACAGTATTATAAACATCCTTTGAGGCATCCGAAAGATATTTAATCCAAGGGCCCCAGATTTTGTTAAAAAGGCAATTTAATCATTCAAGATGGCTGAAAGGCCATGATCCAAGATAATTTAGACTTTAATAAATTAAACTGGATCATAGAATCTCCATGACTTGGTCATGGAGATTCTAGCTGCTGAGCACAGCTGGGATAATGTCTATTATCGGTCTAGTTTGGTCTGGCGCCTGTCTATTATGGACAAACCCCACTTGGTCCAAATGAAAGAATGAATGTATTTAGGTAAAAAAGTGTTCAAACGGGAAGCAAAAAGTTGTCATCATTTTGAGATCCACAGTTATTAGTAAGATCAGGCGTACTTTGCAGTCACCACGGTCCTTGCCCGGTTTGGGAATAACATGGTGTAAGAGTCCAGGGCTTACTACGCATGCACCAATGGCACATTGCCTCAAGAGGAAATGCCAAGAAATGCCAAAGACGCCTCAGTGTGCCAACCCACACCTACACAGAAGACCTGATGGAAAAAGGCAGGAAAATGCCCAGGAGGTGCACAGGAAGTGACCTCAACCTGATGGACAAAGGCGGGAAAATGCCCAGGAGGCACACAGGAACTGACCTCAACCTGATGGAAAAAAGGCAGGAAAATGCCCAGGAGGCACACAGCAAGTAACCTCATATTTCTCTATATAAGCCCAGACCAGACACTGCCAAATTTCTGGCTTATATTCAGTCCCCCCTTGTTCCTGTGCTAGTGTGTGATCTGTCTGAACTTGTTTTTGACCTGGAAACCTATTTGACTACTCTTGATTGCTGTTTGCCATTGACCTCGGATTTGTGCCTTGACCATTCTACTTCTTTGTCCCTTTTGTACTCAGCTGCCAGATTGGAACCAACCCCGGCTTGGATCTCGACCATTCTTCTGATTAACCCTTGTATACTTTGTTGCCAAACTGGACTTGACTTCGGCTCGGATCTCGGACTAAGACTTGCAAGGTGCTCCGCACCCCTGGCAACCGTGCCACTCGGTTTCCACCAAGTCTCTGTTTCCATCTCCAGAGGCTTCAAGGACCCGAGGTGCAAAGGAGGCCTCCCCACTACTTTGTTCTCACATCAGGTATGTGGCCCTCGTGACAGAATAATCCAGCAATGTCTGAGACTGAGGGGAGTGCTTTCACCTTCGAAGCCCTGTGCCAACAAGTGGCCTGTGTGTCTCAGGCCCTGATGTCCATACAAGAGGGGTACTTTCAACTGGAAGGTCGGCTGACTGCAATGGCCAATACCTCAGTTCTGAGCCCTGCAGAACCACCTGTTATGGCTATGGAGCAACCCATCTCTACTCCCGCTCCTGAATCATGGGTTCCTATGCCAGAACGCTTTTCAGGGGTTCACCACAAGTTCCAGGCTTTCAGGAACGCCTGTCGGCTATACTTTAACGGAATTCCGCAAGTGGGTTGCAGACACTGCATGGAACGACGCTGCCTTGCGCCATCAGTTTCTCTTGGGCCTATCCGAGCCCTTAAAAGACGAATTAGCATTGGAACCTACAATTTAGTTGGCTATCCAGCTTAATCGCAGACTCAGAGAACATCGCAGGGAACAATCCGGTATGGCCCGTCCCACATGGATGCTCCCACGAGTACCCATGGCTCCACACCTGAGAACCCCTGAGACCCACACATCAACCCCAATTCATGACGCAGAACTGATGCAACTCGGCTTAGTTCATGCACCCCTCACACCCAAAGAGAGACAACGCCATCGCCTGAACAATCTATGCCTGTATTGTGGTGGAGCTTATCGCTTTCTTCAGGGATGTCCCATTAGGCCGAGTAAGTGGATCGAACCCCCATCTGTTTTGCCGTACGTTGTTAAATCCTCGCATCTCACTCTCTGCCTCTCTTTGCAGATACCAGGAAGGATAATCTGAGTAGCAGCCATTATTGACTCTTGCAGCTGCTTTATTGACATCCACTTCTCCAAAAAGTATGGAATCCCACTATGCAAGAAATCCCAGTCATTTACCGTTCATCTGGCAGATGACTCCACACCAACCTTGGGTCCAATAACCCATGAGACCACCCTCATATTGGCCACCACTAAGCAGACCATCAGGAATATCTTTGACTGGACGGGATTTCATCCCCATTTTTCTGGTTATTTTGGGGTTACCGTGGCTTCGGCAGCACCAGCCACAGATTGATTGGTCCACTGAAGTTGTGTCTTTCGGCTCACCCTATTGCTTACACCACTGTTTCCCACAATGAGCCTATTTGATGGTTCAACCCCTTTCCACAGATGACAACACCCTTCTCCACCAGGTTTACAGAGACTTCCTGGACATCTTTGACAAGAAGGGGGCTAAATCCCTATCGCCTCACCGGTTGTATGATTGCCCCATTGAGCTTCTTCCTGGTTCTGCAATACCATTTGGGAGGATCTTCCCACTCTCTGAGCCTGAATTAGAAGTCCTCCAAAAATACATTGATGACAATCTTAGGAAAGGGTTCATCCGGCCCTCTACCTCTCCTGCTGGCGCTGGACTCTTTTGTGGAAAACAAGGACCATTCTTTAAGACCATGTATCGACTACAGAGAATTGAACAGTATCACAATCAAGAATCGATACCCATTGCCTCTAGTCCCTGAGCTTGTTCAGAGGTTCCGTACCGCCAAAGTCTTCTCAAAATTGGACTTACGGGGAGGCCTTCAATTTAATACGGATAAGAGAGAGCGATGAATGGAAAGCTGCTTTTCATACTAGGTTTGGCCATTTTGAGTATCTGGTCATGCCATTTGGGCTGCATAACACCCCAGCAACTTTCCAACACTTGGTGAACGACATATTTCGGGATTTTCTTGACCTCTTCATGATAGTGTACTTAGATGACATCCTTGTTTTTTCTCCTTCCTTCGAGGCACATCACATCCACATACGAAAGGTCCTTTTTCGCCTCCGAGCCCATAAACTCTACGCCAAGATTGAAAAATGTGAGTTTGAGAAAGATACCATACAATTCCTTGGCCTCATTATTTCAATTTCTGGCATATCCATGGACCCCCAGAAGGTAACTGCAGTTCTTGGATAGCCAGTACCCTCAGACCCTAAGAGCGTCCAGAGGTTTGTGGGTTTTGCCAATTTTTATAGAAGATTTTTTCAAGGCTTCTCGTCAATAACATCACCTATCACACAACTCACCAAGCAAAACAGCTGTTTTTTGTGGTCCCCCTCAGCACAAATGGCTTTTGACAAACTCAGGAAGCAATTCACTTCTGCCCCGGTCCTTCGTCATCACAACCTGGCCCTGCTTTACGTGTTGGAGGTCGATGCTTCAGAGATTGCAGTAGGGGCAGTCCTTTCTCAGCACCACAAAACCACAGCCATGTTGCATCCTGTTGCCTTATTTTCCAGGAAGTTGTCCCCAGCCAAAAGGAACTATGATGTAAGGAACTCCTTGCTATTAAACTGGCCCTGGAAGAATGGCGATATCTATTGGAAGGTGCCTCGCACCCTATACTTATCTACACTGATCATAGGAATTTGGAATACCTGCATACAGCTAAACATCTCAGACCTAGACAAGCCAGATGGGCTCTCTTCTTCACCCGATTTCAAATGCATATCAATCCAAGAATTGTAAACCTGATGCTCTATCCCGCATGTATCCCACATCAGATAACTCGCCAACGACGGATGCGATACTCCCTGCCTATAACTTCTTCCTACTTACGGATGACCTCTTGTCCAGGATTAAACTAGCCTCCTCTCTAGACCAACTGCCCTCAGGAGAACATCTGCAAGAAAAAGGACAGACTTTTCTTCCATGACCATGCTGTGTTTGTGCCTCTTCAACTGAGAGTTCCTGTGCTCAAGCTCTGCCATGACAACAAGTTAGCAGGGCATTTCGGGGTGACCAAAACCACCAATCTGCTTTTGCGAACCTTTTGGTGGTCTACCCTCAAGGCAGACTGCCACGCTTACCTCAATTTTTGCCCGGTATGCAATCACAGCAAAACGGAAAAGAATAAATCATGGGGTCTCCTTCGCCCCCTGCCTGTTCCCTCCAGACCCTGGGAACAGATCAGCATGGATTACATAATGGACCTACCGCCCTCTGATGGGTTTACATCCCTATTTGTTGTTGTGGACCGCCTTACAAAAATGGCTCATTTTATTCCTTTGATTGGCACTACATCTGCCCCAAAAACAGCTCAGGCTTTTATCAAGGAGATCATATGCCACCATGGGGTCCCCAGCAATATTGTATCAGATCGTGGGGTCTAATTCACCTCTAAATTCTGGAAGGAGCTCTGTCTTGCTCTAGACAAGGAAGGAGCGCTGTCTTGCTCTAGAACCACTACTCTTCGGCCTACCACCCTCAGACCAACAGACAAACGGAAAGCACAAAACAAACTCTTGAACAGTACCTTCGTTGTTTCTCCACCTTTTTCCAAGACAATTGGGCGCCCCTACTTCCTTGCGCAGAATTTTCATACAACACAATACATTCTACCACTAAGCAATCCCTGTCCTACGCCAACCTGGGGTACCACCCTTTTTTTTCCCCTGTCCTACGCGCTTCCGCTTCGGTACCGGCTGTCTGGAACAGAGTGAAGTTTCTACACAACAACTTAGAGCTCCTAAAGGATACCATGGCCAAGGCACAGCTGGATTACAAGACCATCTATGATCGAAAGTGGCGAGGGGACCTGGATCTTCAAACGGGACACAAGGTTTGGCTGTCTACCAGGAATTTGAAGTTGGCCTGTCCCTCCAAGAAATTGGGCCCCAAGTTCATTGGGCCCTTCCCTGTCCTGTCCCGATTCAACCCTGTTGTCTACAAACTCAAACTGCCCTCAACTTACCGGATCCACCCTGTATGCTCCAGATCTTCTCTGGCGATTCTTTCAGCGAGCTTCATCCCGAATGGGCATCCGGAGGCCGCCCCTTCGGGGGGCTCTGTAAGAGTCCAGGGCTTACTACGCATGCACCAATGGCGCGTTGCCGCAAGAGGAAATCCGTGCCAACTGAGCATGCACCAAAGACGCCTCAGTGTGTCTACCCACACCTGCGCAGAAGACCTGATGGAAAAAGGAGGGAAAATGGCCAGGAGGCGCACAGGAACTGACCTTTCTGATGGAAAAAAGGCGGGAAAATGCCCAGGAGGCACACAGGAAGTGACCTCATACTTCCCTATATAAGCCCAGACACTGCCAAAATTGCTGGATTATCTTCAGTCCCCCCTTGTTCCTGTGCTAGTGCGTGATCTGTCTGAACTTGTTGTGACCTGGAAACCTATTTGACTACTCTTGATTGCTGCTTGCCATTGACCTCGGATTTGTACCTTGACCATTCTACTTTTTTGTCCCTTTTGTACTCAGCTGCCAGATTGGAACCGACCCCGGCTTGGATCTCAACCATTCTTCTTATGATTAACCCTTTTATACTTTGTTGCCAAACTGGACTAGACCTCGGCTCGGATTTCAGACTAAGGCTTGCACGGTGCTCCGCACCCCTGGTACTCATGCCACCAAGTCTCTGTCTCCATCTCCAGAGGCTTCAAGGACCCAAGGTGCAAGAGAGGCCTCCCCACTACTTTGGTCTCACATCAGGTACATGGCCCTCGTGACACATGGATAAAAGAGTTATTTTCATATGGCGATAGAGGAGTGCCATTTCACAGATCATTAAATAGGGTATAAATAGGGGGTCAGGATCTCAGCATATTTACGGTAATAGCGTCCAGAAAAACCGTCAGGACTTAGTGCTTTTGGTTTAGGATTTTGATAGTTGTCATGACCTCTCTCTCTTTAAAGTTGCCTTCTATTATCTCTGCATAAAAAGTTTTTGGCTTGAGCTGTTGAAAATGGTTTGGGAGATGCATAAAGTTTGGGGGGGAAAAAAAATGTAAAAATTTCCCTTAGAATCAGCTGTGGATTTTGAGTCGGTTGACCGTTTTGCAGTCTTAATTTTGGCAGGGCTGGGTTAAAGGGCCTAGGGACCAGTTTTCTTGCCAATAGAGTTTCGGGTTTGTCACCCATTGTAAAGTATCGATGTCTGGAACAACGGATATATTTTTCCACTTTTGTCATTAAGGTCAAATTCAGGGCCGTTCATGCCATATCTAGTTTGTATCTAAGGTCTAGGTGTGGGTTAGATCTCTGTTCCCCTTTGAGTCTTTGAGGCTCCTCATCCTGTTGTTTGGTTGTGTGTTCACAGACTTGTTTGGCACTAGGCGCAATTTGTAATTTACCATGAATAGTAGCCTTGTGAGTAGCCCAATTAATATGCGGCAAGGTGTCTGACAAGGAGTTTTCATTAAAATATTGACGTAGGGCTTTTTCCACTTCTCTAAAAATAGGATCATTGAGTAGGGAGGCATTAAGGCGCCACATGGAAGGCCGTGGTTTAGTCCATAGATCAGACAACATCATTTGGACTGGGGACTGGTCCGACCATGGGGTAAGGAATACTTTGGCCAAGGATACAAATGGGAGTAACAGAGATAGGGTAAACAAGTGATCTATTCGTGAATAGGTTTCATGTATGTGGGAATAGAATGTATATCCCTTGTCGTTGGATGGACATCTCCCCAAAGGCCTATGAGATCATACGAATGTTCACACCAATTTACTGCTTTGTTTGAGAGTGTGTTTTAAAGTTGCTTTATGTGGGTTGATTTATCTAAAATTTGGTCCAGAGAAGTAGAGCTGTCTCCACCCAAACTCACAATACATACTACATGAGGCAGCAAAACCTCCAGCATAGAGCAGAAAAAGGATGCCTGACCAGTGTTGGGGCATAGTATGAGATCAAAGTGACTGCATGTTTGTTTACTTTCCCCGCCACCATGAGATATCTGCCTTCCTTATCTTAAATGACTACGTTAGATGTAAAAGGAACTCTTTTTGCTATACATATCGCGACTCCCCATTTCTTGTTTGGACTCGCAAGAAGGAGGCAAGTTAACTAGAGGTGGCATGCGTTTCCGTCCTGGCCCTTCTTTCTTGTCATCCATAGGAAGATAAAGGGGGGGAGGGGAATCAGCAGAGTGAGCAGAACTTCAGTGACGTCAGAAAATGTAAACATCCAGACAATCTAAGAAACATAGTAAAACAGAAACAGAGTAAAATCACTACCATTAAGGAAGTCCTAGGCTACCACAAACACAGGTCAAAATAGTAGAGATCACAACATTGCTCCCGTTAACCTTTTAGAGATTAAATTGTTGCAATCCTGCGATCTATTGAGTATCAAAAATCCAGTCATAACTGTAATCGGGGAAAAAGAAGTAGTTGAGAAACTGAAGAAAGTCCCACAGACAATCAAGTGATGGAAGAAGATCTTCTAGAGGCAGGATGCTTTGGTTGAGACCACGAGGAGAGACCGGGCGATCTGCAGCATGTGGAGCTTTGGAGGTGAGAGATTCCCTAGATATTAGTCCTAGTTCCAAAAGCACCTCTTCGCCCTATTGGAAATTAGTAAAGAAGCATGATTTGCCCCTGTATGTGCAGGATAGATGAAAGGGGAATAATGAGCGATATTTGATTTGATGATTAACGAGATGAGTAAGTAAAGGTTTCAGGTATCGCCTCTTTTGAATCTTCACTTGAGAAACATCTGCAAAGATTTGGACTGCAAGGCCAAGAATGGAAAGATCACTCCTGTTTCTGGTCTCCTTCATGATTTTCTCGTTGATCCTGTAGAAATGCGGCTTTACTATGGTATCTCTGGGCAGGCTGTCAGGTCTCGGGGCCGTCAGGGCATGGTGGACCCTGTCCAATTTCAGCTGGTGTGGGGAGATGCCAGATATCAAATCCTTTATCAGGGATTGCACAGCATCCTCCAAGTCCATGACAAACTCCGGAAGGCCCCTTACCCTAAAATTATACCTTATACCTGTTTTCCAGGTCCTCAATTTGGGCCTTAGCTCAGTTTTATTGATCTTGAAGGGAGATCATGTTTGAATTTTGCTTTACTGTCTTCACTGTACCATCCAGTTACAGGTGTCTGGTCATTCGTCAATACTGTGAAAGTCGCTCTTCAAATCAGTAGTAATAATACAATTAGTAGTGTGGCCTCTGTAGTAAAATAATGAGATAAGCAAGGTTAGATGTACCATCATCCAGGAATGAATAATTAGGCAAAATTGGGAGCCTGATCCCCAGTCAGGCGACCAAGAAAATGGGGGCGTATTGGACTATTACGGTACAGTACACAAAACAATATAGAGAATATATCAATAATATAAAAGTATAATCGATTTTATTGATGCAAAGGACAAATCATAGGTGATACGTTAAAGCACAATAAAAAATAAATAACATAACAACAACAATAGGGTCATGAGTTTGCAGTAAGACAATTGATCTCAGAAATATTCCTCGACTAGTTTCGCGGATGAAACCGCTTCGTCAGGAGGGAATCTGAAGATAGCAAGTTCTGACTAAACAGTCTAAGCCTAACAATACAGAAAAAATACAGTAAGATTACACTGAAAAAATATAAAATTGATAATAATATTGCAGCATCAAAGTTAAACAATGTAATAAATTGAGGGGGGGGGAAAGGGACAAGTCTGCTTACCCATGTCCCAAAGAACCCGAGCGCAGGGCTCCTCCACCCAAGGTAATCTCCCACGGCGACCCGGGGGAGCTGCACGGATGACGGGGATAATAGAAATAAAAATAAAAATAATAATGAGGTAGTTGGATATGTAAAATTGCCAAAGGGAGCTAGTGATATAATTGGTAGGAAGGACTGATACTTAGGTGAAAGTGTACAGGGTGATAGGGTGAATTACATAATGCACACCTTAGGTGAAAGTAGTGCATGGGAATGTGAAACAACAACAAAGAAAACTGGTAGGCAGGTGGGATAGTGTTGGATAAGGTGAGAGAGGGTGAATAAGGGCAGGAGAGTGATGAAGTTAAAGCCAAAAGTGGGAGTGGGGCGTGGGAAAGAAGAGGACCCTGGGGAAAGGGTAGAAGAAGGGGGGAAGGGAAAGGGAAAGGAGGGGGGGGGAAGGAGAGGGAAAGGGGAGGAGGGGGGGGAGGGGAGGAAGGGAGGGGAAAAAAAAAGGGAGGAAAAAAAGGGGGGGGGGAAGGAAAAAGGAAGGAAGGAAGGGAGAGGGCAAGAAGGGAAACCAAGGATGATAGCGGTAAAGGGGAGGGGAGGCAGATAGTGGGGTGTGAAATAATAGGGGCAATAATACCTAGTACTGATGTAAACATATGAGGGTGCCAGAGAATGCACTCTGCACGGAGTCGGTATCGTGCCGGGCCAGCAAGGAGGTAGTTTGCAAAACAGGTAACAGGCGGAGGCATATTGAAACGTATTCGCCCATGCCTGGAGTATCTAGAGGGGAAGGCAAGGTTAGGATATAACCACTGCTGGTGCCCAGGGGTACAGGACTAGAGTAGACAATAGGATAAGGATTACCCTCTAACTTACAAGGTTGTGGCCATGATGCACGATCCCCCGATCCAAGAGCCGACCGTCAACAAACAGGCAGAGCCTGCTATATGTAGCTCCCAACCCAATGACGCTGACCACACGCCGGACGGCGCCGGCGCATGACGTCACAAGGTCAGAGGTCCCACACAGCGCGCGCGCGAGGGGATCGCGCCCATGCACATGCGCACTTACCCTTAGGCAGACAGGGACAAAGTCCCAACCAGGATAAGTGCAAGAGGGGGGGGCGGCCCTGTATCAGAGACCGACCCCTCCACCAGGGATCTCACCAGGTCGCCGCAGAGAAGCAAAGGGGGAGGGCCAAGCACCGGCTTCTAGCTATGGAACATAAAGGGGAAGCAGAGGATCCCAGTAAAAAACACTTGGAAGCAATTGATAAAAACAAACAGTAGTAGGGCATAATAAATTAATAAAATGATTTAGAAACGACATAATAGAACATAAGAAGGTAAATTAGGGATTAATAATACCCTAAGACACTGATGCTGGTCACCAACATGGCATAGACCCATTTTAACCCAACAGCATAATAAAATATGTGTATAAGTAACGGAGGGCCAGGGACAACAACCACAAGATTGGGTAAATCATGTGGAAACTAGGGCGGATAGCCAATAATTAGTGTCTAGCCAACCTAATGGGCGTCTGTCATGGAGGGTAGCATCAGGGATAATTGTAAAGACGATAATGATATAACGCAGGTAGATACTCCAGGCATGGGCGAATACGTTTCAATATGCCTCCGCCTGTTACCTGTTTTGCAAACTACCTCCTTGCTGGCCCGGCACGATACCGACTCCGTGCAGAGTGCATTCTCTGGCACCCTCATATGTTTACATCAGTACTAGGTATTATTGCCCCTATTATTTCACACCCCACTATCTGCCTCCCCTCCCCTTTACCGCTATCATCCTTGGTTTCCCTTCTTGCCCTCTCCCTTCCTTCCTTCCTTTTTCCTTCCCCCCCCCCCCCTTTTTTTCCTACCTTTTTTTTCCCCTCCCTTCCTCCCCTCCCCCCCCTCCTCCCCTTTCCCTCTCCTTCCCCCCCCCCTCCTTTCCCTTTCCCTTCCCCCCTTCTTCTACCCTTTCCCCAGGGTCCTCTTCTTTCCCACGCCCCACTCCCACTTTTGGCTTTAACTTCATCACTCTCCTGCCCTTATTCACCCTCTCTCACCTTATCCAACACTATCCCACCTGCCTACCAGTTTTCTTTGTTGTTGTTTCACATTCCCATGCACTACTTTCACCTAAGGTGTGCATTATGTAATTCACCCTATCACCCTGTACACTTTCACCTAAGTATCAGTCCTTCCTACCAATTATATCACTAGCTCCCTTTGGCAATTTTACATATCCAACTACCTCATTATTATTTTTATTTTTATTTCTATTATCCCCGTCATCCGTGCAGCTCCCCCGGGTCGCCGTGGGAGATTACCTTGGGTGGAGGAGCCCTGCGCTCGGGTTCTTTGGGACATGGGTAAGCAGACTTGTCCCTTTTTCCCCCCCTCAATTTATTACATTGTTTAACTTTGATGCTGCAATATTATTATCAATTTTATATTTTTTCAGTGTAATCTTACTGTATTTTTTCTGTATTGTTAGGCTTAGACTGTTTAGTCAGAACTTGCTATCTTCAGATTCCCTCCTGACGAAGCGGTTTCATCCGCGAAACTAGTCGAGGAATATTTCTGAGATCAATTGTCTTACTGCAAACTCATGACCCTATTGTTGTTGTTATGTTATTTATTTTTTATTGTGCTTTAACGTATCACCTATGATTTGTCCTTTGCATCAATAAAATCGATTATACTTTTATATTATTGATATATTCTCTATATTGTTTTGTGTACTGTACCGTAATAGTCCAATACGCCCCCATTTTCTTGGTCGCCTGACTGGGGATCAGGCTCCCAATTTTGCCTAATCAGTAGTAATAATAGTAAATGCTTTGGACAGTTCCTGCTGCAGGAGAGCAGAAACCTAGCAAGGAGCATTGCATCTCCTGAGTATGTAACCAGCTGCACACGTGAATGATCTTGTGACAGGCTGGAAGCACACAAATGTTTGCTACACTGTTATCAATATTTTTTATAAATACTCTGTTCATGTTTTTATTATAAGCTAACAAATAGACAAATTATATTATATCAGTGAAATCAAATATTATACTGTACTTACTGTATATATTACAACATCTCTTTAAAACATTGGTGTCACAGAGTGTTATGGACTTTCTAAAGAGGTGGCACAACAGAAACTGCATTCAAAATATTTCTATAATTGAATCACCTATTTGTTTCATTCAGTTGTGGTTGTAAATTTTAGCTTGAACTATTGAGCTCTGTAAACGGCTTTTTTTTAAACAAAGCAATTAGGAAGGGTGAAACATTCCACCTACTGGATTAAAATTAATAAATATGAACACTATAAAAAGTACTGTAAAATATATAAAAGAAAAACTACATGTTCCTTTAATTTGATTATGTTTTATTGTTATATATCATTTAATGGTAATTTTTTTTAAAGGTCCCTTATTGCACATGCAGTGCTGTCTGTAATACAGCTGACTTCTAGCACAACACTAAAAAAGGTACACGTTACAGCCAACACCCCTAGCAATTGACACAGACTCACTTGAGATGCAGCTTGGTCTTCACCAGAGCACCCCACAAGAAGTAATAGGCTGCTAATCCTATCTGTAGCTACTTTGCTGCACATTTATACCAGGCCATGCCATAAGGATTTCTTCACTAGAGGGGTTGCAGGAAAAATGTGACTGCTCTCTGGAGAGCCACACAGAGAGTTCAGGCAGAGGTCAAGGCAGGCAGCAGGCAAGAAAGTATGCAGTGCTCAGGCAGAGGTTGAGGAAAGCAGCAAGCAAAAAAAAAAGCAGGAATGATCAGGATCCACAATGAAGGCAAGAAATCCAGGTAGGAAGTCAGGCAATTCAGGCAGGGCCGGACTGGGAATAAAAAACCAGCCCTGGAAAAAATTTCATGCCAGCCCCATAGCATTATTATACCAGCCCAACATCATTATGTCATTTTCATATTCATAAAAGTGAAAAACATGCATATTAAAGCACATTTGAAGTGTATTATATATAGATAAGACAGTTATGAAAGCACATAGGGAGATATATAATATATATATATATATATATATATATATATATATATATATATATATATATATATATATATATATATATATATATACACACACATACATACACACACACATATATATATATATATATATATATATATATATATATATATATATATATATATATATATATACAGTCAGGTCCATAAATATTGGGACATCAACACAATTCTAATCTTTTTGGATCTATACACCACCACAATGGATTTGAAATGAAACAAAAAAGATGTGCTTTAACTGCAGACTTTCAGCTTTAATTTGAGGGTATTTACATCCAAATCAGGTGAACGGTGTAGGAATTACAACAGTTTGTATATGTGCCTCCCACTTTTTAAGGGACCAAAAGTAATGGGACAATTTGCTGCTCAGCTGTTCCATGGCCAGGTGTGTGTTATTCCCTCATTATCTCATTTACAAGGAGCAGATAAAAGGTCCAGAGTTCATTTCAAGTGTGCTATTTGCATTTGGAATCGGGTTGCTGTCAACGCTCAATATGAGATCCAAAGAGTTGTCACTATCAGTGAAGCAAGCCATCATTAGCCTGAAAAAAAAACAAAACAAACCCATCAGAGAGATAGCAACATTAGGTGTGGCCAAATCAACTGTTTGGAACATCCTTAAAAATAAAACGCATCAGTGAGCTCAGTAACACCAAGAGACCCGGAAGACCACGGAAAACAATTGTGGTGGATGACTGAAGAATTCTTTCCCTGGTGAAGAAACCACCCTTCACAACAGTTGGCCAGATCAAGAACACTCTCCAGGAGGTAGGTGTATGTGTGTCAAAGTCAACAATGAAGAGAAGACTTCACCAGAGTGAATACAGAGGGTTCACCACAAGATGTAAACCACTGGTGAGCCTCAAAAACAGGAAGGTCAGATTAGAGTTTGCCAAGCAACATCTAGAAAAGTCTTCACAGTTCTGGAACAACATCCTATGGACAGATGAGACCAAGATCAACTTGTACCAGAGTGATGGGAAGAGAAGAGTATGGAGAAGGAAAGGAACTGCTCATGATCTAAAGCATACCACCTCATCAGTGAAACATGGTGGTGGTGGTGTCATGGCGTGGGTATGTATGGCTGCCAATGGAACTGGTTCTCTTGTATTTATTGATGATGTGACTGCTGACAAAAGCAGCAGGATGAATTCTGAAGTGTTTGGGGCAATATTATCTGCTCATATTCAGCAGAATGCTTCAGAACTCATTGGACGGCCCTTCACAGTGCAGATGGACAATGACCCGAAGCATACTGCAAAAGCAACCAAAGAGTTTTTCAAGGGAAAGAAGTGGAATATTATGCAATGGCCAAGTCAATCACCTGACCTGAATCCGATTGAGCATGCATTTCACTTGCTGAAAACAAAACTGAAGGGAAAATGCTCCAAGAACAAGCAGGAACTGAAGACAGTTGCAGTAGAGGCCTTGCAGAGCATCACCAGGGATAAACCCAGCGTCTGGTGATGTCTATGCATTCCAGACTTCAGGCTGTAATTGACTGCAAAGGATTTGCAACCAAGTATTAAAAAGTGAAAGTTTGATGGATGATTGTTAATCTGTCCCATTACTTTTGGTCCCTTAAAAAGTTGGAGGCACATATACAAACTGTTGTAATTCCTACACCGTTCTCCTGATTTGGATGTAAATACCCTCAAATTAAAGCTGAAAGTCTGGAGTTAAATTACATCTTATTCGTTTCATTTCAAATCCATTGTGGTGGTGTATAGAGCCAAAAAGATTAGAATTGTATCGATGTCCATATATTTATGGACCTGACTGTATGTATATGTATATATATATATATATATATATATATATATATCAGTGCCCCCTTACATTATTGTATTCACTCCCCCTTACATCAGTGATCCCCCCCAACTGGTTTGGCGGCACTGATGCTGACCTCCTCCCAGGTGCAAGAGATCAGTGCCCATCAAATGCAACCTACCAGTGCCCATCAAATGCAACCTACCAGTGCCCACCAAATGTAGCCTTATCAGTGCCCACCAAATGCAGCCTATCAGGGCAGTGCCTACCAAATGCAGCCCACCTGTGCAGTGCCCACCTCACGCAGCCCACCTGTGCAGTGCCCAGTGCCCACCTCATGCCCACCTCATGCAGCCTACCTGTCCAGTGCCCACCTAATGCATCTTACCTGTGCAGTGCCCACCTCATGCAGTCTACCTGTGCAGTGCCCACCTCATGCAGCCCATCTGTGCAGTGCCCACCTCATGCAGCCCACCTGTGCAGTGCCCACCTCGTGCAGTCCATCTGTGCAGTGCCCACCTCATGCAGCCCATCTGTGCAGTGCCCACCTAATGCAGCCCATCTGTGCAGTGCCCACCTAATGCAGCCCACCTGCACAGTGCCCACCTACTATAGCCCACCTGTGCAATGCCAACCTAATGCAGCCCATCTGTGCAGTGCACACCTCATGCAGCCCACCTAATGCAACCCACCTGTGCAGTGCCCACCTAATGCAGTGTCCACCTGATGCAGTCCACCTAATGCAGCCCATCTGCCCAGTGCCCACCTCATGCAGCCTACCTGTCCAGTGCCCACCTAATGCATCTTACCTGTGCAGTGCCCACCTCATGCAGTCTACCTGTGCAGTGCCCACCTCATGCAGCCCATCTGTGCAGTGCCCACCTCATGCAGCCCATCTGTGCAGTGCCCACCTCATGCAGTCCACCTTATGCAGCCCACTTGTCCAGTGCTTACCTCATGCAGCCTACCTGTGCAGTGTCCACCTCATGTAGCCCACCTGTGCAGTGCCCACCTCATGCAGCCCACCTGTGAAGTGCCCACCTCATGCAGCCCACCTGTGCAGTTCCCACCTCATGCAGCCCACCTGTGCAGTGCCCACCTCATGCAGCCAACCTGTGCAGTGCCCACCTCATGCAGCCAACCTGTCCAGTGCCCACCTCAAGCAGCCAACTTGTCCAGTGCCCACCTCATGCAGCCCACCTGTCCAGGGCCCACCTAATTCAGCCTACCTTTGCAATGCCAACCTAATGCAGCCCACCTGTACAGTGCCCACCAGTACCTGGTTCACAATCTCCTCATTAAACTTGGATTTCAACTGCCCGCCCAGGCAACTGCTGTAAGGAAGTCCTGCCTCCTGTGACACACGTCACACTGATTCAATGCACCATTGGATCATTTTTTCATCAGTCACAGAAGCCGGTCTAGAAGGCGGGACTTTCTTACAGCGCAACCAAACAGTTCAAACACAGTGGGAGCCGGGAGAAAACCGCTGTGTGTGGCACACACAAGGAAGAGGGAGGGCAGGACAGCACGTAAGCTTCGGCGACCAGCCACAGTGCTGCCACGCAGAATTGGCCCTGCTTGAGCCACAGCTCAAAGCGGCCCCAGGGCAGGCGGCCTACAGGGAAACTTCCGGGTATCCCGGTAGGCCAGTCCAGCCCTGAATTCAGGTCAGTAATGAGCAAGGTAAAACAATGGTATACATGGTATCTGGCAAAAAGTCACAGTACCAGCCATCTCAAGAGAAGAAATATCAGTTTCCCAGCAAGGCCTGTGAGTATGCCCAGTGGCAGGGACACATGTCAATGCACGTTAATCCACTGCACTGGTTGTAAAGACATGGATCCTACAGATATCATAACAGTGCAAATGTGGACAGTTTTCTTTAGGGAACCCATTAAGGGGCATCCTGTTAGTCAGAAACTGACCTGAGTTTAGTTAGTAGCTCGGACCAGTAAACTCTTTGTTTGTAATATGCTATTTGCTTGCTGTAAAACTATCTTCACTGAAACTGTTTGTTTGCTGCCTTGCTGAATAAAGGTGCAGGACAAACCTGTTTAACTGTTCCTGGGTGTCTCCTTGTCTCATATATAGTTTACGGTTGGCAGATTGTCTCAGAGGGAGCAGAATAAGAATGCTTACTATTTATATAATGTTATTACATTGATAATGTGATGATCTATGTGGCCAGAGGAAAAAATATAAACATGCTCTACCCATCCATCTCACAGTGCAGTGCATAGCACGTGCCAGGTTGTCATGTGACTATGGCATAGAGTAAAAGTTGATTCACAACAATGCAGTTGTGCTGCTTGAGCATTATTACCCAACAACACATACACAACACAAAGACACAAAGGCAAACAGCATTCATTTTATTAGGTGTAGTTCACACCGATGGCTGTGTCAGCTTGGGCTGCAATAAAATGATGTGTGAACATAATTTTATTTTATGACACATAAAATGAAGTTACAAAAAGAACAAAAAAAGTAAACAGTGCAATGTGCCAAAAAAGTGCAACATGGGGACAAGGTGCGTTGGGGGCTACTCCAAAGCACCCTCCCAATGTTGAGGGCATGTGGCCTGGTACGGTTCAGGAGGGGGGGCGCTCTCTTGTCCCCCCTCTTTTTCTGCGGCCTGCCAGTTTGGGTGCTCGGATAAGGGTCTGGTATGGATTTTGAGGGGGACCCCCAGGACATTTTTTTATTTTATTTTGGCGTGGGTTATTATTACCAGACCTGAAGGGCCTGGTATGGAATTTGGGGGAACCCCCGTGCATTTTTTTTTTTAATTTTGGTTCGGGGTTCACCTGTGAGGAAATTCCATGCCGTTTTTATCAATGAACTTTTATGTGTATTGCCGGACCGACAATTCATTATAGCCAGCGCTAGCGATAGTAGTTTTATATGACTTTTTTTCCTCTAGAAATGTCATTTTGCTGTCAGACTGTTCTAAACACGGGAAACATACGTCCCTTTACAGGCATACTATAGACAACCCCCAGGTACGAAATTTAAAAGAATATTACACTTTTATTGTTTCACTTTAAGCATTATTAAAATCACTGCTCCCAAAAAAACGTCCATTTTTAAAACTTCTTTTTGCATTGATACATGTCCCCTGGAGCAGGACCCAGGTCCCCAAACACTTTTTATGACAATAACTTGCATATAAGCCTTTAAAATGAGCGCTTTTGATTATTCATGTTCGTGTCCCATAGACTTTAACGGTGTTCGAACAAATTTTTTGCCTGTTCGTATGTTCTGGATGCGAACAGTACCGGGGGGTGTTCGGCTCATCCCTACTATCCAGCCACAGCATGCAGAGGAGGTGGTGGACTGGCTTACTAAACCTTCCTCATCCTCCTCATCCTCTGTCACACAAGCAGAGACAAGTGTGCAGTCCCCTGCAGTTGCCGCAGTGGATAAACCTGCCTCCTTGTCCACATCTATTCCTGCCATAGCCCTAACATCATCCATTGAGGAGTCAGCTGAGTTATTTGACCACAGCATCAGCCACTTGCTCCTTGATGATGCCCACCCATTACTGGATTCAGATGCTGGTTCTGAGGTTGAGGATGACAGGAACATGAGCCTAGAGAGAGGGAGGAACACTGGTAGACAAATTGGCATTCATGTTCCCCAAGCCGCAGCGTAGTGGTAATGATGAAGATGGAGGAGATGGAGATGATGATGATAATGATGATGATGTAGTCACTGATGCGACTTGGGTGCAAGATAGAGCAGAGGAGGAAACTGAAGGTGAGTTGGCACAACCCCAAGGAGGTCGGCATTAAGAAAGAGTAGAGAGCAGCCACCCTATTCCATCACATTCTGCAGATGTTATCTCCCGGTCCACTCCCCACAGCTCAGCTGTCTGGGCCTTTTTCAGCACATCTACAGTAGATCACACTGTTGCTATCTGCAAACTGTGTCTAAGGCACATCAAACGTGGCAAAAACACCAACCATTTGGGTACCACTTGCCTAACAAGGCATTTAACGTCCAACCACTCAGCCCGTTGGCAAGAGCACCTAAAAGCCACATAAAAGGGGCACAAATCTGTCCCTCCTCCTCCTCCTCCTCCTTACCCACTTCAGTTACCTTTCAGCAGCCTCCACTGACAGGGATGATGGTATAGCACAGGGTGTCCAAGGTCCTAGCAGCTCATCTACCAGTAGCACACCACCAGCTGTAGACTGTAGCCGGCATATTTCTCTGCCCCATCTTCTGCAGCGGAAAAAAAAAAAATACAGTCCCCGCCACCCACATGCCCAGTGCCTGAATGCAAGCTTGTCAAAGCTGATGGCTCTCCAACTTCTGCTTTTCAGCCTGGTGGATTCTGCCCCCTTCTGTGAATTCGCACAATGTGGTATACCACAATGGCAGGTTCCCAGTCGATACTACTTTTCGCGTAAGGCCGTTCCATCTTTCTACCATCACGTGGAAAGGAATGTTCTGGCATCGTTGGGCAAGGCAGTCAGCCACAAAATCCACCTTACTGCTGACACGTGGTCCAGCAAGCATGGGTGTCACGTACCTGGTAGGTGGAGCCCGGAATGCAGGGAACGGCCTCTCGTATACCTCCGACTCGGGAACCCCTGGTAGTGATGACAGGGGCTCGGGAGTGCGAAGGGGCACAAGTGCCTGACTGGAAGGCTGGAGCAGAGAGCTGAATCAGGCAGTCAGCTGGGAGGTGTCCTGTAGTCCGGCAGCAGGATGCAGACAGCAGGGAGGTGTCTTGTAGTCCAGCAGCAGGATGTAGACAGCTGGGAGGTGTCTTGTAGTCCAGCAGCAGGATGTAGACAGCAGGGTGCAGGCAAGCCGGGTCAAACACAGACGGGCAGATCAGGTACAGAAGGTAAATCCGGGAGAATAGTCAAAGTCCAAAAGCTGAGATCAGGGCAGGCAGAAACAGAGTAGTCAAAGTCCAAAAGCCGGGATCAGGGCAGGCAGCAAACAGAGTAGTCAGGAACAGTCCAACAGGTATCAGGTAGCAAATGCAAGTAACAGGGCACAAGGGGTCTTCAGGAACGCTGTAGACCGGACAGCAAGGCAGCAGTGGAACAGTCCTCTTTAAATAGCCCCTTTGGCGCCAAGTGGTGTCACAGGGCGCCGCTATTGGCGCTATTGCGCATGCGCGTACGCACGTTAGCGCTATTGGCGCTATTGCGCGCGCACGAGCGCCGGATGGCGCTTCTGTGCACAGGCATTCCTTTAAACTTTAGTTTGCTGGCATATTTGCAAGAGGGCTTTTCCTGACAATGGGCAAGGACTATATATTTTGTTCACAGCACACTGGGTAACGCTGCTTGCAGGATGCAGGACAGGGCTCAGTGTTGCAGCTTGTTGTGCCCCCATGTCTCCATACAGCTGGTGGTGATGATACCAGACCTGTGAGCTCTACCCCCTCCTCCTCCTCTGCCACCTCCATGCCCTCCTCTGCAGAATTGTCCTATGAACGTCCTATGAACATTAGGTACCCCCTAAGCGTTCAAAGGGCTTTTCCCATAGTAAAAGGTGCCATGCAGTGCTTTAGCTGGTGTGTTTAGGGGACAGGAACCACAGCAGAGCAGAGATTCTTGCAGCTCTGCAAGGACAGGCCCAGAGGTGGTTCACACTACGCCAGCTGGAGCCACGAATGGTGGTGTCTGATAATGGCTCAAACCGATTGTCCGCCCTTAGACAGGGAAAGTTGACACATGTGCCATGCCTGGCACATATCTTCAATTTGGTGGTACAGTGTTTCCTAAGTACGTACCCAGGGTTGTAAGATGTACTAAAGCAGGCCAGAAGAGTCTGTAACCATTTCAGGTGGTCATACACAGCCAGTGCTCGGTTGGCTGAAATTCAGCGGGAATTCCACCTGCCTGTAAACCCCTTGATTTGTGACATGCCCACCAGGTGGAACTCAACTTTGGGAATGCTGCAGCGGCTATACATGCAGCAGAGGGCCGTCAATGAGTACTTGTGTCAGTACTGCATGACTAAAAGCTCAGGCCGCCTCAGCTTTTTTTCCCCACGCCAATGGCTGATCATTAAGGATGCATGCACTGTATTGTCACCATTTGGGGAGGCCACAAGGATGGTGAGCAGTGACAGTGCATGCATCAGTGACACAATCCCTGTTGTGTTCCTGCTGGAGCAGACTGTGCGTGGTATTATGGACAGGGCACTGGAGGCAGAGCAGCAGGAGGAAGAGGAGGACTTCCTTTCCTCTCAAGGCCCACTTTATGCAGACACCCTCATTCCTATGTCACAGAACACACAGGAGGAGAGAGGGGAGGAGGATGAGGAGGAGGATTCTGGCACTTTCATAGCCTTTGAAGAAGAGGAAGACACGTGTCAATCTGTGAGCAATGGCTTTCCAACCCCAGGACCCTTGGGAGTAGTACGTGGCTGGGAAGAGGAAGTTCCAGATGCTTTTATCCTAAATGACCCCAAGGAGTCTGCTTCTCAAGCCTCTGCAAATTTGAGGCGCATGGGCAACCTCATGCTTCAAAGCCTGCAAAAGGACCCAAGAATACGTGGCATAAAGGAGAAGGATGACTACTAGTTGGCAAACTTCCTTGACCACCGTTATAAGGGGAAGGTCTCTGAACTCATCCTGTCCCCACAGAGAGTGCAGAGGATAAAATCTCGAGGACACATTAAAGAGAATTTTATTGAATGTTTTTCCTGACTCTAGTAGGTTACAGTGTGGTGGAAAACGTCATTTTGAGCCTTCCATTGGTCAAGAAAGGAGCGTTGGAGAAGGCATCCACCTAAGTGAAGCATTTCGGAATTTTTTTAGTCCTCGCTGCCCAGGGCTGTCAGCTTCCACATCCCATTGGCAGCGTCTGCATCACATGGTGGGCGATTACCTCGGTGCCAAAATAGAGACAAGAGCTTTCCAGCTGACGATCCACTGGCTTACTGGGTCATGAGAATAGACCATTGGCCAGAACTTGCCCAGTATGCTATTGAGTTGTTGGGCTGCCCTGCATCCAGTGTGCTTTCAGAACTGGCATTCAGTGCTGCAGGAGGTTTCGTTACTGATCTAGAACGCATCTGTCCACAGACTCTGTGGACCGTTTGACTTTTATAAAAATGAATCAGTCCTTGATTACCAGCTATGAAGCCCCTGATGCTGATGTCACTGATTAAGTCTTTTTGGGATGTGGAATCTCTGCAGCACTTTGAGGCTGTCTAGCTTTGAGGGTGTTCAATCATTTCATCTGGAAGAATGTTTTTGGTATAGGTTTCATGGGCACAATTAACACCCAAAGACCATTTCTTTTTGCACCTGTCTGACAGGTGCATATCATTGCAATTTTTACAGCAAAGCAAATTCTTGCTTTCATCAAGAGTACCTCTATAGGGTTATGGTGGGAAGGCACCACCAACAGCCAAAGAGTATTTTTTCTGCATCTGTTTGACAGGTGCAAATCATTGCAATTTTTTATAGCAAGGCAAATTCTTGTTTCATCAAGATTATTTCTATAGGGTTACGGTGGGAAGGCACCACCGACACCCAAACGCCAATTTTAACGCACCCGTTACTTCTATCCAAAGTCAAAGTGACACCAGAATGTATCCACCAGTGCACTACATTGTGGCTTCATCATACACACTGGCTCCCCAGCTGTTGCTGAGCAATATAAAGGCAGCTTGCAGGAAAAATTTCATTGTTTTGGCTTTATAAATTCAATTATTGCTGCAGCAGATTGTAGACATTGTACAGATCTACCACTTTACAGTTAGACTAAGGGGACCCCCCTGGCACTATATTGGAAGGAATTTTTCTTTATACTTTCACTTTAAAAATCAAAAAATCACTGCTCATTTCATTTAAAAATGACTTTTTTCACAAACTTTTTTTTATTGATCCATGTCCCCCAGGGCAGGACCTGGACCCCTATAACCATTGTATGCCAAATTACTTGCATTTAGGCCTTCAAAATGGGCACTTTTGATATTTGACTTTCGGGTCCCATTGACTTTAATTGGGTTCATTGTTCAGGTTCGAACGTTTGCAGTGTTCGGAAGTTCTTGTCCGAACCGAACAGGGGTCCGTTCGGACCATCCCTAATGAGGGATTGCAAAGCTGACAGTTACAACAAGCATGACTCCCAAAGGCAGAGGCATGATGGGAATTGTAGTTTTGCAACACCTGGAGGGCCACAGGTTGAGCACCCATGATCTAGGTCAACCAATAAATAAAACACATACATATAAAACCTCCAAATACACAATCCTATGCCCACAGCTGATCCAGAGAAATGGCAAAAAAAACACAAAAAAAAAACATGAACCAATTCACTCCAGTGGGGAAAAAAATCCTTACTGATCCCCATGAGGCAATAGGATATTCCCTGGATCAACTTTTCCTGGTGTTAGTACCTCTAAATATCAGTGTCCAGTCTATTCCACCTTTTCACAGCTCTTACTGTGAAGAAGTCTTTCCATATGGGAAGGTTAACAAAAGAAACAAAAGTGTGGCGCTATATATCACATCCACAGCCGTGTGTATTACAATAAAGACATATAAAAATAGTGAATACTACCAAAAAATGTATGATCATAAAATTAATAGTGTCAAATAGTTAATCAGTGTTGATCACATATAAAGTAAATACACAATAATGCTTAATCATCAGATGTGCCAGTGATTGGTAGAAACCCGTGCTGGTTCCATGAGCCAGACACCAAACATAAAAAGCATAAAACTTTAAAAGTCCATAAAAAAATGTGTAGAAAAATAGTGAAGAAAACATCAACAGAGTTCAAAGGGCGTGATGCATGGCCAGATGGTACAAAATGGGGGGACAGAAACGGGACTTTGTATGAGGCATGTGGGTGAATATGTTGGGCCAATGATGAGGGTGGGGTATGAAAAAATGAACAAAACATATAAGTTGACAATTATGAATGGAGTGAGAGTAAGATGAATAGGGTCAACATAGATAATAATGAAAGGTAATGATAGTAAAAAAGTTTATTGGCATGGATATTCGAATCAAATACAGTCAATGGGAGAAAGGACATATATAAAACCAAAATAAACCATATTCGCAACAATGTATGGACCAGCAGGGTTCATGAATAGTAATACAGTTGCAAGGGCATATATGCATTGTACAGTCAGTGTATACATGAATGGATCTAGACTCTAAAACATATTACCAGCAATGTATGGACAAGCGAGGAACATAACTAGGTAGTGCATTGACAAGAACACATATGCGTGGTACACAATGTATGGACAAGCGAGGAACATAACTAGGTAGTGCATTGACAAGAACACATATGCATAGTACAGATAAAGGATGCATCAATAGATCTAAACTCTACGCGTTTCTTGGCTTTAAACCAATCGTCAGGAGTCCGATGCGGTTAAACTATAACAGAAACAATAGAGTATCTGTTATTGTATAAATAGGTATTTATAGAGAACATATGCTGAAAATATGATCTTCTGCATACTCACAGATTGTGCAGTGGTTAGTTTGTGATGACCTATGTGTTGCAATGTGATGTTAGTCTAGGTCCATGGAGTCTCCCCCTCAACCCCGGGGGAGACTCCATGGACCTAGACTAACATCACATTGCAACACATAGGTCATCACAAACTAACCACTGCACAATCTGTGAGTATGCAGAAGATCATATTTTCAGCATATGTTCTCTATAAATACCTATTTATACAATAACAGATACTCTATTGTTTCTGTTATAGTTTAACCGCATCGGACTCCTGACGATTGGTTTAAAGCCAAGAAACGCGTAGAGTTTAGATCTATTGATGCATCCTTTATCTGTACTATGCATATGTGTTCTTGTCAATGCACTACCTAGTTATGTTCCTCGCTTGTCCATACATTGTGTACCATGCATATGTGTTCTTGTCAATGCACTACCTAGTTATGTTCCTCGCTTGTCCATACATTGCTGGTAATATGTTTTAGAGTCTAGATCCATTCATGTATACACTGACTGTACAATGCATATATGCCCTTGCAACTGTATTACTATTCATGAACCCTGCTGGTCCATACATTGTTGCGAATATGGTTTATTTTGGTTTTATATATGTCCTTTCTCCCATTGACTGTATTTGATTCGAATATCCATGCCAATAAACTTTTTTACTATCATTACCTTTCATTATTATCTATGTTGACCCTATTCATCTTACTCTCACTCCATTCATAATTGTCAACTTATATGTTTTGTTCATTTTTTCATACCCCACCCTCATCATTGGCCCAACATATTCACCCACATGCCTCATACAAAGTCCCGTTTCTGTCCCCCCATTTTGTTACATATATTTGGGATGGAGGCATTTGGGTGTTTCTTTACCAAAATGGTGTGGATTGGTCACAACCCCTTTTGACGTATGGCCAGATGGTATTCACAGAATTTTAGCCGCACCAAATCTGGCGAGTGGGCAGAAGTCGCACCAAAGTCGCACCAAATGTGGCGAGTGGGCAGAAGGGAAACCACAAGTGTGCATAGATTGTACATCAGTGCCGGGGCCAACACCAGGAGTAGAGGAGGCTTCTACCAATCACTGGCACATCTGATGATTAAGCATTATTGTGTATTTACTTTATATGTGATCAACACTGATTAACTATTTGACACTATTCATTTTATGATCATACATTTTTTGGTAGTATTCACTATTTTTATATGTCTTTATTGTAATACACACGGCTGTGGATGTGATATATAGCGCCACACTTTTGTTTCTTTTGTTTTTTTTCTGCCTTGAGTCTATAGGTGTGTTGGCTGCTTTTCACTTTCTTTCTAAACGTAGCGCTGTACTTAATTTTTATTTTTGCTTTCCATATGGGAAGGTTAACCTTTTCGCTGCCAGGCCCTGTACTCCACTTTTAACCCCCGCTCTCCATCCTGACACAGAATGATTCTGACTCTTTACCGAGCAGCAGCTACAGCCGGAAGGAAGCGGGGAGGGAAAGCAAGCTGGCTGCAGTGCGGGGAAGGGTCCCAGGAGATCGGGGATGCAAGGCACTACAGGGGGATCAAAGTTGCAGCAGGGGGTTAAGGGTAATTTTTTTTCTCTCTGTCCCCGCAGCATATAAGCCGGCGGGAGGGCAGAGGAGGTAAGCCGCAATCTGCAGGGGAGGTTCGATGTTGCGGGGGGGGGGCAGGATCGGTGCAGGGTTTAGGGGGGTGAGTGTAGAGAGATAGATAGAGGTACTGCAGGGATTAGTGAGGTGGGAAAGGGGTGTATTTTAGGTTAAAGCAGGGACACATGTCAGTGTACTAGCGGCAGCAGCAGGGGGACACCTTTTTGGGGGAATAGCTCTGATCAGCAGATTGTCATCCACTGATCAGAGGTATTGTTTTGTTTAGTAGAGTCTGCTGAACAGTTCTGATACAAGCTCATGGTCACTTCAGTGACCATAAACTTATAACACAAGGAGGAATGTGAGGGATGTGAGGTCCATACAGCGTACAGACCTGGCCAGCTGGAAGCAGTTCTGTAGGTACATATAAAGTTCACTTTATTAATCACTTATGTATTATACTGTACATGCTGATCATATTGTCCCCCTTGATTGCCTTTTCTCAAGAGAGAATTGTTAGAATATTATTCCAAATTCATAATTCGGCACTTATAGGTGTTATATTATATTCATGGCAAGCTTGCAAAACATATTTGGTTTTATGATTAATCATGATAAATAGAGTATGTGTGAATGACCTTGATCAATAGATTTGACATGATTCTTCTTCTAAAGCTGAGCATTGCTGGATTTTTCTGGTGTAGCCAATTTGAGTATGACATTTAAGGTATCTTGGTGTAGAATGTCATGAGAAGACGAAAATAGACACGTGTCCACGTAGCTAAAGGAATATACATTGTGGATTATATTCTGTTAAGTTAAGTTAGTTTGTAGTTCCAGTCATATTAATAAGTACTAGTATATAGTTACTTAATGTAAAGTTGATAATATGTGTTCATATTATATAGATGTTTGGTTATATGACATTACATGATCAGCATATTACTTCAAGTATGGAGTGTTACATGTGGGCTTGTCAATCGTATGCCATATATGACTATGAGTGCATACTGAAGCTAGCAGAAATGAATATGTGCCATACAAGGTTCTAAGTTGGTGTGAGGTTATGACGTTCACACGTTCACATGTAACATATAAAGCCAATGCTTCCATATTGAAGGACACAGACACAGACAGACACACACACACACTCACAGTCATTAGGATAGATGACATTGACATGTATACAAGACACTTTGATAAGTTGGGACAGCTGAATTCTGCCAGAGGTCTAAGAACGTCATTTCCTGTTTCTTCTTTAACGACACACAAGACAGCATGGAGACAGGAGGGCAGCATCCATGAAGCATACATGTTTTCATAAGCTTATTACAGCTTTATAACTTTTTATTCTATTTCATATATTTTTACCCACACTGAACTGAACTATTATACTTTTTACATTGTATTTATGATGCCAACTGTGTGACAATAAACTCACACTTTGTTTTAAGTCAGTTTGGCTATCAATGCTATTTCATCCGGAAGCGCCTCTGAGATACAAGAATATTAGATATTAATAATATTCTTCATTTTGGCGAGCCAGACAACTGCCGTCATTTCTCAATTTTTACGGTAATCTCGATCCTTGCTGAGGGGGGAGAGATTAGCGCAGTTTTGCGAATATTCAAGTCTCGAGAAAAAAGACGGTTCAGAACCTATCAACCAAGAGGCGTTTGTGTTGCGTCAGATGTGGACAACAGTCCAGCAACAGACGGTTGAAGACGAGAAATTCTTCTAAATACGGTGAGTAAAAGTTATGGAATTTATTGATGAAATAGCTAGAGACAGCAAGCTAGAGTTTAAAGAGGTGTCTTTATATCCAAATGACAGTCACTTGTGGAGATATATGTACAATGAATGCTTAAATGCCAATACACAGATTGATAAATCCAGGTTCACTGTACATAAATTACGTAAAAAGATAGCTAATATCTTAAGCTTAGTGAGAATATTTAACAAAATGATTATTAATGTTGATTTACCTGCTAAAAATGTGTGTACACTAAAGCAGACAGAAACTAACAATGTACAGAACACAGGAATACATGAAAATGTGTCCCAAGATTCTCTTAATTGTCCAAACTGTGAGATTTTTTGTAATTATATAGAGAATCTTGAGGAACAAATTGACTCCAAAACAAATCTTTTGGAAAAACTACAGAATGACAGTAGATTGACACAGATTGCTGTAATAACTACAGATGACAAAAAGACTGAATCTAAATGTAAGCAACAATCCTCTTATATTCCGGAAAGTTCGGATATGGAGAATGTTGATGCTACTGATGAAAAAGAAATGAAACATAAAAACTTATTATGTAGAACTGCAAAACTAAAGTTGCAAATACATGACCAACTTATGAAAGTTTTAAAAGACTTTCCTATTTATGACACTGAGGCAACTGTATTTTCCAATTGGGATTTATTTGAAATGTTTGCGGATCGTTTTAATCTGTCGAATGATCAACGCAATTACATATTTCAGTTGTGGGTTCCTGTTAATTTCGCTAAACGAATTAACACACCTGTTATTGATGACGAAGGTCAGGAAAAACAAAATGACGCGACAGATAGACTGCGACAATTATTGCTATGTATGACCGGTGAGCAAATACCGACCATAGAAATGTTAGATCTTTTACAGACTACTGCAGAAGAAAATCCAATTGACTTTAAAATTACATTTTGCAAAGTTTATGAAATGATATTTGGAGTAGATGATGACAATGACCCAGGTTTAAAAACAGCTTTCATAAAAAAATTTAAATACCTTGACCCAACTTCAGTAGCCATAGCGCAGGAACGTCAAAATTTAAATGATATAGTAAGTTTCATTGATAAAATTAGGAGACAATTGAATCAAAGCAATCTCACACATGAGATAGCTATAATTCAATGTGACAAAAATAGTCAGGCTGCAGACATGTCAGAAACGACAGGTCTTGGCAGGAATGACAAGGACAGCTGCAGACAAGTGAGGCAAGGAGACCCTATCACGTGTCTTTACTGTCATAGATCTGGCCATATGAGAAAACATTGCTGTAAATTTAAGAGAGACTCACAAATAAAAACTAAAGATATAGAGAATGAAAAATCAGCTTTTGTAAAACCTGTTTTTTCATGTCAAGATAAAATTTTGACTGAATTGCCTTATGCCACTGAAGTCAAACAGATCAGTAATTTGACTGTTAACAGCAGTTCAGACAACACTGTCACTGAAAGAGAGGGTTTATTGCCAAAAATAGAATCACATCGGGATTCAATTTCTCTGCCATTACAATATGTAGCACCAATTATTTTGGACGAGAATGGTAGGCCATATATACAATGTTTGCTGAATGGTAAAAACATTAATTGTCTCATTGACAGTGGATCTGAGATTAGCCTTACCAAAGAAAATATACCTCTGAAACCAAATTCTCCTATGTGTAATATAGTGGGTTTTAATAATACAGGTAATTCCACTGCTAGACAGGTATCTAATGTAACATTTGAAGTACCTGGATTAGTAAAAACTAACATTAACATTTGGGTATGTCACAAAGCAGAGAATATACTCGGCATTGATGTAATCAATGAACAAAAATGGGTGATCGATTTGGCTAATAAAAGTATTTGGAAAGATCCATCTAGGCCCAAATCAGTGCTTATTGATCCCTCTGTATACAGTAGAGTTGGTTCCATTACCAATATGTCTACAGAACAAAAGTGGCCTGATGTTGATGGTAATTGTGCTTTAAAGGAAGTGGTACAACGTTTTCCAAGTTTGTGGTCAAAGTTCAAAAATGACATTGGAACTTTGAAAAATACTGAATTGAATATTGAGGGAAAAGATCCAGAACCCCTTAATCAGTATGAGTTACCACTAGAATCAATTGGTCCACTTTCTGCCATTATTCAAGAGTTTGTACAATTTGGAATTGTAAAGAAAGCTAAATCAGTGGTAAATAACTGTATTTGGCCTATCAAAAATACTGATAATTCATATTCTTTATCAGTTGACTTAAGGACATTGAATAAACATATCACAAATAACCCAGTTCTTCCTGATAAATCTAACTTAAAGTTAAATTTGAATGCTGAGGACAAAGTGTTCTCTGTATTAAAAATTATGAATAGCCATTTTTCCCTTTCTTTAGCGAATAGCAGCCAGTACAAATTCGCATTCACATTCAGAAAAGAGACTTATACATTCACTCGATTAATACCTGGCCTAGGTATTGGTGATGGTATAGTTCATGAAACTATAGCAAAAATACTTTCAAAATTTTCTAGGCCAGAATGCATTTCTCAGCATGTGGATACGATTTTGCTGAGTACTCAGAATATCGATGAACATATGGTTCTTTTGTCTGAGTTGTTTATGATGTTACAAGCTGAAGGTTTAAAATTAAACACAACAAAAGTTCAGCTGATGAAAAGTCAAGTGAAATACCTTCACATGCAAATTAGTCAAGGAAAGAGACAATTGTTGCAAGAAACAGTTAGAGATATCACTGCAATCCCAACTCCAACAACTCATAAGGCATTGCGTCAATTTTTGCATAAAATAAATCATTGCAAAGAGTTTGTACACTATTTCACAGAAAAAGTTAATCCACTATATAATCTTTTGAGAAATAAAGGTAATATAGTTGACCAATGGGGTCCAAATGAGGAAAATGCTTTTGAAATGTTGAAAAAAGATTTGCAGAATGCTCCAGCATTAAGTACAATAGAGGTTTGTTCTGAAGCCTCTTTTGTTTTGAAAACTCATGTATCTGAGAATGCCATCTCATTAACATTGTCTCAATTACAAGAAGGTAAGGAGAAAATAATTGCCTATTTCTCCAGAGTTTTATCATTTTTGGAAAAAACTTTTGAGTCAGGTGTAAAGCAACTGCTAAGTGTTTACTATGCAATTAAAGCTACAGAGAGCATAGTGAAATCAAACAAAATCATTGTACAGACACCTGACTGCTCACTAAAAGGTATTTTTGAGGAAGATAGTTTTAAAGAATGTCGTAAAACATATCCTCTATGGTTCAGAGCTTTATCATCCAAACACATTCAGATAGATGTAAAAGGAAGACATCTTCAGGAATGTACACCAGCACATGTTTATACAGCTGAATTTGAGAAGTCTTCATCTCAGGTTTCCAGCATAAGAACAGAGAAGGACATAGAGCCAGTACTTGTTACTGCAGAACAGTCTAACACTAGAATAAGAGCTTCAACACAGAATACAGTTACGCACATTTCTAATCTTTTAGAGATGAGAACAAAGGCATAGTCCATTGTCATCTCTGGGTGGTACAAAACTTTTCTTTTGTTTGTGAAAACAGAGATTTGTATCATGACCAAAGGAGATGTTGCGTCCTGTCATACCTAAACTTCACAGTACATATGATTTATAGTTTAGGCCATCTTAGACAGGATAAGGACAGTACATTGTCATACAGAAGTTCTCTTTGAAGGAAAATATAAGATAGTGTTATTTTACATATAGTTTAACAAATTCAAAAAGTTATTGTCTCATAATGTTTTAACATTTGTTGGAAAAAAGTTACAAGAATTTAATGAAAATATTTTATGCCTGATTAATGATACTGCATTTCTTTTACAGAAATGGCATCTAAAATCACATAAATATGGAAGATAACAAGCTCATATGAAGAGCAAAGAGAATATCAGGAAAATTCAAAGTTAAAGAAGGAATCCTTTAGGAAAGAATATTGGACAAAAGATTTATACTTCAGATTTATCTTATTCAACAAGATTTTTCTAATCTAACAGAACCTGAAGAAGAAACTTTAAAGACATTTCATGAAGAAAAAATTAATCAGAAGAAACTTTATCTACTATAGATAAACAATTTGGGACTCAAACATTTGTCCATATACATTTTTTGATAATCCGATTATTCTGATATTAATGTTCATATTAAGTTAGGATTATCATTATTATTTTTATTTATTTTTCCTTATTCATATATTGAATATTTTTAGGTAACAACTGCACACTCATTCTAGTTTATAGAACATCTTTTGTTCATAACTTAAGAAACATATCACTCTTAATAGAACTATGGAAAGTTAGGACACGTTTTAGAGTGTAAAGTATATTTCCAAAGAGCTAAAATATTATTTGAGCACAAATATGGAAATATAGTATTGCATCATTTTAATAATAATAATAATTATTATTATTATTATTAATAATAGCAATTATAGATATGAGTCATCATTATGTTATACATTTTTAAATTCTATATCATTATTTTAAGATTTTGAATAGATAGATCTAAGAGGAGTTAAAGTAAAGAGAAGAGCGATTAGAAGGAAAGTTATTTCTAGCTGCTTCAGTTCTGAGGAATATTGTGTTCGATCATTTGATACAAGGATGTGTAAATGTGACATGAATGATGTTTTGAATGTATTAGAATATTTTGATATGATTAATCATAATTCAGGGGGGATTGTTAGAATATTATTCCAAATTCATAATTCGGCACTTATAGGTGTTATATTATATTCATGGCAAGCTTGCAAAACATATTTGGTTTTATGATTAATCATGATAAATAGAGTATGTGTGAATGACCTTGATCAATAGATTTGACATGATTCTTCTTCTAAAGCTGAGCATTGCTGGATTTTTCTGGTGTAGCCAATTTGAGTATGACATTTAAGGTATCTTGGTGTAGAATGTCATGAGAAGATGAAAATAGACACGTGTCCACGTAGCTAAAGGAATATAAATTGTGGATTATATTCTGTTAAGTTAAGTTAGTTTGTAGTTCCAGTCATATTAATAAGTACTAGTATATAGTTACTTAATGTAAAGTTGATAATATGTGTTCATATTATATAGATGTTTGGTTATATGACATTACATGATCAGCATATTACTTCAAGTATGGAGTGTTACATGTGGGCTTGTCAATCGTATGCCATATATGACTATGAGTGCATACTGAAGCTAGCAGAAATGAATATGTGCCATACAAGGTTCTAAGTTGGTGTGAGGTTATGACGTTCACACGTTCACATGTAACATATAAAGCCAATGCTTCCATATTGAAGGACACAGACAGACACACACACTCACAGTCATTAAGATAGATGACATTGACATGTATACAAGACACTTTGATAAGTTGGGACAGCTGAATTCTGCCAGAGGTCTAAGAACGTCATTTCCTGTTTCTTCTTTAACGACACACAAGACAGCATGGAGACAGGAGGGCAGCATCCATGAAGCATACATGTTTTCATAAGCTTATTACAGCTTTATAACTTTTTATTCTATTTCATATATTTTTACCCACACTGAACTGAACTATTATACTTTTTACATTGTATTTATGATGCCAACTGTGTGACAATAAACTCACACTTTGTTTTAAGTCAGTTTGGCTATCAATGCTATTTCATCCGGAAGCGCCTCTGAGATACAAGAATATTAGATATTAATAATATTCTTCAAGAATAAATTCAGTTTAGCTAATCCCTCTTCATTGCTCAGCTCTTCCATGCCTCATATGTTTGGTTGCCCTTTCTCCAGTTTAGAGATATCCTTTTTTGTAAACTGGAGCCCAAAATGGAATTGTGTATTCAAAGAGAGGTCTTAGTAATGATTTGCACAGGGGCAAAATTATGTCTATACCTCTTTAAATAGAAGAAAAGTATTTTGCTAGCTTTAGAAACTGCAGATTGGCTTTGCATACTATTATTGGGTTTATGATCTACTAAAACACCCAGATCCTTCTCCACCTTGACTGCCATAGCTTTTCTTCTCCTAGTATGTATGATGCATGCATGTTTTTAGCCCCCCAGTGCATTATTTTACATTTATCAACATTAGACCATATTTGCCACATAGTAGCCCAATTAAATAGTGCATTGAGGTCCTCTTGTAAGTTGGAGACTTCCTGTAAGGAGGTAATTCCACCGCATAGCTTGGTGTCATTTGCAAACACTGAAATGGTACTTTTAATCCCAGGCCTAATATAATTTATAAACATGTTAAGAAATAAGGGTCTCACCCCTGAACCCTGGGGTACACCACTAATAACCATGAACCATTCAGAGTATGATTCATTAATCACTACTCTCTGAATACAATCTTTTGGGCAGAATTTTCTAAGCCCGTAGACTTTACCTTACACATTAGCCTTGTGTGGTGAACTATGTCAAACATTTTGGCAAAATCCCAGTATACTATATCCATAACCTCTCCTTTGTTTTTGCTTACCTCCTTATAAAAAGAAATCAGATTTGTTTGACAACTACAGTCTTTTGTGAACCCATGTTGACTATTGCCTATGCCTAAAATATACCTATCTAATCTTTTATCTAATCCAAACCTGGCACTGACTGCAATAATCTGTGCATTACATACTCCTGATACTTGGTCCTCTGAACTCTGAGTTATATAATATTAAATCAGATACTGACTGCAGCATCTGTGCATTACGTAATCCTTTTACAATGTGTACATTATGTGTACATTACAGACTCCTACACTATATAGACTTTATTGTTCATTACATATACCTCACTAAAGTGTTCATTTTTGGAAAAGTTTCTGGTTACTAAGCAGTCTCTGCCCCCCCCCCGCAGACTCATGTCTTACTATGTTTTATGCACTACATACCAGCACATTATGACAGACTTATCTAAAAAAACATTCCTCCAGAAACACGCTGTCACAGAATCCATCTTCACTCAGTCTTTCTTCTGGGTTCAAAGGCTCCAGCTGTTTGACTGGCCGAGCCACGATGACATCACTCCCGTGCATGCACGTGGGAGTCACGGCTGTGACACAGCTCTCTCAGGGGACAGCATGTCATCCACTGACAGCACAATGCTGTCACCGGCTGCTACACTTGTAAATATTTCCTAAACGATGCACATTTAAGCAATATTTATTGTACCTATAGGTAAGCCTTATTATAGGTTCAGACAAAGTGTTAGCGTGTTGTCTGTATTATGTACTGTATGTGTAAAACCATATGTAATAGAAGTGGTTTTTTTTTTGTTTTTTTCCTTCTTTTAATAATTGTGCTGAGGTTTAAATGTGTCTGTGAGATTCTTGCTTGTGGCACAACAATCAACGAATATTTTATATGTACAAGGAAGTCTGGGTTTTGTTTAACCATGCCCTTAAGCCCCTCCCACTGAGAACAGTTCGGAAACACCCACTTTTTGCCATGACATGCATAGCACACCACAGCTCACTACCATTGTGAATCATCCCTCATTCATTTATAACGTCCAGCGTGAATGAGGCCTAAGAGCTAAGAAGGGAGAAGGAACAGCAGCACACTGAACCCAGTGCATGGCTGTGGAAGGGGGGGGTTGTCAGGACAAGTCTGATCCTTGGAGGAGGGCAGGCTGAATTCCCAGCAGAGCTAGAGAACTGACCATGGTGTGTTCTTCTTCTTAGTGTGGTCAGTTTTTAGTAGGAAAGCAGAGGAACTGGAAGGGACACCAGGGATTTCACACAAAGGAAGCAGTACAAAGAGAATAGGATACATTCTCATGCAAGTACATGTTACAGCAGGCACATATCAGGAGTATAAATTGTTGGGTTTACTTATTCATTAACCAGTTGCTGACCGCCACACGCCGATGTACGTCGGCACAATGGCACGGGCAGGCATAAGGGCTTACCTGTATGTCCCTGCCTGCCCGCGGGCGGGGGGTCCGACCACACCCCCTGCGGCGGTCGGATTCTCATCAGGAGGGATCCGAGGTGAGGTGGAGGCCACTGATTCATGGCCACTCCCTCACAATCGCTCCTGGTGAATGACAGGCTTCCTCTGCTGCTGTAATGTAAACAGCGGCAGAGTAAGTGATGTCATCTTTCCTCGAGATGCCTTTTCGTTCCGGCTCCCGAGGAGAGAAGACATCCAAGTAAGTTTGCACCAACACTACACTTACACACTTACAGTAGAACATGCAGGCACACTTTTCACCCCCCAGTCACCCCCCCAATCACCCCCCGATCACTTCCCTGTCACAGTGACACCAATAGCAGGTTTTTTTTTCCGATTATTGCATTGGTGTCTGTTTGTGACAGTTATAAGGTGTAGGGCAGTTAGTGGTAGGCCCCTTTAGGTCTAGGGTACCCCCCTAACAAAGTTTTAACCCCGTGATCACCCCCCGTCGCCAGTGTAACGTTTTTCTGATCGCTGTATTAGTGTCACAGGTGACGCTAGTTAGGGAGGTAAGTATTTAGGTTCACCATCAGCTTTTTATAGTGTCAGGGACCCCCATATACTACCGAATAAAGGTTTTAACCCCCTGATTGCCCCCTAGTTAACCCTTTCACCAGTGATCACCGTATAACTGTTACGGGTGACGCTGGTTAGTTAGTTTGTTTTTTATAGTTTCAGGGCACCCGCCGTTTATTACCTAATAAAGGTTTAACCCCCTAAACGCCTGGCGGTGATATAAGTTAAGTTTTAGGGTCAGATAGGGTCTGCGTCACCCCAGGCAGCGTCAGGTTAACGCCAGTACCGCTAACACCCAGGCACGCAGCATACACCTCCCTTAGTGGTATAGTATCTGAACGGATCAATATCTGATCCGATCAGATCTATACTAACGTCCCCAGCAGTTTAGGGTTCCCAAAAACGCAGTGTTAGCGGGATCATCCCAGATACCTGCTAGCACCTGCATTTTGCCCCCCGCCCAGCCCAGCCCAGCCCACCCAAGTGCAATATCGATCGATCACTGTCGCTTACAAAATTACAAAACACTAAGCACACATAACTGCAGCGTTCGCAGAGTCAGGCCTTATCCCTGAAATCGCTAACGTTTTTTTGGTAGCGTTTTGATACAGTCACTAACAGTCAGGAGCTTTTTTGCCTGTGAGTCTCACTAGTGTACCACTAAATTTAGAGCCTAAAATGGCAAATCGAAGGTACACTACTGAAGAGGCCTACACGTTTCTGAGCATGACAGATAGTGAAGAGGAAGTCACTCATCTGTCAGATTCAGGCTCAGAATACAAACCTGTAGACAGCAGCGGCTCCATGACAGATGGCTCTGATGACAGAGTTGTGGTCCCT
The DNA here is from genome assembly GCF_042186555.1 of Aquarana catesbeiana. Lineage (NCBI taxonomy): Eukaryota > Metazoa > Chordata > Amphibia > Anura > Ranidae > Aquarana > Aquarana catesbeiana. Next base: position 594,902,602 of record NC_133325.1, on the reverse strand, counting down.
GCCACGGTCAGGCGTACCAGACCCCAATCTTCTTCTTCTGCTGTTGAGGTGCAGGAACCGCAGGGCTCTCGTATGGAGCAGAGCAGTACTAGCGCCGCTATTCCTTCTGGTGAACTGGCAAGCACCAGCGGCCTAGTACACCCTGGTCGTACATTCAGCACTGCAGTAACACTTGGTGACGTGGCGAGTCCCATAAGTGCAGTTCAAGCTGTTGAGGTGGCAAGCACAAGTAGTGTCCCACTGCCACCAAGAAGAAAAAGAACACAGGCCCATCGTGCCCATAGTGCCCTTCCTGCTGCATTCGCCAATCCTAATTGGGAACCCACCATTTCTGCAGCACCCGTACTTCCCCCATTCACTGGCCAACCCGGCATTCAGGTGGAAACAGTTGATTTTACATCACTTGATTTTTATTCGCTGTTTTTCACCGAAGATCTCTATAGATCTTTTGTGGACCGAAGCAATTTGTACGCTGGTCAACACATCGCCACTATTCCCCAGTCCTCCCTTGCCAGAGATTGGAGACCAATTACAGTTTCCGAATTTAAGATCTTTCTGGGCCTTTCCCTCAACATGGGCATAACCAAAAAGAGTGAGTTGCGGTCATATTGGTCCACTGACCCAATTCACCATATGTCCTTGTTCTCTGCCTCCATGACCAGGGCACGATATGAGCAGATCTTGCAGTTCATGCACTTCAACATCAATGAACTCTGTCATCCTCGTGGAGACCCTGGATACGATCAGCTCTACAAAATTCGACCCCTCGTAAACCACTTCAACCAACATTTTGCAGACTTGTTTACTCCCCATTAAGTTGTCTGCATTGATGAGTCCCTGATTAAGTTTTCTAGCTGCTTGTCATTCAAACAGTACCTTCCCAGTAGGGATGAGCTCATGTTCAACTCGAACATTGGCTGTTCGCAAGTTCGCCGAACAGCGAACAATTTGGGGTGTTCGCGGCAAATTCGAATGCCGCGGAACACCCTTTAAAAGTCTATGGGAGAAATCAAAAGTGCTAATTTTAAAGGCTTATATGCAAGTTATTGTCATAAAAAGTGTTTGGGGACCCGGGTCCTGCCCCAGGGGACATGGATCAATGCAAAAAAAAGTTTTAAAAACGGCCGTTTTTTCAGGAGCAGTGATTTTAATAATGCTTAAAGTCAAACAATAAAAGTGTACTATCCCTTTAAATTTCGTAGCTGGGGGTGTCTATAGTATGCCTGTAAAGGGGCGCATGTTTCCCGTTTAGAACAGTCTGACAGCAAAATTACATTTTGAAGGAAAAAAGCCATTTAAAACTACTCGCGGCTTTTGCATTGCCGGTCCAACAATACACATAGAAGTTCATTGATAAAAACGGCATGGGAATTCCCCACAGGGGAACCCCGAACCAAAAAAAAATGACGTGGGGGTCCCCCTAAATTCCATACCAGACCCTTATCCGAGCACGCAACCTGGCAGGCCGCAGGAAAAGGGGGGGGACGAGAGAGCGCCCCCCCTCCTGAACCGTACCAGGCCACATGCCCTCAACATTGGGAGGGTGCTTTGGGGTAGCCCCCCAAAACACCATGTCCCCATGTTGATGAGGACAAGGGCCTCATCCCCACAACCCTGGCCGGTGGTTGTGGGGGTTTGCGGGCGGGGGGCTTATCGGAATCTGGAAGCCCCCTTTAACAAGGGGACCCCCAGATCCCGCCCCCCCCCCCCTGTGTGAATGGTAAGGGGGTATAAAAGTACCCCTACCATTTCACTAAAAAACTGTCAAAAATGTTAAAAATGACAAGAGACAGTTTTTGACAACTCCTTTATTTAAATGCATCTTCTTTCTTCTATCTTACTTCATCTTCTTCTTCTTCTTCTGGTTCTTCTGGCTCTTCTGGTTCTTCCTCCGGTGTTCCCGTACAGCATCTCCTCCGCGGTGTCTTCTATCTTCTTCTCCTCGGGCCGCTCCGCACCCATGGCATGAGAAGAAGAGAAGAAGAGAAGAAAAGAAGAAGATGAAGCAGAAGGTGAAGAAGAAAAGAAGATGAAGAGAAGAGCGGGAGCCTCCCCCCATGCCATGGGTGCGGAGCGGCCCAAGGAGTAGAAGATAGAAGACGCCGTGGAGGAGATGCTGGACGAGAACGCCGGAGGAAGAACCAGAGGAGCCAGAAGAACCAGAAGAAGAAGAAGAAGATGAAGGAAGATATAAGAAAGAAGAAAGAAGAAGCATTTAAATAAAGAAATTGTCAAAAACTGTCTCTTGTCATTTTTAACATTTTTGACAGTTTTTTAGTAAAATGGTAGGGGTACTTTTGTACTCCCTTACCATTTCACACAGGGGGGGCGGGATCTGGGGGTCCCCTTGTTAAAGGGGGCTTCCAAATTCTGATAAGCCCCCCGCCCGCAGACCCCCACAACCACCGGCAAGGGTTGTGGGGATGAGGCCCTTGTCCTCATCAACATGGGGACAAGGTGTTTTGGGGGCTACCCCAAAGCACCCTCCCAATGTTGAGGGCATGTGGCCTGGTACGGTTCAGGAGGGGGGGCGCTCTCTCGTCCCCCCCTCTTTTCCTACGGCCTGCCAGGTTGCGTGCTCGGATAAGGGTCTGGTATGGATTTTTGGGGGGACCCTACGCCGTTTTTTTTTTTTTGGGCGCGGGGTTCCCCTTAAAATCCGTACCAGACCTAAAGGGTCTGGTATGGAATTTAGGGGGACCCCCACGTCATTTTTTTTTTAATTTTGGTTCGGGGTTCCCCTGTGGGGAATTTCCATGCTGTTTTTATCAATGAACTTCTATGTGTATTGTCGGACTGGCAATGCAATAGCCGCGAGTAGTTTTAAATGGCTTTTTTCCTTCGAAATGTCATTTTGCTGCCAGACTGTTCTAAACACAGGAAACATGCGCCCCTTTACAGGCATACTATAGACACCCCCCAGCTACGAAATTTAAAGGAATATTACACTTTTATTGTTTCACTTTAAGCGTTATTAAAATCACTGCTCCTGAAAAAACGGCTGTTTTTAAAACTTTTTTTGCATTGATCCATGTCCCCTGGGGCAGGACCCAGGTCCCCAAACACTTTTTATGACAATAACTTGCATATAAGCCTTTAAAATTAGCACTTTTGATTATTCATGTTCGTGTCCCATAGACTTTAACGGTGTTCGCGTGTTCGAACGAACTTTTTTCCTGTTCGCATGTTCTGGCGCGAACCGAAAAGGGGGGTGTTCGGCTCATCCCTACTTCCCAGCAAGCGTGCCAGATATGGGGTCAAGATGTATAAGCTCTGTGACAGGGCCACAGGCTATACATGTAGTTTTATGGTTTACCAGGGAAAAGATAGACACGTAGAGCCGACAAACTGCCCTGACTACATAGGAAGCTCTGGCAAGATTGTGTGGGACTTGGTGTCACCCTTATTCGGAAAGGGGTATGTGGACAATTATTACACGAGCGTGCCACTTTTTAGTCACTTGTTTGATCAGCAGATTGGAGCATGTGGCACCGTGCGACCTAATTGTAGATTCCTGTCTTAGGCTAGGGGAGAGAGCCTGCTTGCAGTGTAATGATTTGCTCGCTATGAAGTGGAGGGATAATAAGAATGTTTTCATTCTTACCTCCCTTCATGCAGACATGACGGTCCAAATTACTATGGTGACTGGTGAAATCTCTCTCTCCCACAGGCTGCATGAAAAAAAAAGTTTACATTATATGCCCAATAAGTACCAGCAACGTACTGGTATGTTGCTGGACTTTGAGTGGTTATACCAGAATTATGCCTGCAGGTTTAAGTATCATCTTGGTATCATTCTTTTCAGCCAGCTTTCGGCTTTCCTGTAAAAGCAATCCTAGCAGCTAATTAGCCTCTAGACTGCTTTTACAAGCAGTGGGAGGGAATGCCCCCCCCCCCACCGTCTTCCATGTTTTTCTCTGGCTCTCCTGTCCCAACAGGGAACCTGAAAATGCAGCTGTTGATTTGGCCAGATGACCATAGAGCTGATCAGAGACCAGAATGGCTCCAATCATCTCTATGGCCTAAGAAACCTGAAGCTATGAGCATTTTATGACTTAGATTTCAACGGATGTAAACAGCGCCATTGGGAAATTGGGAAAGCATTTTATCACACCAATCTTGGTGTGGTCAGATGCTTTGAGGGCAGAGGAGAGAGCTAGGGTCTAATAGACCCCAATTTTTTCAAAAAAGAGTAAATGTTACTACCTATTGCTATCATAGGGGATATTTACATTCCCTGAGATAACAATAAAAAAAAAGGAACAGTTTAAAAATAAGATAAAAAAGCAAAAATAATAATAATAAAAAAAAAAAGTGTATTTAGTTTGTCGCCACTGCACATTTGTGTGCAATTTTAAAGCATGTCGTGTTTGGTATCCATGTACTCTGCCTAAGATCATCTTTTTTATTCCATCAAACATTTGGGAAATATAGTGTGTTTTACTGCCTTAAAATTTAAATAAGTGGGTTTTTTCCCAAAAAAATGCGTTTTCAAAAATCGCTGCGCAAATACTGTGTGAAAAAATGAAAATGAAACACCCACCATTTTAATCTGTAGGGCCTTTGCTTTAAAAAATATATATATAATGTTTGGGGGTTCAAAGTAATTTTCTTGCAAAAAAAAAAATGTTGTCATGTAAACAAAAAGTGTCAGAAAGGGCTTTGTCTTCAAGTGGTTAGAAGAGTGGGTGATGTGTGACATAAGCTTCTAAATGTTGTGCATAAAATGCCAGGACAGTTCAACCACCCCCTAAATGACCCCATTTTGGAAAGTAGACACCCCAAGCTATTTGTTGAGAAGTATGTTTATTTGTTGAGAGTATTTTGCAGACCTCACTTTTTGTCAAAGTTTTGAAAATTGAAAAAAAAAAACATTTTTCTTGTCTTTCTTCATTTTCAAAAACAAATGAAAGCTGCAAAATACTCACCATGCCTCTCAGTAAATAGCTTGGGGTGTCTACTTTCCAAAATGGGGTCATTTGGGGGGTTTTGTGCCATTTTGGCATTTTATGGCCTTCAAAACTGTGATAGGTAGTGAGGAGTGAAAGCAAACATTTATGCCCTTAGAAATCCTGAAGGTGGTGCTTGGTTTTCAGGGCCCCGTACGCGGCTAGGCTCCCAAAAAGTCCCACACATGTGGTATCCCCATACTCAGGAGAAGCAGCTAAATGTATTTTGGGGTGCAATTCCACATATAACCATGGCATGTATGAGCAATATATCATTTAGTGACAACTTTTTGTAATTTTTTTTTATCATTATTCAATCACTTGGGACAAAAAATGTAATATTCAATGGGCTTAGCATGCCTCTCAGCAATTTCCTTGGGGTGTCTACTTTCCAAAATGGGGTCATTTGGGGGGGGGGGGTTGTACTGCCCTGCCATTTTAGCACCTCAGGAAATGAGATAGGCAGTCATAAACTAAAAAGTTGTGTAGATTCCAGAAAATGTACCCTAGTTTGTAGACTATAACTTTTGCGCAAACCAATAAATATACGCTTATTGACATTTTTTTTTACCAAAGACATGTGGCCGAATACATTTTGGCCTAAATGTATGACTAAAATTGAGTTTATTGGATTTTTTTTATAACAAAAAGTTGAAAATATCCTTTTTTTTCAAAATTTTTGGTCTTTCCATTTATAGCACAAAAAATAAAAACCACGGGAGGTGATCAAATACCATCAAAAAAAAGCTCTATTTGTGGGAAGAAAAGGACGCAAATCTTGTTTGGGTACAACATTGCATGACCGCGCAATTAGCAGTTAAAGCGACGCAGTGCCAAATTGTAAAAAGTGCTCTGGTCAGGAAGGGGGTAAAACCTTCCGGGGCTGAAGTGGTTAAGGAACAAAATTATGTAAATATCTTTGGGTTTTCATTACATTCTCCTAATGCTTTTATATGTTTCCATTTATTTATTCAGAACATGTTTATAGATGGCTACAAGGTAAATTAAAAATATCACATCAGGATTTCAGTAACTACACGAATTTAATATTCTTTTAAAACTTAAAGGAATAAGGAAAGTAATAGCATTTTCAGCAAGCCCAGATCTACCACACTTCCTTTGAACTTATTATATTTGTCCTAATGTGTTGCCTCTGGCAATCTGATTTGTTTTAACTTTTTTATGTTATCTGCATTAGGGAGTGTATCATATTTTTTTTTTTTTGCATTTAAAAACTTATACTTTTCATAACCTGCTCAGGCTTTGTTACATTGTGTTAAAGGAGATCTAAACCCAATCACTAAAATTTCATTCAAGCTTTAACTCCTTCAGATCCACGCTATAGCCGAATGACGGCTACAGAGCAGATTTGCTTTGCCGGGAGGGCATCAATAGACGTCCTCCCCTTTGCATGCTCGCCACGCCCCCCTGAAGGGCGCGAGCGGTGTGCGCTGTGATCACCTGAATCAATGAGACTCGGGTGATCACAGATCAGAGTAAGGGGTCGATACCGACCCCTTGCCACGTGATCAGCTGTCAGCCAATGACAGCTGATCACGTGATGTAAACAGAAGATCGGTAATCATTTTCTTTTCTTCTCATGCTGACAGCATGAGGAGAGAAAAAAAGTTGATCACCAGCTTCTGTTGAAGGGACAGCGGTCCCGAAGAGGAAGAGACGAAGCCGCCTCATATGTGCCCACCAGTCCCGCCTGCCAGTGCCACGAATCAGTGCTCACAAATCAGGGCACACCAGTACATCAGTACCAGAAATCAATGTCACCTATCAATGCATACGAGTGCCACCTATCAATGCCCACCAGTGGTGCCAATCAGTGCCTCATCGGTTCCACCTAGCAGTGCTGCAGCCTGATCAATACCCATCTGCAGCCTCACAAGTGCCATCAACGTAGCCTCATCAGTCCACATCAATGCAGCAGCCTCACCATTGCCATCAATGCAGCAGCCTCACCATTGCCATCAATGCAGCAGCCTCACCATTGCCATCAATGCAGCAGCTTCACCATTGCCATCAATGCAGCAGCCTCACCATTGCCATCAATGAAGCAGCCTCACCATTGCCATAAATGCAGCAGCCTCACCATTGCCATCAGTGTAGCCTGATCGATGCCCATCTGCAGCCTAGAGGAGACAGGGAGGGGGTGGGATGAGCACTGACAGATTACATACAGTGAGAATCTCCTATGATAGACAGAACAGTGGTCCAATGGTGGCCCAGAAGATGGGACTTCCCATTACAGAGACCGCCAAGTAAAAAGGAGATTCTCACTGTATGTAATCTGACGGTGCTCGTCCTTCCCCCCTCCCTGTCCCCTGTTAGGCAGCTAAAATTGAAGTATCAACGTATAACACACACTATTTGCACCCAATTTTCAGGGTGAAAAAGTGTGTGTTATACGCCAATACATACAGTAATTTAAAGGGATAAAAATTGAGGAAAACAATGACCTCAGTATGAGCGAACAGTACATGTTTTGAACAATTTGCACAGTCATTTTTGGTTTTGCCTCAAGAAACACTTTAGGCCTCATGCAGCTGCAGCCTAATTGCCTGGACGGGGTGCTTACAGTTCGTATAGTAAGCAGTTTGCGTTACATTCGTCCTTGGGTGCATAGTGCATTAAAAGTAGGTAGCATCTATCAAGCTATACTGTTCAGCCTCATCCAACCACAGCAGCTGTCAGCTTCTCATAGCGTTTGACAGGTCATCAGCAGTGGGGCTGGGCTAGTGCGCCTGTACCTTCCACCTCTACCTAAACGCCAGAGCCTCATGCATCAGGGCAAAACAACCATGTACACGAGGCATTAAATGGTCTATTTATAAAGGTTTTCACACAACTTTCTCCAAGGATTCTCAAATGTATCCAATTAAAATTAACTATCTTTGATAATCTTTAGTGAAAACCTTTGTGTAGGAAGGGGGAACAGTGTAAGATAATAGACGTTCTGTTGTTTATTTGATTTGTTTATTTATTACAAGTATTTATATAGCACCAACACTTTAGCAGCACTTTACATGTTCTGTACAATCACATCAGTCCCTGCCCTGAAGGCGCTTACAATCTAAGGTCCCTACCCCATATGCATACATACAAGCATAAACATACTAGGGCCAATTCATAAAGGAGCCAATTAATCTACTAGCATGTCTTTGCATGTGGGAATAAACAAAAGTACCTGGAGGAAACCTACACAAGCACAGGGAGAACATTCAAACTCCATGCAGGTATTGTTGTGGTTGAAATTGGAACTGATGAACTTTGTGCTGCAAGGCAGAAGTGTTATATTATTAAATGTGACATAACATAGAAGAAATCCACATATAACAGTGGCAGCTGGTGGTATATTTTTTGGGGGGGCGGCAAACAATGCACCCACAGCCACTGCCCCCTCAGTCGATTACCAGCCCTATACTTACCCCCATCTAGGTCATGGGCAGCACTTCCTCCGGGCGGTGGCTTCCCCTGCATCTCCACCACCTCGGAATCACAACGGCTTCCGCCGTGCGTCTCCTCCTTCTTCCTCCCTCTTCCACCTAGGTCAATAGGATCGCTTCTCCTTTCAGCCAATCAGGAAACACTTCCTGACTGGCCGGGAGGAGAATCAGGAAGACAATAGCGAATATTCATTCACTATTGTCACATTCGCTATTGTCATACAACTGCTCTGCGTCCCAAGCCCACCCTTTTTCAAAGCCTATTAGAGCCTCTGGCTATAAACATGTGCTTCAAAGAAAAAAAAAAACCCATTGGAATCCATGCGTCAGGTGGCCCGCATGTAGATTAGGGGCCGGATGCATGGATAGGAGGTGGCACCCCTGCGCCCTACATTACGGGCCGCCACTGACCTGATATTACATTCCAGCATTATAGGAGATAAAGATTTAAAGGAACTTTACATGAAAGTGCACAGTCCACTTTGCAGACAGCCCCCTGGGACATTGCAGTGAATTCTTGTTGGATCTTAAGCTGGCCATCAACGGTTCAAATATCGGCCTGTTCAGCATTTTATATATTAAATCAGTTTATGTAAGTATTTGTCCTGCAAAGTGGGATCACTTCAACCAGAAATGCATCTCTATTCCTGAGAGTAAATGATGTACTGGTTAAAAGTATATACTGTTTTCACACAAAGGACTGAAGATGCTGAAGCGGTTATAATGCACTGTGTGTTGTGTCCTTACATTATTCATTCTGTTGCACTATAGTCGAATATATTTTTATTAAGTTCCTCGTTCAGTCTTAGTTACATAGTCAGGTTGAAAAAAGACACAAGTCCTAGTTCAACCATAAAAATAAATAAATAAAAAATAATATCATACAATCCCATATACACAATCCAATACCCACAGTTGATCCAGAGGAAGGCGAAAAACCCCAGCAAAGCTTGATCCAATTTGCTACAGCAGGGGAAAAAATTCCTTCCTGATCCCCCCGAGAGGCTTTCCCTGGATCAACTTTACCTATAAATGTCAGTACCCAATTATTATATGTACATTTAGGACAGAATCCAGGCTTTTTTAAAGCAATCTACTGAGCTTGCCAGAACCAGCTCTTGAGGGAGTCTATTCCAAATTTTCAGCGCTCTTACTGTGAGGAAATCTTTCCATATTTGGAGATGAAATCTCTTTTCCTATAGATGTAAAGAGTGCCCCCTTGTCCTCTGTGATGACCTTAAAGTGAATAACTGAATACCAAGTTCACTATATGGACCACTTATGTATTTGTACAGGTTGATCATTTCCCCCCCTTGATCTCCTCTTCTCAAGAGAGAATAAATTCAGTTCCTCTAATCTATCCTCATAGCTGAGCTCCTCCATGCCTCTTATCAGTTTGGTGGCCCTTCTCTGCACTTTCTCCAGTTCCCCGATATCCTTTTTGAGAACTGGTGCCCAAAACTGAACTGCATATTCCAGATGAATTGCACAGGGGCAAAATTATATCTTTCTCTCTGGAGTCCATACCTCTCTTAATTCAAGAAAGGACTTTGCTCACTTTGGAAACTGCATCTTGGCATTGCATGCTATTATTAAGCTTATGATCTACCAAAACCCCCAGATCATTCTCCACTATTGATTCCCCCAGTTATACTCCCCTAGTATTTACAACGCATGCATATTCTTAGCCCCCCAAGTGCATTAGTTTCCAAGTCAGCTGATCAAATTGTTGAGATCAAAGTTTTTTTATATTCAAAATATAAGTTTCAAGCATATGCCTCTCATAAAGACTTTATGAGCCAACCATAGCGTGTGGCGATCAGTATCATCTTTATCTTTATCATTGATTTAGAAATATTGGTTCAGGGCCCATAATATTTGGTGTTCAGAATCTGGTTTACCCAATAACGAGGTGTTAGGTCTCCAAAGATTAGTAGAGGGACTGTCAAGAGATTTCCCGATACTGATTGTCACGGGGGCATAGTCTGACCAAGTTATCAATTCAATTGTGGATTGCGTAATTTTTTTGTAGCAACCATTTATCCACAAGAAACAAATCAATTCTAGAATATGTGTGATAGGATGATGCAGCCAAAAAGGTATAATCATGTTCCAAGCTGTGCTGGCACCACCAAATGTCGAACAGATCGTGAAAAACTAAAAAGTCATTTAAAGTGTTACTGAACCCAGGACCCTGCATTCACTATATCTGGTCTCCCACAGTACACAGAACATGGAAATGCAATAGTTTTAGTAAATATAAACTACTAAATACCTTTTCTCATCAGCAGTTAGAGCAGTCTTGTGACTTGGACCAGTCTCTGGCTAAAGAGGAATTTTCATTTTCCCCTGATCCCCTGTCTACACAGTGCTGTTTGGCCCAGTGCTGATCACATGCACTCTCCCAAGAAAATACACACCAAACTGAGCATGTGCAGCTTTTCCCCTATTGCTCCGTTCTATCAGGAAATGTGTTGGAGTCAGTTAAAGAAGAGGAGGATCAGAGAGACTGGATCACACAGCCTTCATAGACAATGCAGAGGATTAACTCCTTAGGTTCCACAGTGAGTATAACAAGCATGCTTTACTGCATATACAGACTGATTTTACTGTTGTGGGTTTAGTAACACTTTAAAGGAGTTGTAAAGGCAGAAGGTTTTTATCTTAATGCATTCTATGCATTAAGATAAAAAGAAAACCTTCTGTGTGTAGCAGCCCCCCCCAGCACCCCCTAATTACTTACTTGAGCCCCATCTCTCTCCAGCTATGTCCACGAATGTCTAAGCCATCCAGGACACTCCTCCTGATTGACTGCTGCAGGAGCCAATAGCCAATTAAAGTCAGCCAGCCAATCAGGGGAGAGGGGGGTGGGCCCAGGCTCCGTGTCTGAATGGACACACAGAGCTCTGACTCAGCTCCAGTGCCCCCATCGGAAGCTGCTGGCTATTGGGGCACTCGATAGGAGGGAGGGGGCAGGAGCACCTGAGAAGAGGAGGATCCAGGCTGCTCTGTGAAAAAACAACTGCACAGAGGAGGCAAGTATAACATGTTTGTTATTTAACAAAAAAAAACAAAAAACGAGCCTTTGCAATCACTTTAAGGAGCCGTATAATTTCCTGTTAGGAGCTGTGGAGTCTAATGCAGGATCATAACATATGCAGGTACCATATTAAAATCTCCACCTATGAATAGCAAGCCTTGCCTGAGAGATTTTTTTTTAATAGTTTATTTTTTAAAAATTGATCTGTCAGGACATATATGTTGACCAACGTGTGAGATGCATTATTGATTTTACAGATCAATATCAAATATCTACCAAATTCATCTTCAACTAACTCTTCCAACTGAAAAGAATGTAAATGATGAATTGCAATAAGGACCCTTGCTTTCTTTGTAGGGGAAGCAGGAAGTAAAAACATGAGGAAAGTGCTTAAAGAAGTTGTAAAGGCAGAAGGTTTTTTTATCTTAATGCATTAAGATACTAAGTTGGTAATTAATGTGTGTTGGTTAAACATGCCTCCCTCTCATTTTCACCCTTCCTTTTTTTATTTTATTTGTCCTTTATACAAACTTGGTGTTCTACTTTGTAATCCAATAAATATTAAAAAAAAAAAAAAAAAGAGTCGGTGCAAAGCATAGTGAGTAGACTATTAACTGTACACCACAAAAATCACAATTAAAAAAAACAACCAAATAAAAAAATATTCTGGAAAAAAAGTCTAGAACTAATGTGCAGCTGAATGTATCTGCTATAACACGTGGGTAAAACATCTTTGTAAGATTAACAAAGTGAAAGCGACTAGAACAGAGTAATTGTGTAGACTGCACCTTTATAGTCTGAGGGTAAAGAGCTCAGAAATACCATAGGTATGCTCAAGATGGGACTACAGTCAAGACCATTCCATCAGGAGTTGCTAAGGTCTTGCATCATCAGGTATAGGAGTGTCAGGTGCCAAGATCTACCACTCCTTAAGCAAGTTCAAGCTAGCTTCTGGTGAATGAATCATGAAAGATTGTGAAACTGCTATGCAAGCTAAAGAGAGCGGAGCTTGCTCAAAGTGTGGGCATCTCTGAAGCCGGCTGCATATGCCTCCCCTTGCTGGGATTTATTTATAACTAGCAGACTTAGAGGACTTCTGAACTGTAAGTGTGGACCATATGGAATGTTTAAAGTGGTTGTAAACCCCAGTCATGAAATTTGGACTAAGCACATATATCTTTAGTGTTTACTTATCTCTCCCCAAAGCTCTAAGTGTCATTTCTCTCTGGTGCTACATTCCTCTGTTATTAGCATGAGTCACTTCAGAGAAGTTTTCCTGACACATGAAATAAAATTTGTGATGGGCAGAGAGATAATCACACAGCTTGTCTATTCAGAATACAGCTCTGCATGTTCCTTTGTTCCTCTGCCTATGTGGAGGGGGGGGTGTCCCTTTCCTCCAATCAGCTTTTACACAGTGTATAATAGCTGTAAGTGCAGCTCTCCACCCCCTCCTCTGTACTACTCACAGATGACAAGGATTTTGCACAAAATCTGCACTTCTGAAGGGTTGTAGACAAGAGAAGACTGCAGATAATAAAGTAAAACGTATGTAGGAGGATTTGTTTAATACCTGTGTATCATCTGAAGCTATTCACTTCACTGGGTATAGGAGAGGGTTTACAACACACATATTTACAACACATAAACATTGGAACTGTTTGTAGCACATGCTGTCTTGCTGTACCTGCTAATGTGGGACTGTATTTTTGGACCAAATTTTGCAATAAAGTACCAGTTTGTTTACTCCTTTGGGTGTGTAGGATCTTGCATCAAGTGTAGAGCTTTTACGGACACTGCCACTCACTTTTCTTTGTTTAAGGGCCTGTTTTGCCAATTTTTATTTAACAGAAAGATCAGCAAACACACATGAGTTTCCCTTGCAGGGGTATTCATCATTTTAATCTTGCGTCAAAATAAAAGACATTCAGCCCTTCTGGCTTGTACACTCAGCACTCCTGCTCTGGCCTTACCATTTAGACCTTGGTCTATCTCCCACAGACTGGTCGTTCACCAACACACTACATACAGCTAGCAGCCTCGTGCTGCACTGGCTCAGATCTCTCTCTTAGGTGGAGCCCTCCTGACTCCTGGGCCAAACCTCCTGTCTACCAGGGTGGAGCCCAGAACCCTAGTCAGGTCCATAGTCAGGCACACAGCTGACCCATTAGTTTTCTGGCTGTTTACAAAATCTGGACCCTGTCAGGGTACTGCCCTGCTACAGGTGTTAAAGTATAACTAAATAGAAAACATTTTTTTAGCTTTGGATAGAGAGGAGAGAAATTACAACACCTGTAAGTTTATATTGCTATTTGTGACCCCGTTAGGGAGATTCACTCTCTCTATTTGTCCTGTTTACCATTATCATTGAAAGTGGAAGTAAAAGAAAATGCCACATTTTGGGTTGTCCCCAAAACAGGAATAGAGGGTAAAACTTCCAATGGGGACAATAGTTCTGGTGACCAGGGAGTCCCCAAGGGATTCTCTTAATTTGCAGTCATTTCTTATTACGTCCTGTTTTGACTATGTGACAAGAAGTGAAGGGAAATCACTGCCACTGGCAAATGGGAAAAAATAAACTGGCATGGATTTTAAGCCTTCCTTACTCTATCCAAAATGAAAGAAAAGTTTTGCTTACATGTAGCACTAACCCCCGAAGGAGCTGCTGATTTATATTGGGCTGTTACCATCACCTCTTTACCCGTAGTTTCACCAATACCAGAACCTAGAGTCCATGCTGAGCTTTGTATCTGACAATGTAGGCACCAGTCACTTTAGTACTTTTCCAATGCTTTAATAGGAAATAACTGGAAGAAGTAGCAGGGAAGAGGTAGAAGAAGAGTTGCAGGAAAGTTCAAATACCTTTTCTTTAGGACACTGAGGAATTTGAAATCTCGGGGACGAATATACCTTCAGTCCAAGATTAAATCTTTGCCCACCCGGATAGGTCTCTCTCACTGACCTAGCAGCCGGAGCGTAGCAGGAACAAAAAGAAAGTCTCTGCCACAGACTTGAGAAGAACAATTTAACTGTACAATCCTCTGCCACAGGACGTAGTAATTTTATATGAACAGCAACACGGTACCAGAACCTTTAAGCCGATCTGGCAGTACTTGTGCAGTAGATTTGGTTAAGATGCATCCTCCTATTGAGTCACCAGGCCCCTCTTGAGACACCAGCATTCCACACGGTCCTCTCCAAAGATGGGTCCTCCCCTGGGTCTTCTCAATTGTCCGGCTTCTTCCCGCAGGACAGACAGCACAGGACCATCCCCGCATCAGTAAGCCCCAGACAGGCTTCTGGGCCTACTTGCACGGCTGCAGCATCACAACCCTCTGGCCTGGAGGGCCATGAGGTAGAACTCCCCGTCACATACCTTTAGTCCAGGAGGGCCAGCAGGTGAAAGAGAAAGAAAAATGGCGTCTGCCCCTTAAGTACTCTCTCCCAGAATGCATAGCAGCGGACCACCTCTGCTGAGTTACCTCTGAGAAAGAGGAGCACTCAATATACTTCAGCTTGTTGCTTTCCAACACTGACCTATGGTGACAACGACACCTACAGGCAACAGTGTGGAACTGCACGCAACACAGCCGATACTGGAACAGAGGCTAATTTAGCCAAAGAATAACTCTGAACTATATACAGAACAGATAACCCACTAAATTTACAAATAAGCGCCTGATCGCAAATTTGTCAGCGCTACATATAGTTCTGCATTAAGCTGATTATTACCTGCCACATCCTTGTTAACAGTATATATACCTGATGGGTCATTGAGGAAGATTACAATCACTGTAGTAGTCAGCACTACTACAGTAACAGTTGCAATACAGAAAGGTTTGTATTTTTTCTTTGAATACAAGATGTTCTCGGATTGGTTGAGATCATGACATCACTGTCTCTCTACTTTACCTCATCCAATCAAAGAATGCCTTGTACTAATTGAAAAAACTACAAATCCACTTTGCACTACAAGTGCACTGCAAGTGCACTTGTAAGTGCAGTCGCTGTAGACCTGAGAAGGACATGCAAGGAAAAAAAAAAAAAAACAGCATATTTGCTTGCACATGACATGATTGGATGATAAAATCAGTAGAGCTTCCCCTAATTTCAGAGACTCCCCTTAGATCTACAGTGATCTACAGCGACTGCACTTAAAAGTGCACTTGCAGTGCAGAGTGGATTTCCCTTTAGTAAATCAACCCCAAGGTGTCTTATGAGTAAGCAACCCCCTGTGGTCAGTGTGCAGAGGGGAAGACACATGCACAAAACTCAAAGAAGAGTGATAACTCAAAAGTGTAGTGTTTCCTTCTTAGTACTTCAATCTTATAATAAAATATAAAAAACAGAAGTTCCCTCTAAAGTCATGAAATACAAACAACTCAATCCGTGAAGTTTTATATTTCATTAATTTAGAGCACACTTCTATTTTATTATATGATTATACCATCTGGAATTTTCTGATATGTGCACTACCTTACTAGAACATGATGTGGATGTTATGTCTAATATCCTGATAACACACATCTGATTCAGGAACACCTTTAGCGTATTCCTACTAACCTAACTAGACATTTATCTCTTGACTGTCTGCCTCCTGCTATCTATATACATATATAGTTTCTGTTATTCTGTTCTCTGATAATGTTGATCTAGTTGTGTCTGGGGTATTTGGTTTTTTGGCCCCTAGGGCCTCTGTCTGATTTCTCTAGATTGAATTCAGACTTAGCCTAGTCTTGATCTTCATTTTCATTTTAATATTTATCTTTATTTTTCATCTTTTAGATCCAATTTATGTTTATATTTTTCATTATTTATGTTTTGCTTTTGGCTGGGCAACTATTTTGATACTATTTGGCTATCAATAGAATTCAGGTCTGTGACATTAAAATTATGGCTTCGTTATGTTCAAAATAGGCCTAATAATTAGTGTATATCTAATGTGCAAAGTATTCTGGCAATGGGTGAAAACACAGGGTGAAAGCTATGTCTGTATGATGTGAGACTAGGTGTCGAATTAGCCGCAGTATAAACAAGGTATCCACACTGATTTCTAGTTATCTAATCAAGTTTATGGATACTTAATGATACACTCTTGGCAACTGCGCATGCTCTGAGGAAACTTGGTTCACAAGCGAAACATGTAAGCAAGCAAGACACTCACATGTCTTCAGTGGTGAGAGCACTGATCTATCCACCCACACGGTGAACCCTATCTATCCACTCCGAGTTCCGTTCAGAATACATCTTCAGTATTCAGTATCTCATGAATCAATCGGGCAGATCTGGACTGGACAACTTTGTAGCCTATGCATGGCATGCAGAGACATCTGAGACACCAATTTAAGACAATTTGTTTGGAGGAACTCTTGAAGAGGAATACTATCCATCTATGTAACAAAGACTCTTATCAGAATCTTCATTGATGATTCCATCCAGACTTCCTAGTGGTTTCATCACTGAGTGATTGGACTGCATCTATGGACTTAAAATATAAGGAATGCAAACACTCGGTAAAAGACGTCTTAACGGTGAGCTGTATCAGTTCCCCCTAATCTAAAGGGGAAAACATTTATTGCATAAATGCCGTTTTGTTTCCCTGACCGATGTTACCCTTCACATGTCCTGCTGCGATCCACACTCATACACACAACAATCATTTAATTAGTGTGCCTCTGCCGAGTATCTCATGAATGAACTCCCCTCTGCATTTGCTTCCCATTATTCAAATATGCCTGAGTGAAGATCAAAGAAATCATACTTAACACTCTTTTTTTGATCTTATGAACTCTCAACAACAGTAGGATTTCTGCAGGCCACCTATTATCTAATTTTCTTTTAGAATCAGTGTAGTGTTTTCACATACCTTGACTGGCTAAGCAAAGCCTATATTAGAATTCTCCTTCTCCTGGAATTCTCCTTCTGTTGAGTTGATTCGTTTGGATGGGATGGATGATAGCTGTGTATCGCTGATTGTGGTGGACACAGGTGTCTCATTTAAGACTTTCTTGTCTTAATTTTAACTAAATGCTTTGGAGGAGGGTATTTATATTCCAATTTCATATTGTATGTATATGTTTTTCTATTTTGGTGGATATTTAATAAGGATTATTAGTCCCAAAACTAATGAATCCTGTTAGAAGAATATCTTTGGGAACCTTTTTCCCGTTTTTTGTGGATATGCCCTTTTATTCAGAGGATCACCATCCTGAAGCTTTAAACTTATTATTTCCAGGTAATGGTTACCAATTATTATTTTTCTACAGATTGTCATATTCAGCGATGAATGTATTACTTTACACACATCCCTGAGACCTATCTTTGCAGGACTCTTCTTGGATGAGCTTTAGTTTCCTTCCTTTCCTTTTTTCTTTACTAAGGAGGCAGCGCTGTACACTTTTGGGTATCATATGTTGATAATGTGAATATCGCTTATAGTACTAGCTACCAGCCATTTCTTTTTCTTTTTTAGGTTGCTCGGGTTACTTTTTTGTTATTAGTACTCAAAGAAGAGTGCCAGTTTCACTGTATTAGTGTTGACTACCACATTGATTTTCAGCTTCCCCAATGGTTCAGGTTTAAGACATGTGTACTAACATTGTGCCAACTGGACCAATGTAAGTCTGCAATACAGATTATTTCTGGAGTTCAGCTTTGAAAGGAGGTATGCTCTTTAACATAAAATGGAAAGAAAAAAAAAAATGTTTCGCTAGTTTCAAAACTGTAGATAGGTTGTTTAGCATTTCATTTTAAAAGAATCAAAATATTCTGGCATAATAATAGTTTTTAGCTTTATTTCTTAGTAACACTTTTCTGAAACTATTTTCAAGTGGAATAACCAAAACCTAAACAACTGTTTTGCACGTATCCTTGAATCACACAAAATGATTGCAAGAAAAATGCCCAGCTATTTTAATGGCATTTAGGATTATATATAATGCACAGACAAAAGCAATCTACAATTCTTAAGACCCATCCTGTTCTTTAGTGAATTCAAATCAAAACACATAACATTTCATTGTTCACAAATACAGTAATTATATGTACATTCTGATGAAAAGCTAAACCAAATAGAGGCAAGAATTCCTGCATCTAATTCACGTACATACTGTACATAGTCCTATGTGGCCTGCTTTGAAACACCTTTTATAGTCATGCAGTGCTATTACTGACCACAAGGGGGGGGGGGGGGGTTTACCTTTGCAAACTCTTATAATTCCAACAAAAGACACTGATTTACTTAAAGCGTAGCTCCAGTCTCTAAGTAAAAATTAAAAGCCAGCAGCTACATAAACTGTAGCTGCTGACTTTTAATAAACAGCCACTCACCTGTATGCTCACCCAAGCCGTTTTCTCCCTGTGTTCTCACTGGGGCCGGCATCTTTACTATGGGCACCCGGCTGTGACAGCTTGCAGCTTCCCTGCCGGGTACCCACTGCATATGTGTGAGCGGCACTGCTCACTGTGAATGGTCCCGCAGTTTTCTGGGACCTGCCATGAGTCCCAGAAGACTTCGGGAGGGAGGGCATAAGGAGAACTTCTGCTTCCGATTAGCTAGGGGGTCAGAGTGGGAGCAGGTGCCTGTCAAAATCTGCAAAATCTGGTACCCGATCCCCCCCCCTTCTTCTTCCCAAAAAGCTCCATTTCACAAACAGGAGCGAGAGAGGAAGCCTTAAAGCGGAACTTTCCCTTTTGGGTGGAGCTCCGCTTTAAGATGTATCTAATTCAAAAGCAAAAATGTAAAATATTGCAACTTACCAGTCCTATGATGTTGTTTAATTTTCAAGCTGTCTTCCTTTATTTTCACCTGGTGACCCTGCCAACATTTCCCATCCTAGGGTAAAAACAGCCACTTACATGACTGTACTATGGAAGAAAGAACTGACTGCAGGACAGGAAGTGTGTTAGGGCTACAGAATAACCTCCCCTCTTCTCTATAACAGTAATAACAGTGGGGGGAGGTGTTCTGTAGTTATAATACACTTCCTGATAACATTGACTGGGATAACAATGCAGAGTGTATAGGCTACAGGACAGCACTGGATTTCTGGCAGGATCAATGGGTATTTTTTTGTACTTATCCAACAAATATAACAAAACACTTTCATTTAGATATATAACAGACCAAAGGGGCTATTAAAATAAGTTAAAGCGCACCTTCTCCCTCCCCACCCACTTTGTGTCATCTCACCCCTACCAACCTCCTTTCACAAAATCAGACTTTTTTTTAACCACTTCATCCACAGAAGATTTGGCTACTCAATGACCAGGCCATTTTTTGTGATACAGCACTGCGTTGTTTTAATTGACAATTGCACGGTCGTGCGACATTGTACCCAAACAAAATTGACATCCTTTTTTTTCCCACAAATAGAGCTTTCTTTTGGTGGTATTTGATTGCCTCTGCGTTTTTTATTTTTTGCGCTATAAACAAAAGAAGAGCCACAATTTTGAAAAAAAAACACAATAAGGGAGATTTACTAAAACTGGTCGACTCAGAATCTGGTGCACTGTGTATTGTAACTAATCAGCTTCTAACTTCAGCTTGTTCAATTAGACTTTGGCAATAAAACCTGGAAGCCGATTGAATGCTATGCAGAGCTGCACCAGATTTTGCACTCTGTAGCTTTGATAAATAACCCCCAAAATCTTTTACTTTTTGCTATAATAAATACCCCACATTTTTTATCAAAAAAACTAATTTTTTCCTCAGTTTAGGCCGATATGTATTGTTCTACATATATTTGGTTAAAAAAAAAAATCGCAATAAGCATATATTGATTGGTTTGCGCAAAAGTTATAGCGTCTACAAAATAGGGTATAGATTTATGGCATTTTTGTTATTATTTTTTTTACTAGTAATGGCGGAGTTCTGCAATTTTTCATCGGGACTGCAATATTGCAACGGATAAATTGGACACTTTTGACACATTTTTGGGACCATTGACAATTAATTATACAGCGACCAGTGCTATAAAAATGCACTGATTTGTGTATTAATGTCACTGGCAGGGAAGGGGTTAACACTAGGGGACGAACAAGGGGTTAACTGTGTTCCCTCACTGTGTTCTAACTGTAGTGGGGACGGGACTGTCTAGGAGGAGAGAGAGAAATCAGTGTTCATACTTTGTATGAACACATGATCTGTCTCTACTCCCCTGAAAGAACCAGGATCTGTGTGTTTACACACACAGATCCCAGTTCTTGTTCTGTCACGAGCAATCACGGGAGGCCGCCGGTGTTCGTGCCTGCCGGGCACCCGCATTGGCTCCAGGCGCGCGTGTGCGCCCCTAGTGGCCAAAAGGCGAAGTGACATAAGGTAACGTCGTTTTGCCCAGCTATGCCATTCTGCCGCAGTGAAACTGCAGCGGCTGGTCGGCAAGCGGTTAAATGACCTTTTCCATGGAATCCTCCCTGCACCTTCTGGATTTTTGCCTAGGTAAGAATGAAGTATGAGGTAGCCCTCACCTTTCTGGGATAACCATGTCATATATCCCAGGAGGCCTTCAAGTATTCTAGGCACATCATCTGTTGATGGTTTTTACAGCAGGCCACATGAATGCAATTACATCAGAAAAAAAGATGGTGGCATGCGACTGGGTGTAAAGCAGCAGTGCATCAAATCCAGGGTGTGTGGGTATTTTTTTGTAGGTGACCCAGTGAAAAAAATTAAGGAGAGAAATTTTGGGGAAAATGGGGTTGGAAGGAGGGGGTGGAGTTCTTCTTTAAGGCCCCATGCACATGGTACATTAAAAAAACTCTCATGGAAGCCTTCCTCCTGGCAGCAGCATTTTTGCAAAAAAAGCCTGAAGCTTGTAAAAGTGTTAAATACTTTTACAAGCGTTTAGGCATGTTTACAGGCATCAAGCACTTTGGCGCTAATTCATTTTATTGGTCAGCATAATCATTTATTCTGGCCATTGAAATGAATTAACGCTCATGCTCTAAACGCATCTAGCATTAACATGCGTTTATAAGCGGCAAATGTTTCTTCTGCTCAAACTCTGCTGCATCTGGACGCACTGGCCCTGGGGTTTTTTTGTTTCTGCCACTAAAGGCTTCTAAAAGACAGTGGTTGATTTAATAAAGGCAAATGGGGGGGGGGGGGTTATTTATTAAAATTATGTAAGGAAAAAACAGGGAGGGGGAGGCGCCGACCTGAGTGTAGTATTAGCCAAGAGTGGGGAGTTTGGGACTTTAAATGAGGCACAATATGTGTGCCTCCATCCCGGTTTCAAGTACATAAGAAGGGAATGTGGGACTTTGAATGAGGCAATTGACTTGTGGAGGTAGAGTATTTAGTAAACATTATTTATTTGTAACAATAGTAAAAAAGTATTTTCATATATATACATGCACAATGGCATAAACATAATGGATACATATACATTAGCTTGGCAGCACATAAGAGGTAGTAAATGTTGATAAATATAATACAAGGTGTTTCATATTAGCAGGCATTAGTACAGCATATGCAAAAGAGCTGCTATAAGATAGGTACACATACACATTGATAATTGCATAGTACTCAATGAATTTTAGATGTATAAAAAGTATATATGGGCCAGTGAAATGAACCAGACTTGTCTGAGCACCCCATGGAAACTCGACGCGTTTCATGGCTATATGCCATTCATCAGGAGTTGGGTACAGAAGTAAACTGTAAATATAAATAACTATGTAATCTTAGTAATTATGTTCTACCCCTTTAAAGGGAGAAAAGACCTCATGGGGAGAAAGATTTATACTCACATGTCGGCTAAAGCACTGTGCTTGGCTAGCATCGAGGTGGATGGGACCCCAAATGGTTGTCTGTTCTGGAGGTGAGGTAAGGGACACCACCCCAGCCAAGAAAACCTCCACATAGCATGCCCGACTGCCACAACCCATTCCACATGTGTCGGGATGATTGCAAGTATGGTGTTCTGGAAAAAATGTATAGAAATAGTAAAAACAGTGAAAAAAGTAAAAGTGAAAAAATGTGAAAAGTGAAAAAACATGAGTGTTTGAGAAAGAAATATTAAAGTGATGACTTTAAAAGGATAGGATTAAAAACAATTACTAGATGATAGAAGATGCATGCTCGTCAAAGTAAAGTGCAGTCCTGGCATTCCACATGGCTCTTTGGGTCCCACCGCTGTTCCGGATAGCTGGAAAGGATTGAGCAGCTGGCTGGAATGGATCACAGTGTTTCTCCAGGAGCAAATGAACCAAGCAGCTCCACACAGACCAGCATGGACCGTGGAACAGGAAGTGATGTCACCTGCGTCTGATTGGACCTAGGCAGGGCTGGAATCTTGTCAATCAGGGCTGAAGTGATGAAAGGCTACGCGCTCGCAGCTGACTGCTCCTTCTATTGGCCTGCTGCCCTCTAGAGGAGGACAGCTATATATACACAATGGAGAGCATGTGGGTGTGACAGTGGGACTGGAACTTCCAGCAGACCAATCAGTAAATAATAAATTATAGCAAGGGGCAAGGTGAAGCAGGGGTTACCAGTCTCGGACTGACAAAAAGTAAAACTATATATATGTAATTAAAAAAATAATAATACATGTATATATAAAATACATATATTAAATAAAATAAAATTGAAAAAAATAAAAAATAAATAAATAAAAAATGATACACATGGAAATATTTGAAGCATAGTTCTCTTCTATATGTATAGAGGCCTATTGAAGAGGTTCACAATGTATTAAGGGCCAAGCAAGTAAAATAGAAAAAAAAGGGGGTTGTATGCATGTAAACATGAAGAGGTGATGGAGGGGGAACAGGCTGTAGTGTAAAGAATTAATAATAATAATATGAACAGTAAAGGTAAAGTTGGTGCTGTGTTCCCCCTAGTGAGTATACAAGGGATTTATATGTGTGTGTGTCCCCTCATGGTGTGGATACCAAGTGGGGTGCACCTAATGATGGATCATGCAACATGCATATATGTCTGCACATACACATATATACATACACACACATATATACATATATATGAAATATTAATATAATATATTTACTATACCACTCCTGACCGGTAGAGCAGAGACAGACCTGTTTGTGGGGGGGAGAGACAGGGGTAAGGGGAAGGGAGGAAGGAGGGGGGAGAAACAAATCAGAAATGGGCGTGTGATCTGTTATAACAAGGTGCATACGTCTAACTCTTCACTGAGTCCCCCTGGCGAGAGGGAATTGAGGGAATATATCCAGAAAGTCTCCCACTGGCAGAGTCGCTTGAAACGCTCCGCAGCAGACAAACCTCCAGAGATGGCCTCTATGACCCACACCTTCAGGCCTTTGGTGAACTTTTGCTGTTCAGTCAAAAAATGTCTTGGCACACTGTGCTCATCACATCCCTGTTCAATGAATTGCCTGTGCTTGCCAAACCATTGGCTGAGTGGGCTGATGGTTCTGCCAACATATAGGAGGCCACAAGGACAGGTCAGACAGTATACTACATGATCACTGGAGCAATTGTGAAACTCTTTTATAGGGTAAGTTTTTCCTTTTGTAGAGGAGCTTTTTTGTCCATGCTGGACAAATTTACACATCATGCATATTTTTTTTTTTTGCATTGAAACATGCCCACTAGTGGTATCTGGGGGGTGTAGGTGGTGGGACTTGGCTTGGGTTTGCGGATCTTACTTGGCGCAATTCGGCTCTTGATATTTTTGGCCTTGCAGTAGGAAACTTTGGGTTTGGATGTTAGGGTGGATCTTCCAGGAGGATGGGCCAGTTCTTGATGAAGATTTTTTCCATTTGTCTGTAGCGGTCATGGAACTCGGTGGTGTAACGAGCCCCTTGCTCGCTCGGTTCCACTCTCCCGACACTCCTCTGCTCTATAGAATCAGATTGCAGATCGCAATATCTGATTGTTCGGTCATCCGATGCTCCGGGATTAGAACTACAGCTATGTGCCGTTCTAACCCAGTTGCGATAGCTCAGAACAAACACCAGGCAGGCTGTATGTAAGTTCAACCAGGAATCTCCCTTTATTGACAGGAATACAGTCTCTTTTATACAGTAAAAGAGGAGGTGCAGACCTCCTGCTCATATTACTGTAACAATACACCTGTAACCTAATTAACCTAATTAACATGGGCTAATTAACTAATTCCTTTAGACAGCCTAGCTGACTCAGACATGACCTTTAGGCCAGACTGGCCTTCTTGTAGCTCAGAAAACCCAATAAACATTATCACAATAGTAGAGTTAATTAACACTAACAACAATGGGGATCTAATGACTCTTAGATCCTATACTAGAGACTTATTTACAATACACATTCTAGCAGGCAACAGACAGACAGGTGGCTGGAATTTACATCAGCATCTCCTAACAGTATTTGTCCCAGCATTATGAATCAGCCACTATTTCTAATATGGCAAATCCAGGGTCCCCAGAGTCTGTGTGTCCTGGGGGACCAGGACCCGAATCCACAGTAATACCACCTCAAGGGTCCCCAGGCATACAGTTCACAAAGAGCACCATTCCCCCAAATGCCAGGGCCCACGATCCATTGGCAAGAGGCTAGCATTCAGTCCCCTCCAAAAGTCTCTCTCCCGGCTAGGTCTGTCACATTTCTCCCCTTTCCGCAGGAGACTAACACAGGAGGAGACCCCAGACGGGTTGACTCCAAAGTTAGTCAGCAGTTCCAGTCCTCTAATGCCTGTACCCACACAGTACCCCAAACAAATTGTTCCAAACAAAGCATTACTCACCCAGCCAACCTCTGCCTCTCTCAGAGAACATATCTGCCGCTGGGGAGAGGCCTGGACTGGCCCTTCTCCCTGGAGTCCTTTCTGCCGCTGGAGAGAAGACAGGGTGTCTGGGCTCACTCCGTTATGCTGTTGGGGATCTGGGCCGACTGCCCAGTATCCCTGGGGTATACAGGTGGAGACTGAAGTCTCATCCACCTTCACAGGAAATCCATCCTCTGTTAGTGGAGGGCAGAGTCCAGCAGTATACGGCCCTGTTGCCAGCCACTCTGCTGGAAACCCCTCACCATCTGCTCCGGCTAACTGTTGGGGCAGGAGGCTGGCTTCCTCCACTCCCAAACTGTGTAGCTGCCATTGGGGAGGTGAGCTGGCTGCTTCCTTTTCCATTCCCTCATCTGGCTGCTTGGATGACATGTCTATGGTACCGTCTCCCAGGTGCACAGATCTTTGCTGGGGAGGAAGAGCCACTTCCTCTACCCTGGCCAACTGTTGGGGAGGGACAACACACACCTCCTCTCCCTTCTCCCCCTGTACCTGATGCTGGGAAGTGATTGCCACCTTCTCACCCTGAGCCTCCGAACCTGCCACAGGTGTGGGGCAGAGGTCTTGGACCCTCTGTCCGGTTGCCAGCACTTCTGCTGGGGGTTTGCTAGGTGGTTCCTCCTCTACAGAAACGTCTATTAAATCCCCAGTCTCTGAAATTGCTAAAAGTGTGGGGCAGAGGTCTTGGATCCTCTGTTCAGTTACCAGATCTTCAGCTGGAGAAGTTTGTTGCAACTCCACAGATACTGCTGTTGGTGCTGGGCAGAACACAGTGAAGTTTGGCCCTAATAACAGCTCTTCTGCTGGAGGCTCATCAGGTTATTCTTCCTCAGCAGAAAAGTCTATCAAATCCCTTGTCTCTGCAACTGGTGTCTGGGGATAAAGGCTCACCATCTCCTGTCCCTGGAACCCAGAAGATGCTATCAGTGCTGGGCAGAGGTTAGCAGAGCTCTGCCCCGTTGTCAGCACTTCAGCTTTGGGGATAATGATCTCCAGATTTTCCACTGCCGATTCTCTGGCATTCTGCTGGACAGGCACATTCCTCCATCCAAGATCATCCAATGCAAAAACAGGTTCATCAAGGTCAGTCAGCACTTGCTGCATCTGCCCTAAGACCACCGCCTTCATAGCTGCGGGGGCAGGTTGGCAAAGCACACCATTACTCAGCCACATTGTCAAATCTTCAGCCAGGATTTCAGAGTTGTCAACTGGTATTTCCTGATAGTCCCAGGCAAAGGGAGCTCCACCCTGCTGCTGAGCAGAGTCTAGCAGCTGTCTGTAGGCCATCTCAAGCTCCCATTCCTGAACGGCCAGAAACTCCAAATCTTCCTGTGCCCAGTGCACTTCCGTTTATTATTTCCTCCAAACGCCACTCCCAATCACTCCCAAAGTCAGGGTCCCTGGACAGCCTCCAGTACAAAAATCCCAGGCCATCGTAGTCAAAGCTTTCCGTGGGGCTGTCATCCGCTGTCCATGGGCATACTTGGGCTACATACCACTGGAGGGCTCTGTAGCTCTCGTCCAACCGCATTTCTGCCCGGATCAACCTGCTTAACTCAGCTGTCCACTCCTGGTTTGGCTGTTCCCCCAATAACAGCATTCGCACTTCATACTGCGACCAGTACCTTACATGGATGGAGGGGAAAACTTTTCTCTGGTTTCACTGCTCACGGGCTAGCGCTTCCTTCCAGAGTTCGCAGCGGATAGAATCAAACCATCCTAGCAGGACCTGCTCTGATACTGGTCCTCTGTGCTGTATCTGCATCTCTCGCAACCTCCTTCTGAATTCCTCATCCATGGTGGTTGGTATCTCTCCTCTCCTGCTATCTGGACCTTGGATCCAGGTGATGGTTTGGATGTGTTCACAGCAAGGAAGCACAATCCCACCATTCCCTCCATGGCTCTCAAGTAAGTCTTTCAGCGTGGCTCTCCTGCAGGCTGGTTTGGAGTGTCCCAGTAACTGGAAAGCAAATCCCACGGCTGCCAACCAATGTAACGAGCCCCTTGCTCACTCGGTTCCACTCTCCCGACACTCCTCTGCTCTATAGAATCAGATTGCAGATCGCAATATCTGATTGTTCGGTCATCTGATGCTCCAGGATTAGAACTACAGCTATGTGCCGTTCTAACCCAGTTGTGATAGCTCAGAACAAACACCAGGCAGGCTGTATGTAAGTTCAACCAGGAATCTCCCTTTATTGACAGGAATACAGTCTCTTTTATACAGTAAAAGAGGAGGTGCAGACCTCCTGCTCATATTACTCTAACGATACACCTGTAACCTAATTAACCTAATTAACATGGGCTAATTAACTAATCCCTTTAGACAGCCTAGATGACTCAGACATGACCTTTAGGCCAGACTGGCCGCCTTGTAGCTCAGAAAACCCAATCAACATTATCACAATAGCAGAGTTAATTAACACAAACAACAATGGGGATCTAATGACTCTTAGATCCTATACTAGAGACTTATTTACAATACACATTCTAGCAGGCAACAGACAGACAGGTGGCTGGAATTTACATCAGCATCTCCTAACAGTATCTGTCCCAGCATTATGAATCAGCCACTATTTCTAATATGGCAAATCCAGGGTCCCCAGAGTCTGTGTGTCCTGGGGGACCAGGACCCGAATCCACAGTAATACCACCTCAAGGGTCCCCAGGCATACAGCTCCCAAAGAGCACCGTTCCCCCAAATGCCAGGGCCCACGGTCGATCAGCAAGAGGCTAGCATTCAGTCCCCTCCAAAAGTCTCTCTCCCGGCTAGGTCTGTCACAGGTGCTAAACCTTGTTGGCTGGAGCCCTTCTGGCGTGTTGGGTTTAGGTGTCGGTTTAGCCTGATACTGATGGAAAGCATCATCTATGAGAGCTGGGGGGTATCCCTTGTCTAGAAATCTCTGAGGATTACCAGACCCAAGGCCAACTCTTAACCCAAAAATTTCAGTTCTCAGAGATGTTTTTTCCTTACATGTCTTGCAGAGTTCTGGACACACTCTGAAGGATGGCTGCCTTCCTTTTTAACCCTTAATACCCCTTTCTATCGATACATCACCATCCAGCTATTACAGCCACAGACTATACCCCTAAGGATTACTCCATCTGGAGCGCCAGATAAACACTGACTATACTATTTATTAAAGGCAAATCCACTTTGCACTACAAGTGTACTTGGAAGTGCAGTCACTGTAGATCTGAGGGGAACATGCAAGGAAAATAAAAATCAGCATTTTTGCCTGTACATGATTGGATGATAAAATCAGCAGAGCTTCCCCTCATTTCAGATATTCCCCTCAGATCTAAAGCGTCTGCACCTCCAAGTGCACTTGTAGTGCAAAGTGGATTTGCCTTTAGTAAGTCAACCCCAGAAGCATGTACATCCAAAAGACCCAACACCCAAATACAAATGAATTAACCTGGTTAGGGATGAGCCGAACACCCCCCGGTTCGGTTCGCACCAGAACCTGTGAACGGACCTAAAGTTTGCGCAAACTTTAGAACCCCATTAAAGTCTATGGGACTCGAACGTTTGAAATCAAAAGTGCTAATTTTAAAGGCTAATATGCAAGTTATTGTCCTAAAAAGGGTTTGGGGACCTGGGTCCTGCCCCAGGGGACATGTATCAGTGCAAAAAAAATTTTAAAAACGGACGTTTTTTCGGGAGCAGTGATTTTAATGATGCTTAAAGTGAACAAAAAAAGTGAAATATTCCTTTAAATATCGTACCTGGGGGGGTGTCTATAGTATGCCCGTAAAGTGGCGCGTGTTTCCCGTGCTTAGAACAGTCCCTGCACAAAATGACATTTGTAAAGGAATAAAAGTCATTTAAAACTGCTTGCGGCTTTAATGTAATGTCGGGTCACGGCAATATGGATGAAAATCAGTGAGACAAACAGCATGGGTACCCCCCCAGTCCATTACCAGGCCCTTTGGGTCTTGTATGGATATTAAGGGGAACCCCGCACCCAAATTTAAAAAAGGAAAGGCGTGGGGCCCCCAGGCCCTATATACTATACTATAGTATACAGGCGGTACAAACAAGACAGGGACTGTAGGTTTGTTGTTAAGTAGAATCTGTTTGTAATTTTGAACTGGTACATTTTTATTGTGTAGCTCCAGCCAAAAAATCTATTTTTAAGCTTTTTGGAAAACATAAGAAAGGGTTATCATCCCTGTAACATTTGTTTTGCTGTCTGTGCACCTCTTCAGAAGATTTCACCTCACTTTCTGTCCCAATGACAAATGTTTTTTGAAAATTTGGGGTTTTTAGTGAAACAAGGATTGGTGATAAAGCATCAGTGAAGAGGAGACACGTTTTTCCCATATTAACACTTACAGGAGAGAATTTTCCTTCCTAGGGGTAGATTTCATCTCACTTCCTTCTGTTTGCAAGTAAGAGTCGTTTGTAAGTTGAATGTTTGAAAGTAGGGGCCTGCCCTATATACTCTGCAGAAATGGATGCCTTAGGTGTTGGTGTTGCCACAACACTGTAAGTCCTCACAGTGACACGTACCTCGTATGTGAGCCTGACGTGCAGAGGGAGACCTCTCGTACAGCCCTGGATCCCAGATCACTGGATTTGAGGACAGTGACCATAGGAGCACAGTGGGGTATGAACTGGCTGGAGTGCCGGGTGCAGGTAAGCTGGATGCAGGTCAGCAGGGTGCAGGTAAGCTGGATGCAGGTGAGCTGGATGCAGGTGAGCTGGATGCAGGTCAGCAGGCTGCAGGTAAGCTGGATGCAGGTCAGCAGGGTGCAGGTAAGCTGGATGCAGGTCAGCTGGATGCAGGTGCGCCAAGAAGTAGCAAATGCACATGAGTGTGCACAGCAGGCAGAAGCAAGGTCAGACAAGCCGGGTCATACACAGCGGATCAGATCAACAGAATCGGCAGGCAAGGAATGGTCAAGTTCAGGCTGGTTCTAGTAGCAGGAGATCAGGCAGGCAAGCAAACAGGATCAGGGTCGATGGAGAGCCATGGTTCAGGAATGGAGACAGCAGCGTAGTCAGAGAGCCAGGTCAGAAGGTGATCAGATGCAGATTACAGGAACAGGAAACAGGTGAAGCTGCAGATCAAACAGCAAGAGCTGAATGGTGGAAGCCCCTCTTAGGCCACTGGGCACCAAAGCCGCATTAGTGTGCACGCGCACGATCTCCACGATCGGACGCCTGTTCGTTACTGGGGACCTGTTGGTGGGGATGCGCTTGAGCCCTGTTGCAGTTCTGGAAGTAGTGTGTCCGTGACATTGCCCCCCCTTAAGGGCAACCTCCGGGTGCCCAAAAGAGCTCTTTTCTGTGGATGTCTGCAGAAGAAGGCCTGGATTGTTCTTGGGCATGCACATTTTGCTTAGGTTCCCATGAGTTCTCCTCTGGTCCATACCCCTTCCACTTGATTAAAAATTGAAGTTGGTTACCTCTCCTCCTGCAGTCTATGACAGCCTCCACTTCATACTCTTCGTCCTTATTAATAATAACAGGTTCGGGTGGCCCCGATCCTCTGTCCGGGAAAGGGTCGGGTACTGTGGGTTTAAGCAGAGACATGTGAAACACTGGGTGCACTTTGAGTGACTCAGGCAAGGTAAGCTCATAGGAGACCTCATTCAATTTCCTTTTAACTGGAAAAGGGCCAATGAATTTGGGTGCCAGCTTTTTTAAAGGGCAAGCCATCTTGAGGTTGGTGGTAGATAACCACACCTGATCACCTGGTTGGAGACGTAATTCACCTCTTCTCTTCCTGTCATAAAGCCTCTTGTTGGTTCCCTGCGCTTTGGCCATTGCTTCTTGCAACAACTTGTTGTTGCGACCCAGGAATTCGACAGTGCTTTGTACTGCTGGAAATGGAGATTCCGGGATAATGTTAGGCAGGAAGACAGGATGGAACCCATAGTTTGCAAAGAATGGTGACTGACCTGTGGCTGAATGGCTGGCATTGTTGAAAGCGAATTCCGCTAGAGGCAAAAGTGCAACCCAATGATCCTGGACAAACGAGGTAAAGCAACGGATGTACTGTTGCAGGGTTTGGTTCGTCGTCTCAGTTTGTCCGTTAGTCTGGGGGTGGAAAGCAGATGGCATGGAAAGCTCAATTTTCAGGATTTGGCATAGTGACCTCCAGAAGCGGGAGGTGAACTGGACTCCCCTGTCAGATACAAAGTTGGTTGGTACCCCGTGCAGCCTTACGATCTCCCTGACAAACACCCGGGCAGTTTCCAAAGCAGACGGAGTACTCTTTAGGGGTATGAAGTGGGCCATCTTAGACAAACGGTCAACCACTACAATGATAGCTGACTTTGGAAGGGAAAAATGATTACACCATGAACCAAGCCTGATCATTCTCCACCAGAAAGGGCCCCATGGGGTATAGGCTGGCAATGCCATTGACATCACAAAATAAAGGGGTAGAAGGGGGTAGTTCCATTACAAAGTCCATGGCAATCATGCTCCAGGGTCTGTCAGGAATTGGTAGTGGTCTGAGGAGACCCCAGAACTTGGTCCTGGCAGACTTGCTTTGGGTACAGGTGACACATGATTTGACATAGTCCTTGCAATCTTCCTCAAGCTTCGGCCACCAAAACATGCGCTGGATTAGTTCACGAGTCTTGTGAACCCCAAAATGTCCGGCCAGTGAATGGTCATGACACAGGCTCAGAACTTCTGTCCGGAAACTTTCTGGCACAAAAATTTTGCTGTCCTTCAAAAGCATCCCATCCCTGGGTATCAAGGTTGATCCTGGAGGACCGGACACCCCCTCTGAGGCTTGTTTTAGACCGGACATCGGGTCTGTCTGGAAAAGCAGAAAGTTGCCCTCAGATAAAATGATGTCAGGGACTGAAGTTTCCTTGGGGTCATCGTACATCCGAGAGAGAGCGTCAGGCTTGATGTTCTTTGATCCTGGCCAGTAGGTGATGTGAAATGAAAATCTGGAAAAGAATAATGCCCATTGTGCTTGGCGCGGCTTCAAATGTTTGGCAGTTTGTAAATATTCCAGATTTTTATGATCCGTGTAGATAAGTATGGGATGTGCAGCTCCCTCTAGCAGATATCGCCATTCTTCGAGCGCGGCCTTAATGGGCAGAAGTTCACGGTCACCTACATCGTAATTCTTCTCGGCAGGCGAAAGCTTCCGGGAGAAGAAAGCTATGGGGTGCATGAGGTCCTTGACGCTGAGAAATAACTGCCCCCACGGATGTTTCTGAGGCATCAACCTCGAGTAGGTAAGGAAGAGAAGGATCCGGGCGGCTCAAGATGGGGGCAAAGGTAAAAAGTCCCTTTAGGGTAGAAAAGGCGGCTTGAGCCTGGGGATTCCACTGGAATCGGATGTTTTGTCTTGTTAGCTGGGTGATCAGGGAGATAATTGCAGAAAATCCCTTGATAAACCTTCTGTAAAAATTGGCGAAGCCAACAAAACATTGCACCCCCTTCTTATCCGAGGGTGCAGGCCAGTCCAGGACAGCTGTAACCTTCTGTGGGTCCATCTTGAACCCCTCTGTGGAAATTACAAGGCCCAGGAATTGGATACTCTGCCGCTCGAACTCGCATTTTTCTAGTTTGGCATATAGCCCATGCTGACGGAGTCGGCAGAGTACCATCTTGACGTGTTTCCGATGCTGATCCAAGGATGAGGAAAAGATCAGGATATCGTCTAAGTAGGCTATGACGAAGATGTCCAGATAGTCTCTGAAGATATCATTTATCAGGTGCTGGAAGGTAGCAGGGGCATTACACAGGCCGAAGGGCATCACTAGGTATTCATAGTGTCCAAACCTGGTACGGAAGGCCGTCTTCCACTCGTCCCCTGCACGAATGCGAACCAAATTGTAGGCCCCACGAAGATCGAGTTTGATGAACACAACAGTAGTTCTCAGCCTCTGAAAAAGCTCAGGAACCAGGGGTAAGGGATACCGGTTCTTGACCGTGACCTTGTTCAGCTCCCGGTAGTCCACACAAGGACGCATTGAGTGGTCCTTCTTCTCCACAAAAAAGATCCCTGCCCCAGCCGGAGAGGTGGATGGCCGGACTGAACCCCCTCTTAAGGTTTTCATTAACATATTCCTTTAACACTTTCAACTCCCGCTCAGACAGGGGGAAAATCCGCCCGAAGGGGATTTCAGCTCCGGGCAGTAACTAAATCGGGCAATCGTAGGAACGATGAGGAGGAAGTGTCTCTGCCCCTCGTTTACTAAAAACGTCCAAGAACTCGGGTACTGCTGAGCGTAATTCTGAGTCAGCTTCCAGACCCAGCAAAGGGCCAGATAACTTGGGAGGTAAGGGCAGACAGTGCCCTTGGCAGTAGAGAGACTGAAACTTGATTTCTCCGGAGCCCCAATCAATCTGTGGGTTGTGGGCCTGAAGCCACGGTAGACCCAAGATGACCGGGAACAAAGGGGAAGCAATTGCATCAAACTTAAGCAGCTCCTTGTGGTTTGAGACAGTAACTACAGGCAGTGGAGGAGTCTCTTGAGTCACCTGGCCAGATTTAATTCGGGATCCATCCGCCAAGAAAACGGAAAGTCCTTGAGTAATGTGTTGGAGTGGAATGCGTTGTTGATTGGCAAAGTTCAAATCAATAAAACAACTGCATACACCAGAGTCTATTATTGCAGTAACAGACACAGTCTTTCCGGACAACTGAAGGGTGATGGGAATCGCCAGGTGAGTAGAAGGAGCTGGGTGACTGTGTGATGGGATGGGTGAAGATCTACGATACTTGGCAGGACATGAATGTACATAGTGGCCAGTTCCCCCGCAGTACAAGCAAAGGTTGAGCTGTTGCCGACGTAGACGCTCTTCAGCGGATAATGCGGTTCTCATTAGTCCGACCTGCCCAGATTTATGAAAGTCCGGCGTTAGATTGGTTGGTGCAGGATTAACTGGGACTGGTCTGAGAGGAACAGGACGAGAGGTTGTCGGCACTTGGGGTAACAACCAAGTTAGCTGGGTCTGCTGGGTCACCCTCTCCATCTTCCGTTCCCGAAGACAACGGTCTATCTGAATAGTTAGGATAATCAAGGATTCCAGAGAATTTGGTACACCGACCCGAGCCAGTTCATCTTTTAATTCTTCTGACAAGCCTAGGCGAAACTCGTGCCGTAAAGTTGCATGATTCCAGTGGGTATCTGCGCTCCAGCGCCTAAAGTCTGTTATATAGTCCTCTACCACTCTGCGGCCTTGCAGGAGTGTACTAAGAGCAGCCTCGGCAGTGGAAGTTCATTGGGGGTCATCATAAAGACGTGACATTGCGTCAAAGAAGGATGACAAAGAGTCCAGAGAAACATGGTGTTCTTCCAGCAGGTGATGAACCCAGGCTTGTGGATCTCCCAGCAGAAGTGAGACAACAAATCCCACCTTGGTTCTTTCCCGTGAAAAAGTTAAGGGTAGTAAGGAAAAGTACAGCTCGCATGCATTGCGGAAAGTCCGAAACTTGCTTCGATCCCCAGAAAACTTCTCTGGAATTGGGACCCTAGGCTCTGGAGATGACATCATTACAGGGAGTGTGGGGGAAGCCTCTGACGACAACCCGCTGAAAGGAAGGTTTGTAATACTCGTCCGGGACTGCACTTGTCTCTCAAGGTGTTCATAGCTGTCCTGGAGGGATTTCACCTCTTGAGTGAGGACAGAGAGCAATTAGCAGATTTCATCAGTAGTGGAGGTCCCTCTTGCAGGCTCAGGCATGGCTGTTTGATACTGACACATACCTAATATGTGAGCCTGACATGCAGAGGGAGACCTCTCGTACAGCCCTGGAGTTGAGGACAGTGACCGTAGGAGCACAGTGTGGTATGAGTGCCTGGTGGATTCTCTGGAACGGAAGATGACGTCCGCTGGGAGGCACTGGAACTGGCTGGAGTGCCAGGTGCAGGTAAGCTGGATGCAGGTCAGCAGGGTGCAGGTAAGCTGGATGCAGGTCAGCTGGATGCAGGTGAGCTGGATGCAGGTCAGCAGGCTGCAGGTAAGCTGGATGCAGGTCAGCAGGCTGCAGGTAAGCTGGATGCAGGTCAGCTGGATGCAGGTCAGCTGGATGCAGGTGCGCCAAGAAGCAGCAAACGCACATGAGTGTGCACAGCAGGCAGAAGCAAGGTCAGACAAGCCGGGTCATACACAGCGGATCAGATCAACAGAATCGGCAGGCAAGGAATGGTCAAGTTCAGGCTGGTTCTGGTAGCAGGAGATCAGGCAGGCAAGCAAACAGGATCAGGGACAATGGATAGCCAAGGTTCAGGATTGGAGACAGCAGCGTAGTCAGAGAGCCAGGTCAGAAGGTGATCAGATGCAGATTACAGGAACAGGAAACAGGTGAAGCTGCAGATCAAACAGCAAGAGCTGAATTCTGGAAGCCCCTCTTAAAGGCCGCTGGGCGCCAAAGCCGCATTACTGTGCGTGCGCACGATCTCCGCGATCGGCACACGCACATTGGCTCACGCCTGTTCGTTACTGGGGACCTGTTGGCGGGGATGCGAGTGAGCCCTGTTGCAGTTCTGGAAGTAGTGTGTCCATGACACACAGTTACTCTTGGTGGGCGCTGGAACGGGCCCTGTTGTGAAATATTATATCAAGAATTGTAATTACATGCACCTGTTGAACAGGGGCAGAAAAATTGGGCCTTAGGCACTGGTGCCACAACACTGCAATCCCTCACAGATACTCTAGTACTAGTATTGCATCAAAAATTGTAATTACACGCCCCTGTTAAACAGAGGCAGAAAAATTGCCACAACACTGCAACCCCTCACAGATGCTATAGTTGGAGCGCAGGAATGAGCCCTGCTGCAAAGTATTGCATCAAAAATTTTAATTATACGCCCCCGTTAAACAGGGGCTGAAAAATTGGGCCTTGGGCACTGGTGCTGGTGCCGCAACACTGCAACCCCTCACAGATACTATAGTTGGAGAGCAGGATTGAGCCCTGCTGCAAAGTATTGCATCAAAAATTGTAATTGTACACACCCCTGTTAAACAGGGGCAGAAAAATTGGGCCTTGGCCACTGGTGACGAAGCCCAGAACCAAAAATGTTCTCACAAGCTATCAGCGTCAACATTGAGGAGGAAGAGGATTGTGACTCAGCATAACAGAATAGTCACTCAGCATCAGCATAGGCAGTCAGCATCAGGTGCTTGGTAGCTGGTGATCCAAGACTGATTCATTTTTATGAAGGTCAGCCGATCGACCGATTCAGTGGACAGGCGCACCCTGTGATCAGTTACAAAGCCTCCAGCAGCACTGAATGTGCGTTACGAAAGAATGCTGGATGCAGGACAGGCCAGTAGCTCAATTGCATACTGTGCAAGCTCTGGCCAGTGATCCATCCTCAAGACCCAGTAACCCAGAGGATTTTCGGTGGGAAAGGTGTCCAAGTCAGATCTTGCCCCTAGGTTTTCCTGCACCATGTAAAACAGACTCTGGTGATGGTTGCTGGAACCGATCATACCTTGGGGCTGCGGACTAAAAAATGCATCGGTCAGATGGCCACCTTCTCCACCGCTCCTTCTGTGATTGACCGAAGCCTCAGCAACACGTTATCCAGGAGGACCAGGAAATTGTAACCTCCCAGGCTCTGGAAATGCGTTGCACAAACCTTTCTGCAAGGCCTCCCGAAGATGTTTCATCCTCTGCTCCCTCTGCGATGGCAAGATAAGGTCTGCAACCTTACCCTTGTAACGTGGATCAAGGAGGGTTGCCAGCCAGTAATCATCCCTCCCCTTGATACCACGAATAGGAGGATCCTTCCACAGGCTTTGCAGGATCAGGGAGGCCATGCAGCATAGGTTTGCTGAGGCATTCGGTCCAGAGTCCTCTGGGTCACTAAGGACGACATGATCCGCAGCCACCTCCTCCCAGCCACGTACAAGTCCATGGGTTTCTTCGGACTGTAAATGATCCCTTGAAGACTGCTGCTGATGCTGAGTGCCAGGCTGCACCTCCATGCTGACACAATCCTCCTAATCCTCCTCCTCCGCCTCTTCCTGTGTGATTGGTGGGCACGCAGGAACACTATCTGGATAAAGGGGGCCTTGAGAGGTAAGGAAATCCTCCTCTGTTCTGCCTCAAGTGCCCTGTCCATTATTCCACGCAGTGTGTGCTCCAACAGGTGGACAAGAGGGACAGTGTCACTGATGCATGCACTGTCACTGCTCACCATCCTCGTGGCCTCCTCAAATGGTGACAGGACAGTGCATGCATCCCTGATCATAGCCCACTGGCGTGGGGAAAAAAATCAAGGTCCCCTGACCCTGTCCTGGTGCCATAGTCGCATAGGTACTCATTGATGGCCCTCTGCTGTGTGTGCAGCTGCTGCAGCATGGCCAATGTTGAGTTCCACCTGGTGGGCATGTCGCAGATTAGGCGGTGCAGTGCTCTGAGGAAGAGGGGATGTTCCCCTCAAAACTCGTCAGCCAGCAGTGATTTTTATGGACTCTTTCGGAACCTCTGATGGGCTCTGCTGCTCCTTCACCACATGCTGCGATCTGAAGACTGTTTTTTATACCCTTGTGATCTTCTACTACTGTTTGTGAGTAGTTCCTTTTTATCATTATTACAATAAATTTTACCTGAAAGATAATGCACATGGCTGGTGCACCCTGTCTCTCTTGTTTCTCGTTGTCTGCTAGGATTCCCCATCCTTGAGGGCAGCAAAGCCTGTGTTCTACTACCGGCTGATTAGATACCCACTTGTGCACAGGAGCGTTTTTCTTCTTTATCAGTCCAACACTACTGCACCCTGTCCTGCATCCTTCCCAGCTGCCAGAAGAGTCACCCAGTGTGCGGTGAAAGATAGGTAACGTCCCTGTCCATGCCTGCTGGACCATGAGTCAGCGGTAATATGCACCTTACCACTGACCACCCTGTCCAGCGAGGCCAAGACATTGCCTTCCACATGCCGGTAGAGAGCCGGAATCGCCTTCCGTGAGAAAAAGTGGCGTTTGGGAACCTGGGTGAAATGTGCAGCGCTTATGTGATCATATAAACCATAACAAATAATATAAGTACAAAAAACGTGACTAATAAATGATGTGCTCAAAAATACTCCAAGCAGTTCTCTATTATGACATGTGATGTCTATAAACAGAGGAACTTGGACGTGTGATGTCCAAAAAAGAAAAAAAGTCAGTGACAAGCTTCAATCATGTGTGATGATAATCCTCAACCACATGTGGATATAATATAGTGACAGTCTTTAACTTCAAATATGTATGATGTAATAACAGTTGATAGTAGATCCACCACCAAAGACACAAGAAGCTGCTTACCAGAGGGATAGAACTTAAATAGGTGTACACCTAATGAGTCAATCAAGCTTTGTGGTATAATATACCAAGGGGATCAGATGCTCTATCCAGATATGACCTCCAGACGGACCTCCGAACAGGTGTAAGGTATGGATGGACTCAGTAGAAATAGGCAGTCAGCTCCACCATTAAAAGAAATAGGAAGGCATATAGCGTAACTCTGTATGGAAATTTTAATACATAAAATGCAAAGGAAATACACTCACGTGTTTAGCAGTAAAATCAAGCGCTTGTATAAAAGAAGACAGTGGTCTCAGTATTTCCTCCCGACGCGTTTAGACTTAGAAGTCATCATCTGGGGTGCTGTACCACTGTACTGGCTGAGTATTTATAGATACTGGTTACCCCCATAACAAGTGGCAGCTCCGTCTGATTGAAAGTGCAAATTATGGAGATTACTTCCTGGTTCCTCCAAAATGGCGCCCGGGCTTGCATTCCAAGCCTCGTTTTCATATGTAGAGGAGGATTACTTCCTGGTTCTGCCAAAATGGCGCCCGGAGAAGCGTTTCAAGCCTCATTTTAACATGTGAAAGAGGATATGACATCATGTGGAACAGTGACTGGTTTAGACAGCCAAAAACATGGCACCACTATTCTGGGGGACATATGGGAGCAGATGTGGCTTAAAACGGCACGATGTCCAGTGTATATAACCTACAACATGGCGCCGTTTGTCATAAGGACATGTATATTAATACACTAAGTCACAAGGTGTCGCCCTTCTGGCAGCAAAAATGAAAAACAATACAATACATCCAAACATTGCTCTAGCCTGAACATGGGCAGTGGTGTAGTGGCCAGCACTCCCACCCAGCAGAAAAAGGTTTGAATCCCAAGATTCCATGTGGGGATAGAAAAAAAATATATAAAAATTATGTGATATATATAAAAAATATATGATACTAAGGTGTGACAAATGATGGCACCCCTCAAAAAGGACACGATATTGGTTGAATCGAGCTGATATTTGTGATAGGGACCAAACCAGTATATATTCAAATAAGAAATCCAAAATACATTCTAAAATATATGTTAACAGAAAAATTAATAAGAAATTAATAAAAATACCCTCATAAAAACATTTAAAAATACTTATAAAAAACCTCTGATAAAAGATATTCTAATAGGTACCAACTGGACCCTAAAGTACCAGAAATAGAGAAAAGGCATCATGCTTGGTTGATAAAAGCATGGATGTCTCATTCTATGTTCAACCCAAAAGGGGAGTAGGTCTGCAATTGGTGGATCCAATAAGTCTCCAAGCGAGAGACTCCCCTTGTCTTAGCTCCTCCCCTC
Organism: Aquarana catesbeiana; assembly: GCF_042186555.1. Lineage (NCBI taxonomy): Eukaryota > Metazoa > Chordata > Amphibia > Anura > Ranidae > Aquarana > Aquarana catesbeiana. The sequence goes on along the minus strand of NC_133325.1, from coordinate 594,862,826 downwards.
CAAGGTGATGTATATTTATCTATGACAAGAAATTGAGAACCAGTAGGGTCTCGTCTGTGATGCTCTCTATAATGTCGAGGCACATTATGTTTGACGTCACCACTTTTTATTTTAGCGATATGCTCGCTGACTCTAAGGCCCCTTTCACACTGGGGCGGTGGGGGCATCGGCGGTACAACAGCGCTATTTTTAGCGCTGCTGTAAAGTCGTTCTTGCAGAGGTTTTCGGCCGCTAGCGGTTCGGTTTTAACCCCCGCTGGCGGCCGAAAAAGGGTTAAATCCGCTCGTACGGCGCGGCTATAGCCGCGGTATTGCCGCGGTATAGCCGCGCTGTCCCATTGATATCAATGGGCAGGAGCAGTTTAGGAGCGGTGAATACACCGCTCCTTCACCGCTCCAAAGAAGCGGCTCGCAGGACTTTTTTTACCGTCCTGCGAGCGCACTGGTTCAGTGTGAAAGCCCTCGGGCTTTCACACTGAACAAACAGCGGAGGCTGTTTTGGGGCGGTTTGTAGGCGGTATTTTTAGCGCAATACCTCCTGAAAACCGCCCCAGTGTGAAAGGGGCCTAACAGAGAAAGCTCAAATTGTACGGCCCACATACTGCTTCCCACAGGGGCAGGTAATCAGATAAATGACATGTGTGGTAGCACAAGTGCAGAATGTTTTAATGGGATATGTACAGTTTGTAGTGTTTGATTTAAACTTGAGGCTTTTACGGCTACCACAGGAATTGTATTGACATACAGTGCATTTTTTGCAGGGAAAATAACCCACAAGTTATGAAAAAAAGAAGGTCGTATGGGGGATTTATGATATTAGGTGCAATTTTTCCCTGCAAAGAAGGTACACCTCTAAAGATGACCTTAGGTTGTTCTGGGAGTATTTCCTTTAAAATACGGTCATTCCTACGTATATCCCAATGTCGGTAAATTATGTTTTTCATTTCTCTGTGTTGGACTGAAAAAGTGGTGAGCATAGAGCACTTAAAGGAGCTATCTTGTTCACGAGGAGGTTTTGGTGTCAGCAAAGAATTTCTATCAATTGCAGCCACTCTATTTATTTCTGAGGTTAATGATGTTGGGTCGTACCCCATTTCTATGAATCTGTCCCTCAGTGTTGATGCTTGAGTAAAATAGTTGTTCACATCTGTGCAATTCCTGCACAATCTCAGAAACTGACTACAAGGCACAGACTGTAACCAGGATTGGTGGTGACAGCTGTCAACTGGTATAAAGCTATTGCGGTCAGTATTTTTGAAGTAAGTTTTAAACTTAAATTGGCGTGAGACCATCTCGATTTCAAGATCCAAAAAGTGAATTTTAGATGAGCTAAATTCATATGTCAACTAAATCCCCCGATCATTGTCATTTAAAAACACAAAGAAATCCCTGGAGGGATTCGGAGGTGCCATCCCATAGGAGGAGGATGTTGTCTATATATCTGGCCCAAAGTACCAATGAGGGCCTGTGTTCAGAATAGACGACATCCTCCTCCCATTTTGCCATAAAAAGGTTGGCAAGGCTAGGGGGAAAACTTAGCCCCCATAGCCAAACCCCTCTGTTGCAAGAAAAACTTTTGGTCAAACCAGAAGTAGTTGTGTTTGGTAGCGAATTGCAATAGCTTAATAATATATTCACTTTGTTTATTGGTAATGGAATGGTCCCTGTTCAGAAAATGTGTGACCGCTTCTATACCTCTGGTATGGGGGATACAGGAATACAATGATGCCACGTCTGCAGTGGCCATCAGCAGGTCCCCCCCAATCTCCACACTTTCAAGTAGCCTAATGGTATCAGTCGTATCCTTAAGATACGATGGAGTACATTCCACAAACTCACGGAATGGGGCAGAGTCTACCAACTAAAACGGCAGCAGTTGAAGAGCTAGCAATTTAGCCAAGCTAGCATTCAACTGCTGGGCATGTGGATGGCTGGGAGTGAACTTCTTTTGGCGGGGCAGCAGCTGGGGCAGGGAAATTTGCCTGGTACAATCTGACGTTGGTATACCGATAGCAGATTGCCCGCAAGTACTTGGCTGTGACACACCTAATTCTACACCTTCATTCCTCTCAGTGCAGGTTTCAGAGAGGACTGAAGGTATAGTGGGGTTGGAGATCCCAGCTGATGAGGAGCAAGGAGAGGTCTGCTTTGTTCTTTGGTGTGGGTCTTTTAGGTACGCTTGCCAATGAACTGCATAGCAGGTCGACATATGTCTGGTCAAGCATGTGGTGCCCAAGTGGGTGATGTTTTGGCCACGCGAGATACGCTTGAGACATATGTTGCAAATAGCAGCGGTGGGATCTGATGCACTCGTCTCAAAAAAGGCCCACACCAAAGAACATTTGGAATAACGCACAGAGACAGCAGTGCCCTGCACATGCAGAGCTCTGCGGTGTGATGCAGTCGGTGTGCTGCCCTTAAGCTGGCCCCTGGAGGGCATCCTGCCTCATTGGAGATGTGCCGCCTCCTCCTCCTCCTCCTCTCTCCTATCAGGCACCCACATGGAGTCAGTGACCTCATCATCCCCTCCCTCCTCATCACTGGAGCAAAGCTGGCAGTATGCTGCAGCTGGGGGAACATGACTGCCAGATTGCTGTCCTTCTTGGGCACTCCCTCTCTCTGGGCTTACGTTACTGCCTTCCTCTATCTGGGTACCATCATCGGAGCCTTCAAAAGGCTGGGCATCCTCCTGGAGCATGTACCCAACACTGTGGTCAAACAGTTCGGGGGACTCCTCAGGAGGACATGGTGGGGCTAGGGAAGGAGTGACTGATGCCATTGAGCCGAGGGAAGAGGCTGCGTTGGCAGCTGCTTTGCCAGACAAAGTACCCTGAGCCTGGGTGAGAGTGGATGAGGAGGATGAGGACGGCTTGGTCATCCACTTCTACCAAGTCTTCCGCATGTTTCGGCTCAACATGGCCAGCTGCCGAATAAAAGGACAAGCATATCCCACGGCCACGTGCTGATGAGGATGCACCGTCTCCACGGCCAGCACTGTTGCCTCTAGACACAGAGCCTGCTTGCCCTCTTTTATTGGCTTGTGACTGTCTGCCTCTCCTTGTTGGCCTTCCAGACATACTAATGGCCTGCAGTGAGATGTAGCTGCACAAAGCTGGGATGTATATATACTGATAGTGCAGCTAGCAAAATCAACTGCCTGCCTGTAGTATTATTAGTATGAGAACACCAGCAATCGTCTTCAGGTAGCTTTAGGTGCACACTGTGCAGAGGACACAGTACACTAACTGTAAATACTGTAGCTGTGTGCCTGTCTTATTAATAGGATCAGAACAACAGCAATTGTCTTCAGGTAGCTTTAGGTGCACACTGTGCAGAGGACACGGTACACTAACTGTAAATACTGTAGCTGTGTGCCTGTGGTATTAATAGGATCAGAACAACAGCAATTGTCTTCAGGTAGCTTTAGGTGCACACTGTGCAGAGGATGCAGTACACTAACTGTAAATACTGCAGCTGCCTGCCTGTGGTACTAAAAGGATCAGAAGAACACCACCAATTTTCTTCAGGTAGCTTTAGGTGCACACTGTGCAGAGGACACGGTACGCTAACTGTAAATACTGTAGCTGCCTGCCTGTGGTACTAATAGGATCAGAAGAACACCACCAATTTTCTTCAGGTAGCTTTAGGTGCACACTGTGCAGAGGACGCACTACATTAACTGTAAATACTGCAGCTGCTTGCAGTACTAATAGGATCAGAAGAACACCACCAATTTCTTCAGGTAGCTTTAGGTGCACACTGTGCAGAGGACACAGTACACTAACTGTAAATACTGTAGCTGCCTGTGGCACTAATAGGTTTAGAACAACAGCAATTGTCTTCAGGTAGCTTTAGGTGCACACTGTGCAGAGGACGCAGTACACTAACTTTAAATACTGCAGCTGCCTGCGGTACTAATAGGATCAGAAGAACACCACCAATTTTCTTCAGGTAGCTTTAGGTGCACACTGTGTAGAGGACGCTCTACACTAACTTGTAAATACTACAGCTGCCTGCAGTACTAAAAGGATCAGAAGAACACCACCAAATTTCATCAGGTAGCTTTAGGTGCACACTGTGCAGAGGACGCACTACATTAACTTGTAAATACTGCAGTTGCCTGCGGTACTAAATAGGATCAGAAGAACACCACCAATTTATTTCAGGTAGCTTTAGGTGCACACTGTGCAGAGGACACAGTACACTAACTGTAAATACTGTAGCTGCCTGCCTGTGGTATTAATAGGATCAGAACAACAGCAATTGTCTTCAGGTAGCTTTAGGTGCACACTGTGCAGAGCATGCAGTAAACTAACTGTAAATACTGCAGCTGCCTGCCTATGGTACTAATAGGATCAGAAGAACACCACCAATTTTCTTCAGGTAGCTTTTGGTGCACACTGTTAAGAGGACACAGTACGCTAACTATAAATACTGTAGCTGCCTGCCTGTGGTACTAATAGGATCAGAAGAACACCACCAATTTTCTTCAGGTAGCTTTAGGTGCACACTGGGCAGAGGACACAGTACACTAACTGTAAATACTGTAGCTGCCTGCCTGTGGTACTGATAGGATCAGAAGAACACCACCAATTTTCTTCAGGTAGCTTTTGGTGCACACTGTTCAGAGGACACAGTACGCTAACTATAAATACTGTAGCTGCCTGCCTGTGGTACTGATAGGATCAGAAGAACACCACCAATTTTCTTCAGGTAGCTTTAGGTGCACACTATGCAGAGGACACAGTACACTAACTGTAAATACTGTAGCTGCCTGCCTGTGGTATTAATAGGATCAGAACAACAGCAATTGTCTTCAGGTAGCTTTAGGTGCACACTGCGCAGAGGATGCAGTATACTAACTGTAAATACTGCAGCTGCCTGCCTGTGTGTCACGTACCTGGTAGGTTGTGAGCCTGAAGTGCAGGAAAAGACCTCCCTTACAGCTCCCACTCCCGTTCCCCTGGAATGGAGACAGAGGACCAGGAGTGAAGAGTGGTATGGGTGCCTGGCAGGATCAACAGTTGCTGAAAGTCCAGTAGTGGTGGCACCCTCTGGAGTCAGTAGCCTGAGGAGTAGACTGTGGACAGAGACTGGAATGCAGGACTGGAACCAGGAACAACAGCAGGTAATAGCAGACTGGAAGCTGGACTGGAACAACAGCAGAAGATAGCCTGGAACACTGGACTGGAACCAGGAACAACAGCAGGTAATAGACTGGAACACAGCAGAAGGTAGCCTGGAACGCTGGGCTGGAACACAGCAGAAGGTAGCCTGGAACGCTGGACTGGAACCAGGAACAACAGCAGGTAGTAGACTGGAACGCTGGACTGGAACACAGCAGAAGATAGCCTGGAACGCTGGGCTGGAACACAGCAGAAGGTAGCCTGGAACGCTGGACTGGAACCAGGAACAACAGCAGGTATTAGCAGACTGGAAGCTGGACTGGAACCAGGAACAACAGCAGGTAATAGCAGACTGGAAGCTGATGAAACACAGCGGAGGATCAACAAGCCGGTGGTCAGTAACATTCGGACAGCAGAGGTACCAGGGGTGATGCAGAGGGATATTCAGGCAAGCCAAGAGAGTCTGGTGCAGGCAGATAGCAGGATCGTCAAACAGGAAGCCGGGTCAGATAACAGGAAACACAGATCAGATCAGGTAACACTCACAGAACGCTGTAGAGCAGACAGCAGGGATGGAGTGTGACAGGCAGGTTTAAATAGCTCGCCTGACACCAGCGGGAGTGCGCGCGCGCGTGCCCGTGCGTGACCGCACCCGTGAACGCGCGCGCATGCGCAATGGGACCCGTGGCCGGGTTCCCGTGCGCCTGGGACGCCGGTTACTGGCAGGATCTTCGTGACACTGTGGTACTGATTGGATCAGAAGAACACCACCAATTTTCTTCAGGTAGCTTTAGGTGCACACTGTGCAGAGGACACAGCACACTAACTGTAAATACTGTAACTGCCTGCCTGTGGTATTAATAGGATCAGAACAACAGAAATTGTGCTCAGGTAGCTTTAGGTGCACACTGTGCAGAGGACGCAGTACACTAACTGTAAATACTGCAGCTGCCTGCGTTACTAATAGGATCAGAAGAACACCACCAATTTTCTTTAGGTAGCTTTAGGTGCACACTGTGCAGAGGACGCACTACACTAACTATAAATACTGCAGCTGCCTGCCTGTGGTATTAATAGGATCAGAACAACAGCAATTGTCTTCAGGTAGCTTTAGGTGCACACTGTGCAGAGGACGCACTACATTAACTGTAAATACTGCAGCTGCCTGTGGTACTAATAGGATCAGAAGAACACCACCAATTTCTTCAGGTAGCTTTAGGTGCACACTGTGCAGAGGACACAGTACACTAACTGTAAATACTGTAGCTGCCTGCCTGTGGTACTAATAGGATCAGAAGAACACCACCAATTTTCTTCAGGTAGCTTTAGGTGCACACTGTGCAGAGGATGCACTACACTAACTGTAAATACTGCAGCTGCCTGCCTGTGGTATTAATAGGACCAGAACAACAGCAATTTTCTTCAGGTAGCTTTAGGTGCACACTGTGCAGAGGATACAGTACACTAATTGTAAATATTGTAGCTGCCTGCCTGTGGTATTAATAGGTTTAGAACAACAGCAATTGTCTTCAGGTAGCTTTAGGTGCACACTGTGCAGAGGACGCAGTACACTAACTTTAAATACTGCAGCTGCCTGCGGTACTAATAGGATCAGAAGAACAGCACCAATTTTCTTCAGGTAGCTTTAGGTGCACACTGTGCAGAGGACGCACTACACTAACTTGTATATACTGCAATTGCCTGCGGTAATAAATAGGATCAGAAGAACGCCACCAATTTACTTCAGGTAGCTTTAGGTGCACACTGTACAGAGGACACAGTAAACTAACTGTAAATACTGTAGCTGCCTGCCTGTGGTATTATTAGGATCAGAACAACAGCAATTGTCTTCAGGTAGCTTTAGGTGCACACTGTGCAGAAGACACAGTATGTGTCATGAAGATCCTGCCAATAATCAGCGATCCAGACGCAGGGGGACACGGCCACGGGTTTCACTGCGCATGCGCACGCATTCACGGGTGCTGTCACGCACGGGCACGCGCGCGCGCACTCCCGCTAGTGCCAGGCGGGCTATTTAAACCGGCCTGTCACACTCCATCCCCGCTGTCTGCTCTACAGCGTTCCGTGTGCCTTAACCTGATCTGACCTGTGTACTCTGCTATCTGATCCGGCTTCCTGTTAGACCATCCTGCTATCCGCCTGCACCAGACCCTCTTGGCTTGCCTGACCATCCCTCTGTGTTGTCCCTGGTACCTCTGCTGATCGACCGATACCGACCTCTGGCTTGTTTGACCACCCCTCAGTCTGATACCTGTATCCAGCGTTCCAGTCCAGCGTTCCAGTCTACTACCTGCTGCCTTGTTCCTGGTTCCCGTCCAGCGTTCCAGTCTACTACCTGCTGCCTTGTTCCTGGTTCCAGTCCAGCGTTCCAGTCTACTACCTGCTGCCTTGTTCCTGGTTCCAGTCCAGCGTTCCAGTCTACTACCTGCTGCCTTGTTCCTGGTTCCAGCGTTCCAGGCTACTACCTGCTGCCTTGTTCCAGGTTCCAGTCCAGTGTTCCAGGCTACTACCTGCTGCTTGTTCCAGGTTCCAGTCCAGTGTTCCAGGCTACTACCTGCTGCTTGTTCCAGGTTCCAGTCCAGCGTTCCAGGCTACTACCTGCTGTTTGTTCCAGGTTCCAGTCCAGCGTTCCAGGCTACTACCTGCTGTTTGTTCCAGGTTCCAGTCCAGCGTTCCAGGCTACTACCTGCTGCTTGTTCCTGGTTCCAGTCCTGCTTACTTACCTGCTTACTTACCTGCTTCCTTATCTGCTGTGGCTCCGGGTCCTCTCTGCGATCCAGCGTCCTCTTCAGCTTCTGGACCCAGAGGGTGTCACCACTCCTGAACTTCCGGTGACTGTCGATCCTGCCAGGCACCCATACCACTCCTCACTCCTGGCCTTCTGTCTCCATTCCAGAGGAACAGGAGTGGGAGCTGTAAGGGAGGTCCTTCTCTGCACTTCAGGCTCACAACCTACCAGGTACGTAACAGTAGCAGACAGCCATGTCTGAGCCTGAGCAGGGAACGTCTCCCATGGAGGAACTCTGTGCACACCTGGCAGGATTGACTGAAGCAGTCAAGAATCTGCAGCAAGGATACACCAGGCTGGAGGAACGAGTGTTAACTTTGTCTAATCCCATTGGGGCTCAGGGAGTCCCTTCCGCTTCTGCTGCTTCAGTCGGGCCTTCCTCAACAGTGGTGATGCTCCCTCCAGAACTCAAGGTTCCGACGCCTGAACGTTTCTCCGGAAATCGCCTCAAATTCAGGGCTTTCCGCAACTCCTGTGAACTGTTCTTTGCTCTTCAGCCACGTACCTTTTCCCTTGAGGCTACTAAGGTGGGCTACGTAATCTCTCTGCTTTCTGGTGACCCCCAAACCTGGGCCCACCGCCTCTTGGAGCAAAAGGACGTATCCTTGACCAATCTTTCCACCTTCTTTGACGCACTAGGTCAGCTGTATGATGACCCCCAGCTGTCCGTGACTGCAGAAGCGGCTTTGCACACCCTTCAGCAGGGTCGCAGGGCTGCAGAAGACTATGTGGCGGAATTCAGAAAGTGGAGTGTAGACACGAATTGGAATGATGCGGCTCTCCGCTATCAGTTTCGAATGGGACTTTCTGACTCTCTGAAAGATGAATTGGCCAGGGTGGGTACCCCACAGACTTTGAACGCATTGATCGATCTAACCATTCAGATCGATCGACGTCTAAGAGAATGAAGGACTGAGAGAGCGATGGGAACCTCTCGCCCAACTTGGGTTACCCCTAAAGTTCCCCATCATACATCACCAGCACCACCAATGTCTACATTTAACCCACCTGAGCCAATGCAATTAGGGGTTCTGCGGCCTTCTCTTACTCAGGAGGAACGACAACGTCGTTGAGTGAATAATCTGTGCCTGTATTGTGGGGAACCTGTCAGGAACTGTCCCCTTAAACTTCGTAAGTTCCTATCTCTGTCCTCTGACTATGTTGCACCTCTGGTTAAGAACACTACTCACCTTGCTCTCTCTCTCCTGTTACAGCTTCCAGGAGAGACCCTGCAAATAGCCGCCATTATTGACTCTGGCTTGCAGTTGTTTCATGGACTCTCTTTTTGCTACCCAACACCGGGTACCTCTGTTGCCTAAAACCCATGGACTTTCCATTCATCTAGCTGATGGAAAAGCCATTAAGTCAGGGCCTGTTACCCAAGAGACTGTTCCAATACCCGTTTCCATCTCCAATTCTCATCAAGAACTGTTACGCCTAGATATCATCGCTTCACCTATGTTCCCCATAATCCTCGGCATGCCATGGTTACAGGCCCACAATCCTGACATTAATTGGATCACAGGTGAGGTTACCTTTTCCTCCTCATATTGCCAACAGTCTTGTAGACTTCAGGACACTCAGAAGAATCCTACCTTGCTCTGTTTAGACACAGATCCTAGTCTGCACCTTTCCATCCCTTCTGCATATCATGATTTCTTAGATGTATTCAGCAAGCAGGGGGCAGAGGTCTTACCCCCTCACCGGGCCTATGACTGTCCTATCGAATTACTCCCGGATGCAGAGATACCTTTTGGAAGAATATTTCCTTTAACGGAAGTGGAACAAGGGGCTTTAAAAGAATATATCGATGAGAATCTAAAGAAAGGCTTCATTCGTCCATCCACGTCTCCAGCAGGTGCAGGTATCTTCTTCGTACAAAAGAAAGACAAGACCCTCAGACCATGTGTAGATTACCGTGAGCTGAACAAAATCACTGTAAAGAACCGTTACCCTCTTCCTCTGGTACCAGAGCTGTTCCAAAGACTTGGGACAGCTACCATATTCACTAAGCTTGACCTCCGCGGAGCCTACAATTTGGTTCGTATTAGGGACGGAGACGAATGGAAGACCGCCTTTCGTACCCGTTATGGACATTTTGAATACCTTGTGATGCCGTTTGGACTGTGCAATGCTCCTGCTACATTCCAGTACTTCATCAATGATGTTTTACGAGACTTTCTAGATCTGTTTGTTATCGTCTATCTAGACGACATACTAATTTTTTCTTGTTCCCTTGAATCCCATCGCAGGCACGTCAGAAGTGTATTGGCCCGGCTTCAACAACACGGTCTATATGCAAAAGCTGAGAAATGTGAATTTGAACAGGAAAGTATTCCATTTTTGGGGTTAATCATTTCCAGCAAGGGCATTAAGATGGACCCCCCAAAAGGTTACTGCAGTACTAGACTGGCCAGTCCCAACAGATAAGAAGGGGATCCAGCGATTCGTTGGATTCGCTAATTTCTACCGCAAATTTATTAAGGGGTTTTCAGCCATCATCACACCCATCACACAGCTAACTAAACAGGGTACACGTTTCCACTGGTCTGCCGAGGCTCAAAAGGCTTTTGAGACTCTCAAGGGCCTTTTTACCTCTGCTTCCGTGCTAAAACATCCAGATTCCTCTCTGCCATTTGTACTAGAGGTGGACGCATCCGAAATTGCGGTAGGGGCAGTGTTGTCCCAAAGACAGGGAACTAAGGCCCTGTTATATCCTGTGGCCTTCTTCTCTCGTAAATTGTCCACGACAGAGAGAAATTATGATGTAGGTGACAGAGAATTATTGGCTATCAAATCCGCATTGGAGGAGTGGCGCTATCTGCTAGAGGGTGCCGCTCATCCAGTCTTAATTTTTACAGATCATAAGAACCTGGAGTATTTGAGGTCTGCAAAAAGGTTGAAGCCACGCCAAGCCAGGTGGGCCCTCTTTTTCTCCAGGTTCTCTTTTCATGTCACTTATCGCCCTGGTTCCAAGAATACCAAGCCTGATGCCCTATCCAGGATGTTTCAAAAGCCCCAAGAGATTTCCCCTCCGGACACCATTCTGTCCCCGGGGAATTTTCTTTTGCTTCAGGGAGATCTGCTTTCCCGGATTAAGCAGGCTTCCGCAGAATTGGGGTCTTCCATTAGGCCAGAACTCCAAGTTAAGGATGGGTTATTATGGCACGAGAATAGGATTTTTATACCTGAAGAACTACGAGTTTCAGTACTAGAACTCTGTCATGACCATGCTTTTGCTGGGCATTTTGGAGTGGCTAAAACTACTGACCTGGTACAGCGTACCTTTTGGTGGCCTCAGTTACGTGATGATTGTAGGAGATTTGTTGAATCCTGTACCACCTGTATCAGAAACAAGGGGCACAGGACCAAGGCATGGGGTTTGCTAAAGCCATTACCTGTCCCAGATAGGCCTTGGAAGATGCTTTCCATAGATTTTATTGTGGAATTACCTCCGGCTGGGGGTTTCACCTCAATTTTTGTCATAGTAGACCGGTTGTCGAAGATGGCCCACTTTGTCCCAATGAAGGGCACCCCCTCAGCTACAGAAACGGCACAGGCATTCATTAGAGAAGTCATCAGGCTCCATGGGGTACCAGTCAATATCGTTTCAGATCGGGGGGTACAGTTTACCTCCCGATTCTGGAGGTCTCTATGCAAAACATTGAAGATTGAACTCTCATTTTCATCTGCTTACCACCCCCAGACTAATGGGCAAACAGAGAGAACAAACCAGACTCTTGAACAATATTTACGCTGTTTTTCTTCATTTGCCCAGGATGATTGGATTTCTGTTCTTCCATTGGCTGAGTTTGCCTACAACAACTCTATTCATTCCGCTATCAAACAAACCCCATTTTTTGCATATTATGGTTACCAACCTTCTTTTCTGCCTAATTCTCTTCCAGAGTGCACAGTACCCGCAGTTCAGGAGAGGTTGGACTTCTTCACTTCCAACAATCAAGTTTTGCAGGAGACCATGACCAGGACCCAGGAGTATAATAAAGCAACTTTTGATAAGAAGAGACGAGGTGAGCTGTTACTTACACCCGGGGACCAGGTATGGTTATCTACAGTAAATCTCAGGATGGCTTGCCCATCAAAGAAATTGGGTCCCAAGTTTCTTGGCCCATTTCCTGTTAAGCGAAGGATTAATGAGGTGGCATACGAACTTGAACTTCCGGACTCATTAAAGGTGCATCCAGTATTTCATGTGTCTCTACTCAAACCCTCTGTTTCTAACCCATTTCCAGGCCGAAGAACGGATCCTCCTGATCCAATTTTGGTGGATGGGGAGGAAGAATTCGAGGTGGAGGCTATCATGGACCATAGGAGAAGAGGCAACCAAGATCAATTTTTGATAAAATGGAGGGGGTTTGGCCCAGAAGAAAATTCTTGGGAACCCGAGGATAATATTCATGCTGAAAATCTTTTACAATCTTTTAAAAGAGCCCATCCGGAGAAATTCCTTCAAAGGGGCATCCGGAGGTTGCCCCTTGGGGGGGGCAATGTCATGAAGATCCTGCCAATAATCAGCGATCCAGACGCAGGGGGACACGGCCACGGGTTCCACTGCGCATGCGCGCGCGTTCACGGGTGCTGTCACGCACAGGCACGCACGCGCGCACTCCCGCTAGTGCCAGGCGGGCTATTTAAACCGGCCTGTCACACTCCATCCCCGCTGTCTGCTCTACAGCGTTCCGTGTGCCTTAACCTGATCTGACCTGTGTACTCTGCTATCTGATCCGGCTTCCTGTTAGACCATCCTGCTATCCGCCTGCACCAGACCCTCTTGGCTTGCCTGACCATCCCTCTGTGTTGCCCCTGGTACCTCTGCTGATCGACCGATACCCACCTCTGGCTTGTTTGACCACCCCTCAGTCTGATACCTGTATCCAGCGTTCCAGTCCAGCGTTCCAGTCTACTACCTGCTGCCTTGTTCCTGGTTCCCGTCCAGCGTTCCAGTCTACTACCTGCTGCCTTGTTCCTGGTTCCAGTCCAGCGTTCCAGTCTACTACCTGCTGCCTTGTTCCTGGTTCCAGTCCAGCGTTCCAGTCTACTACCTGCTGCCTTGTTCCTGGTTCCAGCGTTCCAGGCTACTACCTGCTGCCTTGTTCCAGGTTCCAGTCCAGTGTTCCAGGCTACTACCTGCTGCTTGTTCCAGGTTCCAGTCCAGTGTTCCAGGCTACTACCTGCTGCTTGTTCCAGGTTCCAGTCCAGCGTTCCAGGCTACTACCTGCTGTTTGTTCCAGGTTCCAGTCCAGCGTTCCAGGCTACTACCTGCTGTTTGTTCCAGGTTCCAGTCCAGCGTTCCAGGCTACTACCTGCTGCTTGTTCCTGGTTCCAGTCCTGCTTACTTACCTGCTTACTTACCTGCTTCATTATCTGCTGTGGCTCCGGGTCCTCTCTGCGATCCAGCGTCCTCTTCAGCTTCTGGACCCAGAGGGTGTCACCACTCCTGAACTTCCGGTGACTGTCGATCCTGCCAGGCACCCATACCACTCCTCACTCCTAGCCTTCTGTCTCCATTCCAGAGGAACAGGAGTGGGAGCTGTAAGGGAGGTCCTTCTCTGCACTTCAGGCTCACAACCTACCAGGTACGTGACAGTATGCTAACTGTCAATACTGTAGCTGCCTGCCTGCGGTACTAATAGGATCAGAAGAACACCACAAATTTTCTTCAGGTAGCTTTATTTGCACACTGTGCAGAGGATGCACTACACTAACTGTAAATACTGCAGCTGCCTGCCTGTGGTATTAATAGGACCAGAACAACAGCAATTGTCTTCAGGTATCTTTAGGTGCACACTGTGCAGAGGACACACTACACTAACTGTAAATACTGCAGCTGCCTGTGGTACTAACAGGATCAGAAGAGCACTACCAATTTTTTTCAGGTAGCTTTAGGTGCACACTGTGCAGAGGACACAGTACATTAACTGTAAATACTGTAGCTGCCTGCCTGTGGTACTAATAGGATCAGAAGAACACCACCAATTTTCTTCAGGTAGCTTTAGGTGCACACTGTGCAGAGGACACAGTACACTAACTGTAAATACTGTAGCTGCCTGCCTGTGGTATTAATAGGATCAGAACAACAGAAATTGTCTTCAGGTAGCTTTAGGTGCACACTGTGCAGAGGATGCAGTACACTAACTGTAAATACTGCAGCTGCCTGCGGTTCTAATAGGATCAGAAGAACAACACCAATTTTCTTCAGGTAACTTTAGGTGCACACTGTACAGAGGACACAGTACACTAACTGTAAATACTGTAGCTGCCTGCCTGTGGTACTAATAGGATCAGAAGAACACCACCAATTTTCTTCAGGTAGCTTTAGGTGCACACTATGCAGAGGACACAGTACACTAACTGTAAATACTGTAGCTGCCTGCCTGTAATATTAATAGGATCAGAACAACAGCAATTGTCTTCAGTTAGCTTTGGGTGCACACTGTGCAGAGGATGCAGTACACTAACTGTAAATACTGCAGCTGCCTGCGGTACTAATAGGATCAGAAGAACACCACCAATTGTCTTCAGGTAGCTTTTGGTGCACACTGTTAAGAGGACACAGTACGCTAACTATAAATACTGTAGCTGCCTGCCTGTGGTACTAATAGGATCAGAAGAACACCACCAATTTTCTTCAGGTAGCTTTAGGTGCACACTGGGCAGAGGACACAGTACACTAACTATAAATACTGTAGCTGCCTGCCTGTGGTACTGATAGGATCAGAAGAACACCACCAATTGTCTTCAGGTAGCTTTTGGTGCACACTGTTAAGAGGACACAGTACGCTAACTATAAATACTGTAGCTGCCTGCCTGTGGTACTAATAGGATCAGAAGAACACCACCAATTTTCTTCAGGTAGCTTTAGGTGCACACTGGGCAGAGGACACAGTACACTAACTATAAATACTGTAGCTGCCTGCCTGTGGTACTGATAGGATCAGAAGAACACCACCAATTTTCTTCAGGTAGCTTTAGGTGCACACTATGCAGAGGACACAGTACACTAACTGTAAATACTGTAGCTGCCTGCCTGTGGTATTAATAGGATCAGAACAACAGCAATTGTCTTCAGGTAGCTTTAGGTGCACACTGCGCAGAGGATGCAGTATACTAACTGTAAATACTGCAGATGCCTGCCTGTGGTACTGATTGGATCAGAAGAACACCACCAATTTTCTTCAGGTAGCTTTAGGTGCACACTGTGCAGAGGACACAGTACACTAACTGTAAATACTGTAACTGCCTGCCTGTGGTATTAATAGGATCAGAACAACAGAAATTGTGCTCAGGTAGCTTTAGGTGCACACTGTGCAGAGGACGCAGTACACTAACTGTAAATACTGCAGCTGCCTGCGTTACTAATAGGATCAGAAGAACACCACCAATTTTCTTTAGGTAGCTTTAGGTGCACACTGTGCAGAGGACGCACTACACTAACTATAAATACTGCAGCTGCCTGCCTGTTGTATTAATAGGATCAGAACAACAGCAATTGTCTTCAGGTAGCTTTAGGTGCACACTGTGCAGAGGACGCACTACATTAACTGTAAATACTGCAGCTGCCTGTGGTACTAATATGATCAGAAAAACACCACCAATTTCTTCAGGTAGCTTTAGGTGCACACTGTGCAGAGGACACAGTACACTAACTGTAAATACTGTAGCTGCTTGCCTGTGGTACTAATAGGATCAGAAGAACACCACCAATTTTCTTCAGGTAGCTTTAGGTGCACACTGTGCAGAGGATGCACTACACTAACTGTAAATACTGCAGCTGCCTGCCTGTGGTATTAATAGGACCAGAACAACAGCAATTTTCTTCAGGTAGCTTTAGGTGCACACTGTGCAGAGGATACAGTACACTAACTGTAAATATTGTAGTTGCCTGCCTGTGGTACTAATAGGATAAGAAGAACACCACCAATTTTCTTCAGGTAGCTTTATTTGCACACTGTGCAGAGGACACAGTACACTAACTGTAAATACTGTAGCTGCCTGCCTGTGGTATTAATAGGATCAGAACAACAGAAATTGTCTTCAGGTAGCTTTAGGTGCACACTGTGCAGAGGATGCAGTACACTAACTGTAACTACTGCAGCTGCCTGTGGTACTAATAGGATCAGAAGAACAACACCAATTTTCTTCAGGTAGCTTTAGGTGCACACTATGCAGGGGACACAGTACACTAACTGTAAATACTGTAGCTGCCTGCCTGTAATATTAATAGGATCAGAACAACAGCAATTGTCTTCAGTTAGCTTTAGGTGCACACTGTGCAGAGGATGCAGTACACTAACTGTAAATACTGCAGCTGCCTGCCTATGGTACTAATAGGATCAGAGTAACACCACCAATTTTCTTCAGGTAGCTTTAGGTGCACACTGGGCAGAGGACACAGTACACTAACTGCAAATACTGTAGCTGCCTGCCTGTGGTACTAATAGGATCAGAAGAACACCACCAATTTTCTTCAGGTAGCTTTAGGCGCACACTGTGCAGAGGATGCACTACATTAACTGTAAATACTGCAGCTGCCTGCCTGTGGTATTAATAGGACCAGAACAACAGCAATTGTCTTCAGGTAGCTTTAGGTGCACACTGTGCAGAGGATACACTACACTAACTGTAAATACTGCAGCTGCCTGCGGTACTAACAGGATCAGAAGAACACTACCAATTTTCTTCAGGTAGCTTTAGGTGCACACTGTGCAGAGGACACTGTACACTAACTGTAAATATTGTAGCTGCCTGCCTATGGTATTAATAGGATCAGAACAACAGAAATTGTCTTCAGGTAGCTTTAGGTGCACACTGTGCAGAGGATGCAGTACACTAACTGTAAATACTGCAGCTGCCTGCGGTACTAATAGGATCAGAAGAACAACACCAATTTTCTTCAGGTAGCTTTAGGTGCATACTGTACCGAGGACACAGTACACTAACTGTAAATACTGTAGTTGCCTGCCTGTGGTACTAATAGGATCAGAAGAACACCACCAATTTTCTTCAGGTAGCTTTAGGTGCACACTGGGCAGAGGACACAGTACACTAACTGCAAATACTGTAGCTGCCTGCCTGTGGTACTAGTAGGATCAGAAGAACACCACCAATTTTCTTCAGGTAGCTTTAAGCGCACACTGTGCAGAGGATGCACTACACTAACTGTAAATACTGCAGCTGCCTGCCTGTGGTATTAATAGGACCAGAACAACAGCAATTGTCTTCAGGTAGCTTTAGGTGCACACTGTGCAAAGGACACACTACACTAACTGTAAATACTGCAGCTGCCTGTGGTACTAATAGGATCAGAAGAACACCACCAATTTTCTTCAGGTAGCTTTAGGTGCACACTGTGCAGAGGACACAGTACACTAACTGTAAATACTGTAGCTGCCTGCCTGTGGTATTAATAGGTTTAGAACAACAGCAATTGTCTTCAGGTTGCTTTAGGTGTACACTGTGCAGAGGACGCAGTACACTAACTTTAAATACTGCAGCTGCCTGCGGTACTAATAGGATCAGAAGAACACCACCAATTTTCTTCAGGTAGCTTTAGGTGCACACTGTGTAGAGGACGCTCTACACTAACTTGTAAATACTACAGCTGCCTGCGGTACTAATAGGATCAGAAGAACACCACCAATTTTCTTCAGGTAGCTTTAGGTGCACACTGTGCAGAGGACGCACTACACTAACTTGTAAATACTGCAGTTGCCTGCGGTACTAAACAGGATCAGCAGAACACCACCAATTTACTTCAAGTAGCTTTAGGTGCACACTGTGCAGAGGACACAGTACACTAACTGTAAATACTGTAGCTGCCTGCCTGTGGTATTAATAGGATCAGAACAACAGCAATTGTCTTCAGGTAGCTTTAGGTGCACACTGTGCAGAGGACGCACTACACTAACTGTAAATACTGCATCTGCCTGTGGTACTAATAGGATCAGAAGAACACCACCAATTTTCTTCAGGTAGCTTTAGGTGCACACTGTGCAGAGGACGTACTACACTAACTGTTAATACTGCCTGCGGTACTAAAAGGGTCAGAAGAACACCACCAATTTTCTACAGGTAGCTTTAGGTGCACACTGTGCAGAGGACGCACTACACTAACTGTAAATACTGCAACTGCCTGCGGTACTAATAGGATCAGAAGAACACCACCAATTTTCTTCAGGTAGCTTTAGGTGCACACTGTGCAGAGGACGCACTACACTAACTGTAAATACTGCAGCTGCCTGCGGTACTAATAGGATCAGAAAAACACCAGCAATTTTCTTCAGGTAGCTTTCGGTGCACACTGTGCAGAGGACACACTACACTAACTGTAAATGCTGTAGCTAATAGAACTAATAGGATCAGAAGAACACCAGCAATTTTCTTCAGGAAGCTGTAAATACTGTAAAAATACCTGCTTGCCTGTCAGTAGGAAGAGAATAACAGGAACGGATCTAGCTAAACTGAATACAGTATATACTGTATTTATTGGCGTATAACACTCACTTTTTTACCATGAAAATCGGGTGCAAATAGCGTGTGCGTGTTATACGCCAATACTTCAATTTTAGCTGCCTCGGAGGGGACAAGGAGGGGGGCCGGACAAGTGCTGTCAGATTACATACAGCGAGAATCTCCTGTTTACTTGGCAGCCTCTGTAATAGGAAGTCCTGTCTCCTGGGCCGCCATTGGACCACTGTTCTGTCTATCATAGGAGATTCTCTTTGTATGTAATCTGTCGGCGCTTGTCCCGCCCCCTCCCTGTCCCCTCTAGGCTGCAGGTGGACGTCAATCAGGCTGCACTGATGGCAATGGTGAGGCTGCTGCATTGAAGGCAATCGTGAGGCTGCATTGATGTGGATTGATGAGGCTGCAGATGGGCACTGACCCTTATTTTGCTCCAAAGTTCCTTATTTAAAATTTTAGTTTTTTTCCTGAAACTTCCCTCTTAAAATGAATGTGCGTGTTATACGCCTGTGCGTGTTATACGCCGATAAATACGATATATATATATATATATATATATATATATATATACACAACACCTAGGATGCATATATATATACACAATACACTGTAAGTGCAGCTAACTGACTCGCCTGCCTACTCTATCTAACTTAAATCAAATGACACTGTCTCTCTGTCTCTTACGGCTCTTTGTACAGACGGCGCTTTGATTGGCCAAGCATGCGGGTCATAGTGCATGCTTGGCCAATCATCAGCCAGCAATGCACTGCGATGCGGCGGTGAATTATGGGCCGTGACGCGCCACTCGAATTTGGCGCAAACGCCACCCTAAACCTGGTATATGCATTACAGTGAGGAATGCAAACACCTGTACATTGGGGAGACAAATCAGCATCTCAAAATTCTTTCAGGGACACTCAAATGCATATTTTGAGCACACAGGGCAACTAGCGTGAATAAGGCAATCTACATCAAACTGGAATAACCGTACTTTCACAGGGGTAGGGGCCTTCAACAGCATCTGTTTTCTATATTTTATGCTGTTTTAACATCTCTACCCTTCACCCATATGAATTCAGGAGTAACACCTATGCAGACTTTTTGACAGGTTTCACAACTTTTCCACCTCCAATCTTGACAATCAACATTTTCCTTAACACATTTCATGCGGACTTAATCAAAGCTGTATTAAATGCAAAAGAAAACGAAGAAAAAGAAAATTCATTATATTGCTGCTTATCAGTTCTTATATGTAATGGCAGCATTGGTTTTCTTTTTTAAACTTTCTTTCCTTTATTTTCACCTACCGAACTGACAAATAAGTCTGTAATTTTTCAACTTTTTTTTTTACAGACCAAGCTGTCCTATAGATGTAGCAGTTTAAGGGCTAAGACAAACCATTTACCAGTGACAGGGGTGCTTAGAATGATCACCTTTATTTCTGTAAAACCGTTATCCCAAAAGGAAGAAAAATGTGTGATGCAGAAACAGCATTTTACTTCCTGTTCCTGCTTCAGAAGTGTCCACCACCACAACTATTATGCCGCGTACACACGGTCGGACTTTTCGTCTACAAAAGTCCAACGGACGCCGACGGACTAAAGCTGGCTGGTAATCCGATCGTGTGTGGGCTTCTCCGGACTTTCAGCAGACTTTTTCAGCCTCAAATCCGACGGACTTTAGATTTGAAACATGCTTCAAATCTTTACGTCGTAACTACGACGGACCCCGAAATCCGCTCGTCTGTGTGCTAGTCCGACGGACAAAAACCCATGCTAGGGCAGCTATTGGCTACTGGCTATGAACTTCCTTATTTTAGTCCGGTGTACGTCATCACGTACGAATCCGTCGGACTTTTGTGTGGTCGTGTGTAGGCAAGTCCGTTCGTTAGAAAGTCTGCTGCAAGTCCGCCGAAAGTCCGCCGGAAGTCTGTCGGACAGGCTGTCGGACTTTTGTAGACGAAAAGTCCGACCGTGTGTACGCGGCATTAGACTTTACTGGTGCCTTCATGGCAGCATACGCATGGTTGGTTGATCCACTCCCAGCCATCCCACAGGACCATTATAACTCTATAAAAGAGATCGACACCCCCCACCCCCCGCCCCCATTCTCTTTTCTGTCCTCAAGGCCACACAGGATCATGGATTCGTCAGCCCCTGCCTCACCCAAAAAATTGGTGCCGCCATTAAGGTTCATGCTCTCCTGACTCTAGGTCCCACAACTTGGGCTGCTAAATGCGTGGGCGTAGTGGGGGAGCCGTTTTTCTGTGGATCTTTTTGGGGCAGTGTATGTGGGACTCACTATTTGGTTCCCACTTCGGCTCTGTCCCGCCTTATCCTACTGCCAGATTTGGTGATTTTATTTAGCATTTTTTGCTGTTTTCCCTTACTAGCTTCACATAGCCTGTCTCCGTGCACAAAAGATCCTCAACCTCCTCAACAGGTATGGGGCTGCAACATATTGGTGAGTAAAATAAAAAAGAGTAGGGCCTTATTTTAAGGGATATTTCTTTGTCCCTTTACAGCCCTCACTGGCACTCGTCTCACAGAAGATCCAGTAGCCGTGGCCATACACATGGACACTCTTCGCATTCTGTTCGAAGATCACATGAATCAGCACATCATGCTGCTAGGTACTCTGGATCTTCCCACAGTGTGTGCAGACCATATGAGAATGCCTGTTGGGCCTGTGGTAAGCAGACAACGCACAGCTGTTTGACGCAGTGCCCCCAGTGGATGCCACGGTCATGAGGCTTGCAAGAAACACGACACTGCCACTGGAAGACTCCTTTAAAGATGGGCTTGACCGCAGGATTGATGCAGACCTGAAAAAGACATACCAAGCAGAAGGGGGTGCCTGCAAGCCGGCTGTGGCCCTAACCTCAGTCTCCAGAGCAGTTAGGGCTTGGACAGAGGATATTAAATAAGTTCTGCAGCAAGGTGTGGATACAGAGCAAATAATCAGAGCCTTGGATGAACTGAAGTTGGCCTCAGACTTCATGGCGGAGGCTACTATTGACTCTCTGAAATGCTCAGCAAGAAAAATTTTATACTCCATAACTGCTAGAAGGGCTCTCTGGCTGAAACCCTGGGCAGCCAACCCCTTCTCGAAGCAGACATGGTGTGGCATACCGTTCGATGGGAAAGCTCTGTTTGGGGAAAAGCTGGATGCAGCAATTTCCAGAGTGACCAGTGCCAAGAGTGGAATAATACCCCAAGACAAGACTGGGAGGAGGAAGTATTCCACAAAGAGTCCTTTTCAGCAAAAACCGAGAGAAACGAGGGGTTATCGTCCCGGTAGAGAATACAGGAAAGGCTGGAGGGGCTCCCAGTCGACCTTCCTGAAGTTGGCCAAGACCAAGGTATCCACCTCTTTGCAGGAGAACCCAAAGTCCTTTTGACTTCCTGCCCACCCACGCCAGCCCAGTGGGTGCTCGTTTAAAAGCATTCACTCAGGTGTGGGTGGAGAATTGTACAGATTGGTGGGTAGTCTCCACCATCCAGCTGGGTCATTTCTGTAAGTTCAAACGACAACCTCAGGCATCCTTCCTCTCCACCAGGATTCCCAGGTGTCACGTACCTGGTAGGTGGAGCCCGGAATGCAGAGAACGGCCTCTCGTATACCTCCGACTTAAGAACCCCTGAAGGAGTGAACAGGGACTCGAAAGTACAGAGGGGCACAAGTGCCTGACTGGAACACTGAAGTAGAAGGCAGGATCCTGTAGTCAGCAGGGAGGTGCACCGTAGTCCTGTAGCAGGTTGCAGACAGCAGGGAGGTGCACTGTAGTACTGTAGCAGGGTGCAGGTAACAGGGAGGTGCACTGTAGTCCCATAGCCGGATGAAGACAGCAGGGAGGTGCACTGTAGTCCTGTAGCAGGTTGCAGACAGCAGGGAGGTGCACTGTAGTACTGTAGCAGGATGCAGATAGCAGGGAGGTGCACTGTAGTCCTGTAGCAGGTTGCAGACAGCAGGGAGGTGCACTGTAGTACTGTAGCAGGATGCGGATAGCAGGGAGGTGCACTGTAGTCCTGTAGCAGGTTGCAGACAGCAGGGAGGTGCACTGTAGTACTGTAGCAGGATGCAGATAGCAGGGAGGTGCACTGTAGTCCTGTAGCAGGTTGCAGACAGCAGGGAGGTGCAGACAAGCCGGGTCAAGGTACTGGCAGGCAGATCAGGTACAGAAGGGCAAACCAAGAGAATAGTCAGAGTCCAAGCCAAGATCGGGGCGGGCAGCAAGCAGGTAAGTCAGGAACAAGCAAGTAAGTACTGGATACAGGAAAACTGCTAACAAGGTAGCAGGGGTCTCAGGAAACGCTGTAGACCGGACAGCAAGGCAGCATTGGAACAGTCTTCTTTAACCACTTGCCGACCGCCGCACGACTATATACGTCGGCAGAATGGCACGGGCAGGCAAAAGGACGTATATGTACGTCCTTGCCTGCCCGCGGGTGGGGGGTCCGATCGGACCCCCCCCGGTGCCTGCGGCGGTCGGCAAATCTCCCCCGGCGATCGGAGGTGAGGGGGAGGCCATCCATTCGTGGCCCCCCCCTCGCGATCGCTCTCAGCCAATGGGATCATTTCCCTGCCTCTGTATTGTACACAGAGGCAGAGGAAATGATGTCATCTCTCCTCGGCTCGGTATTTTCCGTTCCGGGCCGAGGAGAGAAGACTGCAATGTAAGTGCACCAACACACTACACACAGTAGAACATGCCAGGCACACTAAACACCCCGACCCCCCCCCCCGATTGCCCCCCGATCCCCCCCCAATCACCCCCCCCGTCACAAACTGACACCAAGCAGGTTTTTTTTTTTTTTTTTTTTCTGATTACTGTATTGGTGTCAGTTTGTGACAGTTACAGTGTCAGGGCAGTGAGTGTTAGGCCCCCTGTAGGTCTAGGGTACCCCCCTAACCCCCCCTAATAAAGTTTTAACCCCTTGATCACCCCCTGTCACCAGTGTCACTAAGCGATCATTTTTCTGATCGCTGTATTAGTGTCGCTGGTGACGCTAGTTAGGGACGTAAATATTTAGGTTCGCCGTCAGCGTTTTATAGCGACAGGGACCCCCATATACTACCTAATAAATGTTTTAACCCCTTGATTGCCCCCTAGTTAACCCTTTCACCACTGATCACTGTATAACCGTTACGGGTGACGCTGGTTAGTTTGTTTATTTTTTATAGTGTCAGGGCACCCGCCGTTTATTACCGAATAAAGATTTAGCCCCCTGATCGCCCGGCGGTGATATGCGTCGCCCCAGGCAGCGTCAGATTAGCGCCAGTACCGCTAACACCCACGCACGCAGCATACGCCTCCCTTAGTGGTATAGTATCTGTACAGATCAATATCCGATCCGATCAGATCTATACTAGCGTCCCCAGCAGTTTAGGGTTCCCAAAAACACAGTGTTAGCGGGATCAGCCCAGATACCTGCTAGCACCTGCATTTTGCCCCTCCGCCCAGCTCGGCCCAGCCCACCCAAGTGCAGTATCGATCGATCACTGTCACTTACAAAACACTAAACGCATAACTGCAGCGTTCGCAGAGTCAGGCCTGATCCCTGCGATCGCTAACAGTTTTTTTGGTAGCATTTTGGTGAAATGGCAAGCACCAGCCCCAGGCAGCGTCAGGTTAGTGCCAGTACCGCTAACACCCACGCACCGTACACCTCCCTTAGTGGTATAGTATCTGAACGCATCAATATCTGATCCGATCAGATCTATACTAGCGTCCCCAGCAGTTTAGGGTTCCCAAAAACGCAGTGTTAGCGGGATCAACCCAGATACCTGCTAGCAACTGCGTTTTACCCCTCCGCCCGGCCCAGCCCAGCCCACCCAAGTGCAGTATCGATCGATCACTGTCACTTACAAAACACTAAACGCATAACTGCAGCGTTCGCAGAGTCAGGCCTGATCCCTGCGATCGCTAACAGTTTTTTTTGTAGCGTTTTGGTGAACTGGCAAGCACCAGCCCCAGGCAGCGTCAGGTTAGTGCCAGTAGCGCTAACACCCACGCACGCACCGTACACCTCCCTTAGTGGTATAGTATCTGAACTGATCAATATCTGATCCGATCAGATCTATACTGGCGTCCCCAGCAGTTTAGGGTTCCCAAAAACGCAGTGTTAGCGGGATCAGCCCAGATACCTGCTAGCACCTGCGTTTTGCCCCTCCGCCCGGCCCAGCCCAGCCCACTCAAGTGCAGTATCGATCGATCACTGTCACTTACAAAACACTAAATGCATAACTGCAGCGTTCGCAGAGTCAGGCCTGATCCCTGCGATCGTTAACAGTTTTTTTGGTAGCGTTTTGGTGAACTGGCAAGCGCCAGCGGCCTAGTACACCCCGGTCGTAGTCAAACCAGCACTGCAGTAACACTTGGTGACGTGGCGAGTCCCATAAGTGCAGTTCAAGCTGGTGAGGTGGCAAGCACAAATAGTGTCCCGCTGCCACCAAGAAGACAAACACAGGCCCGTCATGCCCATAGTGCCCTTCCTGCTGCATTCGCCAATCCTAATTGGGAACCCACCACTTCTGCAGCGCCCGTACTTCCCCCATTCACATCCCCAACCAAATGCAGTCGGCTGCATGAGAGGCATTTTTATGTCCTCCCTAGTACCCCTACCCAACGAACCCCCCCAAAAAAGATGTTGTGTCTGCAGCAAGCGCGGATATAGGCGTGACACCCGTTATTATTGTCCCTCCTGTCCTGACAATCCTGGTCTTTGCATTGGTGAATGTTTTGAACGCTACCATTCACTAGTTGAGTATTAGCGTAGGGTACAGCATTGCACAGACTAGGACACACTTTCACAGGGTCTCCCATCGCATTTTGAGAGACCCGAACCTGGAACCGGTTACAGTTATAAAAGTTACAGTTACAAAAAAAGTGTAAAAAAAAAAAAAAAAAAACACAAACAAAAATAGAAAATAAAAAATAATAGTTGTCGTTTTATTGTTCTCTCTCTATTCTCTCTCTCTATTCTCTCTATTGTTCTGCTCTTTTTTACTGTATTCTATTCTGCAATGTTTTATTGTTATTATGTTTTATCATGTTTGCTTTTCAGGTCTGCAATTTTTTATACTTTACCGTTTACTGTGCTTTATTGTTAACCATATTTTTGTCTTCAGGTACAGCATTCACGACTTTGAGTGGTTATACCAGAATGATGCTTGCAGGTTTAGGTATCATCTTGGTATCATTCTTTTCAGCCAGCGGTCGGCTTTCATGTAGAAGCAATCCTAGTGGCTAATTAGCCTCTAGACTGCTTTTACAAGCAGTGGGAGAGAATGCCCCCCCCCCCACCGTCTTCCGTGTTTTTCTCTGGCTCTCCTGTCTCAACAGGGAACCTGAGAATGCAGCCGGTGATTCAGTCAGCTGACCATAGAGCTGATCAGAGACCAGAGTGGCTCCAAACATCTCTATGGCCTAAGAAACCGGAAGCTACGAGCATTTTATGACTTAGATTTCGCCGGATGTAAATAGCGCCATTGGGAAATTGGGAAAGCATTTTATCATACCGATATTGGTGTGGTCAGATGCTTTGAGGGCAGAGGAGAAATCTAGGGTCTAATAGACCCCAATTTTTTCAAAAAAGAGTACCTGTCACTACCTATTGCTATCATAGGGGATATTTACATTCCCTGAGATAACAATAAAAATGATTAAAAAAAAAAAATGAAAGGAACAGTTTTAAAATAAGATAAAAAAGCAAAAAAATAATAAAGAAAAAAAAAAAGCACCCCTGTCCCCCCTGCTCTCGCGCTAAGGCGAACGCAAGCGTCGGTCTGGCGTCAAATGTAAACAGCAATTGCACCATGCATGTGAGGTATCACCGCGATGGTCAGATCGAGGGCAGTAATTTTAGCAGTAGACCTCCTCTGTAAATCTAAAGTGGTAACCTGTAAAGGCTTTTAAAGGCTTTTAAAAATGTATTTATTTTGTTGTCACTGCACGTTTGTGCGCAATTGTAAAGCATGTCATGTTTGGTATCCATGTACTCGGCCTAAGATCATCTTTTTTATTTCATCAAACATTTGGGCAATATAGTGTGTTTTAGTGCATTAAAATGTAAAAAAGTGTGTTTTTTCCCCAAAAAATGCGTTTGAAAAATCGCTGCGCAAATACTGTGTGAAAAAAAAAAATTAAACACCCACCATTTTAATCTGTAGGGCATTTGCTTTAAAAAAAATATATAATGTGTGGGGGTTCAAAGTAATTTTCTTGCAAAAAAAAATAATTTTTTCATGTAATCAAAAAGTGTCAGAAAGGGCTTTGTCTTCAAGTGGTTAGAAGAGTGGGTGATGTGTGACATAAGCTTCTAAATGTTGTGCATAAAATGCCAGGACAGTTCAAACCCCCCCAAATGACCCCATTTTGGAAAGTAGACACCCCAAGCTATTTGCTGAGAGGCATGTCGAGTCCATGGAATATTTTATATTGTGACACAAGTTGCGGGAAAGAGACAAATTATTATTATTTTTTTTTTTTTTTGCACAAAGTTGTCACTAAATTATATATTGCTCAAACATGCCATGGGAATATGTGAAATTACACCCCAAAATACATTCTGTTGCTTCTCCTGAGTACGGGGATACCACATGTGTGAGACTTTTTGGGAGCCTAGCCACGTATGGGACCCCGAAAACCAAGCACCGCCTTCAGGCTTTCTAAGGGCGTAAATTTTTGATTTCACTCTTCACTGCCTATCACAGTCTCGGAGGCCATGGAATGCCCAGGTGGCACAAACCCCCCCCAAATGACCCCATTTTGGAAAGTAGACACCCCAAGCTATTTGCTGAGAGGTATAGTGAGTATTTTGCAGACCTCACTTTTTGTCACAAAGTTTTGAAAATTAAAAAAAGAAAAAAAAAATTTTTTTTTTTGTCTTTCTTCATTTTCAAAAACAAATGAGAGCTGCAAAATACTCACCATGCCTCTCAGCAAATAGCTTGGGGTGTCTACTTTCCAAAATGGGGTCATTTGGGGGGGGTTTGTGCCACCTGGGCATTCCATGGCCTCCGAAACTGTGATAGGCAGTGAAGAGTGAAATCAAAAATGTACACCCTTAGAAATCCTGAAGGCGGTGATTGGTTTTCGGGGTCCCGTACGCGGCTAGGCTCCTAAAAAGTCCCACACATGTGGTATCCCCGTACTCAAGAGAAGCAGCAGAATGTATTTTGGGGTACAATTCCACATATGCCCATGACCTGTGTGAGCAATATATCATTTAGTGACAACTTTGTGCAAAAAAAAAATAAATAAATAAATAAATTGTCACTTTCCCGCAACTTGTGTCAAAATATAAAATATTCCATGGACTCAACATGCCTCTCAGCAAATAGCTTGGGGTGTCTACTTTCCAAAATGGGGTCATTTGGGGGGGGTTGTGCCATCTGGGCATTTTATGGCCTTCAAAACTGTGATAGGTAGTGAGGAGTAAAATCAAAAATGTACGCCCTTAGAAATCCTGAAGGCAGTGATTGGTTTTCGGGGCCCCGTATGCGGCTAGGCTCCCAAAAAGTCCCACACATGTGGTATCCCCATACTCAGGAGAAGCAGCTAAATGTATTTTGGGGTGCAATTCCACATATGCCCATGGCCTGTGTGAGCAATATATCATTTAGTGACAACTTTTTGTAATTTTTTTTTTTTTTTTTTCATTATTCAATCACTTGGGACAAAAAAAATGAATATTCAATGGGCTCAACATGCCTCTCAGCAATTTCCTTGGGGTGTCTACTTTCCAAAATGGGGTCATTTGTGGGGGTTTTGTACTGCCCTGTCATTTTAGCACCTCAAGAAATGACATAGGCAGTCATAAATTAAAGACTGTGTAAATTCCAGAAAATGTACCCTAGTTTGTAGGCGCTATAACTTTTGCGCAAACCAATAAATATACACTTATTGACATTTTTTTTACCAAAGACATGTGGCCAAATACATTTTGGCCTAAATGTATGACTAAAATTGAGTTTATTGGATTTTTTTTAGAACAAAAAGTAGAAAATATCATTTTTTTTCAAAATTTTCGGTCTTTTTCCGTGTATAGCGCAAAACATAAAAACGGCAGAGGTGATCAAATACCATCAAAAGAAAGCTCTATTTGTGGGAAGAAAAGGACGCAAATTTCGTTTGGTTACAGCATTGCATGACCGCGCAATTAGCAGTTAAAGCGACGCAGTGCCAAATTGTAAAAAGTGCTCTGGTCAGGAAGGGGGTAAATCCTTCCGGGGCTGAAGTGGTTAAATAGCCTATTTTTGGCGCCAAGTGGCGCTATTGAGCATGCGCGTACGCCCGTTAGCACTATTGGCGCTATTGCGCATGCGCGTACGTTTATTAGCGCCATTAGCGCAATTGGCGCTATTGCGCAAGCGCTGGATGGCGCTTCTATGCACAGGCATTCGTTTAACCCTCAATCTGCTGGGATAACTGCAAGAGGGCTTTTCCTGACACCAGGTCAATGGAGAAAGGAGAAATTTTGCGACAGTATTTGCAAACATTAATTCTCCAGAAAGCGGTAGTACCCGTTCCAGAGTCCGAGCGGTACTCAGGCTTTTATTCTCCAGTCTTGAGTGCAACAAAATTGGAGGCTGGAAGCCAGTGCTGGATCTGAAGAGATTGAATAGATTCATTTTTCTAGAACATTTCAAGATGGAGTCACTAAATATGGTCATATTGGCAGTCCAGCTGGGTGACTGGATGGTCTCTATAGATCTCCAGGATGCATACTTACATGTACCCATTCACCGTCATCTTCAGGCTTACCTAAGATTCAAAGTAGAGGACATCCACCTTCAGCTCCAGTGTCTCCTATCCAGTATTTCTACAGCACCAAGAACCTTTACACCCCTTTTTGTTAAAGGCCCCTTTACCATGTGTTAATACAACTGCTATTGTGCTATACATCTTTTTGTTTTTTTTTTAGATACATCATACACGCATTCACCCCTGAGGAAGCGAGCTGTGCCTCGTGAAACGCATCGGGTTTACGTAACGCTTGTGTATTATTTTATCTGTTAAATTTTACTTGGATCATCCATTATACTACATGTATCATTCTTACCAGCTTGGCATTCATTTATACTATTAGGTATGTATGCTCTTTGAATACATTTCAGATTGTACTTACCTCTGTCATGTTTATTGGCCAAACTGTGCTCACCTCACTCAAAATCCCAGGGGCGAATTTCTCTTTTTGTTATATATAGGGATGGAGGTGTACCACTTGTGACACCAGACCTTTCCTTTTGTCTATAAAGATCTCCAGGACGCATACTTACATGTACCCATTCACCGCCATCTTCAGGCTTACCTAAGATTCAAAGTAAAGGACATCCACCTTCAGCTCCAGTGTCTCCCATTCGGTATTTCTACAACACCAAGAACCTTTACAACCCTTTTTGGTAAAGGCCCCTTTACCATGTGTTAATACAACTACTATTGTGCTATACATCTTTTTGTTTTATTTTTAGATACATCATACACGCATTCACCCCTGAGGAAGCGAGCTGTGCCTCGTGAAATGCATCGGGTTTGAGTAATGCTTGTGTATCATTTTATCTGTTAAATTTTACTTGGATCATCCATTATACTACATGTATCATTCTTACCAGCTTGGCATTCATTTATACTATTAAGTATGTATGCTCTTTGAATACATTTCAGATTGTACTTACCTCTGTCATGTTTATTGGCCAAATTGTGCTCACCTCACTCAAAATCCCAGGGGCGAATTTCTCTTTTTGTTATATATAGGGATGGAGGTGTACCACTTGTGACACCAGACCTTTCCTTTTTGTCTATAAAGAACCTTTACAAAAGTCCTTGTGGCAATTCTAGCTCCACTCATAGAATGGGGGATCAGAGTCCTGCACTGAACGCATCTGAACGACATCTTGATATTATCTCAGTGCAGAGTAATGTTATTGGCACACTTGCAGGAGGTAGTGGCTCTCCTGACCAGGTTCGGTTGGATAATCAATCAATCAATCCAAGAGCCAGCTCACTCCTACGCAAGAGAGGATATACCTGGGCGCTCTATTCAACACCCAGAACCGATCAGTTTCCCTTCCACCGGTAAAATTCTCGGTCATCAGAGAGAAGGTGAAACAGGCCTTGTCAAGCCAATCTATGTCGGCACCGAGATGCCTTAGCCTCCTGGGGACGTTTGCCTCATGTATTCCGATGGTCAAATGGGCCCGCTGGCACCTCCAGTCTTTTCAGCAGGGATTTTTAGCCCAGTGGAGAAGGAAGTCACTGTCACAGCAAATAGTGGTGACTCTGAGGATGAAGTCCAGTCTCTGGTGGTGAAGAAGGCACCAAAGCCTCCGCAATCACTGCCATCTTGGACACATCTCCTGGACCATTCTTACGTTTGAAGTGAGTCAGTTAGGCTGGAGCGCTCATTGCAGGTCCGACACGATCCAGGGAAGATGGTGGTTCGACACCAGCAAAGTAGTATCCAATGTTCTGGAGCTGAGAGCAGCCTGGATGGCCATATCTCTTCTGGCCTCCTCTTGCAGAGGGAAATCGCTCCTGTTACATATGGACAATAGAGCAGCGGTGGCCTATGTGCAAAACCAGGGTGGCACACACAGCAGATCCCTGATGCAGGAAGTGTAGCCGATTCTGTCATGGGTAGAGGGGAACCTGCTGAACCTCAGAGCAGCCTAAATCCCAGCTTTTCAGAATCACTAAGCCGATCTGTTGTCCAGGAATCTGGCCGACAACAACGAGTGGTCTCTGAATCATACAGAGTTTGATTGGATTTGTCAACAATGGGGTCACCCCCAAATAGACCTTTTTGCCTCGCCTCTGAACACCAATATGCCTCTTTTTTTCTCAAGATATGTCTGCCGGACATCAGCAGGGGTGGATGCACTAGCTCAGTCATGGGATTTCCGCTTGGCCTATGCCTTACCTCCAGTCCCTATGATCCTACGTTTTCTCCAACGACTCAGCAAAGAGAGAGTGATCGTGTTGGCAGTAATCTCTTATTGGCCGTGGAGGCCATGGTTCACCCTGCTGATGCATCTGTCTCTCTGTGAACCCCTCCCTCTCCCACATCTTCAGGACCTTCTGTCTCAGGGAGACTTTGTGCTTCTGCATCCAGGGACTCTGAATTTAAGGGTCTGGAAGTTGAGTGGAAGAGATTGGAAGAAGTAGGGTGTTCCAGCCAAATTATCAAAACTCTGCTTCAGGCAAGGAAGACCTCCACAAGCAATACTTATTACAGGATTTGGCAGAAATTTCTCGAATTAGCACAAAGAGAGCTGTTTGACCCACTAAGACCAGAGATTCAGAATGTGCTGCAATTTCTTCCGTCAGTCCTAGATTTAGGATTAGACCTTAATACCCTGAAGGTGCACGTCTCGGCCCTCTACGCTCTCACGGACACCAGATGGGCCCTAAATCCTTTGGTAGAATGCTTTCTAAGGACGGTAATAAGGCTAAAACCACCAAGAAGAAGTCTATACCCCAAATGGGACTTACCAATAGTGCTAAATTTTCTTGCAGCATCCTTTACACCTATGGAAGGCTGTTCTTTGGAAGACATCACACTGAAGGCAACCTTCCTAGTAGCTTTTACATCAGGGCACAGAGTCTCAGAAATTCAAGCCCTAGGCTCTCGAGATCCCTATATCGTTTTCTAACCAGACAGGGTAGTCCTTCAGCCTATCCAATAATTCGTACCTAAGGTCTCTTCCACATATCACTCCAATCAGGAATGGGTCCTGCCAGCATTCAGGGAAAAAAAGAATTCATCAAAACTGCATGAATTGGATGTAGCAAGAGCCTTAAAGTCCTACATCTCTGCTACTCTACACCTCTTTAAAGATGAAAGATTATTTGTAGTTCCCAGTGGTGCAAGGAAAAGGCAAGCAGCATCGAAGCGCACAATAGCGGGATGAATTGTGCGGATTGTACACGGGGCTTACCGGGCTAATGGGCTTCCTGTTCCTCAGGAAGTGAATGCGCACTCAACAAGAGGGATTTCCTCTTCATGGGCAGCCTTGGCAAAAGTCTCCCCTGAGATAATCTGCAAAGCAGCAATCTGATCCTCGTTTTCCATGTTTATGGCTCACTACAGCCTAGATCCAGCTTGTGTCACCTCACAAGATTTTGGGAGGAAGACCTTACAATTTTCTGTTTCGTAATAGTCAATAAAAAATTCTGTTTTATTCAGAATTCCCTCCCTGGTAGTGAGTTATTTACCATGCGTATGCTGCCATGAAGGCACCAGGAAAATGGAAAATGGAATACTTACTTTTCCGTAATTTTTCTTTCCTGGTGCCTATCCATACAAGGA
Source organism: Aquarana catesbeiana (assembly GCF_042186555.1). Taxonomy (NCBI): domain Eukaryota; kingdom Metazoa; phylum Chordata; class Amphibia; order Anura; family Ranidae; genus Aquarana; species Aquarana catesbeiana. Next base: position 594,830,095 of record NC_133325.1, on the reverse strand, counting down.
AGAAAAGAACATTCCTGAGAGGGCAATCCCTTTCTCCAAGAAGAAAGAATTGTAATTACACGCCCCTGTTAAACAGGGGCAAAAAAATTGGGCCTTGGGCAGTGGTGGTGGTGCCCTGAACCAAAAATATTCTTAGAAGCTATCATTATAAAGATTGAGGAGGAATAAGATAGTCACTCAGCATAATAGGATAGTCACTCAGCATAGGCAGTCTTCAGGTGCTTTGTAGCTGGTGATCCAAGACTGATTCATTTTTATGAATGTGAGCCAATCAACAGAGCCTGTAGACTCAGAGACTGTAGACTCTGTGATCGGTTACAAAGCCTCCAGCAGCACTGAATGTGCGTTCAGAAAGAATGCTGGATGCAGGACAGGCCAGTAGCTCAATTGCATATTGCGCAAGCTCTGGTCAGTGGTCCATCCTCAAGACCCAGTAACCCAGTGGATGTTCTGTTTGAAAGGTCTCCAAGTCTGATCTTGCTCCTAGATATTCCTGCACCATGTAATTCAGATGCTGGCGATGGTTGGTGGAACCGATCAGACCTTGGCGCTGAGGACTGAAGAATTGTCTGAAGGCATCGGTCAGCCAGCCACCTTCTCCACCACTCTTTCTGTGACTGAATGAAGCCTCAGCAACACGTTGTCCAGCACCAGGAAATTTCTGCAAGGCCTCCCGAAGATGGTTCATCCTCTGCACCCTCTGCGAAGGCTGGATAAGTTCTGCAACCTTACCCTTGTAACGTGGATCAAGAAGGGTTGCCACCCAGTAATGATCCCTCTCCTTGATACCACGAATCCTAGGGTCCTTTCGCAGGCTTTGCAGGATCAGGGAGGCAATGCACCATAAGTTTGCAAAGGCATTCAATCCTAATTCCTCTGGGTCACTAAGGATCAAATGACCCGCAACCACCTCCTCCCAGCCACGTACAACTCCATGGGTTTCTGGGGACTGAAAATGATCCCTTGAAGACTGCTGTTGATGCTGAGTGTTATCCTCCTCCTCCATGCTGACACAATCTTCCTCCTCCTCCTCCTCCTCTTGTTCTTCCTATGTGATCAGCGGGCCCGCAGGAATACTATCTGGATAAAGGGGGCCTTGAGAGGTAAAGAAGTCCTCCTCTTCCTCCCGCTGTTCTACCTCAAGTGCCCTGTCTATTATTCCACAAAGCGTGTGCTCCAACAGGAAGACAAGAGGGACAGTATCACTGATGCATGCACTGTCACTGCTCACCATCCTTGTGGCCTCCTCAAATGGTGACAGGACAGTGCATGCATCCTTGATCAGTAGCCACTGGCGTAGAGCAAAAAAGCCAAGTTCCCCTGACCCTGTGCCATACTCACACAGGTGCTCATTAATGGCCCTCTGCTGCGTGTGCAGCTGCTGCAGCATTGCCAACGTTGAGTTCCACCTGGTGGGCATGTCACAAATGAGGCGGTTCTTAGGCAGGTTGCATTCCCTTTGAAGGTCAGCCAGCCGAGCACTGGCATTATATGACTGGCAGAAATGACCACAGACTTTCCTGGCCTGCCTCAGGAGATCCTGTAAGCCCGGGTACCTGCTCAAGAACCACTGCACCACCAAATTCAGGACGTGAGCCAAACAGGGAACATGGGTCAAGTGTCCCTGTCAGAGAGTGGAGAGGAAGTTGCGGCCGTTGTCTCATACAACCATTCCTGGCTGAAGCTGGCGTGGCGTCAACCACCTCTGAGCCTGCCCCTGCAGAGCTGACAGAATCTCTGCCCCAGTGTGGCTTCTGTTCCCTAAGCAGACCAACTCAAGCACCGCATGGCACGTTTTTGCCTGAGTGCTTGCGTAGCCCCTTGAACATCTACGGAGCACCGCTGGTTCAGAGGACAAATCTGCAGAGGAAGAGGCCATAAAGGAAGAAGAAGAAGAGGAGGTGGAGGGGAGATCTGTGGCAGAATCACCACTAGCATTTTGGAGGCATGGTGGCAGAACAAGCTCCAACAATACTGAACCCTGTCCTGCATCCTTCCCAGCTGCCAGCAGAGTTACCCAGTGTGCCGTGAAAGAAAGGTAACGTCCCTGTCCATGCCTGCTGGACCATGAATCAGCGGTAATATGCACCTTATTGCTCACCGCCCTGTCAATTGAGGCCAAGACATTGCCTTCCACATGCTGGTAGAGAGCCGGAATGGCTTTCCGTGAAAAGAAATGGTGTTTGGGAACCTGCCACTGAGGTACCGCACATTCCACAAATTCACAAAAGGGGGCAGAGTCTACCAGCTGAAAATGCAGCAGTTGCAGTGCTAGCAATTTGGCCAAGCTGAGCATGTGGATGAAATAAATAAATAATTGTGTCTGCGCTAAAAAATTGGTAGTGATAAGAAATAAATAATGAATAATAAATAAAAATCAATAATCAAATATGAAAAAATGCAAATATCAATAATACGAAAAAATACAACTTAACAATAATGTGTGCTAACACTCTGTGATACATAACCAAAGTGCAACATGCATAAAAAATTATTATACAAAATCCAAGTGCTAATTCAGATATCAAAAGAGTATTCACTCCTTCAATAAAGTGTAGAATTCATAAAGTTCATAAATAGCAAACGCTATTGGATTTTGTATAATAATTTTATATGCATGTTGCACTTTGGTTATTTATCACAGAGTGTTAGCACACATTATTGTTAAGTTGTATTTTTCGTATTATTGATATTTGCATTTTTTCATATTTGATTATTGATTTTTATTTATTATTCATTATTTATTTCTTATCACTACCAATTTTTTAGCGCAGAAACAATTATTTATTTATTTTTGGTATGCACACGGAATGAAACGTAATTAGTGCTTGCAGCTTGTCTTAAATTGGAACTCATTCTAGAGGCATTAACCCATCTGTGGCTCGCAAGACCTTTCAATACTTTTGAACATGTGGATGGCTGGGACCGAATTTCTTTAGACAGTTTAGAAACTGAGGTAGGGAAATATGCCTGCTAAAATCGGATGTTGGTGTACCGCTAGCAGATTGGCCGCAAGTACTTGGGACACCTATTACTATACCTTCATTCCTCTCGGTGCAGGTTTCTGAGAGGACTGGAGGTAAGTGGGGTTGGAGATCCCAGCTGATGAGGAGCAAGGAGAGGTCCGCCTTGTTCTTTGATGTGGGTCTTTTAAGTGCTGCTGCCAACGGACTACATGGGAGGTTGTCATATGCCTGGTCATGCATGTGGTGCCCAAGCGGGTGCTGTTTTGGCCACGCTTGATACGCTTCAGACATATGTTGCAAACAGCAACAGTGCGAACTGCTGCACACGTGTCAAAAAAGGCCCACACCAAAGATCTTTTCAAACTATGCGGGGAGTCAGCAGCATCCTTGTACCTGCTTAGATGCACCTGCATCTGTCCATAGGATGTTGTTCCAGAACTGTGAAGGATTTTTTAGATGTTTGGCAAACTCTAATCTGGCCTTCCTGTTTTTGAGGCTCACCAATGGTTTACATCTTGTGGTGAACCCTCTGTATTCACTCTGGTGAAGTCTTCTCTTATTTGTTGACTTTGACACACATACACCTACCTCCTGGAGACTGTTCTTGATCTGGCCAACTGTTGTGAAGGGTGTTTTCTTCACCAGGGAAAGAATTCTTCGGCCATCCACCACAGTTGTTTTCCGTGGTCTTCCGGGTCTTTTGGTGTTGCTGAGCTCACCGGTGCATTCTTTCTTTTTAAGAATGTTCCAAACAGTTGATTTGGCCACACCTAATGTTTTTGCTATCTCTCTGATGGGTTTGTTTTGTTTTTTCAGCCTAATGATGGCTTGCTTCACTGATAGTGACAGCTCTTTGTATCTCATATTGAGAGTTGACAGCAACAGATTCCAAATGCAAATAGCACACTTGAAGTGAACTCTGGACCTTTTATCTGCTCCTTGTAAATGGGATAATGAGAGAATAACACACACCTGGCCATGGAACAGCTGAGCAGCCAATTGTTCCATTACTTTTGGTCCCTTAAAAAGTGGTGGGCACATATACAAACTGTTGTAATTCCTACACCGTTCACCTGATTTGGATGTAAATACCCTCAAATTAAAGCTGAAAGTCTGCAGTTAAAGCACATCTTGTTCGTTTCATTTCTAATCCATTGTGGCAGTGTATAGAGCCAAAAAGATTAGAATAGTTTTGATGTCCCAATATTTATGGACCTGACTGTATATTAGAAAAAGTACACCAGGAATGGCCTGCAGTCAGATATAGGTTTGGCTACATTGGATGCAGTGTGTATATATATATATATATATATATATATATATATATATATACACGAGACTGACTGTATATATATCTATATATATATTAAATACACTGCAGCTAACTGAATAACCTGCCTGCCTGCTCAGTCTAAATCACACACTCTCTCCGTCCACGTCAACAACACACTACACAGGGCCGCCGTGCAGGCAGCCTTATATAATGTGGGGCGTGGACTTTGTCCCTCTGAGCCATAATCGGCCTATGGAGCCGGCTCACATATCTCCATTGCGACTGCGGAGCGCACTGCACACGGCACTGAACACAGAAACGCTGTGCGTCTTTGGCTCCATTTCAGGGCCGAATTCAGGCATACATTTGGCCCTGATTCGACCCTGAAACGGGGGACAGGGATTCAACAGGTCTGGCAATAATCATTCCTGGGTGTGGCAAGTGAAATTTAACTCAGCTTTTTAAAAATTTTGGTTAATCACAGTTCATTCATTATTTATTATTCACTATTCAGCATGGGAGGGGGCAATTACTTATTCACATAGCGCCAGGCAGGTTGGAACAGCTTTTTTTACTTAATAAATCAAATAATAATTTAAAAACGGCATCTTTAGTTATCTTTGTGTGATATTAAAATTAGTTTGATGATCTGAATCATTTAGGCCAGGTTCACACCTATGCGAATTAGATGCAGGTTTCCCCGCATCTAATTCGCATAGCAGGAGAATGTGACTGGCTCCCTATGGAGCTGGCTCACATATCTCCATTGCGACTGCGGAGCGCACTGCACACGGCACTGAACACAGAAACGCTGTGCATCTTTGGCTCCATTTCAGGGCCTAATTCAGGCATACATTTGGCCCTGATTGGACCCTGAAACGGGGAACAGGAACGCACAGCGCTCCTGTGCGATCCGCAGCGGGTTCCAGTGTGAACCGAGCCTAAAGTGTGAGAAATATGCAAAAAAAGAAAAAATCAAGAAGGGAGCAAATACTTTTTCACAGCACTGTAGTTAGCATCTGGCAGGGCTGGGCTCAACCCTTCCTTCTCTGAGCTGGCCGCTCAGCTGTCAGCTAATTGCCAGCTCCCATCTCTCTCCACAGTTACTCAGCTGTTGTTGATATCCTGCTTGTCAGTCCTGCCCACTTAAGCCATCCAGTCCAGAGGGTCTCTGCCTTCGCCTTGGTTAACATCACAAGAAAAATCTCCTGCGTTCCTGTTTAAAGACTGGCTTTGCTGACATCCCTTCTGGCTCCAGATCCTGCTTGCTGTTCCACCACTTTGATCCCTGACTTCTGGCTTGGCTAACTATCTGTTCTGGTTACTGAACTTTGGCTATGTTTTGACTATGTTTGTTCTTTTTACTTTTGTTATTAAACAAGCGTGATTTAACTGTACTTCTGTCTTGGTCTGATTTCATGGTTTCTGATAGCATTATACTAAAAGTGCCCTTAAAATATTCTTCATTTGCTAATGTGTCTGAATATAATGAGTACAGGACGTGTAGTGCAACAGGAGTCTTTTTGTGTCTGTGGCTCCTAACTGTGCTTATGTGTATGCATGTTATATTTGTGTGTGTGTGTGTGTAATGTGTGTATTAATATGTTAAAATGCATGTTTAAATCTATTGTTTTCTAATACTATACTTATTTTTGTGCTGTTCTTGATACGCCTTTGTGTGATAGTTTACAAAATGGGTGACACGCATCAGTGAATTAACTGAACCATGGGCTCCAGGCTGTTTTCAGTTCATGGGCCCCCTGCTCCACATTATTCTAAAGGTTAACTATACACAGACATTTGTGTTTTGCGTCGTATATGAGTTTGTAAAACATTTCTGTAGGATATGGTGTTGGAATTTTTAAATAAATCTTATACAATCTAAATTCTTTGCAAATGTTACATATAATAGTAGCAGAGGTAAAATATGGCTAATGCAAGTTAGTCACATTTAAAGTGTCTTATGGTCAAAATTCTAAATAATTTAATAATTTCCACATTGAATTTAAGTTATCCCTAGCCTACTCCTTTTAATCTTAACTGATCTTGTAATTTGTAATCTTGTAGGTGTATCCTGCCGACTACACCAAGTTGTGGGTGGAACCTACTCGCCCTGCAAGTGGCGGTACCTTTCTCATGCATGCACTCATCAATGCCTGGGACCGGGTGGGGACTGTATCCATGTGAGAATCAAACATTAAAGCGGAGGTCCGCCTACCAGCAGCTACACAAACTGCAGCTGCTGACTTCTAATAATAGGACACTTACCTGTCCTGGAGTCCAAAGATGTCAGCTAATGTTTCCATCAGCTGTCGGTGCTGCCACCACCATAGCCAGTTAGGGAACCCGGTAGTGAAGCATTACAGCTTCACGCCGGGTCCCTACTGCGCATGCTCGAGGAACCCGCTGTGCTCTCCTACTGGCCCATTGGGGGAAGTAGGAGGAAGCCGAGTGGTGACGTCAACGGCCGCGGCCGAGACTCTCAGAAGAGGGGACAGGATACCTGTCAAACTCAGCTATCCGCTCCCCCCTTCCCCCCGAAAGCTGTTACATGTGGCACCGGAGGGGGAAATGAGACAAATAAGGGAGTTTACTGACTTAGAGATTAGCTGTATACTGTGTATGGTAATTGATTACACAGAGTCCTTCTGTAAAGGTGCTGTCCCATGTCACTATGCACATTTACCTTCTATACATTGCATTTAGGAGGGACACTGCTGAGCCTGTGCCCTCTCCACCAGCCCACCATACCACTTCCAGTGAAAGAATGGGGTCCCATCTTGCACTGATCTGTGTGCATTTGTTAACTCCTTCTCATACCATGTGGCCAGGCTATGGACCCCCCTATCCCTAGTAGTCCTTTCCCCTCCCAAAGCACCTCCCTTCCACATATCCAACCCCCCTCCACCTGTCTACTAGCACAAGTCCTCCTCCCAATGGCGCCGCTGCTGTGTCTCAGCCAATCAGGAGGGAGAGTCTTGTGGACATCACTGGACAAAGAGGGGGCTCAGGTAATTATTAGGGGGTGCTGGGGCGGCCACTGCACCCAAAGTTTTCTATCTTAATGCAAAGAATACATTAAGATAAAAAACCTTCTAACTTTAAAACTTCTTTAAAGTGGTTGTTAAGCCAACAGAATACAAACCTCCCATTGCCAAATAACGCCACATAACGCTATGTGCCCCTGTGCCTGTATTATATAAAAAAGCTGCCAATTAAACCACATATCAGATCGTCTCCCGGTGCTCATGTGACTCCTCAGCTCTCTCCTCTGCCAGGGAGAAGGGGAGGAGAGAGGAGAGCCGAAGAGTCACGTGAGCGCCGGGAGACGCTCTGATATATGGTAAAATCTGCATCTTTTTTATATAACACAGACACATGGGGCACATATCATTGTTACAAAGGGGATGGGAGGTTTTTATTCTAGTTATAATAGCAGCAGGGGGTGGGGGTACTGACACAGAGCAGACAGGCAGGAAGGAAGGGGGGAGAGGAAGACAGAGAAGGACAGAGCAGGGCTGCGGATGACAGAGGCATGGAAACTGACCACAGTGTCAGGGCTCAGCAGCCATAATAAACCGTGGTCAGTTTACAGGGGAAGTATAGCCAGGCAGGATCAGCCAGGTTTTTTAGGTGATAGAAGAGGCCAAATTGCACAGCACAAGCACTGTACTGTAACACACGCTTTAAGGAAACAGGATCTGTTTATTTTTTTTAGGGTAAAAAAATACTTTAAATATGCCACGGCCCTGCTCCTTAACAACCAATAATTGCCGTCTCTGTTTTTTAACCAAGTTGTTTATGCAGGCTGTTAAGCTAGGAGGGATGAGGATTAGAGAGTAGACCAGAGCCTTAGGGAAGCAGCACAAAACCGGCGGCTGTGTGCTGAATACAGGCCCTGGAAACTCTGAGATATGCCTATAACTATCTGCATGTTTTGTGAGTAGGATTTTAACTGTTTAATACATTTGACTGTGGTTCATGGTAATACATGATTGTACTGTTTTCTCTGGGGATATGATTATCTACATTGGAGGTGAACAGCTGGCCAGAGGTGATCTGTGAACAGCCCCTAACTGTGGAGTGAAATAAGCTGCTCTTGCCAATCTGTTTGTAGGCAGGTGCAGTCTGTTGTCTCCACTGCAGATGGAGCTCATCTGCAGCAGCAGTGCAGGGGGGAGGAAGTCAAGAGAAACATGGTTCCTCTATGGTTTTCTGGGTCACTGGGGCAGTGATCCTGTTGGGTGACTCAGGCGACCATCTTAGGTGTGGAAGAGTCTATTTAAGATCCTTGGTCTTGGGTTTGGCATGTGGGTACAGGTACAGGAACAGGTCACCAGTCTGTCAGGAACAGTATTAGCAGTAGGGAAAGTTTCCAGACAAGTGGCAAAAACTTAAGGCTCCGCACTTTCGTTGGACACCTTTCAATTTGGGCTCGGACCAGCCAGGCCGCATTCCACCCCTTCAGAAAGACACTGTCTGTTCGGCTGAAACTTGCTCTGCTACACGCTGTTGACATCCGTGAGTGTTCTTGGTTGGGTCTCCTACCACCGGGCTTGTTGTGAACTGTTTTGCTTTTTCTTCAAAACAAGTTCCATTATTTGCACCTGGACTGTGTGTGTGTGATTGTTGTCGCACCATGCTGTACCCACCCACATGTTAGTTCAGAAAGGTATGTACTGTATATTTGGTGAGAGATTTTCCTATTGGCAGTGGGTCACAGTGAAAGGAGTGATCACAGTTTGGGTTAAGAAGGAAAAAAGAACAGTTGCACATGAAACACTTTCTTAAGAACTGGACTTGATGTGTTTGATTCACTTTTTGAATTTATGAACTAAAGTATTTTTTTCACTTTTGCATAGAACATTCCATTTGGATATATTTATAAATCTGCACTGAATATTAGATGTGCTGAGGTTAATTATATAGGATTAAGCAACTATACACTTTTATAGAAAGAAAAGGTATTGGAAGTGCCACCATCTAAGTGTAGATTATTAGATGTAGGCAAAAACACAGATATACTGTAAGTAAAATTTGCACTCACATTTTATTGGAGAATTAAAAACATGGACACATCTAGAAACTGCCAAACATGTTATACTTACCTGCTCTGTAATGATTTTGCGCAGAGCCCCTGGCTCCTCCCTCCTTCTGGGTGCCCACCACAGCAAGCAGCTTGCTATGGGGGCAATCAAGCAGGCGCACTCCCACTCACTCTGTCTCCTGATTGGCTCACTGGCTGATTGGCTCACTGTTGGACAGCAGCGGGAGCCAATGGCTCCCGCTGATGGCAAAAGCCAATCAGGAGTGCAAGTCCCAGGAGAGCCAAGGATCGAGAGGGGGCTTAGGTAAGGATTAGGTGGGACTGGGGGGGCTGCTGCACACAAAAGGTGTTTTACCTTCATGTATAGAATGCATGACAGTAAAAAAACCTTGTGCCTTTACAACCACATTAACAAAGAATGTGCTGTACTTAGAATGCAGTAGTCAGGAGTAAGAAATGTAAAACACAGTGAGGGATATTTATCAAAACTGGTGCAGTCAGAATCTGGAACAGCTGCACATGGCAACCAATCAGCTTCTATCCTCAGCTTGTTCAGCTTTGAAAATTAAAGCTATGAGCTGATTTGTTGCCATGCACAGCTGCTCCAGATTCTCTCCCCTCTAGTTTTGATAAATTTCCCTAAGGGCTCATTCAGACAGGCGCTGAGACAGGTCCTGTATGCTGCATCTGCATCCACCAGAGAGCTTCACCTTTTAGAAGTGGGTGCACAGATCTGAATGCAGACACTGTGCATTTAGGTACATCCATCCCTTCCTGTCTGCGCGTCAAATTTTGACATTGACTATGTCCACGCAGCTGCTGCATCCCCGCGCTCACTGAAACATTGGGCTGTGGAGGGGGCAGGAGCGGCCGGCTCAGGCTGAATGGATTCCGACAATATGGTTGCGATCTTTTCCCAGCCTGGTTCAGCTCTGTGACCTCAGTTGACAGCCCCCTGTCAGCTTAAAATGGGTCACAGGGGGTCACAGGAGTGCAAAACAATCTGCACTGCTGTGATCCACAGGAGAAGTACAACCTGTCACTCTGCTCCTGTTTGGCCTTACTTGCGACAATTGATAAATGTCCCCATTTATGTTGTGAACTCACCCTCCAGGCCCAGGCAGGCTCTTCCTCAGCCCAGGCTTTAGATCAGGATCTTTCTCCCTAAAGCTGGCAGGTCCTTCAGGCACCCTCTTTCCTAGTCCAGACGGCTTCCACTATCCCCCTCTCATAGTCCAGGGCCTTCAGACACACCCTCTACTAATCTAGGAACTCCAGGCACCCCCTCACCTAGTTCAGTATCTCCCTTGCATCCCCCCCATGCAGGGGCCTTGCCTCACCAACCACCATTTCCTAGTAAAGGGCCTCTTCTGCACCCCACTCTCCCCAGTCCAGGGCTGCCTCTGCACTCCCCTCCTAGTCCAGGGCCTCCTCTACAGCCCCCCCCAACAAGTTCAGAGCCTCCTCTGCACCCTACCCTCCAAATCCAGGTCCTTTGCCACACCAACACCACTTTTCAAGTCCAGGGGCTCCTCTACACCGGCCAGTCCAGGGCCTCCAGTATACTTTCCTCCTAGTCCAGGCCCTCCTGTGCATCACATAGTCCAGGGTCTTCACTGCACCCCCTCCTCCTATGCATCCCCTAGTTCAAGGCCTCCTCTGCACTCCCCTGCTAGTCCAGGGCCTTCTCTGCACCTCTAACTAGGGTTGCCACCTCATGCCTTTAAACCTGAACACATATAAATTACACAGGTTTTGAGGCTAATTTAATGTAGATAAGGCATCAAGTCTAATTACCACCTTAATCAGCCACAGAACCTGTGTAATTAATATGTGTTTGGTTTTAAAGGGATAAGATGACATCCCTACCTCCCAATCCAGGGCTCCCTGTGCACTCCCCTCCTAGTCCAGGGCCTCCTCTCCTAATCCAGGGTCTTTGCCACATCAACCCCCCCCCAAGTCCAGGGACTCCTCTGAGCCCCCCCCCAGGTCAGGGCCTCCTCTGCACCCCCCTCAGTCCAGGGCATCCTCTGCACCCCCCCAGCCCAGTGTCTTCTCTGCACCCCCATCAGCCCAAGGCCCCCACTGCACCCCCCAGTCCAGGGCCTCCTCTGAGAACCCCCCCAGTCCAGGGCCTCCGCACCCCCCCTCAGCCCAAGGCCTCCACTGCATCCCCAGTCCAGGGCCTCCTCTGCACCCCTCCAGCCCAGGGCCTCCTCCGCACCCCTCCCCTCTCGGTCCAGGGCCTCCTCTGCCCCCCCAGTCCAGGGCTTTCTCTGCACCCCCCCAGGCCCCCGCCAATCCATTGCCATACCAACCCCAACTGCCTAGTCAAGGCCTTCTGCACACAAACCCCTCTCCTTGTCCTAATATATGCCTACCAGTTCCACGAAGGCTCTCCCATGCTGAAGCGTCGCTCTAGAATGCCTTTCTATAGCACTGGCGGGTGGAAGGAGCAGAGTGATTCATCGCTAGTGTGCCTGTGCAGTCTCCCTCCTATTATGTTCTCCATTATTTGGCAAACTATGCAGCGGGGCGCTGCCTGTCCATTACCCTTGATCGGATGGCTTCGCAATGCAGGTGGGGGTGATGGAACCCCTGGCAGCGCCCCCCCTAGGTCCGTCACATCTGCCCCCCCAGATTCAGCCCTACTTGCACCCATTATGATACACCACTGGTGCTCAGGGTGATTAGGGTGTACCCAGGCACACTCGGCACACCCCATGCGCACACCTATTAGGTGCGCTGTCAGTTTAAGGTGTTATTCATACTAATGTAGATACAACAATGTATTAATAAAAACGATTGCGAAAATATGAAAAAATAAGTATAAAAACAATCAATGATCAATAAAAAGTCCCAAAGTTGACAATATCGAACTGTGAATCAATCCAAATGATAAGTACTCTCCAAGTGAATGACATGCTTTGGCCAGTCAGCAACCAATGCACTGTGAGAGCACAGTGCGTTATGAGGTGCTCGGCGGCAGGCAAACAGCAACCATCCTTAACTGTGTATCCGACCCCACGAATAAAGACCCACTTCTGTAAGGCCTTATACACGCTTGGTGGGAGGCAGTTAAGAATACTTATAGATAACCTTATCTTTCACTTTTAGGCTAGGCTCACATTTGTGCGTTGCAGGAATGCATGCAAATTTGCACACGTTGCTACAACGCACAAAAACGTGCATCCCTTTTGCGGGTACACAGTGGTGCCATTAATCATTGATGGCACCCCAATACACCATGCTAATGTGCGTTGCATAGTATGCAGAGAAGCATCAGTGTTTACACAAGTACAGGGGCATACAGCCATTCACTTCTATGGCTGGCTGTACTCCCCACCTATGGCACCCTGCATTAACCACTTGAGTGTCAGAACGTTTTCCGCTCTTCATTACCAGGGTATTTTTTGCTATTTAGCACTGCACTACTTTAACTAGTCATTGTTCAGTCATGCAAAGTTGTAACCAAACTAAATTTGTATTATTTTTTTTTTCATACAAATAGAGCTTTCTTTTGGTGGTATTTGATCACCACTGTTTTTTTTTTATTTATTATATAAATAAAAAAGACCGAAAATTTTGAAAAAAAAAAAAAAGATTTTTTTTTTTTTTTACTTTCTGCTATAAAACATATCCAATAAAAAATAAAAATTATAAAAAAAAGTCTTCATTATTTTAAGCCAAAGTATATTCTGATACATGTCTGAAAAAAAATCCCAATAAGTGTATATTGATTGATTTTTGTGAAAGTTATATCATCTACAAACGATGGTATATACACTGGAATGTTTATTTATTTATACTATAAGCCCTGGTTCACACTGAACACGGCTTTGAAATTCATCCGAACTCACACAATTTCAAAGCTGCATTTCAGTCCGACTTCGGGGACGACTTGAAAGACATCTGTGCGAGTTCATGCACAGATGTCTATTGAAATCGCTGGTGCTGGCACCGATACTAGTATAGGTATCGATTCCGATACCGAGCATTTGCACGAGTGCTTGTACTCGTGCAAATGCTCTGATGCTTAATCTGATACCTGGGCAGCCTCACAGATGATCGGTGCAGCGGTGGGGGCAGTTACAGGCACCGATCTCCCTGTGTGGCTTTTAATAAAGCAGCTGACAGCCGCTTCTCCTCCACTCCTTCCTGCAGCTTTCAGCTGCTTTATTGAAAGCTATACAGGGAGATTGTGCTTGTAACTGCCTCCCACTGCTGCACTGATCCCAGACTGTCCCCTGTGTCTTCCTCTGGTTCCCCGGGTCCTCCTCCAGCACTCCTGGTCCTCCTCTGGTCCCCCTCTGTGCTCCTCTGCCCCCTCTGTCCTCCTCTGGTCCCCCCTTGTCCCAGATCTGTCAGGATGGAGAGCGAGGAAGGAGCTGATATATATGTCACTTACTGGCTCCTTCCTTTTCTGAATGCACGGAGTGTTTACACTGTGTTTACGATGTCTCAGGTTATGAATGGCTAGGAGCCTCTGTCTCCTGTCCATTTATCTTCAGTGCAGCTGAGGCTGCTGAGAAAGGGACTGGGGAATCTCTGTCCTCAGTCTCTTTTTCTGCCTCAAAGGGGAGATGTCAGGGGTCTGTTTAGACCCCTGATATCTCACCAAAGCCCCCCTCTCCCAATAGGGCTGATAAAAAATAAATAATAATAACAACAATAATAAAAAAGAAAGAATTGTAATAAATATTTAAAAGTTAAATTGTAGAAAAAAAAAAACACTAACACCATCCACTTCCCCCCTCCCCCCAAAAAGAAAGCATTGTAAAAAAAAACAATATAAATTTTAAAAATAATTAAAAAAAAAATTGTAAAAAAAAAAAATTGTAAAAAAAACAAAACTACTGACACCGTCCATGCCTCATCAGTGCCCATCAGTGCCACCTATCAGTGCCCATCAGTGCCACCTATCAGTGCCACTGTCACATGACATTAAAAAAAAGTATCGATAATTGGTATCAGCGAGTACTAAAAGTATTGGTACTTGTGCTTGGTCTTAAAAAAATGGTATCGGTGCAACCCTAGAAATCGCTCCAGAAGTCACCAAAAGTACTGCAGGAACTACTTTTGGAAATCGGTGCAGTGCCACAAAGTCGGCGTCACACTAGTTGGGACGCTCCTATTGCCAGCAATAGGCTCCGATTTGACATGCGGTTTCACCTGTCCAATCGCAAAAGAGGAGGATCGGAGCTTCTCTGTGCAAAATCATTACACTGAGCAGGTAGGTATGACATGGTGGTTACTTAAAAATAAAAGTAACCTTTAAAATAATTTTAAAGCAGAGCTCCACCCAAAAGGGGACGCTCCACTTGTTTGCAGCTTCCCCTGCTCCACTGCCACATTTGGCACTTTTTGGGGGACGTGGGTGTTTTGGATTCAGAACAAAAGTTCTGATATTATTATATCTACCCGCGATCAGATTGTTGAATACAAAAGCATGCATGCTTCAAGTAAGCTCACACTGAGACTGCTTAGTTCAGAGTCAAATTACTCTCTGTTTAATATTTCCGCTTCTCAAGATGATGAATATTATTAATATCTAATATTCTTGTATCTCAGAGGCGCTTCCGGATGAATAGCATTGATAGTCAAACTGACTTAAAACAAAGTGTGAGTTTATTGTCACACAATTGGCATCATAAATACAATGTAAAAAATATAATAGTTCAGTTCAGTGTGGGTAAAAATATATGAAATAGAATAAAAAGTTATAAAGCTGTAATAAGCTTATGAAAGCATGTGTGCTTCATGGATGCTGCCCTCCTGTCTCCATGCTCTCTTGTGTGTCTTCCAAGAAGAAGCAGGAAATGACGTTCTCAGACTTCTGGCAGAATTCAGCTGTCAGAGCTTGTCAAAGTGTCTTGTGAACATGTCAGTGTCATCTATCCTAGAGGGTGTGTGTGTATCTGTGTGTGTATCTGTCTGTGTGCCCTTCGGTATAGAAACGTTGGCTTATATGTTACATGTGAACGTGTGAACGTCATAACCTCACACCAACTTAGAACCTTGTATGGCACACATTCATTTCTGCTAACTTCAGCAATATGTTATACAAGAAAAGATTCTAACTCAGAGTCATATATGGCATACGATTGACAAGCCCACATGTAACACTCCATACTTGAAGTAATGTGCTGATCATGTAATGTCATATAACCAAACATCTATATAATATGAACACATTTTACCAACTTTACATTAAGTAACTATATACAAGTACTTATTAATATGACTGGAACTACAAACTAACTTAACTTAACAGGATATAATCCACAATGTATATTCCTTTAGCTATGTGGACACGTGTCTATTTTTGTCTTCTCATGACATTCTACACCAAGATACCTTAAATGTCATACTCAAATTGGCTACACCAGAAAAATCTAGCAATGCTCAGCTTTAGATGAAGAATCATGTCAAATCAATTGATCAAGGTCATTCACACATACTCTATTTATTATGATTAATCGTAAAACCAAATATGTTTTGCAAGCTTGCCATGAATATAATATAACACCTATAAGTGCCGAATTATGAATTTGGAATAATATTCTAACACAAGACTTTTGTACAACTCCATTGAGGATTGAGATATGTCAACAAGACTGGCGCATACAAACCACAAATATAAAAATTCAGCTGATGCACATTTGCAGAAGTGAATAATTGTTATTGCAGCATTCTCTTGCTCCATTGTGCTATGCTGTTAGATTCTGAATGTATTCTGGGAAGCAGGCGCAAACTTTTTGATTAACTCTTTGCAGTCAGTCCAGTTCCTAAGCAAGCTTTGAGCTTTGCAAAATATCTGTAAATGTCTTAAGGCTTAATAAGCATAGAAGCTGAGTTTATATATGTTAGGTATATAAAGCAGGTGTTGGAATAGACAGTTCACCATGATCACATCCATTTCAGTCCCCCCTTGAAGCTGTCTATTTCAAACTGTCCCTCATACTAAAAAGTCCTACACCCAGCTCATCCCCTCTGCAACCCTTTTAATCCATATGTAGAGAAAGAGCAGCGACTAGTTCACTACCCCCCTCGATACAGCTGGAGGAGTACGGCCAGGTGCTATATGTCCCTATAGCCCTACGGTGTTGCATCTCGGGGGAGGCTGACTGTAACGGAGTATAACACATAATTTTCATCAAGCCTTATATAGACATCGTCATCATCATCTGGTATCTCTTGGTTCATGAACGTAGGGGTAGTTTGGTCAACAGCCTTTTCCACACACTTCCTGATGCAGGGGAGAACGCAGCAGATTATAGCCGCCATTACCAGGATAGCTATTCCTATCTGGGTCAACAATCCCTGCCATCCTCCCTTTATCCAGGTAAAATACTTATCCCAGGGGTTGGTGAGCACTGAATTCTGTTTTAGTTCTTTGGATAAGTCCTCAAGTTTCTGGATGGCTAAAGTCACTTTACCATTTGGGCCGGTGTTGTCTGGGATGTAAGTGCAACATGTGCTTGTCTCGGGGATCATTTTACATACACCCCCCTTTTCAGCTAGGAGCATGTCTAAGATCATACGGTTTTGGAAAGTCATGTGTGAAGCTGCTTCCAACTGTTCGGCTAAACCTTGGAGTGCATCTCTGGTGTAATTGACAAATCTTTGTTGATTATAGTAGATGTAATTAATCCAGTCTATATTTTTATTTACAGTGATAATGGGAATCAGTGACTCAAAACCTGCTGCTACCTGGTCTCTTGCTTTGAACTCATCTGGGACCCCCCTTGGGACCCCTATGGCATCTATGTATACATGAGGGTCAAAACTTCCTGCTGGGGCACTCCTGCGTCTTCTGTTCGGTTTGGGTACATCGCTTGCTTCTGGCTCTGGGTCTTGTGAGAGAATATGCAGGGGCATTATGGCTTTAGCCATTGCACATTCTCCTGTCCACTGTCCTGTTATTCTACTTGTAATTTTCATGTCCCCACAGATCCAGTACACGTCCCCTAAGGACTGAACTTGGTATTGTGCTAGATCTGCAGACACCTCACTGTAATGCCCCGTACACACGGTCGGACTTTGTTCGGACATTCCGACAACAAAATCCTAGAATTTTTTCCGACGGATGTTGGCTCAAACTTGTTTTGTCTACACACGGTCGCACAAAGTTGTTGGAATTTCCGATCGCCAACCACGCGGTCACGTACACCACGTACGACGAGACTAGAAAAGGCCAGTTCAGAACCAAGCGCGGCACCCTTTGGGCTCCTTTTGCTAATCTCGTGTTAGTAAAAGTTTGGTGAGAGACGATTCGCGCTTTTTCAGACTCGTGGCTTTCAGATCGTTTTCTGTCGTTCAGTTTGTGCTTGTGGGTTTGTATCTGCTCTTCAGTGCGTGCAGCAAGTTCTGCGTGACTTTAATTAGTCATTGTATTCTTGTTCGTTCATTACTGTTTTTCAGGTCGCTCTTCACAGGCCTTGCTGTTCTTCAGTGCGTTCTGTTACTTCGTTCTGAGCAGCCGACCGTTTTCTAGCCATGTTGCGTATGCGTACTACTCGTAGAGTTCGTGCTGTGCGGGAGCTTGGTGTTGGGGTCCTGACCTTGACACAAGTCCAGTCCATGAACAGGGTGGGGAGGAGTTCATGGACCAAGAATTGGTTGCTTCAGCGTGACCAGTTCTCTCATATGCCTTTGCTCCGTGAGATCCGTGAGAATAATCCTGATGATTTCAGGAACTTTCTCAGGATGACGGACCCCGTGTTCCACCGTCTGTTGGCTTCGCTGACCCCTTATATTAGCAGGCAGGATACCTGCATGAGGCAAGCCATCACTCCGGTATTTGGCGACAGGGAGAAGCCTGCAGGACTTAAAGTTCTCGACAGGCATCTCCCCCCAGGCTCTGGGTATCATTATCCCAGAGACCTGTTCTGCCATCATACAGGTCCTGCAGAAGGAGTATATGAAGGTAAGATTTTTATCCTTTAATATCACATTTTATTGTATTGAATGTTTGCTAATATATTGTATTTCTTTCCTCATTTCCTAATTACCATGATTGGAATATGCTGTGAATGTCCCCTTTGTTCTCATGCATGCTGGATTTTTATGTCATTATTATTTTAGGTCCTTCATACATATTTGCCCTTCAATAACCTCCCCAGCATGGTGTCTCCTGGCCTATATTCACCTCATTTAGTCACTTAACAATGTATTTTTTCTGCTCCATAGTAGTGCTTTACCCCAAACACCCCCTAAAATGTTTTGAAATGTTATTTTTGCTTTAAATTCTGGCAGATTGCCAGAGGCTTTTTTTTGGTGGTGTCCCCAAATAATTTTTAGTAACCCTCCCTCCCCCAACTGCTAAGTCAGCTGATCCCAATTCTCTATCCTCAATCATCTATCTGCTGAGTTTGCCAAACCCATACACACTATACCCATCTCTTTAGTGCTCAGATTTATGGATGAATTCCCCAAAGCATGTAGTGCAAGGGCCTGCCTGTATACTTTCAAATGGTACTGTTTAAAGTTTTTGTATCCTATTATTATCTTGCTAGGTAATAGCAGAATGTCCAAATGTGCTCAAATGTGTACAGTGTGTATTTATATCTTTGTATTATGACACTTCTTACCTGTCCAGTGGGCTGCCAATAGTGTAACTAAGGAGGGGCTGTTCAAAGTAATACCCTGTATTTAGGCATTCATCTCTCAATGAAGTGAAGAGGGTTACCTGTCCAAGATTTCGACACACCCCCTATAATGTTAGAAATGGCCCATGAGAGGGGGGGGGGGGAATATGATAGGTGTACCTTATACTTTGGCGTTGTTAAATTCCCCTTAATAAATGCTATCTGGAGGTTGCCTCATAATGTTTATGCCTAATCTGCTTGCCATGTTTCTGAGCAAAAATAGTAATGTTTTATTTTTTCCCTCAACAGTTTCCTTCCACGCCACAGGAATGGCAGACTGTGGCCTCCCACTTTGCCCAGCGGTGGGACTTTCCTAACTGCAGAGGGGCAATTGATGGGAAACACGTCCACATTGTCCCACCACCCAACTCGGGGTCGTACTATTTCAACTATAAGGGGTTCAATAGTATAGTGATGTTGGCGGTGGTGTCGGCTACTTACGACTTCCTGTATGTGGACGTGGGGAAGACTGGCCGGATGTCCGATGGTGGAGTCATCGCCCAGACGGAGTTCTACAGGTGTCTCCAGAATGGCAGCTTGGACTTGCCAGCTCCAGAGGACAATGTGGAAGGACTCCCATTCGTGTTCATTGCTGATGAAGCTTTTGCGCTGGGGGACCACCTGATGCGGCCATTCCCGATGAGGACCCTCACCCCGGAACAGAGGGTTTTTAATTACCGGCTGGCCAGAGCCCGAAGAGTGGTGGAGAACACATTTGGAATCCTGGCCAGCCGGTTCCGCCTATTCAGTATAAACTGAACCATATTATACTGGCGTGCTGTATTCTCCATAACTTTTTAAGGAAACATTCGGCCAACTATGCTGGCTCAGTTGGGCCTGAGGCCGGAGTGATACCTGAAACACTGACGGCGCTTGAAAGCGGCCGTCCTGGCTTGCCCTCCCTGAGTGCCCGTGATGTCCGGTTACGCTACCTGGAGTTCTCTGCGGGTAGGGGGGCCATCAATATGCCAGCAAATATGTGAAGCCTTTTTCTATTAAAAAAAAAAAAGAAATTCTTTGTGGACATTTACTGCTTGTGTTTGTTTTAGCTGACCCTGACAGAAATGAGTCCAGAAAATAGCATGATTGTGTAACCTTATACAAAGCACTGTTGGCTGTTATTTACTAAATGCAAAAACACATTTCACTACAAGGGCAGTTGCAACTGCACTGAAACTGCACTTGTAGTGCCAAGAGGATTTGCCCTTAGTAAATAACCCCCATTTTCTCTGAAAACACCAATGACATCACCCCAAAAGTGTTGTAGCGTTGAGACAATAATCCACACATTCTTGATTAACAAACTTTTTTATACCTGCACAATCACATGTGCATTTACCAAAGGTTTTTCTAACAAACCAACATGTATGTTGTATAACAATTTTTGGGGTAGCATTATCAAAAATAGAAATGTCCATTTATGAGAAAACAGGCCTGTGTAAAACCAACAAGAAAGACACAAATCTTGAACTTACAAACGTCACATTTGGTAGAACTTGAAGGCAATACCAGACATGAGTATTTAGGAACTGTGTTTGATATTGCGTGCAGCCAAATTTGGAAGATGCACACCAATTTACCAATGTCAACATGTGCGACCTGCCATCACGGGGGAGCAAGGGACGTGTTTTTGGGGAGCAAGCCCCTCCTCTCAGCTACTTTATTATTGAGGAAGGGGTTGCACCCCCAAAACGCATCCATTGATCTCCCGTGATGGCAGATAGCACATGTTGGCACACTGTGTGCATCCTCCAAATTTTGATTTGTGAAATATCACAAAAACATTTTGCAGATTGTAGCACACAAAAGAAGAAAGTGATTTGGAGGGGTTTTAAACTCGCCCCAAAACATCAATAATGTTTTTATTTTTTGGAATAACATCATTGATGTTTTTCTTGATGTTTTCCAATTGTAAATTACACCCCATGATCTCCCCGATCAGGATCTGGGCACTTTCGGATGTGAAAGGATCTGGATCCACAACATCACGATTGCCTAAAAAGAGAGGAACCCCAAAAAAAAATTAGGTCTCAAAAATATGACGGCATCCATCTCTTACCTGAGCCTGTGGTCGCAGACACTCACCTGTTGTGGTGACTAGTTCCACCACGTCTTCTTCCTCCTGCTCAGATTGTGTTGGGGGGATTTCCCCTTCTTCCAGAAGGGGGGGGCTCTGGTCTCCTCGGATGAGGGGTGTCCTCCGAGTCTTTTCTCCCCTATGTAAAACAAAATGGTATAATTAGCACACAGATATTTGATGGCAGAACTAGAAATAGGAAACATTGCTTGGAAGTGGGGTACAATTGTCAATTTTAGCAGAGTTCAAAAATGTAGCATTTTCAGTTTCCTTTGTCAAGCTGCAATACTTTACCTGTTTGGTACAAGCTTCACAGATGTAGCCCCCCCTATAGTATACACTGGAGCACCTGTGTGGCCCCCTAATAAAAATGGTGTTCTTGTGTCCCACACTAGTGCTCCAGTGTCCAGATGTGAAAACAGCTGCTCAGTGTCCTCTCCTTACACAGAATCTAGTTTGCATTTCATTCTAGTAACAAAGCCATCTACACAACCCAATTCTTTTAAGACAAGTATAGGGCGTAAAAATGGTGGCCAAATGCATATGGCCTAAACAATGGTATTTTATAGTCCGAAAGAAAAATGTTTGATACGAACGAATAATGTGCCCATGAACCTGAAAGTTGCCATTTAAAACTGTACAACAGTTCCTAAAAGCACATGGAGCAGCACGAACGTAATAAACATAAAGAATAGGAACACAGCACAACTACTTACTTTTTTGCAGCACTCTGCGGATCATTCTGTACTGCTCATGTTCTCGTAATTTGAGGTCCGACCACGGCTTCCTGAGCTGATCTTTCGATCATCGTACCCCGAAATTCCGGTGCAGACTTTTGACCACTTTCGCCATTATCTTGGCCTTTCTGACATTGGGGTTGGGGTAAGGCCCATACTTTCCATCATAGTCGGCCTTCCTCAGGATAGGGTAACACGCATGCGTCTTACGTACGATCTGTGAGTGGAGGAAGGAGCATCGGAGGCGCCGATCGTGATAACGAAGGTAGGATCTAAACTTGGGCCTATACTGCTTCGAAATGGAAGCCTATATTATAACAAGATTAGGGGAGTTTGGCCTGACATTAGGGTTTGTCTTGTGTTGTGTCTTGCAGAGAAAATGGATGGGTTCAACGACCACAATTTCCTCCCCCTGTTCATTGACAAATACAGGGAGCTGCCCTGTCTGTGGCAAGTGAGACATCCTCATTACAACCATAAACAAAAGAGGCAGGCAGCGCTGGAGAAACTGCTGGAGTTGGTGATGCCGGTGGTCCCCACAGCAACCATCCCTTATTTAAAAGCAAAAATTGGTGGCCTGAGGAGCACTTATCTTAGGGAACGCAAGAAGGTCACAGATTCCCAGAGGTCCGGAGCTGCAGCAGATGACGTTTATGTCCCCAGGCTCTGGTACTATGAGAGACTGCAATTTCTGTCAGACCACACTGAAGTCAGGGAATCCCTCTCCACCCTTCCTTCCACTCTTCCTTCCACCCCAGCTGAGGCTTCCGATGTCCAACCTGGGCCTTCCAGCCAGGAAGAAGTGGAGGAGCCCAGCTGCAGTCAGGTATAGCATTCTTCTACAGATTTCCGGGCAATAAAGAAATGATGTTTACTATAGATGTTATTATTAATCACTAATTGCTGATTGAAAAAAGTGTTTTACATATCAATAGACAGTAGTGGGCACCCAAATTTGGGACAAGAATGAAAAATGCTGGTCTCAGAAGGATAGTCTGTTATATTTGTTAACATTCAATTTGCAACAGTCAGGAGGTGAAAATTGTGTGTGATTGATGAAAACAATACTAAAACTATGTCCCTTTTTCATACACAGGAAGACCTCAGCCAGGAGGAGGTTGTGGAATGTGGCAGTCAGGAGGAGGTGGGGATTAGTGGCAGCCAGGAGGAGGTGGGGCTAAGTGTCAGCCAGGAGAAGCCTGGGACAAGTCGCAGCCTGACTGAATCGCAGGTTCCTCCCCTCCGCCTTCCATATAAAAGAGCCAGGAAGACGACTCTGAGTCCCGTGCAGGATTCTGCGTTCAGGCTCATTCAGGAGGCTCCGGCGTCCCTACGAGCCTTACCCACTCCTGAAGAGGCCTTTGCCTGCATGGCTGCCACAAAACTGCAGGCCATGCAGGAGGGTCAACGCAAGCTCTGTGAGGACCTTCTGTATAAAGTCCTACGTAAGGGGGTGAGTGGGGAACTAACACCCAAGACCGACGTCATTGAGTTGGACCATCCTCCTCCTCCTCCTGCTGCCACAACTCCACCACCACAGCCACCACGTGGAAGGAGGCGTGGAAGGAAGACAAGAGAGTGATGACCCTGGGTTCAGTCTGGTCTGACAGAAGCTGCAGTCTCTTGTATGACCACAGCCTGGGGACATAGATGTCATCTGCTGCTTTCTGGATCTCTGGGACTTCTGGATCAGACTGCCCTCCCTTAGATAAGGACTCCTCAGGCCACCAATTTTGCTTTTAAATAATTGATGTCTGCCCTGGGGGTCCAAGGCTTCACCCACTTCTGCAGTTTCTCCAGCGTTGCCTCCCTCTTTGTTTAGTTGTGACCCCTTAATAACATTTTTTGGGGAAATTATACTCTCCTGTGTGTGTTTTCATCCAAAAAGGACAGTTTGTTGGTGACGATTCAGGTAAATTTCTAATATAAAATGTGAAATTAACAAGGGACAACAACACCAAACAATCTCCTACAGATTAAATAGAACAACATATCAATGGTGTTGTGGGAACTTTTCACAAAAAACACACACAAACATTTTCAGGAGTACAAATAAAAATCCCCCCAAAAAATAACACCCTTCAAAAAAATAGAAACACAAAAAAAAATCTACATTAAAGCCAAAAAAAAAAAAAAAATATACAACAAAAATATGTTGTCAGATGTGAGAAATCAAAATATATTGAGGGAATCCCGATAAATAGTAACGAAATAAGTTTGTGAGAAGTCTGTGTGAATATGAGCAGCAAAACTACTATATTCTTGTCACATTATAAAGAAGAAGAGATTGCGCTGTATTAAACCATTTTTAACATTGCAGCGTGACGAAAGTGCTGTATCCATTGCGAACGCTAAGTTTACCAGAACGAGCTGTACCGTGTTGGAATTTCTTCTGAGCATGCGTGGCACTTTGTGCGTCGGAACAGGCCACACACGGTAGGAAATGACGCGATCGGATTTTGTTGTCGGAAAATTTTATCTCCTGCTCTCCAACTTTGTGTGTCTGAAAATCCGAGGGAAAATGTCCGATGGAGCCCACACACGGTCGGAATTTCCGACAACACGCTCCGATCGGACATTTTCCATCGGAAAATCCGACCGTGTGTACGGGGCATAAGACTCACAGTAACCTTCGGTGAAATTTTCAAGGGGCTTTCCCACTCCATGGTACTTTCCATAACATGTGTAATTGCCAGGATATATGGTGATACCTTCCGCTGGCTTGGGAGCCTTAGTGACTATGGGGTACTCTTTTTTCCAATGCTCACACAGGGAGTGGTTAGTGGTTGTGTTGGTAAATAGGCTAAGGACACAGGTCTCATGTTCTGGGAGTACATTAAGGGGCACTGTTCCTAGATGTGGTTTAGCCCCCCCCCCCCCCACACACACACACACACACACACACACACACACACACACACACATAGCAAACTCGTGAATACACGCCTCTCACTGCAAGAAAGTCCCTGTGCCCGAAGAAGAGACTGAGGAGACCAAGCCATGATCCTGTTTATCCTTTTTATTGTGATTGTTGTTCAGGCACAAGAAGTAACCATCAAACAGAAAGATGGCATAACCCAATTCTGGTATAATTCATCCAACACACATGTTGCAACTTTCGTATCCCCTTATAGTAAGATACTTCCAGGTACTGATTACAGTGTCCGGTCCAATGAAAGAGCAATAGGTCCCATGACTGTGTATGTATGTGTCACTGACACATATTCGGGTGACAATTGTGATTATTGGGGAGCAGTAGGCTGGAACACTGGGAATGAAAAATGGGGGTACAAGCAAGCCTGAAACCGCCCAGGATAGGAAGGACAAAAATGGGAAGTCACTCTTAGATAGGATGACAATCAACAAACACACAGATCAATATTTCACCAAAGAGTTCAGACTGACCATTGAGAATCCCAGCCCAGGGGGCAGTGGGACTTATTGGGCCTATGGTGGGGAAATGGGTATTAAGGTTTTAGAAAATCTTTCCAACTGAAAGACATGTTCAATAACCCAGAGTGGACAGTTCCCCAATCTACATCCAACTCTAACCCCCTAAAGCCTCACAAGCAAACATTAGGGGACATGGTGGCCATAGCAGACTCTACCTTTGAGGACACCATGGCTGCAGAAACTGGTTTCTCAGATGTCAACTTGTGGCTCAAATGGATGAGTTACAATGCAGGGAAGCACAGCAAGACCAATTGCTATGTGTGTGTGTGTGGGGGGGGGGGGGGTAAACCACATCTAGGAACAGTGCCCCTTAATGTACTCCCAGAACATGAGACCTGTGTCCTTAGCCTATTTACCAACACAACCACTAATCACTCCCTGTGTGAGCATTAGAAAAAAGAGTACCCCATAGTCACTAAGGCTCCCAAGCCAGCAGAAGGTTTCACCATATATCCTGGCAATTACACATGTTATGGAATGTACCATGGAGCGGGAAAGCCCCTTGGAAATTTTACCAAAGGTTACTGTGAGTCTTACAGTGAGGTGTCTGCAGATCTAGCGCAAAACCAAGTTCAGTCCTTAGGGGACATGTACTGGATCTGTGGGGACATGAAGAGACAAGCACATGTTGCACTTACATCCCAGACAACACCGGCCCAAATGGTAAAGTGACTTTAGCCATCCAGAAACTTGAGGACTTGTCCAAAGAACTAAAACAGAATTCAGGGCTCACCAACCCCTGGGATCAGTATTTTACCTGGATAAAGGGAGGATGGCAGGGATTGTTGACCCAGATAGGAAAAGCTATCCTGGTAATGGCGGCTATAATCTGCTGCGTTCTCCCCTGCATCAGGAAGTGTGTGGAAAAGGCTGTTGACTAAACTACCCCTACGTTCATGAACCAAGAGATACCAGATGATGATGATGATGATGTCTATATAAGGCTTGATGAAAATTATGATGAAAATTATGTGTTATGCTCTGTTACAGTCACCCTCCCCCGAGATGCAACACTGTAGGGCTATAGGGACAGAGAGCACCTGGCCGCACTCCTCCAGCTGTATCGAGGGGGGTAGTGAACTAGTCGCTGCTCTTTCTCTACACACGGCTTAAAAGAGTTGCAGAGGGGGATGGGCTGGGTGTAGGACTTTTTAGCATGAGGGACAGTTTGAAATAGACAGCTTCAAGGGGGGACTGTAATGGATGTGATCATGGTGAACTGTCTATTCCAACACCTGCTTTATATACTTAACATATATAAACTCAGCTTCTAGGCTTATTAAGCCTAGAAGCTGAGTTTATATATGTTAGGTACATAAAGCAGATGTTGGAATAGACAGTTCACCATGATCACATCCATTACATGGGCACCTGGTTTTGACAGATACCCACTCCCACTTCTGGGTAAGATTGCAGAGGACACACACAGGTCCCAGAAGACGGAGGGACCTTTCAGAATGCATTGCTTACAATGACAGCACCTGCACACAAAGCCGATTGACAAATTGGCTCTGGGTGCCGACATCGCGGGGTCCCTGGACAGGTAAGTGTCCTTATATTAAAAGTCAGCAGCTACAGTATAGTAGCTGCTGACTTTTAATTTTTTTTTTTCCAGACTGGAGCTCCTCTTTAAGTGTGTGCCTAACAAGTGTTAAAGTGATTGTAAAGGTTCGAATTTTCTTTTTTTTTTAAATAACAAACATGGTACGCAAATGAGGTGAGACAAATGTCAATGTAGAAAAAAATAATTCCACAGTAACGCACTAAATTCATCTACAAAACTCCTAAATTTTAACATTGTAAAATGATCAACAGAAAACACACATAAATAATGAAAAGTGTCCATTGGGCATATCCAAAAAATATATATGCTCCAACATATGCAAATCAATATGGTAATACTGTCCAACTTAAAGTGATGAAAAAATAGTGAAACAAAATCTCTTTGATCCACCAAAATCCTTCACTGAAGTGATGTGTGCCAATTCCACTCCCTTAAGAATAAAGCTCACCAGATGCTGTTGCCATTCACTCTTGTGTCTGGCAAATATCGCCTTATTAGATGTTATTGAAGAGCCGCTTTTACACGCCAATCTCCATTCAGATTAATAAAGACACTCTCCACATGTGGGGATAGAAATTGAGACAGAACCTCCAATGGTGTAAAAACACCTTAAGGTAATCAGTTTATTAAAAGTAATGCACTTACATCATAAAATATTCAAAATCGCCTTTGGTAAAATTCCAAACATGCCAGGTGACTCAGTGTTTAGCGATCTCCTCAAAGCTTCCTTCGTACACATGGAGTCACCGATCCATCGTTTCATGACTGAAGTGATTCCATGTGTTCGAAGGGGGACGAAGTCTGAAGTGACGAAACACGTTGGGACGTGGCTACACAGCAACGCTGAGACAGTGACTGCATGTGTACGAAGGAAGCTATGAGAAGATCGCAACACTGAGTCACCTGGCATATTTGGAATTTTAACAAGGCAATTTTTAATCTTTTATGATGTAGGTGCATTACTTTTAATAAACTGATTACCTTAAGGTGTTTTTACACCATTGAAGACTCTGTCTCAGTTTCTATCCCCATGTGTGGAAAGTGTCTTTATTAACCACTTCAATACCAGGCACTTTCGCCCTTTCCTGCCCAGGACAATTTTTAGCTTTCAGCGCTGTCGCACTTTGAATGACAGTGAGCACTGTACCCAAACTAAATTTTTATCATTTTCTTTACACAAATAGAGCTTTCTTTTGGTGGTATTTGATCACCTCTGGGATTTTTAGTTTTTGCTAAACAAACTAAAAAAGACCGACATTTTTGAAAAAAAAAAGTTTTTCTTAGTTTCTGTCATGAAATTTGGTTTTCTCCTTTACTGACGGGCACTGATGAGGCGACACTGATGAAATGGCACTGATAAGGGAGCACTGATAGGCACTGATGAGGAGGCACTGATATGTAGAATTCATGGGCACCGATAGACGGCACTGATATGCAGCACTGATGGGCACCGATAAGCGGAACTGATATGCAGCACTGATGGGCACTGATAGGTGGCACTGATGGGCACTGACAGTTGGCATTTATGGGCACTGACCGGCGGCACTGATGGGCACTGATAGATGGCACTGATGGACATTAACCACTTCCCGCCCGGCCTATAGCAGAATGACAGCCGGGCAGTGGTCCAGTTATCCTGACTGGGCGTCATATGACGTCCTGCAGGATAACAGCCGCCGCTCGCCCGTGGGGGTGCGCCTCGCGGTGATCGGTGGTGCGGTGTGTCAGACACACCGCTAAACCGATCTCTGTAAAGTGCCCCCGGTAGGGGCTCTTTACCACAATAATCAGCCGTGTCCAATCACAGCTGATCACGATGTAAACAGGAAAAGCTTTTCCTCACTCGCGTCTGACAGACGCGAGTAGAGGAGAGCAGATCGGCGGTTCTCCTGACAGGGGGGGCGTGTGCTGATTGTTTATCAGCGCAGCCCCCCTCGGATGCCCACACTGGACCACCAGGGAAGGCGCCAGGATCACCAGGGAAGCACCTAACATGTGGATGGCCTGGTACATCCACATGTGAAAATTGATTCCCAACATATGCCAATCAGTGCCCACAAATGGGCACTGACTGGCACCTCTGTGGCACAATAAAAAACAGTGATGCCCAGCAATGCCACCCATCAGTGTCCATCAGTGCCACCTATCTGTGCCCATCAGAGCTCACCTATCAGTGCCCATCTGTGCCACCTAGCAGTGCCACCCATAAGTACCCATCAGTGCCACCCATAAGTACCCATCAGTGCCACCCATAAGTACCAATCAGTGCCTCCTACGAGTGCCCATCAGTGCCGCCTATGAGTGCCCATCAATGCCTCATACCAGTGCCGCATACCAGTGCCACATACCAGTTCCACCTATCAGTGCCCATTATTGAAGAAGAAAATGTACTTATTTACAAAAAAACAGACAGAAACAAAGAAAAACTTTTTTTTTTCAAAATTTTCGGTCTTTTTTTATTTGCTGCGCAAAACATAAAAATCGCAGAGGTGATCAAATACCACCAAAAGCAAGCTCTATTTGTGGGAACAAAATGATAAAAAATTTGTTTGGGTACAGTGTAGCATGACTGCGCAATTGTCATTCAATTTGCGACAGCGCTGAAAGCTCTGATTGGCACTGTGGTGGGCACTGATTTGCACTGTGGTGGGCACTGACAGACTTTATTGATGGGGCACTGCTGGCAGCTGTTGGGCACTGATTGGCAGCTGATGGGCACATCTGAAGGGGGCTGTGCTGATAATCAATGTGCTGATTATCAGCGCAGACCCCCCCCCCTCTAACAGGGAGAGCCAGCGATCGGCTCTCCCTGTCAGCACGAATCGAGGAATGCCGTTTACCGGCACTTCCTAGTTCATGCGATGATCAGCTGTGATTGGTCACAGCTGATCACGTGGTAAGAAGCCTCTGTCAGAGGCTCCATACCACGATCGGAGATGCAGTGTGTCAGACTGACACGCTGCAACAGTGATTGCCGCGCTGCGCGCCCCCGGAGGTGCACGCTGGCATGTTGTCCTGCTGGATGTCATATGACGTCCAGTCAGGATAACGGAACCACTTCCTTGCTATAGGCCGGGCGGGAAGTGGTTAATCTAATAAGGCGATATTTGCCAGTGCTTTTTTTTACCACTACTATTCCTTTATATTGGAATGTACAAATGCAGCAATTTAGGAATCAGATGAAAACACTTTTTGATAGATGAAAAGTGCATTTTATATACATCTATATGGATCGGACCAAAATGAGGGACAAATCAGGGACAGTTGGGATCTATGCATAAAAGCAGGACTCGGCCCCTCCCCCGGCTCCTGTGTCACTGGATTTGATTTACAGCAGTGGGAGCCAATGTCTCCTGCTGCTTTCAATCTATCCAATGAGGACCCGAGACAGCGGCTGGAGCTGCTAGGCTCGTTCTTGTCGCTGGAACGATCGGGTTCAGGTAAGCAAAAAGGGGGCTCTGGGGGCTGTTGAAGCACAGAAGGTTTTTCACCATAAAACACAGAATGCATTAAGGTGAAAAACACAGAGCGATAATGCTAATGTGCACTAGGTGATTAGCGTGTGCCCAGGCACACCCTGTGGGCACGCCTATGAGTACTCACATGTTCCAGCACTGTCACCCATCTGCAGGGCCGCTCCTCCCTCTTCCTGGCCTCACAGGAGACTCTAAGAACAGCAAGAGTCATTGATTCCTGCTTCTGTCAGCCAAACCCTGTGAGGAGGAATAGGGGCGTGGCTGAGCTGTGCTATGTGTGTCTATGGATCTACACAGCCCGGCTCTGAAGCGTGCCTGCACAGGTGCTCCCTCAGCTCACGGCTTTGTGTGGGGGCACCCGCAGGGAGGGAGCAGTGGACAGTGTTGGCGGGAGACTCCAGAAGAGGATGTAAGGGGCCATTTTGTGCAATATTGTTACACACAGTAGTTAAAATTTAAGCTAAAAAAAGAAAAGAAGCTTTAATACCACTTTAACCGCTTGCCACCCTCCGGCTGTCATATGATGGCCAGGCGGCGCCACTCTTGTTCTGGGCAGGCGTCATATGACGTCCGTCCATTTAAACAGGGCATGCGCGCAATCATGTGTGTGCAGCCCTGTACCTTCGGTGGCGAGTGTCACGGAGACACCGCTCGCCACTGAGGGGGGTGAACAGCCATTGGGCATGGCTGTTTACCACATGATCGGCCGCGATGAAGTCACGGCCAATCACAGATGGTACCTCCCCACTTTGCACGGCACATGCGCGAGTACGTCGGTGGCAGCGTGTTCCCGGGAACACTGCTCGTCACCGACACTTGTAAACAGCCATTGGCCAACGGCTGTCTACCACGTGATCGGCTGTGATCATTTCACAGCCGATCACTAAATGTAAACATAGAGCAGTAACGAGATGTTACCTGGTTCTCCTCCTCACACACCGATGTGTAACATCTCGTTACCGCCTACAGTGTACACCAATCACACTGATTGCCCCCCCTAATAAAGAGGACCTGTCACCACCCATTAAAGTACCTGTCACAGTCCATCTGAGTACCTGTCACAGTCCATCTGAGTACCCGTGTCGAGTACCTGTCACAGTTCATCTGTGTACCCGAGTACCTGTCACAGCCCATTAGAGTACCCGAGTACCTGTCACAGTTCATCTGAGTATCCGAGTACCTGTCACAGTTCATCTGAGTACCCAAGTACCTGTCACAGTCCATCTGAGTACCCGAATACCTGAGTACCTGTTACAGTCCATCTGAGTACTTAAGTACCTGTCACGGTCCATCTGAGTACCTGTCACAGTTCATATGAGTACCGAGTACCTGAGTACCTGTCACAGTCCATCTGAGTACCTGTCACCGCCCTTCAGAGTACCTGAAAACCAGTCCCCAGCCCATCAGGGTACCTATCTGTAGCCCATCAGAGTTCCTGAGTACCTGTCACCAGGCCATCAGAGTACCCAAGTACCTGTCACCAGCCCATCAGAGTACCCGAGTACCTGTCACCAGCCCATCAGAGTAACCGAGTACCTGTCACCAGCCCATGAGAGTACCAGAGTACCTGTCACCAACCCATCAGAGTAACTGAGTACCTGTCACCAGCCCATCAGAGTACCCGAGTACCTGTCTGCGGCTTATCAAGTTACCCGAGTACCTATCTGCAGCCCATCAGAGTACCCGAGTACCTATCTGCAGCCCATGCCTCATAGAATATACGTTGGGGTGTTTGCTTTCCAAAATTGGGTCATTTTCTGGGTAATTCCATTGTCCTGGTGCTCAAGGATCTTCAAAAGTGGGATAGGTAGGAATGAAATGAGATGTGTAATATATTCTCCTAGAACGCCTGAAGGTACTACTTCAATGTTGGGCCTCTGTATGTGGCCAGGCTGTGTAAAAGTCTCACACATGTGGTATCGCCATACTCGGGAAGAGTAGCAGAATGTATTTTGGGGTGTAATTTTTGCTATATACATGCTATGTGTTAGAAATATCTTATAAATTGACAACTTTGTGTAAAAAAAAGTGTTTTCATTTTTTTTCCACATTTTCCAAAAACTTCTGGAAAAAAAATGAACCGTTCAAAAGACTCATTATGCCTCATAGATTATACATTGGGGTGTTTGCTTTCCAAAAGGGGTCATTTTGTGGCCAATTCCATTGTCCTGGTGCTCCAGGGCCTTCAAAGGTGTAATAGGTGGTTGAGAAATGAGATATGTAATTTATGCTTGTAGAACGCCTGAAGGTGCTATTTCAGTGTTGGTCCTCTGTATGTGGCCAGGCTGTGTAAAAGTCTCACACATGTGGTATCGCCATAATCGGAAAGAGTAGCAGAATGTATTTTGTGGTGTAATTTGTTGTATGCATATGCTATGTGTGAGAAATAACCTGATAATATGACAATTTTGTAAAAAAAAAAAAAAAAAAATCTTCATTTTGCAAAGAATTGTGGGGAAAACTTAAAAAAACTCACCATGCTACTTACTTAACACCTTGGAATGTCTACTTTCTAAAAATGGGTGTCTGAAGAAATGAGATTCAGCTGATGTACTGAAGGCCGGATCAGGTGTGATCAATTTTCAGTGATTGGCACCATAGTTTGTAGACTCTATAACTTTCACAAAGACCAAATAACATCCACTAATTTGGGTTATTTTTACCAAAGCTATGTAGCAGTATACATTTTGGCCAAAATTTATGAAAAAAAAATTACTAATTTGCAAAATTTTATGACAGAAACAAAGAAAAAGGCAATTTTTTATTTATAGCACAAAAAATAAAAAATCCACTAGTGATTAAACCTTGCGGGTGCACTCCGGAGTCCAGCATTTGCATCCATAGACACACAGAATGCAGGACTTGTCCCTGACCCCGCATCATTGGATTTGATTGACAGTAGCAGGAGCCAATGGCTGCGCTTGGGATCAATCTATCCAATCAAGAGCTGAGAACCATGGGCAGAGAGGGCGTCTAGCGCGTCTCCGCCAAGGGATCGAGGGGGGTCAGGTGAGTAGAAGGGGGGGCTGGAGGGCCAGGCACTGTCAGAAGTTTTTTCACTTTAATGCATAGGATGAATTAGGGTGAAAAAAAGGAGGGTGTACAACCCCTTTAAGGCTAGTAAGGTGGAAGCTGGAATTCCTCTTTATAATGTTTGCAAAGTAGGGTTGAGTGGAAGGGTACTTTTTTATAGTTTAATGACTGCAGCATTCATGAAGGGGTAACATTGAGTGTAGAATGGATTTTGTTGTTTAGAGATATCCAGGGACGAGTAAATAGAAGGGGAGGCTCAGCATTCTAAGGTATTGTGAAGTCTCTCCCTTCCCGTCACAACATCCATATTTCTATGGAGTAAACTTCTGAGGTGGATGGACTCCGGCTGAACTCCACACACACACATCGGTACTTTTTTCAATGGGCCAAGAATCAGCCAATCAGCAGCAGGCGGCCGCCTCCACCCTGACCTGTTTGCTTCCACAAAGGGAGGGGCAGCCGAGCTCTTGAGGACAGTCTGACCAATGGCAGTGCTGGAAGTAACACAACGAGGGCGTGACGAGGGAGGGGCCGTGCCGTCCCTCTGTGTTCCAACATTGCACAGTACAGATAAATCATTGCCTGTGTGTCCAGTGACTTGTGTCCATGATCGTATCCTGCCAGGGAGAGAAGATAAACAGCAGCCATGAGCAACGCGTATGATGTCATTGTCATCGGTGGAGGCATCTCAGGTCTGGTCATTGTGGATGTGATCATATGTTCTCTCCACTGTTCTCTTCTATCAGATTCAGCACATCGGATGCTGTTTGGGAGTGCATGGCTTGTAACTATCAGTCCAGAGATCTGTAAAGGAGAGTGTGACATGCAACTGTCAGTCCAGAAATCTGTAAAGGAGTGTGTGACATGCAACTGTCAGTCTAGTGATCTGTAAAGGAGTGTGTGACATGTAACTGTCAGTCTAGTGATCTGTAAAGGAGAGTGTGACATGCAACTGTCAGACTAGAGATCTGTAAAGGAGTGTGTTGCATGCAACTGTCAGTCTAGTGATCTGTAAAGGAGTGTGTGGCATGCAACTGTCAGTCTAGTGATCTGTAAAGGAGTGTGTGGCATGCAACTGTCAGTCTAGTGATCTGTAAGGTAGTGCGTGGCATGCAACTGTCAGTCTAGTGATCTGTAAGGTAGTGCGTGACATGCAACTGTCAGTCTAGTGATCTGTAAAGGAGTATGTGACATGCAACTGTCAGTCTAGTGATCTGTAAAGGAGTGCGTGACATGCAACTGTCAGACTAAAGATCTGTAAAGGAGTGTGGCATGCAACTGTCAGTCTAGTGATCTGTAAAGGAGTGTGTGACATGCAACTGTCAGTCTAGTGATCTGTAAGGTAGTGCGTGGCATGCAACTGTCAGTCTAGTGATCTGTATGGTAGTGCGTGACATGCAACTGTCAGTCTAGTGATCTGTATGGTAGTGCGTGACATGCAACTGTCAGTCTAGTGGTCTGTAAGGTAGTGCGTGACATGCAACTGTCAGTCTAGTGATCTGTAAAGGAGTGTGTGGCATGCAACTGTCAGTCTAGTGATCTGTAAAGGAGTGTGTGGCATGCAACTGTCAGTCTAGTGATCTGTAAAGGAGTGTGTGGCATGCAACTGTCAGTCTAGTGATCTGTAAAGGAGTGTGTGGATCTGTAAAGGAGTGTGTGGCATGCAACTGTCAGACTAGTGATCTGTAAGGTAGTGTGTGGTTGACAACTATCAGACTAGAGATCTGTGAAGGAGTGTGTGGCATGCAACTGTCAGTCTAGAGCAGGGGTCTCAAACTGGCGTCCCTCCAGCTGTTGCGAAACTAGTCCCATCGTGCCTCTGCCTGTGGGAGTCATGCTTGTTACTATCAGCTTTGCAATGCCTCATGGGACTTGTAGTTTCGCAACAGCTGCATGGCCATCAGTTTGAGACCCCTGGTCTAGAGATCTGTAAAGGAGTGTGTGACATGCAACTGTCAGGCTAGAGAAGGGAGTGAGTGGCATGCAACTGTCAGTCTAGAGATATGTAAGGTAGTGTGTGGTTGACAACTGTCAGGCTAGAGATCTGCAAGGGAGTCTGTGGCTTGCAACTGTCAGATAGGAGATCTCTAGGGGAGTGTGTGACTTGCAACTAGAGATCTGTAAGAGAGTTTGTGACTAGCAACTGTCAGCCTAGAGATCTGTACGGTCTCATTCACACCAGTGCGCAGAGACCTCACTTTCTCTGCATGCGTTCTGCAAAGGCACAACAAAATCAATGGTTCTCTAAGTGCCTTGTTCACTAGTATCACTAGCAGATTTTTTTCTGCACAGGAATCTGCAACGTGTATGAAGCAAATTAAAGCGTGCATGAAAACTGATGTAAACATGATCTCTGCGCGTCAGTTTCCATCAGCTTTTCTGCAAGTATGGTGTGAATGAGCCCTAGGGGAGTGTGTGGCATACAACTGTCAGCCTAGAGATCTGTAAGGGAGTGTGTGGCTTGCAACTGTCAGACTAGGGATCTGTAAGGGACTCTGTGGCTTGCAACTGTCAGACTAGAGATCTGTTAGCGCTAAAGCGCCGCTCGTTTTAGCGGTCATTTAGCTGTTTAAGAGGCGCTTTTGCAGCACTTTTTAGTCGGGGTTAAAAATGCAGGTGTTGCAGCGCTTCCAAATCGCATTTCAGGTGCTTTGAAAGCGCTGCTTATTCATTTTAATGGGCAGGGCGTTTTGGGAGCGCTGTGTATAGCGCTTCCAAACCACCCCAAAGATGCTGCTTGCAGGACTTTCCCTAACAAGCGCACCAACCCAGTGTGAAAAGACACACTTAAATGAATTGGAGGTGGAAAACCGCCTCAGTGTGAAAGGTGTCTAAGGGAGTCTGTGGCTTGCAACTGTCAGACTAGAGATCTGTAAGGGAGTCTGTGGCTTGCAAGTAGAGCTCTGCAAGGGAGCATGTGGTTGACAACTGTCAGACTAGAGATTTGTAATGGCCAGTTCACACTACATGCAGTGCAGTGCATTTTTTTTCTGCATCAAAAATGCATGGAAAGTAGGTTATATAGTTTGTAATGGCACAGTTCACACCAGTGCTTGCAGTTCCAGTGCGTTCAAGTTCCAAAAAAAAAAAAGTAGAACATGCTGCATTTTTCTTGCACTGGACTGTACTGGAACGCTGTAAAATGCATCAAAAACGCACCTAAATGCACCAAAACGCACTGGAACACACATGTCCTTATTTAGTAAAGAAAAATGCACTGGACTGCATCAAAAATGCACCAAAAACGCACTGGAAAGCTTTAAAAACGCATAAAAGAAAACCTGCATACAGAAAAGCATCTGGAATGCATCCAGACTGCGTTTCTGCGGTGTGAACTGGCCCTAAGGGAGTCTGTGGCTTGGAACTGTAAGACTAGAGATCAAGAGAGTGTGTGGCTTATAACGGTCAGACTAGGGAACTGTAATGGGGCGTACACACGGTCGGACTTTTCGACCAGACTGATCTGACGGACGCGGACGGACCAAATCCGGTGAACAATCCGATCGTGTGTGGGCTTCACCGGACCTTCAGCGGACCTTTCCAGACGCAAATCTGACGGACTTTAGATTTGGAACATGCTTCAAATCTTTACGTCGTAACTCCGCCAGACCCAGAAATCCTCTCGTCTGTATGCTAGTCCGATGGACAAAAACCCACACTAGGGCAGCTATTGGCTACTGGTTATGAACTTCCTTATTTTAGTCCGGTGTACGTCATGAAATACGAATCCGTCGGACTTTGGTGTGATCGTGTGTAGGCAAGTCCGGTCTTTAGAAAGTCCATCGAAAGTCCGCCAAAAGTCCGTAGAAAGTCTGTCGAAAGTCTGTCACACAGGCTGTCGGACTTTTGTAGCTGAAAAGTCCGACTGTGTGTACATGGCATAAGAGAGTGCGTGGCTTGTAACGGTCAGACTAGAGATCTGTAAGGGAGTGCGTGGCTTGTAACGGTCAGACTAGAGATCTGTAAGAGTGCGTGGCTTGCAATTGTCAGACTAGAGATCTGTAAGAGTGCGTGGCTTGTAATTGTCAGACTAGAGATCTGTAAGAGAGTGCGTGGCTTGTAACGGACAGACTAGAGATCTGTAAGGGAGTGCGTGGCTTGTAACCGTCAGACTAGAGATCTGTAAGAAAGTATGTGGCTTGTAACTGTCAGACTAGAGATTTGTAAGGGAGTGCGTGGCTTGTAACTGTCAGACTAGAGATCTGTAAGAGTGTGTGGCTTGTAACCATCAGACTAGAGATCTGTAAGAAAGTGTGTGGCTTGTAACTGTCAGACTAGAGATTTGTAAGGGAGTGCGTGGCTTGTAACTGTCAGACTAGAGATCTGTAAGAGTTGCGTGGCTTGTAATTGTCAGACTAGAGATCTGTAAGAGAGTGTGTAGCTTGTAACTCTCAGACTAGAGATCTGTAAGAGTACGTGGCTTGTAATTGTCAGACTAGAGAACTGTAAGAGAGTGCGTGGCTTGTAACTGTCAGACTAGAGATCTGTAAGAGAGTGCGTGGCTTGTAACTGTCAGACTAGAGATCTGTAAGAGAGTGCGTGGCTTGTAACTGTCAGACTAGAGATCTGTAAGAAAGTGTGTGGCTTGTAACTGTCAGACTAGAGATCTGTAAGGGAGTGCGTGGCTTGTAACTGTCAGACTAGAGATCTGTAAGGGAGTGCGTGGCTTGTAACTGTCAGACTAGAGATCTGTAAGAGATTGTGTGGCTTGTAATGGTTAGACTAGAGATCTGTAAGAGATTGTGTGGCTTGTAATGGTCAGACTAGAAATCTGTAATGCCGCGAACACACGATCGGACTTTACGGCATACTTGGTTCGGCGGACCGGAGTCCGTCGGACAATTCGATCGTGTGTGGGCTCCAGCGGACTTTTTTTCACCAAAAGTTCGACGGACCTAGAAATGAAACATGTTTTAAATCTTTTCGACGGACTTGAGTCCAGTCAAAAAGTCATCTCGTCTGTATGCTAGTCCGACGGACAAAAACCGACGCTAGGGCAGCTATTGGCTACTGGCTATGAACTTCCTTGTTTTAGTCCGGTTGTACGTCATCACGTACGAATCCGTTGGACTTTGGTTGATCGTGTGTAGGCAAGTCCGTTCATTCGGAAAGTCCGTAGAAAAGTCCGCAGGACAAAGTCTGCCGTAAAGTCCGCTCGTGTGTACGCGGCATCAGAGAGTGCGTGGCTTGTAATTGTCAGACTAGAGATTTGTAAGGCAGTGTGTGGCTTGTAACGGTCAGACTAGAGATCTGTAAGGGATTGTGTGGCTTGTAATTGTCAGACTAGAGATCTGTAAGAGAGTGCGTGGCTTGTAACTGTCATACTAGAGATCTGTAAGAGTGTGTGTGGCTTGTAACTGTCAGACTAGAGATCTGTAAGGGATTGTGTGGCTTGTAACTGTCAGACTAGGGATTTGTAAGGGATTGTGTGGCTTGTAACTGTCAGACTAGAGATCTGTAAGAGAGTGCGTGGCTTATAACTGTCAGACTAGAGAACTGTAAGAGTGTGTGTGGCTTGTAACTGTCAGACTAGAGATCTGTAAGGGATTGTGTGGCTTGTAACTGTCAGACTAGAGATCTGTAAGAGATTGCGTGGCTTGTAATTGTCAGACTAGAGATCTGTAAGAGAGTGCGTGGCTTGTAACTGTCAGACTAGAGATCTCTAAGAGAGTGCGTGGCTTGTAACTGTCAGACTAGAGATCTCTAAGAGAGTGCGTGGCTTGTAACGGTCAGACTAGAGATCTGTAAGAGAGTGTGTGGCTTGTAACTGTCAGACTAGAGATCTGTAGGGGATTGTGTGGCTTGTAACGGTCGAACTAGAGGTCTGTAAGGGATTGTGTGGCTTGTAATGGTCAGACTAGAGGTCTGTAAGGGATTGTGTGGCTTGTAACGGTCAGACTAGAGGTCTGTAAGGCATTGTGTGGCTTGTAACTGTCAGACTAGAGATCTGTAAGAGAGTGCGTGGCTTATAACTGTCAGACTAGAGAACTGTAAGAGTGTGTGTGGCTTGTAACTGTCAGACTAGAGATCTGTAAGAGATTGCGTGGCTTGTAATTGTCAGACTAGAGATCTGTAAGAGAGTGCGTGGCTTGTAACTGTCAGACTAGAGATCTCTAAGAGAGTGCGTGGCTTGTAACGGTCAGACTAGAGATCTGTAAGAGAGTGCGTGGCTTGTAACTGTCAGACTAGAGATCTGTAAGAGAGTGCGTGGCTTGTAACTGTCAGACTAGAGATCTCTAAGAGAGTGCGTGGCTTGTAACGGTCAGACTAGAGATCTGTAAGAGAGTGTGTGGCTTGTAACTGTCAGACTAGAGATCTGTAGGGGATTGTGTGGCTTGTAACGGTCGAACTAGAGGTCTGTAAGGGATTGTGTGGCTTGTAATGGTCAGACTAGAGGTCTGTAAGGGATTGTGTGGCTTGTAACGGTCAGACTAGAGATCTATAAGGGATTGTGTGGCTTGTAACTGTCAGATAAGAGATCTGCAAGAGAGTGCGTGGCTTGTAACTGTCAGACTAGAGATTTGTAAGGGAGTGCGTGGCTTGTAACTGTCAGATAAAAGATGTGTAATGAGAAATCCCAGCTGGGTGTATTGTTTGCCCTGCAGACACAGGCAGTAAGTGGAGATGCACTCTCTCGCTTTCTAATGCCATCATCCACTGTCCAGCCTTTTATTGGAGCTGTCAGATGCAGCGTATGCTGGAAGTCATCACACAAGTTAACCTTTGCACTGCCACAAAGTCCAACATACGTGCAGAGTGCTTACTAGGTCAGCTCAGTGTTATGTACGCTGCGTTATGGTTGTCAGCAAATAGAGCACTGTGAATTTTTCTGTAATAACGTCCAGCTCTGTTTGGAGCATACATGTCTGTTTTACAAACATTACAGCTCAACGATTACATTCGTCTGTTGTCACCATCTGAAACATCTGGCAATAAGCCCAGTCCATTGCCTAATGATGATAGATCTCGCAAACTAGCCAAAGTTTGGCCCAGAAACAGATTTTTAACAGGGATGGGGCTGTGCGAATAATAACTGATGAGAACATTACTAGAAATGTCTGTAAATACCACCTGGACAGGGTTTTCTTTCTCATATAGGCAGAGAGATCTGGAGAGGATTTGATTTTAAATGTTAGGTTTGTTACATTTGTAATACATTTTTATTTGTTTGCTTTGATTTAAGCGCAACTCTGGGACAGTTGAATATCCTCCCTTGCAGTTGGGCACGGCAAGGGTTAACTGCTCAATTTAGTCTAGGGGAGAATAAAAGCACTTTAAATTACCCAATCCTCCCCTCTGCCAGCAGGCGGCGCTCACCCACACTCTGGCGGTGGACTGTCCCTTGGCATCATTACATCAAATGGAGGGCTTTGGACCTGCATTGGGCGTGATGATGTCAGGACCTTAGACCCCTGGAGCATGGGGGAGAAGATGCTGCAAGGACTGGTTCAGAGGAGCAACAGATCAGGTAAGTAGACCTTCTTTTCTATGTTCCTAGACCTAAACACCCTCCCATCCCTCTCTAACCAATGCAATTTTTTCCCTTACTTTGTGAAGCTGGATAGGTCCCTTGCTGCTACCAGTTCAGGGTGGGGGGACCATTGATCCAAAGCTGCGATTCCCACCATGAGGTCCCCAGTCCCTCTGTCTTTCTCTTCTGGATCCCGAGTGTACCCCACCGATGGACATCCAATAGGAAGTGTCTACGATTGGACATGAACACCCAAAGAAGGACCCAGCTCCAGCATCAAGTGACTGCAGTATAAGGTAAGTAAAATGGGTATTTAACCACTTACCGCCTGCCTACAGTACATTTATGCAGATGGGTGGCAGCTCCAGGCTAAGCAACGTACTGGTACGTCGCTCTGCACATGCTCACCGGCGCACCTTCTGTGGTGTGCAGTGGCATGGTCCCATGACCGCTGTATTCAGTGGACACAGCGGACTATGGTGCTTGGGACCCTGCTGCTGTGAGCGGCTGGGGTATCATGTGATCAATATGACCAGTAGGGGTGTTGAATATAATCGTAGCATTGCTATTCAGCTGTCCGCAATTCTGCATCTGCATCGACCAGCTTAATCAATTGGCGGATGACGTCATCCCGACTTGCCCTGCTTCTTTACTTATATGTGTTAAACTAACTATGTCTCATTGAATCATGTCTTACAGTACATTAAGTGCCCTAATGTACATGCTTTTTAAAAAATATGTAGCTACATACTGCATTTTAGAGTGGCCCTGGGCGCTCATGTGACTGCTCGACCCACCGCTCTTCTCGTGATCTGACAGGTACAGCGGGCGGGGCTGGGAATCCCAAGCTGACGTCAGTCAGGAGGAGAGAGGAGAGTGGTGGGCCGGGCAGTACTAAAGCACTATGACATCCCCAACCCTGGACTCCAGGGCAAGACCATCACACCCCCAACCCTGCCATGTACACAGCACAGAGGATCCTCTACCTCTGATATTCCTCACCTGCAGGACTCCATGATGACCAACTTAACATCCTCCCTTTGATTCTTCCATCCTTCTGTCCCCCCCCTGACCACCACCATTTTTATCTTTGAACTCTTCCATCCTTCTGTTTCTATCCATGGATTCCTCCATCTCCATCCCAAGACTCTTCCATCCTTCTGTTCTTATCCACGGATTCCTCTATCTCCATCCCCAGACTCTTCCATCTTTCAGTTCCTATCTCCAGACTCCTCAAGCCTTCTATTCTCTATCCATGAATTTCTCCATCCCCAGACTCTTCAATCTTTCAGTTCCTATCTCCAGACTCCTCTAGCTTTCAATTCTCTATCTATGGATTCTTCCATCCCCAGACTCTTCCATATCCTTCAGTTCTTATCTTCCGACTCCTCCAGCCTTCTATTCTATATCCACAGATTCCTCCATCACCAGACTCTTCCATCCTTACTTTCTTATTCATTCTTCCATCCTTCAGTTCCTACCCCTCCCTCGTATCCTGGACTCTTCCATGTCCTGGAGTGTCCTCTTTTTTTATTTTTTTTTAAGCAGATAAAATTAAAAAAAATGAGTTCTTTTAAATGCTTGAATTTTTATTTTTATTTTTTATGGAAACCATTGGCAGTAATCCTGATGCATCGAGGAATCAAATCAAATTGATGACCAGATAATCATAATCGAATTGAATCGTGAGACCAGTGAAGATGCGCCCCTCTAATGATCAGTCAGAGCAATCACATAATTACATGTAAGCAAAACTGTCATGAATGGCTTCTATTCATGACAGCTTGCTTACTATTGTGATGCTGTGATTGGCCCACAGCTATCACATAGTACGCGGAACACCGTACCATGTAATTTGCGGTAGACAGTCGCAGCATCACAATAGTAAGCAAGCTGTCATGAATGAAAACCATTCACGATAGTTAAAACTATTGCTTATAAAAAAAAAAAAACCCTGATCACCCCCCCCCAGAGTAGTTGCTATCCATCACTGTGCTATTTTGACTGGCAATTGCTCCCTCATGCTACACTGTACGCAAATTATATCTTTATATTTATATCTATATATCTATATATATAGATATATCTATATATAGATATATCTATATATATAGATATATAGATATATAGATATATATATATAAACTCAAATAGAGCTTTCCTTTGGTGGTATTTAATCACTACTGGCTTTTTTATTTTTTGC
Source organism: Aquarana catesbeiana (assembly GCF_042186555.1). Classification (NCBI taxonomy): domain Eukaryota; kingdom Metazoa; phylum Chordata; class Amphibia; order Anura; family Ranidae; genus Aquarana; species Aquarana catesbeiana. The sequence continues at coordinate 594,787,145 of NC_133325.1, read as the reverse complement.
TATATAAATGAAAAAAATGCGAAAAATACCAGTTCTTACTTTGTGTGCTTCTGTGAGCAGTATTTCCTGTACACCGGTATTTCAAAACTTTTTGTGCTATTGTGCCTTAAAGTATAACTAAAGGCTAAACATTTCTTTTTTGTTTTGGATAGAGTAGAGAGGGATTAGAACACTTATCAGTTTTTATTGCTATGCCCCCATTAGGGAGATTCACCCTCTCTATTTGTCCTGTTTACCATTATCATTGAAAGGGAAAGTAAAAAAAAAAAAATTTGGGCTGTGCTCAGAAAAGTAATGTAGCAGAAATCTTCCTATGGGGACACGAAATTCCCATAGTTTGCATTGATTTTCTCTAACTTCCAGTTTGACTATGGGACAGGAAGGGAAGGGAAATCTCCGCAATGGGACACAGATGGCGAAAAAAAATCAATTTGGACTCTGTCCAAATTGAAAAAAGAAGTTTTGCCTATAGTCTTACTTTAATTATTGTACCCTTTGAAGGTGTGTGTTTCTTACTTTCTGTAATTGTCATACTGTTTCTTCTAAATAAAGAATAAAAAAAATGAAAAAAATAAACTGCTGATAAATTTTGATATAGCAAGCAGCTTTACCACTTGAGCTCCGGAAGGTTTTACCCTTTTCATGACCAGAGCATTTTTGCTATTCAGCACTGTGCTACTTTAACTGGCAACTGTGTGGTCATGCAACTCTGTACGTAATTTAAATTTATATAATTGTTTCCACACAAATAAGAGTTTTTTTTGGTGGTATTTGATCTCCACTGGGTTTTTCATTTTTTGCTATATATATATATGAAAAAAGACTGAAAATTTTGAAAAAAAACCCAATATTTTCAACATTGTTATAAAACAAATCCAATAAAATCCAATTTCTTCATACATTTTAGGCCAAAATGTATTCTGCTACATGTCTTGGGTAAAAAAACAAAACAAAACAAATCATTGTATAATAATTTGTTTTATGTGAAAGGTATAGTGTCTACAAACTATGGTCAATATATTTGAAAAAATATTGTGAAATACTTATGCGCTGCTATGTTATTATCTATACCTCCACCTATTTTATCAGTAAACTGCTGCAACCGTTATTAAAGAGGAGTTCCGCCCCCCACGAAAAAATGAGAAGTCAGCAGCTACAAATGCTGTAGCTGCTGACTTTTAATATTAGGACACTTACCTGTCCGGGATTCCCGCGATGTCGGCACCCGAAGCCGATTTTTGGATCCTCTCAGGTGCTGCCGCTGCCATTCATGATCAGGGAAACCAGCAGTGAACATGTAGCAGAATACATTTTGGCCTAAATTTATGCAGAAATAAGATTTTTTAATTTTTTTTTTTTTAATTATAGCAGAAATTAAAAAAAAAATGTTTGTTTTTTCCAAATTTTTGGTCTTTTTTGTTTATATAATAAAAAATGTAAAACCCAGAGATGATCAAGTGCCACCAAAAGAAAGCTCTATTTGTGTGAAAAAGATGACATCAATTTAATTTGCATACAGTGTTACACGACCGCACAATTACTAGTTAAAATAGAGCAGTACCGAGCAGCTATAAATGCCCTGGTCAAAGGGAGTAAAATCTTCTGAAGGTTAAAGTGATATTAAAGTCTGTCTCATCTCATTGGCTCACTAGCTGGCTGTGATTGACAGCAGGAGGAGCCAATGGCTTCCGCTGCTGTCTCAGCCAATGAAAAGAGAGAGTCCTCAGAGAGCCGAGACTTTTGTGCACATTACTGGATCGCGATGGGGCTCATGTAAGTATTAGAGGGCTGGGGCTGCTGCACACAGAAGGTTTTGAGTCTTGAGCCTTTAGAACCACTGGTTAACAATGTAACTATGTATGTAAGTATGGTTACATTTACCTTTTTGTTCTGAAATACTTCAAATGATAATGGGGGTATGGATCAATACACATTGTTCCCAAATTTTTGAAGCAAATCCAAGGACTGTGGACAAATTAGAAGGGAAGAGGTCTGAGGACATTAATGTCTTAGTTTCTATCTGGAAGGCCTAAACAACTGACCAGGAAGTGCTGCTCATCCAGTTTTTTATTTGTCTTCAGTATCTTCCAAGGGACTTTGCTTTGCTTTGTTTGCTTTTAGATTTTAGGTCCATGTTAGGAATATATAATGTTGTTTATGTCTATTTTGGCTCAGGATTGCTTTTTAAGTAGGACTTCAGCCAAATTTATTTGTGTATGTGTTCAGGGAGGTGAAGGCTTATAACTTTAAAAGCTTCCCTTAGAGCTGCACGATTCTGGCCAAAATGAGAATCACAATTTTTTTGCTTAGAATAAAGATTATGATTCTCTAAGGATTCTTGCGGCGTAACATCATCTTTTACATTATACAAAAAAAAATGGGCTAACTTTACTGTTTATTTTTTTATTAATACATTAAAGTGTGTTTTTTCCAAAAAAATTGTGTTTGAAAGACCGCTGCGCAAACACAGTGTGACATAAAATATTGCAATGTTATTCTCTAGGGTCTCTGCTAAAAAAATATATATAATGTTTGGGGGTTCTAAGTAATTTTCCAGCAAAAAAATATTGATTTCAACTTGTAAACAACAAACTTCAGAAAAAGGTTTACTTTTTAAGTGGTTAAACTGCCCTCGTTTACAGACAGAAGTTCATCCCTTTCATCTAAAAGGACTAAGTGTTACAATGTATCTCTTTATCTCCCTCTAGATGCTGTCATAAACTTGTCAGGCTGCCTGGATTTTTTTTTTTTTTTTTTTTTTAGACAGCTGTCAGCTGTGAGCAGAGAACTCTGCATAGAATTGGGAAAATGATTTGTTAAGATCGCGAGGGGGAAAGAATAGCGATCTGATTATTTGTGCAGCTCTCACGTCCCTGTCTACATATGTATTTAAAAGGGCATGTACATGTGGGGGCCCTTGCAAAAAGGAATCTGCGGTGGATCGCTTTCCAGAGGCTGGTTGGCAATATGTCGCCACCTCATCACATTTTTTACCCTAAAACGGCCAAGCCATTGTGCAAGGCACAGCCCTATTAACAAACAAAACAAGGGTTGGCGCCCAATTAAATCATAAATAGTGAATAGCTGCCCCTTAAAAATGTGATGGGTGACTAAATCATTAAAAAACAAATGAAAATTCATAATAGAAATTGAAAATATAAAAAATATAAAATTATAACCGTGACTATAAATGCAAATATATAATTCCAATGTGACTGTGCCCAACACCACTAATAGTAAAGTGCTTCCACATATGTATGTCTTCTGGTAGCTTTACCACAGGTGCTCAGAGGGTAGATGGCAACTCACCAGAGGTGACAGGTCAAAAAATGATTTGTGCATGACACATGGGTTTATGGACTTCCACAGTTCCACTCCAATGATATCTCATGCTTGGCTAGGAAAATAATGATGTACTCCACCAGGGACACAAAGAAAGACTTTATAGTGTAGTAAGTTTATTGATAGTTGTATAAAACAAGCTTAAGCACTTAAGGACCGGAAGATTTGCCCCCTTCCTGACCAGGCCATTTTTTGCGATACGGCATTGCATCACTTTAACTGACAACTGCGCAGATGTGCGACACTTTACCCTAACAAAATTTACGCCCTTTTTTTTCCCACAAATAGAGATTTCTTTTGGTGGTATTTAATCACCCCTGCGGTTTTTATTTTTTGCGCTATAAACAAACAAAAACAAATTTTTTGAAAAAAAAACAATTTTTTAAAACTTTTTGCTATAATACATATCCAAAAAATATATATAAAAAACACACATTTATTCATCAGTTTAGGCCGATATGTATTCTTCTACATATTTTTGGTAAAAAAATTGGTTATATTTTTATATTTTCAATTTCTATTTTCATGAATTTTCATTTGTTTTTTAGAATTTAGTTGTGCACCGTTACCAGATTTGATAGAGATTTGGATTTATGAGTTGCACGGTGAAGCGCCAATACCTTTACATTATTTATAGCACAGCCCTATTAACGTTACTGGTTAGCATTACTGCCTGCCAAATACAAGAGGTGCTTAACCTCCCTGGTGGTATGATTATGTCTAATTTTTGAAGCTCAAAGCGGTACATTGTTGTGCATGGATATTTGGCGTTTTATATTGTAGGCCTGTAATTCTTAGGAATAAATCTAAAAAACGGTGTTCAAGTGCTGCACAACAAGGCACCAAACTGACCCCCCACTGCGCTTATGGACAAACTAAAAAATAGATACGAATGAATAGTGAAAATGACAGCTGCCAACTAGTGTAAAATAATTTAAATAAAGTAGGAATCCTGTGAAGAAGTTAAACGTGACGTAACATGTCGGAGGCGGGGCTATACGGCAACCTATCATCCAAGATACACTTGTGACGTGTTGCGCTGAACTGTTAGTGTTATCCGCGGGCCGGCGGCTATCTCCTTGCGCTGCTGAGGATTCAACGAGGGGACAAGGGTGAGGTTAATTCTGCATCCCGGGTCTGCCGTGATCATTTATCAACACCACAGTCGTAACACTACTTGTTCATGCTTGGTTTTTATTTAATTATGTGAGTACAATGATTGAGGATTTGTTAGCAGTCTTGTAATAAATGTCTATACGTTATCACACTATGGGAAGCATTATCATTTCTTTCATGTGGTTATGATGGATGAGCGCTGCTGACTGAAGGACATCTTCTGCTGCAATTCAGTCTCATTCATTTGATTAGCCCCTGGGGGGGCTATATTCCTGCTTATTGGCCGAGCATGAGAGTGCAAGGCATATCTTTCCGGTGAGTGCGGCTCCATTAGAGTGGATCATGGTCACGGATGGTGTGGTGGAAGATAATTAATTGCATGAAAAGTTTTTTCATTCACCTTACTGGCACTTATTATTTTACATGGACTTGATTTCATCCATTTTTTGTTCAGCTCTTTCTCATTATATTTTTATCACTGATTTTTCATGAACTATTGTCACTATTCATATGTTTAATTGTTTATCTCTATGTCACTGTGTGATTACTGTGTTACCCACCTGCAAAGGGGAGGGTTTATCTGATCACCATCATTTATTTATATTATTTTTTTTCTATCAGCAAAGAGAGGTTAACACTTTCCCTGTTCATAGACCCACTTTCACTTCTATTTGCGGTTTAGCGCCACTACTTCTATTTGAAGACTGTTCACTTTATTTAAATTCTTAGGAATAACCCACTTAAATCTGTCCAAACAAGAGTCTAGTAAACATCCCGGGTATGAGAAAGTTTGAAACACGAAATCATAAATAATAATATAATAAATGACTATAAATAATTATAACAAATAATAATATAATAATAATACATTTTATTCAATAATGTAATCAAATTAAAAAACACAGAAATTTGCTCAGTCGCATAATTGTCGCTGTCGTCACTTTCAGTGTCTGATGACAAATTTCCCCACGAATCACTATCGCTCAATTCTGCAAGTGATTCTAATTCACTATTGCTGTTTTCTAGCTGGTCTAAAACCGCTTTTGACATGGCGGGACACTTTTTGGATGCCATGGACATTCCCAAGTTTCCAGGCAGCAAGAACAGTATATATATAATAAAAAAACTGCATGCAGGGCACTGGACAAAGCACTAGGGACAAAAGGAAGGTGAAATGATAGGGATGCACCGAATGGGCTTTTTGGTGCCAAAACCGATACCGAAAATAAATCTTCCTTGATCCCGAAAACCGAAACCGATACCGAAACAGCACCGATACCGAAAGTGACTGTTTTTAAAAATATTTTTATACAGGAGATGGTCAGAGACTGGGCACATGGTACAGGAGATGGTCAGAGACTGGGGACATGGTACAGGAGATTGTCAGAGACTGGGCACATGGTACAGGAGATGGTCAGAGACTGGGGACATGGTACAGGAGATGGTCAGAGACTAGGAACATGGTACAGGAGATTGTCAGAGACTAGGGACATGGTACAGGAGATTGTCAGAGACTAGGGACATGGTGCAGGAGATTGTCAGAGACTAGGGACATGGTACAGGAGATTGTCAGAGACTAGGGACATGGTACAGGAGATTGTCAGAGACTGGGGACATGGTACAGGAGATGGTCAGAGACTGGGGACATGGTACAGGAGATGGTCAGAGGCTGGGGACATGGTACAGGAGATGGTCAGAGGCTGGGGACATGGTACAGGAGATGGTCAGAGGCTGGGGACATGGTACAGGAGATGGTCAGAGGCTGGGGACATGGTACAGGAGATGGTCAGAGGCTGCGGACATGGTAGAGGAGATGGTCAGAGAATGCGGACATGGTAGAGGAGATGGTCAGAGAATGCGGACATGGTAGAGGAGATGGTCAGAGACTGCGGACATGGTAGAGGAGATGGTCAGAGACTGCGGACATGGTAGAGGAGATGGTCAGAGACTGCGGACATGGTAGAGGAGATGGTCAGAGACTGCGGACATGGTAGAGGAGATGGTCAGAGACTGCGGACATGGTAGAGGAGATGGTCAGAGACTGCGGACATGGTAGAGGAGATGGTCAGAGACTGCGGACATGGTAGAGGAGATGGTCAGAGACTGCAGACATGGTAGAGGAGATGGTCAGAGACTGCGGACATGATACAAGAGATCAATGCAGCTTCACCATTGCCTGTCATGCAGGCCGTGTTTGCCCCTCAGATGCAGCCCACATGTGCCCATAAGATGCAGCCTGCCTGTGCCTATGAGATGCAGCCTCACCTGTGCCCATCATGCAGTTTGCCAGTGCCCGTCATGCAGCCTGCCAGTGCCCGTCATGCAGCCTGCCAGTGCCCGTCATGCAGCCTGCCAGTGCCCGTCATGCAGCCTGCCAGTGCCCGTCATGTAGCCTGCCAGTGCTCGTCATGCAGCTTGCCAGTTCCCGAATCAGAGCAGCAATCTCTGTGTGGCACGGAGCTGCTTTTGAATTGCCCGGGTCGCAGTAACGATGTCCCGTCTCCTGTAATCACGTCACACTGATTCAATGTCCCACCATTGGATCAGTGTGCCGTCTGTCACAGGAGGCGGGACATTGTTATGTGTGGTCTGTGTAGTTAAGCTCCGTGACTTAACGGAGATCGCGGTGAGGAGGGAGGGGAGGAGAGGACTGTGCCGCGCCACGCCAGAAGGACACTCCCATAATGGGCAGCACCAGGGACGGGGCCCCTCCCAGGCCCCCCCCATTTTCGGCGCCGTTATCGGCGAGATTTCCTTTTCGCCATTTTGCCATTTTCGGCCGATATGTTTCGGCGGCCGAAAATTCGGTGCATCACTAGATTTGATACAGTAATGTAATCTTACAAAGTTTTGTGTGTGTTCTGTATTTTTCACTCTTTTAAATTTGCCGCCGGGCTTTGCCCCCATGCGTCACGACGTTTGCAGGGAACGGAGCCTGGCACAGTGATGAATCGGGCGGAGGACAGAGCCCGCATATACAGTGGGAGGACATCGCAGGATCCTGGCGACAAGGTAAGTAACTTTACCAGGATACTGCGATGCAATCCCGAGTGTGGCTCGTGGTTACCGCTTTTGGTAATGAAAATTCCCCCCCCGAGCCAAACTCGGGAATACCACCAGAGAGGTTAATTGTTGCTGCAGATTTGTTTTTTATAGGTACTTATATAGCACCATAAATTTTTGGATATGCGCTTTACATATTTCTTGTACAATCATATCAGTCCCTGCCCTCAAGGAGCTTACAATCTAAGGTCCCTAACTAACAATCATACATACACATACTGGGACCAATTAACCTACCAGCATGTCTTTGCAGTGTTGGGAGGAAACTCACACAGGCACATGGAGAAAATGCAAACTCCGTGTAGGTAGTGCCTTGGTTGGGATTCAAACCAACAAACCTAATGCTGCTAGGCAGACTTGCTAACCACTTAGCCACTATGCCAACCAGATGCAGTGCAAAGCTTCATAGCTGTGGCATGTACAGTCCTGAGCGGCACTATGGGGGAGATTTACCAAAACTGGAGCACTGAGAATCTGATGCAGCTGTGCATGGTAGCCAATCAGCTGCTAACTGCAGCTTGTTCAGTTAGGTTACTTTCACACTGAGGCGTGCGGGCGCTGGTGGTACAGCGGCGCTAAATATAGGTTCACTGTCATTTTAGCTGCGCTAGCGGGGCAGTTTTAACCCCCCCCCACTAGTGGCTGAAAAAGGGTTAAAACCACCCGCAAAGCGCCGCTGCAGCGGCGCTTTGCAGGCGGGTTTGGAGTGTTCTCCCATTGTTTTCAATGGGAAGGGGCGCTTTAGGAGCGGTAAATACATCGCTCCTACAGCGCTCCAAAGATGCGGCTTGCAGGACTTTTTAGACCGCCCTGCAAGCGCACCGCTCCAGTGTGAAAGCCCTTGGATTGCACTGAGCGGCTCTTTCAGGGCGCTTTGCAGGCGCTATTTTTAGCACTTTAGCGCCTGCAAAGTGCCTCAGTGTGAAAGGAGCCTTAAGCTTTGGCAATAAAACCTGGAAGCTGATTTGTTTCTATGCAGAAATTAGCCTGATTTTGAACTCTCCAGTTTTAGTAAATAAACCCCTCCGTCTTTGTTTAGGTGGGAAGTCGAGGGGCAGTAAAATCATTGCTCAACTGCCTGCTTTTACAGTCCTCTGGCCGCCCCTGTTTTTACTGATTTAACAGACAGTGTTAATTTCGTTGACTAAGACGACGAAAACATTTTAGTCTACTAAATGAATACTATTTTAGTCAACTAAAATACGACTAAAACTAAAACAATTGAGATGACTAAAATAAGACTAAAACTAAAATGGCATTTTAGTCAAAAGTCTAAAATGGGACCAAAACTAAAATGGCATTTTAGTCAAAAGACTATGACAAAAACTAAATTGAAATTTGACTTCAAAATTAACACTGGTCTGTAGCGCATGTTCATACCTCAGTACCATAAATAATAACATATTCGATTTTTCACTCCAGCGGTATATAATGAGTTTGGAAATTGTAGAGAAAGGTTAATTAATGCATTACAATTTAATTACACCCATTAGATTTTAGACGACTAAAATTAATTTTTGGCGACTAGAATGTACTGGAGATTTAGTCGACTAAATACGACTAAAACTAAAACAATTGCAGAAGACTAAAATGGGACTAAAACTAAAATGCCATTTTATGCCGCGTACACTTGAGCGGACTTTACGGCAGACTTTGCCCGGCGGACTTTTCGACGTACTTTACGACGGACTTTCTGAATGAACGGACTTGCCTACACACAATCCATCAAAGTCCGTTGAATTCGTACGTGATGACGTACGACCGGACTAAAACAAGGAAGTTCATAGCCAGTAGCCAATAGCTGCCCTAGCGTGGCTTTTTGTCCGTCGAACTAGCATGCAGACGAGCGGACTTTTCGACCGGACTCGAGTTCAACGGATTGATTTAAAACATGTTTCAAATCTAAGTCCGTCCAACTTTTGAGCAAACAAAGTTCGCTGGAGCCCACACACGATCGAACTGTCCGACCAAATCTAGTACGCCAGACCAAGTCTGCCGTAAAGTCCGCTCATGTGTACGCGGCATTAGTCCTAAGACTAAAGCCCCGTACACACGATCGGATTTTCGGCAGGGAATTGTGTGATGACAGACTGTTGGCCTAAAATCCGACCGTTAGTATGCTCCATCAGACAATTGTTGTCCAACTTTCCGCCAACAAATGTTGGATGGCAGGCTAGTAAATTATATCGTTATATCGTCTGTACACAAATCCGTCATACAAAAGTTGAAAGTAAAAACGCGCATGCTCAGAATCAATGATCACCAAACACAACATTAGCAGAAGGTGCCCAAAGGGTGGCGCTCAAGAGCCGAAATTCCTCGTAGTACGTCACTACGTTTGTGTTTGTGGCACGACAATTGTGTACAGTTTGTATGCAAGACAAGATCCTGGCACACGCCCTTCGGACAAAAGTCTGACGCTTTGTTGACCAACAATCTGATCGTGTGTACGAGGCTTTAGACCAAAACTAAATCGAAATTTGCTACTGAAATTAACACTGCTAACAGATCACATCTAAGAAAAATCGAACTATGTTTGTTGCTAGTTGTAAACATGTCTACTATCCTAATTCTAGAATACCATGAAATGAAATGAAATGAAAGTTAGAACGTTTTATTACAGCTCCTGAAAAGGTTCTTGCGTCAGTGTGACTTATGTATGTCTGTTATTCATATTTATATTCAAAACATGTAAGATCTTTCTATATAGAAAACTGTGCTTTCAGAAACAGGTGTGCATACAATTATCTCAATCTTGTCATTTGCTCTGATTTTATCCTTCAGTGCTTAACACTTCAGCTCTCATTTTCCTTTTTATGGCATGGCATATAATTCTAATCTTACTGTACTTTTGCCTTGGATATTGAACTTTAATAAGAACATAAACAGAGCACCACGCACGTAGTGCAAGGTGAAAAGCTTGAACAGAAGCATTTATATCTAGGCTACTGCTGGAATCTGACAATTCAGTGTTTAGTTTTTATAAACACCCAGACATGCTGTATGTATGAGAACTTTTCATTTGACTTTCCTAAGTGTCAGGGGTATTTGATGGCTATCATCTACCTTACCTCACAAAATGCACACTCACAAAATGGGAGACAGGTGTATTAATTACATTTTTTTGAAAATGCTGATAGGTAGGGTTTTTATAAAAGAAGATTGATTTACTAAAGGCAAATAGACTGTGCACTTTGCACTTGCAGTTGCACTCCTTTTCCCAGACCTTAGTAAATGAGATGCACCCACACGGGTGCAAGGAAAAGAAAAAAATAAACAGCATTTTTGCTTGTACATGGTTGGATGATGGAGATCAACAGAGCTTTGCCACATTCACTAAGCTCTGGGAAAAATGAGTTCAACTGCACTTGCATAATTTCACTTCATGGCAAATGCTAGCCCACCCACTTTCCCTTTTTAATTTCACTTTAATATCTTTGAATTATAATTTCTACAGACAATTATGAAAAAGGATATTTAGTCCAATGTGGTCGTTTGATTCAGCCATTCTCAACCAGGGTTCCCTGCAACTGTAGAGTTCTTCCAGTTGTAGCTGTGGCTGATTGACCTTCCATTTGATAGTGTCTTAATAGTTCCTGGGTCAGCGTCTCTTGGCAGAACTAGCTGCATGAACCCCATGGTCTTTTTTAGCTGTCCCTGTAAGGGTGGAATTCTGAGCCCAGCTATAAGGGGGCATTCTTGACACTAGACATCAATGTAAGGGCATTTCCCACTTATCAGAGGTTCCCCAAGACCTGAACATTTTTTCAAGGTTTCCACTGGGGTAAAGAAGGTTAAAGGCTGGTTTACTTAAAGTAGAATTTTAGTCAGAAAATTAAGTCCTGATAGATTATTTCAGGCTGTCCCCTTTTGCAGGTATAGCTATGTAAAACATTAAAAATGTGTGTAGACATTTAAAATTCGGTAATACACTGTCTTATCCTTCTCTGCACTGTACCGAATTTGTAGAGGCCGATCTGCTGACAACCTTAAGGCCCCTTTCACACGATCGGACCGTTCAGGTCCGCCTGTCAGTTTTGACGGCGGACCTGAACGGGCGCTCCATGTTAGCCTATGGAGCGTCGGATGTCAGCGGAGACATGTCCGCTGACATCCGACCCCGTCCGATCCGCTAAAAGCAGACGTATGGCTCTACGTCCAGATCCGTCGCTGGCGGATCGGATCGGGTGAGATCTGACGAAAACGGACACGCTGTCCGTTTTCGTCCGATCCCTCCATAGGCGGCAGCGGCGCCTGACAAGCCCCTCCCCGCTCAGTGAGCAGAGAGGGACCTGTCATCCGCCGGCTCAGCGGAGATCAACGGACAGATCTCCCGCTGAGCCGGCGGACCGAGGCGGGCTCCGTAGAAACGGAGCCCGCCTCGTGTGAAAGGGGCCTAAGGCTCCATTCACACTAGCGCGTTTTTTGATGCATTTTGCATTTTGCAGAAATGCATGGGAATTTTTTAACATGGGTTCCTATGGAACATGTTCACATCAATGCCTTTTTGTTTCTCTGCATTTTTGGAAAGGGTCAGGGACTTTTTTTCATGCAAAATGCAGCGTTTTGCATGTAATAGAATTCAATGGACAAGCATCAAAAACGCAAGTGCACCGTTTTTGCACCGTTTTTGCACCGTTTTTGCAGCGTTTTTGATGCGTTTTTGCCGTTTTTTTTTTAAATTTTTTTTAAGACTGTAAAAAAAAACTGTAAAAAAAAAAACGCAAATCGCAAATCGCGGCAAAAACGCGGCAAAAACGCTGCTCAAAAACGTGGCAAGCATGAAAAAAAAACCTCCAAAAATGCTCAAAAGCAACATGCATAGGTGTGAATCGAGCCTTAAGTGGAATTAAACCCTCCTATCCTTTACAGCCAAGGAAGCTGCTTCTATTTGATCTGCAACTGCCATGGTGCTGCACTGTACATATGATCAGTTATGACACCAGCCATTTGATGGTCTAAGCCCCGGTTCACACAGGGGCGACTTGTCAGGCGACTTAGCCGCCTGACAAGTCAGGTCCCATTCTGTATTACGGAACCAGTCTGATAGGAGCGACGCAAGTCGCTCTGACTTAGAAAAAGGTTCCTGTACTATTTTTGGGGCAACTTCAGGCAACTTGCATTTACTTCTATACAGAAGTCGTTTTGCAAGTCACCGCTGAAGTTGTGTACAGGTTGCCTCTGTGAGTCGGCCTGCAAGTCGTGTTGCCCCTGTGTGAACCGGCAGTGACAGTTTAGTTGAGAGCAGAACCAATGTGACAGTTAGCAATCCCAACCTTCCAGGAATATAACTGTTTTTTGAAACCATTAAAGTGGTTGCAAACCCTGTTACACCACTTTTACTTACAGGTAAGCCTATAATAAGGCCTACCTGTAGGTACCGTGAATATCTCCTAAACTTGCACAGTTCAGGTGATATTCACTATATCCGCATGTGCCGACATTATCGGTACATGTGCACTGAAGAAACGGTGTGGGAGTGATGTCATCGTGGCTCCGGCCAATCACAGCGCCGGAGCCCGTGAACCCGGAAATAACTCCTGGAGACATGCCGCCGGTCACATCGGTGTGCGGGGACCGCTACAACAGCTTCGATCTAAGGTAAGTATTTCATAATGAGATAGTGTGCGATGCATACTAGCTCATTATTCCTTTGTTTTGCAGGTTTTTTTTAATCTGAGTTTACAACCACTGCTACTGTAGTGATACTACTTCAGCCCCGGAAGGATTTACCCCCTTCCTGATCAGAGCATTTTTTACAATTTAGCACTGCGCTGCTTTAACTGGTAATTGCGCGGTCATGCAATGCTGTACCCAAACGAAATTTGCGTCCTTTTTTTCCCACAAATTGAGATTTCTTTTGGTGGTATTTCATCACCTCTGCGATTTTTATTTTTGCAATAGAAACGTAAACATACCGACAATTTTGAAAAAAAAAAAGATATTTTCTACTTTTTGCTATAAAAAAATACAATAAACTAAATTTCAGTCATAAATTTAGACTAAAAAGCATTCAGCCACATGTTTCGGATAAAAAAAAAAAAAAAAAATCAATAAGCTTATATTTATTGGTTTGCGCAAAAGTTATAGCGTCTACAAACTAGGGTACATTTTCAGGAATTTACGCAGCTTTTATTTTATGACTGCCTATCTCATTTCTTGAGGTGCTAAAATGGCAGGGCAGTACAAAACCCCCCTAAATGATCCCATTTTGGAAAGTAGACACCCCAAGGAATTTGCTAAGAGGCTTGTTGAGCACATGGAATATTTTATATTTTGCCACAAGTTATTTTTTTTTGTCACAAGTGATTAAGAAATGACAAAAAAAAAAAAGTTGTCACTGAAATTATATATTGCTCAAACATGCCATGGACATATGTGAAATGACACCCCAAAAATACATTCTGCTGCTTCTTCTGAGTACGGGGATACCACATGCGTGGGACTTTTTGGCAGTCTAGCCACGTACAGGACCCCGAAACCCAAGCACCGCCTTCAGGCTTTCTATTTCAAATTGTTTTTATTGAAAATTTTCACTTTACAAAAATAGACATGCAACAAAGTCCAAGGTGTGGTTGAGTAAATTGGAGATCAACAAGTGTAAGATAACAATGAATAACACACTAATATAAAAACTGTCTATCAGCTCCCTTTCCAGCCACCCCCTGCACCCCATATGAGATCAGACTGTGCCAGGGGTAGCTGGGAAGTTCAGCCCATTACTTCCAAATAATTCGGAGTATTATTGTAAAAGTGAGCAGTCATTATAGCGAAAAACGTATGATTTTATAACCCTGGGCTATGAATGACTAAAGCTGATTAAACATTAGAAACTGTATAAGAAGGTGAGAATGAACCATTCATTCCGCACCTCATCAAGGCTATGCTTTAGGAACAGCAAAAAGACCAATAGCCAAAAATGTGAGTTTTTTGCCTGCAGAGGCTTATGGGTGTACTGAGTACGAAGAGAGACAGGATGTGAAAAGAATAAAGGGAAAAAAAGAGAAACTGGAAATCAGGAGGGAAAGGAGAGGTAAAGAGGAAAGGGATCAAACTTCACTGAGAGCTAGAAGTAGGGTCTAGGTGTGACGCAGGCTGGACCTATGTTGGGAAGCCACGACCCTAGAGCTAAAGAGATACTCCGATAGGTCGGGCCCAGGGATCCCAGATACGTTTGAATTTCTCCAAAGTGTCTAGAATAGTGTTGGAGATTTTTTCCTTGGGACATTATCCAGTAGATTTTTTTTGTTTGATTAGATGGTATGAAACTGAGGGGATTTCCAAGCACGTGTGATTGTCAGTTTGGCCCCTAGAAGTATGAAATGAATCAGAGTCTGAGCTAATTTAGGAATCTTGGGAATCCGACGGTTGAGAAGTGCGATAGTAGGGTCTTGATTAACCGCAATCCCAGTGGTCTTGCGGATTAAATCAATAACTTTGTTCCAGTAGCCCCTGATTCTAGGATATTCCCACAAGGTGTGAAGGAGAGTGCCTTATTCCGTGTACACACGAGCGGACTTCTCATTGGACTGAACTCCAAAGGACTTTTTGAAACGGACTTGCCTACACACGATCCCACCAAAGTCCGATCGTTTCAAACGTGATGATGTACAACCGGACTAGAAAAGGAAGTTCAATAGCCAGTAGCCAATAGCTGCCCTTGCGTCGTTTTCGGTCCGTCGGACTAGCATACAGACGAACGTTTTTTTCGATAGGGATCGAGTCCGTCGGAAAGATTTGAAACATGTTCTTTTTCTAAGGTCCGTCAGATTTTTCGACAGAAAAGGTCTGATGAAGCCCACACACGATCGGAATGTCCGACGGAAGATCCTTCCGTCTGACCTTTTCTGCCGGAAAGTCCAGTTGCGTGTACGCAGCATAAGTGGCCACAGCCTCTGAAGCAGAGGGGGGGTGACTGAGGCTAATATTTAGCGAGGCAGGTGGGAACCAGGTACCAGCAGGACATGACCTTGAGATTGGCTTCTATCAAGGAATTGTTGAGAATCCCTTTAAATGATTGGGCAAAGTTAGAGTGCAATGTGTCTTAGTGCCAATCTATCTCAAGGTTACGTTCCCAGCTCAACATATAGGTCGCTTCCTCCGATGGCTCAGCCAGGGCTGAGTATATCAGGGAGATACCCCCTCTTGTATCCATGACTGTGAAGCACCATTGCTCATATGGGGTTACTGATAGAGGGCTCGCATTTCGGTTCCATATCGAGTTCAGGAAATGGGATATTTGCTAATAGCAACATTTTTCCGAGGGGGGCATTTCTAGTTTGGAGACATAGTAGCTTAATTTGAGGGGGCCATTCGAGTTGGAATAGTGCCCAATTTAATAAAGACCTTTGTCTAGCCACCACTGGAAGGCCTTGATATTCATCCCTGGGGGGAATTGGGGATTGTGAAAAATGGGAGGCAACGGGTGCCAAGCTGATGTTATGGAATTTAATTTGTATAGTGAGTCACGTAAAGCTATTAAGTGGGACAATGTTGGTGATAGAATTGGGGGGACTCCAGAGCAAGTAATCTAAGCTGTAATTTGGAATTGCTTGTTGTTCCATCCCTATCAAGTCGGGTTTTGGGCCCCTAGAGTATATGGTAGATATTTGGCTTAGTTGTGCCGCCTGGTAGCACCACCAGAGGTTAGGTAGTCCTAAGCCCCCTTTCATTCTAGTTATAAAGAGGACTTTTTTGGGAGGCGGTACCCAGTTTTGCCCCAGATAAAACGAATGATTGCTGACTGAAGCTTGTTGATATGTAGTTTAGTGACAGGGATAGGGAGGGAGCAGAAAAGGCATAGAATTCTTTTTTTTTTTCTCAAACAAAAAGGTTTTATTGAAAGTAAGTTATTGCATACAGTTCCAGAGCGTAAACAGTATTTTACAAAATGTGGAAGATATCATACACAAAAGAAGCAATTAGTACATTGCATCGCACTCTCTTATCAGGTTTAAAGTACTTTGTAGGACTCATATAACCACCATTATCTTCCTTCTATTCCCCTATACATGAGCAAACATACATGTAATTCTCTCTGTGTATCCTTTTTAAATGTCTGATGACCATAAGCTTTAGAATAAGCGGTCGAACACCAAATCCACTGGTGCTAGACCGCTGATATATGATTTTTTCCATACGGAGAGTGATTCCCATTTGTGTGATCCATTCCTGCACCGTGGGCGGGACTTTGGATTTCCAGTGCCTGAGGATAAGCATACGGGCCTGAAACAGAGCTCTTCTAATAGCTGCTTAAGGATATCCTCAGTCAGGAGGTCATCTATTATCCCCAGCAAACATGGTTTAGGGTCTAAAGGTATCAGTATCTGGAAAACTTTGTTAATAGTATCGATGACATTGTTCCAATAGAGGTGCAATTTAGGGCATCTCCATAAGAGATGGATGAGATCTCCGTGATCCCTAGAACATCTGGTGCAGGTGGGGTCAGAGCCTATTCCCATACGGGCCAATCTAGCTGGGGTGTAGTGTACTCTAAAAAGTATAAAAAGCTGGTAGAGTTTTTGAGCAGCGTTCAACGAGCACATGGGAACTGCCTGCAAGGCTTCCTCCCATTGTTCTTCTTCAAATGTGTCAACATCCTGTTCCCATTAAGACACAACCTTCAGGGGTGTGTCCCTAAGGAAGAGATTTAAGAGCATGGAATAGCAATCAGATATAAACCCTTTATAATTAGTTATTTCAAATAGGTAATTGAAAATGGATGTGGGCTCCAAGATCCAAATGTCCGTACCTTTCTGGGCATCTATCGCATGTTTGAGTTGCCTATAATAAAAAAACATAGACACCAGCAATTGAAAGGCCTCTCTAAGCTCCGAGAAGGATCTCAATTTGCCATCTCTGAATATATGTATCATGTGTGACACCCCGTATTGTTTCCATTTCAGACCATATGGTATTTTTGCTATCTCCAAATAGTAATTATTTTCCCAAATGGGGCTATATTTAGTAAAGCCATCCACCTCCTGGAGCATCCTGACCTTATTCCAAATCTTCTGCATAAGAGCGTAAGTTGGGAAGAGTTTATTGGATTTAGTGTATTTCAGGGCCTCTAAACCTTCTGCTACCTCTCTCTTGGACGTGAACCGGAGTATTTGAGCCGAGGAGTCCCTCAGGTTCATTTCCAATTCTTGTCTAGGTCTTATGACCCTTGCAATGTGTTGCAATTGGGAGGCCAAATAGTACACCCAGGGATTAGGTAGCGCTAAACCACCATTGTCTTTGGGGCGCTGTAACTGCTCAAGTTTAATTCTAGGAGGTTTTGATAGCCATATGAATGACCAGAAGAGGGAGTTAATGATTCTAAAATTTTTTAAAGGGTTGACTATTGGGGAGTTGTGAAGCACATAAAGTAACTGTGGCATAAGGATCATCTTTATTAGGTTTATCCTCCCTACTTGGGATAGTTTCAGTTTACTCCATACTTTGACCCTATCGCGACAGCGATTGGTCAAAGGGGTTAGGTTTAGGTTGACGTAGTCTAATGTACGGGCTGTAACCTGTATGCCCAGATATTTAAGGGATGTCAAAACCGGGATATCCTGCATATTCCTTTGGGATGGGGATGGTTCACGGTCTAGCAGTAGCAGGGAGGACTTGGTCCAATTAATAACTAGACCTGAGTACTCCCCGAACCAAGGTATAGAATTCTTGGTAAAAGAGTCATCTTAATCGCATTCACCCTTCCCAACCAAGACATCTTGTACAGTGACCATTGGGCAAGGTCTTCCGCTAATTTTTTAAACATGGGTGGGTAATTATTTTTTGTATAGGAGATTGATGTTGGTCGTACGATGAATACCTAAACATGGAATGGATGTATTGTTCCAAGAAAAGGGAAAGTTGCTTTTTAATCTGTCTACCAGGGTCGGGGGGGGGGGGGGTCGATACATTGAGGGCTATTGATTTAGTCATATTGACTTGCAGACCCGAGACTCGACCAAAATTGTTTAGTAGTTGGAGGATATTAGGGGTTGAAATAAGAAGGGATGTTACGAAAAGGAGGACATCATCTGCAAATAGTGCACATTTATGGGTCGATTGACCACATTGGACTCCGTGGATGTCTGGATGACGTCTGATCACTATTGCCAGAGTTTCTATGGCAATTGCGAAAAGGAGAGAGGGCATCCCTGCCTTGTTCCTTTTTGTAATAGGGAAGAGGTCAGAGTAGTGTCCATGAAGTCTGACTTGTGCCTTGGTGTGCGAGTAGAGGGTCTCCAAGGTTTTGATGAAGTTAGGGCCGAAGCCCCATCTCCTCAGTGTAGTAAACAGGTATGGCCAGGTGACAGTGTTGAATGCATTTTGAAGGTCTGTGGATAGAAGATAGCCCTTCTGAAGGTCCTTCATCCCATCCCGACTTCATGAGGGATATAATATCTACAGCTCTCCTTATCTGGTCTGGACCCTGTCTCCCCGGAATAAAACCCACCTGGTTCTTATGGACATATGACCCTATGAAGGATGCTAGTCTGTTTGATTACATTTTTGTCATTATTAATTAAAGAGATTGGTATGTAATTGCTTACTTCGCTTGGGCCTTTGCCCGGTTTGGGGACCACAGAAATATATGCTAAATTAGCAGCAGAGTCTAAGGGAGAATAATAAACTTATGACTCGCGCTGTTAACAAAACACAGTGAATATAAATATAAAAGTGATCAGACATCACCTTAAACAAACTTCAAATATACATATGACCATATATCTTATGAAAAAAGGACATGTGCAAGAGTGAATAAACTAGCAACAAAGGCTGCAATATATTTGTGCAACAAAAGTTTAGAAAATTGTGAGTATTAGTCCATATATGAACACCCGAGTATGGTGTAAAAATCCAGTGAAGGTCCAGTTATATGGAAAACATAAGTGCTTGGGTCCACCACCATAAATAGAGTACCTGGCCGCTTACCAGAAACCCATGACCCCCGTTACAGAGGGTCTGAGTAAGCTGTTAAGTCCTGCTGCTCCGGACCACCATAAAGCTAAGATGAGTAGCTGGAATAGGACGTCAGGGACTGTAGTACAGATGGATAGATCCATGGAAAAAACCTGGCACTCAGCAGAGTGGTGTAACCATAAAGAGAGAAGGGGAGGGCTCCGATAGTGTAAAATCATAAGGCTTTATTAAAACAAAATAAAGTATACACTCACATGTAAATTCAGGAATAAACGTTCTTTGGAGAAGAACAGTCTGTGGCACCGGCCGGATGCTAACAGACAGCCCGTCCTAACAAAATATAGGTGTCTTGCGAGCCACAGATGGACTAATGCCTCTAAGGAGTAAACTATTTAGGCTGCAAGCACTGAACCACGTTTCATTGCGTGTAAATAGATATAAAATAGTAAATGTGCCCGCGCTAGTATAGTGTCACATATAAAATATATATTAAAAAAAATACTTTCACATATAAAACACATATAATGTGATAAATAAAACCATACAGGTAAAATATAATGCAAATAACTATAAATGATAAACCACCAAGTGCATATAAAGGTGCAATCGTGGTAATAACTAATAAAAGTGCAACGTGCTGAAATATAAATATCAAAACACTTTCCAGTGACAAATGAGTGTATATCCCAATTATTAAATACAAATCACAAAAAACGTGAATAAATAGTGTCCATAAAATGAGTATACATCATGCTTCTTCTGATGGGTGTATAAATCACAACACGTAAAAACTGTGCTCTCCCGTGACACCCCACATGTGCTTGCGCTCACCTTCAGTCGTGTGACACAGTAATTAAACGGTGTCAAAATAAGCATTGGGGCCACTGCTAGGCTCACTCAGGATACAATGATGCAAAGACACTCCTCTCAGGTGAAACTGCTAGGCTCACTCAGGTTACAATGATGCAAAAACACTCCTCTCAGGTAAAACCAAGATCCAAAATCATAGAAGAAACAAGAGGGACTCCATAGTGCAATATAGCCAGGACATTTATTAAAAGAATAAAGCCCTCCAAGAGGGTACTCACATTAGATGGGTGCTAGAGTGCACCAGACTGTACAGGTAAAATAATAAGCAGCTGATCGTATGGCGTGCGGTATGGCATGTGCAATCCTCCTCCTCTGCTGACAGCTCCGTCCTACCCCTCCCCGACGCGTATTCGGCACAGGGGTTTCGTGCCTTCGTTATCCCCCAGAGGAAGGCACGAAACCCCTGTGCCGAATACACGTCGGGGAGGGGTAGGACGGAGCTGTCAGCAGAGGAGGAGGATTGCACATGCCATACCGCACGCCATACGATCAGCTGCTTATTATTTTACCTGTACAGTCTGGTGCACTCTAGCACCCATCTAATGTGAGTACCCTCTTGGAGGGCTTTATTCTTTTAATAAATGTCCTGGCTATATTGCACTATGGAGTCCCTCTGTTTGTTTCTTCTATGATTTTGGATCTTGGTTTTACCTGAGAGGAGTGTTTTTGCATCATTGTAACCTGAGTGAGCCTAGCAGTTTCACCTGAGAGGAGTGTCTTTGCATCATTGTATCCTGAGTGAGCCTAGCAGTGGCCCCAATGCTTATTTTGACACCGTTTAATTACTGTGTCACACGACTGAAGGTGAGCGCAAGCACATGTGGGGTGTCACGGGAGAGCACAGTTTTCACGTGTTGTGATTTATACACCCATCAGAAGAAGCATGATGTATACTCATTTTATGGACACTATTTATTCACGTTTTTTGTGATTTGTATTTAATAATTGGGATATACACTCATTTGTCACTGGAAAGTGTTTTGATATTTATATTTCAGCACGTGGCACTTTTATTAGTTATTACCACGATTGCATCTTTATATGCACTTGGTGGTTTATCATTTATAGTTATTTGCATTATATTTTACCTGTATGGTTTTATTTATCACATTATATGTGTTTTATATGTGAAAGTATTTTTTTTTTTTTTTTTATATATTATATATTTTATATGTGACACTATACTAGCGCGGGCACATTTACTATTTTAGACAGCCCGTCCTGCTGGTCTTCGCAATGACAGTGGGAGGTGACGCGATGACACGATGCAATGATCTTGGGCGCGAGTCATAAGTTCATTATTGTTCACGTTGTGTGTTTGTGTCACATATAGGATTTTGCAGCTTGTTTTCTTACAGTTTGTCATAATTACTCACCCATCTTAAATGTTTTTCTGCGCTGGAGGTGTGGGGTAAATTTAAGGCTATTCTAGCTGATTCCAGTTTAGCCAGAGTGCCTGGCGTGGGTTTGCGTTTGTTTGTCATACTGAGAGTCTTGAACTCCTTCTCTAGGTTTGCTACATCCATCTGCCGTTCACACTTCAAATTAGAGGCTAGCTGGATAAGCTTTCCCCTCATTACCGCTTCATGTGCCCCCCATAGAGAGCTTGGGGAGATGTCAGCTGTATCATTAATAAGGAACAATTCCCGGAGTTCTTTTTCTAGCATGATACAGTGTACTGGGTTGGTCAAGATGGGGGCTGGGGATCCTGTAATTTTAAGGGTAACTGAGTGGTCTGACCATGGTACTGCATGGATAGAGGCATGGGATACTGTGAAAATCTCTAACGTGGGGATGAAGACGTGGTCTATTCTAGCATACGTTCTATGTGGGGCTGAGAAGTGTGTGTAATCCTTTGCCGAAGGCTTTAATTCTCTCCAAGTGTCTATCAGGCCTAGTGAATGTAAGAGCTGGGCAATGCGGAGGCTTTGTTTGGGGGGGTCTTTTTAGGTGGGGGATGCCTTGTGCTGATTTGTCTAAGAGGTGGTCGAAGGTGATGTTGGAGTCGCCTCCCATTATTACCCTGCCTTCGCAATGAGGGGAGAGGGAGGTGAGCATCAAGGAGAAAAAAGGGTGCTTGGTCTTGATTCGCGGCATAATAGGAAATAAAGGTGTACAAAACACCATCAATGTGGCCCTTGACTAGAATGTATCGACCCTCCCTATCCCTGATGGTTTGAGAGTGTGTAAATGAGGTCTGTTTGGAAAGGAGGATAGCAACCCCTCTTTTCTTAGCTTCTGCATTAGCAAGATAAAAGATGGGATAATTGCGATGTAGGAAGGAGAGGGTGTAGCTTTTTAGGAAGTGAGTTTCTTGAAGTATAATATCAATGCCCCTAGAATGGTAACTATGAAAGGCCTTGCGCCTCTTAAAGCAGAGTTCCACTTAAAAAAAAAATTTAAAGTCAGCAGCTACAAATACTGCAGCTGCTGACTTTTAATAATCAGACAGTTACCTGCCCCAGGGTCCAGCGATGGGGGGGATCGAAGCCCTGCTCGTCCCCCCCCTCTGCTCTGCGGTGCCGGCATTGTAACTGTGGGAAGCCACAGCCGGGCACCCACTGCTGAGCATGTGCGAGCTGCGCCTCACGCCATGACTGGCCACGCAATCATCTGGGACCTGTGACGTGTCCCAGATGATTGCCCAGAGGGAGGGGGGAGAGGTGATCTTCCTTCTGGCGCCCAGGGGTGCGCCAGAAGGAAGTGGGAGCTGGAATCCTCTGAAAAGAGGGTATCCACTCCCAAGCCCCCCCCCGCCAAAAAAATGACATGCCAAATGTGGCATGTCAGGGGGTCACCTTCTCTTGAAGCGGAAGTTCCATTTTTGGGTGAAACTCCACTTTAACCTGGGAATTAAGGCCCTGAGTGTTACGGGAAGCAACCCTGAGAGTCACCTGTGGGGGGTTGGAGTCAGCCATGGATACGAGGAGGGGGGTGCGAGTATATGTGTAGGTCCAAACTGAGGAGATCTGTGCGAACCCAACGTCAAGGCTGTCGAGATTAGATAAGATTTCCGTGAAGGTTCCTGTAAGGGATAAAAGAAGAGGCAGACATGAGGAGGAAAAAGGTAAGGAAGTAGAGGGGTGAGAAAGGCATGGGGTCCAGGATAATGGATATATTGGACTACTTAAGTGCAGGACAGGCCAGCCAAGTCCTGCTCCGATACCTAATGTGATGTAGGGTTTGGTAAAGTGGCAACCCTGGTACAGGTTGCTATCCTGGTGTCACTAGAGAAGAATTACACCTCTAAGTCACAACAGAGCTCTGGCCGCTAGGCCCCCTGTGAATAAAATGTGATAAGAGACCTGCGTATGAGGATACTAGGAAATATAAACAAAACATAAGAAAACAACAGTCATGAGTTCTGATCAAACATTTGGGTACCAACTTGGAGAATACTATACTGAGAAAGGTCAATTGGGATGAGGGGAGGGCGGAGCAAATTCCAAAGTGGACAACCTCACCAAATCGTTTGATCTCAGTCACTGGCTTGTCGGGTACAAGCCCACAAGGGAGATAAACTTGCAGAAATGGTTGCACCTCCAAGTAAACAGAGTAGAAGTATAGTTATCCGGTGGGGGTGGAAACTCTAGTTCAGTGGGTTGAGCAGAGAACCAGGTGGGTGTGGGAGAGTCAACCACACTGTCGGAGGGTATGACCGTCCGAGTAAAGGGAGACAGCCGTCCCATATGGATCAAACCGACTTGGGTCTCATCTCTGGGGGATGGAGTCTTGGTGCTTCTTCGATTGCTGTTTGTTTCACAGCAGGGTCAGGGAGCTGCTTGGAGGAGGCCTCTTGGATGAGTTTGGACGCTGCACTGTCTGCTGGGGTGACAATTCCTGGGAAATAAACCCAAGCTGAAGGAGCAAATGTTCACCCTCCTGGAAGCTTGTGAATCCATATGATTTGTCTTTGTACTGGAACTGTAGGCTTAAAGGAAAGGACCATTGGTATTTTACTGATATCTGTGCTAATATTTCCAGGAGAGGTTTGAGGGATCTCCGTTTCTGGATTGTGGCTGGAGAAGTATCTGCAAATATTTGAATTTTATGTCCTTGTATTGAGAGGTTGTCAAGGTTACAAGATTTTCTCATTATTTTCTCTTTCACTGCATAATAGTGGGGTTTAACCACGATATCCCTCGGAAGCCCGTCCTGGCAAGGGGGTTGCAGTGCTCTGTGGGCTCTGTCTAGTTCAAGTCTGTGACTTGGGATATCCAGTATGATATCTTTTATGAACAATTTAACAGTTCCCTTAATGTCCATAACTGATTCAGCGATACCTCTTACGCGAAAAGTGTATCACCTGCTTCTATTCTCCAAATCAACTAATTTAGAGACTGCGATTTCAAGTTTGTCTTGCAGCATTTGAATGCATGTTGTGTTCTGGTTAGTGCGTGCGGCCATATTATCCACTGCCTGTTCAATGACATCCTTACGGGCCCCAAGGCTCTGCAGGTCTGCCTTAATAAATGATGTGATCTGTATGGCATTTTAAGCTAGTCCTGCAGCCAGCATTTCTGAAAAGCTATTCAATAGCTGGGCCATGTCAGGGAGATGGCCTTGAGGCAGGGGAGAGGCCTGCTGGGAGCCTGCATGGCTGAGAGGAGTGCTCAACAGAGGGGTATGGAGGAGATCTGCCATTGTCCTCCTTAGGAGCGACTCGGTGGGGGCTGAGGAGACACTGTGGTTACATGTGTTACTCACAGGATGGTGTGATCCGCAATCGATTCCTGGTCTCCTGTGCCTCGGCATGGAGGAGCCGCGGCCTCCATCTTGAGGGATACAGGGGTGGATAGGCCGAAATCGAGTTGACAACTGACCTCCTTCTTGGGGTGATCTCCTGACATGCGGGTAGATGCTCTGTCTTTTCCAGAGTTGGGGGAGGTCAGTCTCGGGGGGGGGGGTTGGGGTCCCGCTCGAGTCTGCTGGCTTGGGGCTTTAGTGAGGCCGGAGCGGGTCGGAGCTCCTGGATAGTGCGTCTTCCCGGAATTCCTGCGCATGCGCACTATGCATTCAGGCTTTCTAAGAGATTAAATTCATGATTTCACTCCTCAGTACCTATCACAGTTTCGGAGGCCATGAAATGCCCAGATAGCGCACACCCCCCCCCCCCCCCCAAGTGACCCTATTTTGGAAAGTAGACGCCCCAAGCTATTTGCTGAGAGGCATGTTGAGTATTTTGCAAATCTCGCTTTTTGTCACAAAGTTTTGAAAATTGAAAAAAGAAAAGCTGCAAAATACTCACCATGCCTCTCAGCAAATAGCTTGGGGTGTCTGCTTTCCAAAATGGGGTCATTTGGGGGGGGGGGGGGGTTGTGCTATCTGGACATTTCAGGGCCTCTGAAACTGTGATAGGTAGTCAAGAGTGAAATCACCATTTTACGCCATTAGAAAGCCTGAAGGCGGTGCTTGGTTTTCGGGTCCTGTGCGCGGCTAGGCTCCCAAAAAGTCCTACACATGTGGTATCCTCGTACTCAGGAAAAGCAGCATAATGTATTTTTGGGTGTAATTTCACATATGCCCATGGCATGTTTGAGCAATATATCATTTAGTGACAACATTGTGGAAAAAATAAATAAATAAAAAATTATTGTCATTTTCCCGCAACTTGTGGCAAATTATAAAATATTCCATGGACTCAACATGCCTATCAGCAAATAGTTTGGGGTGTCTACTTTGCAAAAAGGGGTCATTTGGGGGCTTGACCTGTCCTGGTGTTTTATGCACAACATTAGAAGCTTATGCCACACATCACCCACTCTTCTAACCACTTGAAGGCAGGGATGCTTTTTAGCCCTTTCTAACGCTTTTTGTTTACATGAAAAAAAATATATATATTTTTTTGCTAGAAAATTACATTTTACAATTACATTATGTATATATTTTTTTTAAAGGAAAGGCCCTACAGATTAAAATGGTGGGTGTTGCACAAAATGTTTTCACACAGTATTTGTGCAGTGATTTTTCAAACGCAATTTTTTGTGAAAAAAAAAAAAACACTTTTTTTAATTTTAATGCACTAAAACACACTATATTGTCCAGATGTTTGGTATAGTATAAAAGATGATCTAATGCCGAGTACATAGATACCAAACACGACATGCTTTAAAATTGCGCACAGCCGTGCAGCTGTGACAAACTACATACATTTTTAAATATGGGGTCTATTAGACTCTAGATCTCTCCTCTGTCATCAAAGCATCTGACCACACCAAGCACCCAATGGTGCTGTTTATATCCGGCGAAGTCATGAAATGCTCGTAGCTTCCGGTTTCTTAGGCCATTGAGATGATTGGAGCCGTTCTGATCTTTGATCAGCTCTATGGTCAGCTGGCGGCTGCATTATCAGGTTCCCCGATCAGACAGGAGAGCCAGAGAAAACCAAGGAAGACAACAGGAGGGGGTGCGGAGGGGGGACGTTCCCTCCCACTGCTTGTAAAAGCAGTCTAGCGGCTATATAGCTGCTAGGATTGCTTTTACATGAAAGCCAACCACTGGCTGAAATGAACAATACCAAGATGATACCTAAACCTGCATGCATCATTCTGGTATAACCACTCAAAGTCCAGCAACATACCAATACGTGGGCATATATTATAATGTTTTTTTTTTCATGCAGCCTTTGGGCTGAACGAAAAAAGATATTGACAGGTGGGTATGCTCACCATTAGAATACCGCCCTGCATCCACCCACTTCTAATGATGGGCATACGTACACCGTTTTTTTTAACTGTGGTAGTGAAATCACCTCCTACATCGCTGGAGTCGCTGATTTACGTATCGTGAGAGCAAACGCTGTTGTTGTCAAGATGGATAAATCAGTGCTGCAGCTGAATGGTGTACCTGAATAGCAAACAATGGTAACAATAAAACATTAACTCAATAAAACAACAATCTGTGCCCAAAAAAAGAGAGTAAAAAATATATGCTGAAGCAATATATCAAGATAAATAAATCAGTGCCGCAGCTGAATGGCTTACCGGAAAACAAAAAAAATAGTTAACAATAAAACACAGTAAACAGTAAAGTATAAAAGAATTACATACCTGAAAAGCAAACATGATAAAACATAGTAACAATAAAACATTGCAGTTTAGCACAGAATAAAGTAAAAAAGAGCAGAACAATAGAGAGGGAATAGAGAGAGAGAGAGAGAGAGAGAGAACAATAAAATTACAACTATTTTTGGCTTTTTTATTTTATATATTTTTTTGTTTTTTTACACTTTTATTTGTAACTGTAACTGTAACAGTTTGGTTCCAGGTTCGGGTCTCTCAAAATGCGATGGCATCTTTGGAGACCCTGTGAAAGTGTGTCCTAGTCTGTGCAGTGCTGTACCCTATGCTAATACTTCACTAGTGTGTGGTAGCGTTCAAAACATTCACCGATGCAAAGACCAGGATGGTCAGGACAGGAGGGACAATAATAGCAGATGTCGCGCCTATATCCGCGATTCCTACAGACACAACATTTTCTTTGGGGTGATCGTTGGGTAGAGGTACCAGGGAGGACATATGGAAAATGCCTCTCATGCAGCCGGCTTACTGAATTTACGTTGGGAAATTGAGGCACAGCACCGTCTGGAAACAGAAGGGCTGTGACGATCTCTTCCTGGAATTTAAAGAAGGATACATTTCGTCCTGACGCTTTGTATAGCACATAAGCGTTCAGCAGAGCCAATTGAAATAAGTATACAGACACTTTTTTATACCAGCATCTGGCCTTACGGGCAATTAAGTACGGTGCCATCAACTGGTCGTTGAGGTCCACCCCTCCTTTATTAAGGTTGTATTCGTGGACACAGAGGGGTTTCTCCACAACACCAGTCGCCGTTTGAATTTGGACCATCGTGTCTGTGTGAAAGGAGGACAGAACGAAAACATTCCATTATCCCTCCACTTCACTGAAGCAAATTATTACTTCTCAAGCAAGCTCTCTCCCCCAGCCTAAGACACGAATCTACAAGCCACTGGGGTAAGCCCCGCCGATTCGTTTGCACAGTGCTACATGCGCCAATTCCATGATCAAACAAGTGACTAAAAAGTGGCACGCTCGTGTAATAATTGTTCACGTACAAGTGGTACCCCTTTCCGATTAAGGGTGACAACAAGTCCCACACAGTCTTACCAGCACTCCCTATGTAGTCTGGGCAGTTCTGCGGCTCGACATGACTATCTTTTCCCTCATAAACCATGAAACTATATGTATAGCCTATTGCCCTGTCACAGAGCTTATACATCTTGACCCCATATCTGGTACGCTTGCTGGGAAGATACTGTTTAAAAGACAAGCGGCCAGAAAACTTAATCAGGGACTCATCAACGCAGACAACTTGATCGGGAGTAAACAAGGCTGCAAACTGTTGGTTGAAGTGGTTTACGAGGGGCCGAATTTTGTGGAGCCAATCGTATTCAGGGTCACCCCAAGGGGTGAATGGGGGGAGTACGGGTGCTGCAGAAGTGGTCGCCTCTCAGTTAGGATTGGCAAATGTAGCAGGAAGGGCACTATGAGCTCGACGGTCCTGTTTTTGTCTTCTTGGTGGCTGTGGGACTCTACTTGTGCTAGTCACCGCACCAGCTTGAGCTGCACTTATGGGACTTGCCACGTCACGACGTGATACTGCAGTGCTGGTTTGACTATGATCAGGATGTACTAGGCCACTGGTGCTTGCCAGTTCACCAGAAGGATGAGCGGCACTAGTACAGGCTCTCTGCTTCATGCGAGAGCCCTGCGGTTCTACCACCTCAACAACAGCAGAAGAACAGAGTCGGGTACACCTGACCTTGGCAGGGACCACTACTCTGTCGTCAGAGCTATCTATCAGGGTGCCGCTGCTGTCTATGGGTTTGAATACTGAGCCTGAATCTGACAGATGGGTGACTTCCTCTTCACTCTCATCTGTCATGCTCAGAAACGTGTAGGCCTCTTCAATAGTGTACCTTTGATTGGACATTTTGGCCTCTAAATTTACTGGTACAACTAGTGAGACTCACAGGAAAAAAGAGCACCTGACTGTCAGCGACCGCTTCAAACGCTACTAAATAAACTGTTAGCATTCGCAGGGATCAGGCCTGACTCTGCAAACGCTGCAGTTATGTGTGTTGTGTTTTTGTAAGTGACAGTGATGATTGTTACTGCACTTGGGTGGGCTGGGCTGGGCGGAGAGGCTAAACGCAGGTGCTAGCAGGTATCTGGGCTGATTCCGCAAACGCTGCGTTTTTGGGAACCCTAAACTACTGGGGATGCTAGTATAGATCTGATCAGATCAGATATTTGTCCGTTCAGACACTATACTACTAAGGGAGGTGTATGGTGCGTGCTTGGGTGTTAGCGCTACTGGCACTAATCTGACGCTGCCTGGGGTGACGCAGACCCTAACTGATGCTAAAACCTAACTGATGCCACCCGCCTGCGGATCAGGGGGTTAAAAATGTATTGGATAATATACAGCAGGGCCCTGACGCTATAAAAAAACAAATTAACCAGTGTCACCCGTAACACTAATACAGTGATCACTGGTGACAGGGGGTGAAAGGGTTAACTAGAAGACAATCAGGGGGTTAAAACCTTTATTAGGTAGTATATGGGGGTACCTGACACTATAAAAACCTGATGGCGAAACAAATAAACTAACCGGCTAACCCGTGACAATAATACGGCGATCAGAAAAAAGATCTATTAGTGACACTGGTGACGGGGTGAAAGGGTTAACTGGGGGTCGATCAAGGGGTTAAACCTTTATTAGGGTACACCCCTAAACCCCCTAACACTTATTACAGTCACAAATGATACCGATGCAGTGATCAGTGAAAAATCTGACAACTGCAATTGGTGACACAGTGACAGGGAGTGAAGGGGTTAACGGGGCGGGGTGTTAGTGTAGTGTTGTGCAACTCACGATTAGACATCCTCTCTCCTCTCTCTGGAACCGAAAAGAATTCCAGAGAGATGATATCACTTCCCCTGCCTGTGTTTACACTTACAGGCAGGGGAAGCATTTTCATTCGCCAGAAATCATTGGCCTGGACCTGAGGACTGATCGGTTCTGTAATGAATCCGAACGCCACAGGCACAGTGGGAGCGAGGGAAGTACAGGTAAACACATTTGCGCACCCGTGCCATTCTGCTGACATATATCGGCGTGCGGCGGTCGGCGGGTGGTTAAAATGATAGGTTTAGTTCTGCTTTTTGATTTACTGCTGCTCACAGACTCATGGGCTTCAGCAAAATGTCTGCCTCTAGCAAGAAGAAACAGGGGCAATGTTGGAGGCAATTTACAGCACACACTAATTTTGGTAGCATAATTAATAATGTTGAATGTATGTTCCTGGCTAAAGAACATTTTGTTTTATCAAGTTGTTATGGGTAAAGTTCTGCTTTGCCTAAAGAAAATAGTAAAAATTCATAGCAGTGTGTAAACCATTTAGCTCAATGCATCTGAATCCAGGGATGATGTGGTTAAAACGAATGAAAACATTTAATAATCACAAGGATCTACAGACAGTCTTTTATGTGGCCATTATATTTCAAAAGTTCTATAAAAATACAATTCCACATTCCACATTCAACATTATTTTCACATCCCTTTTCCAGATACTTTAACATAAGAGCAGATCCAAGGTTCTTGTTTCATTTTCTCATATGATATGTCATACTGCCTTTGTGCAAAAAGTTCACTGTACTATAACCAATTCCCGCTATTGTTATTAAAGTGGAACTAAACTCTCCTTTACTTTGCAGCTAAGGAAGCTGCCATCTTAGCCTCTGTTTGATCTGCAGTTGCCATAGTGCTGCACATGTGATCAGTTATAACACCAGCCATTTGATGGCTTTACAATGTGGTTCAGAGCACAAGCAAATGTGACAGTTAGTATTCCTGGCATGCTTTGAATGTAACTGTTTTTTTAAACCATTAAATCGATGGGTTTAGTTCCTCTTTAAAGAGAATATTTCACAGAGCAACTGCCTGCTGTTCTATTTTACTGCTTGTTCAGCAGTGATACTAAAGCTGGCCATACATTCCTCATGAATCAAAATTCACGTAGTGGGTGGTCTTGTCAGCACCCTCCCTGACGTCATCCTATGATAGAAAATCAAAGGAGCTGGGTGGAAAATTGGTGGCCAAACAGTAGCTGCATCCAGTCTGATGCAGTGACTGTTTGAGTATCGCGTCAGAATACAATAGGGATGCCTCCTCCTGCACTGTATAGCGCAGATGGAGGAATATGTTAGATCTAATAGTGTATGGCCATCTTAAGCCAATTTTATTATCTTGAGATACTTCCATCTTATTTTTCTTACATGGGTATTTTGCTTTGTGAAATGTACCATTTGAAGCTTGACAGCCATCTATTGGTCGTAGGATCCACCCACTGCCTTCTGTCGAATACAAGGAAAGAGTGGACCTGATGGGGAGCTAGTGTCTCAGCTTCCCCATTAGGCTTTGCCCCCTACAGTTTCATTCCAATGCCCCCTTGGTAATCTACTCACCTTGTAATATTGACCCCTTATTCAATAAGTAGGTCAAAGAAAGTCTGGAATTTTAATTCTTCTCTGATCCCAGCCTAGGTGGTTCTTGTGCAAAACTCTAAAAAATGTCATAGAGAGGAAACAGACACTCTGAACAAAATTCTTTATTTATATAAAATAACCATACATAAAAATCACACTCACGTGTGGATGTGCTGATGCTAGCAATAAGCATATAATTCTTATGGACTCATCAGGGATCCATGTTGGATTCAATGTTAGTGAACACCAGCGCCGCACTTGCATGGTGACGTTACGGAATCAAGCCCACCCATTGCATTTCACCTTCAGGCTTCTATTGCTGCTTTTAAGAAAAAAGGTTAAGTCTTGTGATTCCTGAGAGTCCTCGCAAGGGTCTCCCTGTCTCTTGCTCCATCAATGCTAGGTGGATCAGGTAAGTTATTGTTAAAAGAGAAGTTTGTTCGTTTGTTTCTATTTGTATTCTATTTAGAAATCATACTTGCCTAGGTGAATGCAGCATCAGTCTGGTGCTGTGTCTGTCCCTTGCCGGCTCTAAGACCAACTACTGAGCAATGAAACACTGCTGATTGCTCAGTTGTCAGTGCTCTGTAAGCAGAGAGCTGGTGACTGTTAGTCACCGGATCTCTGTTCCACCCCCACCCCACCCCAACCCACCCCAACCCACCCCAACCCACCCCAATCCACCCCAACCCACCCCAATCCACCCCAATCCACCCCAATCATTGGAGTGCTGGTCTGCAAAGGGGGTGGGAACAGCTGGCTCAGGCTCTCAGCAGCTCATTGAGAGGTCAAGCCAGGTGTCGCTCCATACCAGCATGGCGATCTTTCCCCAGCCTGGACCGGCTCTGTGACGTCACAATGAACTGCACTCCTGTGATCCACAGGAGAAGTACAGCCAACCAAGCTTTGACTGTACTTCTCCTTTAACAATGCGTACCACATTGTGAACAAAGCTGTGCTGAGATCAGCGGCTAACAGGAAAGGTCCAGAACGCTTTCGGATCATTTGATTGCCATGACAGCCAATCATGGCAGTCACGTGATCAAAGACCACCGCCCCAAAACTCCTAAAGGGCGACAGGGCCTATAGTGTAAAGGGTTCCTCTTTTCCATGTGAAAGTACATTCTACTAGATCTTTTAGTGTTTTATGGGCTTTTGAGAACCAGGTATCTGTTTCTCAAAATTGCAAGGCTGCCACATGAGCTTCTGTTCACACATTTGTTTGTTCTACCAGGTGGATATACAAGTCTCCTCTTATGCCATTTTTAGGCAAAATGTGCTACAAGCTGCTCTCTGAGCCTGTTGAGCCCTTCTTGACTTGATTGGTATGTGGGCCTATTGGTGTTGCCCACCCCTCAGTTGACCTGCTTTTTAACATCCCAGTCCTAATGATATAAAAAATGCAGTGTCCTGTACTGTGCGATTAAGAAAATTCAATTTTTACCCACCAGTAAAATCAGTTTCCCGAAGTGCAATATAGAACCCAGGACCCTCTCCTGTCTTCTTATGATCTTCCCATTTCTTGTCAAGAAAACTGAGGCTAACTGTAATTAGAAGGGGTATCTCTGCAACTTTTCTTTTTTTTGCCAGTATCCAGTCACCGGAAGCTAGCCACATATAACTGTCGTGTCCTGTACTGTACTCCACATTTTACTGGTAAGTCAAAAAATCCCATTTTTGTTATTAGGTTTAGATATATTTTAAATAGAAAAAATTCAATTATTGGCCATGGAGTACTGGACTGTGAACATTGTATTACTTTCCAGGCTAAGCATTTTAATCTTTGGTTTAATACACAATACTTCAAAAAAAGATTTCCAGTCAACAGGATTTGTTTTTTCTTGTTTCCACGTTTTATGGGTAAATAGCTCCGGCACTCTTGAAGTGCATTTCTGTTTTTGCAGTAATGGTTATTAGTAGTCTTGAGTTGTCTCGGAATTCTGCACTTCTTTTGTGCTCAGCCCATTTTTAGACTGAAGAGCCCTTGTCTTAAATGAACTGACCATCATGTGACCAATTAGCAATTCTTTTTGTGTCCAGACATTCCAGCCCCAGTTGAAAAATTCACAAATTCTTCCATGAGCTGATTTTCAGCAAGAGATAGAGCCAAAGAGAGATCCTAAATTACCAGATGATAGTTTGACATGACAAAAAAAATGTTTTTCATAAAACAATATTCAGTAGATAAATATACATGGTGAGAACTAGCATCACAACAGTAGACAACAGTAGAACCTTTAAGGAAAAAGCCACTCGCTTTCATCTTTCTAAGGGCTCAAAAGCAAAACATTTGTTTCCCTCACAGGAGTATGCAGCATTGCTCTTCTATCCAAACAATACAACATTCAGCCCTCCTGGCTTACTCTTCAGGCCCTTGTCTGTTTCCTACAGACTGTCCTCTCACACACACTTTGTCCATACAGGTAGCACCCCCCTGCTGCTTTGGCTCCCAAGTATGTAAGCTTGCCTATACCTGCCAGTTACCATGCTGGGAGCATGCATGGAGCACACTCTCAGTAGTGTAAGTACCGTATTTATCGGCGTATAATACGCACCGGTGTATAACACGCACCCCAAGTTTAGGAGGGAATTTTAAGGAAAAAAAATTACATTTAAATGCCCATCAATGCAGCCTTATCAGTGTCCATCTGCAGCCTTGTATGTCATTTGCAGCCTTCTCATTGCCATCTGCAGCCTTGTAGTGTCATTTGCAGCCTTGCAGTGTCATTAGCAGCTTTTCAGTGTCATTAGCAGCCTTTCAGTGTCATCTGCAGCCTTGTAGTGTCATCTGCAGCCTTGTTGTGTCATTTGCAGCCTTGTTGTGTCATTTGCAGCCTTGTTGTGTCATTTGCAGCCTTGTTGTGTCATCTGCAGCCTTGTTGTGTCATTTGCAGCCTTGTTGTGTCATTTGCCGCCTTGTTGTGTCATTTGCAGCCTTGTGTCATTTGCAGCCTTGTAGTGTCATTTGCAGCCTTGTAGTGTCATTTGCAGCCTTGTAGTGTCATTTGAAGCCTTGTCAGTGTCATCTGCAGCCTTGTAGTGTCATCTGCAGCCTTGTAGTGTCATTTGCAGCCTTGTAGTGTCATCTGCAGCCTTGTAGTGTCATCTGC
Source organism: Aquarana catesbeiana (assembly GCF_042186555.1). Taxonomy (NCBI): domain Eukaryota; kingdom Metazoa; phylum Chordata; class Amphibia; order Anura; family Ranidae; genus Aquarana; species Aquarana catesbeiana. The sequence goes on along the minus strand of NC_133325.1, from coordinate 594,752,214 downwards.
AGCCGCTCGGAGTTAAGGCCCACCCGCGAAAGGCCCACACACGATCAAATTGTCAGACAAAATTCGGTACGCCGGACCAAGTCTGCCGTAAAGTCCGCACGTGTGTACGCGGCATTAGACACACACAATCACACCAAAGTCCGATGGATTTGTACATGATGACGTACGTTCAGACTAAAATAAGGAAGTTGATAGCCAGTAGCCAATAGCTGCTCTAGCGTCGGTTTTAGTCCGTGGGACTAGCATACAGACCAGCGGATTTTTCTAATGGACTCGAGTCCGTCGGAAAGATTTGAAACATGTTTTATTTTTAGGTCCGTCGGACTTTTGGGAAAAAAAGTCCGCTGGAGCCCACACACGATGGAATTGTCCGACGGAGTCCAGTCCGCCGGACCAAGTCTGCCGGAAGGTCCGCTCGTGTGTACACGGTAATAGACTACCCTCTCTCCAGATTGACAATGCTTCTGTCTAAAGGTGACTCCGTTGCGCCTCCATCCAGAGTGGTGACCCTAAGACAGGATGTGTGTTTTTGGCCAGATCACCAGGTGAAAATAAAGGAAAAACACCTAAAAAAAAAAAAAAAAAAAAAAAAAGAAAGAAAAAGAAAACAAATGCAGCTGACACAATAAGGTGGAACTTTCATCATAAAAGTAAAGTGGTATTAAAGCTTTTTTAAAAAAAATAACAAACACATTATACTAACCAGCTCTGTGCAGTTGTTTTGCACAGAGCAGCTCCAATCCTCTCATTTCTGGTCCACTGCCAACGCTCCTGGCTCCTCCCCCTCAAGCAGTGACCCCAGAGAAAGCCGCTTGTCCTAGGGGTACCACTTCATGCTGGCTCCCGAGCTGCTGCTCTATGCGTCTGTAAGACACATGTTGACATGTTGGGCTTATCATTTTTACACCAAAGATTGAAATCTGAGTTACATCTATTTGGGCCGAACACCCCACCCCCCCAGTTTGGTTCGCACCAGAACATCTCAAACAGGCAAAAAGTTCTAGCGAACATGCAAACCCTACTAAAGTCCATGGGACACAAACATGAAAAATCAAAAGTCCTCATTTTAAAGGTGGATATGCACGTTATTGCCATAAAAAATGTATGGGGACCCAGGTACTGCCCTGAGGGACGTGTATCAATGCAAAAAACGTTTTTACGATTATTTTTAAAGGAGCAGTAATTTTAATGATGCTTAAAGTGAAACAATAAAAATTAAATATTCCTTTAAATATCCTCTTCCTTGGGAGTCCCCTTAGTCTGCCTGTAAAGTGTCGCATCTGTGCGATGTATAAAATATGCTGCAGCAATAATTACATTTCTAAAGGAAAAAAAATGTAATTTAAACTTGCTCGCGGCTGTAATGTGTTGTTGGCTCCCGGCAATATAAATGAAAAAAAAAAATTAAAAATGACGTGGTATGGATTTTAAGGGGAACTTCATGCCCAAATTAAAAAAAATTCCCCCCCAAAAACCATACCAGACCCTTATCCGAGCATGCAGCCTGGCAGGTCAGGAAAGGGGGGGGGGGTGAGCAAATGCCCCCCCCCCCGAACCGTACCAGACCACATGCCCTCAACATGTTGATGGGTACAAAAGCCCCTTCCCGACAATCCTGGCCAGTGGTTGTCGGGGTCTGCGGGCGGGGGGCTTATCGGAAGCTGGAAGCCCCTTTTAACAAGGGGCCCCCCTATGTGAATGGGGATCACATGACAGAAGGGGGCAGGGTCACTCAGTTACATCACCGGGTGGCCCCACCCTTGCCTATATAAGAGCTGTCAAAGTGAAGAGACAGCAGTTGGCGGGAGGCCTCCCACGGAGGCAGAGCATTTTGCATTCTTTCTATTTTTTGGGTTCGTCAGGCTGCATGATTGATGGTGGATTTACATCACAGGACACTTTTCTTTTTCTTTTATAATAAAGGACTTGTCAAAAACTGTCTCTTGTGGTTTTTACTTTTTGACACTTTTTTGGTGAATGGGTAGGGGTACAATGTACCCCATACCCATTCACATGGGGGCCCTTGTTAAAAGGTGCTTCCAGATTCCAATAAGCCCATCAATATGGGGACAAGGTGCATTGGTTGGCACCCCAAAGCACCCTCCCCATGTTGAAGGCAAGCTCCCCCCTTTTCCCCTTAAAATCTATGCCAGACCCAAAAACCCCAAACAATTGGCGTGGAGTTCCCCTAAAATCTATACCAAAGGGCCTGGTATGAATTTTGGGGGGGACCCCACACTGTTTTTTTCTTAAGTCTGTCATAGGGTTCCCCTTAACCATTTCAAGACACTGTATTGTATAGTCTGCACTGCACTATATAGTCTGCACTGCATTATATACAGTACACTGACTGCACTATATACTCTGAACTGTATTATATATACTACACTGACTGCACTGTACACTCTGCACTGTATTATATATACTACACTGACTGCACTATATACTCTGCACTGTACTATATATACTACACTGACTGCACTATATAATCTGCACTGTATTATATAAACTATACGAACTGCACTATATACTCTTCACTGTATTATATATACTACACAGACTGCACTATATATAGGGCTGGAAGATTTTCTGAAAAAAAAAAAATCTGAGATTTTCTTAAAAAAAACTCGATTCACGATTCAAATCCGGTGCGGTGTCAGCGCCGGTCCTGGGGAGCTGCAGGCAGGAGTTTTTAGGTGAGGCCGCAGCTTCGGCCTAGTCCGCGAGGCCGGATGCCGTGGACTAGGCTGAAGCCACGGCCTCGCCTAAAAACTCCTGCCCGCAGCTCCTTAGGACCGGCGCGGTGAAAAAAAAAAAATCTAAAAAAATCGATTTGCTTAAATTTTGAATCGATTTGACCTCTCAACTCGATTCAAGATTTGAATCGATTTTTTTCCCCAGCCCTAACTAGATAGATAGATAGATAGATAGATAGATAGATAGATAGATAGATAGAGATATATATATATATATATACACATGCTGCACTGTATTATATATACTACACTGACTGCACAATATACTCTGCACTGTATTATATATACTACACTGACAGCACGCTCAATCCACTAACTAACATGCCTAATCTCTCTCTTAATTCACACTATACACTGTGTAAGCAGCCTTATATAGTTGACTTGGCCCCTGAGCCATGATTGGCCAAAGACACCCTGGCTTTGGCCAATCATGGCTCTCACAGCACATTGCGGTGTAATTGGCCAAAGCATACGGGTCAGGTGCATGGTTTGGCCATTTAGCAGTCTTCAATGCACTGCAATCTCGCAATGCATTATGGGGCGCTCCGCGGCAGGCAAACTTCCTCCGAGGGCCCCATATGTTTGTTTGTTCTACGAACAAACAGCTTATGTTTAACTCGAACATCTAGCCCATCACTATCTCTGACCAAGAAAACACTACATATAAAAACAGCACAGAAACAAGCACTGGTTGATATTTGATGTGTTGTGTGGAAAAGGTAAGGGTGATTGAAAAGTGTGTATGTCTCTTGTTAGACAGGCAGGTTGTGCCATACACCTACTGTATAGCGTGTTTACCACTTGTTAGAGATAAAGATACAATTATTGCCAGTATCATAATAATTAAAGTGCTCATTATTGTTTGCTAACATACCTTGTTTCTAGCATAACCTGAGGATTTGTTCGCACAGCCAGGCTGATTAAACAGCATTGTTTGATAATGGTTTAGCCTTTTTGCAAAAATGCTGGTTTTGTTACAACAGCTGGCTATCTATTGCTACTAGGAGGCCAAAAAAACAATTCATGGCCATGAAGCCTAGATAAAAAAAAGCCTACATATAGGCAAACCAAATATAGCAGCATCAGTTACAGTGTTATTTAACCCAAAAACAAAAATGCAATATATTTCAACTTGCCAATCCTTAGATGTGTTGGCTGGATCACCAGGTGAAATAAAGGAAAAAGCATAAAGTAGAAGACAAATGTGGCCACCACATCTAAGAACTGGTATGCTGCAGTAAAGGGTTAAAAGCGCCCGCATAGTGCCATTGATTTCAATGGGCAGGGGCGCTTTAGGAACGGTGTATATATTGCTTCTAAAGCGCCTCAAAGAAGCTGCTTGCAGGACTTTTTTTTACGTCCTGCCAGCGCAGCGCCCCAGTGTGAAAGCACTCGGGCTTTCACACTGGGATTGCAGATGAGGCTTTTTTCAGGCGCTTTACAGGCACTATCTTTAGTGCTAAAGCACCTGAAAACCGCCTCCAGTGTGAAAGGGGTCTAAAGGAGTTCTTTGGTCAAAGCATACACTTTAATTTTATAACATCACCATTGTAAAACAATAGAAAAAATAGTTATTTTCGACAATCCAATACGACACAGTATCTACTTTTTGACTCGCACCACCCTCTACAATACAAACTGGGTGTTGTTAGAACTATAAACTACAAGGCTGAGATGATAACAGCAAGCACAAAGTCTAAAGGCAAAAAACACAGACAACTAAGGAGTGCTTTCATACTTTGTAATTACCCAAACTGGACTTTCATTAAAGTGATTGTAAAGTCTCATTTTTTTTTTTCTATAAAAATAACAAACGTTATACTAACCTGCTCTGTTGCAGTGGATTTGCACAGAGCAGCCCCAATCCTCCTCTTCTCGGGTCCCTGGCTGGAGCTCCTGGCGCCTCCCTCCTGTTGAGTGTCCCCACAGCAAGCAGCTTGCTATGGGGGCACTCAAGCTGAGCTGCAGCTTCATGTGTTCATTCAGACACGGAGCTGCGGTTCAGCCCCATCCCTTCTCTCTCCTGATTGGCTAACTGACTTTGATTGACAGCAGCAGGAACCAATGGCGCCGCTGCTGTCTCTCAGCCAATCAGGAGGGAGAGTCCCAGACAGCTGAGACATTCGTGGACATCGCTAAACAGAGATAGGACTCCAGTAAGTATTAGGGGGGCCAAGGGGGGCTGCTGCACACAGAAGGCTTTTTATCTTAATGCATAGAACGCATTAAGATGAAAAACCTTCTGACTTTACAACCCCTTTAAATCAGCCAGGGGGTAAAGCAAAAACATGGATCTATCAAAGGGAAGAAGCAGAAAATATTCATCCCATATGTGACTTTAGTGTCTGAAAAACTCAGAATGATTCTTAACAAACATTGCATCCCTGTGTCTGAAAAGCCCAGCAATTCACTAAGATAGAAACAAGTATATCCAAAAGACCCAACACCCAAACACGGTGAAATAGCTTGGTATATTGCAGAGCATTGTAGTAAGTATTGCAAAGACCTATACGTTGGAGAGACAAAAAATATACTCTCAACCAACAGATTGCCCAATGAAGAAGGGTGAATTCTAACAGGGTAGGATTTGTTTTGATGACAGTGAGGTACATATTTTGAAGAAGAGAGAGGACAACTGATTAGCAACAGTAATGAAAGAGGAAATCTAAATCAAAATGGAACAACTAGTTCTAAACAGGTGGGGGCCTTCAACACCATTATTGACCCACATATAATATCTGTACTCTAACGATTTGGCAGCCATGTAAATTGAAGTATTAAAACCTGTTAAAGATTTCCTGGCACCAAGCAATTATGTAGTTGGAACAAGGTTTTTCAAAACAGAAGTTCAGGAATCGAAAAAGACAATCATACTCACCGAGATGGCTGCAGCTGTCCCCTGCTGCCTTCAGTGAGCAGAGAGCCGGTGACTGTCAGTCATCAGCTCTGTGCTCTGGCCCACCAGCACTCACTGGAGCCCCGGGGTGTGGAGAGGGTGGGAGCAACTGGCTCAGTTTCGCAGTGGCTCACTGAGAGGCTGAGCCAGCTGCTGGCCCAGACATCTGGGTGCATCCTAGCATTAAAGTTGATACAGAGCCAGCTGAGTGACAGATTTTAGCCCGCTGTCGGCTGAATATGTGTCACAGGAGTGCAGAGCAGAGTGCACTCCTGTGACCCACAGGAAAACTAGAGGCAAAAGAACATTCAAAATCTGCTTTTACACAATCCATGATGACTGGAATATTGTGATTGCATTACCTGTGCGCCTGTAAATGACGCAGTATGTTCTTGACACTTAAAGTGGTTGTAAACCTCAGTCATGAAATATGAGCAAAGCACATATACAGTATCTCACAAACGTGAGTACACCCCTCACATTTTTTGTAAATATTTTATTATCTTTTCATGTGACAACACTGAAGAAATTACACTTTGCTACAATGTAAAGTAGTGAGTGTACAGCTTGTATAACAGTGTAAATTTGCTGTCCCCTCAAAATAACTCAAAACACAGCCATTAATGTCTAAACCGCTGGCAACAAACGTGAGTACACCCTTAAGTGGAAATGTCCAAACTGGGCCCAATTAGCCATTTTCTCTCCAAGGTGTCATGTGACTCATTAGTGTTACAAGGTCTCAGGTATGAATAGGGAGCAGGTGTGTTAAAGTGGTTGTAAACCCTTTACAACCAATTTTTGCAGAGCAACAATTCTTTTTTTTAGATCCTCAGAGAGTTCTTTGCCATGAGGTTCCAGGTTGAACTTCCAGTGACCAGTATGAGCGAGTGAGAGCGATAACACCAAATTTAAAGTGGTTGTAAACTCTAGAAAAAAAAAACATGCAGGACAAAGGTACAATGAGCTAGTAAGTAATTCATAATGAGCATAGCATACTAGCTCATTATGAATTACTTACCTGAGATCGAAGCCCCCGCTGCGATGCCTGTACACAGCACCGGCCGGTGACATTTCTCCCTGGAGTTACTTCTGGGTATAGCGGCTCCAGCACTGAATTGGCCGGAGCCATGATGATGTCACTCCCGCGCATGCGCGGGAGCCGCCGGTAACGGTACAGTCCAACTGAAGCAACGGCATGTACTGCCATTGCTTTAGTGCGCATCTGCTGATGACGGCGGCACATGCAAATACAGGGGATACCTCCTAAACCATGCAGGTTTAAGAGATATCCAGTGTAGCTACAGGTAAGCCTAATTATAGGCTTACCTGTAGCAAAAATTGGTTGTAAAGGGTTTATAACCACTTTAACACACCTGCTCCCTATTCATACCTGAGACCTTGTACCATTAATTAGTCACATGACACCTTGGAGAGAAAATGGCTAATTGGGCCCAGTTTGGACATTTCCACTTAAGGGTGTACTCACTTTTGTTGCCAGCGGTTTAGACATTAATGGCTGTGTTTTGAGTTATTTTGAGGGGACAGCAAATTTACACTGTTATACAAGTTGTATACTCGCTACTTTACATTGTAGCAAAGTATCATTTCTTCAGTGTTGTCACATGAAAAGGTATAATAAAATATTTACAAAAATGTGAGGGATGTACTCACTTTGTGAGATACTGTATCTGTAGTGTTTACTTATCTCTCTCCAAAGCTCTAAGAGTACAGCGTCGCACAACCGCGCAATTGTTAGTTAAAGCAACACAGTGCTGTATCGCAAAAAATGGGCTGGTCATTAAAGCAGAGTTCCACCCATTTAAAAGTCAGCAGCTACAAAAAATGTAGCTGCTGACTTTTAATAATCAGACACTTACCTGTCCCACGGTCCAGCGATGCAGGCACAAAAAGCCCCGGTCCTCTCCCCCTCCTCTCCGTGGCGCCGGCATTCTAACTGTGAGTGCTTGGCTGTGGCTTCACAGCCGGGCATGCACTGCACATGCGCGAGCCACGCTGCGTGCTGTGAATGGCTGGGCAATCTTCTGGGACCTGTGACGTGTCCCAGAAGATTGCAGGGAGGGAGCGGGGAGAGGTGATCTTCCTTCCGGTGCCGATGCACCAGGGGAGGAAGTAGGAGCTGGATGCCTCTAAAAACAGGGTACCTGCCCCCCCCAAAAAATTACATGCCAAATGTGGCATGAGAGGATGTCACCATTACTTAAAGTGGAAGTTCCCTTTTTGGGTGAAACTCCGCTTTAAGGGGGCAAATCCCTTCCGGGGCTTAAGTGGTTAAGAAGGATTTTAACACTTTACTGCTCTTTTGAAGGGGTGTAGGGAAGAGTGTGCTGCAGATAAACAAGTAAAACCTATTTGGGAAGATTTGTTTTATCTCTGTGTATTATCTGAGGCTGTTCACTTCACTGAGTATATGTAAGGGTTTACAACCACTTTAATTAATCTGAAGAAGCAGCTTGGATAGCCTATAAAGAATCTTCATTGTTAAAGAACAAGTTCAGTTAAATGTGACTTAGGCCTCATTCACATGGCTAAATTGGCTATGGTGTAGCAAGTGTACTGTTGATATCTGTGGAATGGAAACCAGGTATTTACAGATAACCGTGACCAGTAATCCTGTGCAAGTCAATGACAGGCACCATTGCTGTCTATCTCTGTAAGCATAAATTCGCATATATCCACACATCAAGCAGTTACACATGGTTAGGGACATATATTCGGTACTGGAGGCAATCTATCTGCATTTAAGAACAATCATCTGTCCCTAACCATATGTAACTGGTTGATGTGCAGATAAATACTTAGAGCAGTGAATAACCGTTGGTCCTGTGAGCCTGTCATTGACTTGTACAGGCTTTCTGGCCTCAGCTGTCTGCCAACACCTGGGCTTCTGGTTGCAGGTATCTGCAAAATAAGTGCTGCACCATATCCAATTTGTGAAAGAGGCCTGACTTTTACTAGTCAGTGCATTCAGCTCTGAAAATATGTTTCCAAGTTAATTACCTTGCCAGCTTCTTTTTTACCTTTGGGAATAAAGCAAGGTCATGCAACCATTATTCCCAGATCTTGTATACTGAAGCCTCCCCTTTGCTGTAGTTGCTGTTATTTGAAGTAAATCAAAAATTGGCACTCCCCTCAATGATTAAAGGAAAATAAGCAAGACTTATTTTGTGACAAGGAGCATTAAAGCACAACCATTTCTTTGTAACACAAAGCAGCAAACAATCATATATGTTATGCCCCGTAAACACGGTCGGACATTGATCGGACATTCCGACAACAAAATCCATGGATTTTTTCAGACGGATGTTGGCTCAAACTTGTCTTGCATACACACGGTCACACAAAGTTGTCGGAAAATCTGATCGTTCTGAACGCGGTGACGTAAAACACGTACGTCAGGACTATAAACGGGGCAGTAGCCAATAGCTTTCATCTCTTTATTTATTCTGAGCATGCGTGGCACTTTGTGCGTCGGATTTGTGTACACACGATCGGAAATTCCGACAACGGATTTTGTTGTCGGAAAATTTTATAGCCTGCTCTCAAACTTTGTGTGTCGGAAATTCTGATGGAAAATATGTGATGGAGCCCACACATGGTCGGAATTTGCAACAACAAGGTCCTATCACACATTTTCCGTCCGAAAATCCGACCGTGTGTACGGGGCATAAGAGTAAGAGGTCATGCACATTGTTGCATTTGTACAAGATAAGCACGCTAGGGTATTTTTTGTGCCTGATATCTCCTTGTGTTATTTACAGCTGCCCATAGACATGAATGGTTGCAGTGTACTGTACACAGCTAAGTCTGCTTGTGCAAAGTGGTGCATGTGCACAGGAGTAAGGTCCTGAATGTACTTTTGTGTACAGCCACCTGCAACTATTGTTTTCTATGGGCGGTTGTACAGAGCACAAGGAACTCCCACGTACAAAAATGTGCTTCTGTGCATACCCTGTTCTGGAGAATACACCCTTGTGTATGACCCCTAAAGAGCAAATATGGTTGCAACAACCCCTAAGAAGTTTTAGAATCACAGTGGATTTAATTTTTTTTTCTTTTACACTCATCAACAGAAATACTCAGAGGCGTAATTAGAACCTTCAGGGCCCCGAAATCATGATGAGCCCCCCCTGCCCCACCCCCTCCATCTGAGCCCCGGGCTTCCAATTTTGAGAGGGTGTCCATGGACATCCTCCCAGAACCCTGCCTACCGCGTGTCCCCTGGGACATGCATCCAGAGCAATCACAGTGGCCCTTTACCATGTGATCAGCTGATCACGTGTAAACAGACTTGCCGGTTATCCGTAGCCCTTTCCTCCCACGCTGTGTCTGTGTAAGATAAGGACTGCCATTAAGATTGTCAGTAAATTGTTTACACTAATAATCAGTGCCCCAATCATCAGTGCCACCTATCAGTGCTCATCAATGCCACCTATTAGTGCCCATCATTGCCTCCTATAAGTGCTCATCAATGACACCTATCACTGCTGCCTATCAGTGCCCATCAATTCCGCCTACAAGTGTTACCTATCATTGCTCATCAATGCCGCCTATTAGTGCCCATCAATTTTGCCTATCAACATCACCTATCAGTGCTCATCAATGCCGCCTAACAGCGTCCATCAGTGCCACCTATCAGTGCTCTTCAATGCTGCCCATCAGTGCTCATCAATGCTGCCTATCAGCGTCTATCAGTGCTCATCAATGCTGCCTATCAATGCTCATCAGTGTCACCTATCAGTGCTCATCAATGCCACCTATCAGTATCTATCAATGCCACCTATCAGTGCTCAATGCCCATCAGTGCTGCCTATCAGTACCACCTATCAGTGCTCACCAATGCTACCTACGAGTTCTGCCTATCAGTGCTCACCAATGCCACCTATCAGAGCTCATCAATGCTGCCAGAGTTCTTCCTATCAGTGTTCATTAGTGCCCATCGGTGCAGCCTATGAGTTCTGCCTATCAGTGCTCATCAATGCCCCACAGTGCCACCTATCAGTGCTCATTAGTGCCTCCTATCAGTGCTGCCTAACAGTGCTCATCAATGCAGCTTATCTTTTCCCATTAGTGCCTCCTATCAGTGCCCATCAATGCCTCCGATCAGTGCTCATCAATGCCTCCTATCAGTGCTCATCAATGCCTCCTATCAGTGCTCATCAATGCCTCCTATCAGTGCACATCAGTGCCTCCTATCAGAGCTCATCAATGCCAGATATCAGTGCCCATCAGGGCCTCCTATCAGTGCCCACCAATGCCTCCTATCAGAGCTCATCAATGCCTCCTATCAGTGACCATCAGGGCCTCCTATCAGTGCCCACCAATGCCTCCTATCAAAGCTCATCAATGCCTCCTATCAGTGACCATCAGTGCCTCCTATCAGAGCTCATCAATGCCTTCTATCAGTGTCTATCAGTGCCTCCTATCAGTGTCTCCTATCAGAGCTCATCAAATGCCTCCTATAAGTGGAATGCCAGGGCCCCCGTCGCAGGTGCGACTGCTGCGATCCTGGTAATTCTGCCACTGGAAATACTGTCTTTAATGCCAAAGTAAAACATATTTCTGCAAACTGACTGAAATTAAAGTGATACTAAAGTCTTGTTTTTTATATTTTTTTACTTGATTTGATTGTAGCCGTATTAGTGCAATTGTGACAGAGAAAATTGAGAACTGTCCGTGATACTTTTTTATTTGCACTAACATACAATTTTTCAGGACAAGCTTTTGGGGTCAGTACTGCTTGGACTTTGAAGAAGGGGACATACCCCGAAAGCTTGTCCTGAAAAATTGTATGTTAGTGCAAATAAAAAAAGTATCACGGACAGTACTCAATTTTCTCTATATTTTTTAATTAACAAACATGTTATACTTACCTGCTCCGTATAGTGGTTTTGCACAGAGCAGCCCAGATCCTCCTCTTCTCGGGTCCCTTGCCGGCACTCCTGGCCCCTCCCTCCTGTCGAGTGCCCGCACAGCAAGTAGCTTGCTGTGTAGCTTGCTGTGGGGGCACCCGAGCCAAGCTGCAGCTCCGTGTGTCCATTCAGACATCTTGAATTGGCTCATTGAGTTTGATTGACAGTAGCGGGAGCCAATGGCAGCCCCCTGCTGTCCCAGAAAATCAGGAGGGAGAGTCCCGTACAGCTGAGTCTCTTGTTCAACATCGCTGGATGGAGATGGGCTCAGGTAAGTATTAGAGGGGGTGAGGGTGGCTGCTGCACACAGAAGGTTTTTTTAATCTTAGTGCATAGAATGTATTAAAGCGGGGGTCCACCTATCTATGGTTATTTTTTTTTATTTTTTAGTTCATTCACAAACTTTTCTTCTCAGCATTACATACTCACATATTGTGTGTAATATGTCCGCCTGTGTCAGATTTCGTCAGAAAGAATAACTTATATTATTCACTGCAGGCGGTTTCCATCTTCATTGTGGGCATTTGAAGCCCACAAGCATTTATTTCCTGGATGTGGTGAATGCTGTGCTCCCAGCATTCACCACTCGTTCCCGCACATGCTCAGTGGCATCCTGGGAAGCCTGAGACTAGCTCCCAGGAGTCTGGGAGAGGCTAGAAACATGCCTACTCCCACGGGAGGAGAACCAGGAAGTGCAAAGAAGAATAGAAAAATAAAAGGTAATTACGGCGATTTAAATTTTTTTAAACAGCATGTCAGCATCTAGGCAAGGAAGAGAATACATACAGATATTGTTCAAAATTTGGGTGGAACCCCACTTTAAGATAAAAAAACCTTCTGCCTTTACAACCCCTTTAATTACAATGAAAATAACACAAACTAACTGGCTGTATAAGTATACACTTCTTCAAACTAGTATTCAGCAGATGCACTTTTGGCAAGAATAGCAACCTTGAGTCTGTGTGGATAGATATCTATTAGTTTTGGATATCTGGATTTTGCAATCTCCCCCCATTCGGATTTGCCAGCTCCAGCTCTTTTCCAAGGAGTGCCGAGTATGCTCTGAGAGTTTTGGAATCTTACATTATAACAATATAACTTGTGAACCAGTAGAAGTAATACATTTAGCCTTGAATAGGCATCCTAAGCAGTTCATAGATGGCCACATACTTTACATTTAATTTTATTATTACTTACCCTGAAGAAATACGATAATTATTTCTCTTTATTTCTGGCACCCCTAGACATAGCAAGCTTTTAGCCCTTGCAATATGGGAGTTTAGGGTTGCCACCTTATCCCTTTAAGGCTAGGTTCACACTGCTGCAGTGCGAATTTACCGCGATTTTACCGCGAATTTACCGCGATTTTACCGCGATTTTACCGCGATTTTACCGCGAATTTCAGGAGTTGGATATAGCTGCGATTGATAGTCTAGCCAATGGAATCATAATGTAAAAAAAAAAAGGGTCTTAACTTCCTGTGTACTTCCTGGTTTTTGTGGAGAGTAGTGTGGTGGAATTCGCACATATGTGAACCAATCAATGCGATTCAAGAACGATTTACATTGATGTCTATGGAGACTAAATTCGCAACGCAACGCAGTAAACTCGCACAGGACCTTTTTTTCACGCAGGTTATATTCGCAACGCGTCGATGTGAACGGCACTAATGTTAATCTATGTAATTTAAATGACTTGCGAATTTGAGCGATCGCAACGGCTCAAATTCGCAATAGAATTCGCAGCAGTGTGAACCTAGCCTTAAACTGAACACATATGAATTCCACAGGTTCTATAGTTGATTAAGGTGGTAATTAAACTCACTTGGTGCCTTATCTGCATTAAATTAGCCTCCAAACCTGTGTAATTCATATGTGTTCGGGTTTAAAGTGATGAGGTGGCAACCCTAGAGTGTGTTGACAGTCTTGTTACCTTTTCTACATTCACAATGGAATAATTGGAGCCTGCTTTTTTAGTGGATCTACAAGTTAAGAAATCTCTGTGTTTGATAGTAACATTTCCAATTCAGAAATGTTGTTAGCTCTCTCTAATGTCCTATTAGTTGCAAGAAATGCTTCAAGTAAAATAAACCACTAACCTTTTGTAGTTACAGTCACTATGAAGCAATCTTTAAAATCACAATAGAAGCAGAGAAGTCACATCCCCCCCCCCCCTTTTGCCCTGCCAACTCACAGATGGTAGTGAGGAGCTGAGCTACTAAGAGAAAATAAGGCCTCATACACATGGTGCCAGTGCTGCTCCACGAGGCACAGGTGAAGCATCCACCTTGTTGATAGCAGCCTGTCAAAACCTATGATAGGCCGAAATACGCAGCAGCACTTGCGTTTAGGGTCATAGCTGTACAAGGTGGTATGCCCCAAATGCAGAAATTGAATTTTTTTTGCATTTCTGCACCCCCCCTTTCCCCCGCAGCCTTCTGGAGCACATCACAGGTCCCAGAAGACTGTGGGACTCTTCACATAGCGCATCGTGGCTCGGCTCGCACACGTGCAGTGGGAAACCGGCAGTGAAGCCTCATGGTTTTCCTTACTTAAAATGTTGGCACCTGGACCCAAAGCAAATTGAAGAATCAGCACAGGTGAGGACAGCGTTGGATCCCTGGACAGGCGTCCTTGTATTGAAAGTCAGCAACTACAGTATTTGTAGCTGTTGACTTTTAATTTTTTGGGGGGAGACCGGAGCGCTTCTTTAACCACTTCAGCCCCGGAAGGATTTGCCCCCTTCCTGACCAGGCCATTTTTTGCGATACGGCACTGAGTCACTTTAACGGACAATTGCACAGTCGTGCAACGTGGTACCCAAACAAAATTGACGTCCTTTTTTTCCCACAAGTAGAGCTTTCTTTTGGTGGTATTTAACAGCTTCAGATCCGGGCCATTGCCAAATGACGGCAACAGCGCGGATCTAAATTGCCGGGACGACGTCTATTGACGTCGTCCCGTGCATGAGCGGCCTGCGCGCCCCCCGCAGGGCGCGCGCGGTGCGCTCGGTGATCAGCGAGTCTATGAGACTCGCCTGACCACAGATCAGAGTAAGGGGTTGGTCCCGACCCCTTACCACATGATTAGCTGTCAGCCAATGACAGCTGATCATGTGATGTAAACAGAGCCGGTAATCGGCTATTTTTCCTCCTCGCGCTGACAGCGCGAGGAGGAAAAAAAAAACCCGATCACCGGCGGCCGTGATCGGGACACGGCGATCTTCTAACACAAGGCAATAGGCAGTAGTGCTGCCTACCAGTGCCCACCAGCGTCACCCATCAGTGCCCACAGTGCCAACAATCAGCGCCACCCATCAGTGCCCACAGTGCTACCCATCAGTGCCCACAGTGCCACCCATCAGTGCCCACAGTGCCACCCATCAGTGCCCACAGTGCCACCCATCAGTACCACCCATCAGTGCCACCCATCAGCACCCACATCAGTGCCACCCATCAGCACCCACATCAGTGCAACCTATCAGTGCCCATCAGTGTCACCTACCAGTGCCCATCAGTGCCACCCATCAGTGCCCCCCCATCCGTGCCACCCATTCGTGCCACCCATTCGTGCCACCCATCCGTGCCACCCATCTGTGCCACCCATCTGTGCCACCCATCCGTGCCACCCATCCGTGGCCATCAGTGCCGCCTTATCTGTCCCCATCAGTGCCGCCTTAACTGTGCCTATCAGTGCCGCCTTAACTGTGCCCATCAGTGCCGCCTTATCTGTGCCTATCCGTGCCCATCAGTGCAGCCTATCAGTGCCCACCAGTGCTGCCTCATCAGCGCATATCAATGAAGGAGAAAAATTACCTGTTTGCAAAATTTTATAACAAACTATTAAACATGATTTTTTTTTTTTCAAAAATGTCCATCTTTTTTTGTTTGTTTAGCAAAAAATAAAAATCCCAGATGTGATCAAATACCACCAAAAGAAAGCTCTATTTGTGGGAAAAAAATGATAAAAATTTCATTTGGGTACAGTGTTGTATGACCGCGCAATTGTCATTCAAAGTGCGACAGTGCTGAAAGCTCAAAATTGGTCTGGGCAGGAGGGGGGTTGAAGTGCCCAGTAAGCAAGTGGTTAATCACCTCTGCGGTTTTTATTTTTTGTGCTATAAACAAAGAGAGTGACAATTTAAAAAAAAAAAATATATATATTTTTTTTCGTTTTTGCTATAATAAATATCCCTCAGATTTTTTTAAAAAACAAATTTCTTCATCAGTTTAGGCCGATATATATTCTTCTACATATTTTTGGTAAAAAAATCGCAATAAGCGTATATTGATTGGTTTGTGCAAAAGTTATAGCGTCTACAAAATAGGGGATAGATTTATGTTGTGTGTTTTTACGCACACATATCCCCGTTCTGTCTCTCGTGCCCACGATCGTGGGTGGGCGGCGGTCATATCGACCGCCGACCACGTGCATCAGGTCCCTGACCATGAAGCTGGTGTGTCTGCTAAGGCTCCTAAAGGAGCCGACATACCTGTACGTCGTTTTGCGCAGGGCTGCCAAGCTATTGACGTATATATGTAAATGTGTTGGTCTGGAAGTGGTTAAGTATCACTCAGTACAGCATCCAGCGATCTTATATTTCAGCGTGTGGTAGATTTTGACAGGCTACTGGCAGCAGGGATAGACACTGCACCATTGCCTTTGAGGTGCCTAAAAACTCCACAATTTGATGCACGTGGGCCAAAACATCCACGTGCATGTAGCCCTAGAGTGCTTCACCTCAAAACTTTAAGACTTAATTACACAGTGTCTGCAGCTACAGAGGTCAGTGAAGGCTTGTTTTAAAGATTTATGTACTGCTTCTAAAACTTTAATTCATTCTATCGGCAAATGGTTTAAACACAGACAGCAAGAGCAACAACAGCTTCAGGAAAAGACAGTAGGATCCAGGAAATGTCAGGTTCCTATTAATTTTGCAGAGCTTTTAAAAAAAGGAGGAGCAAAAAAAAAAAAAATCATATATATGTCTATCATCCTTTATGTTTTAATAAAAGCATTCAAATCAAAAAGCTTGAGCTTAGACACATCACTTATAGCTATTGGCCCACTCAGAAACAGTACTTTAGTATATGTATTTTGGCCCATTTTATGAGAAGTTCTGATTCTGAAGCCATCACTTCAAATAATTTTAGATTTCTTTTAGATTAGCTGTGTTATTGATTTTCATTGAAATATTTAGGAAGAGAATATAAAGTGATACAGGTAAAAGTATCATCTATCAGCCAAGAATTTTACGTTCATGCTTATGTCAATGCTATGGTGGGTTATAAAGGGTTATGTCAGCAAAGTATTCTGATGATGCTACTGCTGTCATTGCAGGTCTTACAGCTGCTAAGTTGCTTGTGGAATCAGGACTTAATGTTGTTGTACTGGAAGCGCGGAACAGAGTTGGGGGAAGAACACATACAATTAGGGTAAGTTGTTATTACTGAAATGTAAGTAGAATAACAGCTTATTTTAACTTACTACATAGCTAATAGGAATTAAACAAAAAACTATTAGATAAGCACATGAACGACTGCAACATACAGGGATATACAATGTAATACTGACATATAATCACACACATAGGTTGGACTTGATGGACTTGTGTCTTTTTTCAACCTCACCTAGTATGTAACTATGTAAGGAGTGCCTCCCATTAGGCCTGCAGGTTATCATAACACACACCAGATAGCAGACTGCTTCCTGTCCAAACTCCCTCTGCATTGTGTCAAAATCTGCCAGGAACAACGTTCATTTTTCAGCAGCTTCTCTAGGCAAAAACATTATTATTTGAAGCCCCGAAGAAGGGAGATTTGGAAACTCAAAAATTCGCTAGGTACCCAATTAAAAAAAATAAAAAAAATAAAAGGTGAATATTTCATCTAATCACCTTACTGATTCATTCTTCTGGCATCCCACCCCTCTTTAAAAATATTCTGATTGTTATCTGGCTGTCCCAAGCACCATGTTCTTACCTATAAAACTTTGCCCCTGGGCCTTGTTATAGAGGGTGCCCTAATAACCCCTTAACAAATGTGGTAAAAAAAAAAAACTGCAAGCTGTTGGATTGCTAGTTTTCAGTACTGGTATTTAGAGGCATCGTACATTTTTGCACAGCTGCTCAGGGTTATAGGGTCAGAGTCAGGGTTATAGGGAATTTAGTTTGTGTTATGGTTAGTGTTTAGGGAGTTAAATGAGACCTGTACTGAGGATGCTGTGCCCCAAAGAAGAAAATAATGTGTGGATGGAGTGGCAGGGTTTTGTTTTCTCATTTCAAAACTACCCCTTTGATAACCAGTAGGATAATGCTAATGAAGCAGCCAAAGAGGTGGAAGAAGTACAGATCAACATACTGAATAAAGTAGGAGCAGGTAGATTGTTGCACTGCAGATCTCCGGGTACAGCTTTCTCTCTAGAAAGCAGCACAGTAGTAACATCACCAGATCTCACTCTAAAGCTCTTGAGACTAGCAGTCAGATGCAGCAGTGCCTTATATCAGTGGTCATCAACCCTGTCCTCAGGGCCCACTAACAGGCCAGGTTTGCAAGATAACCTGCTTCCTCAAAGCAGCCCACCTATGTCATGCGCCCTTTGGAATGCCCGCTCCGTCTGTAAGAAGCTAACATCTGTTCATGACCTCTTCATCTCTCATGGCTTTAACATATTTGCCTCCAACCACCCATCCCTGGAAGCAGCAAATAATTACTTGTAGGAACCTTCGCCACCTTAACCCTTCTCTTCTCTATTCTGCTACTGACCACCTATATAACATAATCTCTCCCCTGTCCTGTCCTGACCTGGCCACCTCTGTCTACAACAGTTCGCTCTCATCATCACTAGATGCACTTGCTCCTCTAAACGCAGAATCAGGCCCTGACCATTACAACCCTGGCAAACTGACAACACTAAAAATCTGAAGAGACATTGTCGTGCTCTTGAACGACTGGCGTAAAACCAAATGCCTGCAAGACTTCACCCTATATAAATCTGCCCTTCCAAAATACAATTCCTGCCTCCATGCTGCCAAACGAGCCTACTTTGTCTCTCTTATTAATACTTTGTCATCCAGTCCCCGTCGGCTCTTCTCAACCTTTAACTCTCTGCTTCGTCCCCCACCCCCTCTACCCGCTAACTCACTCACTGCCCAAGAAATTGCCAATCACTTCAAAGACAAGATTGATGCAATTCGTGAGGACACCTCCACTGTGCGTACATCTTCCCCACCCAACATATCTTGCCTAACAGCACATTCAACACTCTCCTCTTTTGAATTGGCTACTACTGAAGAGGTTACAAGACTTTTCCCAGATGCCCACCTAAAGAATTGTCCCTTGGATCCTGTTCCCTCACAACTACTACGGTCACCCTCTTCTTCTATCCTATGCTCCCTCACTCACATCTTCAATCTCTCCCTCTCTAGTGGCACCTTCCACTCCCCTCTAAAACATGCACAGATTACCCATATACTTAAAAAGCCCTCACTGGACCCCCACCATCTAAACAACTTCAGACCCATCTCATTGCTCCCATTCACCTCTAAACTTCTAGAACGCTTAGTCTACAACCGTCTTAGCTCCTACTTCAGTGAAAATAACCTTCTTGACCCATTACAGTCTGGCTTTCGCTCGCAGCACTCCATGGAAACTGCCTTACTAAAACTCACTAACGATTTACTAACTCCTAAAGCCAACAGCCAATACTCCATACTCCTACTACTTGACCTCTCTGCGGCCTTTGATACTGTTGACCACCTGCTCCTTCTCAATAAACTACATTCCCTTGGCCTCTGAGATTCTGCTCTATCCTGGTTCTCTGCCTATCTATCACAGCGCTCCTTCAGTGTTACCTACAGCTCTGTCTCTTCCTCTCCATTTCCCCTTTCTGTGGGGGTCCCCCAAGGCTCTGTTCTTGGACCCCTTCTCTTCTCTATCTACACCTCCTCCCTTGGTCACTTGATAACTGCCCACGGCTTCCAATACCACTTATACGGCGATGACACCCAAATATATCTGTCTACTCCTCACCTCACTCCTTTAGTCTCCTCTCGCATTACTAACTTACTAACTGACATATCAGCATGGATGTCACACCACTTCCTTAAACTAAACCTCTCTAAAACTGAGTTATTAATATCCCCCCCCACCTGTGGCCCCCCTCCATGACTTTTCCATAAAAATCAACAATGCCAATCGATTTTCAAAGGTTTGTAGAATTCACCTTCGTACTCTCTAAAATTTGCCCCTTTTTAACAAATGAAACCACCAAGCTCCTCATTCACTCCCTTGTTATCTCTTGCCTTGACTATTGCAACTCCCTTCTTATTGGCCTGCCTCCCATAGCCTATCCCCTCTTCAGTCTATCATGAATGCTGCTGCCAGACTTATCCACCTTACCAACCGCTCAGTGTCTGCCAACCCTCTTCTCCAATCCCTACACTGGCTCCCAATCACCCAGCGAATTAAATTCAAAATACTAACAACAACATACAAAGCCATTCACAACTCTGCCCTGAGCTACATCACCAATCTTGTCTCCAAATATCTCCCAAATCATCCTCTCTGCTCTTCTCAAGACCTCCTACTCTCAAGCTCTCTCGTCTCCTTCTTCCATGCTCGTCTCCAGGATTTCTCCAGAGCCTCTCCCATCCTCTGGAACTCGCTACTCCCACCGGTCCGGCTATCCCCTACTCTTGCTACCTAATCGCGATCCCTGAAAACTCATCTCTTCAAGAAAGCCTATCACGTCTCCAACGAATCTTCTACCACTTCCATCAGCTCATTCCCCACAGTTACAACCTTTTGTACCACCTGCCCCACCCTATTAGATTGTAAGCTCTTCTGAGCAGGGCCCTCTTAATCCTCTTGTATTTTATTGTATTGTAACTGTATTGTCTCCTTTTATTTTGTAAAGCGCTGTGTAAACTGTTGGCGCTATATAAATCCTGTATTATAATAATAATAATAACTGAAATACATCAGAGGTGATATAATTTGCTGCTCAGTGATTGCAGTATTCTAGTCTGCATCTCCCCAAGGTAATACAGTAATCTGAGGAACCTCAGATTACTAGCATAATATGTTCCAGGAGTATGCTCATAATCCAAAGTACTCGCATATCAAAGCGAGTTTACCCACTGAAGTCAATGGAAACGAAAATAATTAATTCCGCATTGACTTCAATGGGATGCAATACCACATGCGGCCAGAGGCGGGGGGGGGGGGGGCGCTGGAGAGCCTCGTAAACGGCCGAAAAGGCCCAAGGACACTTTGGCGGACCTTGGCAAACCTCGGAAAGACTTCCTACCCGAGATTTGCCGAGGTCAGCCGTGCTGTACTCGGGCCTTTCCGTGCATTTTCGAATGTGACGTTCGGCTCTGCTTGGCTCCGGTGCCCCCCCACCTCAGGCCAAAAGCGGTACTGCACACCGCTTTGGCCTGAATCGTGCTCGTTTTGTGAGACAGCACTCGCAAACCGAGTTACGATTTTTAAAAATACAGTGCTCGTATTGCGAAACGCTCGTTAATCGCATTATTCGCAATCCGAGGTTCCACTGTACATAAAACCTGGCCTGTTAGTGGGCCCTGAGAACAGGGTTGATGACCACTGCCTTACATAGTCCCACACTGCAAATATACAGCTACTGTATGAAGCTACAGAACAGATGTATCTGGGCAAAGTCACATGAAAGGAAGTACATTGCTATTTTTTAGGAAGAATTCATAGAAAAAAAGGTAGATTTTCATGGTACTGATTTTGAGTAAGGTCCATTTTAGGTGGTCTAGGCTTATATTGGGGGAAATGTTGAGTATTAGGATGAGGGGTTAAGTGTTATTATTCAGTGTCAAGCTTTAGGTTACAGGTAAAGTTAAGGACTAATTTTAGGGTATACATTAAAGGGAGGCTACGCTTGAAAATTAAAGAATTGCTAAAGTATAGACTTGACAGTTGCGAGGAGCATGGGCGGAGCCTGACTGAGCAGACATGCCATCTTATGCCCCGTATACACGGTCGGACATTGATCGGACATTCCGACAACAAAATCCTAGGATTTTTTCTGACGGATGTTGGCTCAAACTTGTCTTGCATACACACGGTCACACAAAGTTGTCGGAAAATCCGATCATTCTGAACGCGGTGACGTCAAACACGTACGTCGGGACTATAAACGGGGCAGTAGCCAATAGCTTTCATCTCTTTATTTATTCTGGGCATGCATGGCACTTTGTGCGTCGGATTTGTGTACACACGATCGGAAATTCCGACAACGGATTTTGTTGTCGGAAAATTTTATAGCCTGCTCTCAAACTTTGTGTGTCGGAAAATCTGATGGAAAATGTGTGATGGAGCCTACACACGGTCGGAATTTCCGACAACAAGGTCCTATCACACATTTTCCGTCGGAAAATCCGACCGTGTGTACGGGGCATTAGAGTTCTGTTTCAGAAGGGATGTTTCTGCCATATTATATCATGTCCTGGCTCAGCTTAACCTGGTAAATATTGTTACTCGGCCTGCTAATAACCCCTGCCACTTAATGTAATGGTTCTTGGGAGTTCTCGTCTGAAAATGAAGCAAAAAAACAACAAAGCAGCGCTGCCTCAGGTTTCAGTGAGAATGGCACTTGCTTTATCCCCTCCCCCGTTACCTCACACTCAGTGAAATCATGTCAGCGCTCTAAGGTGTCTGGGGGAATATGACTCGGATTCAGATATGCAAACTTCACAAATGACATCTTTTACACACCCTGGTCATTCTTCTGTTCTAAGGCAATTTGAAAAAATGCTTTACAAAGACCTTTACACAAACTTCAGATCATATAACAAACAGTCTCACTAGGGAAATCAGACAACTGGGCCAACGTACTGCAAATCTTGAACTGCGAGTTGATGTACTTGAAAATAACACCCAGACTTATGCAGCTGAATTTGAAAACCTCAAAGAGGAAAACTTAGTCTTCCAATCTCTTTTAGAAGATTCCGAAAATAGGGCCTGACATTCCAATATCCGTACATGTGGAATACTTGAATCTGTCACTGATTTGCAAGCCACTATGCTATCCCTATTTCAAGAACTACAGCCTTCCATACCAGTCGAACAAATGGAGATGGACAGGGTTCATAGAGCCCTCAGACCTCGCAAAGCTGATGGACCACCGCGCGATATTATCGCCAAATTTCACTATTTCCGTACCAAGGAACAATTTCTAGCTGCAGCTAGAGCAAAAGATTCACTGATTTTCCAGGGACATACCTATCAACTTTTTGCTGATATATCCCAGCTCACCATCTCTAAGTGTCGGGCTTTGAAGCCACATCTTTAAGTTTTACAGCAACACCAAATCACCTATCAATGGGGCTTTCCATTTTCAATTCGCTTCACTTACCAAGGATCTAAATATGTCTGCCCTTCTAGAATGTCCAACCAAAGCAACGCACAAAATTGAATTGTTACCCATTCCCTGCAAAAATCAGCTGGTGCTGAAGGAAATAACAGTCACCGGGGCAATCAAAACGTGGTAGTTTTTCTTCTCCTACGCCAACTCCTGAGGACTCTATGGACTGACTTTTTACTTTTTGTTTGATTCAATGTCAGGTATTCACTTCCAACTAACTAGATGTTTGGTAAACGTTTCTTTTTTTTTGTCTTACCAGTTTAGAACTCACTCGATGCAAACGTTTTTCTACGCTTTAACTCCTTACTTTTCAGTTGGTCTCTTTTTTTTTTTTTTTACTGACAGCAGTGAGTTTGCTATATTTCTTTACATAGCCTCGAGCTATTATTAGTTTTTTGAATGTTTTCTGTCATGTTTTTTGTTTCTTGTATACACTTTACCTCATCCCTCCCCTTTCTCATGACACATTGATGGGTATGGAACTTTTTGAGTTAATGGTATGATTTCTATTTATGTATTACTTTTTATTGTTGGCAGTGTTCCCTTTGATGGTGTTTTTGTGCCTTCAGTTTGCTACCCTAGGATCCTCATTATCATGTGGGCTTCTGACGGTAGCTCTTTGGCCTCTGGTGGACCACTTGTCACTCGCCCAGTACACTGTTCTGTTGAGCTATTAGCTCTCTTTAGTATTTTACAAATCTTAGTAATATCTGCTCGATGAGAGCCAATTCCTTACCTTTTCTTCCAGCCTTTCCTTTTTCCTACCCCCTATACTGAATTGTATGCGATCCTACTGTCAGAACTTAAAGTGGAGTTCCACCCCAAGAAGAAAAATTAATTAATGTGCTTAAAAAAATAAAAAAAATAAAAAAAATTTTTTTTACTCACCTCGAAATGCCTGTTGCTAGGGGGTCCCTCGTAGTGTGCCTCCTTCAGCGCCTGGGCTCCTGACGTCACTTCCCTCGGCGCAGGAAGGGAGATCACCTCTTTCCCCTCCCTCTGTCAATCTTCTGGGACACGTGACAGGTCCCAGATGATTGCGCGGCCAGTCACGGCGCGCGGCGCGGCTTGGCATGCGCAGTGGGTGCCCGGCTGTGAAGCCACAGCCGGACCCCCACAGTTGCAATGCCGGCGCCACCGAGCGAAGGGGGAGACGAGCGGGGCTTCCATCCCCCGCATCGCTGGACCCTGGGACAGATAAGTGTCCGATTATTAAGTCAGCAGCTGCAGTATTTGTAGCTGCTGACTTTTAATTTTTTTTTTAAGGGGAACTCCGCTTTAAAGTTTTTATCATGCAACTCCTGATATTACTAATATGGCCCCCTTAAACATTTTGACATTAAATGTAGGGTTGTCCCGATACCACTTTTTTAGGACCGAGTACAAGTACCGATACTTTTTTTCAAGTACTCGCCGATACCGATTACCGATACTTTTTTTTTAATGTCACGTGACAGTTTTTTTTTTTTTTTTTTTTTTATTAACAGTGCTTGCTTTTTTTTTTGGGGGGGGGGGGGGGGGGAGGGGGTGAACGTTGTATGTGTGTGTTATTTTTTTTTTTTTACAATTTTTTTTTTTTACAATAATATTTTTTTTTATTCTTTATTGTTTTTTTTTTTTAATCAGCCCTTTTGGGGGGCTTTGGTGAGATATCAGGGGTCTTAACAGACCTCTGATATCTCCCCCTTGAGACAGAGAAAGAGACAGAGGATAGAGATTCCCCAGTCCCTTTCTCTGCAGCGTCAGCTGCACTGAGAATGAATGGAGAGAAGACAGCGGCTTCTCTCCATTCATAAACTGACACATCGTAATCACAGGAGATTACAATGTTTCAGTTATGTGAATAGACAGAGTCAGCTGACTCTCTCCATACACAAAGGAAGGAGGAGGGGGACGGAGGAACGGAGGGGGAGAACGGAGGGGACAGATAAGAAGAGCACTACGGAGGGGACAGATAAGAAGAGCACTACGGAGGGGACAGCTGAGAGGGACAGATAAGGAGAGAGGAATGCAGGGGACAGCGGAGAGGCACAGAGGAACGGAGGGGGCACGGAGGAGGATGCAGTGACAGTCAGCGGTGACCGATCACCGCTGTATGTCACTAAAGCAGCTGAAAGCTGCTGGGGGAGAATCTTGTAACTCCCCCACGCGCCGATCACAGCTGACTTCCAGGTATCGGTGGAAGCATCGGGAGCATTTGCCCGAGTACAAGTACTTGGGCAAATGCTCGGTATCGGTGCCGATACCGATACTAGTATCGGTATCGGGACATCCCTAATTAAATGTCAAAGGTCTTAATATACCACAAAAACGCACTAAAGCATTCCGTTCATTTGCTGCAGCTAAAATCCACATTCTTTGCCTACAGGAGACCATTTTACTGAACAATCTACTCCTAAGTTTTTCAGCTCCTCTTATCCACAGGTATTTACAGCCTCGGCAGCTACTAAACAATGAGGTGTTCTTATAGCTATTCACTGTACAACCCCATTTGTTCTGAAATTAAAGATCCTGAAGACTGCTACCTCATTCTTATTGGGCACATTTCTCATGTTGCTGTAACCATTGTATTATATTATGCTCCTAATAAACATCCATTATCATTTCTTTCCCATCTTTTTCATGTAATTAATTCACACAAGTTAGGTACAGTGATAGTATATGGAGTATATCCAAGACTTTCCCTTCTTGGATAAATCTCCCCGTTCTCCCTTCTCCTGTTCCCCTAAGCTTGCATTTCAGCAACTTATCTCTCAACATAACATGTTAGACTCTTGGCGTGAGCTCAATCCAGCTCGTAAATGCTTTACATATTACTCCCATCCACACAAATAGTTTTCTAGGATTGATCATATCTTCCTAAGTGTTGGTATGGCCCCAGAGATCCTATCATCAGTTATTACGCCCTTTACTTGGTCCGATCATAGTGCAGTTTGTACTACCATCTACTCCCCTATCCCGAGATTCCAGGATTCATCTTGGTGCATTAATGATTCCATTCTAACTCACCCATCCCATTGTCTAGATCAGTGGTTCTCAACTCCTGTCCCCAGGACCCACTAACAGGCCAGGTTTACAAGATAATTGAAATACATCACAGGTGATATCATTTGCTGCTCAGTGATTGCAGTATTCTAGTCTGCATCTCCCCAAGGTAATACTTAAAATCTGGCCTGTTGGTGGGTCCTGAGGACTGGAGTTGAGAACTACTGGTCTAGATATTAAAAATGCATTAAGGTGAAGAAACACTTACTTTACATTCCCTTTAAGGCTTTAAAACTTAAACATCCCAGCCCAGATGGATTTTGTGCTTCCTACTTTATTAGATATTTTCTGATATATTATCTTCTATCCTAACTAAGGCCTTCAATATGTTGTTGAGGGGACACTCTTTTCATTCAGAATCCTTAATGGCCATAATTTCCATGCTTCCCAAATCTAAAACTGATGCTTCTTATGCCCTGTACACGCGGCTGGTTTTGCTGTCTGAATAAACTCTGAAGGTTTTTCCGACGGAATTCCGCTCAAGCTGTCTTGCATACACACAGTCACACCAAATTCCATCCGTCCAGAACGCGGTCACGTACAACACGTACGACACGTACGACGGGACTAAAAAACAGAAGTTCGAATAGCAAGTAGCCAATAGCTTCCGTTTCGTACTTGCTTCAGAGCATGCAGACGAGCGTTTTTTCCGATAGTAATTTGTTCCGTCGGAAAAATATAGAACATGTTCTCTATCTAAATCCGTCGGAATTTTCAACAGAAATAGTATGATGGGGCATACACACGGTCGGAATATACGATGAAAAGCTCCCATCGGACTCTTTCTGACGGAAATTCCGCTCGTGTGTACGCGGCATTAATTTTGACATTAAACTTCTAGCTAATATACTTGCGACCTGCTTGAATCAAGTAATAGGCAAACTTGTTCATCAAGATCAAGTTGGGTTTATCCCCTCGTGCCAAGCAAGTGATAATATTTGTAGAGCTTATTTACTCGCTCATGTCGCTAAATCCAGACCTGCATGTTTTTTATCGCTCAATATAAGAAAAGCATTCGATACTGTCACATGGCCATACTTACAAGATATTCTTCAAAAATGGGGGGTTTGGACCGCATTTTTTAAAGTGGACTTCTTCCTTATTCGACAAGCCGAATGCATTTTTTAAAAATGCTGGTTTTAAATCAGACCCTTTCCCTATTGGAAGTGGCACCCGTCAAGGATGTCATCTCTCCCCCCTCCTATTTGCACTCCTCATTGAACCCTTGGCCCATTTAATTAGATCTGATCCAAACATAAAAGGTATTGAATTGGCTGGATGTCATCATAAAGTATGTCTTTTTGCAGATGACATCTTACTCTTCGTGTCATCTCTCCATATCACAGCGCCTAATCTCCTCTCTGTCCTAAACTGTTTTGCACACATTTCGGGCTTAACAGTTAACCATCAAAAATCGACTGCACTTAACATTTCCTTGCCTCCTTCAGACCTTCAGCTTGCTAAAAATTCACTTCCCTTCTCTTGGACACCTCATAGACTTCCATACCTAGGAATACACCTCACTCCTAAGATAACTGACTTGCACTCAGCTAACTTCCCTTCATTACTAAAACAGGTTACTGAATTATTATCACAATGGTCCTCTATCCCTCTATCCTGGTTAGGCAAAATTTATGTAATTAGGATGGGTATATTGTCGAAGTTTTTATATCTTTTTAGAGTCTTGCCCATCCCAGTTCCATCAAATTTTTTTACGGCTTATACAGCGCAAAATTATCTCCTTTATCTGGGATAAAGCAAAACCTCAAACCTCTAAATCGACCCTCTGTCTCCCATAATGCTGCAAAGGTTTAGGTTTCCCAAATATTTCTGCTTACTATCATGCTGCACACCTTGCACATTTACCAAAATACCATGCAAAGAAATTCCTTTATGGGCAACATAAGTCTATTGACTGTGCTATTTCAGTATCTAACATGTTATGGTTAAGACCAACTGATCGTACTTTTATTAGCAATCCTATCACAAAACACTCTTTATCCATCTGGGACAGATTCAAAACTTCTCTTGGCCTTCAATCTCATTTACTGCTCCTTTCTTTTATTAAAAATCTCGCTTTTGACCCTGCCTGGGTCCAGTGGCGGTGCGTCCATAGAGGGTGCAGTGATGCCCCCTATCTCCTGCACCTGTCGATCTCCAATAGATAGATTCATGCATTGCATGCATTGCATGAATCTATCTATTGTCGCCGCTGCCGCCCCCTATTCAGGTGTCTGGCCCCTTGTCGGGAGCCGGGCATCTGCATTACAGTGGCGGGGATGTTTTGGAAGTGCCTGATTAGAGCCGTTGGCTCTAACAGGCGTCCTGATTAGAGCCGTGGGCTCTAATTGGCTTCCAAATTGGTGAACAGCGGGCGCACTGCTGTGCGTTTGCTGCTTATGAAGTGCTGTGTTAGGGAATCAAATAAATTACTTCCCTAACACTGACCCGCCTCTCAGCCAATCAGGTGCACCAGGTCTGGTTACCTGTCACCTGATTGGCTGAAGCGACAGGCACTGTGATTGGACGCCAGGCGTCCAGTCATAGCAGAAGAGAAGACATCGAGGACTCAAAGGGAGCGTGGAGCGTGGAGGACAGCGCCGTGACCCGAGACAGGTAAGTGCCGGGCGGGGGGCAAACTGGCAGCAATTGATGGGGCAAACTGGCGGCAATTGATGGGGCAACTGGCGGAAATTGATGGGGCAACTGGCGGCAATTGATGGGGCACACTGGTAGCAATTGATGGTTACAGTAGCTGCGTTTGATGGCATAGTAGCAGCAATTTATGGGTGCAGTGGCTGCGTTTGATGGAACAGTGTCTGTGCTTGATGGGCACAGTGTCTGCGTTTGATGGCACAGTGTCTGCGTTTGATGGCACAGTGTCTGCGCTTGATGGGCACAGTGGCTGCGCTTGATTGCACAGTGGCAGCGTTTAATAGGCACAGTGGTGGCAATTTATGGATACAGTGGCTTTGTTTGATGGCACAGTGGCTGCGTTTGATGGGCACAGTGGCGGCAATTGATGGGCACAGTAGCTGCGTTTGATGGGCACAGTGAGGCTGCAATTGATGTTTTTTTTTTTTTTTCAGTTTGTTTGCGCCCCCCTAAAAATTTTGAGCACCAGCCACCACTGCCTGGGTCGCTCCTAATTCTTTCAAAGCATGGAATACAGCTAATTTATCCCTTTTATATAATTTGGTATCTGCTTCCTCCATACATTCTTTTCGTACTTTGTGTCATACATTTGGACTTCCTCAGTGGGAACTATTCCGATATTTGCAAATCAAAAAAATGTTCAAACCTTATATCAATTCCAACTCCCAACTATCCCAGATGTCGTGTTTTGAACGCATATGTATTTCTGACCCTCATGCTAGAGGACTTATTTTGTTTCTCTATAAGGCAATTTTAGCTAGTACTAAAACTGGTCCCCCCTCATATGTCTCCAAATGGGAACTAGACCTTAATCGCTCATTTAATGCTACTGAATTGTCCAGCATATGGTCCGCCAATAAGTCTGCTTCTTCTAATGTTGTTGCTGTGGAAACTAACTTTAAGGTGCTAACTCCTTGATATTTGGTCCCCGCTAGAATATCGAAATATGCTTCTGATTACCCGGGTACTTGTTTTCGTGGCTGTTCAGAATCTGGCACTCAACTTCATATTTGGTGGGATTGCCCAATTGCCCCAAAATTCTGGAAGGCAGCTCTTGACTTAGCCTCCAAAATCTTTGATACACCTATACAGCCCAATCCTGCTACAGCCCTATTAAACCTGATGGGATCACACAGAATCACTTTTGCCTTCTTATACAGCTCCTAACAGCCGCAAAACAAACCATTGCTAAGGCATGGAAAACAAAATATTTAATTCTAGCTGAAACCATACACAAAACTAATAAAGCTCTTATTCATGCTAAAATGGAAGCAGTTGAAAGAGATCGAATCGGTCGATTTGAGAAACTCTGGCTTCCTTGGATTAAGCATTGTTTACCTCCAGACTTTGATGACACACTATTATTGCCTTGGTAATTTTACTCTATTTGCCTTGACTATACTTTCTATTCATTTGGGATCACATCACCACTTGTAAACCCCCCCCTCATTTCCTTCCCCCCTTTTTTCTACCCTCTTTCTATCTACTCCTATTTTTTGTTTTCTACCTTTCTTTTCATATTGTGTGGTACTTATAAACAGATTATCTCTTCTGTTTTTAATATATACCTATCAGATTGATCTCCTTATTACTGCTCTTGCAAAATGAACCAATCAAATAGAATAGAATTGTATAATGCTTTTGATGTAATACTTTATTGATTT
The DNA here is from genome assembly GCF_042186555.1 of Aquarana catesbeiana. Lineage (NCBI taxonomy): Eukaryota > Metazoa > Chordata > Amphibia > Anura > Ranidae > Aquarana > Aquarana catesbeiana. The sequence goes on along the minus strand of NC_133325.1, from coordinate 594,721,872 downwards.
ATTTGTTGCTCTACTCGTTACATTTTTACATTGTTATATACTCGTCCTGTTCATAAATCGACATGTTTAGCTCTGTTGCTATTTGAATATTGTACCACCATTCTTATATGTACTCAATTTGTCAATCTTTGTTATATTTAAAAAATAATAAACAAATTTGACGAGAAATTATAATTGCACCAAAGTAACACCCTGAAAATCTATGTTTAGCCCCCTGAAAAACAGTGGTTCACTTTTTGCTACTAGGCACTCCTGTACTTTGAACCTCATAGCTATACTTGCACTGTGCAATTATCTAGAGCAGGGGTTTTAAACTGGCGACCCTCCAGCTGTTGCAAAACTACAAGTCCCATCATGCTTGTAACTGTCAGCCTTGCAAGGCCTCATGAGACTTGTAGTTTTGCGACAGCTGGAGGGGCCACCAGTTTGAGACCCCTTATCTAGAGCTATGTTTGCCAAACTGTGATCTGAGAGCCAAATGTGGCCCTTTGCTTACTTTTTTCTGGCCCTTGAGGCTCTGTTGACAAGAACAGAAAGGCACCACTTCTTTCACTGACATCAAGACAGGGACATAATTCCTCCTACTGATATAAATGATAGAACACTATTCCTCCCACTGACACCGATGATGGGGCACTATTCCTCTCAGTGACATCAATGAAGGGGAACTATTCCACCCACAAAGACCAACAATGGGCACTGTTCCTACCACTGACACCAATGATGGGGCTCTATTCCTTCCACTAACACCAACAATGGTGCACAATTTCTTCCACTGACAGCAATGATGGGGCACTATTCCTCCAACTTATACCACTGATGGGGCATTATTCCTCCTCCAACTGTCTCTGGGGAATTTTCTACTACCACTGGCCACAGTAAACTGGCCCTCTGTTTAGAAAGTTTGGAGACCCAGGATCTAGAGCATTGTGCATCTGATTGCTAGTCTTACAAAATTTGACGATGTCACTACTGTGTTGCTTGCTGTTCTCCTTACTGGAGAGGAATCTGTACCCGAAGACTTGTGAGTGTGTGCTTCCTTTGCCTCTGCTACTTTATTCCTTCATTATTCATCAGGGGGCATCTCTGACATGAGGAAGCAAAGCCCTGTCTCTGCCAAGATGGTTACTCACACACAGAGACACAGTATGGAGTAAAGTACAGTAAGTCAGTAATGAGAATAATGCCCCGTACACACGGTCGGATTTTCCGACGGAAAATGTGTGATAGAACCTTGTTGTCGGAAATTCCGACCGTGTGTGGGCTCCATCACACATTTTCCATCGGATTTTCCGACACACAAAGTTTGAGAGCAGGATATAAAATTTTCCGACAACAAAATCCTGTGTACACAAATCCGACTGACAAAGTGCCACGCAAGCTCAGAATAAATAAAGAGATGAAAGCTATTGGCCACTGCCCCGTTTATAGTCCCGACGTACGTGTTTTACGTCACCGCGTTTAGAACGATCGGATTTTCCGACAACTTTGTGTGACTGTGTGTATGCAAGACAAGTTTGAGCCAACATCCGTCGGAAAAAATCCTAGGATTTTGTTGTCGGAATGTCCGAACAAAGTCCGACCGTGTGTACGGGGCATAAGAGTGTAAGGAGCCTACAGGTGATGCTGATGGTTAGCCTTTCTTCCACTGCCATTTTATGGGGATAGTTAATGTATCATTAGTAGAGGGTGAAGGCTTCAGACAGAACAAGTTTTGAGTTCACAGAGGCACATTCCCTTCATCATGTCAAAGTGATGATTTTCAGAACAGTATGGCTATATGTGTTAAGCAATATTTATATAGTCAATACTGAGAACATTTCAAGCATGTTGGGAATTTTTCTAATCTGTTACTGGAAATCTTAATGTACACCACAGTAACTCACTGGTCTGTGTACCATAGATGTTTATTGAGAAATGCAGTGTGCAGTGTGAAAAACTAATAATCATTTGATAGAAAGGGATCACTTTGCAAGCAGAAAATGTTTTAGATATCCAGTATGGCATGCAATACATTATTCACCTTGCTGTTAGATATTTTGCATGCCCTACTATAACCAAGAGCCTATGAAATCTGCACATGCACTGTGCTTTCCCAGCCTATGTATAACTCCTTCTGTTCCTGAGACCCACCCTGGACCGCTGAGTGATGAGAGGGGCTGATAGGGGATCTGAATGTGTGAAAGCCTGAACTCACAGAGGAGAGCACTGTATGGATGGTAGTAATGTCTGAGAAATGGAGAGAAAGGGATTACCGGTTTTATGATTGGGGAATGTCATAAGCCAATTGGATATTGGATTTAAGAAGAAATGGCTGCACATCGATAGAAATCCAAATGCTGTTTATTGATCACCAAAATGACATCAAAGGACACCAACACACAAGTCTTGTAGACGCGTTGCACACAGTACAGTTGTGCTTAATTATTACCAGATATCGGATTTACCGGTTGGATTTGTATTGGAAAAGGAGTTGGATGTCAGTTTGCCCTGCGATACTGCCACAGTACATTTGTATCCAATGAGCCTGATGTTGGAGTTGGTGACAGAATTGTTACATGCTCTTACATATTCTCTTTCTGGTAAGGAGATTAATTTGTCACTGTGGTGTGGTGTGCTACTTATTTCACACTGAAGTTGGTGCGGGGACTTCATCTCTTCCTTCACTTAATAGACTGTTCATACTTTTACTTCAGCACTGCTTGTGGACTTTTTATGCTTTTTATTTGTGAATCAACAAATTGTGCTGGCTGCTCTTAATACAGTGTATAGGTTTTAGGTAGCGCGGATATTTCACACATTTTTAAGACTCTATGAAGCTAAACACAAGCTCTGTTCGGCAGGACAATAAACCCTTTAAGACCTCTGTGTTTTTGCTGAGTACCAACACAACTGAAAAGCCTAATATTGTTGGCAAATCTGTAGGAGTCTGCTTGGTTACAGTATATCAGCATAGTATAACCAACTACATGGTGTGCGTTTTATGTGTGTGATCATAACATTTACCAATGTTTCTGTAAATTGTGCATTGTGTTAAGGTGATGTCCCAAGCACTCTTCCACGGAACTAGTCTACGACTTATTCTGTTGCTACAGTTACAGAAACTTGACTTTTTCCAATTCTATCTTTATTGTACCCAAATTAACCAACTTTTACATTGATACAAGCATTCAATAGGTATAATGGCACAGATATATTCCTTGTTGTCATTCAGTGTGCCATGTGAATTTAAGAAATTCTAAATTATATTGTCACTCATGTACTCATACAGTATATACGAATCCCACAAAACCACTTTTCATAAATGCTTATTTAAATATGTGTGATTATATTGAATATATGTTTTATTGTCATACAGAACAAAGAAGTCCAGTATGTTGATGTAGGTGGAGCATATGTTGGACCAACTCAAAATCGTATTTTACGAGTGGCAAAGGAATTGGGTGTAAAAACATACAAAGTCAATGTACAGCAAAGGCTTATCCATCACACAAAGGTGAGTACTGACTAAATATTTCTCGATCTTCATACTTCATATTTCTTCCAGATCAGTGACTGACAGCCAGGCAACTAGGATTTTCAATTAATACAATCACTCCATGCTAGTGCATGGCTGGATCTAGGGGGTTGCTGGGGAACACGAACCCTGGCCTTTGTCCTGCTGACCCCCTGTCCTTCATCCTTCTGACCCCTGTACACTGCCCTATTGACCCCCTGTCCTCCAGCCTGCCAACCCTGTCCTCCTTCCTGCTGATCCCTGTACTGTGCCCTGCTGGCCCCTGTCCTCTGCCCTTTTGACCCCTCTTCTCTGCCATATTGACACCTGTCCTCTGCCCTGCTGACCCTTGTGCTCTCATCCTGTTGACCCCTGTTCTCTGTCCTGCTGATTTCTGTACACTGCCCTGCAAACTATTCTCCTTTGCTGTGCTGACACCTATCTTTCACCATGCTGAAAACTGTACACTGCCTTGATGACCCTTGTACACTGCCCTATTGACCCCCGTCTTCTGCCCTGATAACCCCTGCTCTTTGCTCAGCTGACCCCTCTCCTCTGCTGTCCCCTGTACACTGCCCTACTGACTCTCGTACACTCCCCTGCTGTCCTCTCTACCTCTGCCCTGCTTACACCTTGTACACTGCCCTACTGACTCTTGTACACTCCCCCTCTGACCTCTCATTCTCTGCCCTGCTGACCCTCTGGACACTGCCCTGCTGACTCCTTGTCCTCTGCCCTGCTGACCCTGTATACTGCCCTGCTAACTCACTGTATGTCTTCCTACAAACCAATGGCCACTGTACACTGCCCTAGAAAATGAATGGCCTATGTACATTACCCTACAAACTGCTGACCCTGTTCTCTGCCCTGCAGATCCCCAGTACACTGCCATACATACTCCTATACACTGCCTTACTGACCTTGCATCCTCTGCCCCCCTAACATTTTTACACCACAACATCAGACAGGCTATATCCGGCCCTGCGCTAGTGTAATATTGTGAAATAAAATTAAAATAATCCCAGTTACAATCCAATGCACGCATGATCGTGATCAAACCAAATTAGTGAGGATAAATAAGCACAGCTGCTCTTAAATACCTCCAAAATACTTCACAACAATGAATTATAAAAAAAAAAATATTCATATAGTACATTGCTATTAAACAATGTATATATTGATTAAAAAGAAAATAAATCAGTCCCTAAAAAATAAGGGTAAATAGGCACTGACTGAAATAATTATACACAATGATCATGTGTGAAGTAAATCAATAAACTGTGATATAAACAAATAAATGCATATAATTCCTATTCATCATTCAATTAATCCAACTATAAGAAAAAAACTCAATATTTTCTTGAATGTAAAAGTCCTTATTAAGTGTCCAAAATTAAGCATGCAGGTTTTTTTCAGATGGAGGTCAGCAATGACAGCTCCATATTTCGCTCTTGACGTGATTAATGTGATGGCTGGCTTTACTGATTATGGAAGGCTCAGATAGTGGATTGAAAAATTGAGATTTGCATGTATGTTCTGCTGCTTGGGGCTCATTCAAACTAGATGTGTAGGGTCTAGGCTGTCTGCTATTTCCAGTATAACCCCAACACATAGATAGGGCAAAATGCTTTATTTCCAATGGTGTCAGCTCATACAGGTGCATCTCAAAATATTTGAATATCATTAAAAAGTTAAAGGGTTTGTTAACCCACTAGGTTGAAATTACATAATCCTCTCTATGTATTAATGTAATGTGCCCTGTGTCTATGCCTTATAAAAATAATGCTGCAATATACCTGTTTTAGAGCTCTGATTGGCAGTCACATGATCTGCCGTCTCTTTCCTCTCTCAGCCTGACAGCTGCAGTGGGCAGGGTTGAGATCCCCTGCTGATATCGGCCAAGAGGGGAGAAGGAGAGGAGGAGAGAGGCGGCCCCCGCCCGCTGCAGTTGTAATGTGAGAGAGGAAAGATTCGGCTAATCATGTGACTGCCAATCAGCGTTCTGAAACAGGTATATAGCAGCATCATTTTTATAAGGCATAGACACAGGGCACATTACATTAATACATAGAGAGGATTATGTAATTTTAACCATAATTTGAGCAGCAGGAGGGGAGGGGGGTGGGGAGCAGAGCGACATGAGCACAGAGCTGACAAGCAAGGAGGGAGGGGGGGAGAGCACAGATGAGAAAGAGCAGAGCTGCGGATGACGGATGCATATAAACTGACTACAGTGTCAGGGCTCAGCAGCCATGATACACCGGGGTCAGTTTACAAGGGGGAGGGTATAGGCAGGCAGGATCAGCCAGTTATTGCAGGTGATAGAGGGGTCCAAATGACTTAGCACAAGCACTGTGCTGTATAACGTGCTTTAAGGGAACAGGATTTTTTTTGGGGGGGGGGGGGGGGTTAACAAACACTTTAATTTAACTCAGTAATAAAATTCAAAAAGTGAAACTCATATATTTTTATATAGATGTGTTACACACAAAGTGATATATTTCAAGCATTTCTTTTTTTTATTTTGATGATTATGACTTACAGCTAGTGAAAACCCATAATTCAGTATCTCAGAAAATTAGAATATTACATAAGACCAAAAAAAAAGGATTTTTAATACAGAAATGTTAGCTTACTGAAAAGTAAGTCAGTGTACAGTATAGTATGCACTATACCAATACTTGGTTGGGGCTTCTTTTGCATGAATTACTGCATCAATGCGGCGTGGCTTCTGCTGAGATGTTATGGAAGACCAGGTTTTTCTTGACAGCGGCCTTCAGCTCATCTGCATTGTTTTGTCTGGTGTCTCTCTTCTTCCTCTTGAAATACCCCACAGATTCTCTATGGGGTTTAGGTCAGATGAGTTTGCTGGCCAATCAAGCACAGTGATACCATGATCATTAAATCAGGTATTAGTACTTTTGGCAGTGTGGGCAGGTGCCAGGTCCTGCTGGAAAATGAAATCAGCATCTCCATAAAGCTGGTCAGCAGAGGGAAGCATGAAGTGCTCTAGAATTTGGTAGAGGGCTACGCTGACTTTGGACTTGATAAAACACAGTGGACCAACACCAGCAGATGACATGGCTCCGCAAATCATCACAGACTTTTTGCATTTCCTCCCAGAGTCTGGAGGAAGAGTGGAGAAGCACAGAATACATTGCATGAGGTCCAGCGTGAAATTTCCACAGTCAGTGATGATTTGGGGAGCCATATCATCTGCTGGTGTTGGTCCACTGTTTTATTATGTCTAGCCCTCAGAGTCCTAACCTCTCCACCTCCCCCTACAGCGCAGTACCTTGCAGTGCAGTGCGAATGCAGGTACAGTACTACAGTACTGCACTTTTTAAATAGGTTGTATGTGTGTATGTATGTATGTATGTGTGTGTGTATGTATGTCTTTTTAGGGCTTGTTCATAATAGCAGAAAGGGCTACCACTACTCTGCAAAGTGAACCATGCTTGGATCTCTTTTTTAGAGGCATTTTGCAGATGGTCAGTGGCAGCCGGTGGTATTGTTTTTGTGTTTTTTTTGGGGGGGGCAAACAGTGCACAGCCAAAAAACCCCACCCTGGTTGGGATCTCCACCCCCCCCCCCCATTTGGTCGATCACCTGGCCGCAACACTTACCGCAGACTACGGACGGACTGCCAGGCTAGCTTTCCCTGAGTCTCGTCTCCTTTCCTTGCGTCTCCTTCCTCTTCCTCCCAGCGGCCAGTGTAGCTTCTCCTTGCGGCCAATCGGGAAATGGGTCTCAGACCCGCTTCCTGATTGGCTGAGAGGAGAATTAGTATGACAGTAGCAAATATTCATTCACTAGTATCACACAACTGGATGGTCTCAGAGCGCAGTGCTCTGCGCCCCGAGCCCACCCTATTTGAAGCCTATTAGAGCCTCTGGCTCTAATCACGTGCTTAAAAATAAAGCACCCCCCTTCCCATTGGAGTCCATGCATCCGGTGCCCCAAATGTAGATTAGGGGTGGACGCATGGATGGGGGGGCGGTGCCCGTGTGCCCCTAATGGACAGGCCGCCACTGCAGCTGGTAAAGAGGCGATATGTTGTCTCCTCACAGCCTGCTTTAACCCCTATAAACTATGTAGAAAACTGGCTGTATATTGCCAGGTGCCATCATCCCTATAATACATATGTGAAGAAAGAAAACCCATCTTGGGAGTGGGACTATAAGGGCACTGACACAAATGAAAGATGTATGTAATATATGTTATAAAAAAGTCCAACATGCGGAGTACTGGTGTCACCACTATATTTACGTAATACCAGGAAGGAGCCCATGCCACAAAAGCTCATCTGCTGAGGTCTCACATAAAGGTCAAGAGTCCAAATCCTCAACTGGTTATCAGTATATCAGTGAAAGTTTGGCATATAGTGAAAAGACTTTGTAGGATTATACAGTATGGGTTACCATCTTGTGAACACACTCACTCAGACAGTGAAAAAACAGGGGTTGAGAGCAGAAGTCCAGACCTTCTCAACAGTGAGATCTATAGGCTTGTACATAATTGTGCAGATACAGAAGGCGTCTGCAGCACAGCAGCCCCCATAAACTGACTAGACTGGGGTGCCTTGAGACTGAAAATACTCTTCAAAGACTGGAAAAAGGTTGAGAAACCCTTGTAAACATTCAAAAAGTCAGCTTACAGCTATGGCCTTTCTTAACTACTGAAAGTATCCTGTTAATAGGATTTAACCACAAATGACGGAAGTGACCATTTCCTTTGCCTCTTGCCTTATCTTTTTGCTATTTGTTAAGTAAATTCTTAGCTGACCATGTTTGAATAGATTGGTTAAAAATACAATTGATAAAATAACATAATGTAGTATTAAGTAAATAAAAGTGACTATTAACTTTATTTTGTTGGTAATTAATGTGAAAACTGTGGGTTACCCCTGCTGGTAGTACACCAATCTTACATAGAATTCAGCTATGCTTTTGTTTTCGTATAATAAACATCTCTTGTTTATATCAGGGCTTATGCTAAGATTTTTTTAAGCAAACTCTGGCACTGTCTTGTTTTTTTTTTTTGCTTCTACTATGTGGGAAGTCTGTCTGGAACATGCATGCATAATATCATTTGCTGGGACACCTGATATGCACCTGTCCATTCTTTCTTTCTCTTTTTTTTTGGTAGTGGTATTAAGGGAGAGCAAGATTCTTCACTAAAATACCTCACTTGCACCTCATCTCAGTAACACAGCAGATAGGTACAGCATGTTCTAGGGGTGTACTTCCAGACCACGCACACAAACCAGGACGTCTTCCCTGTCATGGAGTTCTTCGCATCCAGTTCGCAATAGCAGGAGATTTTGACTGTCTCTCTATGGAGCTGGTTCACATATCTCTGCTGCAGCACCGGTACGAATTTGCACAGGAGCCCTGTGCGCCTTTTGGTCCATTTCAGGTCCGAATTCAGCCAAAAATTTGGGCTGAAATCGGGCCTGAACCAGTGAATGGGGACGCACCTGACCCCTGCTGTGAGCCGCATGTGAAGATAGTGTGAACCCAGCCTGAATAAAATTTGTCCCTTGTGTGGTTGGCTGCTATGTTGGGTTAAAATCCTCTGTCTCTGGATGCCCCTGCAGCGGTGATTTTCTGGTGCTACGGTGGTTTATTTGAGCAGCTGCCACTGTGACAAGCACTCGTCAAGTGCCCCATTGCATCCCCATGCTCCATGCATAGAACCATACTATCGAATCCCACGATGAACAGAATTCCATGATTGCAGGAGGCAGACTTTTTAAGGAATTTAGAATGGCGGGAGGTGAGGCAGGGCTTATGGTCATGTGAATGCTGTGATTGGCTGTCACGGCATTCACATTATCGGAATGCTCCCGATCTCAAGCAGCGAATGGGAGCTTTCCATTAGCCGCAGGTAACTGCCAGGAATGCGCAGGGCACACACTGTCAGAACAGCTCTATCAGCGCTATTGCACTCACATATGCGCCCACTTGGCGCCAAGGCTCAAGAGACCACATATTTGCGTGCGTTCGGCGCAAAGAGGTTAATGCATTTCCTGGCTTTGTGAGGCACTTTGTCAATGTCAATGGCTCCCACTGCTGTCAGTCAAATCCTGTAATGAAGGAGCAGGGGGCGTGGACAAGCCACACTGTGTGTCTATAGATGCAGGCAGCGTGGCTTGGGATCGAGCTTACAGGTGTGCTACAATAGGGAGTGGCTTCCTATGTTGGCGCACAGAGGAGAGGAGGAGCCAGGAGCGCCGGAGGGGACCCAAAAAGAGGAATATCAGGCCAGGTATCACTTTAATGTACTATGATATTAAGTCTGTAGAGCTAAGAGGCTACATCCAGTTATATTAAGTTAGCATTCATTTAAATAATAAGTCTTCTAATGCATTATCTTTTTTAAAATAGTAATCCAAAAGCAACTAAGCACTTTCTGGGGATAAAATATTACATGTTCCTTATTTTGACAATGTTGGCCCTGGATTATGAAGCTAAAACAGCACTTAAGGTATGACTAAAGTTTTTGTTTTTTTTTCAATATACTGCAGGGAAAATTCTAAATAAAACCTTAATCCAAAATTTTGGGTTGTCACCAGAACAGGAATAGAAGGGAAATCTTCTGAGGACTTTTGTTCTGATGACCCTGATGACTACCAGGCATTCCCTCACTTTGAAAGGATTTCCTCTCACTTCCTATTTCCCCCCCCAGCAGGGGTTTTAACCCTCCCTTACTGTATCTAAAATTAAAAAAAAAAAGACAGAAGGCGTCTTTTAATGACGAAATCGGTCCGGCAGAGCCTTGATCTGATGCTGTTGCAGATTGCAAGATACATGCTGGTTTTTAATCTATTGATATGCACATTGTTTTCTACTTACATGTGAGTGTATGATAAATAAATGGTTTTAAGCTTTTTTTACTCTGTGGAGATGCTTCTATCTGTTTAACTTACATGAGTAACCAGGTAAAGAACATCACTGCCATATGTGAATATTGGTGTCCCTGATTAATTGAGGAGTGTCCATAGTGGAGATTTGGGGTCCACTTCTAACACCCAAAAAAGCGTGTTGTGACCACCCTGAGAGGGGGGGTCTTGTGGAGTCGGTAAGCGAGCATTCCATCTGACACTTTGGTTGAAGGTGTCTGTGGGTGTCATCACAAAACCCCTAGGATCATAACCTAAGTTGCACTTCAGACTATTCTTATATCATTCACCTGATTGGAATTTGACTTTTTTCCTTTTGTTTTTTACTTTGGACTCAGGGTGCAGGGAGACTCTCCTTTTTGTATTTATTGCCATTTACACTGTTACCTGATAGGGTTTTATGTATCTTTTTTTTTTTTTGTTTAATACATTTTTTATTAAAGGAAAATATAACAAAGATATAAATTACATCTCAAAATAGGTAACATTTTCATATTAGCAAAAACATAGATTACAGTACTCATAGATGACAGCGAATATGTGTAAGTCAGATATACAGTATTTATCTCTATAAATATACAGAGAATCAACGTTCTACCTAATTAGGCAGAGGATTTTTACTATGTGAGCACTATAATCCAAACGCATTTGAAACCAGAAAAAAGAAAAATGTAGCTTTGGTTTAATGAAAATACTGAATATGAAAGGATAGCGGGGGGAAAGTAGAGAAAAAGAAAAGATAAAGAAGAGGGAAGGACGAAAGGAGGAGAAGTGAAAGGAGAAATGGTATAAGGAAGGAAGAGGGGGGTGGTGGGTTGCCGGCATGCATAACCACATATTAAAAAGGTGGGAAAGGTATCAGAAGTCAGATGTATGATAGCTGAGTTTGATTAACAGGTTTTAAGGGGTTTGTGCAATGAGGTCTCTATATGAGGAGGTGGTTTAAAAGTTTTTCCAAGGATCCCATATTAACGAATGTTTCTGGGAGGTCCCTCTAATATTGTGGGTGATACTCTCCATGAGGTGTACATTGTCAACTGTTTGTAGCCAAACTTTTATAGAAGGAGATACTGGTTGACCCCATGGCAGTATTCAACAGATGAGGGATGAGTGAGCGTTTATACACCCTTATAGGAGTTTTTGTAACATGAAAAAGGATAGCCCAGGGGTCATTAGGTATATTGACATCAGCAATCTGGACAATCAGAGCACGTATGTCATCCCAATGTGATCGAATAAGTGGACAAAACTACCGTATGTGTGCATGAGTAGCTTTGTTCCCACAGTTCCTCCAGCACAATGGGGAACTGGCGGGGAACATTTGGTGCAATTTAACTGGTGTGTAATGCCACCTAGTGAGCAATTTATAGTTTACCTCTGACATTTTTGAGGCTACGGATGAAGTGTGGGCTAATTGTAGGATCCTATCCTTTTGGTTATCAGTCAAAGAAAGATCTAGATCGGTTTCCCATTTAGTCAGGAAAGGTGGGAAGTCGGGGGTTTGAAGAGCAATGAGAGCTTTATAAAATAAGGAAATACTATGTAAAGGGGGGTCTTTTGGATGAAATATTACCTCTATATCGTTTAAGTCGCTGACACCCCTAAGTGGAGTAGGAAGAGATCTTTCGAAGTGTTGTAGTTGGTGGTATCTCCATTTATCTAGAAACGTGGCAGGGTTAGGTGCGGGGATCATATGTAATGCTTTAAGTATATTGCCATCCAAAATATGATGTAGTAAGAGAGGCTCTTCAGGCCTCCATGTTTTAAAGCCTGGATAAAGAAGGCCTGATAGAAAATATGTGTGGTTAACCACTTAAGGACCAGCCTCGTTTTGGATTTTAGGTGTTTACATGTTTAAAACAGGTTTTTCTGCTAGAAAATTACTTAGAACCCCCAAACATTATATATGGTTTTTCTTCTAACACCCTAGAGAATACAATGGCGGTCATTGCAATACTTTTTTTTGCACCGTATTTGCGCAGCGGTCTTATAAGCGCACTTTTTTTGGAAAAAATTCACTTTTTTGAATAAAAAAATAAAACAACAGTAAAGTTAGCCCAATTTTTTTTAATATTGTGAAATATAATGTTACGCCAAGTAAATTGATACCCAACATGTCATGCTTGAAAATTGCGCCTGCTCGTGGAATGGCGTCAAACTTTTACCCTCAAAAATCTCCATAGGCGACGTTTAAAAAATTCTACAGGTTGCATATTTTGCGCTACAGAGGAGGTCTAGGGCTAGAATTATTGCTCTCGCTCTACCGGTCGCTGTGATACCTCACATGTGTGGTTTGACCACCGTTTTCATATGCGGGCGCTACTCGCGTATGCGTTCGCTTCTGCGCGCGAGCTCGTTGGGACAGGGGGGTTTTAAAAAATTTTTTTTTTATTTTTATTATTTATTTTAAAATATTTTATTTATGACATTTGAAAAAATATGCCTTTAAGAGGCGTGGATGGAAGTGATGTTTTGACGTCGCTTCCGCCCAGCAGTATGTTGGAGACGAGTGAGCGCCATCTTGGCCTCACTTGTCTCCTGACACACAACGGAAGAGGACGCGATCGCCTCCGCCGCTACCGACGGCTCCGGTAAGCGGCGGAGGGCACCGGATCGCGGCGGGAGGGGGGGGGCCCTCTCCCGCCACCGATAAAAGTGATCTTGCGGCGAATCCGTCGCAGGGACCACTTTTATCTGAAAGCCGGCCGCCGCACGAAAACGGGGATACCGGGGTTATGGCAGCTAGCTGCTGCCATAACAACGATATCCCCGTTCAAACTTAGGACGTATATAGTCGTGCGGCGGTCGGGAAGTGGTTAAGGAGAGGTAGTAGGGGGAATCATAGTTCCAAGAAAATTTTTTATGTATGGCGTCCCATACATCCAAAGAGGATATGGTAAGAACCGAGGTAGTACGATCAAGGTTCCTGTGAGAACAGGGTATCTAAGGAGCCATTGAGAGATCCACTCCACTTAGGATATAAAAAACCCCACAGGGACACACAATGGCAGCATTTGAAAGAGAAAGAGGACGGGAGGTAGTATGTTCATTTTGATTATATTTACCTTCCCTAACCATGTGTGGGACAGGCTACACCATCTTCGCAGGTCATCTCTAATCTAGTTTAGCAAGGGAATATAATTATATCGAAAGAGGGATTGGAGATTAGAGGTAAGATAAATACCTAAATATTTCAAACATTTTGTTTCCCACTTAAAGGGAAAGAGGGGCTTGAGAGAGAGAACCTCGGACTTAGGAATGTTAATGTTTAAGATTTCGGATTTGGATACGTTTATTTTGAAGTTAGAAATTGAATGAAACGTGGAAAATGCAGACATTAAATTGGGGATCGAAATGCGTGGTTGTTGGATGAAAAATAGTACATCATCTGCGTAAGCTGCGTATTTATGGGATCTGTTGCCTATTTGTATACCTTTAATATTATCATTATTCCTAATTGTAGCTAAGAAGGGTTCTAATGTAATAGCAAAGAGGAGAGGGGAGAGGGGGCAGCCCTGCCTAGTACCATTGTGTAAGACAAAGGGGTCACTTAACGTACCATTAATTCTAATTTGTGCTGAGGGATTGGAATACAGGGATGAGATACAATGGAACATTTTAGGACCCAGCCCTAAGTGTCGTAAAGTCAGCTTAAGATACTCCCAGTCCACCCTATCGAAAGCTTTTTCTGCATCGGTGGAAAGGAGTAGGGTGGGCTGGGCGCATCGCTGAACATATTGGATTAGAGAGATTGCACGAAGGGAATTATCTTTTGCTTGTCTGTGGGGTATGAAACCTGACTGGTCAGCCGAGATCCATCTGGGTATAAGGGGAAGTAATCGGTTTGCCATTACTTTGGTGAATAATTTAATGTCGACATTTATTAGTGATATTGGCCTGAAACTGTTACACAGGGTAGGGTCCTTATCTGGTTTGGGAATGACAGTAATGAGAGTTGAAAGTGACTCCGGGCGTAGTCCGGAGGATTGAGAAATAGAATTTGCATATGCAGAAAAACGAGGGAGTAAGATGTCACTGAATGTTTTATAATATAAAATAGTGAACCCGTCAGGTCCAGGGGCTTTACCAGATGGGGAGGACTTTAATGCTGCCTGAAATTCCTCAACCGAAAAGTCTTCCTCCAGTTCTTTAAGGACAGAGATGGACAATTTAGGAAGATTGGCGTCTTTTAAGTAGGAAAGCATGCGGTTTCTTCTCTCCTTGTGAGGAAGATTTGATAGGTCGTTTTTGACATTATATAGGTCTGAGTAATATTCTCTAAAGGCTTTAGCAATGTCCAGAGTTGCATGAGCCAATTCACCTGTTGAGAGTTTGATTTTGGGGATAAATGACTGCGACTGTTTAGTCTTTAATGATCTAGCTAATAATCTACTTGGTTTGTTCCCCCATTCATAGAATTTCTGTGACATACGTTGGAACTTTCTCTTGGTGTCTAAATTAAGAAGGGATTTTAATTCCTCTCGCTTAAGTGTGAGGGATTGGAGGTGTTCAATATGCAAAGAGAGTTTATGTTGCTTGTCAAGAACCGCTATCTGTTGTATCACCTGGTCAATTTGTTGACCATGTTCCCTTTTCTTCCGAGCACCGAGCTCAATGAGTCGGCCTCTAATAGTAGCCTTATGAGCTTCCCATATAATAGAGGGGGAGGTGTCAGAGGGTTTGTTTTCCTTAAAGTATTGCGACAAGTGAGAGGCCAAAATGGAAACCTCAGCTTCATTAGTAAGAAGGGAGTCATTAAGTTTCCAATTGGTGATATGATGTGGTAGGGAAGGCATGGTCAATGTCATCGACACAGGTGCATGATCTGAAACAGATGCGGTGCCAATGTGAGTAGATTGTAGAAGGGGGAGATGAAAATGGTCTAAGAATATATTGTCTATTCTAGAGTAAGATTGGTGTGTTGAGGAAAAATGTGAAAAATCCTTCTCTTTGGGGTGAAGGAGACGCCAGACATCCATTAATTGGAGATATAGAAGCCTTTTTTTTACAAATTTCAGTCGTTTAAAAGAAATGTTAGAGCGGCCCAATGACGTATCAATAGTGAGGTCTAGTGACATGTTTATATCCCCCACTAGGATAGTAAGTCCCTTAGCAAAGTGTGACAATTTAGTCAGTATTTGGGAGAAAAAAGCGGGTTGATTATGGTTTGGACAATAAATATTTGCAAGGGTGCATTGATTGTTTCCAATAAATCCTCTAAGAAAAAGAAAGCAGCCATGATCATCCGCCAGCATATCAGACAGCCTAAAGGAAACATTTCTGCAAAAACCAATGGCTACACCCTTGGCCTTATTGGTGTCCAATAGGCTATAATACCACTGCGGAAAATTAGGTGATGTTAGTTGAACAGGTGTCGTGTGGGTTAAATGCGTTTCTTGAAGAAAGGCAATGGAACATGTAGCTTTTTTCAGTTCCCGAAAAATTTGATGTCTTTTAGCAGCGACATTAAGACCCCTAACATTATAGGATACAATCTTTACCGTAGCCATTAATAGAATAAAATGTGGGCTTTCAGCCTATCCTGCCATGCAAGCAACAAAACTTGAAACAGTACCATTTGAAAGTATTCAGGTAGGCCCTTGCACTACACTCTTTGGCGAATTCATCCATAAATCTGACCACAAAAGAGGTAGGTATAGCGTGTATGGGTTTGGCAAAGTCAGCAGATAGAGGATTAGTATCGGTTGACTTAGAGGTTGGGGGGAGGGAGGGTTCCAAATGAGTTTGGGACCCCCAAAAAAAAAGCCTCTGGCACTCTGCCTGAATTTAAGGACAAAAATAACATTTGCACACATTTTAGGGGGTATTTAGGGTAAGCACTACAATGGAGCTGAAAAAATACATTGTTAAGTGACTAGGCTAGATGTGTATGGGACCAGGATAGCATGCTGGGGAGGTTAGTGAAGGCAAATATGCATCAAGGACAAAAAAGGAACTTTAAAAACTTCCAGCATGCATGAAGACAAAGGGGACATTCACAACATATTACAATCATGGTAATTATGGAATGATGAAATAAATGCAATACATTAGCAAACATTAAATACATAGAATGTGATGTTAAAGGAGAAAACTTACCTTAATATAGTCCTTCTGCAGGACTTGAATAATGGCAGAACAGGTCTCTGGAATAATGATCCCCAGAGCCTTGGGGGAGATGCCTGTCGAGAACTTGATGTCCTGCAGACTTCTCCCCGTCGCCAAGTACTGCAAGGTGGCGACTAGCCTTTGTTCCAGAGTGATGGCTTGCCGCATGCAGGTGTCCTGCTTCATAATATAAGGGGACAGCAAAGCCAACAAACGGTGAAAAATGGGGTCCGTCATCTCGAGATAATTCCTGAAATCATCAAGATTATTCTCACGGATCTCCCACAACAAAGGCATGTGCGAGAATTGGTCACGCTGGAGTAACCAATTCTTCGTCCATGAACTCCTCCCCGCCCTGTTCATGGACTGGGCTTGGGTCAAAGTAAGAACTCCAACACCGGGGGTGTGGCTTGATGGTGGAGCGAGCGGCCGCATAGTTACACCGCTCCAGCTCTCAACTAGCATCCTGTAGACATCCTGCATCCTATCTCCTCACCGAAGGGCTCCATTTGTTCCCCACGGCGGTGGGCACAAGGCAGGCTAGCTGCCATGGTGAAATACGGGCCGACTTGGGCCCCATCCATGTTGGACCGGCTGGCGGGATTCCAGAGGCAAGATGGTGCTGGGACACAGGCCTCTCAGGCAGCCACGCTGCAGGCATCTATATCTGACGACCGGAGCTCTGCTAGTGGGCGGAGTGTTTCCACTCCAGCTATTTTTCGCACCCACACTGACTCCCAGCCATCACAAGACTCCCTAGCAGTACAGGACTCCCAGCAATCTGTTGACAATGACGAGCTGAATCCCCCTGCTGAACCTACCCTAGCCACCATTATGCTGGCTATACAGGATTGCAAGGCCTCACTCACTACTCAAATTGCCTCTATACGGATGGACTTCTCACTCCTGAAACAGGACGTACAGGACCTCAGTGACATGGCTGGGGATATGGAGGAACGTATCAGTTCTGTAGAGGACACTGTGCATCCCCTATCTGTTAAAGTGAGGGATAATACCAGGGAACTAGCAGCCCTTCGCGCCAAAATCTACGATTTGGAGAATCGTTCAAGAAGGAACAACTTACGTTTTGTGGGGTTCCCTGAACGCGCAGAAGGCTCACACCCTGAAAAATTTTTATACTCCTGGCTGAGGGACATTTTCGGTACAGATGCACCCTCGTTCTCCTATGTGATTGAGAGGGCACACCGTACACCTCCACGCCCTCCCCCGGAGGGGGCATCTCCACGTTCGATCATAGCTAGCATCCTCAACTTCCAGGATAAGGTGGCCATCTTACGAATAGCGATAGAGAAAGTATATGGCAACAACATATCTATCTATCCTGACTTCTCCGCTGAAGTGCAGCGCCAGCGCACCTCATTCTCAGCAGTGAAGAATCGACTGCGTGAAGAGGGACTGAAATACGCCATGCTCTTTCCTGCCAAGCTTCGCATCATATTCAACGGTAAAGCTCACTTCTACACCAGCCCTAAAGAAGCCATGGCGTGGCTGAACGACCGTTATGGGCCTGCAGGCAGACGCAGAGGTAACTGACAACTACACCTGTTTAATGTCCCCTCTGCTGAATACCCGATGGACGCAGGTTTGAAGCCCCCCATTCACTAAGTGCCGGCCTCATAGTGCTGGGGCTGCCCACCTTTACTAGAGGAACCACAAAATCCTGCAATAACTTTCAACGTCCCTAGTGTGCTCCTGGCCTGCCGTTTCTTTTCTTTGCCATCAAAAAAAAAAAAAAAAGGACTGATCTTATTTCTGTCTTCATATGAATGTGCAGAATCAGTATCCTGGATCAGGACATAACTTTATTTTTCTATTGTCAGTTGAGAGCCACGCCAGACTCCACATTACCTCCCCACCGGTTAGTGGTGTGACCACGGAACACTTGGACCCCTCTTTTTTAAGGGGTAGAAAGGGTCTATTTGGGTTTAGGGATCCAAGGCTCGCTAAGTTGGGGATGGCCTAGCGGGGTGGGGGCTATGGGTTTTTCAAACATGGTTCATTTTTTTCTCTTTTTTTTTTCTTTTCCCTTTTTTTCCTTTTTACAATTTTTATAGCTGTTGCTCGGAGCAGTTTATTGGTCTACTCTGATTTGTCTATTAACAGCACAGATTTGAATAAGCATAGACATCTGAAATGTGGTATAGATGTAGTTGACTGCATGTGGCCTGTGAGGTACTGGATATGTCTGCATTTACATGTCTTTGTGATCATAAAATACTGTCTGTCTTACGGTGACAAGGTCCTTAAAAGTTGTGTCATGGAACACTAGAGGTTTGAATGCCCCTCAAAAAAGGTCCCTTGTTTTCTCAGTCCTAAAGAAATGCCGTCCTCATATTATATGCCTCCAAGAGACCCACCTAACTGATACCAGGGTGAGGGCCCTTAAGCGTCCATGGCTGGCTCAGGGTTATCACGCTACACATACAAATTACTCCAGGGTGGTTTCTATTTTATTAGCTAAATCGCTTCCTGCTGAAACTATGCAGGTCAAGACGGATCCAAATGGGAGATTTGTCATATTTACTCTGCAAATTTCATCAGTAACGCTTACCCTTGTAAACATTTATATTCCCCCCCTTTTTCGGTGGAGGTGTTATCGAAATTGTCACTTTGCTTGTTGAATAGACCCCCCGGACCTTTACTTTACATTGGCGCTTGGGTTGTGGGGGCAGATCCTTTCCTTCCCTTCTGAGCTGGATGCAGGTTTATGACCTTACTGAATTATGGCGCTGGAAACACCCAGACGATAGCCAGTACTCTTGCCATTCAGAATCCTTCCGCACTGTGTCTAGGATTGATATGGCCTTTGCCCCAGCAGACACCCTTCCCCTTGTCTCTGCGGTTTCTTACATGCCTAGAGGTGTTTCAGACCATGCTCTTCTTTCTGTGGACCTCACCATTCTCCCAGGCTCAGGCCCTTCCATTTGGAGGTTAAATTCCTATTGGTTGGAGGATGAGGTGGTACAGGGAACATGTAGGAGGGGTATCAGGGAGTATTGGAGAGACAATGTGGGGACAGTGGACCCTTCTATAGAGTGGGAGGCCTTTAAGACCACATTGAGGGGTACCTTTATGTCTGTCACTGGGGCCTTGAGGAAAAACAACCAGCAGCACACTGCGGAACTAGAGGCTGCCATGGTGCGGGCCGAGTCTGTATATACCTCTGACCCGACCTCCGACACGAGAGAAGCATGGCTACAGAAGCATAGGGAGTATGAAATACGTTTGTTAGACCTTACAAAAAAGAGACTGTTACATACGGCACAGAAATCATTTTTTTTTTTTTTTACAAAGATGAACTTTATTGAAAATCAGTATTCACATGTCAGTTTACAACTTATTGCATAATAATTAAAGGAAGTACAAATACAAATAAAGTGTATAATATTCAGATGTCTATATAACATTCTGCAATAGGTATCGCTTTTTAATTTGAAATTCTTCAAAAGAAGAATATTCTCACCTGGACCTGTGAGTCCTGGATAAATTTAAGGGGGAAAGAGAAGAGAGGCGGGCAGGGAAAGGGGAGAGAGGGGGGGGAAGAAAATGGAAGGAAACTAAAGGATTGTAAGAAGGGGGGACAATAGGGGAAGGGAAGACAGAAGGATGCCCCGACTTCTCATATACCATGGTCCGCCCAGCCCGGTCCGGATCCATTAAGGATCCTCATCCGGATCAGGCGGAACTACATCTACTTGTAAAGCTCCCCAGGAGTCTATCCAGGAGGACCAGATTTTATCAAACTTATTCGGACAATTCCTGTTAGTATATGTGATCTTGTACAAGGGCAATACAGTGTTCAAGGTGTTTCTCCAGTCTGTGGTAGTGGGCGGTGTCCCACCCCTCCAACGCAGTAAAATTTCCCTGCGAGCATAGAAGGTAGAGTATATTATAAACAATTTAGCATATTTTCCTACTGTGGGGTCATCTAATATATTTAACAGCATGATCTCTGGGACGAGTGGGAGTGAAGTCCCAATTGTCTGATTTATATCCTCCAGTACCTGGCTCCAGAACCTCTGCAGAAGAGGGCACGACCAAGTCATATGCAGAAAGGAGGACTCCAACTCTCCACATCTAGGACAGGAGGATGACCTCTCTGGGTATATTGCGGCCAGCCTACTTGGGGTATAGTACACCCTGTGCAAAAACTTTAATTGAATAAAACGGTCTCTAGCAGAGATCATACTTGATACATATAGGGAGACGCACTCCTCCCAAGCCTCTTCCGTGAGTGAAGGAATGTCCTGTTTCCATTTAAGAAAGATCTTAGTTACCTTATCGGGGGCAGACACTGAGAGACGGAGGTACAGTGCCGACAGGGGGCCTACCAGTAGCTTAGAGGACAACAAGCTCTCCACTGGGTCTGACCCAAGGGTGACGTCACCAGGGAATTGATGCTGAAAGGCATGCCTCACCTGTAAATACCTGAAGAGCATCCAATTAGGGAGGTTATATGTAGCTTTGAGTTCTGCAAAAGTACGCAACCTGCGTCCTGTCACCAGATGTCTTAGTCCCACTATACCCCTCACTGCCCACACCTGCGGATCAGGCACACTCCGCATGTGAGGAAGATTAGGGTTACCCCAAAGGGGTGTATGAGGGGAAAGGGTATCTGGGGAGCGGTAAACCGCCCTCGCTCTGTGCCACACCAGGATAGTCGTTCGCATTAACATGGTTAGTTCCGGGTGGGCCCTGATTCCACGGTACACTAGATTGCTAAGTGTAGCATATGACCCGAGAAGCACTGCCTCCAGGGTCACTGCCGGGTTGTCTCTGGGCTGCGAAAACCACCAGCGAACCGTCACCAGTACAGCCGCCCAGTAATATTGCTGGAAGCCCTGCCCCAGCGATAGCTGCAGTGTTTTTAACGCTAGTCTAGGTGCTTTGCCGAGCCAAATGAATGAAATGACTATTGATTGTAATTTTTTTAAAAATGATACTGGGATCAGGATCGGGCAATTTCTAAAGAAGTATACAAATTTTGGGAGGTAAATCATCTTTATTAAGTTGATCCTACCCATAGGTGTCAGGGGAAGTGACTTCCATTCTGTGCATCGTTTAGAGAATGACTCCAACAAGGGTGTCAAGTTAAGATCCATGTATTTGGTTATCGGCCCACCCATACGCATTCCCAAATATTTGAAGCTATCTACCCACACCAATGGGCCCTGAATGGGAGGTCCAAGTCTATTCTGATCCAAAGGATATATGAGGGACTTATCCCAATTTATTTTGATTCCAGAAAATGATCCGAATATGTCTATCAGCTGTAGAGCATTCGGGAGTGAGGAGGAGATATCACTCAGATACAGGATAGTATCATCTGCATACAAGGATATTTTCTCCTCCACCACTCCCACCCGTATTCCCTTAATTGTGGGTTTGGACCTGGTCCTCGCAGCCAGGGGTTCCACCGCCAGGGCGAACAACCCCGGAGACAGGGGGCATCCCTGCCTGGTGCCCCTGCCTAGCGAGAAGGCAGGTGACGAGTTGTTAGTTCGCACTCTCGCCCTAGGAAGAGTAAACATTAAGCTCAGCCACCTAATATATACAGGTCCAAACCCAAGCTTTTGGAGGACAGCCCAGAGGTAGCCCCACTCGACAGAGTCGAATGCTTTCTCTGCATCAAGAGACACTACCACCTCCGGGCTGCCCCCTTCAGCCCTATCCATATGTGTCAGCAATCTACGTATATTTATATCAGTCCCTCTGCCAGGCATGAACCCAGTTTGATCAGGATGAACCAGTGCTGTTATGATAGAGTTCAGGCGACCAGCCAATACTTTAGCAAGTATTTTCAGGTCCACATTCAGGAGAGATATTGGCCTATAAGAGGAGCACAACTCAGGGTTCTTACCCGGCTTGGGAAGGATCACTACTACTGCCTCAGACATGGACAGAGGTAATTCATTCCTGTCAAGGGCTGACATAAGGACCTCGCAGTACGTGGGAAGAAGGTCATCAGCATATTGCTTATAGAATTCCGCCGGGAACCCATCCGGGCCCGGCGTCTTTCCATTCTTCAAAAATTTTACCGCCGTCTGGATCTCTTTAAGGGTTAATGGACCATCTAGTCTTTCCCTAGTGGCGTCAGTGAGAAAGGGCAGGTCTATTTGGTCTAGATATCCCCTCAGTTCCCCCTCAGTGTATTGAACCTTCGAGCTGTAGAGCTCCTGGTAGTAGTAGGAAAATCTAGCATTAATATGTGTGGGATCCGTCAGAAGCTCCCCATTACTGGCTTGTATGTGGGCTATGGACACTGGAGAAGAGTGCTCCTGAGACAGCCAGGCAAGTAAGCGTCCGTTTCTCTCTCCCTGCTCAAAAATTCTTTGACTCTGGTGGAGCAGATGAATTTTTGTATTGGAGATCCGGAGTAGGGACACATCCCGCAGGGCCTCCTGAAAGGAGGAGTACGCCTGAGGAGTGCGCTCCTGGATATAGGCAGTCTCCAGAACCCCCACTTTGGCCTCGGCCTCCTGCAACTCCCTGTGAGCCCCCTGCAGACTTTCCCAATGTGCGCCTGAAAACTGCCCCTCATAGTGGCCTTGAAGGCGTCCCAAGTGGCTGCAGCTGGTACAGCTCTGTCCCATGTATTCCAAAATGAATTGAGATCATCCCTGCAAGGCATCTCCAACCTCGAGTCCGCCAACCAAAACCTGGAAAGTCGCCACAGGCCCTCCGATGGCGGACAGGACAATTCCAACTGCAAAGAGACCGGAGCATGGTCTGAGATCCCCCTAGGCAAAATGGCAATATCTCTTATTCTGGATAGGACAGTCCCCCCGAAGTATACTAGATTAATCCTAGAAAAAGTTTTATAAGAAGCTGAGTGGCATGTGAAGGCCCTTAACTGTGGGTTCCTCCAACGCCAAACATCTGTAAAATTAAATGTATCCACCCACGCCTGTAATTCAGTAGCAGAGCCTGTCGCTCGGGAGAGTCTGTCCAACCCAGGATCCGGGACCATATTGAAATCCCCCAACAACAGGATATTGTCAGTTGCATACTGTAGGATCTTAGACACCAGTTGGTATAAAAAGGAATTAGAGGCAGGAGGAGGCACATACAATCCCACTATCACTACCTCCAAATTCATAATGTTAGCATGGAAAATCACATACCGCCCTCCAAGATCACTCTCGACCGCTAACAAGCGAAAGGGTAATGACTTACATATCAGTATGCTAACCCCCCTCAAGAGGTTAGAATAAGTCGAGTGGTATGAGTGACCCACCCACGACCTTCTGAGGCTCAGGAGTTTACCCCCTATTAGGTGGGTTTCTTGAAGGATACATATATGGGGTGTTTCTGCAGAAACTGGAACACCAGTGACCGTTTAAATTTAGAATTCAGGCCCCTGGTGTTCCAGGACACTATCTTACAAATTGGTATAGAGTCCCTTTATCCAGCATCCTGGAGGATAGGATACACCTTGATTGAACTGGCCACTCGCCACACCACCACTTTGTACATATAACATATTCCTTGTGTGAACACTGAACACGCATTGCAAAAGACCCACTGACTCATGTATGTATAATTTAACCAAAAAGAACAAAAAGAAAATAATAACCTGTAACATCGTCAGACATCCCCTCTCCATCACATGACAAAACCTCCCACCCGAATCGCTGAGAAAGTAAGGGACGTCTGCAAGCATGCCATTCAAATGATTCCAGGGTGTAATATTAAACTCTGTTCAAGGAGGAGATTACACTGATAGTCAGGTGTTCAATGTCTGCGAATTGTTTCAATCCAGGAGGATGCCTCCTCAGGGGAAGTGAGAAAAGCGAACTGTCTCCCCGTCTTCCACCCTCAACCTGGCAGGGAAGAGCATGCTATATTTTAGGCCCTTGGCACGCAGTTTGGCGCGCACCGCATCAAAAGACTTACGCTGCCGTTGAGTCTCCACAGAGTAGTCAGGGAATATCATCAATCTTGTGTTCTCAAACTTCAGCTCTTGTAAGGCCCTGGCCTCTCTCAGCAACACATCTCTATCCTTGAAATGCAGTAACTTAAAAATAAACGTGCGAGGGGGAGAGCCCTGGGGTCCCCTGACAGCAGGCATGCGGTGCGCCCTCTCTACCGTGAAGAACGGGGAAAATCTAGCATTGGGCAACAAATTCTTGAGGAGGTGTTCAATAAATGTAACAGGGTCTTTACCTTCAGCCCCCTCCGGGAGGCCTATGATCCGCAGATTATTACGTCTATTTGCGGTTTTCCACATCTTCGGTGCGGCTCCCAAGGATCTTCACCTTGGCTTTCAGGTTGTGCAGATCCCCGGCATGGTCTCTCACTGTGTCTTCTGTCGCCGAGACCCGCTGTTCCACCTCCGTCATCCGGCCTCGGAAGGAATCCGGGTCCCGGCGTATAAAACCCACATTCGTCTGTACATGGTCTATTTTGCCCATGAGAGCCGCCTGACCCGTTGCAATAGTCTGTATAGCTGCAGCAAGATCCGCCGCTGTAGCAGGGGGAGACTCCTCTGCTGCTTTCTGGGACGCCATGTGGCCTGTAATGGCGGTCTGGCCTCTGTTCCGGGATCTGTCCACCGTTGCTGCTGCTGACTTAGATCGCCGGCTTTTGACGCTGGGCATGGCCCGGAACTCCCGCAGTACACCGAGGAGTGTTCCTCCCTTAGAAAAAGCAGATTTAGTGCCGGGAGAGAGAAGGATTAACGGCCGGACTCCAGGAGCTCCGTTAGTGATCTTCCTCTCTCGTCGCCATCCTGGACACGCCCCCGCACAGAAATAATTTGAACATGGTAATAAGGCTGGACGCCTTTTAGCGTTTCTGACAAGACCTGACCGCCCCCCGGTATCTATTCCACGTATCCTTACTATGATAGGTCAGATAAGTGATGTTCCTGGGGATATCATGGAAACCTTCTTAAACTTTTACAAAGAACTTTACACGTCCAGGGCTGAGTACACTGAATCCCAGCTAAACGAATACCTTGCTGACATATCTCTCCCCTCCCTTTCCACTGAGGGGAGGGATATGTTAGAGGCTCCCATCTCGGTTGAAGAGATTGCGGCGGCCATTTCACAAATGCCAGCTCATAAGACTCCTGGGCTGGATGGTTATCCCACTGAATGGTATTCACAATTTAGGGATTTACTGTGCCCATTTCTGCTGCGTACATATAATAAGGCTTTGGATGCTGGTATTCTCCCCCCCACTATGCGAGAGGCCTTGATCATACTTCTGCTGAAACCCCGCAAGGATCCACTTAAATGTGAATCATACCGCCCAATATCCCTCATAAATGTGGATGTTAAGATCCTAGCTAAAGTGCTTGCAAACCGCTTAAATGCTGTAGTTACGTCCTTGGTCAATAGTGACCAAGGGGGTTTTATACCTGGAACATCCACCAGAATGAATATCCGCAGATTATTCCACAACCTGCAACATCCCCATGAGTGCTCCCATACACGTGCTATTGTGTCCCTGGACACATGTAAAGCATTCAATAGCGTGGAATGGCCGTATCTCTTTCGGGTGTTGCAGCTGTATGGTTTCGGTCCTCGCATGGTGGCATGGATTAGACTTCTTTATACATCCCCCAAGCCTGTGTTCGGGTCAATTCCTCGGTCACTGAGTCATTCACAATTACAAGGGGCACGAGGCAGGGATGCCCACTATCCCTGCTTCTATTTGCCTTGGCTATGGAACCGTTAGCGGCACGGTTCCTCCCCTTCCATTAAAGGCCTGCCTATTGCTACCATTGAGGAGCGTATTTCGCTCTATGCAGACGACACCTTGGTGTATTTGGCAGATACTAATACATCACTCCAATCACTGTTGGCTGAGATCAATCAGTTTGGGACTTCTCCGGATTCCGGGTGAACTGGGACAAATCTAGTCTGTTCCCTCTGGATTCCGCAGCAGTCTCCCAGATTCACCCAGACTCCAAACTGCAGGTGGTGTCCTCCTTTCGGTATCTTGGGATCTTGGTACAGTTGCCTCTACCCACCTACATTAATAACAACTTAGATCTTATACTGAGTCGCCTACAGGAGCAAACTAGACAGTGGATGGACCTGCCTTTGGATCTTATGGGAAGGGCAAGTTTACTTAAGATGATTTACCTAACGAAACTGCTATATGTGTTGGCTAACGCCCCTTGCAAAATTCCCAAATCCATTTTTAAGCGGATAGATATGATTTGCACAACGTTTCTGTGGAGGGGGGGACCCCCAGGGTAGCACTTGAGACACTAAGGTTGCCATCACACATGGCGGGCTTGGCGTTTCCGAATTTTTTTATTTATTACTTAGCATCACAGCTAGTGCATGTGCATGACTGGCTAAGCCCGGTCTCGGCAAATGCATGTACCACTACTGAAGGAGCCATTGCGACCTCTATGGAAACCTTACATAATATTGTCTATAGAGGCAGAGTCCCAAATCGACCAGGTACCTCCATGCTGACCACTTCCCTTTTAATCTTTCGATATATCGTTACAAAAATCTCTAGACACTCCTGGTTAACATCCCCAAATAACCCCCTGTGGTTTAACCCCTCCGCTGAGTGTTTCCGGGGTCGCGGAAGGAGTGCTGATTTCATGCACTGCTTCTGGACCTGTCAACTGGTTCAGGACTTCTGGGTGGAAGTGGGTTCTTTCATTTCCTCTGCTCTAGGCCTTCCTAATATCATCCACCCAAAAAACGGTCTATTAGGGGTCTTTGGAGACTTACAGATATCATCACAGGCAAAAAGATTACTACGTATCCTTTACTTTTTATGTCAGAAAAACCATACTGTTATCATGGAAAGGTATACAGACGCCCTTGAAATCTCTATGGCTAAAATTAATCAATGACGTTATACCACTGTACAGACAAAGCTTTGAACTCAGGAAACGGACAAAAACATTCCATAAAATCTGGGGTAGGTGGCTTGCTAGCCCCCTGACCCTCTCTTTGTAGTGTATGAATGGTAGGGGGCACTTTCGGGTCGCGCCAGGTTAGCCTTAGCCTATAATTTATGCAGATAATGAATATTATTATACACGGACGAATTGCTTGTATATGTAGTCTTGTGGAAGATATTGGATAATGTACCACTTTCTGTCCTTTGTTTATATATGAGCTAAGTACTTGACACTGTTTACCAATGACTGACCGAGCGTAATTAAGTGGTTGTTTGTGTGCTTGTTTTGTACAACTGGTTTGTAAAAATCAATAAAAAAATATCTTTAAAAAAAAAAAAAAAGAACTCCAACACCAAGCCCCCGCATAGCACGAACTCTACGATGATTACTTACCCGCAACATGGCTAGAAAATGGTTGGGTGGTCAGAATGAACTAACAGAACGCACTGAAAATCAGAAAGGCCTGAGAAGAGTGACCTGAAAATCAGAAACAAGCGGACAAGAATGCACTGAAAAACAGATACAAACTCACAAACACAAACTGAAGAGCAGTAACGATTTGAAAAGCATGAGGCTGAAAAGCGCGAATTGTCTCTCACCAAACATCTACTAATATGAGATTAGCAGAAGGAGCCCAAAGGGTAGCGCGCTGGCTATTGAACTTCCTCTTTCTAGTCCCGTTGTACGTGTTGTACGTCAGCGAGTTCTTGCCGAGCGGAATTTCCGAAAACATTTGTGCGACCGTGTGTATGCAAGACAAGTTTCAGCCAACATCTGTCGGAAATTAATGCATGGTTTGGTTGTCGGAAATTCCGATCGTCTGCATTCATAAATATATATCCAGGGGCGGACTGGCTTGCGAGACAGAAGAGGATTCTCCGGCAGGCCCCCCGATTATATAGGGCAAACTCATTGCTTTCTCTGTTAGGCTCCATTGCCTCCTGTATGTATCTAAACAGTTTATGGGGTATAGTTTCTCTTTATCTAGTAGTTTTACTTGACTGTTTTTTTCCATCTTCAAGATATCTTGTTTTTGAAGTGCAATATATTTTTATATGAAGGTTTCAAAGGTTCATTTTTCATATTCTCTACTCTTTATAACCTTTCCTCTAGTGCTCTTTGTGAGAAAGATAAGGAAAAAATTGCTATTTCAGGCATTATTGTTGAATGTAAGTTTTCAAAGCTATAGTGATTAATGGCTTCAATATACCACCAACACACTTTATGGAAACAGCAAGCAAAGGCTGTTTATTATGTATGTTCTGTTGTACTTGTGCTCCGTCACGTACATTGTGAATTCATCTTTCTCTCAAGCATGGTTAGATTTTACTGTTCCATAATAATTAACACTTAGAGAGAGAGAGAAAGACAGTAAACAGTGCACATTGATCCTTGACTTTTGCTATATTTTTTTTTTCTTAAATATTGTACATTGATCTTTGACATTTACTAAATGTTTTTTTTCTCCTAGACCGTAAAGCTGGTATTTTGCAGTTGTTTGAGCAAAGAGGTTTATTTCAAGATATTACTTAAATCAAACCAGTGATTTAGAAAATATTTTAAAGGAAGTGCATTGCTGTTTTTGAATATATTTCCTTCATTTTTTTTTTTTTTTTTTTTTAGTAAAGGTAAAAATAAAAAATATCTTAATCGTGCAGTACAGGGCACAGACTTGATATTCTTAGACCCTTGGTTATAGTACCTGGTAACTGCAGGGAGTGGACACTGGCAAAGCGTTTGAGGACATGCCATCTTGTATTCCTCCTATAACCCAATCCCACTAAGGTGATGGACCTCTTCTTACAGAGACGTCACTCTTAGCTTAACTAGTTCATTATTTTACTTTGGATTCTTCAGTCAACTCTTCTCTGTTTTCTAATATAACCAAAGAAGCAGTCCCCACATCATGGAGATGGCCTGAAATGCTTCAGGCTCTGGATCTTGCCTGGGCACTCATCTTGGCACTTGATGCAAGGCCTACAGTTAGCCGCAGGGTGCTATACAGGTCCAGGGCTGAGGTCCATCCTTATGGAACTTGGACACAGAAGACCCCTTGAGGGGGAGTGCCCACTGTGACAGGTGAATCCTGGACCCTATATAGGGACCAGGGACATAGATAGCTAAAACAGGGTCATACCGTTTATTGGACTGTTACTGTAGCCCCACGACAAGTATGAGACATAATACTTCTGTTACTTGCTTGACATTGATTATGTGTATCATGAATGGTATTTTGTTTATATGCTAAAACTTTCAGGAAACAGAAATGTGCTTGAAACTTAGTGCTAAATTTACTAAAAGATATTGCATGCAATATTTGGGTCATGTATCCAAATATCTCATGTGATAATGAGAATGTCAATCCAGTACAGGTTTATGCAGTATTTACCTCAAAAATAAGAAACACCTTGTAAATACCACATAGACCTGTCTAAAAGTCAATTCATTAAAAAAAAAAAAAAAAAGTAAACAAGTACAATGGCACACGCCACATCAACTTTGTGGACAACACGTTTACTCACTGCCTAATATATCCCACCAACTTTCAGATGCCATTGTAAAGAGATAATCAATTCACTTTACTTTTCATTGATTTTAATGTGATGGCTGATTGGTATAAATTAAAGCTTTACCAAAAAAGGGACATCATTAATGAATATTGACACCAAAATTCTACCCTAAATTGTGGCTGTCTGACCTGACTTCCCTCATAACTCCTACTTAGGCAGGCTTTACAAAAGACCCTATCCAATATTCGGAGGGTATTGCCAGTGTCTGAACATGTCAAGCACAACTCCAGAAGTGATTATATTAATTATAATTAATTATAATTATAATAATTATAATTATTAATGCAGAAAAGGCCATCGATAATGCTGGACAAAGGTGGTTCTTCCTTTCCACAGCATTTAATCGAGAACCTATTTAAAGTTCTAAGCTGTAGTTAATGCTGTTCACGCAAAACTTGTTTAACCACTATTTTATTACATACGCTATATGATAAAATATATAATTACTCTCTTTTTTTCCTTCTCTTTTCAAGGGTAAAACACATGCATTTCATGGGTCATTCCCTCCATCATGGAATCTATTTGTGATTTTGGATTATAATCATCTATGGAGGACAATTGATGAATGGGGAAAAGAGGTAAGAATTGTTGAAATACTGCTGATTAGAACTTACTTTAAAAGGGAAGGTCAAGTGACACAAAAGGTAATAACTGTGGGGGATGAGCTGATGTAGAAAATAAAAGTACAGTTGTTAGGTGAAGGCAGGATAGGTTTCTCTGAAGATAAAGGTTTTAAAGGATCGCCTAAATGTAGACAGAGTAGGAGATAGTAGGATAAATTGGGGTAGGGAATACCATGGGATGGAAGAGGCTCAGGAGAATTCCTGGAGGTGAGCATGGGATTGGGTGACAGGGGAATTAGAGAGCAGGAGGTGTTGGGAGGAATGAGGAGAACAGTTTGGTTGGCATTTTGAGACTAAGTTAGTGATGTAACTGGGGGCCAAGTTGTGGATGGCTTTGTAGGGTATTGTCAGTATTTTAAATTTAATTTGTTGGGTGAGTGGCAGGCAATGGAGAGATTGGCAAAGAGGGGTGGCAGACACTGAACGATTGGTAAGGTGGATGAGTCTGGCAGCAGCATTCACAATGGACTGAAGGGAGAACAGCCTATGTAAAGGTAAGCCAATGAGGAGGGAGTTGCAGTAGTTGAGGTGAGAGATAACCAGGGAGTGGATTAGGAGCTTTTTGGTGTCATTAGGAAGGAGCATATTTTAGAGCTGTTGAGGCGACAAACTTTGGACAGTGATTGGATGTGGGGTTGAAAGGAGAGTTCAGAGTCCAGGATTACACCTAGCACCCTGGCATACGGGTAAAGGTTGTGCCCTTGATCTTGACAAAGGTGTCAGGAGAAGGGGCACATGGGGGAGGAAATATTATGAGCTCTGTTTTGGATAGATTGAGTTTGAGGAAGTGGCATGACATCCAGACTGTTATGTCTGTCAGTAAATTAGTGATGCCTGAGGAGACTGATGGTTTGAGCTGAGGGATAGAGAGATAGATTTGGGTGCTGTCAGCATAGAAATGATATTGAAAGCTATCAGCTGACCCAGGGAGGAGGTGTAGATTTAGAATAGGAGAGGTCCAAGAACAGAACTTCTAGGGACCCCAATGGGGAAAGAAAGCGGAGAGGAAGAAGTAGAATTGTAAGTGACACTGCAGGTGCGGTGGGATGGGTAGTTTGAGAATTAACAAAGAGTACAGTCACAGAGATCAAAGGAGTAAAGTTTTTTGAGGAGGAGGGGGTGGTTAACCGTATAAAAGGCAGTCGAAAGGTCCAGAAGTAGGAGTACAAAAAAGTGTCATGTTCACCTACCTGGTCCTAAAGCCGAAATGCTGAGAGGGCTCTCCTTGTCGCTGAGTGCTCAGTTTCCCTGGAGGTGGATACAGGAATCACTAAGCCCAAAGAAGCAGGGATTGCCAGCTGTACCACAGGTGGAAAATGCTGGTGTAGAGAAATTCTGCAGATAGGTATCAGATGAGATGAGCAGCAGGACCCAGGAGAACTGGCGGGTGTGCAGACTGCACACAGTAGGACGCAGGTTGCAGCAGGTGAGTGCAATAAGCTGGTCACAGCAGGTAAGTATTGCCGGCAGGAACAGCAGGACACCTCAGGCAGATCACAGCAGGCAGGGCAAGACAAGAGGCGTAGTCAGGGATTGTAGCAAAAGGTCAGAGAGGCAGTGGTCAGTAGACAGGAGATCAGGGACGTGGTCAGACAAGCCGGGTAATACACAGGGCAGGAGACAGGAGCAGATCCGTGGACAAGCCGAGGTCAAAAGCCAGGAGAGAGACAAGAGGAATCCAAGAGCAAGCCGGGTCAATAATGAGGTAGTTCACAAGCAAAGCACACAGGAAGGGTAACAGGAAGCTGAAGATCAGTCAGCGGTGTCTGTGAGCATCAGGCAGGCTTTTAAAGTCCAGAGGGCACCAGAATCTAACGCAGGTGACGTGCGCCGATGTTCACTAGCGTCTGTTCCCATTACGTGTGCACGCATTTCTGCGCAAACGGGTGCAGCCATACTGGGTATTGGCTAACATGCAAGGCCTCTGGTCAAGTCTCCTCAAGCTTGTTCCCTGACATGTCCATTGATTTTAGCTGTTAGTAAATCATTTGTGAGTTTTAGATATATCATTTGCTCCTCTGTAATTGTAAACCAGGATCCCTATAAAATTCGGACCGAATCCCCAGAGCAAATAAATATGGCCAGGATACGGAACCGAAGGCTTTCTAAAGGTCCAACGAAAGTAACATGCCCTCTTGTTTGTTTCCCCCGGCCCAACCCGATTGCAGAATTGATATATGGTCCACCGCTCTTCGCACTTGGTCGGGTCCCTGCCGACCTAGAATAAAACCAACCTGGTCTTTGTGGACGTATAGGCCTATAAACGATGCTAGACGATTTGCTAAAACTTTAGTTAAGATTTTTAAGTCATTATTAATCAAGGAAATGGGTTTATAATTCCCTACAAGACTTATATCTTTACCTGGTTTGGGAATTACAGATATATATGCCATGCTGAGCTGCTTTCCCATGGGGGTACCATTAATCTTTGAGTTGAAGAATCTAGTGAGGTATGGAGTCAGAATTTCAGTAAATGTTTTATAATAGGGCATTAAAAACCCATCAAAACCCGGCGCCGCTCTCCGCTTTAATGTTTTAATAACCTCCGCAACCTCCTCAGAGGAAATGGGGGCTTCCATTTCTGCTCTGTGATTATCTCCCAATGTTGGTAGGTGCAATTCGTCCAGAAATGCTTCTACTAGAGTAAGGTCTGTGTTTGTGTCTGCCCTATACAAATCCTTATAAAAATCCTGAAAGGCCTTCATTATGTGCTGTGGGTTCAGGGTATGAGTGCCATCAGCCTGTCTGATTTTGGGTAAGGAATAAGATTGAAATCTAGGGGATAGTTTAGAGGCGAGCATGGGTCCTTTCTCTGGTAGAATTTGGCCCCCGTCCATCCAATGTTGTTATCCACTTTTGCGGTGAGAGCCAAGTTTAGGGCCACACGAGCGGCATCAAGAACGGGCCCTGGGACTTTAGTGGGGTCATTTTTATGTTGTTTGCTCAGAGTGGAAAATTGTCTCTCTATGTCTCCCAACCTTTCTTTTTTCCGTTGTGCCACAATCTGCATTAACTTACCCCTAATGGTCACTTTGTGGGCCGCCCAGAGTCTTTACAGAAACATCCCCCACATCATTGAGGCGGAAATATTCCTGCAGAGCCCCCTGGATTTCGGTTACTCTGACGGGATTGTTAGGATGGATTGGTTAGGAGTCCAATAGGAGGCATGTTGTCTAGGGGCGTCTTGGCGTAATGTTAATAATACCATAGAGTGATCCAACCAAGCCACGTCCAAGATGTTGGATGCAAGGGCTGACGGTATGTGGCGTGTGGATAGTAGGATATGATCAATGAGCGAGTATGACTGGTATGGATTCGAAAAGTGGCTAAAGTCCCGAGTAGTCGGGTTCAGTTCCCGCCATATGTCTGCTAAGTTAGACTGGAAAAACAATCGCGCGTATTTGCACACTAGATTTGCTAGGCCTAATCATTCGTGTATTGAAGGATTTAGTCTTGTCAAGGTCAGAATCAAAAGCCATATTGGAGTCACCTCCCAGTATTGTAATACCTTCTGTAAGTGGACCAAGAGTGTGAAACATTTGCTGGAAACACCTCGTCTGTCCTCTATGGTGGGCGTAGTAAGATATAAACGAATATAGACGGTCATCGATAGTTCCTTTTACCATGAGGAACCTTCCCTCCGGGTCTCTGTGTTCTGACTGTAGGGTAAATTTGCAGTGTTTAGAGAAAAAAATTGCCACTCCTTTCGTCTTTCATCTTACCTTTTTGCCAGGTAAAACTTGGGGAAGTGTGCATGAAGGAATGAGGGGTATACCGTGCCGGAAAGTGGGTCTCTTGCAGGAGGACCACGTCAATGTGGTGAGAATGGTATACCTGAAAGGCTTTCCATCTCTTTACTGGCGAATTTAGTCCCTGTGCGTTGTGAGAGATTATTCGTAGGCGAGGCGGTGTTATGTTATCGTTAGCCATGGAGCAAAAGGGGATGAACGCCATTCACTCTATGGTCACTTACCTCATTCCAGGCAGAAGACGGGGAAATTGGTTGATTGAAGAACTGTCGGGGCACCCAAGGCCACCTTGCAAGAAAATAGCATCAGTAGGCTGGCTGAAAAAGAAAAGAGATTAGCAAAGAAGTAAGAGAAGAAGAAGAAACATAACAGCAACATTTTGATGACCGTGAGGCCTGTACCAGGCCCGGAATGAAAGGAGGAGAAAGACTCCCTCCTCTCATTTAGAACAAAAACTTTTGTATAGCCCGTAAATAGGACTATATTCCTACCACCCAGAGTTGTGTAACAACCTGTCTAAGTAGTAGGGGGAAGCGCAAGGCATCTGCCCCGGCCCTAAACAGCATTGAAATAACATTTTAACTAAAAAAATTATATGGAAACATATAACAGGTTCCCCCTTTGGCATTGTAGACTAAAAGGTCTAACTGGAGAAGACAAATCCAAGGGGAGGTAGTAAAAACTGTTTGGGGAGCAAGGGGAGAAGTTCAGTTACGGATGGGGAGATGGGGCGCAGGCCCCTAAACAACACACCAGGTACAGTCATGGGTGTAGCAGTCAAGTTCTATCCGGATGCGGAAAGAGTTCTCAAGCAGCAATTCCAGCCTGGAAAAAAGGAGAGAAAACAGAACAAACAAGAGAATCAAGTACCCCCGCATCAGGGGGGCAAATTATCCCTGACACTCTTGGGCTTGGCTGTTCTACCATAGTGGCGAGGTAGGACTCGGTAGGGTGGGGCATTTAGCAGATTCCTGCTGCATGTTGCAGGTGTCCATTGCAGACTCCTGGGTGATGGGCTTGAGGTTTAGCAAGAGGCGCTCACCTTCTGGGAAGCTGTGAATTGCATGCTGTTTACCCTTGTAGGAGAATTTCAGGGCAAAGGGGAATGCCCAGCGATAGTTGATGTCCTTCTTGGTGAGGGCGATGAGGAGGGGTTTTAGTGATCTCCGCTTCTGAATAGTGAACGGAGAAATATCCGCAAATGTTTGGATGGTTTGTCCCTGGAATTGGAGCTGGTCCTGTTGGCGGGATTGTTTCATCACGTCTTCCTTAATAGAGTAATAGTGTGGTTTTACCACTATGTTTCTTGGGGTGCCATCCTTCCTGGGAGGGCCCAGGGATCTATGGGCTCTATCCAGTTCCAATTTATGTACCGGGACAGAGGGGTTAAGAGATTTGATAACGTCCTGCACAGCAGACTGTACATCATTAATTTATTCTGGTATCCCTCTGATCCGAAAATTGTCTCTCCTCGAACAATTCTCAAGATCGTCAATCCGGGCCTGGGCAGTGTCAAGCTGCTCCTGAAGGAAGTGTAAATGATCCGTATTTTGGTTCGCTCTAGAAATAGTGACGCCCAGCTTATGTTCTATATTCTCAATTCTGGTACCCAGATTCTGAAAATCCGACCTGATTTCTCCCGTGATCCTTTATGCTGTTTGAGTCAGACCCCTGTCTATCAACTCTGAGATTTTAGAGAAGAGTTGAGAGACATTGAATGTAACATCAAGAGCCTGTACAGACTGTGCTGAGCTGAAGTCTGGGTGGTTGTGGGTTAATTCCAGCAGGGATTGTCCATAGGGCCCCATGGAGCTCTCTATCAGGGACACTGTTGACGCTGGAGAAGGGGTATTAACAGCGGGAGCAGCGTTTGTCATCTGAGGGGTGTATGGCAGGGTTGCAGGATTTAAAACTTGCCTGGCTGCTGTGGATGGCTCTTCTGCGGCCTAGTCTTGTGGCTGAGACGCGGCCGCCATCTTACAATTTTACCGACCATCCATGGTCTCAAACTGGGGTCCCAGAGCTCTCCTGGCATTTATACCCAGCATGTGCCGGTGCTTGGTGGTCTCCCCTGCTGTTTGTTGCCGCATTGGGGGTCCCTGGATGCTGTTCTCCATGGCTATCAAAGCTGTATGGCCGTCATAGTGTGGAGCTCTGGGCTTACGCCTCTATCGGCAATTTTTTTTTATACATTCAGCTGTCGGCGGGGAAGCCCACTGACAGCTGATGACTCATTGCTTGTTAAGGACGTGGCGCCTGGCTTCCCGAACCTCTCCTTAGCAACCAGCTATATACAGTAAATGTAAAAAAAAATTAAAAAAAATAAACACATAAATCGCAAAATGCAAATCGTGGCAAAATCGCTCTAAAATCACGGTTACAAAAAGCGCAGAAAGTGCAGCAAAAAGCACTGCAGAAACGCTCAAAAGCAACATGCATAGATGTTAATCGAGCCTAAAAGAGTTTTTCCAAAGGTTATTTGGCCATACTTCTTTTCTGGGTCACAGGAGTGCACTTACTTTTGCCCTCCTGTGACCCAGAATCAGCTGATTTTGGGCTATAGCCTGCTGTCAGCTGACATCGCAGAGCTGCTCCATTTCTGGAAGTATCCCGACCATATTATGAGGATCCACCCACCTGCATAATTGAAAGCTGGCTGTGACTCTCAGTGCTCTCTGAGAACTGAAGCCAGCTGCATCCACCCCCTCTCCTACCAGGTGGTCCAGTGAGCGATGGAGGAGCAGAGCAGAGAGTGGTGACTGACAGCCACTGCTCTCTGCTCCGAGCAGACTGAGAGCTGATGCGGGACAGCTGCAGCATCACACCAATGCTGTAGCATAGAGAAGAGTATGTACAGTATGGTTTTTTTTTTTCCAAACAGCAGCCACCAGCACAAGGGACATTTCTCATTGAATGTAAGTACTGTCCTTTGTGCTGATTTAAAAAAAAAAAAATAACAAGATTTGGGCTTCAATCTAAGTTTAATTTCCCTTGAACACAATCGACATTCTAAGTGAATATAGTTTCACCTTGTTTACTTAGATAAGTGAACATTGATTTTACATAGTGAACTTCCTCTATTCTTTAGCAAGCAAATGTGAACACTTGTTGTCAGTACTATGACACCAAAGCTAATATGAGGCTCCAAACGTATTTTTTCCATCTTCACCAGATGTCACATACCATAACAGCTATAAACATGAAAATCATAATCAAGTCACAATACATGTACTTTAGAGGTAGAATATTATCCTAGCTTGCTTTAACATGAGCTTTATTATGTATGGTCAATGGGGATCTCATAGAGAGAAGTTTACTGTTTGTTTTATCCTTGAGGGGAATGGCAGTTAGAGCCAGTTCACACTGAGGCAGCACGACTTGCAGCGTGACTGCCTCAGGCGACCTGCACACAACAGCAGCGGCGACTTGCAAAACGACTTCTATATAGAAGTCAATGCAAGTCGCCCCCAATGTAGTACAGGAACCCTTTTCTAAGTCGGAGCGACTTGAGTTGCTCCTATTAGAACGGTTCCATTGTACAGAATGGAACGCGACTTGACAGGCGGCTAAGTCGCCTGAGAAGTCGTCCTAGTGTGAACTGGCTCTTAAGTATTAAAGTCTGTATCCTGTTCCTTATGTTATTAACAGTGAAGCCTACAAAACCCTGTCTGCCCCTTGGCAACTGTGTTGGTGACAAACCAATTTGCCTGCTTCTGAAGTCTGCATTCTCAAATCAAAACTTGATAAAAAAGGAGGCACTCAAACTTATTCTCCTTAAAGTGGATGTAAACCCAATGTCATCTTTCCTAAACTACTGCCATAGGGGTTATCTATAAGGATATACATGCCTCCTGCATGTATCTTTACCTGTCAATTTTTTTTTTTGTTTGTTTAAATGTCTCCCCTCTGTCTGTTATAAGACCTGAAAAAATGCAGATTCTGTGGGTGGGTCTGTTGTCTGGAGCTCGGTGGGTGGAGTCGTGATGTCAGTAGACTCCCCGCCCACCTCTACACTCCCCTTGTTAATATGCATTTTCTCATGTGTATTTCTTACACTGAACTTCTGCTATGATCTCTAACATCCAGTGAAAAGGCAGGAAAGTAGCCACATGACTTCAGCATGCCAAATCACGCTGAGGTGTGGAACATCCAATCCTGGCAGAGCTGCTGAAAAAAGGAGTGGGGGTGGGAATTAAAAAATAATGCATGTCTTAGGCTAGTGCACAAGATATGTAAATCACCTGTCACTCACAGCAAGGAGGAGGATTTGACAAAGTTTTTCTCTGTTTGTCAAGTTTTATCTCACTGAACAATAAAAGAGGATTGCTCAGAGCTGGATTAACTCTTTGTGGCAAGACTGGGCTCAAATGATAGGAAATCTTATACTCTACATTATGACATCAGAACAAAAAAAAATTGGGGGTTTACATCCATTTTAAGCACTAAACTTATTCGCCCTGGAGAAGAGACACTTGAGAGGAGATATGATAGCGATATACAAATACCTCAATTCGTAGGAAGAAAACGATTCAGTTTCAGAAAGTATAAGAGAACATGGGGCCACACAATGAAACTAGTGGAGAAGCGGTTTAACCTTAAGCTGCGTATGTGTTTTTTTACTGTCAGGGCAATAAGGATGTGGAAATCTCTTCCACAATTGATTGTGTCAGCGGGGAGTATTGATAGTTTTTTTTAAAGATTCTTGGACTTGCATCTTAGTGAACACAACATACAGGGATATGGGAAATGATTATCGACATTGACACACACTTACACCCACACAGGTTGAACTGGATTGACTTACCAACTATGAAACTATGAGTGAGGGGTAGTGGGTGGGGGTAGGGGTTCCCAGACATCAATTTTAGAAGGGAGCATGAACGTGTATACACTGGCCACAGTATTTGGTTGTCCTATGCATCCTAATGCCCTGTACACACGATAGGATTTTCCGATGGAAAATGTTCTATAGGAGCTTGTTGTCAGAAATTCCGACCGTGTGTAGGCTCCATCGGACATTTTCCATCGGAATTTCCGTCACACAAAATTTGAGAGCTGGTTCTTGAATTTTCCGACAACAAAATCTGTTCTTGTAAATTCCGATTGTGTGTACACAATTCCGATACACAAAGTTCCACGCATGCTCGGAATCAAGCAGAAGAGCCGCACTGGGTATTAAACTTCATTTTTCTTGGCTCATCGTAGATGTTGTACGTCACCGCGTTCTTGACATTTGGGATTTCCGACAAGATTTGTGTGACTATGTGTATACAAGACAAGTTTGAGCCAACATCCGTCAGGAAAAAAACATGGATTTTGTTGTCTGAAAATCCTATCATGTGTACAGGGCATTAGTGTGAACCTTAAAGAGTGATCAAGTGGATGTTCATTAAAGCCCCACTCCGGGATGCCTTCTGTGAATGGACATCAGACATGATGGGCAGGCAGAGCTGCTGCTGTATAAGAAGGCAGTGTCTCTCCTGTCAGAGCTTTGGGAGTATAGTGATAACTTTACCTCCGTCACTCAGTAATACTGTCAGATGTAGATAATGAGATAAGTGCATGCACCTTGTTGGACATACCCTATAGCAAGCCAGCATATTTTAGAAAGTAGCTGAATTCCTAGAAATCAGCTTTAAGCACTCTGTACCAAATTATGTTTTGTTAATTTACTTGGACTCACAAAACTGCACAAAAACAGCAATTAGTATGATTAATTTGCAATTTTTTAATATAGTTGCTTGAAATATATTAACTGAACTGTTTGATGCTTTGTTTGGGAGCAGGAAAGTCATTACTGCCTACTCGGCTCTGCTATTTGTCAGACGTCTGGCAAGACTCAGTAGCATAAACCATTTCTGGTCAGGGCTCATTGCTGAACTCTGCTTGTCAATTTTAAATGCCTTTTTGCTTAATTTTGTATGATACTGTATTTTAATATTTAGTTGGACCTGAATTAACAGTTAAAGGGGAATTCCAGTCAAATACTAAGCCTAAATCTACTGCTACCCCCATTTCTAAGCCTATTCTATTTAACCTGCCAAACGGAAAGGTCTGTATACTTACCTATTCTTAGACTGCTCCGGTCGTGTGATTGGGTCCCAGGGCTTGCTTCAGTGTAGAAAAAGGGCAGCCGACAATGAATGCCCTATAGTAATCCTCTGGGTGACATCATCGCACAAACTCTGCAGCCTTTGCCAGCGTTCTCTCCATTTCACTGAAGCCAGCCACTGGAGAGATCATGTGACCAGACCGGATCATCCTCGGTATAGGTAAGTATAGACTTCTTTCCTTTACAGAGTAGTTAGAATAACCTTAGGATGGGGGTGAAATCAGGTTTAGGCTTAGTGAATATTTTGACAAAAAAATGTGAATTTAATTGTATCCTCACAGGGAGACACCGTGGATACACAGGTAAATTTGTGCCAACGTCCTAATTGTTATTGAAAAGGAAAACTATAGAAAAGAATGAAATGGACTTTGTAGGCACATGCGTAAATTAAAAATTATTGAAGTTTTTTAACTGGATAAAGTTAAAAAGCATATTACAAACACAATCTTAAAAAAGAAACATAATATTATTAAACAACCCCAAATACTCAAGTAACACCTCCAATATATATATATATATATATATATAATCACAGAGGAGAACCGCAACCAGCTTGCGACTTAGTGCCAGCAATCAGGTCCTCCCACCGACCTTATATATAAAGAGAAAGTCCAAGAGGTTGCTGCACTTAAAAACTTTCGATTGCTTTATTTCACATAGTTTTGAAGGAAAATTATAAAGCAAGCATAATCATTCCAGACAAATAGTGGCAACAAATGCCTATATAATTCAGATATGAATGGATTACGTTTCGGGCTAGTATGCTTACACCCTTCCTAAGATCCGTCAAAGCACACAAAATCTAGCAAATAGTGGCCAATAGCCAAAAGAGAGGTATACTGGATACATTTTTTGAATACCATTGCCCCATATGGCTTAAATGTGGATTTAGATCTTTATTTATTTGTTTGAATCTGCAAATATTTATAACCATTTGTTCGGACAAAGAAAAAAACATTTTTCTAAAAAAATGTTTTTCTAAAAAGAGCTACATATGTGGGTATGCTTGTTTCATACATATGTGTACTTCTTACAGGTTCATGAAATTCTTTGAAGAAAAGGAATGGGGAGATAAAGCTATTGGCCACTATTTGCTAGATTTTGTGCTTATGGTAGATAACATATATATACATATATATATATATATAAGTACTAAATATAATACGGATTTAATTAATTAACCATATTGATTCCATGTGTGATGTTTTCTACAAACCTGTATTTAAATGAATGATTGCAGTGAAACCTTCAGATGTGCTTTGACGGATCTTAGGAAGGGCGTAAGCATACTAGCCCGAAACGTAATCCATTCATATCTGAATTATATAGGCATTTGTTGCCACTATTTGTCTGGAATGATTATGCTTGTTTTATAATTTTCCTTCAAGACTATGTGAAATAAAGCAATCGAAAGTTTTTAAGTGCAGCAACCTCTTGGACTTTCTCTTTATATATATATATATATATATATATATATATATATATATATATATATATATATATATATATATATAAATCCAGATTGGTGCAAAAGAGAAAATTAACCAGTAGCAGCATTCAATGGAAATAAAGTGCGTTGAGTGGTTGAGTCACAATATGAGGTCACACAGAGTTCGCTCTACATGTTACGTGCATAACTGCGCTTCTTCAGGAGCTTGTAGATATAGTAAAAACTGTTTCTAAATAACAC
This sequence comes from Aquarana catesbeiana, assembly GCF_042186555.1. Classification (NCBI taxonomy): domain Eukaryota; kingdom Metazoa; phylum Chordata; class Amphibia; order Anura; family Ranidae; genus Aquarana; species Aquarana catesbeiana. The sequence goes on along the minus strand of NC_133325.1, from coordinate 594,679,720 downwards.
AGCATGAAAGCTGTATAGAGATTCAGGTCAACCGAGTTGTCCCAGATAGTCAGAAAAATCTGGTAATAAATGCAGGTGTATATCCAACAATCTAAACAGCTGGTAAGCAGCGGATCCAGGGAGCATAGTAGGGGGCACACAGTTTGATAGAAGGTAGTCTATCACAGTATTATAGGTTAATAACAGTCACTGTTTGTAGAGTTGACGAAGACCGTGTGTGCTCTCCTGGATAGGTGTAGCCTGACTGTCAGACTACACCCCTCCAGGAGAGCACACATGGTCTTCGTTCCTCAACCTTCTTTTTTCCTGAATTGTCCATAAGAGGTACTGGCCTCTTGAGCCCTAAAACTTTCTTCTTTGACCATTGGACATTAGTGGTCACTGACTCTAACAGTGACTGTTATTAACCTATATTACTGTGGTAGACTACCTTCTATCAGTGTGTTCCCCCTACTACGCTCCCTGGAACCACTGCTTACAAGCTGGATGCTGCTACTGGATAATTCTCTCTTTTGCACCAATCTGGATTAATATATATATATTTGGAGGTGTTATTTGAGTCTTTGGGGTTGTTTATTAATAATATGTTTCTTTTTTTATATGTGTTTGTAATACCATGCTTTTTAACTTTATCCAATTAAAAAACTTAAATTATTTTTATTTACGCATGTGCCTACAAGTCCATTTCATAATTTTCTATAGTTTTCCTTAGTGAGTATTTCACTATACTTCTACTTTAAGTTTCACTAGTAGTGTGATAAAAGTTAATTCATATTAAAACTGAACTCGTCAGATTTAAACAACACAAGTTAATGTAACTCTGTGATCATTAATACATTGTTTAATGTATTTTTTTAATACAAGCACCACAAGTGTGTTGATTTTACCTGGTATCAGCCTCTTGCAGCAGAGCTCAGAATAGGGAGCAAAGAAAAAAAAACAAGAATTTGCTGGCAATTTATACAGTATAATTTTCCTTCTTTGTAAATGTCACCTCTGTAGCACATCCTACAGCAAGAATGACAACAAAATTGTATAAATCCCCCCCCCCCCACTCCAACCCCCAAAATCCATACCAGACTCAAAGGATTTTAAGGGGGTACCTTGTGAGAACTTGGAAAGAGAAAAGAAATCGCACCACCGGCGACAGTAAATGTCATTTATATCTGGCAATAATTTCAACCTTAAATTCAACCATGCAATCTGACCCACATAGTATTTTGTTCCTCATTGTAAATATTTTTGTAAATCCTGACAGATCACTGTATACTACCCTGTATCCAAAAGACACTGCAGGCAATACAGTATTACATTCTACAAGTGCCCATCCTCACTCCTTAATATGGAGTATCCTCTATAGCTGTATCTCAGGCTACGGAGGAATTGTGCGAAGAAGGAATACTTTGAAATAGAAGCGAAAGCATTGCGCAATAGATTACTAGCCCGGGGATATTGCAAGAAACTCTTGAAAAAATCTTATCAGAGAGCCAAAACACACAAAAGAGAGCAATTCCTTTTTGAACCTCAATCTCGTAAAAAAAAAGATATGACTAAAGTAATTAAAGTGGTGTTCCGGCCAAAATTATACTTTTTAAATAAAAATACCCCTATAATACACAAGCTTAATGTATTCTAGTAAAGTTAGTCTGTAAACTAAGGTCTGTTTTGTTAGTTTATAGCAGTAGTTTGTTATTTTATAAACTTACAGCAGGCCGTGGCCATCTTAAGTGTGGGCATCTGAAGCCAGATTGTATTTCTTCCTGGATCTCATCCTTGAAGATCTCGCACATGCTCAGTGCAGCACAAGCAGTGTAATAGGTTTCAGGTAAGGTTTCCATAGCAACGGCAGTGTCAGAGGAAGTTGCCGCCCCTTCCCAGAAGGCATTGCAAACAGGAAATGATGCGATGGGCCACGGCCAGGGAGGAGGAAGTGAAATATGAATACAGCAGATATACAAGTAGGTGCTGAGAAAAAAAATAAAAAAATATCCAATTTGTTTGCAGTGCACAGTTTAGTGAGGGATGCTGAAAAGTTGTAAAAGTGGGTGGAACTCCACTTTAATAAATCTAGTGACCATCAGGAATACTTTCAAGATATACTTACCCGGAATTGGCATTTTCTATCTGAAGACAATACTACAGTATTTCAAATACGTCCATCACCACCCGGAATTAGTGTTCTGTAGATCCAGATCTATCAGAGATAGCCTGGTTCATAGTCACTGTCTACCCCCAGCTGAATAAAGGGTTAATAGTGGGTGTGGCGCTGTCCTAAATAAAACTAATGGATACCATATGAATCGCATATAAACTAAATAACCATATGAAAGGTGATCCACTTGAGTGGGGGTGGAAGGGGGGGGGGAGTGGAAGGGATAGGGAAAATCTCAATTGGCAACGTCCAAAGTGACTGTGCTACATATATTCAATAAAGTTTCAAAACCACATATAATACATGACTTGTGCTCAGTGCGGTTGAAATAGTATATATATATAATACTTATAAATTGTTTGACATAAAAAATTAATTGACATAAAAAATTATTTATCAGACACTAGTAATAAACTGGATGAAGTAAACCGTGACTGGTGCTCAGTGCAACATAAGTGATTTTAAACAGTCCTTGTAAAATTCTTGGTGTTTCTTTAGACCTAGGCAGGTGTAATCATACATGCATCTGCTGCCTGTATTAATTTTGGTGACCAGGTGCTCGTGTCTTGTCTTGTGATCATGCAGACACTCACCAGCTTCTTTAACCCCTGCGGGGGTAACACGCAGTCACAGTGTATGCCACTGTGCGGCAGTCCTTAGCAATTTCTCCTCAGGAGATTTACAGCCTATATGGGGGGGGGTCTTCTGAATTGGGAGAGGCTGAACCCGACAGGATGGATGGAGAAGAGAAAATAAATAAAAATAAACTTTAAAAGGTGTCTTGAGCGAGGACATCCTCGCTCAAGACACCTTTTAAAGTTTATTTTAATTTTTTTTATTTTTTAGACCCCCCTATATAGGCTGTAAATCTCCTGAGGAGAAATTGCTAAGGACTACCGCACAGTGCATGATCACAAGACAAGACACGAGCACCCGGTCACCAAAATTAATACAGGCAGCAGATGCATGTATGGTTACACCTGCCTAGGTCTAAAGAAACACCAAGAATTTTACAAGGACTGTTTAAAATCACTTATGTTGCACTGAGCACGTATTGCAAAAAAAAAATTATTGAAGTGCATTATTTCTATTATTACATTGTTATATAATATAACATAGTTCAACTCACCATAATGCAGAATCAGTGGGAGCCTGAGCATGTCACTTGCCATGTCACCTGCCACCAGATGCGGATTGTCACTTGCCACATGTTGCTGATTGTCACTTGCCACAACGTCACACATTGTGGATTGTCACTTGCCACGACGTCACAGATTGTCACTTGCCACAACGCAACCTGCCACACATTGCGGATTGTCACTTGCCACAATGTCGCACATTGTGTTTTGTCACTTGCCACAACGTCACCTGCCACACATTGCGGATTGTCACTTGCCACAACGTCACATATTGCGGATTGTCACTTGCCACGGCGCTACCTGCCACACATTGCGGATTGTCACTTGTCACAACATCCCCTGCCACAAGTAGCGGATTGTCACTTGCCACGATGCCACCTGCCACACATTGCGGATTGTCACTTGCCACAACGTCACCTGCCCCATGTAGCGGATTGTCACTTGCCACGTCACCTGCCACACATTGCGGATTGTCACTTGCCACAATGTCACCTGCCACACGTTGTAGACTGTCACTTGCCACTTCACCTGCCAAACGTAGCAGATTGCCACTTGCCACAATGTCACCTGCCACATGTAACGGATTGTCACTTGCCATGTTACTTGCCACGACATCACCTGCCACACGTTGCAGATTGTCACTTGCCACTTCACCTGCCACATGTAGCGGATTGTCACTTGCCACGTCACCTGCCACACATTGCAGATTGTCACTTGCCACAACGTCACCTGCCACACGTTGCAGATTGTCACTTGTCACAACATCACCTGCCACACGTTGCGGATTGTCACTTGCCACAACGTCAACTGCCACACGTTGCAGATTGTCACTTGCCACTTCACCTGCCACACGTATCGGATTGCCACTTGCCATGACGTCACCTGCCACACGTAGAAGATTGTCACTTGCTATGTCACTTACCATGACGTCACCTGCCACACGTTGCAGATTGTCACTTGCCACTTCACCTGCCACACATAGCGGATTGCCACTTGCTGAGTCCCAGAGTGAAGGCAGGCAGCAGAGAGATGATTTAATCTCTCTGCTGCCGGCGGCTGCACAGTGAGGGGAGCGGAACTGCAGTGATGCAGGGCGGGCAGTGAGAGATTATGTCATCTCTCTGCTCCCCCACCTGCTGGCCCGCTTATTGGCCAGCAAGCCTGCTCACACCGACTGTTTCGCCCGTCCATTCTGCCGCCGCCCCACCCCCTGACTAATCCCCTGTTCTGCCCGCACACTCCTGTCACCTCGGTGCCAGGCTCCTCGCAGTGGGATAAGCAGCAGAGCGGGCAGAATGCACTGGCTGGCGGGTGGCAATTTGCCACCCCCCTGAAAGTGCCGCCTGGGACCGATGGTACCATCGCGATCGCGTCCCATGGTAGGGCCGGCCCTGGACGTACACAGAATCACTTGTACTACATTGGTGCGGGTCTCCTGTATTGGCAAACATGTAGGACTCAGGCATAGCTATGATTCCAAAGTAATCTCTTTCTTTGGTCTTGAGAAGATTCCCCAAAACCCACGGGGTGGAGATTTTAACAAGCAGATCCTTAAACAGGAAGCAAAATGGATCCATAATTAAGGAGACCTCCCCTCCTGGGCTGAATACCGCTGTGTCCTATAAATAAAAATATGGGAATAATACACTAATTAGCAGGGGCTCCTTTGCTGAGATATTACTATTGGGTATAATTCTGCATTTCTATAGGTTGACTGTTTTTCACTTGCATATATGTAGTGATTATACTGTTGCATTTGATTGCCTTGTCTAATACTCAATGATGTAATAATTGATGTGAGTAGTTGTCCCTAGATCTGATAAATAAGATTGTTACACAAAGGGGTACCTTGTGCAAAGAAACAAAGAAAAGTGATTATTTAGTTAAAATGTTTTTTACCTTAATGCATTCCCAGCCACTTGCTCTGTCCCCCCCAAACACTTACCTGAGTCCTCTATCAATCTAGCACTGTACCCGGCTGCATCTCTTCTCTCTTCACTCTCTGCTCCCACAGGCTACACTGAGACAAGCGAGAGCTATTGGCTCCTGCTGCTGCCAGTCAAATTCTGTAAAGCGGGAGTAGGGAGTGGGGCTGAGCCATGCTGTGTGTCTGAGGACACACACAGCCAGGCTTGGGAGCGTGCTCACACCTGTGTCCCCATAACACACAGCTTGATATGGTGCATATGCAGAAGAGGAGGAGCAGAGAGTGGCGGCAGAAACCCCAGAAGTGGAGGAAAGGGACCACTCTGTGCAAAACCATTGCACGGAGAAGTTAGGTATAACATGTTTATTATCTTCATTTTAAAAGTCTTTAGAACCACTTTAGTCTAAATATGTAGCTTGGCTGGCCAAAAAGGGGGGGGGGGGGTGGCAAGGGTGCGTCCCCTCTCCTGAACCATACTAGGCCACATACCTTCAACATGGGGGGTGTCCTATGCCCATGTTGATGAGGACCATTGCCTCATCCCCACAGCCCTGGCTTGTGGTTAGAGGGATCTGCGGGCAGGGGGCTTACCAGAATCTGAAAACACCTCCCCCCCATGTGTTTGTATACATCGTACATAGTAGCCCTACGCATTCACAGATTCACAAAAAAAAATTCAAGCTGTAACCTAGAAATAGACACCCAAACGTTTGACAAGTCATTTATTAAAAAAAATAAGAATCTCCAAAAAATGGCCCTCATTGTAAATCAGAATGCCCACCAACCACCGACAAAAAAAAACATTTGATGACCCAGCGCACACGACCGATCCTGGTAGTTTACTTAGCCAAATGACAGCTCCTCAAGCTGTCATCAGCTATATAAAGAAAAGGGCGGAAAAAGTAGACATCATTGACCAAATTATGGCCATAGACACATTTGGCCAATGACATTGCCCAAATATGGCTAGTGATGTCACTGGATTCCCTGTGATGTCAGTGGTTTCTAGGGACCTTTCTGAGGAACCAGTGACAGCGGGAAGCTGTCATATACAGAAGCAGTAGAAATACTACTTCTAAATATGATTTTCGGCTCCCGCCCAACAAATGTCCAAGCAGCCAATGTTCGGTCCGAACCTAGGTTCGGATCAAACCTTTGACTCATCCTTAGTAAAGGTTAGAAGGGTTCAGTTTTAACTGTTTTCCAGGAGCTTACAGTAGCTTTAACCTAAACTCTGACCCTAATACTAATCTCATACATATGTAAATCATAGCACTCTGCAGCAGCATTTTTGCCACATTCGATACCAAAAACATTGGTGCCAAAAGCTCCCATTCCAAGACCTAACAATGTATAAATATTATCACTAATAAGACTTCAGGTACACGGGACATTTTTACAACCTCTCCTGAACTATTTAACTTGACAGATAGCAAGCCACGTTTAAAACGTCCATTTTGCTGCGTTCACAAATGCCGCGTTTAGCTGCGTTTTGCCGCGCTTTGAAGCGTTTGCATTTAGAAGCATCTTAAAAAAAAAAAAAGCATTTTTTTTTCAAAATAGCCAAAAATGAAAAACGTCTGTAAACGAAATGCGGCTAAACGCAATTTACTGTGTTTATAAGCTTTTGGTGCTTGAAATGCCTCTAAACTCAGCATCTGAACCCATATTTTTGCATTCCAGAAAAAGCCTCTAAACTCTAAAAAAGCCTAGAAACCACTATAAATGACCCAGTGTACATGTACTGATAAGATAACATAGAGGAGAGTTCAGGAGCAGTTTAGCAGCAGCAGTGTACATGAGGCCTAAGAACTGATTCACACACACACATTTTTCTGACACACAACAAACATGACTATAGGCTTAACTTTACCAGCAACAGGAACACTGCACCACATGATGCAAAAATAATATATTTCCCTTATTAAAAAGACAGCAGGAACAAGTACTATTCTGCAAGAGTTTGTGCTTGAGAAAGCATTGTGCATGGTGAAAAACACCTTAGATAGTACTTGTTCCTGCTGGCTATTTTAATAAAGGAAGGATATTATTTTACAGCTTGGTGTGTGGGGTTCCTGTTGCTGGTACGATTGATTACTTCAGTGGAGATAAGCCTATCCAGCACCTGAGGCATAACTACAATGTGTGGAGCCTGATCTCACCTGGAGTGACATATGGTATGTTTAGTAGTGACTATAGGCTTAGTTCACAAAGTCAACACACCAGGATATGGATACTAATTTTCAAAAAGTGACAGTATTTGAGTTGAGTCCAATGAGATTTGAAAATTAGTCACGTGGCTGAAATAGAGTGGCTAAGGCTTGTATATATAACCATATGCATCTTTCATTTATTATCTTATATTTTTTAGATTCCTGTTGATGCCCCATGGAAAGCTCCTCATGCATTGGAGTGGGACAAGATGACGATGAAGGAGTTTATTGACAAAGTTTGCTGGACAAGGTAAGATTTCCAATTACCTTTCTTTGAGCTGTAATAACAATGAGGATACTAGCACATCTATACTTAAAAGATATCTAAAAAATATTATATATTGCAGTTTACCAGTCCTTACTTGTGTGGCTGCTTTTTTCTTTTCTTTTTTTTTTTAGGGTAAGTACAATTTCTAGTGCCCTGCGCAGTGAACTGATATACCAGTGTTATTCGTTTTCCCACCTATCTTCTGAGAACTACAAAAACCCTTCTCCTTATGTAATGAAGATGAGGAGAAGAGTATGTTTTCAGTCCAAATCAGCAGAGCAGCCTAGAGTGATAACACGGCTTCTCCATTCATACAGTGCAGAAATTGAGTGTTATTACACTAGAACAGAAACACCAGTTGATAACAGTGAGAAAAAAAATGTAACTAATGCAGCCACCACATTTAAGGATTGATATTCAGCAATATATATATTTTTGGTTTTAGGGTAAGAACTGTCAGGTTGTTATTGTGTCCTCAACAGGGAGATTTTTACTCTCTATTTTTAACAATTTTGATATCAGAAAGCAATTAGAAATTGAATCCTGTTCGTGTGACATCTGCTTACGAAGAAATTTCCCCTCAATTTGGAGAGGTTTCCACCTTCTATCCTGTTGTGTCTGTATGAGGAAAAGGAAAAGAAACATTTTCCAACAGGACAAAGGCAGACAAAAACAAAAAACAAACAAAAAAATAATGTCAAGGGTTTTAACCACTTCAGGACCGTCCGCCTGCTTTGTACTGCAGATGGGTGGCTCCTACAGGCACAGGGCCGTACCTTTACATCGCTTCCTGCTTCCCCACCAACTGAGTCCCATACTTCCCAACTTTCTGAGATGGGAATGAGGGACACCTAGTAGCAAAAGTATGCAGGCATAGGACACACCCCCTGCCATGCCCCCTAAAAGGAGAAATGTACAAAAAATTGATTGGTTCAACCCACAATTGTTTTTTTTACCACTACTATTCCTTTATATTGGCTTTTGGAATTTAAAAATGCAGCAATTTAGAAAATAGATCAAAGGTTTAGCACTGCAAAACATGTTTTGATAGATAAGTAGTGCATTTTATATACAATTACACTGTGTGCACAATTATTAGGCAAGTGAGAATTTTGTCCAAATCATCTTTTTTATGCATATTTTCCAAGTCCATGCTGAATAAACTTGAATGCTTATTGGATTTAAGCATTTCAGGTTATGTGTATTTGTGTAATGAGGTAGGGTGTGGCCTAAGGAGATCAACATCCTATATCAAGGTCTGCATAATTATTAGGCAGCTTCTTTTCCCCAGGCAAAATGGGCCAAAAAAATAGATTTAACTGACTCTGAAAAGTCAAAAATTGTAAAAAGTCTTTCGGAGGGATGCAGCACTCTTGAAATTGCTAAGATATCAGAGTGTGATCACAGAACCATTAAACATTTGTTGCAAATAGTCAACAGGGTCACAAGAAACATGTTGAGAACCAAAAGACGCAAATTTACTGCCAAAGATTTGAGAAGAATCAAACGTGACGCTACCAGAAACCCATTCTCCTCCAGTGCTGTCATATTCCAGAACTATAACCTACCCAGGGTGCTCAGAAGTACAAGGTATTCAGTGCTCAGAGACACGACCAAGGTAAGGAAGGCTGAAACCTGATCACCACTGAACAAGACACATAAGTTGAGACGTCAAGACTGGGCCAAGAAATATCTGAAGACAGGTTTTTCAAAGGTTTTATGGACTGATGAGATGAGAGTGACTCTTGACGGATCAGATGGATGAGCCTGTGGCTGGATCAGTAATGAGCACAGAGCTCCACTTCGACTCAGTTTCCAGCAAGGTGGAGGTGGGGTAATGGTATGGGCTGGTATTATTAAAGATGAGCTAGTTGAAGATAAACTAAAAATTAACTCCAAAACCTACTGCCAGTTTTTAGAAGACACTTTCTTCAAGCAGTGGTACAGGAATAAGTCTGCATCTTTAAAGAAGACCATGATATTTAAGCAGGACAATTCTTCATCGCATGTGTTGAAGTACTCAACTGTGTGGTTAGCCAATAAAGGCCTTAAAGCGGAGTTCCGGACGAAATATGACTTTTAAGATAAAACTACCCCTAGAATACTCATGCCTCGTGCAATGTAACAAATGTATGCTGTAAACTATGCCCAGTTTTCTATCTGTGCAGCATTGTTTTCTTACTTTGTGAAGTTTCTGCACAGCGCGGCCATCTCCAGTGTGGGCATTTGAAGCCACAATGTCCTTCATCCTGGATTCTGTGCATGCTGGCTACCCAGCATGCACCTGCCAATCTTTCGCGCATGTGCAGTGAGGTGCAAGATTTTCTATAGACGCCAATGTTAAATGTTACTGGAGCCATGCAATGCCAAGCTGGCCAGGATTTTCCATAGACGCCAATGTTAAATGTTACTGGAGCCGTGCGATGCCAAGCTGGCCAGGAATTTCCAGAGACGCCAATGTTAAATGTTACTGGAGCCATGCGATGCCAAGCTGGCCAAGAATTTCCACAGACACCATGCCAAGCTCACCAAGTTCTCCCAGGAGTCAATGCACAACCGGAAATGACGCACGGCGCCACGACCCCCTTGAGGAGGAAGTGAAATTAGATATAGGCATAAGTCAGATAAGTAAACAGAAAAAAAAATAGTAAATTGCCAATTCATTTTAAGGATGCACATTAGTGCTGCATTGTGAGGAGTGAAAAATGTTGAAAGATGCTAGAAAAATGACAGGACCCCCTTCCTCACCTGACCTAAACCCTATTGAGAACTTGTGGGCCCTTCCTAAATGGGAGATTTATGGTGATGGAAAACAGTACACCTCTCTGAACAGTGTCTGGGAGGCTGTGGTTGCTGCTGCACAAAAATTTGATCGTCAACAGATCAAGAAACTGACAGACTCCATAAATGGAAGGCTTTTGACTGTTATTGAAAAGAAGGGTGGCTATATTGGATAGACTGAAAGCACTGCAGTTGTTCAATAATGAAATTAATCCTCAAAAATAAAACTTGCCTAATAATTGTGCACACAGTGTATTAAGATCAGACCAAAATGAGGGACAAAGGGGAGGAAAGGGGAACAGAGGTACTTAAATGAGGCACAATCCCTCAAAATTAGGGACAGTTGAGGGGGTATGGAGACCTGCTGATCGTCTGTGTCTATTCACAGCCCTGAGCACTGTGTTTGCAAACTAACCATGGCTCTGTACAGAGAGAATAAACTCTTTGTTTCTTCTCCATGCAAAGCAAGGAAAAGGAGCAAATAGATTTTTATTAAAAAGCAGCACATATTACACAAATTAACATTTGTTAGTCACACATTTAACCGCTTGATTACCCAGAGATGTTAACTCCTTCCCAGTCAGTGTCCTTAGTACAGTGACAGTGTATAGTATTATCACTGATCACTGTATTAGTGTCACTGGTGATGTCTATGCCAGCTGCTGTCAGATTGCCTGCCCCACTATCACAGTCACTAAAAGTCGCAGGTCACTGCCATTACAAGTATATAAAAAAATAAATTCCAGTATATATACTATAGTTTGTAGACGCTATAACTGCCACGCAAACCAATCAATATACACTTCAAAATCAGCATTTCTGGAAGTTTTGGATATAGAGCATTCTGAGCTGCCATAACCCCACTGCCAGACCTCTACATCATCAGAGTGTTTTAAGAGCATGAGAAAATTGTTCAGAACAGGGGCGTTGCTAGGTCTACAAAAGATCTGGGGCTAGAGCCCATAGCAGCGTAATAAAGAAATTCATGTGCTTGGGCAGGCATACACATGTATATACAGTAATATACGTGTGTGTGTGTATATATCCCCAGAGAGCCCCCCACTTACATCAGGGTCCCCAGAGAGCCCCCCCCCTTACATCAGGGTCCCCAGAGAGCCTCCTCCTTACATCAGGGTCCCCAGAGAGCCTCCCCCTTACATTAGGGTCCCCAGAGAGCCTCCCCCTTACATTAGGGTCCCCAGAGAGCCTCCCCCTTACATCAGGGTCCCCAGAGAGCCCCCCCCTTACATCAGGGTCCCCAGAGAGCCCCCCACTTACATCAGGGTCCCCAGAGAGCCCCCCACTTACATCAGGGTTCCCAGAGAGCCCCCCTTACATTAGGGTCCCCAGAGAGCCTCCCCCTTGCAGCAGGGTCCCCAGAGAGCCCCCACTTACATCAGGGTCCCCATAGAACCTCCTCTCCCCTTGGTGACCCCTGCCGAGACTCGGGGCTATGGGCCCCAGATTCAGGGCTATAGCCCCAAAAGCCACCCCCTAGCAACGCCTCTGGTTCAGAAAATGACATGAGGTGACCATGAGCATGACAGCAGGCTCACCAGAGTCGTTTTTTCCTTTTTTTGAAACACATGTTAAAATTCACACTTTAGGCCCGAAAACCCCCAAACATATAATTCTGAAAACAGAGACCCTGAAGAACAAAAAAAGTGATAGTTGCAATTCTTTGTCATATGATATTGGTGCAACAAAATATTATATGCATATATTCAGTGAAAAATACACTAAAGTTAATTTTAGGGCACACAAATGTAATATGTTACCCAATTTTTTTGCAAAATTTAAAAGATGAGGTTGCAGTAAATAAATACCCAAGCCTGTCAAGATGTCAAGCCTTAAAAGTGTGCGTTTGTGAAATGACAACAAACTTCAGCGCACAATATTTGTCCAGGCGATGCTTTAAAAACCTTTACAGGTTATCAGTTTAGAATTAACCATAAATGATGGCCCTAAAATTATTGCTTTCACTCTGATGTGCATGATAATATGTAACACAATTACCATTTTCATATGCCAATGACTCTTGAGGCATGTGTTTTTATGTGCATGTGGAGAGGGTGGTCTCTAAATTTTGGGGGATGATTTAATGCTTGGGTGTCTGTGACAGACACAGCCAGGACAGGGTCTTTTGGAGGGGACTGCAGGGTGGCCTCTTGCCTACTGACTATGGGTCCTGGCTTTTAAGGGAACACTACTCTTTGGGAGGTGCATGCCTGGGGGACCCTTGGAGTCGTCTTGTTTGTATTCAGGTCTATATCTACCCAAAACACACTAGCTCTGGGAACTGGAGGTTCCATATACATATCTGGGGCCTCTATGCCACAAACCAGCAATGACTGTAGATGGTAATGTAATCGTCTCAAACCACTTGGGGGTTGCCTGCCATAATGTGTTTGTTGTAAGTAGGTCTCTCCCATAGTGTGCTTCCTAAGTGTCTTCTTCCCATTGTTAATCGAATCCCCTATTGTTCCTGTCTGTCTTCTCATCTATGTGTTTATACTTGTAATAATGTCTATTGTACAGTACTTTGTGTTGAGGGTTATATGTGCCGAATAGTCTGGTCACCTAGGCTGGTTTAAGTGCCTAGTTAGCTCATGTTAATTATATCACTGTCAGCTATTAGTTGCTAGAGGTAGTTTAGCATAGTTTATGTTGGCTATTCTTTAGCTATGTTAATGTCCAAAGGTGTCTTTGCTGCTCTTTCATTCATAGTGTAGGCACACTAAGGCAGGAAGTGTGTTACTGGCCAGATCACAAGGTGAAAAAAAGCCAGAAAAACTATTGCAACTACCACATCTAAGGATTGGTAAGCTTCAATATGTTCAATTTTAGGTTTCTGGGTTTAAAGGATAAGTTCACCTTTTTGTAACATGCTACATGTTACACCCATATTCCCAAGTTTTGACAGCGAGCAGGGGATCTACTCCCCCCGCTCGCTGCCATAATCTAAAGAGAGCGCGGTGTGTGAGGCTCCAGCCGCCCAGCTGCGTCATTCATTTACATTGTTCTGTGAATGAATGGACTACAACTACCTACAGCTTTTGCGGCTATCAGCTTGTAGTTCTCAATTTACTTCCAAGGCGCTGTTGAGCGCTGTGGTAGTTCATTGATTCTTCCTGTCAGTGTAAAACTGCCTGTATACAGCTTACACTGTCAGTCCACAGTAGACCTGCATGGCATCAGCAATCTGCTGACCGCTGGTGCAATGCTTTCCAGGCTCATAAAACAAAAAATAGTAAATGCACATTTTTTTACCTGCAAAAAAATGTGCATTTATTATTTCTTGTTAAAAGGTGAACTTATCCTTTAACACTGCTTTAAGCTCTGCTGGCTGCTCGGAGTCACCCGCTGGCGAACACTGGAATTACAATGTTTTAGTCTGAGGACCACAGGTCCACCACCAAGTGTTCTGGCTATGCTGCATGCTGCTGACACCTAAATCTACATGTGTATCCAAAAGCAGCACATACAATAAAAAAAAAAAAAAAACACAGTCCATAGCTTCTATAACAGCTTCTAAGTAGTGAACATCCAATTTTCTAAACAAACAGTATCTGCTCAATTAGTGAATTAACCCCTAATTGTCAGGTAAAATCACAAGTTAAATAGTAAATCCGGCCTGCCACAATTACATTAGAATAATTTCAAAATAGTATCAATATGTTTTGCGTGGTTTCTATTACCTTAATTACATAACAGGGCTAGAGCATATTATTGTAGTCTAATAAAATGGCACCTGATAGTACTTAATAAGAATGTGAAATAGATGCTTGTTTTTTTTTTTTTGTTTTTTTTTCAGAGCAGGTAAAAAGTTTGCTCAGCTTTTTGTGAATGTGAATGTCACCTCCGAAACACAGCATGTTTCTGCTTTGTGGTTCCTGTGGTACACAAAACTTTGTGGAGGAACAGATCGCATGTTTTCTGTGGAAAATGGAGGTCAGGTAACACATCTTTTATTTAATATGTGCCAGAAACAGTCATACGCTGACAATATGTATGTTATGCTAAATATATAAAAAGTAATAAATTCACAGGCAGGGATGAGCAAACTGAGTAATATTAGATTCACTGAATGTTTGCCGAACCCCATTAAAGTCTATGTCATTTTTTCAGGCCTTTTCCACGGCTTTTTGTTAAAAAAAAGAAGGGGAGGCTGGGCACTGCCATGAGGAACAGGTACCAATGTAAAAAAAAAATAGTAAAGTTCAGCAAAAGCTGGTGTTTTAAAGGACAACAATAAAAATACACAATTCTTTTAAATAACATGGTTGGGGGTGTCCTAAACCTGCACAAGAAGTTGCGCATCTACAGTGGGGACGGAAAGTATTCAGACCCCCTTAAATTTTTCACTCTTTGTTATATTGCAGCCATTTGCTAAAATCATTTAAGCTCATTTTTTTCCCTCATTAATGTACACTCAGCACCCCATATTGACAGAAAAACACAGAATTGTTGACATTTTTGCAGATTTATAAAAAAAGAAAAACTGAAATATCACATGGTCCTAAGTATTCAGACCCTTTGTGACACTCATATATTTAACTCAGGTGCTGTTCATTTCTTCTGATCATCCTTGAGATGGTTCTACACCTTCATTTGAGTCCAGCTGTGTTTGATTATACTGATTGGACTTGATTAGGAAAGCCACACACCTGTCTATATAAGACCTTACAACTCACAGTGCATGTCAGAGCAAATGCGAATCATGAGGTCAAATGGACTGCCTGAAGAGCTCAGAGACAGAATTGTGGCAAGGCACAGATCTGGCCAAGGTTATGAAAAAATTTCTGCTGCACTTAAGGTTCCTAAGAGCACAGTGGCCTCCATAATCCTTAAATGGAAGACATTTGGGACGACCAGAACCCTTCCTAGAGCTGGCTGTCCGGCCAAACTCAGCTATCTGGGGAGAAGAGCCTTGGTGAGAGAGGTAAAGAAGAACCCAAAGATCACTGTGGCTGAGCTCCAGAGATGCAGTCGGGAGATGGGAGAAAGTTGTAGAAAGTCAACCATCACAGCAGCCCTCCACCAGTTATGGCAGAGTGGCCCAACGGAAGCCTCTCCTCAGTGCAAGACACATGAAATCCTGCACCTGAAGGACTCCAAGATGGTGAGAAATAAGATTCTCTGGTCTGATGAGACCAAGATAGAACTTTTTGGCCTTAATTCTAAGCGGTATGTGTGGAGAAAACCAGGCACTGCTCATCACCTGTCCAATACAGTCCCAACAGTGAAGCATGGTGGTGGCAGCATCATGCTGTGGTGGTGTTTTTCAGCTGCAGGGACAGGACAACTGGTTGCAATCGAGGGAAAGATGAATGCGGCCAAGTACAGGGATATCCTGGACGAAAACCTTCTCCAGAGTGCTCAGGACCTCAGACTGGGCCAAAGCTTTACCTTCCAACAAGACAATGACCCTAAGCACACAGCTAAAATAACGAAGGAGTGGCTTCACAACAACTCCGTGACTGTTCTTGAATGGCCCAGCCAGAGCCCTGACTTAAACCCAATTGAGCATCTCTGGAGAGACCTAAAAATGGCTGTCCACCAACGTTTACCATCCAACCTGACAGAACTGGAGAGGATCTGCAAGGAGGAATGGCAGAGGATCCCCAAATCCCGGTGTGAAAAACTTGTTGCATCTTTCTGAAAAAGACTCATGGCTGTATTAGATCAAAAGGGTGCTTCTACTAAATACTGGGCAAAGGGTCTCAATACCTAGGACCGTGTGATATTTCAGTTTTTCTTTTTTAATAAATCTGCAAAAATGTTAACAATTCTGTGTTTTTCTGTCAATATGGGGTGCTGTGTGTACATTAATGAGGAAAAAAAAATGAGCTTAAATGATTTTAGCAAATGGCTGCAATATAACAAAGAGTGAAAAAATGTAAGGGGGTCTGAACACTTTCCGTCCCCACTGTATATGATGTACTCCAGCAGAAGTAACATTAAAAAAGAAAAAATATTTCTGCTAGATTACATTTCCTGGGTGGCTGGCTGGTTCTGTTTGTAAAAAATGCATGGGGTCATAGATAAGTGTCTGGTAAGGATTTTGAGAAGGAACTCATCCCATTTTTTAAGGGACAGTTCACATTGTTCACCAAAAATAAAAACGGCATGAGGTCCCCTTCATATTCACTACCAGAACTTAATGGCTAGCTAGAAAAGAGAGGGGCAGTGACCATGTGCCTCCCCCAATCCTGAACCATACCAGTCCATATGCCCTCAACATTAAGGGGATGCAAAGCCTCCCTCCCCTGCAAAGCTCATCATGTTGATGGGGTTAAGGGCCTCATCCTGACTTTCCTGTACTGCATGTTGGGGGGGGGGATTTATTTCAATCTGGAAGCCCTCTTTAACATCTTATTGCCGATGGCACGCACTTTTGCAGCCTCTTGGTTGGGAGGGCCTTTGCATACCGCATTGCAAACACAGCTGTGCCGAGAGCGCGCGCCCTACGTGCTCCTGACACAGTTACCGGCGTGTAACGGAAAGTTCCCGTTTGCTTTTGATCCCGGTGATCACATGATCAAAAACCCTGCCCAGCCTCCCAGCATCTGAAACCCCTTAAAGGGCCAGGAGGCGCTGGCACCAAGGTGTTAAGATACGGGGCCCACAAATATCTGGCTTTACCCCCTACAACATGAATGAATAATGAGTACCCTTTGTTACTCATTCACAAAAACAAGTAAAATAATAAATAAACACGCAGACACTGTGAAAAAGCCCTTAATTTAAAAAGAAAAACTTTACCCCTATGTAAATGCAATGCCATTCAGTGATGTAGATCCAACATCAGTCATGATGAATGGTGCCCCAATGACCTTCCAACATGAAGATCCTCTTCTGCTGATTCTCTTGTCCCACAATACAGCTCCCCATGGGACTTCTGAAGATTATGACTATATTTGGTCAATGATCCCACCTGAATCCCCAACCTAGGTAACCTCACTGACCAAATGTACTTGTGAATACCCTAAAATTTCTGACTGAATCTTTAAAGAGTCCCTATCTTCTTGCCTTTGCAGCTACAAATAAAAGGAGCGCAGACCAAGGGATGAAAGAGTCCAAAATAATTTATTAGTGTGTACTGAAAAGCAGCTAATGGATTTTGGGGATCAGGAAATTTCCCTCTTCTTAAGGCTGCAACAGGAGACAGGATAATGTATGTTGTAAATGTAAATGTCACTGATAAAATCATAATTCTACCAGAGTATCATGGATAACATACATACACATATGTGTACATATATTTGCATACATACATATACACATACATGTACATTTGCAAAGAAATGAAGACGAAGAAGTATGGATGGTAAGTGATAATGTGTAATAGGTTCATTTTTGGAATTATTATAATCAGATACTGCATGGTCAGTACATACCATTGAACATTGTAAATGTGCTTATAAATGTACTAAAAATTCTAACTGAATCATTAGAGTCCCTGTCATCTTGCCTATGCAGGGAAAGTGACAGGGCCTGTGTAAAGCCCACCCCATGGTCAGCTTTTACTCAGCTTCCTAATACTCCACCTTTGCTACTTCTTACATGTGTGGGAAGATTGATTATTTCCTAAGTTTTTTCGTTCATAAAAGTAATGATCAGACAAAGTGGATTTTTTTTTAATTTAGATGTAATACAGTTTGTGGAGTGTGTTGTGTAAACTAAGGGTTTTTTTCAGCTTTATCTTTTTTAGCATATGGAATGATCATAACTGTGATCATAATTCCAGTAGTAATTTAGACTAAATTGCACAAAACAGCAAACACGTACGTGGTATTATTGAAATAAAACATTGGAAAATGAATTCTAGGAGAATAAAAAATAGATTTCCTAAAGGGAACTCAGGTACAGGGATGTCATCTTTGTGGTCCCTAAAAATTAGGTTTGGTTCAATTCACACATTTAGATTCTAGAGAAAATTTTGGAGGTGTCCTGCGCAGATGGTTAATTGTGAGCTGCTACCACCACTGAGACAACTATATGGGTAGGGTCTTTTATGAAAAGTTTTAAAGGGACAGTGGGTATGGCACTGCTCTTTTTATTGTGACAGGTGTGTGTTTCAAATTAATTAAATTAATTAATTAAATTAATTGCTAAGTGCTTTGTGCTACTCTTTAAATCAACACATTAAATATATTGAAATATATATATATATATATATATATATATATATATATATATATATATATATATATATATATATATATATATATATATATATATATTGAAAATTATATATATATATTTTTATATTTTTTTTATTTAATGTGTTGATTTAAAGAGTAGCACAAAGCACTTAGCACTTTTCAACAAATAATTTGAAACACACACCTCTCAGCTTTTATTTACCTACATTTATCAATATTACTTCTCTTCTTGCTAGGCACATTTCAGAGGCCAGCTGAGCAAGTGAACAGAATCTATAATAATAAATTATAATATTGCAGTCCTGTGTATAATCTGAACACTGCTGCAGTGATTGCAAGGAAGAGGGACGTTTTGGGCTGACAAAAAAGCATGACTAGCTGCACACATTGCTTTCTGTAAATGTGCTGTGGAGATTCTGCTGCATTGTGGGAGAATAGTAATAAGAGCAATATGAATGGCAGAGGGCCAGAAAGGGACGGGTGAGTGGTGAAAATTTTCTTAGTAGCATTACTAAGCACCATAAGAGAGCTGCTCAGGACACTAGCCAACGGCTATGAAGGAGGCACTGCAGGGAAGATATTTAACAGAAGCATCCACCTACAGGTATACACACCTAACTAATGTGTTTGGGGCTGCATCCAATATATATATATATAGATATATATATATATATATATCTATATATATATACATGCTTTAAATGCACATAAAATCCAATAGAAGATTTTCGCTCAGTGCAAGTGATTAGAGATCTAATATAAAACTAATGTTGTTCATGCAGAATAACACCTCCATGTTCCTTTCAGTGCCATTGCAATACAATGGCAGAAGCACCTTCAACCAAGGTACCCACAGAATGAAAATGTTGGTAATGCTGAGTAAGGATGGTCCCGATGTTGGAGTCGAACGTAAGTTCGACTCCAACATAGGTGTTCGTTTGTTCGTAGAACAGATAAACATATGGGGCGCTCGCGGCAAGTTTGCCCACCGCGGAGCGCCCCATAATGCACTGTGAGATCGCAGTGCATTGACGGCTGCTGATTGGCTAAAGCCTGATCGCGATGTGCTGTGAGAGCCATGATTGGCCAAAGGCAGGGTGCCTTTGACCAATCATAGCTCAGGGGCTAAGTCCACGCCCCACTCTATATAAAGTTGCTGCTTACACGGCGGCCGTATATAGTGAATGAATGGAGATTAGGTAGGTAGTGTGTAGTGTGCAGTCAGTCAGTGTAATATATATATATATATATATATATATATATATATATATATATATATATATATATATATATATATATATATATATATATATATATATATATTACAGTTCAGAGTATATAGGGCAGTTAGTGTGGTATATATATATAATACAATTCAGAATATATAGTGCAGTCCGTATAGTATATATAATACAGTTCGGTGTATATTTTGTAGTCCGTATAGTATATATAATACAGTTCAGAGTATATAGTGCAGTCCGTGTAGCATACAGTGCCTTTAAAAAGTATTCATACCCCTTGACATTTTCCACTTTTTCTCATGTTACAACCAAAAAAATAAATGTATTTTATTTAGATTCTTTTATGTGATAGACCAACACAAAGTGGCATATAATTGTGAAGTAGAAGGAAAATGATAAATGGCCTTTCGAAATTAAAAAAAAAAAAAAAAAAATTGAAAAGTGTGCAGTGCATTTGTATTCAGCTCCCTTTACTCTGATATCCCTAATTAAAATCTAGTGGAACCAATTGCCTTCAGAACTCACCTAATTAGTACATAGAGTCCACCTGTGTGTAATTTAATCTCAGTATAAATACAGCTGTTTTGTGAAGCCCTCAGAGGTTTGGTAGAGAATCTTAGTGAACAAACAGTATCACGAAGGCCTAGGAACACACCAGACAGGTCAGGGATAAACTTATGGAGAAGTTTAAAGCAGGGTTAGGTTAAAAAAAATATTCCAAGCTTTGAACATCTCACAGAGCACTGTTCAATCCATCATCCAAAAATGGAAAGAGTACGGCACAACTGCAAACCTACCAAGACATGGCCGTCCACCTAAACTGACAGGCTGGGCAAGGAGAGCCATAATCAGAGAAGCAGCCAAGAAGCCCATTGTAACTCTAGAGGAGCTGCAGAGATCCACAGCTCAGGTGGGAGAATCTGTCCACAGGACAACTTCTAGTCGTGTACTCCACAAATCTGGCCTTTATGGAAGAGGGGCAAGAACAAAGCCATTGTTGAAAGAAAGCAAGAAGTCCCATTTGCAGTTTGCGAGAAGCCGTGTGGGGGACACAACAAACATGTGGAGGAAGGTGCTCTGGTCAGATGAGACCAAAATTGTATTTTTTGGCCTAAAAGCAAAATGCTATGTGTGGTGGAGAACTAACACTGCACATCACCCTGAACACACCATCCCCACCGTGAAACGTGGTGGCAGCATCATGTTGTGGGGATGCTTTTCTTCAGCAGGGACAGGGAAGCTGGTCAGAGTTGATGGGAAGATCGATGGGGCCAAATACAGGGCAATCTTAGAAGAAAACCTGTTAGAGTCTGCAAAAGACCTGAGACTGGGATGGAGGTTCACCTTCCAGCAGGACAATGACCCTAAACATACAGCCAGAGCTACAATAGAATGGTTTAGATCAAAGCATATTCATGTGTTAGAATGGCCCAGTCAAAGTCCAGACATAAATCCAATTGAGAATCTGTGGCAAGACTTGAAAATTGCTGTGCACAGACGCTCCCCATCCAATCTGACAGAGCTTGAGCTATTTTGCAAAGAAGAATGGGCAAACATGTCACTCTCTAGATGTGCAAAGCTGCTAGAGACCTACCCAAAAAGACTTGCAGCTGTAATTACAGCGAAAGGTGATTCTACAAAGTATTGACTCAGGGGGGCTGAATACAAATGCATGCCACACTTTTCACATATTTATTTGTAAAAAAATTTAAAAACAATTTATCATATTCCTTCCACTTCACAATTATGTTCCACTTTGTTTTGGTCTATCGCATAAAATCCCAATAAAATACATTTACGGTTTTGGTTATAACATATAAATGTATGGCCTCTGTGGTAAAGTACTGAGGTAAACAAAAATACATGTACCATCATCCAGGAATCAATAATTAGCAAGATTGGGAGCCTGATCCCCAGTCAGGCGACCAAGAAAGTAGGGGCGTATTGGACTATTGCGGTACGGTACACATGACAATATAAAGAATATACCAATAATATAAAAAAGTATAATCGATTTTATTGATGCACAAGACAATTCATGGTAATACATTACAGCGAAGTAAAAAATGAATAAAAATCAAGAACATTGGGGTCATGATTTTACAGTAAGACAGATCATCTCAGATATCGAATTCCTCGACTAGTTTCGCGGACACAACCGCTTCGTCAGGAGGGGATCTGAAGATGGTAAATTCTGACTAAACAGTCTAAACCTAACAATTGGGAAAAAGTACAATAAGATTTAACGGGAAAAAAATATAGAAATAATAATAAGACTGTGTTACAGCATCAAGGTTAAACCATATAATAAAAATTGCTGGGGGAAGGGACAAATCTGCTTACCCATGTCCCAACAGACCCCAAGCGCAGGGCTCCTCCACCAAGGGTAATCTCCCACGGCGACCCGGGGGAGCTGCAAAGATGACGAGGATGGTATGGATAAATATATTTATCAATTGGTAGGGTATGTTAAGTTGCCAAAAGGGGCCAGTGATAGGTAGGGAAGAAATAATAAAGGGGTGTAAGTGTAAAGAGTGATGGGATGAATGCATGGTGCACAAATAGGGTGAAAGTAGTGCGTGGGAATAGTGAGAAAATAACCAAAGAATTTGGTGGGAAAGTGTAATAGTGTAAAATAAGTGAGAGAGGGTGAGTGAAAGCAAAAGAGTGATGAAGATCAATTGAAAAAGAAAAGGTGGTGTGTGAGAAGGAAATGGAACCAAGGAAAGGGTAGAAGAAGGGAGGGAGGAAGAGGGGGGAAAAGAAAAAGAGGGGGGGGGGAGGGGGGTGGGGGAAGAGGGAAGAAAAGGAAGAGGAGAAAAAATCAATAGGGATAAAGGTGAAAGGGAAGGAAAGCAGAAAATAAAATGTGGGGTGTGAAGTAATTGGGGCAATAATACCTGGTACTAATATAACCATATGGAGGTGCCAGGAAAAGCACCCTAAAACAAGCCGGTAACGTGCTGGGCCAGAAGAGAGGTAGTATACATAGCAGGTAGCGGGCGGAGGCATAATGCAGCGTATTCGCCCCTGCCTGGAGTATCTAGAGGGGAGAAGGCAAGGTTAGGGTAGAACCAATGCAGGTGCCCAGGGGTACGGGACTGGGTAAACAATTAAGATAAGCAAACCCCTCTTACTTACGATGAGCTGGCGATAGTGCACTAACCCCGGGACCAGGAACCGATCGTCAACTAACAGGCAGAGCCTGCTATATGTAGCTCCCAACCAGGTGACGCTGACCACACGCCGGACGGACGCCGGCACGTGACGTCACAAGGTCAGAGGTCCCACACAACGCGCGCGTGCGAGAAGATCGCGCGCATGCGCACCTACCCTTAAGCGGCCGGGGACGGAGTCCCTACCAGGACAGGTGCAAGAGGGGGGGGCGGCCCCGTGTCGGAAACCAACCCCCCCACCAGGGATCTCACCGGGTCGCCGCAGAGAAGCACAGGGGGAGGGCTGCGCACCGGCTTCCAGCTTGGGAACACAGAGGGGAAGCAGAAAGTCCCAGTAAAACAACACTTGTAAATAGTTGATAAAAACAAATAGTAATAAGGCATAATGAAATGAATAGGAATATAGTAATAAATGACATAATAAGACATAAAGGGGTAAATTAGGGATTAGTTAAATACCCTAAGGCACTGATGCGGTCACCAACATGGCATAGACCCATTTAGACCTAACTACATAATACAATGTATATAAGTAACGGAGGGCCAAGACAACAACCACATGATTGGGTAAACCATGTGGAAAAATGGGGCGGGTAGCCAATAATTGGTGTCTAGCCGACCTAATGGGTGTCTGTCATGGAGGATTGGATCAGGGATAATTGTAAAAAGATAGTGATATAACGCAGGTAATAATAAATACTGTCTTGTGCATCAATAAAATCGATTATACTTTTTTATATTATTGGTATATTCTTTATATTGTCATGTGTACCGTACCGCAATAGTATAAATAAATACTGAGAGAGGCCCCCCCAAAAAGACATATAGTCGATGGGGGTGGATTAAAAATGAAGGGTGGGGTAATTGGGGCCAGAGAAGTGGAGGGCAAACCATTAGCCATGTCCACTCCAATAGCTCACCAATCACTCCCACTCGACATAAGTGCCGGGTGTGTTATCCACCCAATGTATACAGATAAATGTATGGCCTCTGTGGTAAAGTACTGAGGTAAACAAAAATACATGTACCATCATCCAGGAATCAATAATTAGCAAGATTGGGAGCCTGATCCCCAGTCAGGCGACCAAGAAAGTAGGGGCGTATTGGACTATTGCGGTACGGTACACATGACAATATAAAGAATATACCAATAATATAAAAAAGTATAATCGATTTTATTGATGCACAAGACAGTATTTATTATTACCTGCGTTATATCACTATCTTTTTACAATTATCCCTGATGCAATCCTCTATGACAGACACCCATTAGGTCGGCTAGACACCAATTATTGGCTACCCGCCCCATTTTTCCACATGGTTTACCCAATCATGTGGTTGTTGTCTTGGCCCTCCGTTACTTATATACATTGTATTATGTAGTTAGGTCTAAATGGGTCTATGCCATGTTGGTGACCGCATCAGTGCCTTAGGGTATTTAACTAATCCCTAATTTACCCCTTTATGTCTTATTATGTCATTTATTACTATATTCCTATTCATTTCATTATGCCTTATTACTATTTGTTTTTATCAACTATTTACAAGTGTTGTTTTACTGGGACTTTCTGCTTCCCCTCTGTGTTCCCAAGCTGGAAGCCGGTGCGCAGCCCTCCCCCTGTGCTTCTCTGCGGCGACCCGGTGAGATCCCTGGCGGGGGGGTTGGTTTCTGACACGGGGCCGCCCCCCCTCTTGCACCTGTCCTGGTAGGGACTCCGTCCCCGGCCTCTTAAGGGTAGGTGCGCATGCGCGTGCGCGCGATCTTCTCGCACGCGCGCGTTGTGTGGGACCTCTGACCTTGTGACGTCACGCGCCGGCATCCGTCCGGCGTGTGGTCAGCGTCACCTGGTTGGGAGCTACATATAGCAGGCTCTGCCTGTTAGTTGACGATCGGTTCCTGGTCCCGGGGTTAGTGCACTATCGCCAGCTCATCGTAAGTAAGAGGGGTTTGCTTATCTTAATTGTTTACCCAGTCCCGTACCCCTGGGCACCTGCATTGGTTCTACCCTAACCTTGCCTTCTCCCCTCTAGATACTCCAGGCAGGGGCGAATACGCTGCATTATGCCTCCGCCCGCTACCTGCTATGTATACTACCTCTCTTCTGGCCCAGCACGTTACCGGCTTGTTTTAGGGTGCTTTTCCTGGCACCTCCATATGGTTATATTAGTACCAGGTATTATTGCCCCAATTACTTCACACCCCACATTTTATTTTCTGCTTTCCTTCCCTTTCACCTTTATCCCTATTGATTTTTTCCCCTCTTCCTTTTCTTCCCTCTTCCCCCACCCCCCTTCCCCCCCCCCCCTTTTCCCCTTCCCCCCCCTCTTTTTCTTTTCCCCCCTCTTCCTCCCTCCCTTCTTCTACCCTTTCCTTGGTTCCATTTCCTTCTCACACACCACCTTTTCTTTTTCAATTGATCTTCATCACTCTTTTGCTTTCACTCACCGTCTCTCACTTATTTTACACTATTACACTTTCCCACCAAATTCTTTGGTTATTTTCTCACTATTCCCACGCACTACTTTCACCCTATTTGTGCACCATGCATTCATCCCATCACTCTTTACACTTACACCCCTTTATTATTTCTTCCCTACCTATCACTGGCCCCTTTTGGCAACTTAACATACCCTACCAATTGATAAATATATTTATCCATACCATCCTCGTCATCTTTGCAGCTCCCCCGGGTCGCCGTGGGAGATTACCCTTGGTGGAGGAGCCCTGCGCTTGGGGTCTGTTGGGACATGGGTAAGCAGATTTGTCCCTTCCCCCAGCAATTTTTATTATATGGATTAACCTTGATGCTGTAACACAGTCTTATTATTATTTCTATATTTTTTTTCCGTTAAATCTTATTGTACTTTTTCCCAATTGTTAGGTTTAGACTGTTTAGTCAGAATTTACCATCTTCAGATCCCCTCCTGACGAAGCGGTTGTGTCCGCGAAACTAGTCGAGGAATTCGATATCTGAGATGATCTGTCTTACTGTAAAATCATGACCCCAATGTTCTTGATTTTTATTCATTTTTTACTTCGCTGTAATGTATTACCATGAATTGTCTTGTGCATCAATAAAATCGATTATACTTTTTTATATTATTGGTATATTCTTTATATTGTCATGTGTACCGTACCGCAATAGTCCAATACGCCCCTACTTTCTTGGTCGCCTGACTGGGGATCAGGCTCCCAATCTTGCTAATATTTGGTTATAACATGACAAAATTTGGAAAATTTCAAGGCGTATCAATACTTTTTCAAGGCACTGTTTATAATACAGTTTAGAGTATATAGTGTAGTCCGTATAGTATATATAATACAGTTCAGAGTATATAGTGCAGTCCGTATAGTAAATATAATACAGTTCAGCGTATATAGTGCAATCCGTGTAATATATATACTACAGTTCAGAGTATATAGTGCAGTCCGTGTAGTATACATATTACAGTGGAGAGTATATAGTACAGTCAGTGTAGTATATATAATATAGTGCAGGGTAAATAGTGCAGTGCAGCATATATAATACAGTGTATTGAAGTGGTTAAATGGAACCCTATGACAGAAGTAAGAAAAAAAACAGCGTGGGGTCCCCACCAAAATCCATACCAGGCCCTTCGGGTCTGGCATAGATTTTAAGGGGAACTCCACGTCATTCATTTTTTTTTTTTTAAAAACAGCGTGGGGTCCCCCCCCCAAAATCCATACCCCCTCCCTGATCCATACCAGGCTACATGCCCTCAACATGGAAAAAAAAAAGAAAAGTGTCCCGCAAATGTCCATCCATCTTCAATCACGCCACCTGACAGACCCGAAAAATAGAAAAAATGTAAAAAGCTCTGCCTCGCTGGGAAGCCTCCCGACGACTGCTGTCTCTTGGCTTTGACAGCTGTTATGTAGGCAAGGGCGGGGGCCACCCGGTGATGTAACCGAGTGACCCCACCCCTTCTGACGTCATGTGACATCAGAGTGGGGCGAGGTCATCGGGTTACGTCAGCGGGTGGTCCCTCCCTTGCCTATATAAGAGCTGTCAAAGGGAAAAGACAGCACAGCGGACACTTTTTTTTTTTTTTTTTTTTTAAATAAAGGAATTGTCAAAAACTGTCTGTTGTGGTTTTTACTTTTTGACACTTTTTTTGGTGAATGGGTATGGATATGGGTACAATGTACCCATACCCATTCACATGGGGGCGGGATCTGGGGGCCCCTTTGTTAAAGGGGGCTTCCAGATTCCGACAACCAATGGCCAGGGTTGTCAGGAAGAGGCTCTTGTCCCCATCAACGTGGGCACAAGGTGCTTTGGGGTGGGGGGGCACAGAGCCCCCCCAGCACCAAAACACCCACCCCCCCATGTTAAGGGCATGTGGCCTGGTATGGTTCAGGAGGGGGGGTCGCTCGCTCGTCCCCCTTTCTATCCTGACCTCCAGGCTGCATGCTCGGATAAGGGTCTGGTATGGATTTTGGGGAGGACCCCTTGCCAATTTTTAAAAAAATGTTGGCATGGAGTTCCCCTTAATATCCATACCGGACCCGAAGGGCCCGGTATGGATGGGGGGGGGAGGCATCCAATGCCGCTTTTTTTTCCTTTTTTAATGTATATTACCGGGAGCTGGCAATACAGTACAGCCGCAAACAAGTTTAAATTACATTTTTTTCCTTTAGAAGTGTCATTATTACTGTGGCACTATTCTACACATCGCACAGATGCACCACTTTACAGGCATACTAAAGGAATATTTCATTTTTATTGTTTCACTGAAAGCAATTATTAAAATCACTGCTTCTGAAAAAATGGTTGTTTTAAAAACTTTTTTTTGCATTGATACATGTCCCTTGGGGCAGTGCCCGGGTCCCCATACACTTTTTATGGTAATAAATTGCATATAAGCCTTTAAAATGAGCAATTTTGGTTTTTCATGTTTGTGTCCCATAGACTTTAATAGGGTTCGCATTTTCGCTAGAACTTTTTGCCTGTTCGTGGTGTTCTGATGTAACGGGGGGGGGGTGTTCGACCTATCCCTAATACTAAGACTGAGACCTCGGAAACCTACTAAGAAGCACTGTGCAATGCATTGATTAGATACATTTGCAGCATTTCTCTGCAGCCACTTCTCTCAAACCAGGACTTTGAATACAGGTGTCTTTGGTTTTGTGGGTTCCTGGGACGCTTTGTATAGTAATGATATTATATGAGCAGTAAGTTAAAAAAAGGAAAGAAGAGGGTATTGCAAAAGATAAAAGTAATTATTTCATTTCTTTAAGGAAAGAAAGTTTGTTGGAGGAGCAGGACAAATAAGTGAGAAGATAATGGAGCTTCTTCAAGATCGAGTCAAGCTTGAAAGACCAGTGGTCAGACTTGACCAGTCTGGGGATAATGTCATTGTGGAAACCTTAAACCATGAAAGCTATCAGGTAAGTGCATACATTTCTCAAAATCTACAACCTGCTATATAACTGGTTATTTACATGAAGATAGGGGATACATGGATGAGTGAAACGAATGAATGCAAATATGAGTAAAATTACACTGAGTGTTTGAACTTTGGAGATAACAACAATTTTTTTTAGGGGACGTTGTTTGTTTCAGCTTCAAAAAACTACCTGCAATGCTAACTGTCAGATTAACTTCTGCTCTTAACCAAACTATCAAACCATCAAATGGCCGGTGTCATAACTAATCACATGTGCAGCATCATGGCAGTTACAAATCAAACAGAGGCTAAGATGGCAGCTTCCTTGGTTGAAGACCAGGACCATTTTAGGCAGGGCAAAAGGGGCAGCTGCCCTGGGCCCCATTATTGTTGTGGGGCCCCAAGCAACTGCCTCATACTTGCCAACTATCCCAGTTTAAATTCCCTTACCCCTTGAAGTTTTAGTCCTGTGCTGTCCTGAATTCTCAGTGTAAAAATCTGTTGCAGCTGCCCAGCTCTGCCCTATTGCCATGTACAGATGACTCACCTGCAGACCCTGTGTTTACATGGAAATAACCTGCATTGATATGTAAATAGCGGCAGCAATAATATGTAAATAGTCGCAGACCGCAGCATTGATATGTAAATATAGGCAGCATTCATATGTATATCATGTCCCCCTGAGGTCATATCTACCATCACTTCTTCTGAATGCTGCCCACTGAGGAGGTAAAGGAGCATACTTGAAAGTCCTGCCTACAACTATAGTCATTATAGGCTAAATGTCTCAGTTACATTGGTGATCAGTGTAAATCTACACTTGGAGCTTGAGGCTTGGTGTGCAATTCTTTCATTCACACTAGTGGCCAGTGTGAAGGTCTCCCTTACATTGGTGGTCAGTGTAAATCCCTCTTTACATTGGTGGTTACTGTGAATGCTCCTATTACATTAGTGGTCAGTGTAAATCCCCACTACATTGGTGGGCAGTGTAGAAACTCCTCTTTATATTGGTAATCGTTAAAAAAAATCAAACTTGCATTTGTGGTCCGTTTCAAATCCTCTGTTACATTGATGGTCCATGTAGAAGCCTCCTTTAAATTGCTGGTGATTGTAAGTCCCTGTTACATTGGTGGCCAGTGTAGAAATCCCCCTTTATTGGCTGTTGATGTAAAATCCCCCATTACATTGGTTGTTGGTGTAAATTCTTTGTAATATTGATGATCAGTGTACATTTCCCTTTACATTGGTGGTAAGTGCAGAATTGCCCTTACACTGGTGGTCAGTGTAAATACCCCTTTACTTTGGTGGTCAGTGTAAATCCCCCCTAACATTGGTGTTCGGTGTAGAAGTGTCACCTTACATTGGTGGTCAGTACAAATCTCCTTAACAATGGTTGTCATTGTAAATTCCCCCTTACATGGAGGTCATTGTATATTCCCCTTACACTGGTGGTTGGTGCAAATGCTCTTATTACATTGGTGTCAATGTAGAAATCCCTCTTTTCTATTGGTGGGTGGCGTAAATTCCCCCGTTACATGGCGGTAAGTGCAAATTCCCCCTCACATTGATGGTCATTGTAAATCCCCCCTCACATTGGTGGTCATTGTAAATTCCCCATTATAGTGGTAGAATCCCCACCCACTATATACTTGCCAAAGATTTCCAGGTTTGCTCTACATGATTCAGAATTTGCCACAGCGTACTGCCTTCTAACTAATCCCATCCCCCCACCACTGCCACTGATCCCATCAACCCCCCAGCATTGCCACTGATCACAGGTGTCCTAGGATCTCTAGGAGTTTTTTGTCTATTGATGGGTCCCATCACCTCCCCAGTCCATGGTGTGCAGGCAGTAAGAAGATGATGTGCTGTAACCCTTAGCAACCAATCAGTGAGCAGTAATGCTGTGCACTAACCTCTTGCAACCAATCATTGAGCGGTAAGGATATGCAGTAACCTCTAGGAACCAATCAGTGAGCAGTAATAATGTGCAATAACCTCTAGCAACCAATTAGTGAGTGGTATAGATGTCCAGTAACCTCTAGCAATCAATAAATGAGCAGTATTGATGTACAGTAATCTCTAGCAACCAATCAACAAGCAGAAGTCATGTGCTATAACCTCTAGAAAATAAACAGTGAGCCATAATGTGTGCTGTATCCTTTAGCAGCCAGTCAGTGAGCCATAATGATACACTGTAGCCAATTGCAATTGCTGCCTGATCTGATTCAGTGAACTGATTTTGAGTCTAGCTGCTATTTATTGTATGTCTCAAAGCATGTGGAGAGCAAAATTGCATGGAAGAGGAGGCCCAAGAAAATGTTTGCCAAGGTCCAGTCAATATTAAAGAAGGCCCCGTTGAAGACAATAAGAAGGTTTAGTTCTGCTTTAACATTGTATTCTGTCAGTTTAGTGTACAATGATATTGACAAGTCAGAATATTTTTGGAGGCCAGATAGGTGGCATATTTATGCAGTTTAACTGAAATCATGCATTGTCACGTTGCTGCTTTCTTCACAGTTCTGATTTACCTGATTTAGTTAAAATGGAGAGTGCAAAATCTAGTGCAGCTGTGCATGATAGCCAATCAGCAACAGCAACAAAAAAACTGGAATCTGATTGGTTTCTATGCAGAGTTGCACCAGATTTTGCTCTCTCAAGTTTTAGTAAATCAACCCCATGGTTTTTAATTAAAAAAAAAAATCATAATTTAAGCTATGAAAGTACTGTAAAAAAAAATCACTACCTCTGTACACTGGCTTTGTTTACGTCAGAACTGCTTTTCTTCCCATACAAGTCATTTGTAATGCAAAAGCAATTTTAAGCAACTTGTTGCAAGTTAGAAAAAAGTAAGCTGCAGATCAGAAGGAACTTACCTAGAGGTCAAATGCATCTGTGTGTCTCCAATTGCTTTCAAGTGCACCCTGAATGTATATGAAAGTATACAACATTGGACTTTTAACACAATCCCTAAATACGATAGAGAAAAGCATACTAGGGCTGTTGCAGTACTACCTATGACTAATTGGTATATTATGTGACAGAATATGGAAGTGGATCTTGCCTACTTTTTAATAAAAAAAATTTAAAAATTTCTGTACTGAATACATTAAAACATTTTTTGAAAAATAATGCCTCTAAAAAAAACCCCAGGGCCAGTGCGTTCAGGAGAGGAGTGTTTCAGCATAAAAATGCTTAATGCTTCTTAGCGCTCTTGACTCTTGAGCATTCATTACAATGACCAGAACCTGGCCAGTGGACTGAGTGAACCCCCAAGCATTTGACACGCCTACTTCGTTTACAAAACATGGCTTTAGGCGCATTTTAAAGCTGCTTTTTCCTCCCCTGGAGCAAGGTGTCCAGCGGAGGAGAAAAAAAAAACGTCCAGTGGAGGAAAAAAAAATGTCCAGTGTGCATGAGTCCTTATGTTGAAAAAAAAATAGGGTCTCTGCAGATTGGAAGGTCTTGTTTTGTAGACTGTAAGTCATCCATCTGCAAGAAGTTTAAAACCAGCAGTACAGCAGTGCAGCAATGTACCATTCAATGCATTCAACCATGGATAGACTAAAAATCTCAGTAACCTGTATACAGACTTTTGTGGTATGAGAGAATGGGAAGTACTGTAATTGAGGATGTTGTACTTTGTAAGGGGAAGTTCACAAATTTGTAAATCTAGTCATGTACAGTAGATTAAGCACAATTTGAAATGCGGAGTTGCTCAACAGCTGTGGTGAGGGGTTCATATATTATTAAAGTGTCTCTTCCATATGTAACAGTCTAAGTTCCTGATCCATCAAGCAGAAGTTCGAAAAGTGGCATATCAAGAATATTACTACATGTGATCAGGGCAGCCATCAAAAACTTTTGGGCCCCTTACACAGATTTAGGCCAGGGCCCCCCCGAGCCTGACCACCAACATTCCCCAGGGCTTGCCCATGAGCCATCCCACTGAATCCACACACTGGCCACCCCTCCCTGTACACAAACAGCCCTGTCATGTACCTGATGGTAGAGCCTGATATGCAGAGGATGGCCTCTCTTACAGCTCTGACTCGGGGCCCCTGATAGAGCTGACAGGATGCGTACGAGGTGCAGAGTCGCACGAGTGCCTGGCAGAATCGCTGAACCCAGGGCTGAACTGGAACTCCTGGTAGAACTGTGGAGGGATGCAGGTACTGCAAAAGTCCAGGAACAACAGTAAGCAGGAAGCTGGAACAAGCTGGCACTGGGATCCCACAGGCAGAGGTGCTGATGCAGCTACAGGAGAGATGTGGCACCTCCAAGACTGAAGAGAAGGCAGGTACAAGCAAGCCGGGTCATACACAAGCGGGCACGTCAGGAACTGAAGCAGAAGCAGGAGCAGAGTCAGGATACAGGCTGGGTCGGCAGTAGGCTGGCAGCAAAGTAGCAGAAGGAGCAGGCAGGTGTGGAGTGGCGGACAAGCCGGGGTCGGATGTAGGCAGAAGGCAGGAACGTCAGGAAGCAAGCCGGGTCACAACAGGAACAGGTGTCAGGTGTAGCAATGCAAAGTCACACAGGGAACGCTGTACAGCAGACAGCACTGAGTCTGGGTACTGACCCTGTTTAAATAGCCCATTTTGCCGCCATGAACTGTCACGCGCGCACCAGCATGTGCAAGCGCACCTCCAAACAGTGACTGAGGTTCTGTGGCTACCATTTTGGTTGTGGCATGGCCTTCCTGACAGCCCCCTTTCCTTCACAGCCCCTACTTGTAAAGGAAATCTTCCTACCCTGTCCCAGCTCGTTTTCACAAAGCTGACATGTTGCTAACACAGAGGAGCACAGTACAGGCAGCTCACATGGGGGGTGCACATAGTAGCCAGAAGTGGCAGTAAAGAGTTTGATGTCTGAGCTCAATGACACAAAGATCAGCAGAAGCTGCAAGATCGTTTCTATAGAGCACAACACAGCTCCCCTTCACCCATCCTTCTTCTGGCCCGGACGTGCCACAGGGGGCCCCTTACAGTTGTATCGGCTGTACCCCCCCCCCCCCCCCCCCATCCCGATGGCAGCCCTGCATGCAATAATGTTGCTTGATTCATCAAAGATGGAAAAATGTCTCACATTATTAATACTAGACATTTTTAATCTATACAATTTAATTTAGCCTTGCAAAACAATTAGTTGGTGGGTTCAGGGTTTTGTGATCTTTTGAAGAATAAACAGGCTAAATAGTAAATACTAAATCAGATGACAGATCCAGCTCTCTTTCTGGAATAATCCCAGGAATTCACCCTAACAAGATATCCTAACTTCAGATATACAATAAGGACCCCATCTAGAAATCTGGGGTATGGTCTTACCGCAAACTTGCCGATGTCTTAAACAATAAAAAACACACATTTAGTCAGGGACCTGTAGATATTTTATAATTATGGCCTGAACCTTGACCGTTCCCTACTCTTGGTCTGACTGGGCCTCTGGGGACTCATTATGTTATGGATTGGCTTGGACCCTGTGCAAAAGTTTACCCTTAATCATCCTACAGTCCTGGTTTTCCTTCCCCTCACCTCTCCTTATCCTCTTGTCCTAGTCTCACTCCTCTCCCTTGCTCTCTTTCCTTATGTCCTATCCTCCCCAAAACTTCTTAACCACTTTTCTTTTATCACCCCCCTTCCCAATTTTTTTCTCTTTCTTACTTACTCTCTAGCCTCCTCATGAAGTCCATAGATCATCCTTTTTTCCCCCTCCCCTTTCTTCGAATGTGATCATTTCCGCTGGCAAGGAGCAGGCCCAGCTGGTCAGGGCCGCTACCTCATCAATAGCTAACAGATTGAGTTACTGGGTTATGTACTTTTTCTGGTTTAACAGGTTGCTGATCTCTGCATTATGGCCCTGCTACCAGGCAGCACAGTGATGTAGTGGTTAGCACTTTCACCTAGCAGCAAAAAGGGTCGCTGGTTTGAATCCCGACCATGACACCATCTACCTGGAGTTTGCATGTTTTCCCTGTGCCTGCATGGGTTTCCTCCCACACTCTAAAGACATGCTGGTAGGTTAATTGTCTAAACTGTCTAAAATTGGCCCTAGTACATCTATGAATGTGAGTTAGGGACCTTAGGCTGTAAGCTCCTTGAGGATAGGGACTGATGGGAATGCACAATGTATACAGTATGTAAAGCGCTGCGTAAATTGACAGAGCTGTATAAGTACATAAGATAATTAAACCTCCATTTGATCTGTTTGCTTAACCCTTGTTGGAATTGTATCTTATCTGGTGCTCGGTTATTGTGCTGTACACCAAAAAAACCTTAACAAATATTTTGTAAAACAAAAAAAAACACACATTTATAAAGCACAGCAGTGCGCTGTACAAATGTGTATTGTGTTCCATTCGCTTTGGATTTCAAACCAAACGGAGCTCTATTCAAACAAATGAGTGAAGAAAGTTGGGAGGAGTCTTCAGTCACATAACCTATCAAAGTCATGTAGCCACTGTAACCTGTAACACTGTAAGGTCACTGTAACCTTAAGCAAAGAGAAGTCCATTGATGTACCACAGGCTCCATGCCACGGCCTGCATTTTATGAATGATGTGTACAATGAAGGCCACAGTATAGAGTAAACACTGCAATATCAAGCAACGGTATCTGCTCTGTTCTGTACATAAGCCCCTAAAACATCATTACTCAAACTACATTTTTTACCTTGTTTCTTTGCAGTGTTACTACCAAATGAAAGGTATACTTTAAGTTTATGCTTGATAATGTGCAGATTAAAAGTGCATAATATACATATGAAATAATTGTAATAATTATGAAAGCATATTTTAAAAATAATGCACACAGTATAGCATTTAATAACAAATGCTAATATAGTTGTTTTCTATATTTGCTTTCTTTCAGGCCAAGTATGTTATCAGTGCTATACCACCGTGTCTAACAACCAAAATCCATTTCAATCCAGAGTTGCCAGCCACTAGAAATCAGTTAATACAGAGACTTCCCATGGGATCTGTTATAAAAACCATGATGTACTACAAGGAACCATTTTGGAGAAAAATGGGTAAACAGTCATTCAAAAAAGTCTAGTTTACAGTGAGCTATAGATGATCATTTTTTTAATAATAGTTAATTTTAGGTTTTATAGATTTCGATTTTTAAGTCTTAAAAGCTGAACTCTAAAAAACATTTGATTTGCTCGTGTATTCATAAAAAAATAAAAAATGAAATATGTTTAACATTCAGCTAGCACAAACATCTAAATTGGTCTTTTTATCAATCTCTTGTAATCCTCTGCAAAGTAAAGTTTACACTGGGTCAGGGAAAGTCAGCGCTCTGAGCCAATAGTGTCTCTACTGCTTAGCACAGAGCTGTCATTTTAACATTATAAACATGCTTAGAGCAAGCAGAATATTGTGATGACACAATCAATATGTTGCCTCTTCACTGTCCAGAAGCCACAGAGACTGTATTGTGTAATTACAGTGCAGGCTGTCTGATGAGGGGTTCCTGAAACACAAGACTGCCTGAGTTACAAATATTTTAGAAGATAAAAATGTTCTAAACAAAATGACAATCCTCCCAACCTATAACTATTATTTAGAGTAAAACGGAGAGTCATGCTCAATGGGTTAATGACAGGATATGTATCAAGGCAATCCAACAGTGGCAGTAATGAAGAAAGACAAAGTTTATTTTCTTTAAAACCCATAAATGGACTTAAAATAAAATAATGACCAGTACATGTGTAGGTGTAATTAAAAAGAGAACCTACGATACCACAGGAGGCCACTGGGGCAGTGAGGAGCTAACTGCATCCATGGTTGTAAAGGGTGGAGCATGGGTGGCGCCAATGTCCATGTTGCACCAGAGGATCTCGGAGGGGAAGAAAGGAATCCACTAACCAATGCTCACTAGACTGACTGGCATGGGGTTGGAAAAATTGCCATGATTCGTGGGATGGTGACAGAAGAAGAGGTTTTTTGGATATACATGTTTGATTCTCTTGCACCAAATGGTTTGAATGAGGAGATGAAAACATGTAACCTCATTTAATTATAGTCATCCTTATGTATAGGTTTCTGATCACCTATCCTTGTGTCTTTGTATACACAATAATGGTTGTGTGTGTATGTATTTCTGTGTATAC
This sequence comes from Aquarana catesbeiana, assembly GCF_042186555.1. Lineage (NCBI taxonomy): Eukaryota > Metazoa > Chordata > Amphibia > Anura > Ranidae > Aquarana > Aquarana catesbeiana. Next base: position 594,643,131 of record NC_133325.1, on the reverse strand, counting down.
ATTCAGGTATACACACACATATATATGAATATATGTAAACATATTGCTGTTAAAAACAATTCCCCTTATGGTATACATACCTTCAATATGTCAGTGTTACCAGTTATTCTTATCTTTTTATCTTTATTTATTCATTATTCATTTTCCATTATTATTTAGTATTAATTTTTAGTTTTAGTTTTATTTGTATCATCTCGCCATCTTTATTAAGTTGGTGTTGATTTCAAATGACAATTGACATTATTATCTATATGGCTATACAGTAAAACCTTGGATTGCGAGCATAATTCCTTCCAGAAACATGCTTGTAATCCAAAGCACTCTTATATCAAAGCAAATTTTCCCATAAGAAATAATGGAAACTCAAATGATTTGTTCCACAACCATTTATTCATAGGTCCTTCAGTTTATAGTCCATATAAAAAGATTATAGCAATGTGATAGGTTGTGCAACCATAACGTGTCCATCCACAAATGGGGGATTAGAAGCAAAATCCAGCAGGAGCTACAGAGTATAAAAGAGAAGAGAGGAGCCTCTAAGTTTATCAATATGGTTACATTTAATGAAGGTACAACATTTAGCAACTCACATGGTTGATGATTAAAACAGGCACACCTAAGTATGCAGGCATCTGGGGTAAAGCTGTCCACATAGACCATCCTCCGCACCGCCGGATCTCTCTGCTGTCAGTCTGCAATCATGACAGGGAAGACTACCCTTCGATATGAAAGCGAGGCTTGAAGTGATCTTGGAGCACAGAGTGGAAGGGATAAAGTCAATGGCGGTGCAGAGGACGGTCTATGTGGACAGCTTTACCCCGGATGCCTGCATACTTAATGTGCCTGTTTTAATCATCTACCATGTGAGTTGCTAAATGTTGTACCTTCATTAATTGTAACAATATTGCTACACTTAGAGGTACCTCTCTTCTGTTTTATACTCAGTTGTGACATGACGCTACTTGTATATCAAGACATCGCTTGTATATCAAGTCAAAATTTATATAAAAATTTTGCTTGTCTTGAAAATGCTCTCAAACCAAGTTACTCTCAAGCCAAGGTTTTACTGTATATGTGTGTGTATTTTTCCATAAGAAGTCTTTTGTAAGATTCAATTTACACAAGACAGTGTACATTTATGTATGGCTTTGGGCAGTGAGGAGTTAACAGTTCAGTTCCAATTGCTCCTCAGCTCTGCCTACTCCCCTCCCCTACATTGGGTATTTAAGTTCTCTGTTTGCTGACATCTGTGACTATGACAAAGCGCATGTGTGCAAAATGCATCGCCCCAGCAACAGATGAGCCTGTGTTCCATGCTGGTTCCTGGGTCCTTTCTGTTTCTGCAGTCCTGGTGAGCTTTGCATGTCATCCACACGAGCCCGCTCCAGCATCGGCTCATCCCTCCTGGCTTCCGGCTCTGGGCTCAGGCTGCCCTGCAAGCTGATTCATCCTCAACCATACCAGCATCAGTCATACTACATCCACAGGCTTTCCCTGGGCCACCAGCGGTCTGTCACCATCCCGCGAATCACTGCAATTTTTCCAACAGCAAGCCAGCCAGCCTAGAGGGTGTCAGTTACTGGATTTTTTTCTCCCCCTCCGCGATCCTCTGGTGCAACACGGACACTGGCGCCACCCATGCTCCACCTTTAACAACTATGGCTGCCCTCAGCTCCTCACTGCCCTGGTGACCTCCTGTGGTATCGTAGGCTCTCTTTTTAATTACACCTACACATGTACTGCTCATTATTTTATTTTAAGTCCCTTTATGGGTTTTAAAGAAAATAAACTGTCTTTCTTCATCACTGCCACTGTTGGATTGATTTGATACTTATCCCATCATGAACATATTGAGCGCTGACTCTCTCCGTTTTTCTGCATGTCGCGTTTCTAGTTGTGTTATCTGTTCAGCTGCACTGGGTTCAGTTTAACATCAATTTATTCATTTATTTAATTCAATCCTCATGGCATGACCCACAGTCTTAGTGCTGGTGAAACATCTTTGTTTGCTCTGTGTATTACTTAGATTAAGGTGCGCATGGAGGAGTGTCACAATCAGGGGTTCGGCTTGAAGTCCAGTGGCTATAGCGGTGGAAGGATCCAGCAGGATAAATACATGAGCAAATACCCCAGGCAGGTGACATGGGCTCACCCAAGGTGTGGGGTTTAAGCACCAACTGGTCTTCACCAGAGCTCCTGATGGTGGAGATGGCTTTCGCTGCATGCTAGTGCCAGTTTGCAGTCCTCAGGATCGCCCCACCAGGAGATGAGTAGGCCAGGATGTGGTAGCATGTAGGGATCAAGCAGAAGCGTAGTTGGTAAACAAGGCAAGAGTCAGCAACAAGTGGTTGCAGGTTGGGATCAGGCAGAAGCGTAGTCGAGGAACAAGCCAACGGTTGGTAACAAATGGTTGCAGGTTGAGATCAAGCGGAAGCGTAGTCAAGGAACAAGCCAAAGGTCGGTAACAAATAGTAATGAAGATGCAGACAGCAGAAGCAGCGAAAGGAGCAAGATATCACTGGAGAAGAGCAGAGTAATCTGGCAAACAGGAAATGGAAAGGCATGGCTTAAATAGGAAGTTCATGGGAGGAGCAAGGGTTCTCAGTTCACCAGAAACAATATAGAAAGTAAGTTTGTCCAAGTGATCAGGCAGGGATCTGTCCAGCATCTCAGGTGCCAGATGTAGCAGAGGTCTTGGGTTCATATCCAGGTCCTGACAAGGGTCTTTGCACAGAGCAAACAAAATTATTGTTATTATTATTCTATAGGATTTATAAAGGCACTTTACGTTTACAAACAGTACAACATAATGTCAGACAGTACAATTACAATACAATGTAATACAGTAGGATTCAGAGGGTCCTGCTTGTTAGAGCTTACAATCTAAGATAATGTAAGATAATCGAAAATAAAATGTATTTCCCACACACTGGCCAGTTAGCCAGCAAAAATAATAAATTACACTTTAACAATTAAAAACAGGTTTTAGTTGCACACAGGTGCAGGGATACATTTGGAGGCCTACAAACACAAATGCAGATGGAGATGACCAAAAAGTCCTCTTGCCAATTTCGGCAAGCTAAACAAAAATGGCAACCCCTCAAATTTATCACTAGCTTTTAGAATAAAGTAAAACAGTTCACATATATCTCTTTCAACTCTGCTTTTAACCTGAAGTATTGCTTTAAAGGTCAACTGTACCTTTGTTACAAGTTGTCCATTAAGGTATGACCCCCTCCACTCTAAGAGCAGCCCATATGGTCCAATACTTAGCTTCAACCCCATTTCAGCAAACTAGACTGTGCAGCTCTGCCAGGAGCCACACAGAGTTCCTTCTAGAAGCATCCTGTCATGTCCTCTTCTTTGTGCACCTGTCATGTCCTCTTCTTTGTGCACATGTGCACTGCAGCCCAGTTATATTCCTATAGAGAGAGGGGATAACTGGAGGAAAGGTTATGGGGCTGCATGCATGCTTGCACAGTGAAGATCATTGGAAATGGGACTAAGGTAAATATTAGATCTGTAAGGTAAGTATTAGATCTGGTGGGCTGCTCTTAGACAGGTGGGGCATGCCTTAAAGAACAAATTGTACCAAAGGTACAGTTTTCTTGTAGGGGATGCTCAGGTAGCCATTAATTAAAAATAAGTACTTTTTACCATTTTAAAGTTTCTAGTATACCATTACAGTGTGGTTTAAAATGGATGTGAAGTAGAAAGTATATCATTTTTATTTTGCCATTAAAAAATATGCCAAATATTTAGCAGCATTAAAAAATATGCCAAATATTTAGCAGTTATTTAAATGAAGCAACAAAAGAAAATACACACTATAAGACATTCACTAAGAAATAAGACATTTCTCATGTGCTTTAAAGTGTTCTATTTGTATATTTTAACAAGTGAGTTTGTGCTATTGTACTGTTTAACCACTTATACAATGTAAAAGTGATGAATTTCTATAAATGTTCTTTTGATTTATGACATTCTTTCCTCTAAGATTACTGTGGTGCCATGTTCATTGAGGATGAAAACACTCCTGTTGAGATTGCACTAGATGACACCAAACCTGATGGTTCCTGCCCAGCCATTATGGGGTAAGAAAAGGTTATCTGTCCTACCAAGAGATAGAATAGCTAGTTAGCTATCTATCTATCTCAGTCTAGCCTTAGACCTATAGTCTTCTTTCATTCAGCCTGCAAGCCAAACAAAGAAGTATATCAATGATATCAACCTTTATCAACACTAAACAGCATGGATAGAGGGATCTCCCCTGCCAGCACCAGCAGCTGCCTGAATACTTCATCTGTTTATCTGATAATTATACATCCAGCTCATTTGATTTTTAAGTTTAAGATTTTTGAGCTGCATGGTGACAACAGGACCACCCATGACTCAAATTTAAGCCAAATCAGCACGAATCGGCCAAAATTCAATCTATATGGCAAGCTTTATACACAAACTGCAAACATTACTATTGCAATCTGTCTGATTGCAAAAGGACAAACCTTCCAATTATTTATTTTGTTCTGTTTTTAGGACTAAACTCACAATTTATATAAAGTTACTGTCATTTGAAACCAGCACTTTTCCCACTTTCCCCCTTTTACAATATATGTTCATCCACATTTATTTATTAAGGCCTGGTTCACATTACTGTGATTTTGAGTCAATTTCATGTGCAATTATATATTACAACTTGATGCGATTTTGACACTACTTTAATGTGACCTTCATGCTTCTGCGTTTTTAGTTTTGGTCAATGATAACTATACTGTATAAACTGACATAAATCCTCTTCCTTTTTACTTCCTAGTTTTTCTGTGTTGTGTGGTGGTTAGCAGTCATTTCTCTCTGTTCTTGGTCATGGCAACAGCCATTACGACTGGTGCCTTAGTATTAATTCATACTGAGACTGTGAAGGTATCCAAGTCCGCAAAGTATATGTGGGTAATCTTCAACCAGGCTTTTCCCCTTTGATGTGGTATTTGTAGTTGGAGTTCCTGGTGTCATAAATCTGTGTTGATGAACAACGGATATGATCTCCTCTGTGTCAAGTATATCTCTCCTGCATCTTCCCTCCATCCTTCCTGCAGTCTGAAAAGTATATGTGGAAGGGAGGAGAGTTGGGGGAGCAGGGATGTACCTGGGAAGGGAGTTGAGAGTTAAAAAAACACTGAATAAATAACAGATTATCACTTCAAATGCAGGAAATGCTTGCCACCATCCCACCTATACGAAACCTCTTTTTGGGATTTTGTAGGCAACCAAAGAAAAGATATACATATATGTTTAGTTTAAAAAAAGTGTCACCTTTGTACTTCCATTACATCATAAAAACATCTCCCTTTGGTTTGAGAGCACTGAAACACAGTTGATTACTACATTATATTATAAAAACAGAGAAAAAGAGGGCCAATATCACATGATTATACTTCATAGTATGTGGTATATCCAGTTGTTGCTGTCATAGAGATGAACCTCCACAGCAAACTTCCAACCATACTCATCCTTTTTTTTTTATATTCCACCATATTGCTAAGGATAGGTTAACAATCTGATCTCTGAATTCAATTCAATCAAAAGAAAATATAATAGACACAAATATGCTGAGATATTAACCCCCCACATTTGAAAAAGTGATTAATTGAGGTTTGAGTTTATTATCCACCCTGGTAAATAAATAACGAAATCAAAAGAAAATATAATAGACAAAGATAAGCTGAGATATTATCCCCTACATTTGAAACAGTAATTAATTGAGGCTTGAGTGTATTATTTTCCTCTGGTAGATAAATAACGGATTATCACTTCAAATGCAGGAAATGGTTGCCACCATCCCTCCTATCCCTCCAAAACCTCTTTTGGGGATTTTGTAGGCAACCAAAGAAAAAGATATACATATATATTTAGTTTAGTAAAGTTTTACATTTTTATTTTCATTACATATCATAAAAACACCTCCCTATGGTTTGGGAGTACTGAAACAAAGTTAATTACAACATTATATTATAAAAACAGAGAAATAGAGGGCCAACATCACATGATTATACTCAGGCATGTACTGACAATCAGGACTACCAGGAGTTTCCCGGTGGGCCGATGGCTAAGTGAGCTGTTTCAGGGCCAGCCTGTCTAAGTAATGGCTGCGCGGCTCGCGCAGCCATTAATTTGAGCACCGCTGTACAGCCTATAAGAGAAATAAAGTAGAACCATAAATAAAGAAATAACGAAATAAAGTAGAATGGCCAGCAAAGGGAGGTGGGGGCTTGAGTGGTCATCGAGATTGGCCGGCCGTGGGAGGGGGGGGGCGGATTTGTCTGGCTGGCTTGTGTGGGAGAGACCTGTCATCCGCACTGCCCATCACCTCACTTCATAGTGCACAACCCGGCTCAGCCTCAGCACCGCTACATTGCTGAAAGGCAGCCAATGGCTGTACAGCAATGCCAGTTTCTGTAATTCCAGCCAGTGAGGCTGTAGCAATGTTCCTGCGTGACGTTAGCCCTCTCCCATTTCAAACAGTGATGTGAGACGGAGGAGAAAAAGTGAAATAATAAAAGAGGTGAGTGATGAGTTAGAGTATATTTTCAGTTAACACATTTTCATACAGAAAAATAAATGTTGTAAAACTTGGAGGACAAATATATGTTTTGTAGGGATGGGCGAATGGTTCGGCCCGAGCATAGGTTCGAGCCGAACTTTGGTTGTTTGGATGTTCTGCAGAACACCAAACAATATGCGGTATTCGGGGAAATTCGAAAGCCGCCGGAACACCGTGCCGTTTTTTTCAATTACTTCTTTTATCTGTATTGCCGGGACCGACAATTCATTATAGCCGTGAGTACTTTTAAATGACTTTTTTTCCTTTAGAAATGTCATTTTGTGCAGGGACTGTTCTAAACACGGGAAAAATGTGCCACTTTACAGGCATACTATAGACACCCCCAAGTTCGAAATTTAAAGGAATATTTCACTTTTATTGTTTCACTTTAAGCATTATTAAAATCACTGCTCCCGAAAAAACGGCCGTTTTTAAAACTTTTTTTTTGCATTGATACATGTCCCACGGGGCAGGACCCAGGTCCCCAAACACTTTTTATGACAATAACTTGATTATTCATGTTCGTGTCCCATAGACTTTAACGGTGACACCGGTTTAACAGAATGACCAGCTTGCTATGCATTTCTGGAAATCCACTGCTCTGCTCTTCCCTGGAGCCAGCCTGCGTTCCACCAAAGAGTGAAAATGGTGTCACTCGCTGACCTACCCTATCGGGGAATGACATCAACTGCCACTAAGTTGGAGCAATCAGCAGGGCTCCAAGATAATGACACCATGTCAGATAAGGGTACTCACCGAGGCCAAGATGCTGAGAGCGGTAAACAAAAAAGGATAAATGGCGCTAGAACATACAAACATGCATATAAAGAGTCCAAAGTAAATGTGAAAAAACATCCAGGGTGTGATAGTCAATAAAATTATATATATATATATATAGAAAAATTGTATGTATATATATATATAAAAAAAGTCACTGAAATTAAAGATCTGATAAAAAGCACCAGCGGCAGCTCACTTGAGAGTGGAAGCAGGCAACTCTGAAAAAACAATGTAAAAAACAGCAAGAAGCGCCAATCTAAGTGCAGTATCATGAAACTTTAATGAGATAATTATAAACGGACAAACAGCCAAATGGCTACTCACAAAGATGAAATAGGTTAAGGCAAGGACAAGTAATGGGTCCAGGGACGTCCTCCTCAGATGTGGGCAAAGTGCATGGTGCAGGTTCTCCTGGAAGCGCTGTCCACGTTAGGATGTGCAAGTAGTCACCGGGGTCATCGCTGGGTGCTGGGCTGCAAAACGATGGAGGTGTCCGCAAAGACAACCAGCGTCTAAGCGGACATGGAGAGCCAGAGCCGTCGCAGTAGACAGGAACCGGAAGACAAGCATGGAACGCAAGGCACTTAGTCCAGGAACCAACAAAGCGGAAGTGACCTATGGACGTGTTGGATGACGCGTTTCAATACTTCCGCATTTTCTTCAGATCCGATAGGCTAATACAACAGGTGTCCTTTTATGGGAGCTATGGAGTCAGTAACTAGGCAACAGCTGCTCAGAAAACCCACCACTGCTGAGTTATGGATGATCACGCTTGTCTTCCGGTTCCTGTCTACTGCGACGGCTCTGGCTCTCCATGTCCGCTTAGATTGGCGCTTCTTGCTGTTTTTTACATTGCTGAGAGCGGTAACCTCTTGCGACTAAGCGCACTCCACTCCTGGAGATGGTACAGGGGGTGAAGGGCACAAAGAGGCACGAGTCACTAGCAGGCTGGGCAGGTCTTGCGTGAAGGTCACCGGCAGGGAGACAGCTGTGCAGGACTGGAGGATGCTGAAGCTCAAGAAGGAGGATGAACAGTTGATCCAACAACAGGCCGGGGGTCAAACACCGTTGACTAGTAAGAGTCTCTAGATAGGCAAAAACAGTCTAGTGCAAAGGACTGTTAGCAGGTCTGTCAGCAGGCTGATGACTTAGTACTGAAGATTGATAGCAAAGTCTGTAAAACAGGCCGAAGGTCAAACACAGGTAACTGGAAGCAAAGTCTGTGAGCAAGCCAGGGGTCGAGCACTGAAGACAGTAGCAGAGTCCAGGAGCAGGCTGTGGGTCAATCACTGGAGACAGGAAGCAATATCCGTAGACAGGCCGAGGGTCAAACACAGTAAGCAAGTGGAGAAGTATGGGAGGCAAGCCGAGGGTCAGATGCAGGTAGAGATCAGAGCAGGTCAAGGTCAATCCGGGTCACAACAGGTAATCAAGATTCAGGATACAAGCAGGAAACACACAGGGAGCTGAAAGACAAACCACCAATCTGGTCATGGCACAGAGTGGCTTTTATAGGCCAGTGGGAGGCTCATGTTGTGCGTGCTATTGCGTACGCCGTTCCGCTGAATCGCGCACGCGCATTAGCCGTTTCGCTGAAGTGCACACAAACATTAGCCGTTTAGCCGAATTGCGCACGCGCATTAGCCGTTTCGCTGTATTGTGCCCAGGGATGCGCCGGAGTGCCGCTCTACCACGTATGTGCGAAGGAAGGCAGCGATATTGGCGAGACTGGTACTTGCCTCTTTCCTGACACACCATAGGGCATAAGGTATTATATACAACAAGAACTGTCTCAGTATAGGGGCATCATCACAGTCATTCACTTAGGTGACATGTAATAGTTCACCAATTCTTCCCTCTTATAATTGGGGAAATCTTTCTGCTAAAGAAAAAAATGACAAAAAGGGAATGCCAAGGCCAAATGCATTACCTTAAAGTTTATTAAATAAAACAAAAAGTGCAAAACATATTCTAACAAAAAGCCAAATGGCTAAATGCATTGAATAAAGCAGAACCCAATCATGCTCTGAGGATCAGGGCCTGTCTCTCAAAACGCATCAGCATGTGCGCTGGAGCGATTTCTAGGTCTCTGTGAAGCATTTCAAGATCTTGGCCTTTTTTACAACAGAATGGGTTAGCCTCCCACCCATGGGGCATTTAAACGATGTGAATTTTATTTGGTTTTTAAACCCCCGCCTTATTGTCACTTGGGTTCTGCTTTTTTCAATGCCTTTAGCCACTTGTCTTTTTTTGTGAGTATGTTTTTTTTTTCACTTTTTGTTTTTTAATAAGCTTTCTAAAGGTACTGCATTAGACCTTTGTTCCTCCTTGCTGTAATTTTGTCAATAAGTAGGGCCACTAACCTTCATCCACTGCCTTTCCTAACAGTACCATACTATTTATCACCATATACATTGCTAAGTAAACTACATTTAACTCTTTGGTAAATTAGGTACATTGTCTTTTTTTTTATATCTGCCTAATGTTTTGCAACAAAACTGATCTTTTAGTAACATTAATATTAAGTAAATATAAAATATTAATATGCAATATAAATATTTTATTGACTAAAGTTTGACATTCATATTTTACCACTGAACATACTATAAAGTATGCAAACAAGTTATCCATTTGTTTAAAGGCCAGTTACCCACAGGACTCCATCTTCCCAGCAGTATTTTTCTTTGTTGATGACTTTTGTCTTGGAGCAGGACTTGCTTTAGATCCCTTTAGTCTTTGGTCTTTTCTGGGAGATGCTTGGCCCTGGATGATGTAAACAACAGTGCTGATGTGATGACATCTGTGATGTTCTCTTCTTTAACGTTATGAGTGCAGTTCACCATAGGGAGTAGGTCCATGGCATCCTGTACTCACACTCCATCCTCAATCTTCTGGGCTGAGTTGCATATAAACTACTTTTGTTTCATAAAGGCATAAATAAAGTTTCAGATTGGATTGTTTTTGAAGTCTAATTGCACCTTTTTTTTTCACAGCTTTATTTTATCCAGGAGGGCCACTGCACTGACACATCTTACCAAGGAAGAGAGGTAGTATTATCTTAGTTGGTCCTGTAAATATTTGGCTTATATGTACTGTATATAGCTTTTAATATGATTTAGCAGGGTTGCTGATGATCACTGATCTTTCCAATTAAGATTCAGAGAGATCTAGACTCTAGAGCCTAAAGTGGAATTATGGCCAAAATCTAAAATTACAGGAGTTAGGACAAAGTAAACACGTACAGCAATCATCTTTTATTTATATGGCTTAAAACTGTTAAAAAAACCTTTTAGCTGGAGTTGGGCTTTAATTTGTTTGTCTCCTACCTAAAGTCCCTTAAAAATACATGTCACTGTCCAGAGCAGGGGTAGGGAACCTTTGAGAGATAGGGATCTAGCTGAACAACATGAAAGAGATCAAATATCACTGGGTTTGGCGCACTTATTTGTTTAGGAATTTAACTAGCAAGGCCTAACTAAATAGTAAGAAAAACTTAGAAAAATATAATTTAAAAAATGTTGTTGTAAAAATATAAACTTACCCTACCTTAAAATTGAATTGTTTCAGTCAGTAGGGCAGTGGACAATGTCAGTAGGGCAGTGGACGCTGTGTGGACAGTGTCAGTAGGGCAGTGGAAGCTGTGTGAACAGTTTCAATAGGGCAGGGGACGCTGTGTGGACAGTGTTAGTAGGGCAGGGGACGCTGTGTGGACAGTGTCAGTAGGGCAGGGGGCGGTGTGTGGACAGTGTCAGTAGGGCAGGGGATGCTATGTGGACAGTGTTAGTAGGGCAGTGGACTATCAGTAGGCCAGTCGACAATGTCAGTAGGGCAGTGGACGCTATATGGACAGTGTCAGTAGGGCAGTGGAAGCTGTTTGGACAGTGTCAATAGGGCAGGGGGTGGTGTGGACAGTGTCACTAGGGCAGGGGACAGTATGTGGACAGTGTCAGTCAGTAGGGCAGGGGGCGGTGTGTGGACAGTGTCAGTAGGGCAGGGGGCAGTGTGTGGACAGTGTCAGTAGGGCAGGGGACGGTGTGTGGACAGTGTCAGTAGGGCAGGGGAAGGTGTATGGACAGTGTCAGTGGGGCAGGGGACTGTGTGTGGACAGTATCAGTAGGGCAGGGGACGGTATGTGGACAGTGTCAGTAGGACAGGGGACGGTGTGTGGACAGTGTCAGTAGGGCAGGGGACGGTGTGTGGACAGTGTCAGTAGGGCAGTGGAAGCTGTGTGAACAGTGTCAATAGGGCAGGGGGCGGTGGGTGGACAGTGTCAGTAGGGTAGGGGACGGTATGTGGACAGTGTCAGTAGGGCAGGGGATGGTGTGTGGACAGTGTCAGTAGGGCAGGGGACGGTGTGTGGACAGTGTCAGTAGGGCAGTGGAAGCTGTGTGGACAGTGTCAATACGGCAGGGGGCGGTGTGTGGATAGTGTCAGTAGGGCAGGGGACGGTATGTGGACAGTGTCAGTAGGGCAGGGGATGGTGTGTGGACAGTGTCAGTAGGGCAGGGGACAGTGTGGGGACAGTGTCAGTAAGGCAGGGGACGGTGTGTGGACAGTGTCAGTAGGGCAGGGGACGGTGTGTGGACAGTGTCAGTAGGGCAGGGGATGGTGTGTGGACAGTGTCAGTAGGGCAGGGGACGGTGTGTGGACAGTGTCAGTAGGGCAGGGGATGGTGTGTGGACAGCGTTAGTAGGGCAGGAGATGGTGTGTGGACAGTGTCAGTAGGGCAGGGGATGGTGTGTGGACAGTGTTAGTAGGGCAGGAGATGGTGTGAGGACAGTGTCAGTAGGGCAGTGGACATTGTCAGTAGGGCAGCGGATGGTGTGTGTACAGTGTCAGTAGGGCAGGGAACGGTGTGTGGACAGTGTCAGTAGGCCACATAATGGTGTCAGTAAGGCAGTGGATGGTGTCAGCAGAGCAGTGGACAGTTTCAGTACAGCAGTGGACAGTGTCAGTAGGGGAGAAAATGGTGTCAGTAGGGCAGAGATTGGTGTCAGTAGGGCAGAGATTGGTGTCAGTAGGGAAGGGGGTGGTGGAAAATTGAATTTGTTACTGCTAGTGATATGGGTATTATATAATTTTTGCTATTTTAACAAAACAGTAAATATACTCTTCCAAAATGTTCCTGCACCCAAGCGTCAATACTGTCTCAGCAGTCACATGACTAATACCCCGGCCCAATCATCGCACAAATGTGGAAAGATGTTCAAAGTTCCAGAATGTACTCTGTCAATACGGTGAAGTCTTAAGCTGGCTATATGCTATTAGATTTTTTTTTTTTGTTCAAACTGCAGTCTCAGCTACAAAAAAAATCTTAGAGATTCCTCCATCCACACTATAAAACGTGGATTGATGGATCCTCCTGTTGGACTAATGTATTCAGTTAGCGTGCACTCTACTTCACTCAGCTGTACTGTACTGGGCCAATCATAGGCGGCCAAGGCATTCCCTCTTCCACAGCTGCACATTTACAAACGATTTGTAAGTGCAGCTGTAAGAAGGGAAATGCTTCTGTGGCTTATGATTGGCCAAGTAAAGGTGAAAGTCTCATGGCAGGCTTGCTCATGAGGATTCGGATCAGGATCCAAACATGCTTAAGCTTATCCCTACTCACAATATATCCAAAGAAAGCATGTAAAAAACCCCAGGCAATCTTGTTAGACTGGCTACAAGGCTTCACTGCTGCTTATCATTATAGTAACCGATTGTTCGTATTTTTTAGAGTCCACCATTGTTTTTATTTTGCCCATAGTTCCACTTTAATGATTAACCACTTACACCAGCCTGTAATACAACCCCTCTTGGAAAATGTTCATTCAATTGTTTAATTGTGTATAAAAAGAACTAATCACAGACATGCCTCAAAACTATTTTAATTTAACATTCCAACCTTCTGACTTTAAGAAACTGTTAGAAAAGAAAAAAGAAAGAAAACTGTAGCCAGTTGCAACTGTTTTTGCAAATCAAGCAGAGGAAAAAATATGCAATCACTCAATTCTGAGGAAAATATTATGGAATCACTATGCACTTTGCAGTTCTAAAACAAACATCTGCATCAGCTTACATCCTGAAAAATAGTGTCATCACCACCAAACATCCTTTCAATTGATGGAATAAGAAAAGTGTTCAAAACCTCAATATAAACTTGTTTGTTAAAGATTTAATGATGTCTCCCCCGTACCTTTACCTGACATGCAAACCCATATCATCAATGATCATAAAAATTTGCACGTTTTCTTCAGGCGGTCGTCTTCATACATTTCATTGTAATGGCACCAAACAAAAGTTCCAGCATCATCAGCTTGCCCATTGCAGATTGGTGATTTATCACTGAATATCACTTTCATCCAGTCATACGCAGTCCATGATTTCTTATCCTTAGTACACTGTAACCTTGGTTTTTTCTGTTTAGGTGTTAATGATGGTTTTTGTTTGGCTTTTTCTGTATGTAAATCCCATTTCCTTTAGGCGATGTCTTACAGTTTGGTCACAGACATTGACTCCATTTTCTGACCATTTGTTCCTCATTTGTTTTGTTGTGCATTTTCTGTTTTCAAGGCATATTGCTTTAAGTTTTCTAACTTGACGCTTTGATGTCTTCCTTGGTCTACCAGTACGCTTCCCTTTAACAGCATTCCCATTTGATTTGTACTAACAAATGAATGGTCGAATGATGCTGGAACCTTTTTTTTGGTTCAGTGAAATGTATGAAGATGACTGCCTGAAGAAAACATGAAAATTTCCACGATCATTGATGATATGGGTTGCATGTCAGGCAAAGGTACGGGGGAGACAACAGTCATTAAATCTTCAATAAATGCACAAGTTTATATTGAGATTTTGAACGCTTTTCTTATTCCATCAATTGAAAGGATGTTTGGTGATGATAACATCATTTTTCAGGATGTAATCTGATGCAGATATTTGTTTTATAACTACAAAGTACATGGTGATTCCATGATATTTTCCTCAGAATTTAGTGATTCTATATTTTGCTGGCTACAGTTTTCTTTCTTTTTTTTTATTTAAAGTGTTTTTTAAAGCCAGGAGGTTGGAATGTTAAATAAAAATAGTTTTGAGGCATATCTGTAGTTTGTTGTTTGTTTTTTTTCTACATAATTAAACAATTGAATAAACATTTTCCAAGAGTGGTGATTCCATAATTTGTGCCAGGGGTTGTACACCCTTATTAACATTTTTTTAGTTCTGAGTTGTGATAGTTCAACTTCATTTTAAACCTTTTTTTTAGACATATAGAGCTTTCTTTTTGGTGGTATTTAATAACCACATTTTTTATTATTAAAAAAAGAAAAAAGATTGAAAACTTAAAAAAAAATAATGTTTCCCTTACTTTCTGTTAAAGTGGTTGTAAACCTCAGACATGAACTATGAACAAAGCATATCCCTCTATAATGTGTACTTGTCTCAGTTAGAAGTACTAATGCCCCGTACACACGGTCGGACTTTGTTCGGACATTCCGACAACAAAATCCTAGGATTTTTTCCTACGGATGTTGGCTCAAACTTGTCTTGCATACACACGGTCACACAAAGTTGTCGGAAAATCCGATCGTTCTAAACGCGGTGACGTAATGGATTTTGTTGTCGGAAAATTTTATATCCTGCTCTCAAACTTTGTGTGTCGGAAAATCCGATGGAAAATGTGTGATGGAGCCTACACACGGTCGGAATTTCCGACAACAAGGTCCTATCACACATTTTCCGTCGGAAAATCCGACCGTGTGTACGGGGCATAAGTGTCATTTCTGTCTGCTGCTTTGTTCCTCTGCTATCAGCATGAATTAATTCTGACAAGTTTTCCTGACACCAAGAGAAAAAAGGTGACAGGGGAGGCATCTCCAGCTGATTGACAACCTCAGCTCTGTTGCTGTGTGCTGTGTGAAGGGGGGGGAGGTGTCCCTTCTATTTATTCAGCTCTCAGAACTCTCCTTACTGAGCTCTGCTGAGTGTAACTTCAGCCCCCCCCCCCTTTTTTGTATGCACTGAAATTAACATCCACTTTATTCAAACAATATGTATTTTTATATATTCCTGTATTACAACTAGTTTTTTTCACGAGCACACTCCAATATGTGCACTTTTTTTGCTCTGAATGTGTATTCAGCCTTTACAGGCAATTATAAGGCTAGCATCGCACCTTTTTTCAAACTATTTGCACACGCAGTAAGGCATTTTAATGTGAAAGGAAATAACTAATGCGCAAACCCTCACTAATCAGGAAAGGTCAATAAGTAGCTGCCAACATGGAAAGTGTTCTCACACAGCATGAAGTATAATGAAGGATAATGTGGCACTAACTCAACCAAATAAGGAAAATATATAAATAAATAAAGTCAATAACAATAAAAAATATATTAATCTGAAAGTGTTATAATCCTGCTTCACGGAAACACCTTTGTGCTAGTGCTATCTTCAGTTGATAGGTAATAAAGTGCAAAATTCAGAAAAAAATCAACATGTGCAAATCACATTATAATAATCTTTCAAAAGAGATCATTTTTGCAATAATCTCTTGCAAAAACAGTCTTCAAAAATAAAGTGCAAAAAATACTCCAAGGTGGTAATAGTGCTATAATAATGCTCAATAGAAAAGCATCCAGATAAACAGTACACAGAAAAAAGTGCATCTGCAGATAGCAGAAAAAAACTTCATCCGAATATTTCACCTTCCGATGTAAGCCACTCATTTGCCCCAGCCTCCCACCTCAAAGGAAGACCCCTACAGGTCAAATCAAGCCCTTGCATGGATAGAAAGATGGATCCTCAGCAATAGATCGATTCCCAATAGTATCCACACCAATGCCGATATGAGGGAAGACTTCCAGGCTCATCCAATGCAGTTAAACTTGAAATAAAGAAGAGGGGGCTCCATAGTGTAGTAATCCAAAAATATTTATTGATAAAACCAGTAGTAACTTACAGTTAAGAAACACTTGGTACAGCATGCAAACAAAGGAACGTCCGTTCTCGGCTGCGGCCGGAAGTGACGACACCCGGCTCCTCCCTGATGCGTTGCGTCACTGAACACGTGACTTCATCAAAGGGTAATGGAGTTGGGTGTACAATGCCGTTTTAAATAGGAAGTTCCGCTGTCATGGTAACAGCAATAATAAGTATACATCCCAATCCTCTCTGAGTTTGATATATTTATACCGTAATGCATATATAATATAATTCCTCCTCCATATTCATATATCATAGTTAAAAATAAAACATTAAATGAAATCTAAAAGGCGTTCTAATGAGTAGATATAATCTCCCTTTGAACACTGCCATCTAGTGGTAGAACAACATATAATACCCATCTTGGACATTCTAAAACACTGATGGCATCTAGTGGATGGTTTTAAATAAGCAATTAAGAGGAAAAATGCCTATAGTATATATCAGTGATGGGGAACCTTGGCACTCCAGATCTCCAACTACACTGCAGAGTGCATGAGCATTATGGGAAATGTAGTTCCAAAACATCTGGGCTGCTAAGGTTTGCCATCACTGGTATATATAATGTCTATGTTGCTAGGAAATTATCTATTTTCTTATTGGATTATTTTTAGTTCACATTAACTGTTTTATTCCTGTATTTGAGTGTAGGAGGATCTGTATCATTTTATTAGTCATTGTTAATATTATAGTCCAGAGCTAATTGGGATTTTGCATTGCCTGTATTACGTTAGTGTCACTGAGTATATATATAGACATTTTTTCCTTAATGTTGATGATTTTTTTCTGAATTTTGCACTTTTTTACCTATCAATTGAAGATAGTACTAGCACAGAGGTGTTTCTGTGAAGCAGGATTATAATACTTTCAGATTTATATATTTTTTATTGTTATTGATTTTGTTTATTTACAGTATATATTTTCCTTATTTGGTTGAGTTAACACATTTTAATGTATTTTCCTGCAACTTGTGTTTTTCATGTTGCTCAATAAAAAATATTTAGGCTTGTTACCTAAAATGCACGCAAATCACTTCATAGATTTGCATGTGTACAAATGCAAATGTATTTCAAGCAGAAACCCCATTCTTTCCTTTGTGGCTGGTTTACATCTATGCATTGCATTTTTTACAGGGTCAATTAGCAGCTATGTGTGTTAGTATGCATTCTACAGTGCAGGGGCATAGTTATGGGCACTAGTTTTTGAAAAACCTACGTTTTAATCCAATGTAGTTGCATTTTGCATACTTTCTGACTGGTATAGTATGTTAAACCCTTAAAATGTGCCATAGCTACATCTCAGGTACATATACCACTAATTGAAACAGTACAGTAGTCTTAGACCCCTTTCACACTGGGGTGGTTTTCAAGCGCTTTAGCACTAGAAATAGCCTCTGAAAACCGCCTCCCATTCATTCCAGACGTTCCGAAAAGTCCTGCAAGCAGCAACTTTGGGGTGGGTTGGGAGCGCTGTATTTAGCGCTCCCAAAACGCCCTGCTCATTGGAATGAATGGGCAGCACTTTCAAAGCGTCTTAAATGTGCTTTGAAAGCGCCGCAAAATGGGAGTTTTTAACCCTTTTTTGGGGGTTAAAAGCACCCCGCTAGCTGCCGAAAACCAGTGCAAAAGCACTGCTTAAACAGCGCTACAGCACCACTAAGATGAGCAATGCTTTTGCCCTAACAGCCAACGCTTTTGCGCTTACAGTCGGCACTTTCAGTGTGAAAGCAGCCTACAGTAGTAAGCTAATTTATACTGTTGTTTTATAAAATATGTATCAGGGTAAGCAAAGTATGTCAGTGCCCCTGTTTTAATATTATAAGTTATTGGCACATATGTACGTATCCAAGACTGTGCCCTGCTTGTGTTCAGGTCCAAATATTTGTTTTACCAATTTACTTGCCTACTATTCAATCCTTTACATTTAGGTAACACTTTAAAACAATTATTTGTGTTTACATTGTGTTTTGTAAGTAAAATGTACATTTTTTTCATTATGTTTTGTATAGAAAGAAAAGAATATGTGAATACTATGCCAAAGTCTTTGGTACTAAAGAAGCATTACAAGTAAGTTATTAATATGTTTTAAAAAGCAGATCTCAAGTTGTAGCTTTGACTATTTTTAGTGTCATGTCAGGCATATATGAAACTGTTTTTGTTTATGGTTTTGCTCATTTTAGACTCCACAAAAAAAAAAAAAAAAAAAATCTGTCATTGCAATGGTCCCCCAACACAGCGCAGGGGTTACCTGCTCGTTATATCTAGGGGAGAGGTTCTACCACTCACCCTCCATCTGCCCCTTTCCTCCTCTGCCCAAAGTTTAATTCCTTTGGGGCCTACCCATCATCATGTACAATACAAGGACATAAACCTCTATTGTTTGCCGGAGGAGGCTGGATTGTGACTGGAGCCGGTCACAGCTTACAGAGCAGGATGCAGGAGACTGGTCACATCGTTGTATGGGCCCTGCTGGACCAACATATAAGGTAAGTATTTATTCCTTAATCCTAAACTCCCAGACTAAACAACAATTTGACTCAGAGGAGCTTTAAGAAATGATTTTTATATCTGTAGAAAAACTTTAACTGCTTTATATCGATGACAAAGGGAACCTTTATGCCGGTCCTGGACTATCGTATTTGCTTTACTACATTTCTATGGAGATACCAGACTAAGATACTGTGTACATACAGTAGATTTCTGTTTACATCAGAACTGCTTTCTCCCTGGGAAGTAAAAAGCAGCTTGATACAGCTTAGTAGGAGGACAAATGCAGGTTAGAAGTAGGACAACCTCAGGTGAAAGGCACCTGTGAGGGAACTGGAACCTGAGCTTGGGATTGTCTATTAGAAAGCAAAATATTGCTCTAAACCAGCGGTTGCCAACCAGTCTGTGGACCAGTATTGGTTCATGAGAAAATTTTTGTAGTCTCCAGGGTTTCTGCCGCAAATCAATATTGTGGCGAATGTATACCGCCCAATGTTGTTTCCAGTGTTGTCAATGTGCGCTGACAATCATTACTGTCAATGCAAAATGATACCTGATGCCTCCCCTGTAGTTCCAGCTCCTGTGAATTGAGAGGAAGGCTCAAGGAGTAGTGCAGAGAACGGGAGGTAAAGAAGGAGGGGACTTCCAATGGAAGCGCTCAGACTGTGGGAGGGAATGGATCTCGAGCACATGGCTGGATAAGGAAGTGAGATCCAATGATGAGTCTGTGTAAGGCAGCAGTGTGATGCAGAATATGCGGGGGGGGTTGTCAGAGAGCCGGAGCATTGTGTGTATATAGTAGCAGTGTGATCCAGTGGGAGGGAGGCAGAGAGCCGAAACATTGTGTGTCTAGGGCATGTAAAATTCATGTTAGTGGTCCACGGGATTCAAAATGATAAGTTTAGTAGTCTGTGATATCTGAAAGGTTGGCAACCACTGTTCTGAACTTCCTAATTGAGGTACCCCACCCTAAACTGAGTACTAACACTTTCACAGTACTGATTTGTAAAAAAATGTTAAACTGAAAACTAGTCCGTGAAATTCCATCAATGAATAGAGGCTTCCTTACATAGAACAGTTTTCTAGCCTGACAAAGCTGTAGTGCACTGCATTGTGCATACACGGGAGACTCCCGACACACCTTACTCCACTCTTGCTGCAATGAAGTATATAGTTTTCATACTAAGATAAATTGAATAGACTTTCTTACTTTGGCATGGTTATAGCACAGGAGAACATTATGGTTCACTGCTTGTTCAGGAAGCAAAATTTCAACTAGTACCAGGCCAATGAGTACTAAGCCCTAGTAATATAGACTAGGTGTAAATGTATATTGTTATGCATTTTTGGTCTGCTCCTGTAGCCTGCTAGGTGCTGCACTATACAGTGGATCTGATGGCAGTTGTACTTGAAGTAGAAGTTAAGTTGTACTTGAAGTAGAATTAAACCCATGAATTAAACTGTTTCCCAAAACAGTTACATGCAAGGCATGATGTGAATGATAACTGTCATAGAGGAGATGGGAAGGGATTGAGGAGAAAGAATGGAACTTTCCTTTTAAAGTGAAGTTCTGCTTAAAGGTCTGGACCCACTCAATATACTGCTGCACTGTAGTCCCTTGCCGGCTCTACAATCGAGAACTGAATGATCAAAGACCGCTGAACGCTCAGTTCTTGGGTCCGGTCTGAGAACAGAGCAGTGACTGTCAGAAACTGCTCTGTGCTTTGCCCCTCCAGTGCTCAATGCAGCTCCAGACTGTGGATGGGGCAGGAGCGGCTGGCTCAGGCTCTCAGCAGCACCACGGCGGATTCCGACCTTATTGTCAGGATCCTTGTAGAGCCTGGACCAGCTGATTGGCATTAGTCTGCTATCGGTTGAATCTGGGTCACAGGGGTACAGAACTAAGTGCACATCCATGACCCATAGGAGAAGTATGGCCAAAAAAACTTTGGCCATACTTTTCCTATAAAAGAATCCTGCCATGAAGGTCTTTATTCAGGTACTACCACCTGTTATGGGGTAACAACTGTCTCTTAACTGTTCCCCTGCATTGTCACCCTGTATTTCAAATCCTGGAAGGTAAAGGTGCAGCATTCAGCCCCCCTGCCTGCAGCCTGCAAAGTCTATGACAGGCTGAAATACACTGTACTTATGCCCAAAACACAGAATACCTGCATTTCGCAATAAAGACGAAATGTTATCCAGTTAGGGTTAAAATCTTCTAAACATTCACTTTGAAAACCGAACATTCTTTACAGCTTTAGTAAATTGGCTCTTTTGCTTTAAGAATATGGATTGAGTGTGTTTTGCAATGTATACCAAATTCTGGCATACATACAAATACATATATGGAGTACTGCTTGACCTTTTCTTCTTTGGCACCAGATAGTGGGTATTGCACAAACTGCCTGTTATCCTAGGCACACATCATCATTCATAAATATGTGTTCGAACAGGTAAACATGTCAGTTTGCACTTGGTTTCACTGTTAGATTACCTCCTTCTCTTCTTACTTCCCAAAAAGCAAACATTTATTTGTAACATTAATCTTGTGCTTTTGCTTTATTGTTTATCTGATATAATTTTGAGAAAGTTTTCATATTTAATCCTGTGTTTTTACACAATATTTCATGTACAATGTTGTTGTCAATAGGTAACACACCTATTGCTTTTAGACACTGCAAGCAACTTCCCTACTAAACAACAAAGACTGCCTAATGAACAACTAAGGCTTTTTGATCAGCAACCCAGATAACTTGCTAAAAATCTGTGGCAGTGTTGAAGTCTTGTTAACTTGCTGCACATTTTCACTGCCAAGTTGTACACGTGCAGAGCACTTGAAGCACAACTTCTAGTTGACACTTTTCCAATTTGAAGCAAATTTGCATGGCAAGTCTCCAGCAAGAGCAAAGTTGTAGTGATGAGTGTACAGCAAGAGCTCCGCAAGTCTACAGCATGAAAATTCAGCCACAGTGACCCCTGTGGTGGGATGACTATTGCACAACATTTCTGCAAGTTCTGGTTCAGTTGACTTGCAGAATGTGTGCAAAGAAGGTTGATCTAGAGTCATATAATGTGGACTTGCTGCAATTGTGCAACCAACTTGTGAAGCCTGGCAAGTCTAGCAATAGCTTAGCAAGTCATTTTCAAACTTGCAGCAGAAATGCTTGCTATCTGGGAAGGCTGATAAAAAAAAAGAATGGATTCTGCCATCCACACAAGCCAAGTGGATAAAGAATTCTTCCCCGCTGTGCTACTTTATTCTGACAATGTGAACTCCTCTACCGTCAGAATACACTAATTAGTGCTGCAGTCGATTTTCTGCGTGTGTTGATCGAATGAAAATTGTCCAGCATTCCGATTAGAGAGAAGCCAGTCATTAGATCTAGTGGGAACCCCTATAGATTAATCGAAATTCGGCTGGTCCTTTCCTGAACTGACCAATTTAAAATCCATTTGTGGCCAGTTTAAATAGTTTATACAGTTTGCATTGAGACCGCATGATTCTGACTTTTTTTTCTATTAAACAAAAAATGTAATATTTTATTATATGACAATCCCATTAGCACACGTAAATTAAAATATCAACAAAACATTTTCTGTGAGAACAACAGTGACATAAATATTAGATGATTTATTTTTTTTCATTGCCTTAAAATACAGCGCATTGTGATGCAAGTAACTTGTTTTGTAATCCCACGTAATGGAAATTGATGTACTCAGATTAGAGTAAAGTCCTTGGATGCTTTTTCTTAGTCTCAGACATTTTCAGCTCCATGTATACTGCCTTGTGTAATGCAATTAATCTTACTTGAAATCAATATACATTTAATATATTTTATTGCATTTTAACTTTTAGGTATTTAATTTGGACTGCGGACATTTATTTCTGGCTGTAGAGTACATTTTCACTGTTAATTTATATTTTTGAGTCTTATATTCAGTAGCAATCGATGATGTTAGAAACCTATGCAAGCATTAAGCCCTGCAGATAAATGTTACAGCAGGCTGAAAAAATAACAGTTTTCTTTTCTCCTGGACTAATATGGAAATCAATACGTTTTTTACTACATAGATACATTAAAGGTGATCCATGTAGATAAAAGGAATAATTCAAAATGTTCAAATAAATTTTATTTTAGTTTCTTAAGAAACTACCTGCAGTAGCTACATTAAAGGGAAATGTCTTATCGAAGTGTCTTATTTGATGTGATCAGATTAAAGTGAACCTGTGCTTAGCCAATGCAGAGCAAAGTAGCACGTTCACTAACCTGTTGCCTCTCCAGCTGTGCAGTTACCCGTCTTAAGCTATTGGGTGTGAGGAGAAGAAGCCTTGTGCAATCTTCAGATCATGGCATTCTATTCCCTTAAAGCCCAATTAAACCCTTGCTATTTATTTCTGTAATGCAGTCTATATGCATATACAGTAATAAATATTAAAGAAGAAAAAGATGTGCAAAACCTCTGCAAATAGTGATGAATATTGCTGTAAAAAAATTCTCTAGATCATAGTAATGTGAAAAATTAAATGGTGTATCAAAACATATAGTCCATGTGATATGTAAAAAATAAATAAAACCAAAAAAATCCCAAAGTGAATCTTCAAAATTTAAGAGATGTAAAATCCTTCACTTAATCTCCAGAAAGCAGGGCACATATTCCTCATTCAAATGATCTGGGATACGGAGCATAAAGTGCAAATGCAAACTGCTTACCAGATCCGTTGGATCTCAAATGATAGAGATCAGAAGCGCTTGTGCATTAGCCTGCCGGCAGGTGAACTCGCAGTGGTTGAAAGCAGGAAAGGATCCACCCGTTTATCCAGGAACCAGCAAGGACAAACTTCACTCCCGGGACATTCTTATAGTGTTGAAGATTTACCAAAACATTTGTAACACTTTGAAAATGGATATGACTTGAGTCCTGTGTGAATCCTTCATTGAAAACAGGAAAAAACAAAAAAAGGGGTGTAACCCATCTGCAGATGGGTTACACCACTTTTTTTTGTTTTTGGACATTTTAGAGCTGGTTCCAGAAGGTTGAACAGCTTTGCAGTCTCCATCTTAAACACACGGCCACCAGCATCAGATTTTCTCCACGTCAGACCACACAGGGACTTTGCTGATGGAGTAACTGTAGGGTCCTCTGTCTCTGGTTTGTGGCCAAAGTTAACCCCTCTCCTTCCTTTTTTCCAATTAAGACTTCATCCTTAACACTGGTTGTTGGATTGCTCTCCCAGGACACTTGGCACGTCATTCTCTGCAGGCTCCTTATAGATGTTGATTGATGAACCAAGTTTTCAGTCGTGTTGATCTTCATACAACTAAGTCACATGAGAAATGAGCCATATGGGTGTCTTATGTGACTGAAAGTCTTAATTGCAGTTCACTGAAGGTTTTCTTTTTTACATATCACATGGACTATATGTTTTGATACACCATTCAATTTTTCACATTACTATGTTCTAGAGAATTTGTTTACAGCAATAATTATCACTATTTGCAGCGGTTTTGCACATCTTTTTCTTCTTTAGTATTTGTCTTAGGTTTTAGTATTTGACCTATAGAGGTGCAGCATTTAATTACGCTATTTTTATATTTAGTCACATCACCTGTGCACTTATGTATGTTTATATATACATTTATTATCTGGTGGTTAGCGCAAATATCCTCTTCTTTTTTGTCCTATATTTAGTAATAAATATGGAGCCATTTCCCATCTTTTACTGCTAGGTTCTGCAGCAAAAAAGTTAAAATATGCTGTGCTGGCAGCACACTGGAGAGTTAAACCACGTCTCCATTATTATTATTATTATTAATATTATACAGGATTTATATAGCACCGACAGTTTGCACAGTGCTTTACAACATTAGGGCAGAAAGTACAATTAAAATACAATTCAATACAGGAGGAATCAGAGGGCCCTGCTCATTAGAGCTTACAATCTAGGAGGGAGGGTCAAGTTATACAAAAGGGTAATAGCTGTGGGGGATGAGCTAATGGAGAAAATAGTGCAGTTGTTAGATGGAGGCAGGATAGGCTTCTCTGAAGAGGAAAGTTTTCAGGGATCGCCTAAAAGTGGATAAATTTAGAGACAGTCTGACAGATTGGGGTAGCGAATTCCAGAGGATGGACGAGGCTCGGGAGAAGTCCTGGAGGCGGATATGGGAGGAGGTGATGAGGGAGCTAGCGAGCAGGAGGTCTTGGGAGGAACGAAGAGGGCGATTTAGGTTGGTATTTTTAGACTATGCTAGTGATGTAGCTGGGGGCAGAGTTGTGGATGGCTTTGTAACTTATTGTTAGTATTGTCTCTATCACACGAAGGGTCACCGGTGGTCTGACATGGTCCCAGAGCACAGCTCTGATCAACAGTGCTCTCTTTCCCTGAGCAGTACAGTTGATTGGGACATTGATCAGATTATAAACAAATATGAAGGTGATACAGAGCTTACATTGGCTCTGCTTCTCCAATATCCAAATGAAGTTGACATCTTTGGAGTGAAATATGTGGATAGGGCTGTTTTGGAATGATTGTTACTTACTATGAACCATCCAGTATACTGTCCATTTGTGTGTCCTGACTTAGGCACTTGCACATCCAAGATGTAAAGACAATGAAAATGTATATTTGCTAGCTGGTCAGCCTGCAGTGGGACTTAAGCTAGCCATAGATGGTTTGGAACTCGGGCAGTTCAGCAGGGACTGGCTAAGATTTGAACCATCTATAGGCAGGCTGAATGTACCCAAGTCAATCGATGGATTGACTTGGGTACAACCAGCATGTTGAATTTTCAGCATACGATTATTGCCAGCAGCTATAGCCACTAGCAATAATCGTGTTCTTAAATTTGTATGGGTTGTAGAAAAAACTTGGGTTACAGGAAAGAAAATCGGCCAATTTCCCCATCAACACAGTCAGCGCTATTGTGTTCTGCTGGTTGGGGGGTGGGGGTGGGGGGCAGGGCAGGAACGCTCCCCCCAGCCAGCAGAACACAATATCTCTGACTGTGTTGATGGGGAAATTGGCCGATTTTCTTTCCTGCAACCCATGGTTGCAGGAAAGAAAATCACACCATCTATAGCCAGCCTTACTATTAAAGTAGATAGGGCTTCTTCTTACTTATTTGTGGGTTGCATTTAGCACCAATGACCTTATCTTATTTGCTCTTTGCCTGTGTTCCATTGTTATCAGTTACATTGTTTTGAGGACTACAGAACCCTACCTATCTAGGTTATTGGGAAGTGGAGAGGGGGAAGGGTTCAGTAGTCCTATCCTGTTTCTGTTGTTCTAAACAGTATGGTAAGTGAATATTGTTATCCTAGGGCAGGAAGTGTGTTGCTGGCAGAATCACCATAAAAAATAAATGTAAAAAAAGCCTGAAGCAAAAAAAAAAAAAACGTAGGCACCTTATTTGAGAACATTTTTATTTCTGTTTTAAATACGCCTTTAGGGCAAGTTACAGCAGTGGCAGCTGAGATGTTTCTGAAAGGCTCCCTGGACACATGAACAGCTTTCTATTACTTTATCTAAGGTTACCATGGAACAGATGCCCTTTCCCTGCTGCAGCTAGGTTTAGAGTGATACGATTATGACTCTGCATGTGATGATATTATTGCACCACTAACAATGATATATCTGGTGCAGGACATCACCTGAATTATTACTTGGGCAGCCAAGGGGGGTTATTGCAACTTATGTTCTACATTGTGTAATTATGGTAAGCTACCTAGTAACAAAGCACAGCTGCCTTTTTTTTGCTTAGGCAGATCATGACATTGAATATATTTTAAAGAAGTTGTAATGGCATAGTGGTGTCTATGTACTTATTTGATGATTTCTGTTACCAACAGCCTGTGCATTATGAAGAGAAGAACTGGTGTGAAGAACAGTACTCTGGTGGATGTTACACAGCCTTTTTCCCTCCAGGTGTAATGACTCAGTATGGAAGGTACAGTAAAGTGGCAGCAATTATATAAACTATATACATAAGAGAACAGGGGGTATTTCTCTATTTATGTGTGATGGCAACAGGTGAAGGTTCATGATGCCAAGGCTAATAAAGGCTAATATTTATTTTTTAAAGTTTTAGCCACAGGAACTGTCAGTAAGGTCATTTATGCTGGAGAATTAAGAAAAATTTGTTAATTTTAAGGATCTCTAATGGAGCCCCTAACTGGCAATTAAATTACTTTTACATGAAGACCAATCTGTTACTATAACAAAGTACTAGTAACAAGTGTTACTTTTGCCCACCAATTGTGGCTTAGATATAGGCTTCCCATAGATGGGCAGTTATATCCCCAAGAATATTTCCGTTTGGAGCTTGTCATTTATATGCAATTTTATTTTAGGCATGCATTGATTATGGGAAAATGTTTGGGAAAAAATTTCTGTGTCCTTACTAAATGCTGATTTAAACTGTTGTGACTGTGATAGTCCTTGACGGATGTTGGCAGAGTAAATTGGAAGGGCAGGAATTTTAAATAGGAAGTCCTTAGGTACATAATGGGGTTGATTTACTAAAGGTAAATCCACTTTGCACTACAAGTGCACTTGGAAGTGCAGTTGCTGTAGATCTAAGGGGAAGATCTGAAATGAGGGGAAGCTCTGCTGAATTCTATCATCCAATCATGTACAGGCAAAAATGCTTTTTATTTTCATTGCATGTCCCCCTCAGATCTACAGCAACTTCACTTCCAAGTGCACTTGCAGTGCACAGTGGATTTGCCTTTAGTAAATTACCTCATTAAAAGGAGAAGTCCAGCCTGAGCTTTTTAGGCTGGGCTTCTCCTATGGGTCAGAGGAGTGTAATCAGTTTTGCACTCCTGTGACCCATTTTCAGTGGAGAGCGGTCTGAAGTCCGCTCTCTGCTGATGTCATACAGATCATTTGAGGCAGCTCGTCATCCCGACTTCCCAAGTCTAGATCCGCCAGCAGCCTTGACTGATGGCAGTCTTAGCAAGCCGCTCCCCGCCCCTCCACAGCTTAGCGCTCCAATGAGCATGGAGGAGCAGAGAGGAAGAGAGGAGAGTTGCTGACTGGGAGGAGTGAGAACCGAGCCATCGGCGGTGTTCGGTGGCTCAGTTCTCAGTGCAGAGACGCCGGGGGACAGATGCTGCATCCACCTAGGTAAGTATGAATTTAAAAAAAAAAACATACTTCTCTTTTAAGCCATTACTTTGGCATGATTTAATTTTTGTGCCAATGATCCAAACTATAATCCTTTTATGAACTTGTTTAAAGAGTAACTCCACTTTTGATGAGAAAAAAGCATTCCCCTCCGGGTGATCTATTTACATTGCAAGGATTTTACCAAACTTTGTTGCAGATTACCTTTTGTTATTCTGAAGAAAATAGCTGTATGTCTGTGTCCATCGCAAACTGAATTTGAATGGGAGTGACTTTATATTTATCAATCTGCTGCTGCACATGCAGGGTTCTAATGAGGAAAGTGGCAGGGTCTGCACCCCTTTAGATGTGATTTCCCTTTGGGTGTATCTCACCAAAAGTTCAATTTTTTTGCAGGGGATGCCCAAAATCTGACTTGTATCTAAGTACTGACTTCTGGAAAAATCAGTTATCCAATCAGGAAATAACATTTCTGGGGGCGTTCTGTACAGCATATGTGTACAGAATGCCTCCAGCATGCCATACTGCATTGCATTTTATAGAAAATGACAGCTCTGCAGGTCATTTTTAATAACATTCAATTACCATATGACTTGTGTCACAATTGTATTTACTAAATTCTTTTTTTTTATTTGCTATTTTCTTTTTCCATTTAAAGTGGAGTTACACTTTAAGTAAGTTGATAGGTGTATTTGAGGTGCCTTGAAGTGTATTTTGTCCTTCTATGTTAAAATTTTAGATGCTGAAAGGATGTGTAATTCCTATCAGCCAGTCTTGTGATCGACATATCTGTCACATTTCATTGCCAGGCACTGTAGAATGGTGTTAATGTTGCATAACTACGTAAAACTTATTGATTACATTTTGTCCTATCTCTGAAGTGTCATTCGACAGCCTGTTGGGAAGATTTACTTTGCTGGCACTGAAACTGCCACACAATGGAGTGGATATATGGAAGGTGCAGTGCAGGCCGGCGAGAGAGCAGCAAGAGAGGTATAAAACATTTCTCCCTCATAACTCTGAATGTGCATAGCATTAGGAAACTAACATCCATATGGCTGTATTTTTTCAATTTTATTTGCTTAAAGTAGAACTAAACTCTTCCCAAGAAAATGTACGGTAGTAGATTGCCAATTATCCAGCAAGAGTCAGCTGTAAAGCTTCTTCCACCTGGGGCATACTACAGCATACTCCTGTGCGGGGCCATGTTTACCCACACGGGGATGCACAGGTGTTCTGATCGTACCTGTGCAGGCAGACCTATTGCAATCAATTGGAATGCAGCCTCTGCTCTGAATATGACATCCATGTGGGTGCAGGTCCCTAAACTCTCACTGTCTGCGTTTGGGGTGTGCACCAACACAGATTTCAGCTTGGGAGCAGTGGCTGTCACACTCTCAGTGAGGAGAGCTGTGAGCTCTGATTGGAGGGATGGGACACACCCCCCTCTTTACAGTACATAGAGAACATGCTGTAGATGCCAGTCACAGGCTGTGTGCTGGAGCTCTCCCCCCCTGGTCACCAATTATCTCTTGGAGTCCAAGAACTGACGTACAGTAGTACCTTGGATTACGAGCATAATCCAGTCCAGAAGCATGCTTGTAATCCAAAGCACTCGTATATGAAAGTGAGTTTCCCCATAGGAATCAATGGAAACTCAGACAATTCCTTCCACAGTGACTGCTGGTGTATTCAGTACTGTATGTGGCCAGGGGTGCTGGCGTATGCAGTACTGCATGTGGCCAGAGGTGCGGGGGCGCCGGAGACGCTCAGAGACACTCCGGAAGGCAGTGTCTCAGAGCATCTCCAAGCGTCACCGGTGTCCCCGCACTTCTGGCCACATGCGGTACTGCACACCCCAGCGGCTGTAATCCTGCTTGTCTTGCGAGACAGCGCTTGCAAATTGAGTCAGGATTTTATTTTTTAAAATGGCTTTTATTGCGAAATGCTCGTAAACCATGTTACTCGCAATCCATTGTTTCACTGTATGCTGATAACAGAGGAATGAGGCAGCAGAGACAAAACACACTTAGTGCTTTGGAGAGAGACAGTACACAGTATACAAGGATGTGCTTAATTCATATTTCGTGTCTGAGGTTTACAGCTACTTTAAATAGCAGTTGCAGCATTTGAAAAGAACTCCCATCAGCATGAGCCCTCACATTTATTTTTAAATGCAACTAATACAAGTACCTGATTTTGACTTGATATCCACTTTTTTAATTAACAGCAGTACTAAGAGATCGGAGAGAGGACATTGCTGTGGGCAGTTGTGATGTATGGCATATGAGTTGGCAAGAAGCGTCCTGCCAGTAGTAATCAGGGACATGACTCGTCATTGTACATCCACTGCCTCTTCAGTATCCACTCACAGTCATGGAGGTGACTAGGCTGTCTTACCAATATACTAGTATTGGTAACGGTATAACCCTAATTTAAATAAATATGAATTTAAAAAATACAATCCAGTAACATAAAATAACTTTTATTGAAAGTAACACACAAACATTGGACTGAAAATAAAATTAAATATAAAACTGAGATAAAAAAAACTTGCTGCACAATAATTAATAAAAAAAGGACTAAAAATCTATTTTAAACTAAAACCCCAGGCAAATATAAATTAAAAAAAGGAGAAAGGGATTTAATGTATAACAATCCCATACCAATTTATAACAATTTCATACCAATTTATAACAGTGCAGCTGTTCTTGCCACGCATTGCAAGTTATGTCTGCATCTTGTTTATACTGTACCAAAGAATAAAATCCAACATTGATTGCATGCTATTTAGAAAGAGATAATGTTCAGTAGTATGTTTTACTGACAACATGGTAGTACATCTTTATTGAAAATGCACTACCCTGATCAGTGGCGGCTGGTGCTCAAATTTTTTTGGGGGGGCGGCAAACAAACCACCTAACCTCAACCCCCGTTCTATCGGTCAAAACCCCCCCTCCAGCACCCCCACCCCCTGTTGCTCGATCGGTTGGTCAAACAACACACCGAGTGCTCTGTACCCCGAGCCCAGCCTTTTTAGAAGCTAATTAGAGCCTCTGGCTCCAAACACATGCTGCAAAAAAAACCCCATAGAAATCCATGCGTCTGGCGCCCTGCATGTACAGTATATTAGGGGCCAGGCCCATGAATTAGGGGGCTGCGCCCCATAATGAGTGGCCACCACTGACCCTGTTATTAATAACCTTTCACTGAATGCTATCTCTTTATAAATAGCATGCAATCAATCAATCAGTGTTGTATTATATTCTTTGGTTGTCAATCGCAAAACTTTAAAGTTTCTAAACTTCCTAAAGAGAGCAGTTGGAAAGATCTCCAGCGGCAATGCTCACCTTTAGAATAATAGCCACATCCATCCAGGAGAAACACAACCCACTCTCCCATGTAGCCAGCCCTGTATGCTCCCAACCACCGCATATGTGCACGCCACCTAGCGGTGCGGCCACTAGCACTGGGCATGTGCAACCGCAAAGCCCAAGCATCATCACTGCTCATGAACAAAGCAAGGGTTATGGGCACCACAAAGTGCTTAGACCTTACATAGAAAAAACAGATCCATAATATGAAATGTCTCTCAATAGATTTTATGTCCATGAACAGAGTTCAAACAATGAGGGGAAATCTTCCAGTGGGGCACTTAATGCAGTAACAGTTGTCTTTGGAGGGATTGTCTCCCACTTCTTATTATGGCTACGGCTAAGGAAAATCTCCCCAATGGCAGAGAAAACAACAGGTTTTAGGTGTTCCCTTCTCTATCTAAAATGAAAAAAGTTTTGGCTTTAAATATACTCGAAATCTAACAGACTTTCAGTTAAATCCAATAAAATAAGTAAAAATGTCAGTAAAATCTAAATTACACTTTCATTAGGAATTGTTAGCACATATATTACATTACTTTTCTCGCTAAATACTGTGAAGGATTCGTTGCAGGTGCATTTAATGTGACATTTTGGCGCCCCCTAGAGAACATTTGTTTTTGACACATTTTACAAATTATCTAGCCATACTTGAGTTCAATTACATGCCATCTCTGATAGTTCTAGGCATTTTCCACAAACCCTCACATCTTCTCTGTTCCTGTACACAACATTGTTTCTATAATGTCACAGGCTTCCTTAGCCCCTACACACCTGCCTATAGCTTATAGATTTCATCTTCACTTCTTCCCTTCTCATATCCTCTGTCTTTATCTTCGTGCTTCATGCTTTTCTCATTTATCTCTATCTTGTCTCTTCTCTTTTTTTTTTGTAATGTTTTTCAACTTGCATATTATCACATCCATCAACATCACCTTGCAATCAATAGTTTTGTCTTATGTTTTTTTTTTCTGCAACTCTATATCCTGTATTCATCATCTCTATTTCTGTATTCATTTATCTGTGTTGTTATCTATTTTGTTTGACCAGAGTGCCTAATCAGTATGCCATGTTAATACTTAAGTATTGGCTAGATGGTTATTTTAAAAGGTGTAAGAGCACAGTCCTCCAACAGGTTTATTCACTAAAGCAATACAATGATAAACAGTGATCTGTAGGTACAGTTCTCAGAGCAACTCTTTAGAAGATTTCCTTTTTCTTATTGCACATTGTTCTTGGTTTTGTGGCATTGCACATTGTTCATTGTCTCTTTTTGCTGAATAATCAAGCACCTATGCCATTTAATAAACTAAAAAGTAGATCAGTTCTATACAAGACAGGTTAATTCAATACAAAATTCTGCTCAGGGCGTACCTTGTTCCCCACAGGCTTCACAAGCTATAGTCATCTCTGTTAGCAGCAGAATCTAGTCTCAGGAGGGGCACTGCCAGAAAATAAGATTTTTTGCGGGCAATTTATTGGGGCAATCGCTGGTGTTGGCGCTTCAATCATCCCGGCACCGTGGTTGCTATGGTGTCAGGATGATTGAAGCGCATTATTTTATTATTACATGTTTATATAAAATGAAATAGTTCAACTCACCATAATGCAGAATCAGTGAGAGCCCTGAGCGTGTCACTTGCCACCGTCACCTGCCACCAGATGCAGGTCACTTGCCACGTCACCTGACACATATTGCGGATTGTCACTTGCCACGTCACCTGCCACATGTTACGGATTGTCAGTTGCCACGTCACCTGCCACACGTTGCTGGTTGTCACTTGCCTGCTGCCAGATGCAGATCGTCACTTGCCACGTCACCTGTCAGATGTTGCGGATTGTCATTTGCCTACCACCAGATGCAGATTGTCACTTGTCACTGTCGCCTGCTACATGTTGCGGATTGTCACTTGCCACTTCACCTGCCACATGTTGCGGATTGTTACCTGCCACATGTTGCGAATTTTTATTATATCACCATTTAACTTCATGCCATAAGTAATATACAGTACATGCATATAATAAAAACATGTACCATATGAGCTGGGAAGAGGAGACGGGCCAGGAACTCTCTGCAGATGACTAGCTAGATATCGTTTCCAATATGCATAAATGCACACGCTCCATTACTATAAAAGAGACCGTTGTTAAGCTCCATACTATAAGATACTATACCCCAGCCAAATTACACAAATGCTACACTTTAGTGCCAGAAACATGCTTCCAGGGATTCCAAGGTGGGCACGCACCTTCATACTTTTTGGAGCTGTAGAGCTCTCTGGTCACTATGGCAGGAGGCCACTACTAAGGGGTTTCAGATTACGGGCATGCAAAAAACTCTAACATATCAGATGTGTATCCTTTACGCTGAACTTCCAGAGGTTCCACCCCTTTGCCAAAAACTGGCACGTGCACACACACTATTCAGTGCCATTCAATGGGCTATTGCCATGAGCGTCCGCAGAACTTTTTTCGGGGGGGGGGCATAATTTTATGGACACCCATGCTCGGTCCCTTTTCGACAATGTCATGAAGGGGAGGGGCTTAGTCATTATCACATAAAGCTCAGACAGGCAGGCAAAGGTTTAAGAAACCTGATGCAAAAGCTTAATAGAAGGATCAAGCTGCCATTGTCTGATTAGCAATTTCTAATCTGTTTAAAGCGGTTTAACATAAAAGTTTGTTGCACATAAAAAGTTTGTTTCGCCAGCTCCTCTTCCCGCCCTCCATCCTGAGCTGTGCTTCCTCCCGGTCTCCGCTGTTCACTGATGACAGTGGTGGAGGAGGATAGAGGCGGGAGGGCGAGAGAGAGACCGTGACATAAATGGCATGGTGGAGCCACCCAAGGAGGAGGCTGGGATGGGAGACAAGGACTGGCACATAGAAAGCGGAGGTCGGCGGCGCAGAAACCCGTTCGCGGTGGACAGTTGGACTAAGATCGTCAGGTTGTCGACCCCCGTTATAGTGAGTACTGAAACATTTTCAGTCTTGTGGAGGAAACCTGGAGAATGGGCTGTAATAACAATTCAATGAAAAAAATCATCAATTGCAGCCACTGTGCCCATCAAATGCAGCCACTGTGCCAAACGCTGCCACTGTGCCAAACGCTGTAACTGTGCCCTCAAACGCTGACAGTGTGCCCATCAAACGCTGAGAGTGTGCCAATCATATGTTGCCAGTGTGCCCATCATATGTTGCCAGTGTGCCCATCATATGCTGCCAGTGTGCCCATCATGATTGGCGGAGAGGCGGTTTAGTGTTAGGAAAGTGAATAGTCATTCGCTTTTCTAACACAGCTGAGTGACCTGCGAGCGCCCAGCATGGCGCTTGTAGGTCACCATTTTTGACGCCTATTAGAGCCTATGGCTCTAATCAGGTGCTTAAAAAACACCCCCGCCGCTATAATTCAGGCATCCTGCACCCGAAAAGGGGCCGGGCGCCTGAGTAGGGGGTGGCAGCAGCGGCCACAGATAGATTCATGCAATGCATGAATTTATCTATAGGTGATAGAGGGGTGGCAGGAGAGAGGGGGCGGCACGCCCGTGCGCCCTTAATGCATGGGCCGCCGTTGTGTTCTGGCCATATTTTGATCTTGATGAAAACAGCTATACAGACTGTATAATACAGTCTGTATAGCTGTTTCCATCAAGATCAAAATATGGCCACAACAGTTCCAGTTGTGTTGCAATACAAAAAGATGTACACAGTGGTATCGTTGTACAGGCACTGCTGTTACCTGTGGTTCTTCAGCGATAGTCCCAGGACAGTCACTGGCAGAAGGCAGTGTATTCTCTCGTCTCGTCCACTGCACGCAGTGTAAATTTGCTGTCCCCTCAAAATAACTCAACACACAGCCATTAATGTCTAAACTGTTGGCAACAAAAGTGAGTACACCCCTACGTGAAAATGTCCAAATTGGGACAAAAGTGACAATATTTTGTGTGGCCACCATTATTTTCCAGCACTGCCTTAACCTTCTTGGGCATGGAGCACAAAGCTGGTGGATGTTAGAGACCTTGCACTCCCCCACCTTCCGATTGAGGATGCCCCACAGATGCTCAATAGGGTTTAGGTCTGGAGACATGCTTGACCAGTCTATCACCTTTACCCTCAGCTTCTTTAACAAGGCAGTAGTCGTCTTGGAGGTGTGCTTGGGGTCGTTATCATGTTGGAATACTGCCCTGTGGCCCAGTCTCCAGAGGGAGGGGATCATGCTCTGCTTCAGTATGTCACAGTACATGTTGGCATTCTGGTTTCCTTAGGGAACTGTAGCTCCCCAGTACCGGCAGCACTCATGCAGCCCCAGACCATGACACTCCCACCACCATGCTTGACTGTAGGTAAGACACACTTGTCTTTGTACTCCTCACCTGGTTGCCGCCACACACGCTTGACACCATCTGAACCAAATAAATTTATCTTGGTCTCACCAGACCACAGCAAACTGTTTGTGGGCTTTCTTGTGCATCATCTTTAGAAGAGGCTTCCTTCTGGGTTGACAGCCATGCAGACCAATTTGATGCAGTGTGCGGTGTATGGTCTGAGCACTGACAGGCTGACCCACCACCCCTTCAACCTCTGCAGCAATGCTGGCAGCACTCATACATCTATTCCCCAAAGACAACCTATGGATATGACGCTGAGCATATGTACTCAACTTCTTTGGTCGACCATGGAGAGGCCTGTTCTGAGTGGAACCTGTCCTGTTAAACCGCTGTATGGTCTTGGCCACCATGCTGCAGCTCAGTTTCAGGGTCTTGGCAATCTTCTTATAGCCTAGTCCAACTTTATGTAGAGTAGCAATTCTTTTTTTCAGATTCTCAGAGAGTTCTTTGCCATGAGGTGCCATGTTAAACTTCCAGTGACCAGTATGAGAGAGTGAGAGTGATAACACCAAATTTAACACACCTGCTCCCCATTCACACCAAATTTAACACACCTGCTCTCCATTCACACCTTGTAATACTAATGAGTCACAGGACACCGGGAAGGGAAAATGGCTAATTGGTCCCAATTTGGACATTTTCACTTAGGGGTGTACTCACTTTTGTTGCCAGCGGTTTAGACATTAATGGCTGTGTGTTGAGTTATTTTGAGGGAACAGCAAATTTATACTGTTATACAAGCTGTACACTCACTACTTTACATTGTAGCAAAGTGTAATTTCTTCAGTGTTGTCACATGAAAAGATATAAAATATTAACAAAAATGTGAGGGGTGTACTCACTTTTTTGAGATACTGTATGTTGCAAAACTATTTTGACGCTGTGATTCTAATATTTGATAGCAATATATTTCTATCTTTTTATTTCAGTTTTTTTCCAACAGAGATATTTTTTGACTATATCTATTCTGATTTTCAGATATACTGGAAGATTTCTCTGTACTTTTTCTATTGTATATGTTGGTATACTAAAACGTTAGTAAACAAAAAAATATATATACCATATTAGTACTACACACCTTTAAATGATGTACATTTTATTGAAAAACCTGAGAGTATAAGGTGACATGAGTAAAGTATCAAATGGGGTTCCTGGGGCCCACCAGAGGAATCAAGAACAGGGACCCACCTTTAAGTGGAGCACAGCTGGGTGCTGTGATAGGTGATGAGTTAAACCAATAGGAACAAAAATTAGAAGGTGCATGCCAGATCTAATGGTGACAGAAGTTGGTCGCTGTTTTGGGCATTTTGGGGCACTTAACCTAGGTATGCGGAGTTGTAAGCGGGAACCTGAATGCTCCTCCTATTGAATGTAATTAGCACAGTGGATAGTTTCATCTACCCACAGATTTTGTTTAAGGAACAAATGGATGTATCTTCCATACAGTTTTAATACTTTGTTCAATATTTATTGCTTTTCATTCTGCTTGAAATATGTTTCTAGAAAGCACAGTCTGTTAAGCAGTCAAGTAATCTATAATTTAAATTCTCCGTTCTAATCAAGCCTTTTTTAAAGCTGTTCATTTCAAACTGGTATTTTTTCAAACTGTGAAATTATAAAAGCGTAAAATATATTACTATTCCTTACAGATAATGTGCAAAATGGGACTCATTTCAGAAAATGAAATATGGGTGCCTGAACCAGAGTCTGAGGTAAGTCCCACATTCTTCTTCAATTCATATAATTAATGAGTTTGATGATATAGAGGTAAAAATATAATTTTGGTAAAACACCAGCTTGTTAATTTCCCACAAATCCTTTCTAGCTGAGCAGTATATGTCAAGCTTTGCGGGGACAGCTGATGGAAATTGAAGTGGGTGGGAAGCAGCTGTAGGATAATGGTACTAATGATTATCATTTGTAAATAAGATAGGACTTTGTCATGAACACACAAGTCATTATTACATGTTAGTATTACAACACATTGCATCTGATTGCTTTTCAACAACCTTTCACTTTGTATCCACTGTTCTGTTGACTCATTGTTCATATTGCTTTTCTTCAGTTTGCATTTACCTTTAATCTGCTGTAGCTGTTGGGGTTGATTTACCAAAACCGGAGAGTACAAAATCTGGTGCAGCTCTGCATAAAAACCAATCAGCTTCCAGGGATTTTTTTTGTCAAAAGCTTAATTAAACAAGCTGAAGTTCGAAGCTGATTGGCTACCATGCACAGCTGCACCAGATTTTGCACTCTCCAGTTATAGTAAATCAACCCCATTGTGTCACGAAAAATGAAGGTTGAACATAAAGCTGCCCATGCAAAGAAAACCCTGAATACTCACCTCTCCTGCTGCCCATAGCACTGACTTCTGCAGTAGTAAAGAAAAAAATGGCAGTTGAACATCCTGCAGAATATGACACTTCTGAGAGTGTCAGTTTCCTGGAACATGTTGTGGTTCCTCCGCCCACCCCTACTTCACACCTGCTCACTACAAGATACATTAATGACTTAGGGCCATTGAATTGAACTACTGAGGGCAGTGGTGGACCATAAATCCGAACCACCCCAAAGTGCTGGATAATGCAGGATCTCAAGTAGGCAGGTTTTTTTCATTACTACTGAGGTCGGTGGCACGAGCAGAAAGATGTGAGTAATCCACATTATTTTTAACCTTTATTTGAACAACAGAGTCTGGTAACACTTAAAAGATAATGCTTGTGTTTCACATAATGTACATATACTGTATTCACATAATGTTTGATTGTAAAAAGAGTGCTTATATATATATATATATATATATATATATATATATATATATATATATATATATATATATATATATATATATATATATATATATATATAATATATTTGTGCAGCTAAAATAATAGCAATTTAAAAAAAAGAATTGAATTAACTCTCTGTGGCTGATTTACTAAAGGTTTTATATTTTAATTTTAAAATCTTCTTTTATTATGTTTTTACAAAGAATATGTTACAAAGAACTACATCAAGGGAATCCTAAGGGTTGTGCCCATTAAGGATTCCATCATAGTGCTGACAACCAATGAAAATTACTGTAAATTAGTGAGTCCTGAGGAAGCAGCAAGATGCAGTGAAATGCGTAGACTTTTTGAAGCAAAGATGCACTTACTGTGTGCTAGTGAAGTGTGAGAATCACACAAACACAACAAATATTGGTATTTACTGCCTTTTAATATATTATGAGGGATGATCTTGGTGTAATACCCACATCACATATTCTTTTTAAAGATATTTTAAAAGAAGATTTTATAATTATCTTGTGTGAAAGATTCGTGTATATTAGGTTGCAGATACCCAGCTGATTATAGTCCTATGTATGGTAGAGTTCTACATATTTGATTATGGAGATAAGGACACCCACAATCAAATTTTAATTGTGATTTGTAAATAAAGGGCCTTCACTTCACTGGATCATGCACTGACAAGACAGTCATATTCTCAAAGTGTTTACTTTCTGCTTAAGATGTGCATGCATTGGCTCCATCATACATAGAGTGAAATTACTAGTAAGGGTGGTTTTCTATGAGATGCACACTCCATCTCCCGCCAATTAATCAGTGGCATGCCAAAGATTCTTCAGTGCTTTTGTGTCTAATAATTGTTAGTAATTGTACATACACCCCCTGAATAGAAACAAAATTGCATAAAGTGCATACTAATTGATGGGGGAAAAAAAAAGAAAAACAAAAGAAAAACAAAAGAAAAACAAAAGAAAAACAAAACAGCCACAGTGTACACTGTGCTGATGCTATCACAGTACACCATGGGCAGGGTGCATATGCAATTTCATAGAGTGGTGTGTCTGAGCAGATGTCCAATGGGACCTGCCATACTATGTAAAGGATTCACTAAATATTTGGCAAGTGTCATATTTGACAAGAGCACATTTGCTACATTTTTATTGCGGGTAAACATGCTCTGTGCAAATGTCAGAACAGCAATTGTTTTCACTTGTACACTGGTGCAATATAAAATGTAAAAAACAAATTAAAAAAAACACAATACATGTTCTTTTCTGGATTATAAAAAACTTTTTTCTAGTAATTTAACAATTGGTTATTTGGTGGGGCTCACCAGGAAGAGTGTTTTAGGACCCTCTCTATACACTGAATTTGAGGAATAGTAGTCAGTAGTATTCTGAAAGTTGTTTGTGTTGTTCTCTATGTGTGATTGCAGTGTTGTTTCTTGATGAGTAGAACTGACTTGCGGTGTTCCTTGTTATATTAGGTGATAATGAGCTCCATTCGCAAAGTGGTATCTTACCGCATCCGAGTATGTGGTAAGATACCGCACAGCATTCTTTAAAATAATTTTTGGCATTCACTAAAA
Source organism: Aquarana catesbeiana (assembly GCF_042186555.1). Taxonomy (NCBI): domain Eukaryota; kingdom Metazoa; phylum Chordata; class Amphibia; order Anura; family Ranidae; genus Aquarana; species Aquarana catesbeiana. The sequence continues at coordinate 594,603,037 of NC_133325.1, read as the reverse complement.
AACGCTACTTAACCTCCCTGGCGGTATGATTATTTCGGATTTTAGGTGCTGAAAGCGGTACAATTATTTTGCATGGAAATTTGGCGTTTTATATTGTAGGTCTGTAATTCTTAACAATAACACACTTAAATCTGTCCAAACAAGAGTCTAGTAGATATCCCCGGTATGATAAAGTTTAAAACACAAAAACATAAATTATAATATAATAAATAAAAATAAATAATTAAAAAAAAAAAAAAAATTAATACTAAAATAAATTTCCCCACGATTCACTATCGCTCAATTCTGCAAGTGTTCTAATTTACTATCGCTGTTTTCTAGCTGGTCTAAAGCCACTTTTGATGTAAAGGGACACTTTTTGGTTGCTATGGACAATCTCCAGTTTCCAGCCAGAAAGAACAGTATATATAACATAAAACTGCATGCAGGGCATAGGACAAAGCGCTGGGGACAAAAGGGATGTGAAATAATTTCATACAGTACTGTAATCTGTAAGATTACAGTACTGTATGTGTTATGATTTTACACTTTTTTGAATTTGCCGCCAGGCTCCGCCCCCGTGCGTCGCACCACTCGCAGGGAACGGAGCCTGGCACGGAGAGGCTTCGGAGGAGACAGAGCCCGCAGACACAGCGGGGGACATCGCAGGATCCCGGGGACAAGGTAAGTAAAGCCACACCAGGATCCTGCGATGTAATCCCGAGTGTGGCTCGGGGTTACCGCTAATGGTCCTGAATTTTAACCCCGAGCCACACTCGGGAAAACCGCCAGGGAGGCTACATACCGCATATTTACCGCGGTATTTTAGAAGTGAAAACATGCAGCAATTTAGTGTGTGGCGGTAGTGTATTTAGTACCAGTAGAAAATACTATGTTGTTAAGAAGTGGGTGGCCGCCGCGTCCTTAACAACCGATGAGTCATCACCTCTGACAGCTGAATATAAAAAAAAAAATTATGTAAAAAAAAAATAGAATGTAAAAAAAAAAAAAAGAATTGCTGGCATTGAAAAATTTATTTTAAAAAAACGGCATTCCCCCCCCCCCATCCATATAAGGCCCTTTGGGTCTGGTCTGGATATTAAGGGGAACCCCCACACCAAAATAAGAAAAAGTGGGCCCCCCCCAAAATCCATACCTGACACATCCAAGCATTTTCAGCCTGGCAGTTCAGGAAAGGGGGGGCGAGCGATTCTTGATGGGGATAAGGGCCCCTTCCCCACAACCCTGACTAGTGGTTGTGGGGGTTTGCAGGCAGGGGGCTTATTGGAATCTAGAAGCCCCTTTAACACAGGGCCCCCCATATCTTGGCCCCCCTATGTAAATGAGTAGGGGTACATAGTACCCCTACTCATTCATCACAAAAGAAAGACAGGAGGCAGTTTTACTTATTAAAAAAACAAAAATAAAAAATAAATCTCCCCTGGTGTAGATCCATCATCAATCACTATACCCACCGCCAATGCCTTCTGGAAATAAAAAAGCTCCGCTCCCGAGAAATGCTCCCACAGTCTGAGAGTTCATAAAAACTCAAACTGTCTCCTGTCTTTTTTTACACTGTGTGTAATCCCAGAAGCAGTGGAAGGAGAGCTCAGACTGGGCAAATAGTTTACTGTGTTCTACTGTTCACATTTAGGTAACATTGGCTGTATTAGTTTAGATAGGCATGATGTCTTTCCATCACTGTTAAGTGGGTGTTACTGCAGTGATGCCCCATCTTTTCCTATTATGATTACAGCTGTAAAATTTGGAATTTTCCATCACTTTTTATCACAGTAACAAAAATCCCCAGGGCAGATAGTTTTGACTTTCCCAAGTGGGAACACAGACAGCAGTAAAACCTGACAGATATTCTAATCCTGCCATATTATTCTATCCAAAAATAAATAAAAATATATTGGCTAAAGATATGCTTTGTAGTGTGAGCATGAGCTTAACATGCCCTTTTAAATTCAGCACCAAGTAGCCTTAAGTGAATTTAGTCATGTTGTAACAGAAACTACACACAGAAATGGGTAGCTCTAGCATCACTGAAGCCTAATTTGAACAGACATTAGAATATCATCTAATATTTTAACTTGCCCGCATTAATAACCATCATGCTGAACAGACAGTGTATTAACTGTGCTTGAACTGAATTTATCACTGGGTAATAAAAAGAAAACAGACTAGCGATACATCGACCCCTTATGAAAAAAAAACACCTTTAGGGGAAAAAAGATATTATACTCACCTAAGATCTTGGGGAACACTTCAAATTTTGCCTCAACACAGAGCTGGGAGTGTCTTCTCTCTGTGTCACAGTCAGGAGTCAGGCTTAGAGACCAGTAACAATAGCAGTAGAGAGGCTCCCACCAAACAGCTGAATAAGTACACAAGCAGGTCACCCTACCAGATGACACAGGCTCACCTGAGGTGCGGGGTCTAAGCACTAACCGGTATTCACCAGAGTTCCTGATGATCGAGATGGGATTTGCTGCATGTTAGTACCAGGTCATCCGGATCGCCTCATCAGGAGGTGAGCAAGCTGGGGTCCAGTAGCAGATATAGCAGGTGGGGATCAAGCAGAAGCATTTTCAATAAATGAGCCAAAGGTCAGTAACAAGTGGTTGCAGGTTTTGAACAAGCCGAAGGTGGGTAACAAATGGTAGTCGAGATAAGGACAGCTGCAGATGCCCAAAGGAGCAAGATGTCGGCTGAAGAGAGCACCATAATCTGGCAAACAGGAAGTGCTTAAATAGAAAGTTCATGGGAAGAGGAAGGAGTTTGAGGTTCACCAGAAACAAGGTACAAGACAGGGTTATCCAAAGGTGCAGACAGAACGCTGTCCAACATCTCAGGTGGCTCAGCAAGCAGAGATATTGCTAGACTCAGCAGAGGTTGTAGGTTCAGATCCCAATCCTAACACTATGAGATTTGGAGAACTCTACATTACCCAAATCTTGCTAGAAGGAAGATAATAACTTCCCCTAGACTATTTAGGTGCAAGGTTCCCTTTAATATTACTTCACTTTTGTATTAGTAATATAATACTTTAATATTAGAAAAGAAGCCTTGCTTAATTAGCAACTAATAATACTCAAATCGGGAGAAGTGATGATTTGCTCATTTTTATTCACTGAGAGTCACACAAATCAGGAATCCAGGCAGTTGTGGTTCACAGCTTGTAAGCTTCTCTGAAAATTGGAAGACTTTACAAGGATATATCAAGGTAAATTGATGCATTCTGCAATTTTCCTTATTTTTAAATCAATTTGCTCATCATTAATTGTAACAGACCCACTTTGAAATGCCTGTTTTATTTTGTAGTCTGACTTAATAGAGATCCTTGGTCTCTAATGTTACCTATACTTATCATTTCTACATAAATCATCCAGCAGAGTTGTAAAGTGTATACAGCCTTTTTTAAGTTATAGTCATAGGTGCTATAGGGTGTCAGATATTTTTTTTAGAAATGCCTTAATGTTATCAAAAAGACACATCTTTATGGGATCAACAAAGAATCCAAGTAAATGTAACTCCTTACTGTGTAACATATAGCTGCTAAAGCTGTGTATCATAATCAGTTTTTCATGAAATCCCTTTTGTTCTTCTTTTCCTTTTTTTAGATTTCAAAGCTGCTGATCTCTAGTCTCTTACAGCCACTTTATGTCTCCATGCACCCACTGCAGCATTAGTTACACATGATTGCTTAAAGTGGACCCTGTATTAAAATGCAAGGCCCGTTCAGATTTTCCAGGCCCCCTCCCCCTTTGCAGGTCACCTACAGTTAGTAAGTGTATAATGTATCTGTAAAAAAAAAAAAATAGTTTTATATTTCATTTACCCCTGTCTTACACATCAATGGGTGTAATGTTCCTTCTGGAAACAATCCTGGGGAATGCAGAGCAGGTAGAATCTTGTGAGAAAATACTCAGGACATTGCACAAACGTCTTCTCCCAAGATTTAGGCTGCTCTGTATTCCCCAGGACCTAGTTGGAAGGAGAGTAATATTATCTTCGCCTAGACACCACAAATAGAAGAGTGAGGTAAATATATATCTACCAAGTGTAGGTGATTTGTGATGGGAAAGGGAGCCTAAGCAGTGTAAGCAGACTTCTCATCTTACTGCAAGGTTCACTTTCAGGCCAGCCTCCTGGTATTGACAGCAGTAGACCATTAATGAATAATGTGGCTCATGACAACCCAGGGGTACAATTGGAAGAAAGTTGTACCCCCATAAAAGGAGATGTCTGGGTAAAAGCCCTCATGGCAGAATCACCAGATATAATTTAAACAGAAGGTACAGATTTAGGGCTTATGTCAATTGGTTTTGTTCACTTCAAGCAGGTTTTGTACACCCATACATGTTTATAGGAATGCTTGAAGCAGGTCAAAGAAAATCAGTTGCAGCCCAAATACACCTGTAAATAATTTTTGAATCTTAGAAGCATCTCACACTAATTTCCAGCTGATGCCATTGACATGGGCCCAAAGCCTGCCTTCACAGGCCCATAATAGATTGACAACAACATTTGCAATTACTTTAACATTTAGCAGTTTATTAGAGTTTACAGTGTTTCAGATCTACTTTAAGAATGCAACCCCCTTTCTCTGTTGTAATGTGTTCAGGAAAAAAAAATATGGGTGTTTTTTCATGAATTATCATAAACAGAGGTAAAGAAATGTATGAACTACAAAAGTCATTTGCATGACAAAGCATCTAACAAATGATCTTTTCTTTGTAGGATGTCCCTGCATTGCCATTCAACAAATCTTTTTTGGAAAGAAATCTACCATCTGCTCGAGGTTTAGTGAGGTTCATTGGCTTCTCTACTTTTTTAGCCGTGGCCACTCTTGGATTCTTCGCACACAAGAAAGGATTTGTTTTTCGAGTTTAATATTAATTCTTGTTATTTTCATTCTACCAAGTCTTCATGAAAACCAACCACTTTGGTATTTGGATGTATCCATTTTTAGAATCAGATTTTTAATCTGTGTTCATAAACTGGACAAACCCATTTTTATTGCTTATTAGATTCTTAAATTTACTGATAAAAAAAAGAAAATCATTTAAAAATTAACTTAAAAGGTGATCATAAATAGTACCTCCCATGAGATTTTGGCATGTCATTTTAACATAAAGTTCAGTAAAACATCTGTTATTGGTTGTATAATATCCCTGGGTTTATGTACCTGAGCAATAAAGTAGCTCAGGCCAAGTACATACAGTAAACGGTTTTATCAACCATAAACCTTCTGTGTGACCCTTAAAAAATAATATGTAACTTACTGTAAAACATAAAGATGTTAATGGAAATGAAGTCAAGTAGTTCTAAAATCGTCAACCTATTATCCACTGTTAAACAGTTCCTTACTTAGGTTTCTGAGAAAATTAAAATAACTGCAAGCTCCATAAATAACCCTTACTTTATTTTTAGAGCTTAGGAGGATCTGTCATCATTAGGGTTCATGCACACAGATGTGCAATTTGGTGCATTCAGATCCATACATTATATGCATCTGAATGCAGCAGTATTGTATCCTATACTTACCAGACTGAAAGGCCTTTGATGGCAGAAGAGCCTTTAGCTACAAAGCTAGGGAAACTAGCAAATAAAGAATCTACTGAATATAGCCTTTAAAGTGAATCTTTGTAAGATCTGCACTTTGTCTCATGTTTTATTGAATAGTACAAGATCTGGTGAGTGGACAATATGATGGAAAAGTGAACACTCTCTTGCCTTGCAGCTGTGGATTTAGGGTTTTAATTTCCTTAGCATGCAATTTGTACGTTTTCTGCGTGCTCTCATGGGTTTGCCCCCACAATCCAAAGGCCTATTTGCTTGTCTTGGTCCATTGCCTTCATCTCAAACTAGCCCTTGTTGTGTGCATGGGGTTGAGACTTTACATGTGACCTACTTTGAGGGACAGAGAGTCAGAATATATATTAGAATAGTTCTCAACAATAATTTATATTTGACAAGATAAAATATTATGCTATGTTGTTTTTAAGCAATATAGAAATGCCAAAACTATTGCTTCAAAATGTATACCGGAGACAATATCTCTTCCATTTGTTTCCTAAATCTCTTTGGGACTACAGGCTGCACGCTTGTCATGGCAATAATGAATTCTACTCTCCCTTATAGATATTCATTTTACTGTATATTAGGGAGGAGCAGGAGGCAGAAGGGGGGTACTAGAATGTGAGCAGACACACCCTGAAGCTTGAACAAGGTTGGAACAGATCAAGGGACTAAAGATGGCCATGCATGTTTCAGTTTTTTTTGTTCAACCAGCCGAATGAATGAAAAAAAAACGGAACCGATTCCCCTATCCACATATTCGGTGTGGATGCGGGAATCCTCCCTGCTGTATCTTTGTATTTCGCAGTGGCGTCACTAGGGTTGGTGTCACCAAGTGCGGTAAAACATGGTGTCAGTGTCACAGACACCATGTTTTCAGTGTACAGACTACCGTCCCCACTAAGAATAGACCCCCCTTCCTCAGTCCAGACCCTCCATCCCTCAGTCCAAACCCCCCCTCAATTAAAGCGGTTCTTCACCCTAGAAACAAAAACATTTAAGTCAGCAGCTACAAATACTTAATACTTTAATAATAGGACACCTACCTGTCCATGGATCCAGCTCCATCCTCACCCAAGCTGGCTCTTCGGGTCCCCGGCACTGGCATGTTTACTTAGAGAAGCTGGCTGCGACTGCTTGTGGCTTCACGTTTGGCTTCTCACTGTGTATGCACAAGCCATGCTGCGCTTTGTGAATGGCCCCGCAACCTTCTGGGACCTGTAACGTTTTCCAGAAGGCTGCAGGGAGAGGGGGGCCGAACGTTCACTTGAATTGCTGCAGCAATCCGACTGGAAGTGGGAGTGGGTACCTGTCAAAACCAGGTACCCACATCCCCCAAAAAATATAAAGTGCCAAAACTTAAAGGGGGAAGGAGGAGGAAGCAGATAAGCAAAACTTCCCCTTTTGGGTGAAGTTCTGCTTTAACAAGCTTCAATATGTGAAAAACACAGCTACACTATTTTTGGCCAATGCAGCTCACTACAACCCTCAGAGCATTCCCATCTGAGCTGGGGCATCCAGAGGGAAGCCGTCCCCGCTGGGAGAACACATTGATCATTGCTAGTGGCAATACACGTCAAACAATAATCACATGTAAAATCCAACAGGTTGGTTGTACCCAAGTTGGTCAGTCGATTAACTTGGGTACCTTTAGTCTGCTCATACATGGTTCAAATCTCGAATGGTTCCTGCTGAACCAGCCGAGATTCGAACTGTCTATGGCCGGCTTTATTCTACAGATAAACTAGGAAACCTATTTAAATGCTCAACATTACTATTTGAGTTCATTCCTTTTATGGAAGCTATGAATTTTTTTTTAAATATAATACAATCTTGGAAAACAGTAATTCAGATCAAACCATAAAAAATAATTTTACCTTTTAGCAACTGTTAAAGCAGTAAAGTATGTGTTTAAGAAGGGAAGCTGTAGATTTTTATTTCTTCATAAAATTCAGATATTTCTTTCACTTGGTTTAAATGCTAATCACTCCACTTGATATTCTAAGGTAGTTTAAATTCACTTAGCATTATTGCCATGTGTTATATGGAAAATGTCTTGAAACTGTTTATTTTGATTTGTTTTGTTTTTATATTAAATCTTAATTGTGCTGTATAACTGAGGTTGGGGATTACTAACTCTCCAGTTTACTGAACATAAATGTAATATGTCTTTTTAATACATTGATTTTTCTTCCTGATTTATGTGCAGTTTTACTTTGAAAATCATAAATTTCCTTCATGCAACCCACAGAGCACTAAAGCCCCTTATAGCCATATGCACATATAAACTTTTTAAACGTATTGGTATACTTGACTAGGCTTGGACCTACCCACAGTTTGCTCACTTACTGGCAAATTTAGACTTTTGAGAAGGTTCAAATATGAGCAAAAGCTCATTCTCTTTCAGGGGCAAAATGGATCATTCAAGGTATTCTAAGCCATTTCATGGTGCCTTTTACTCAGTGCTGTCCTCATGGCACGTACAAACGATAAGAAAATCAGATGAACATTTCTGTACGAGCACTGATCGGTCGATTATCTGATCGTTAGTATAGTGTTTTTTGACAGCCAATTCTGACTGTTCGGACAATAAAAACCAAAAGGCGCAAGCTAGAAAAACGTTCTCGTACGTGAACACATCTTCCGATTTTTCACTAAATGTGTACAGTCTTCGTATGGAAATAATCAAATAAAAAATACTGTGACCCGGAAGATGCTGATACGCAGATACATTTGCCTTTGTCGTTTGAGAATTTTCATATAAGGTAATATTATTTTCAGTTACATCATGATACGCACATTCATGGAAGAATGGATGATCGGTTGTCTGAATTTCTCATAGTGTCTACTAGGCTTTAATTTTCATTTGAGCTTGGAATATGGGCCTAATTTAAAGCTAAACTTCAGGCAGATATAAAAGGCACAGAATAGCGCAATTACAGATACATTATTACATTTACTTTCGCAAAGAAAAAAAAAAAGTGGTATAAATACCTTTGATTTGGTACAGTGTGTGCAGCAGCGCTGAGAGAGGTGGTGAGAGAAGCAGCACAAGGAGTCATTTAGGTGGGCAGTAGTACAAGGAGGAGACAGTAGAGTGAATGATGGGCGCCTCAGTGTGTAGACCAAAAGGAAGCAAATAAAAGGTGTTTATTGTTAGAGTTCACATACTACCCAAACAAACACACTTTTTCAGCAATGCACAGTGGGCACAAAAACAATAGCAAATCTTTGCACATGCGCTATTTATCAAAATGCATATGTGTGAGGGCCCTTAAACTGCAAGTATCCTTTAATAAAATATCTGTCTATACTTGAGGTTTTTTTTTAATTAAAAGATATTTCATTTATAGCAAAACAGACAATCTTGGTTTTCTTTAGGAAGCCACCTGAGTTTACTTGACAGTATTTTGTATTATAACCATGATTTCATGTGTTGTGTCCTAGCTGCTGCACCCATGTGGTATTATTTTATATTTTGGCAGATGTATAAAGATCAGATTTGATTTAAAAATGGAAAGATTAGATTACAGTCTATACTCTAAACTGCACAAAGTATGTCTAGTTAAAAAAAACTTTGCAATCGATAAACTTTTATCATGATTTATTATATTGTCGTACATTTGTGTTCTTTGCAGAAAAAATATCCATAGTCCTTGAAAGCAATATGATAAATAGTTAAATATTGCATATACAGGCAAAAGATTTTAACCACTGTACAACAAATTCAGGAATAAACATTGGAAATGCTATTACGAGAAACCAATATATACTAATTTCTCACGCACATACTTGCATTCAATTTGATGGAGATGTGATTTTAGTGCCTCTGTAATCTTTGAGGAATTTCTCCACAGTGCCTGCAGCCACAGAGATCAGCAAGGATTTCTCTTGTGGTTCTAAAGCTTTTTTTACCCTAATGCGTTCTCTGCATAAAGAAAGAATATGTTACCCCAACATTTGATGTTTCTGATATGTTCCTCCTGTAACTTGTATACTTGTATGAAAAAGTATCCTGTTCTCTTTGTATTGCTACCTTTGTGTGAAAACCCTGATGTGTCTGCTAATCCCCCTGCTTTCCTATTAAAAACTGACCACACTAAACAGGAGAGCATACCGTGGTCAGTTCTCAATATATATGCTGGGAACTCAGCCTGCTCTCCTCCAATGATCAGACCTGTCCTGACACGCCCTTCCTCCACAGCCATTCCCTGGGAATCTCAGTGTGCTGCTGCTTTTCCTTCCCCCAGCTCTTATGCAGCTCATTAAAAATTGGTCACACTAGTCATGAGAGCATAGCATGCTCAGATTTACAGCTGTGCTGGGAACTCAGCCTGCTCTCCTCCAATGATTAGACTTGTGCTGACACGCCCCCCCCCTGCACAGCCATTCACTGGGAAGTTCAGCGTACTGTTATTTCTCCTCCCCTACCTCTCTGAGCTCCTTATGCAGCTGTGAACAGAGGATATGTGATCACTTATAAAAAAGGGGAAAAAAATGTATTCATAATGTTTTTTATACATATACACAAATGTTTCACTTTTCATTTCTTTTTTTAAACTAAATAGGTTGCTTTACGAGGTGAGAGCTCACATATACTTTAAGGTAAAAAAACACTACTTGTTCTAGCCGCCCATTACCTAAACACTTACCTGGGTCCTGTCGGCAATCCTAGCTGCAACACCACTTTCCTCTCTTCCTGGTCTCACAGGAGACACTAAGGACAGCGAAACCATAGACATCTGCTGCTGTCAGTCAGACTCCTGTGAGGAGAAAGCGGGGGCATGGCTTGCTGGCGCTGAGTTCCTCTATGGATGCACACAGCCTGGGTTGCAAGTGCGCCCACAAAGGTGTCTCCCTATCATTTGCTAAGGGAGCACTCAGAGGAAGAAGGAGTGGACAGCGTGGTGGGGAACTTACAGAAAAGGAGGCAAGGGACCACTCTTTTGAGACTTTTTTTTTAATGTTTAAGTATGATAATGTGGTGTTGTAAAATATGCTAAATGAGCTCTACCAGTGAATTTGACTACATTTTCCACCAAAAAAAAAAAAAAATGTACTGTATGTGTGATCTCAGTCATTCATTGATGATCAAATCGCAGTCATGTAATATACCTATCACATCAGTACAATACATAGATGTGTTCTAAATCCTGTATTTTTCAGTGCATGTATTTCAAGGACTTAAAAAAAAATTGGGTTTGAATAAAATAGAGAAGGGTAGAACACCTTTTAGTTTTTTCTGCCTATTCAGGCAGCTTTGTATTGAGTGTCAGGAACATAACCCAGCATTTAAAGCCAAATTACTATGCTTAATCTTTTAAGGGTAATAAGTAAATCTGGCCATAAATGGATCAAAATTTGGCCAGTTCAGCAGGGACCAACTAAATTTTGATCCATCTATGGCTGTTCCTGTTCATGAGAAATTGATCTTATGATTGACTTCTCACAAATGGGCTTGTTTGAAAACTAAGGTTCGATCAGCCCACTATACCCTGCTTTTCTTAATAGTTTCTAGATAGGAAACCTGCAGCTGTCTAACACCAGATCAGTGTTTTGCTACAAAGTGCATCCGAATGCGTTCCATGTGTTTAGTACAAGCCATCCTGAGTCCGCAGCAGCCGTGCCAAGACACAATAGAACATGAGCAGAAGATTTCACAGCAGGTGTCCAGAGCCTACAGGCCCATCAAAAATTCAGTATTGGAAGCCTGATACAACTAGAGCTTGTCCAAGGCAGAAATTAAAATAAAAAGTAGCGGACTTATGGCTGTTCATACACCGACAATGTTTCCTAAACAGCTTTAGGCTCCATGCACACTGGCATAAAAAACATTGCTTCTACAGGAGTTTTGTGTTCTGCCTGTAGAACCAACTCAATGTTATCCTATGTGTCCATGTACATTAGGACGTTTAGAAGCATATTTTGAGATCAACGTTTAAAGGCAGTGAAAAAAAAACCCTTCCGATTCGCATTTCTGATTGGAGCTTATTGGCAGAAAAAACATAAAACTCGTCTAAACTTTGTATTAAAAAATGCTCTATATGAGTGTTTTTACACCCAAGAGAACCGACATATTTTTAAGCCCAGTGTGCATGGAGCCTTAGACGTTAAAGTATGTCAAACTGTAAGTATTGCAGCTTGACATTCCTTAGATGTGGCAATTACATTCCTTTTTCTTATAGTTTTTTTTCCTTTGTTCTCAGTAGCTGATTCTGCCAGCAGCAGGCTTCCTTTCTTGAGTGTTTCTTTCTCGCCCTAGGACGGGACTACAGAATGCCTCCTCTTGTCCTCCCAACATAGAAGTGGTTCTGTAGACCACAGTAAGAGCGGGAAATAATGCTAACCATACAGACTGAGGTTTAGGCAGGGAGCACAGGAAGTTTCAGCTCACAACATTTCGGGCAGAATCAACATTTTTTTTTTTTGCAGATCAAATTCCATTTCAATTGTACATTTAACAAATCGAAATGAAGAAAAAAAAAAAACATGATATTCATTGTTAGGGTTTACACACTTTAGCCATTTTTCATTACTACATAGAGCTGTTTTTTTCAAGTCCCATACAGAGTTGTTGCAAATCTGGTATGATGAAATACTGTAATCTAATTAATGATAAGCAAGGCTGTTCGTAGTATATTATATTCCTGTGCAGCATTTACTGACCTTGTCCCCTGTCCATTTTGCAGGGTGGAATGTTATCTCTGTTTTTATTCACCCCTGCTCTAATCTGTTATCTCAATGACCTAGGGTTATGAGTAGAGATGCAAAAAAAAAAAACTGCCACCCAGGCAACCTTTCTATTTTGATTGAATTTCAAGCCAAAAAGATGATTATAAAAAGCATATTATTTTTTTTTCTAAATTGGAAATCCACTAGTCTTCATTTATAAAACTGCCAACTAATGCTCATTCCAGTTTGTGGATTATTGCCTGGGTGGGTCACGACTGAATTTCTCTCTCAATTATCTGCTTAGATATCATTTAGGTGGGATGGAAAATCTATTTGTGCAATAACCAGATCAGTACTTGCATCCCATTATTGTGCATTTTATCGGTACACATGTATGGCCAAACTGTTGATTGTTAGCAAGGCTGAGATCATGTAGCCTCATCTTTCTTTACCTGTCTGGCCAGCTTGGAATGCCGATAAAAAAATACAAATTGATTGCTATGCAGAAAACATAAGCTAGCCATATTATCCACTGCCCACAGGCTGAACAAGAGAAAATCCAAGATTAATCAAGCTCCGCTACCAGCTATTGTATTCAACAACTATTGCTGCCTAAATATCCTAAAGTGACTGCATCTGATAGGATGCAGTCAATGCTCAGCCTATAATTTTACACCTTGATCAGTTGCTTTATAAATTGACTTTTGTTGAACCAGGCAGTGCTTGCAGGGCCACCCACAGCTCATATTTCAAGCTGACAGTGGCCATCATAATGCCGGACATTCTGGCTCAGCAGGGACCAGCTGACTTTCATCCCATGTATGGGCAGACTGGTTGTACAAAAGTCGATCTATCGATTGACTTGTGTACAACCAGCCAGTCAGGTTTTTCCCAAATGCTCTGTGCCGCTGGCTATTACTGATAACACTGATCATTGTATTTTGAAGTAGGGAAGGATCCCTGCTGTCAAAATACAATCCCACAGCGGGAGGGATTCCCTAATCCACATTGAATGTGTGTATAAGGTCAACCAAGGCATTTTATTTAGGTCCACCCACTGATTGAATGAAAAAAAATGTATCATGTATGGGCTGCCTAAGACTAGTTAGTAGCCAACAAAATTTGAAAATTACAATAACATGCAGGGCCAGGATAAGGGGCGGGCAGAAAGGGAACCTGCCCTGGGTGTAGAGGTGCTAATTAGAGAGGGGGTGCCAACAGACGATGAGTGCTCCACTCTCCAGCTCCCTGATTGGCAGGAGTGACACTGCCATCACTCTAGTGCAGGACTGTAGGAACAACCCTGAGGTGGAGCCTCCTCTTTACTGGCTATTGCTGCTTGTTGTGTAAGTGGGACTGGGATGCGTCCGGCCTCTGAGATCCTGCCCGCCCACCTGCAATAGGGTGGTGTGAGCTAAGCAAAAGGAGCAAGTATGTGCAGAGGTAAGCTCAGCTGGCAGTATTTGATATCATGGATTAGTATCACTGCTGCTTCTTGTCCAACACCAGAGCACAGGAAGTAGGAGAATGGGACTAGACCAGGCAGAAATTGAGGAAGGGGTTAACTTTGTCATGACCACCAATGCAGGTGGGAGATGGGAGGTTAACTTTCACTGCCACTGACCCCACCTGCGTTGGTGATGAGTGGCAGTGGATGTTAACCCCCCATCCCCCACCTGCATTGGTCCTCATGGCAGTGAAAGTTTAACCCACCACCCCCCTTCTGCATTTGTAGTCATGGCAGTTAGAGTTAACCCCACCCCCCACATTGGTGGCCATTGGAGGGGTTAAATTTCAATGGCACTGACCACCGATGTGGGGGAGGGGCTTAATACTGACAGTGCTGGGGTTTATTATTGCATCCACTGACACCAATGCTGAGAGTTATTGCTTCCACTGACACCTGTGCTGGAGGTTTTTATTGCGTCCACTGATAGCAATGCTGAGAGTTATAACGGCATGCATTGACACCTGTGCTTGGGAGTTATTATTGCATACACTGACACCAATTCTGGGCATTATTGTGTGCAGTGACACCTGTGCTGGGGGATATTATTGCGTGCACTGACACCAATGCTGGGGGTTATTATTTCATGCACTGACACCAGTGCTAAAGGTTATTAATTTGTCTACTAACACCTGTGCTGGGGGTTGTCATGGCATCCACTGACACCAGTGCTGGGGTTTATTATTGCGTGCACTGACACCCATGCTGGAGGTTACGATTGTGTGCAATGACACCTGTGCTGGGGGTTATTATGGTGTCCACTGAACCAATGCCGGGGATTATTATTGCGCGCACTGCACCCGTGCTGGGGGTTATTATTGCATGCCCTGATCCCACTGACAACAATGTTGGGGGGTTATTAATGCATCCACTGACACCTGGGATGGGGGTTGTTATTGCGTACACTGACGCCAGTGCTGGGGGTTATTCTTGTGTCCACTGACTCCGATACTAGGCGTTGTTTTTGCATCCACTGACACTAATGCTGGGGGTTATTATTGCATTCATTGACACCAATGCTGGAGGTTATTGTACTCCAACATCTTCAGAGTGTATTTCAAACAGGAAAGTTGGAAAATTTTACTTGATAAGTTAATTGACCCCAGCTGCTGATCTGTCTGTGTTCTGATTTTTCACAAGCAGGAAAGCTCAACTTTTTCCATTATTTTAAGAAAACACCCCCCATAGTTAACCTCCTGAGCAGATGCAAAGGGCACCACATTGTGTCAGTCTTACAATTTGAGAGAGCTGAACCACGCAGGAAAAAATTATCTATGGCCCTGCTTCTTGCTACCTTCCCTTGTCATGTGACATATCACATTACCGGGAGAGGGGGAAGAAGACAAATCTGCTTTCATTCCTGAGAAGATGCCACTGGAAAACAATACAGTATACTGAACTGAATATGCACGGGGAGGGGGGGGGGTTAGCCTCAGAGCCCCCCCTCTGCCTCTCATAACCACCCTATATCCCGGGCGCAATTTGGTATTTTCACCCTGGGCGCTGATTGACCTTGTCCAACCACATGGCTGCATTTAAATATCTTTATTCTTATGTAAATCTTTGTAAACTGAGCATTATGTGTCTTGCCTATTCTTATAAATGCCTAAAACATATATCTGAACAAATTAAATCTTAGCATATTTGCAAATCCATCATGATTTGCTTGATTTGGCACTAGTTTTGAGTTGAATAAGATAAAGAAAATACAAATTCATTTAATGATAACCTTCACAGTAAATTGAAATTAGAGTATTAATATACAGTTTATGAGTTTTTTCAAAAGCTTTCCATTCTATCCTAAAAACATTTGCCATAATCGATTTGTGGTTAACATTTTGTTGTTGGAGTACTGAAGTCCTGAGTTTGATACCAGTCAAAGGTATTATCTGTAGGTTGTATGCTTTTGTTGGATTGTTCTAGGTGCAGTAATAATGTTGCTCAATCCAAATGCACTTTGCATATTTGACTTCCACCCACCTGTCCCTAATGGATATGCAGCATGGGCCCTAGACACCATCAGTAATGTAAATCGTTCAGTATAATATCATGATCTTGTATAAATGTATTAGCAAACGTGTGCCCATCCATTGAACAGGGTGAATATCGAAAGGTATATCATGGCAGTGGCAGAAAGCACAAGAGTACAGTGATGGCGAGTACTGAGGCATGTGTGGGTGCTGTGCCAGTGAACACAGTGAAATGGGGATGATGGTGAGGGCAAGGTGGGAGGATGGTGGACAGGCGCAGTGGTGGGAGTGGGTGTTGGGGTGCAGGTGTGATGCTGTGGGTGAAGGATGGGGTCCAGCTGCCATCACAGCAATGATAGGAAGAGCGGCCTGCGTGGTGATGGTGAGGTGGGTGGTTTCAGGCATGGTTATGAGTGGTGCCTCCAGTTGTCAACTGTTACTCCAGATTGATTTCTTTCCTTTAGCATCAGAGCTGAGGGAAAGGGGGGGGTGTTGCCTCAATACTTCTGATACGTAGTCACAGCTGTTGAGAATGACTATGACGCTACCCTTATCCAATGACTAAAGTGTTGCCTTTTTTTAAAGTTAGAGGGCTTATGGCCCAGTGACTTCCTATCCCAGTTGATACTCCTTTCATCCCTCTCTGCCAATTTAATAAACGTCTTAATGGCATGACATTGTACTGGAGTCTATTGACTTATTTTTCTGTACTGTCTCTGATCTGCACCAGAGATAAGACCAGAACAGGTGGATGGGGAGTTAGAAGAAGTAGAAAAGTAGGCAAAGGTGCTGAATCACCTGAAAAACTGATGAATGTCAATATCCAAGATTTGTCACTGGCATACAAGGGCACAAAATCAAGCCCTTTACTATTATTATTATTATACAGGATATATATAGTGCCAACAGTTTGCACAGCACTTTACAACATGAGGGCAGACAGTACACTTACAATACAAATCAATACAGGAGGGATCAGAGGGCCCTGCTCGTTAGAGTTTACAATCTAGAAGGGAGGGTCAAGTGGAAACAAAATGTAATACCTTTGGGAGTGAGCTGATGGAGCAAATGAAAATAGTTGTCATCAGGCGTCGATGAAAGAGCATGCATGCTCCGAACGCAAGCGCTACGGCCACGCCCCCCCCGGCTCTCCAGCATCTGACCTTGCCACCCACGGACCAGCTGACGTACTGACTGACGGAACCACATAACTTGGAGCTTCGGACGCCACCGGAAGCGGCTGGGGAATGACTCCTCCACAGCCCAGTGGTCCACCGGATGTGATCTCATGATGTTAAAGAGTAAGACTACATGCCTGTTTTTATCAGCCTAAATGTGAGTGCATATTTTAAAACACTATTAAAGCCTTTTATACACACTACTACCCTTAGAGCGGCGCTGCTCTTTTTTTCTGCTTGTCTTCCCCACAGAGTCCCTTCTGCTCTGAGAAGCTGGCTGCCGCCTACCCCATCCATCTGAACCCAGTACTGTAGGTCTAACGACCACCTCAACTGTTTGCCTCTTGCAAACACCACACTTCCTGATCCACACCACTGTCCCATTTTTCATTTCAAAAGTAGCACCTATCAGCGCTCCATTTCCCATTTGTTCTCTGAAGAGAAGGGTTTTCAGGGATCGTCTTAAAGCTAATAGAATAGGAGATAAGCGGACAGATTGGGGTAAGGCATTCCATAGGATTGGAGAGGCTTTGGAAAAGTTCTGGAGGCGAGCATGGGAGGAGGTGACGAGGGAGCTAGAGAGCAGGAAGTCTTGAGAGGAACGAAGAGAATGAGTAGGTTGGTATTTAGAGACTAGGCTAGTGATGTAGCTGGGGGCTAAATTGTGCATGGCTTTGCATGTAGTTGTTAGTATTTTGAATTTAATTTGTTGGATGAGCGAAAGCCAGTGGAGGGATTGACAGAGAGGGGTGGCAGACACAGGGCGATTGGTAAGGTGGATGAGTCTGGCAGCAGCATTCGTGATGGATTGAAGAGGTGATAGACTATGTAGAGGTAAGCCAATGAGAAGGAAGTTGCAGTAGTCAAGGCAAGAGATGACCAGCGAGTGAATTAAGAGCTTTGTTGTGTCATTGGTTAGAAAGGGGCATATTTTGGCGATGTTGCGGAGGTTGAGGCGGCAAGATTTGGACAGTGATTGGACATGGTGCTTAAAGAAGAGTTCAGAGTCCAGGACTACACCTAGAACCTTGGCATGTGGGCATGGGCTTATAGTTGTGCCATCGATTTTGACAGAGAGATCAGGAGAAGGGGAAGGGGCATATGGGGGAGGAAAAATTATAAGTTCGGTTTTGGATAGATTGAGTTTGAGGAAGTGGTGTGACATCCAGACTGATATATCTGATAGTAAATTAGTGTTACGTGAGGAGAAAGAGGGAGTGAGCTGAGCGGTAGAGAAATAGATTTGGGTGTCGTCAGCGTAGAGGTGGTATTGGAAGCCATGGGAGGCTATCAGCTGACCCAGGGAGGAGGTGTAGTTTGAAAATAGGAGAGGTCCAAGAACAAAACCTTGGGGAACCCCAACATAGAAAGGAAGATGAGAGGAGGAGGTAGAGTTGTAAGAAACGCTAAAGGTGCAGTTGGATAAGTAGGAAGAGAACCAACGAAGAGTACAGTCACGGAGACCAAAGGCATGGAGTTTTTTGAGGAGGAGGGAGTAGTCAACCATATCAAAGGCAGCAGAGAGATCCAGGAGTAGGAATACAGAATAGTGTCGGTTTTGGCTGTTAGTTGATCGTTTGTTAGTTTTAGGAGAGCAGCTTCTGTGAAGTGTTGAGGGCGAAATCCAGACTAAAGGGGATCAAGAAGGCTATTATCAGTGAGGTGGATGCTCAGTCGGTTGTAGACCAAATGTTCAAGGATCTCTTCACACTGCCGAAACAAAACGGCGAGCCAGTCGCTAACTATTTTTACCCTTTATAGTCTAACTACTCATATGCCCTCAAAGTCCAACTTATTAGTTCCCATACTCCACAGATGTTCAAGGAGTTTGGATAAAAAGGGGAGCAAGGAGATGGGGCGTAGGTTGTTAAGATTGGATGGGTCTAGTGAGGGCTTTTTAAGTATGGGTCTGACAGGTGCATGTTTTAGAGAGTTGGGGAAGATGCCAGAAGAGAGGGAGAGATTGAAGAGTGTGGGTTAGAGAGTGTAGCATAGAGCCAGAGCGTGAACGTAGCATTTGCGAGGGAACAGGATCCAGAGGGCAGGTGGTAAGGTGGACGTTAGCAAGCAGTTTAGCAACCTCGTCTATAGTGGTGGGGTTGAAAGAGGGAAGTAATGATTGTACCTGTGGGCATGAAGTGTAAAGCGTAGATGGGATCTGAACAGTAGAGATCTCCTCGCGAATTGTATCAATCTTCTTTACTAAGTCTCTGTGTATGCATATATGGAGAGATTTACAATCAAGTCTGGGTATTAACTCAGTTCTTGCTGCATGCTGTACTGATGATTGGTGCACTGTCAGCTACGATTACATCCCTTTTTCCTCTTGTGTGTCATTGTAAAAAAAACAGTGTCTGAATGGGAGAAAGCTATGCCATTTTCGTTCTCTGTGGATGAACTAGACTGAAGTGTATTGGTCCATCTTTGCATGTAAGCTCTCACCAAAGTATGTAAGCAACTGGTAATAGGGTTGCACCGATACTGGTATCGGTATAGGTGCCAATAGTAGACATTTTCGCGAGTACTTGTACTCGCAAAAATGCTCCGATACCGAAAGTGACGTTACTTGGGAGTGGACCGCCTCCTCCTCCCCTCCGGACAGTGCCATCCCCGCCTCCTCCTCCCAGTGGCATCGCTAGGTGCAGGCCCGCCCATCCTAACAACACACAAGCCTTGTCTCTGCACACCTCCCTCCTCCAGCTCTGACTCAGCACAGAGCACTGGATCTGGGCTTTCCCTAGCTGGATGCTGAGGCAGAGAACAGGAGGGGCTCTGTGTGAAGACACTGTACGGGTGATATCCTGTTGTACTGAGCAGCGGGGCTCTCTTCCTCCTCCGTGTGCTGTCCGGCCAGCTCCTCTCCCACGGGAGACTCCTGTACCATGCAGTCTCTGGCTGTCTTATGTACCATGCTGTCTCCTGTATTAAGCAGTCTCTGGCTATCTACTGTACCATGCAGTCTCTGGCTGTCTCCTGTACCATGCCTGTAGTCAATGCTGTCACTTCTGCCTGTTGCCTCCTCCTTCTCTCTACCAGCTGTCACCTCTCCCCCCATGTCTCCCAATAACCCTCCCATCCACATTCTCTTCCCCCCAGGGATCACAGCCTCACTTACCCCCCCTCGTACTTGGTGTTAAATAAAAATGGTATCCAGATAGTCTACTGCTTATCACCTGTATTTATCTAATTGACTTTTCCAATTTTCCTGGTAAGGATTTCATGTTTGTGAGACTTTTAAAGACTATTCGGTGGCTTGTATACTGTATATGTACCATGTATATGTCAATTACTTGGTGACAATACCGACTCCAGTACATTGGTTATATGAATTAGCTAACTGTTCAAAATTTAATTTTGAATGGCCTGAACAGTGAGTAATTAAATCCAGGCAACAATGGCTAAGCATGGCGCTCCGGTCACCACAAAAAGCTTTAATTTAGTAACAAAAAGTGGGTCTTATATTCAATCATAATCCCCTAGGGATATGCTTCCCCTGTAGGTATTATCAGCATATCAGAATGCATCTGATGTTGAATGAGATAAATTATATTGAATGGGTTATTTAGAACTGAGAATAAAACAAACTGTCTCGGCTCAACCAGCCCAAAAACATAAAAGTAGCCCACTGTATGTATCAAAATAGCAAACAATTGTATTAGGTAAACCACAAATGTATGTATTAAACAATGACTTACAGACACAAACACTAATAAAAACAAGTCAAGTCCACCTCTTTCAGACCCATTAAATAAGACCAAGATGAAAGTGGCATGTGGCAATTTTGCAAGAATAAATCTAGTATAGAAGGTTGTACCCTCCAGTCCACAAAACCTATTAAGAATGAATAGCTTGTGCACCTATGGAGGCCAAGATATACAAACTGTCAATGCTCATGGGGTAAAAAGTGTATATCCCAATGTCAGTCTGCTGCATAGTTGGATCCAGTAGTGATGAGGATTACTGGCCACAATTACACAAAGAGTGCTGGCAATGTCCTGATGGTGTTTGGATGACCCAAGATAGGGAAAACTTTTCCAATGGTCTAGAGGAGGTATGTCAGACAGAATGGTTGTGTACACAAAGTGTAGAGCCACTAATCAGTATTCCATTGCAGGGTGCGTACAAAGCACTGACAAGTGGGTGCCCTCACAGGGTCAATAGGGTCATGAGGATAAGACTGTGGCAAGGCCTGAACTGGTTTTGCCAGTCACCGCCGGCTGCGTCAGAGACTCAAATCTAGTGCAGTGCTGCCACCATGAGCAAGAGCCAGGCTTTAAATGGTGGATATCTGCATGGTCATACATGCGCCATGCTTATGTCATCACTCAGCGCCTGAAAAACTTGAGTATAAAATGGACAATGTGAATCAATACATGTAATGATACCTCTCCACAAGAGGGAGACATAAAGCACCAAAAGCCAACTAATCGGGAAAAATTACAACAGGGTGGCAAGAAACACACATACTATTCATTAATGGGTTTATGTCTAAAGTATATACCTAATTAAATGTCAATAAATAAATGCTAAATACCTATACATACAGTGAGCTAAAAAAAAGAAGATAAAAGGGGTGAGGAGGAAATAAAAAAATAAAAAATTAAATATAAATGTTCAAATAAATAATAATAGTTGAACTCTTACTTCAAAAAAGGAACAAAGCTTAAACTATCATTCAAGCCAGAGGCCTTGGTTGCCTCCAGCTCCCAAATCCATTGGGCTTCCCACTGGAAGACCAATTGGTCAAAGCCCCCCCCCTTATCCTGTGGGATCACCTCAAGAACCCAGCATTTCAGGCATTGAGGGTCTCTGTTATGCTTCAAGCATACATGCCTAGCCAGTGGGACTTTTAGGTGGTAGATCTCAATCTCATAGACATGTTCCTGGAACCGTTTCCGTACAGGTCTAATGGTTTTTCCCACATAAAATTAATTCCAGGAGCAGATGATCACATATACCACCCCCATAGTTTGCCTTCTGCCTACATTTCAGGAGTCTACCTGTAGGTAGCTGTAGGGAGTCACCCTCAATCATAAATGGGCAAAACTCGCAGCTTCCACAGCGAGTCATTCCCGCTTGCCTTGAAAGGCCAGAGGGTTTGCAGGTAATATCACTAAGTACCAGGAGGTTGCCCAAAGAGCGAGCCCTCCTGTATGTAGGTTGTGGATCCCTGGAAATGAACTTACTGACTGAGGTGTCCTCCCTTAGCAAGTGCCAATATGCTGAGCAGATGTCCCTAACTTGGCTAGTTTTTTAGGTGTATTGTAAACAACGTCTCGCGGGGCCTGGTTCATTGTCCCTTCTCTCCCTGCATTGAAAAATTAGGGAGTTTCTATTACTGTTCCTTGCTCTATTATAGGCTTTGGCGAGTCACTTTCTACTGTAGCCCCCCTGACTGAGAGTACCAGTGTTTTTCGCACTTCCAAAGGTCCACAAATCTGTAGATGACCCCCCTGGTCGTCCAATTATCTTGGGAGTGGGATCACTCACTGAGAAAGCCAGTGAATATATTGACAACATTTTACAGCCTTTTGTATGGGGCCAATTTTCTTTTGTAAAGGATACCTCCCACTCACTCACATTATTACATGATGTGGTGCTGCCGGAGGGCACACTTTTGGTAACAATGGACATCGGGGCACTGTATTTATCTTTACCTCATGAAAAGGGCCTACAGGCCATCAATAAGATCCTGGATAGCAGATCACATGTTTGTGGTAGAGTTGCTAGAATTCCTGTTAAAGAACAACAAGTTTCAGATTGATGGCAAGTGTTACTGCCAGGCCTAGGGCACAGCCATGAGCACTAAATGTGCCCCGGCTTCTGGTAACATTGGAGTTGTCTTTTTGATGGAGGGGGGACATGGTCGGTGTGCCTGTCCAGGATTTTGTCTTGATACAGGTACATCAATGACATCCTCATTCTGTGGTCAGGCACTGAAGGAGGAACTAAGGTCATTTGTGAGTACTCTGGGTGACAACCCTTATAACTTGAGTTTTATATCTTGGCCTCCATAGATGCACAAGCTATTCACTCTTAAGAGGTTTTGTGGACTGGAGGGCACAACCCTCTATACAAGATTTATTTTTGCACACTTGCCACATGCCGCTGTCAACTTGGTCTTATTTATGGGTCTGAAAGAGGTGGATTTGGCTTGTTTTTATTAGTGTTTGTTTGTGTTTGTTAGTCTTTGTTTTAAACATACATTTGTGGTTTATCTAATAAAATTGTTTGCTATTTTGATACATACAGTGGGCTACTTTTACATGCAGAAAGCTTCCATTCATGGACTTTGATCAGAAACATCCTGGTTGGCCAGTATCTAAAGGCCCGCCGCAATTGTATGGAAGACAGTGATTTTGAACAGGAAGCCAGGGTCTTGAGGAATAGATTCAATTTGAGGGGCTACATTAGAAAGTGACTCGCCAAAGGCTATAATAGGACAAGGGACAGTGATAGAAACTTCCTAATTTTTCAACGCAGGGAGAGATGGGACAATGAACCAGGTCCCACGAGAGTTTGTTTACAATACACCCAAAAAATTAGCCAAAGTTAGGGACATCTGCTCAGCACATTGGCACTTGCTAAGGGATGACACCTCAGTCAATAAGTTCATTTTCAGGGATCCACAACTAACATACAGGAGGGCTCGCTCTTTGGGCAACCTCCTGGTACTTAGTGATATTACCTGGAAACCCTCTGGCCTCTCAAGGCGAACGTGAATGACTTGCTGTGGAAGCTGTGAGTTTTGCCTCTTTATGATTGAGGGTGACTCCCTACAGCTACCTACAGGTAGACTCCTGACATGTAAGCAGAAGGCAAACTGTGGAACTATGGGGGTGGTATATGTGATTACCTGCTCCTGTAATTAATTTTATATGTGGGAAAAACCATTAGACCTGTACGGAAACGGTTCCAGGAACATGTCTTTGAAATTGAGACCTACCACCTGAAAGTCTCACTGGCTAGGCATGTATACCTGGAGCATAACAGAGAAGAACCTCAATGCCTGAAATGCTGGGTTCTTGAGGTGATCTCGCAGGATAAGAGGGGGGGGGACTTAGACCACTTGGTCCTCCAACGGGAAGCCAGATGGATTTGGAAGCTGGAGTCAACCAAGGCTTCTGGCTTGAATGGTAGTTTAAGCTTTGTTCCTTTTTTAAAGTGAGAGTACAACCGTTATTATTTATTTGAATATTTATATATTTTTATTTTTTCCTTTCCCCCTTTTTTTAATTTTTTTAGATTTTTTTAGCTCACTGTGTATAGGTATTTAGCACTTATTTATTGACATTTAATTATGTATATACCTTAGACATAAACCCAGTAATGAATAGTATGAGTGTTTCTTGCCACCCTGTTGTAATTTTTCCGGACTAGTTGGCTTTTGGTGCTTTATGTCTCCCTCTTGTGAAGATTCAGTATCATTACATGTATTGATTCACATTGTCCATTATAATCAAGTTTTTCAGGCGCTGAGTGATAAGCATGGCACATGTATGACCATGCAGATGACCGCCATTTAAAGCCCAGCTCTTGCACATGGTGGCAGGACTGCACTCGATTTGAGTATCTGACACAGCCTGCGGTGACCGGCGAAACCGTTTAGGCCTTGCCACAGTCTTATCCTCATGACCCTATTGACCCTGTGATGGCACCCACTTGTCAGTGCTTAGTATGCACCCTGCAATGAAATACTGATCACTGCACCATCAAGGAATTGGCCACATTTCTGGATCTGATAAGTATCTCTTACACCCCAAAACTTGAGGGCTATGCAGTACTTTATATGTAACCTTTGGATTATAAATAGTTCCTATGGAATCGGTACTATCAGTTTGCTTTCTGCAGCCATGTGCCACAATGCGAGGGAGGCCATACAGGAGTGGATATACCACTGAGTGTTTTTAGTGGCTCTACACTGTGTGTATACAACATCCTGTTTGACATACCCCCTCTAGACCATTGGAAACGTTTTCCCTATCTTGGGTCGTCCAAACACCATCAGGACATTGCCAGCACTATTTGTGTAATTGTGGCCAGTAATCCTCATCATTATTGGATCCAACTATGCAGCAGACTGACATTGGGGATATACACCTTTTAGCCCATGAGCAATGACAGTTTATATATCTTGGCCTCCATAGGTGCACAAGCTATTCATTCTTAAGAGGTTTTGTGGACTGGAGGGTACAACCCTCTATACTAGATTTATTTTTGCACAATCGCCACATGCCGCTGTCATTTTGGTCTTATTTATGGGTCTGAAAGAGGTGGACTTGGCTTGTTTTTATTAGTGATTTGTGTCTGTTAGTCATTGTTTTAAACATACATTTGTGGTTCATCTAATAAAATTGTTTGCTATTTTGATACATACAGTGGGCTACTTTTTTTTCTGTTTTTGGGCTGGTTGAGCCAAGACAGGTTTTTCATTCTCAATTCTAATTATGCATTTACCGATGGCTCCGTCTCCATTCATTTTCCCCGTCAGTTGAGTTTGACAATCGCAATAATTCAATTAAGTTTTTTGTTTTTTTTGTTAGTTTTATTTGATCGATACAATTCCATGTTAGGCATTACCTTGAGGGGCCTTTATTTTGCAGTATTTCTATTGAATGGGTTAGCATGATCACAAAACCAGCCGGCATTTTCAGAAGGAAATGCTATCAATGGCTGCGTATATACCTGTATTTCTTGTAGCGCAGGTTTCCTGTAAAGTTCAATTTCAGGCTCAATTTTTCATTTTTATTATTTTTTGGAGTATGTTTGTTTAGGAGGTGTAATCTCAAATGTACAATTTGCAATATAATTTATTTAGAGGGCCTCTGAAAAGATAATAACAAGGAGGTATAAAAAATCTAGATTGAAAAAGTGAGATTCAGCAGGTGGGATGGGGGTATTGTAGTTTAGTAGTAAGGGAAGGAGGGAACCGGATATTAGTAGTTTAACCACTTCCCACCCAGCCTATAGCAAAATGACGGCCAGGAAGTGGTTCAGTTATTCTGACTGGGTGTCATATGACGTCCAGCAGGATAACAAGGCAGGGCACGCAGCCTGACAGAGGCTCTTTACCACATGATCAGCTGTGACCAATCACAGCTGATCACAGCGTGAACCAGAAAGTGCCGGTAATCGGCTTTCCTCGGTTTGCGATGACAGGGAGAGCCAATCGGCTGCTCTCCTGTCAGAGGGATGGTGTGCACTGATAAACAGCACATTGAATTATCAGAGGTGCCCAGCACAATGCCAAACAGTGCCCATCAGCTGCCAGTCAGTGCCCATCCAAATTGCCAATCAGTGCCCATCAAAGTGCCAATCAGTGCCCTTAAGTAAT
Source organism: Aquarana catesbeiana (assembly GCF_042186555.1). Classification (NCBI taxonomy): domain Eukaryota; kingdom Metazoa; phylum Chordata; class Amphibia; order Anura; family Ranidae; genus Aquarana; species Aquarana catesbeiana. Next base: position 594,576,811 of record NC_133325.1, on the reverse strand, counting down.
GCCTGTCAGTGCCCTTCACAGATGCCCATCAGTAATACCTGTCAGTACCTCCTCATCAGTGCTGCCTATCAGTGCCACCTATCAGTGCCACCTATCCGTGCCCATCAGTGCCACCTATTGGTGCCCATCGGTGCCGCCTATCAGTGTCCATTAGTGCCACCTATCAGTGTCCATTAGTGCTGCATATCAGTGTAGCCTATCGGTGTCCATCAGTGCCGCCTATCAATGCCGCCTATCAGTGCCCATCAATTCTACATATTAGTGCCTCCTTATCAGTGCCACCTCATTAGTGCCCATCAGTGCTGCCTCATCAGTGCCAATTAGTGTAGCCTCATCAAGGCCTGTCAATGAACAGAAACAAAGAAAAACTTTTTTTTCTTCAAAAATTGTCATTCAAAGTGTGACAGCGCTGAAAGCTGAAAATTGTCCTGGGCAGGAAGGGGGGGGGGGGGAGTGCCCTGTATTGAAGCGGTTTACCAACCTCTCTTCGGCTGTGCCCCCCCCCCAACTGTAATAAGTTCTGAAAAGCGTCTCTAACCATTCACGATATGCACTCTTGTCTGGAAAGCAAGGCCAGGTTTCTAGCAATGTTTAGATCTAATGTTTTCTCTAACATAATAGGAACAATTGTAATTATGTGTAGAGTCTACGAGTATATAAACACATATCTAATACTATGCAATTGTCTTCAAAGGGTCTCTTGCAAACACTGCTTGATGAAACAAAAGTAATTTGTTTAAGAAATACACGAATCAAGACTGAATGTTGTTAATTGGACTAATAGTAGATATTTTTCTGTCATTCTTATCTGTTATTGACTAATGGGTGATCCATTTCTAAAGAATGTATAAAACACCAGCTATACTTGTAATTAAACCAGAAATATTCAATTCAAACTAGAAATATTCTATTCACTGAAATTTGATGTTGGTGTGAAATATTTCTCATGCAATTACATTCACAGGCTTCTTTCCCTAAGAAAAACAGGACTTTAAAATTTCTACAACACAACCATTAAATGTCAGACTGCCAATTGAGTGATGTGGAGTACCCAGCTTTTTAAAAGCATAATTTAGAAGTGATGAGCTGAGAGAAATATTTATCACTCAGGAATTGTGATAATAGGTTTTAGAGAAGACTGCATTAAGAGCACTTGTGAACTTGAAACTTTGAATTGCATGAAAAGTGTCCAAAGCTTAGGAAACTTGGTAATTGTAATGGTAGCAATGGCTCTCATCTCCTCTTGCTAAGACATCAATGATCTTTCTTATCTAGACACTTTTTGTTGGTAGTGTTTGTGATTTCAAGTGAAGCAGGACTTTATTAGCTGCATTTGGCAAATGTATCAAATTGAGTTCTTATATTGTTTAAGTCAGTGGTCCCAAACCTTTTTGGCACCGGGGACCGGCGCTGTTGAAGAAAATTGTGCCAAGGCCGGGGGGGGGGGGGGCGTATACGGCTTTTTGCGGGCAATTTATCGGGGCAATGGCTGGTGTTGCTGCTTCAATCATCCTGGCATCATCATTGATATGGTGTCAGGATGATTGAAGCGCATTATTTCTATTATTACAATGTAATATATAATGAAATAGTTCAACTCACCATAATGCAGAATGTGCCAGAGTGTCACTTGCCATGTTGCCTGCCACCAGATGCGGATTGTCACTTTCCACGTCGCCTGCCTTCAGATGCAGCTTGTCACTTGCCACGTTGCCTACCACCAGATGCTTTTTGTCCCTTGCCACATCACCTGCCACCAGATGCGGATTGTCACTTACCACGTCACCTGCCTTCATATGCAGCTTGTCACTTGCCACGTTGCTTGTCACCAGATGCATTTTGTCCCTTGCCACATTGCCTGCCACCAGATGCTTTATGTCCCTTGCCACGTCACCTGCCACCAGATGCGGATTGTTATTTGCCACGTCACCTGCCTTCGTATGCAGCTTGTCACTTGCCACGTTGCCTGCCGCCAGATGCTTTATGTCCCTTGCCACATCACCTGCCATCAGATGTGGATTGTCACTTGCCACGTCACTTGCCTTCATATGCAGCGTGTCACTTGCCACATTACCTGCCACCAGATGCTTTTTTGTCCCTTGCCACGTCACCTGCCACCAGATGTGGATTGTCACTTGCCACGTCGCCTGCCTTCATATGTAGTTTGTCACTTGCCACGTCACCTGCCACCAGATGCATTTTGTTCCTTGCCACGTCACCTGCCACCAGATTTGGATTGTCACTTGCCACGTCACCTGCCACCAGATTTGGATTGTCATTTGCCACGTTGCCTGCCAGCACAGGAAGATTGTCACTGCAGTGGTGGCAGCATAGAGGCAAGCCTGGATTAGTGGGTAGTGAGGGAGAACAGCGGTAATGGCGGGGGCACAGGTAGTGAGAGATGATCTGCCTCACCTCCAGCAGTGTATTGGTGTTCTGCTGTGTCGGCGGAGGAGCAGTGATGCGGGCGGGCAGTGAGAGATGATCTCAGCTCTCTGCTCCCCCGCCTCACCTCCAGCATTATAGCACCCCCGCTGTGAGTGTGAAAGAGCGGCGATGCAGGCGGGCGGTGAGAGATGATCTCATCTCTCTGCTTGCTCGCCTCAGTATAGCGGCCCCGCTGTGAGCTCTGAACAGTGGTGATGTGAGCAGGCGGTGAGAGATGATGTCATCTCTCTGCTCGCTCCGCTGCCGCCGCTCATCAAACAGTGCAGCCTTCACGGCCCGCCTGCAAACAGGCCATGGCCCGGGGGTTGATGACCCTGGTTTAAGTGGTTTGTCAGACACACGCAACAGAGCTGTTTTTGAGAATATAATGTCTTGTGGATCACCTAGTTCCACCAAAGCTTTCTGTACTTCTGTCAGTCAGTTGTTTATGCAAAGTATGTTGTCATTCTGTTTTAAATTCAAATGAGAAGTGTGAAAGGGATAGGATTAATAATCTGTGAAAAAAAAAAAAAAAAAAAAAACTAGACCTGTTAGGGAGTGGGCTTTCTTAGTTGATCTACAGTATCTCACAAAAGTGAGTACACCCCTCAAATTTTTGTAAATATTTTATTATATCTTTTCATATGACAACACTGAAGAAATGACACTTTGCTACAATGTAAAGTAGTGAGTGTACAGCTTGTATACCAGTGCAAATTTGTTGTCCCCTCAAAATAACTCAACATACAGCCAATAATGTCTAAACCTCTGGCAAAATTGGGCCCAATTAGCCATTTCCCCCCCCCCGGTGTAATGTGACTCATTAGTGTTACAAGGTCTCAGATGTGAATGGGGAGCAGGTGTGTTAAATTTGGTGTTATTGCTCTCACTCTCTCCTACCTTTTTTTGGAAGTTCAACATGGCACCTCATGGCAAAGAACTCTGAGGATTTGAAAAAAAAATGTTGCTCTACATAAAGATGACCTAGGTTATAAGAAGATTGCCAAGACCCTGAAACGGAGCTGCAGCACGGTGGCCAAGACCATACAGTGGTCTTTACAGGACAGGTTCCACTCAGAACATGCCTCGCCATGGTCGACCAAAGAAGTTGAGTGCACATGCTCAGCGTCATATTCAGAGGTTGTTTTTGGGAAATAGACATATAAGTGCTGCCAGTATTGCTGCAGAGGTTGAAGGGGTGGGGGGTCAGCCTGTCAGTGCTCAGACCATACGCCGCACACTGCATCAAATTGGTCTGCATGGCTGTCCTACCAGAAGGAAGCCTCTTCTAAAGGTAATGTACAAGAAAGCCCGCAAACAGTTTGCTGAAGACAAGCAGACTAAGGACGTGGATTACTGGAACCAGTCCTGTGGTCTGATGAGACCAAGATAAACTTATTTGGTTCAGATGGTGTCAAGCGTGTGTGGTGGCAACCAGGTGAGGAGTACAAAGACAAGTGTGTCTTGCCTACAGTCAAGCATGGTGGTGGGAGTGTCATGGTCTGGGGCTGCATGAGTGCTGCTGGCACTGGGGAGCTACAGTTCATTGAGGGAACCATGAATAACAACATATACTGTGACATACTAAAGCAGAACATGATCACCTCTCTTCGGAGACTGGGCTGCAGGGCAGTATTCTAACATGATAACGACCCCAAACACACCTCCAAGATGACCACTGCCTTGTTAAAGAAGCTGAGGGTAAAGGTGATGGGTTGGCCAAGCATGTCTCCAGAGCTAAACCCTATTGAGCATCTGTGGGACATCCTCAAACGGAAGGTGGAAGAGCACGAGGTCTCTAACATCCACCAGCTCCGTGATGTCATCATGGAGGAGTGGAAGAGGACTCCAGTGGCAACCTGTGAAGCTCTGGTGAACTCCATGCCCAAGAGGGTTAAGGCAGTGCTGGAATATAATGGTGGCCAAAGTTTTGATACTTTGGGCCCAATTTGGACATTTTCACTTAGGGGTGTACTCACTTTTATTGCTAGCGGTTTAGACACTAATGGCTGCGTGTTGAGTTATTTTGAGGGGACAGAAAATTTACACTGTTATACAAGCTGTACACTCACTACTTTACATTGTAGCAAAGTATCATTTCTTCAGTGTTGTCACATGAGAAGATATAATAAAATATTTACAAAAATGTGAGGGGTGTACTCACTTTTGTGAGATACAGTATGTTTTAAGTAGGGTTACACACCAGTTTTTTAAGTCCGAGTACGAGTACCTATACTTTTCCTCAAGTACTCGCCGATACCGATTACCAATGCCTATTTTTACATTTATTAAAAAAAATGTATTTATATATTTTTTTTAACACTGGGGAGGGGGTTATTGTTTAGGGTGGAGAGGTGGGGAGGGGATTATTGTTTAGGAGGAGAAGTGGGGAGGGGGTTATTGTTTAGGGTAGAGAGGTGGGGAGGGGGTTATTGTTTAGGGTGAGAGGGGTGTTATTGTTTAGGGTGCAGAGGTGGGAAGGGGTATTATTGTTTAGGGTGGAGAGGTGGGAAGGGGTGTTATTGTTTAGAGTGGAGAGGTGGGGATGGTGTTATTGTTTAGGATGGAGAGGTGGGGAGGGGTTTATTGTTTAGGGTGGAGAGGTGGGGAGGGTGTTATTATTTAGGGTGGAGAGGTGGGGGGTTATTGATTAGGGTGGAGGGGGGTTATTGTTTATGGTGGGGAGATGGGAGGGGGTTATTGTTTATGGTGGGGAGGGGGGTTATTGTTTAGGATGAAGAGGTGGGGAGGAGCTTATTGTTTGTCTATGCAGGAAGGGAGGGGGAGGGGAAATGCAGGAAGGTGAAGGGAAGGGGAGGGCGTTATTGTTTAGGGTGGAGAGGTAGGGAGGTTGTTATTGTTTAGGGTGGGGATGTGGGGAGGGGGTTATTGTTTAGGGTGGGGAGAGGGTTATTGTTTAGGGTAGAGAGTTGGGGAGGGGTGTTATTGTTTAGGGTGGAGAGGTGGGGAAGGTGATATTGTTTAGGGTGGAGAGGTGGGGAGGGTGTTATTGTTTAGGGTGGAGAGGGGGTTATTGTTTAGGGTGGAGAGGTGGGGAGGGTGTTATTGTTTAGGGTGGGGAGGGTGTTATTGTTTAGGGTGGGGAGGGGGGTTATTGTTTAGGGTGGAGAGGATCGGAGGGTGTTATTGTTTGGGGTGGGGAGGGTGTTATTGTTTAGGGTGGAGAGGTGGGGAGGGTTTTTTGTTTAGGGTGGAGAGGTGGGGAGGGGTGTTATTGTTTAGGGTGGAGAGGTGGGGAGGGTTTTTTGTTTAGGGTGGAGAGGTGGGGAGGGGTGTTATTGTTTAGGGTGGAGAGGTGGGGAGGGGTGTTATTGTTTAGGGTGGAGAGGTGGGGAGGGGGTTATTGATTGAGCCGATTTAATTTTTATTTAAACTACTCTCCCATGCCTAGGCCTTTGAACTCAAACGAGACAATACATCTCTACCTTGTTCTGCCTATGAAATAATTCAAGGCAGGGTTTCCCTTTGTGCCACTGTTTGCTCTGGCTCTAGAATAATTTATAAGTCTAAGATCTAATCTTAATATTTCTAGCCTTTACTTAGCTAACACAGATACATAGACAATCTGCACCTATTCATTTCCCACCCAGAAATATCCTTACCCAACTTACTGGCAACATTTTAATTTTACAGTTGTCTACCCAAGATAGATTTAGCAATTTTGACATTTGTATATTTAACTGTTACCACTCAAAAAACTGCCCACATTTTAATCTAACTTTTCACTCTGCTTGGGACAAACGCATGCTAAGCCCAAATAGGGCTAGCATGCGTTTGCCTCACACAGAATGGAATGGGCTCCTTTTCACTCTGTCTGAAACAAATGCATGTTAAGCTTAAATAGGGCTAGCATGCATTTGCCTCACGCAGAATGTAATGGACTCATGGAATAAAAGAAGAAACATGGACACAAAAAGAAGTAACATGAGTATGACATTTTATTAAACAAACAAAACAAGACCGAAATTTGAGCTGATCTATTCAATGTCGACATTGTTTTTTAAATATGATCATCTTGCCATAACACCTCTCCATCAAGTGATACAAAATATTGGGCAAATTGGTTGCGGATTGTCATGACTAGGGATGAGCTTCGAGTTCGAGTCGAACTCATGTTCGACTCGAACATTAGCTGTTCGCAAGTTCGCCAAACAGCGAACAATTTGGGGTGTTCGCGGCAAATTCGAATGCCGCAGAACACCCTTTAAAAGTCTATGGGAGAAATCAAAAGTGCTAATTTTAAAGGCTTATATGCAAGTTATTGTCATAAAAAGTGTTTGGGGACCCGGGTCCTGCCCCAGGGGACATGGATCAATGCAAAAAAAAGTTTTAAAAACGGACGTTTTTTCAGGAGCAGTGATTTTAATAATGCTTAAAGTCAAACAATAAAAGTGTAATATCCCTTTAAATTTCGTACCTGGGGGGGTGTCTATAGTATGCCTGTAAAGGGGCGCATGTTTCCTGTGTTTAGAACAGTCTGACAGCAAAATGACATTTGGAAGGAAAAAACCCATTTAAAACTACCCGCGGCTATTGCATTGCCGACAATACACATAGAAGTTCATTGATAAAAACGGCATGGGAATTCCCCACAGGGAAACCCCGAACCAAAATTAAAAAAAAAAAATGACGTGGGAGTCCCCCTAAATTCCATACCAGGCCCTTCAGGTCTGGTATGGATATTAAGGGGAACCCCGGCCAAAATAAAAAAAAAAAAAATGACGTGGGGTTCCCCCTAAATTCCATACCAGACCCTTCAAGTCTGGTATGGATTTTAAGGGGAACCCCGCGCCAAAAAAAAAAAAAAAAAATGGCGTGGGGTCCCCCCAAAAATCCATACCAGATCCTTATCCGAGCACGCAACCTGGCAGGCCGCAGGAAAAGAGGGGGGGACGAGAGTGCGGCCCCCCCCTCCTGAACTGTACCAGGCCACATGCCCTCAACATTGGGAGGGTGCTTTGGGGTAGCCCCCCAAAATACCTTGTCCCCATGTTGATGAGGACAAGGGCTTCATCCCCACAACCCTGGCCGGTGGTTGTGGGGGTCTGTGGGCGGGGGGCTTATCGGAATCTGGAAGCCCCCTTTAACAAGGGGACCCCCCGATCCCGCCCCCCCCTGTGTGAAATGGTAAGGGGGTACTTACCCCTACCATTTCATTAAAAAACTGTCAAAAATGTTAAAAATGACAAGAGACAGTTTTTGACAATTCCTTTATTTAAATGCTTCTTCTTTCTTCTATCTTCCTTCATCTTCTTCTTCTTCTGGTTCTTCTGGTTCTTCCTCCGGCGTTCTCGTCCAGCATCTCCTCCGCGGCGTCTTCTATCTTCTTCTCCTCGGGCCGCTCCGCACCCATGGCATGGGGGGAGGCTCCCGCTCTTCTCTTCATCTTCTTCTTCATCCTCTTCTCTTCTTCCTTCTTCTCTTCTTCTCTTCTTCATTTTCTTCTCCGGCCGCTCCGCATCCATGCTGGCATGGAGGGAGGCTCCCACTGTGTGACGGCGTCTCCTTGTCTGACGGTTCTTAAATAATGGGGGCGGGGCCACCCGGTGACCCTGCTCCCTCTGACGCACGGGACATGACGGGACTTCCTTGTGGCATTCCCCGTGACGTCACAGGGAAGTCCCGTCAAGTCACAGCGCGTCAGAGGGGGGCGGGGTCACAGGGTGGCCCCGCCCCTCGTTATTTAAGAACCGTCAGACGAGGAGGCGCCGTCACACAGCGGGAGCCTCCCTCCATGCCAGCATGGGTGCGGAGCGGCCCGGAGAAGAAAATGAAGAAGAGAAGAAGAGAAGAAGGAAGAAGAGAAAAGGATAGAGAAGAGCGGGAGCCTCCCCCCATGCCATGGGTGCGGAGCGGCCCGAGGAGAAGAAGATAGAAGACGCCGCGGAGGAGATGCTGGACGAGAACGCCAGAGGAAGAACCAGAAGAGCCAGAAGAACCAGAAGAAGAAGAAGATGAAGGAAGATAGAAGAAAGAAGAAGCATTTAAATAAAGGAATTGTCAAAAACTGTCTCTTGTCATTTTTAACATTTTTGACAGTTTTTTAGTGAAATGGTAGGGGTAAGTACCCCCTTACCATTTCACACAGGGGGGGGCGGGATCTGGGTGGTATGTTGAGGCGTCCCTCATGCAGACGACGTCCAATGGCAGACTCTGCAGCAAATATGCGGGCATCGCCCTGGCTGCCATAAGCTCCCACATCCACGGCAAGAAATTTTAAATGGGCATCAGTCAATGCCAGGAGGACCACGTAAAAATATTTTTTATAATTAAAAAAAGATGATCCAAAGGGAGGCTTCTTTACCCAGATGTGTTTCCCATCAGGGCACCGATGCAATTAGGAAATTGTGTTTTAGACAGGCAGAATCCATCCACAACAGATTCCCAGATTCCTTCGGTGGGCTCCGGCATGACTGCCTCGTGTAGCTCCTCCTAAATTGCCACACATGTTGACCCCGTTACTACAGAGACCGTTGCACAGTAAGGAGGAAATAATGGTGAAGGGACACAAAACTTTGTCCTGTGGCAAGGAACCTAACATAACAATTATAAAATATGTAATTAAAAACAGCATACGAATAAAAAATTCCTACCCCTAAACCTAACACTATCCACTAACCCCTATTCCCTAAATCCTACCCCTATTCTCTAAACCCTACCCCTAATCCTAACCCCTACCCCTAAACCCCAACTCCAGACCCAAATCCCCCTTGGGCCTAAACCCTACCCCTAACTCCAAAACCCTGCCTCCTAACCCCTAAACCCTACCCCTATACTCTAAACCCTATACCCTGACCCCTAGCCCTAACCCATATGTATACTTATTTATAAAATTTCACTTACCTCAGTGTCACTAGCAGCCGTTTCGCCGTTGACACAGCGCGCCGCATGACAGTGTCCATCCTGGTAAATCTTGGCCGGAGTCTCTCCAAGAGCTCATCGAAGAGTGTCACAGTGGTAAAGTTGTAAAATTTTTCCAGATGTATGTACAGTACTACATACGTCTGGGTGAAGTACCCCACTGACAGCCGCTGGGATACCAGTGGATGTGCCCAGAAGCGACGTTGCCTGCTGCTTCTCTCACATGATATCGAACGTTTTTTATTTATTTTCCTTGGCATTGTGGGTAATTTGGGAGTGGAAAATAGCAGATGGATGTCTTTTTTTTTTAAAAAAGTGCCTTATCGATAACGCTCAAAAACGCCGCTACAACGCGCATTGATGCCAATGCAAAACGCTGATAAAATGGAGTTTTTAATGCCGCATTTTTCCTGACGTCGGTACTAGCTTTACAGTCCATTTTTAAAACGTCCGTGTGTATGAGGCCTTAGGAGCATTAACATTTTATTAGCATTTTAGCAGTACATGAAGAAAAAAAAAAAAAAAGCTGTTTATTTATTGCAGCATTTATTAGGCCTCATACACGAGGACGTTTTTACAGCGACGTTTTTGAGCTTTTTTTGCAGGCCAACAATGGCCTCATACACACCATGGCGTTTTTGAACTGTAACAGGCATTGGCGTTTTTAAGCTCCAAAAAGGCTCCCCCCATGTGAATGAGTATAGGGTACCCCTACCCATTCACTCCAAAAAAGTGTTAAGAAAAAAACACTACACAGGTTTTTTAAGTAATTTATAAAATCAGCTCCCACGTCTCTTCCGATTTCTTCTCCCCTCTCTTCTCCCTCCTCTGGAGATGCCTTCTCCCTCTCTGCACTGTCTTCTCCCTCTTCTGCCGGGTCTCCTCTCTCCGCTGTCTTCTAGCTCTTTTGCCAGGTATTCTCGCTCTTTTGCTGAGTCTTTTCCCTCTGTTCTTCTTCCGATGTTGACTCAATGCGATCTTCTGATGTAATGCTGGGTCTGCCGTGTACAATGACTTATATTGGCATGGGCGGGGCCACCGAATGAAGTAATTTGGAGGCCACGCCCCTCATCAACATGGGGGCAAGGTGCTTTGGGGTGGGGGGCACAGAGCACCCACCCCCCATGTTGAGGGCATGTGGCCTGGTATGGTCCAGGAGGGGGAGGCACTCGCTCACCCCCCCTTTCCTGACCTGCCAGGCTGCGTGCTCTGATAAGGGTCTGGTATGGATCTTGGAGGGGACCCTCAGGCCATTTTTTTTTACGTGGGGGTTTTCCTTAAGATCCATACCAGACCGAAGGCAAAAATATGTTTTACATTTTGGTGGGGTTCCCCTTCAAGAGTCTCAGCACACAAGTCGCACCGCAAGTCGGATCATCTTGATCCGACTTCTGGTGCAACTTCTATTCAAATCAATGGGCTCCCATAGGGAATAGAGGCAGAGAAACAAGGCTAAACGCGCATTGACGCCAATACAAAACGCGGATAAAATCGCGTTTTTAACGCCGCTTTTTTCCTGGCGTCTGTACTAGCTTTACAGCTTGTTTTTTAAAACGTCCGTGTGTATGAGGCCTCAGCATTTAGAAGCAGTTAGGAGCATTTAGGAGCATTCAGCACTTTTTTCTGCTGGAAAAATGCTCCAAAAAACTCTGCAACTCCTTACAATTTGTTTTCTGCTCCTAGACACTGAAGCTTGAAAAGTTCTAATAGACTAGTGTGGTGTGCATTGACACATAGGAAAACACTATTTAGCTTCTAGGATCACAAAATTAAATGCTTATACAGCATAGTTGCCAACATTGTAAAAAAAAATTATAGGGACACTTTTTTGCCTGTAGGCGGGGGTCTTATTATAATTAGGGGCAGGGCATTCATTTGTGGGTGTGGCATAGAGGAAAAAGAAAATGTGGTGCACGAAATATGGGCGTGGTTTCAGTGAATAGTGGGCATGGCTTAAATGGGGCATGGCTTACAGGAGTGTAGTTAGAGTCTGGGATGAACGACGGATGGAGGGAGAAAGAGAGAGAGAGAGGGATGGAGGGACAGCAGGCCCAGATCCTACACAACAATAGAAATATTTGTATGCCAGAAAGTTTAACAATCAGCAGATAAAGATACTCCAAACACCTGGTGTTAGTGCTTCAATCATCCCAGCACCATGGTTGTTATGGTGTCAGGATGACTAAAGCGCATTATTTCTATTATTACATTGTAATATAAAATGAAATCATTCACCATAATGCAAAATCAGTGGGAGCCCTGAGCCTGTTACCTGCCACATTGCCTGCCACCAGATGCCATTAGGTGCCCCCAGAGGAGTCCGTCCTTACATCAGGTGCCCCCAGCAGAGTCCGTCCTTACATCAGGTGCCCCCAGCAGAGTCCGTCCTTACATTAGGTGCCCCCAGCAGAGTCCCTCCTTACATCAGGTGCCCCCAACAGAATCCCTCCTTACATCAGGTGCCCCCAGCAGAGTCCTTTCTTACATCAGGTGCCCCCAGCAGAGTCCCTCCTTACATCAGGTGCCCCCAGCGGAGTCCCTCCTTACATCAGGTGCCCCTAGTGGAGTCCCTCCTTATATCAGGTGCCCCCAGCCGAATTCCTCCTTACATCAGGTGCCCCCAGCGGTGTCCCTTCTTACATCAGGTGCCCCAGCAGAATCCCTCCTTACATCAGGTGCCCCAAGCAGAGTCCCTCCTTACATCAGGTGCCCCCAACAGAGTCCCTTCTTACATCAGGTGCTCCCAGCGGAGTGCCTCCCTACATCAGGTGCCCCCCAGCGGAGTCCCTCCTTACATCAGGTACCCCTGGCGGAGTCCCTCCTTACATCAGGTGCCCCTGGCGGAGTCCCTCCTTACATTAGGTGCCCCCAGCAGAGTCCCTCCTTACATCAGGTGCCCCCGGCAGAGTCCCTCCTTACATCAGGTGCCCCCGGCAGAGTCCGTCCTTACATCAGGTGCCCCCAGCAGAGTTCCTCCTTACATCAGATGCCCCCAGCAGAGTTCCTCCTTACATCAGATGCCCCCAGCGGAGTCCCTCCTTACATCAGGTGCCCCTGGCGGAGTCCCTCCTTACATCAAGTGCCCCTGGCGGAGTCCGTCCTTACATCAGGTGCCCCCGGCAGAGTCCGTCCTTACATCAGGTGCCCCCAGCAGAGTTCCTCCTTACATCAGTGTCCCCAGCAGTGGAGCCCCTCCTTACATCAGTGTCCCCAGCAGCGGAGCCCCTCCTTACATCAGTGTCCCCAGCAGTGGAGTCCTTCCTTACATCAGTGTCCCCATCAGTGGAGCCCTCCTTACATCAATGTCCTCATCAGTGGAGCCCTCTTTACATCTGTGTACCTGGCAGCAGAACCCTCCTTACATCTATATACCTGGCAACGGAGTCCTCCTCACATCTGTGCACCTGGCAGTGGAGCCCTCCTCACATCAATGTCCCCAGCAGCAGAGCCCTCCTCACATCAATGTCCCCAGCAGCGGAGCCAGCCTCTGGTAATTGCGTGGTCATGCAATGTTGTACCCAAACAAAATTTGCGTCTTTTTTCCCACAAATAGAGCTTTCTTTTGATGGTATTTGATTGCCTCTGCAATTTTTATTTTTTGCGATATAAACGGAAAAAGACCAAAAATTTTGAAAAATAATTATGTTTTCTACTTTGTGTTATAAGAAAAATCCAATAAACTCAATTTCAGTCATACATTTAGGCCAAAATGTATTCAGCCACATGTCTTTGGTAAAAAAAAAAATGTCAGCAAGCATATATTTATTGGTTTGCGCAAAAGTTATAGCGTCTACAAACTAGGGTACATTTTCTGGAATTTACACAGCTTTTAGTTTATGACTGCCTCTCATTTCTTGAGGTGCTAAAGTGGCAGGGCAGTACAACCCCCCCCCCCCCCAAATGACACCATTTTGGAAAGTAGACCCCCCCAAGGAAATTGCTGAGAGGCATGTTGAGCCCATTGAATATTTTTTTTGTCCCAAGTGACTGAATAATGACAAAAAAAAAAAATTACAAAAAGTTGTCACTAAATGATATATTGCTCACACATGCCATGGTTATATGTGGAATTACACCCCAAAATACATTCAGGGATACCGCATGTGTGGGACTTTTTGGAAGCCTAGCCATGTACGGGGCCACAAAAATCAAGCACTGCCTTCAGGATTTCTAAGGGCGTAAATTTTTTATTTCACTCCTCACTACCTATCACAGTTTTGAAGGCCATAAAATGCCAAGATGGCACAACCCCCCCCCCCCCCAAATGACCCCATTTTGGAAAGTAGACACCCCAAGCTATTTGCTGAGAGGCATGGTGAGTATTTTGCAGCTCTCATTTGTTTTTGAAAATGAAGAAAAAAAAGAAAAATGTATTTGGTTTTTCTTTTTTCAATTTTCAAAACTCTGTGACAAAAAGAGCGAGATCTGCAAAATACTCACCATACCTCTCAGCAAATAGCTTGGGGTGTCTACTTTTCCAAAATGGGGTCATTTTGGGGGGGGCGGGTTTGTGCGAACTGGGCATCCCATGGCCTCTGAAACTGTGATAGGCAGTGAGGAGCCTGAAGGCGGTACTTGTTTTTCGGGGTCCCGTACATGGCCAGGGTCCCAAATAGTCTCACACATGTAGTATCCCTGTACTCAGGAGAAGCAACAGAATGTATTTTGGGGTGTAATTTCACATATGCCCATGGCATATTTGAGCAATATATCATTTAGTGACAACTTTGTGCAAAAAAAAAAAAAAAATTGTCTTTTTCCTGCAACTTGTGTCAAAATATAAAATATTCTATGGACTCGACATGCCTCTCAGCAAATAGCTTGGGGTGTCTACTTTCCAAAATGGGGTCATTTGGGGGGTTTTTGAACTGTCCTGGCATTTTATGCACAACATTTGGAAGCTTATGTCACACATCACCCACTCTTCTAACCACTTGAAGACAAAGCCCTTTCTGACACTTTTTGTTTACATGAAAATTTTTATTTTTTTGCAAGAAAATTACTTTGAAACCCCAAACATTATATATTTTTTTAAAGCAAAGGCTCTACAGATTAAAATGGTGGGTGTTTTTTTTTTTACACAGTATTTGTGCAGCAATTTTTCAAACGCATTTTTTTTGGAAAAAACATACTTTTTTAATTTTAATGCACTAAAACACACTATATTGCCCAAATGTTTGATGAAATAAAAAAGATGATCTTAGGCCAAGCACATGGATACCAAACACGACATGCATTAAAATTGCGCACAAACGTGCTGCGGCGACAAACTATATACATTTTAAAGCCTTTAAAAGCCTTTACAGGTTACCACTTTAGATTTACAGAGGAGGTCTACTGCTAAAATTACTTCCCTCGATCTGACCTTTGCGGTGATACCTCACATCCATGGTGCAATTGCTATTTACATATGACACCAGACCGACGCTTGCGTTCACCTTTGCGCGAGAGCAGGGGGGGACAGGGGTGCTTTTTTTTCTTTTTTTTATTATTTATTTTGCTTTTTTATTTTATTTTTAAACTGTTCCTTTCATTTTTTTTTTTTTATCATTTTTATTGTTATCTCAGGGAATGTAAATATCCCCTATGATAGCAATAGGTAGTGACAGGTACTCTTTTTTGAAAAAATTGGGGTCTATTAGACCCTAGATCTCTCCTCTGCCCTCAAAGCATCTGACCACACTAAGATCGGTGTGATAAAATGCTTTCCCAATTTCCCAATGGCGCTGTTTACATCCGGCGAAATCTAAGTCATGAAATGCTTGTAGCTTCCAGTTTCTTAGGCCATAGAGATGATTGGAGCCATTCTGGTCTCTGATCAGCTCTATGGTCAGCTGGCGGAACCACCAGCTACATTCTCAGGTTCCCTGTTGGGACAGGAGAGCCAGAGAAAACCATGGAAGCCGGTGGGAGGGGGGACATTCCCTCCCACTGCTTGTAAAAGCAGTCTAGAGGCTAATTGGCCTCTAGGATTGCTTTTACATGAAAACCGACCACTGGCTGAAAAGAATAATACCAAGATGATACCTAAACCCGCAGGCATCATTCTGGTATAACCACTCAAACCAACATACCAGTACGTTGCTGGTCCTTGTTGGGCATATATTGTAATTTTTTTTTTCATGCAGCCTGTGGGCTGAACGAAAAAAAGAGATTGATCGGTGGGTATGTCCACCATTAGAATACCTCCCTTCATTCATCCACTTCTAATGATGGGCATACATGCACCAATTTGTTTTTAACTGTGGTGGTGAAATCACCTCCTGCAGCGCTGGAGTCACGGCTTTATGTATCGTGGGAGCAAACGCTGTTGCTGTCAAGATATATAAATCAGTGCTGCAGCTGAATGGCCTAAAAAATATATGCCAAAGCATTGGGGCATCCAGCCCAAAAGTTAGAAACAAATCGCTCCTCCACCCCTGCTGCCCCCATGCGTCCGGCATATATGCTCTTTTTTTTAACTGCGGTGGTGAAATCACCTCCTGCAGCGCTGGAGTCACGGCTTTATGTATCATGGGAGCAAACGCAGTTGCTGTCAAGATACATAAATCTGCGCTGCAACTGAATGGCGTACCTGCTAAGCAAATGATGGTTAACAATAAAACAGAATTATTGACCCAATTGCGCTCGGCCGAGGCACACTTACTTCAAGCCCCCACAACTTCCCGTTTAAAGGAGGTGATAAATATCCGTAACAAAATTAAATCCTTAGATATGCATAAAATCTCCAAGGCCATTCTATGGTCAAGACAGAAGTTTTACGAATATGCTGACAAACCCCACAGAATGTTAGTGAACAAGCTGAAACCGCGTCCAAGCCTCTCTATCCCTGACCATTTAACACAACCGGATGGAACCCCCACTTACTGCCCCCAAACCATGTCTAAGGTCTTTGGAGATTTTTACAACAAATTATACAACTGTCTAAGCTTGGACCCACATACCCAATTCACACAAAAGAAATTTGACTCATTTATCTCATCCTTGAAACTCCCACAAATATCACCTGATCAGCACGCCTCATTAAACGCCCCCATAACCACTGAAGAATTAAGCGAAGTGATTAAACTACTCCCCCTACATAAATCCCCAGGTCCAGATGGACTCCCCTACTCCTACTATAAAACCTTCCTTCCCATACTATCTCCACACTTGTTAAATCTATATGCCTCCTTACTAAAAGGTACAACACCCCACCCCCAATTTCTTCATGCTCACATCATAGTTTTACCAAAACCAGATAAAGACCCTTCTATCCCTGACAACTATCGCCCTATAGCCCTGCTAAATTCCGATTACAAAATCTTCACCAAAATTCTAGCGAACAGACTCTCAAAAATTTTACCATCTCTGATAAATAGAGATCAGGTTGGATTTGTCCCCCTGAGACACGCAGGGGACAATACTAGACGCACCATAGATCTTGTCGATCTACTAACCAGAACTAAAACCCCGGCAGTAATACTTAGTTTAGATGCACAGAAAGCATTTGACCGCCTTAGTTGGCCTTTCATGTTTGCGATCCTGACCAAATATGGCTTCTCAGGGCCCTTCATACAGGCCCTTAGATCCTTATATTCACACCCTACTTCCCAAGTACAACTTGCATCCTACCTATCTTCCACGTTCCCCCTCAGTAACGGTACTAGACAGGGCTGCCCTCTATCACCCCTACTTTTTATACTCAGTTTAGAACCCCTAGCTACAACAATTCGCGTAAGTCCCTCCATTACAGGAGTACGTCTACGTCAGTCAGAATATAAACTATCCCTCTTTGCAGACGATATTCTTTTAACACTTACTCAACCACACACGTCCCTACCCTCGCTACATAAAATCCTAAACACGTTCAGTGAAATATCTGGGTTTAAAATTAACACCACCAAAACAGAAGCCCTCCCCATAAATATTACATCAACTAATCTGACCATCCTTAAACAGAAATACAATTACCATTGGAGCTCTACATCCTTAAAATATTTAGGTGTCCGAATTACAGCATCATATTCCTCATTATATCAGGCAAATTTTCCCCCCCTATTCCAAGAAATTAACCGCTTGCTGAATCATTGGACCACTTTGCCCATCTCCCTCCTGGGACGTATAAATATTCTTAAAATGTCTATCCTTCCTAAACTACTGTACTTATTTGAGACACTCCCAGTGGCAATACCATTGTCTCAGTTGAAAATCCTTCAAAGGAGAAGTCTCTGTTTTATCTGGAACAACGCCTCACATAGGGTGGCGGGCTCGGTGGTCATGGCACGCAAGCTTAAAGGGGGCCTAGGTGCCCCTGACTTCATAAAATACTACTACGCTTCTCATCTAAGGGTTCTCACCTCGTGGACCAACAGAACTGCCCCAAATAGATGGGCGGACATTGAAATGAGCATAACATCCCCAGTACACCCATGTTATATGCTCTGGCCGTCCACGGACAAATATATGCCCCAGCTGAGATCCCTATGCTTGGCCCCAATGCTCTTCACACTGGCAATATGGAAAAAATGCTCCACTAAATACGCCCTTTCATCCACATGCTCACCCCTCACCAATATCCTGTTTAATCCAGACATACCAGATAGTCTGTCCTATGAACGCATGTTGCCCTGGACTAAGGCCGGGATTTTTCAGCTGCGACAGCTAGTCAATCCAGCCACGAGACACTTGTTATCCTTTGGAGACCTTAATAAACAACACCAATTACCCAAAACAATATATTACTCATATCTCCAAATCAGACACTTCTTTTCTATCAAAAACCCCACACTATCTCTAGATAAACCTACCCAATTTGAAATGCTTTGTGCTACAGGCCCTCATGAACCCCAATTGATATCCACAATTCACAGAATACTCCATGAGGCCACCCCCTTAAAAATAGATACACACTACTATATGAAGAAATGGTCACAGATTCTCCAACACGACATATCTATCCTAGACTGGGATAAGATTTGGACCTCCATTTCCAAGAGTTCCAGATGCATTTCTCACAAAGAAATCGGCTACAAAGTACTTATGTTTTGGTATAAAACTCCAGAAAGACTACATGCGGGAGACCCGTCTAAATCCCGACTGTGCTGGAGATGTAACAAGAAAGTAGGCTCCCATTTTCATATCTTTTGGGAATGCTCTCTGGTTACACAATTCTGGGAGCAGATCCAAAAAATACTAGAGAAACTGGTGGAAATCCTCGTTCCCCTGGATCCCATATATTATTTACTAGGTCTTCCCTACCAAGGCCTTCACAGAACAAAGCAGAGACTAATGTCATACGTATTATTAGCAGCTAAGAAAACTATCCCTAAACTTTGGTTATCTACTTCCCCTCCCACCCTACCGCATACTCTAACCATCTTAAGGGATATACGTAGAATGGAACATCTAACTGCCATGGTTGAAGATTCCATACAGAAGTTTTCTCTCATTTGGCAACCATGGGATGTTTATGATAATAACAGTATGACAAAAGAAATAAGCTGAAAAGGCGGATATATATAGTAATACACGTTTTCTATTCTCTCGAGCTAATAAGTATTTTACTCCTTTGATTATGGAATTCTTCCTTAACAAAATTCCCACTTCCTATAGGACAAGTAATGTATTCACAGTAACACCGCTTAATTAAATAACCAAAGGTCTTTACCATGTGTCAGTTTCAATCTTAAAATCGTAATGTAAAGTTACCTTAAAGTCATTGATAAGGTTATGCACTCTTGATAGACAGTATTGAAGCCTTCTGTTCTCTTTTTCTTTTATTTTCGTTATTCTGAATGTGACTTTAATGATATTATAATTGTCATGCAAAAATGTTAAATAAACAATTTAAAAAAAAACAATAAAACAAAGTAACATTACAGTATAACAGTAAGACTTACCATACCTGCAAAGCAAATACAAAAAAAAATAGTAAAAAATAAAACATTTTTTAACACAACCTGTGCCTAAAATATATATATGCCGAAGCATGGGGGAATCCGCCCCAAAAGTTATGAGCAAATCGCTCCTCCACCCCTTCTGCCCCCATGCTTTGGCATATATGCTCTTTTTTTTTTTTTGGTGGTAAAATCACCTCCTACAGCGCTGGAGTCACGGCTTTATGTATCGTGGGAGCAAATGCTGTTGCTGTCAAGATAAATTAATCCACATTGCAGCTGAATGGCGTACCTGAAAACAAAAAAATGGTTAACAATAAAACACAGCAAACAGTAATGCCGTATACACACGAGCTGACTTTTCAGCATCAAAGGTCTGACGGTCTTTCCGATGGACTTTCGACGGAGTTACTACAGACTTTCGAACGACCAAACTTGCCCACACACAGACTAATGTTCATTCGAAAGTCCGTTGGTTTGAACGTGATGATGTACGAAGGGACTAGAATAAGGAAGTTCATAGCCAGTAGCCAATAGCTGCCCTTGCGTCATTTTTTTGTCCGTCGGACTAGCATATAGACCAAGGGTCTCAAACTGGCGGCCCTCCAGCTGTTACGAAACTACAAGTCCCATGAGGCATTGCAAGGCTGACAGTTACAAGCATGACTCCTTCAGGCAGAGGCATGATGGGATTTGTAGTTCTGCAACAGCTGGAGGGCCGCCAGTTTGAGACCCCTGATATAGACGAACTGATTTTTCGTCCGGACTCGAGTCCGTCGGAAAGATTTGAAACATGTTCTAAATCTAAACTCCGTCTGATTTTTTAACAGCAAAGGTCCGATGAAGCCCACACACGATCGAATTGTATCCGGTGGATTAATTTCGTCGGACCTTTGCTGTCGAAAAGTCTGCTTGTGTGTACATGGCATTACTGTAACGGTTCGGTTCCAGGCTCCGTTGGCATCTTGGGAGACCCTGTGAAAGTGTGTCCTAGTCTGTGCAGTGCTTTACCCTACGCTAAAACTCCACTAGTGTATGGTAGCGTTCAAAACATTCACCAATGCAAAGACCAGGATTGTCAGGACAGGAGGGACAATAATAGCGGGTGTCACGCCTATATCCGTGCTTGCTATAGACACGACATCTTCTTTGGGGGGCTCATTGCGTAGGGGTACTCGGGAGGACATACGGAAAATGCCTCTCATGCAGCCGGCTTACTGCATTTGGATTGGGAAGGTGAGGTGGAGCACCGTCTGGAAACAGAAGGGTTCTGACGATCGCTTCCTGGAATTTAATGAGCGTTCAGCAAAGCCAATTGAAGTAAGTATACAGACACTTTTTTATACTAGCGTCTGGCCTTACGGGCAACTAGGTACGGCGCCAACAACTGGTCGTTGAGGTCTACTCCTCCCATATTTTGGTTATATTCATGGACACAGAGGGGTTTCTGTAACAAGCCCCTGGCTCGCTCGGTTCCACTCTCCGGACACTCCTCTGCTGCTATAGAATCAGATTGCAGATCGCAACATCTGATTGTTCGGTCATCCAATGCTCCGGGATTAGAACTACAGCTATGTGCCGTTCTAACCCAGTTGTGATAGCTCAGAACAAACACCAGGCAGGCTGTATGTAGTTCAACCAGGAATCTCCTTTATTCAAAAATACAGGCTCTTTTACACACTAATAGGGATGAGCTTCATGTTCGAGTCGAACCCATGTTCGACTCGAACATTGGCTGTTCGATCGTTCGCCGAATTGCGAACGATATGGGCCGTTCGCGCCAAATTCGTGTGGCGCGTCACGGCCCATAATTCACTGCGGCATCGCAGTGCATTGCTTGCTGATGATTGGCCAAGCATGCACTATGACCCGCATGCTTGGCCAATCACAGCGCCGCCTTAACAGAGAGCCATAATTGGCCAAAGCCAAGGAGGCTTTGGCCAATTATGGCTCAGGGGATTTAGTACATGCCCCACACTATATAAGGCCGCCTGCACGGCGGCCCTGTGCAGTGTGTTCCGGTGTGCTTAGAGAGAGAGAGAGACAGTGTCATTTCATTTGAGTTAGCTAGATTAGGCAGGACAGTCAGTCAGTTAGCTGCACTTAAAGTGTATTGTGTATATATATGCATCCCAGGTGTTGCATATATATATATATACACTGTATTCAGTTTAGCTAGATCCGTTCCTGTTATCTTCTAGACTATTTACATTTAGTGCAGTGCGTCCTGCTCACAGTGTTCAGCTAGATCCGTTCCTGTTATATTCCTACTGACAGGCAGGCTTGTCTTGTTACAGTATTTTAAAGAAAATTACTGGTGTTCTTTTGATCCTATTAGTACCACAGTCAGGCAGCTAGACTATTTACATTTAGTGCAGTGCGTCCTGCTCACAGTGTTCAGCTAGATCCGTTCCTGTTATCTTCTTACTGACAGGCAGGCTTGTCTTGTTACAGTATTTTAAAGAAAATTACTGGTGTTCTTTTGATCCTATTAGTACCACAGTCAGGCAGCTAGACTATTTACAGTTAGTGCAGTGCGTCCTGCCCACAGTGTTCTGCTAAACCTACAAGTAAGTGGGGTGCGTCCTGCTCACAGTGTTCAGCTAAACCTACAAGTTAGTGGGGTGCGTCCACCTCACAGTGTTCAGCTAAACCTACAAGCTAGTGGGGTGCGTCCTGCTCACAGTGTTCAGCTAGATCCGTTTCTGTTATCTTCTTACTGACAGGCAGGCTTGTCTTGTTACAGTAAATACAGCTACCTGAAGAAAATTGCTGGTGTTCTTTTGATCCTATTAGTACCACAGTCAGGCAGCTAGACTATTTACAGTTAGTGCAGTGCGTCCTGCTCACAGTGTTCTGCTAAACCTACAAGTTAGTGGGGTGCGTCCTGCTCACAGTGTTCAGCTAAACCTACAAGTTAGTGGGGTGCGTCCACCTCACGGTGTTCAGCTAAACCTACAAGCTAGTGGGGTGCGTCCTGCTCACAGTGTTCAGCTAGATCAGTTTCTGTTATCTTCTTACTGACAGGCAGGCTTGTCTTGTTACAGTAAATACAGCTACTTGAAGAAAATTGCTGGTGTTCTTTTGATCCTATTAGTACCACAGTCAGGCAGCTAGACTATTTACAGTTAGTGCAGTGCGTCCTGCTCACAGTGTTCTGCTAAACCTACAAGTTAGTGGGGTGCGTCCTGCTCACAGTGTTCAGCTAAACCTACAAGTTAGTGGGGTGCGTCCACCTCACAGTGTTCAGCTAAACCTACAAGCTAGTGGGGTGCGTCCTGCTCACAGTGTTCAGCTAGATCCGTTCCTGTTATCTTCTTACTGACAGGCAGGCTTGTCTTGTTACAGTATTTTAAAGAAAATTGCTGGTGTTCTTTTGATCCTATTAGTACCACAGTCAGGCAGCTAGACTATTTACAGTTAGTGCAGTGCGTCCTGCTCACAGTGTTCTGCTAAACCTACAAGTTAGTAGGGTGCGTCCTGCTCACAGTGTTCAGCTAAACCTACAAGTTAGTGGGGTGCGTCCACCTCACAGTGTTCAGCTAAACCTACAAGCTAGTGGGGTGCGTCCTGCTCACAGTGTTCAGCTAGATCCGTTCCTGTTATCTTCTTACTGACAGGCAGGCTTGTCTTGTTACAGTATTTTAAAGAAAATTACTGATGTTCTTTTGATCCTATTAGTACCACAGTCAGGCAGCTAGACTATTTGCAGTTAGTGCAGTGCGTCCTGCTCACAGTGTTCTGCTAAACCTACAAGTTAGTGGGGTGCGTCCTGCTCACAGTGTTCAGCTAAACCTACAAGTTAGTGGGGTGCGTCCACCTCACAGTGTTCAGCTAAACCTACAAGCTAGTGGGGTGCGTCCTGCTCACAGTGTTCAGCTAGATCCGTTTCTGTTATCTTCTTACTGACAGGCAGGCTTGTCTTGTAACAGTAAATACAGCTACCTGAAGAAAATTGCTGGTGTTCTTTTGATCCTATTAGTACCACAGTCAGGCAGCTAGACTATTTACAGTTAGTGCAGTGCGTCCTGCTCACAGTGTTCTGCTAAACCTACAAGTTAGTGGGGTGCGTCCACCTCACAGTGTTCAGCTAAAGCTACCTGTAGAAGGTTGGTGGTGTTCTCATACTACAGGCAGGCAGTTGATTTTGCTAGCTGCAGTATCAGTACATATATATATATATATATATATATATCCCAGCTTAGTGCAGCTACAGGCCATTAGTATGTCTGGAAGGCCAAGAAGGAGAGGCAGACAGTCACAAGCCAATAAGAGAGGGCAAGCAGGCTCTGTGTCTAGTGCTGGTCGTGGAGACGGTGCATCCTCATCAGCACGTGGCCATGGGACACGCTTGGCCTTTTTTTCGGCAGCTGGCCATGTTGAGCCGCAACATGCGGAAGACTTGGTCGAGTGGATGACCAAGCCGTCCTCATCCTCTCTCACCCATGCCCAGGGTACTTT
Source organism: Aquarana catesbeiana (assembly GCF_042186555.1). NCBI lineage: Eukaryota > Metazoa > Chordata > Amphibia > Anura > Ranidae > Aquarana > Aquarana catesbeiana. The sequence continues at coordinate 594,553,163 of NC_133325.1, read as the reverse complement.
GTCTGGCAAAGCAGCGGCCTCTTCCCTCGGCTCAATGTCATCAGTGACTCCTTCCCTAGCCCCACCATGTCCTCCTGAGGAGTCCCTCGAACTGTTTGACCACAGTGTTGGGTACATGCTCCAGGAGGATGCCCAGCGTTTGGAAGGCTCTGATGATGATACTGAGCTCGATGAAGGCAGTAACACGAGCACGGACAGAGGGGGTGCCCAAGAAGGACAGCAATCTGGCAGTCATGCTCCCCCTGCTGCAGCATACTGCCAGGTTTGCTCCAGTGATGAGGAGGGAGGGGATGATGAGGTCACTGACTCAATGTGGGTGCCTGATAGGAGAGAGGAGGAGGAGGAGGCGGCACATCACCAACGAGGCAGGATGCCCTCCAGGGGCCAGCCTAAGGGCAGCACAATGACTGAATCACACCCCAAAGCTCCACATGTGCAGGGCACTGCAGTCTCTGCGCGTTATTCAAAAAGTTCTTTGGTGTGGGCCTTTTTTGAGACGAGTGCATCAGATCGCACCGCTGCTATTTGCAACATATGTCTCAAGCGTATCTCGCGTGGCCAAAACATCTCCCGCTTGGGTACCACATGCTTGACCAGACATATGTTGACCTGCCATGCAGTTCGTTGGCAAGCGTATCTAAAAGACCCACACCAAAGAACAAAGAGGACCTCTGCTTGCTCCTCATCAGCTGAGATTTCCAACCCCACTAGACCTTCAGTCCTCTCTGAGACCTGCACTGAGAGGAATGAAGGTGTAGAATTAGGTGTGTCACAGCCAAGTACTTGTGGGCAATCTGATTTTGGTACACCGACATCAGATTGTACCAGGCAAATTTCCCTGCCCCAGCTGCTGCACCGCCGAAAGAAGTTTGCTCCCAGCCATCCACATGCCCAACGGTTGAATGCTAGCTTGGCAAAATTGCTAGCACTTCAACTGCTGCCTTTTCAGTTGGTAGACTCTGCCCCCTTCCGTGAGTTTGTGGAATGTGCGGTTCCTCAGTGGCAGGTACCCAAACGCCACTTTTTCTCACGGAAGGCGATTCCGGCTCTCTACCAGCATGTGGAAGGCAATGTCCATGCCTCGCTGGACAGGGCAGTCAGCGGTAAGGTGCATATTACCGCTGACTCATGGTTCAGCAGGCATGGACAGGGACGTTACCTAAGTTTCACGGCGCATTGGGTGACTCTGCTGGCAGCTGGGAAGGATGCAGGACAAGGTGCAGTAGTGTTGGAGGTTGTTCCGCCACCACGCCTCCAAAATGCTAATGATTGTGACACACCTCTCTCCTCCACCCCCTCCTCTTCTTCTTCCTCCATGGCCTCTTCCTCGGAACCAGCGGTGCTCCATAGTCGTTCAAGGGGCTACGCAAGTACGCAGGCCAAAAGATGCCATGCGGTGCTTGAGCTGGTGTGCTTGGGGGACAGGAGCCACACTGGGGCAGAGGTTCTGTCAGCTCTGCAGGGGCAGGTTCAGAGGTGGTTGACGCCACGCCAACTTAAGGCAGGAATGGTGGTTTGCGACAATGGCACCAACCTCCTCTCTGCCCTCCGACAGGGACAAATGACCCATGTGCCCTGTTTGGCTCACGTCCTTAACTTGGTGGTGCAGTGGTTCTTGGGCAGGTACCTGGGCTTACAGGATGTCCTGAGGCAGGCCAGGAAAGTCTGTGTGCATTTCCGCCGGTCATATAATGCCAGTGCTCGGCTGACGGACCTCCAAAAGGAGTTTAACCTGCCCAAGAACCGCCTAATCTGTGACATGCCCACCAGGTGGAACTCAACGTTGGCCATGCTGCAGCGGCTGCACACGCAGCAGAGGGCCATCAATGAGTACCTGTGCGACTATGGCACCAGGACAGGGTCAGGGGAGCTTGTTTTTTTTTCCCCACGCCAGTGGGCCATGATCAGGGATGCATGCACTGTCCTGTCACCATTTGAGGAGGCCACGAGGATGGTGAGCAGTGACAGTGCATGCATCAGTGACACTGTCCCCCTTGTCCACCTGTTGGAGCACACGCTGCGTGGAATAATGGACAGGGCACTTGAGGCAGAACAGAGGCAGGAAGAGGAGGACTTCCTTAGCTCTCAAGGCCCCCTTTATCCAGACAGTGTTCCTGCGTGCCCGCCGATCACACAGGAAGAGGACGAGGAGGAAGAGGAGGAGGAGGAGGAGGAGGAAGATTGTGTCAGTATGGAGGTGGAGCCTGGCACTCAGCATCAGCATCAGTCTTTAAGGGATCAGTCCCAAGAAACACATGGACTTGTACGTGGCTGGGAGGAGGTGGCTGCGGACCATGTCGTCCTTAGTGACCCAGAGGACTCCGGACCGAATGCCTCAGCAAACCTACGCTGCATGGCCTCCCTGATCCTGCAAAGCCTGCGTAAGGATCCTCGTATTCGTGGTATCAAGGAGAAGGACCAATACTGTCTGGCAACCCTCCTTGATCCACGTTACAAGGGTAAGGTTGCGGACCTTATCTTGCCATCGCAGAGGGAGCAGAGGATGAAACATCTTCGGGAGGCCTTGCAGAAAGGTCTGTGCAACGCGTTCCCAGAGACTGGGAGGTTACAAACTCCTGTTTCTGGACAACGTGTTGCTGAGGCTTCGGTCAGTCAAAGAAGGAGCGGTGGAGAAGGTGGCCGTCTGACCGATGCTTTCAGACAATTTTTTGGTCCGCAGCCCCAAGGTATGATCGGTTCCAGCAACCATCGCCAGCGTCTGTTTTACATGGTGCAGGAATACCTAGGGGCAAGATCAGACTTGGACACCTTTCCCACCAAAAATCCTCTGGGTTACTGGGTCTTGAGGATGGATCACTGGCCAGAGCTTGCACAGTATGCAATTGAGCTACTGGCCTGTCCTGCATCCAGCGTTCTTTCGGAACGCACATTCAGTGCTGCTGGAGGCGTGGTAACCGATCACAGGGTGCGTCTGTCCACTGACTCGGTCGATCGACTGACCTTCATAAAAATGAATCAGTCTTGGATCACCACCAGCTACCAAGCACCTGATGCTGATGTAACCGAATAATTTTTTTTGGAATCTCAGATCCCTTCAAAGACTGCCTATGCTGATGCTGAGTGACTATCCCTGAGTAATTATCCTCTTCCTCCTCAATCATCACGCTGATAGCTTGTAAGAACATTTTTGGTTCTGGGTGCCACCACCAGTGCCTAAGGCACAATTTTTCAGCCCCTGTTTAACAGGGGCGTGTAATTACGATTTTTGATGTAATACTTTGCAGCAGGGCTCGTTCCTGCATTCCAACTAGAGTGTCTGTGAGGGGTTGCAGTGTTGTGGCACCAGCACCAGTGCCTAAGGCCCAATTTTTCAGCCCTTGTTTAACAGGGGCGTGTAATTACAATTTTTGATGCAATACTTTGCAGCAGGGCTCGTTCCTGCATTCCAACTAGAGTGTCTGTGAGGGGTTGCAGTGTTGTGGCACCAGCACCAGTGCCTAAGGCCTAATTTTTCAGCTCCTGTTCAACAGGGGCATGTAATTACAATTCTTGATCTAATATTTCACAGCAGAGCCCCGTGAGGGCTTACAGTGTTGTGGCCACAGCAACACCTAAGGCCCAAATTTCTGCTGAGTATATAGGGCAGGACCCTACTTTCAAACAACTAACTTACAAACGACTCCTACTTGCAAACAGAAGGAGACAACAGGAAGTGAGAATAAATCTACCCCTAGGAAGGGAAATTCTCTCCTGTAAGAGCTAATATGGGAAAAACATTTCTCCTTTCCACTGATGCTTTCCAATCCATTGGGACAAAAAGTGAGGTGAAATCTTCTGAAGAGGAGGAAAGACAGCAAAACAAATGTCACAGGGGTGATAACCCTTCCCTATGTTTTCCAAAAAGCTTAAAAAAGATTTTTTGGGGGGGCGTGGCCTGGCCGGAGACCGAGATGGCAGCATAACTTGTGAGCTCCTGCGACCCGGGAATAGAATCTAACCTAATAGACTGCCTACATTTGAGAGCCATCATGAATAGATCCACCCGGAGCTCCTCGGTAACCCGTACAACCATGGATCCAGGTACCCAGCTTAGCAGAAACATACCGGAGCTGTTCCGGACCCAAAAACAACCACTCCACGCGGCCGTACAGGCCCAATCCCCGGCCTCGCCTAATTCCCAGCATGGAGACGCGAAGGGGAATTCACATACTCCTAGCCTACTCGATTTAGAGAAGGTGGCCTCAGATATAATGAATACTGTCACGGCAGCGATTGCTGATTTAAAGTCAGACCTACAGGCAATGACACACCGAATAGATGATGTTGAGCAAACCACCGTGACACATGCAGCAGCCATTCGACAGGTCCAACACACATACGACGCACAGCTTTCCCACATGTATGACCTCCACAGACACATCGAAGACCTCGATAATCGAGGCAGGAGGCACAACATAAGGGTAAGGGGTGTACCTGAAAGCACAGATCCGGGTTCGATCCAACAAACAATCTGTACAATCTTTAATGATTTGATAGATCGACCCGCAGACTCACCGATCGAAATGGAAAGGGCACACCGGGCTCTACGTCCCCAACCCCGTGAAAATGAACCACCAAGGGACATAATATGTTGTGTTGTTAACTTTCCACTTAAGGAGGAGATCCTCCGCAAAGCCAGGGAAAAAGGCCGCATTCTCCACAATGGCGCAGAAATTAAATTATTTCAGGACCTGTCCCAAATAACTTTACAAAACAGGAGAGCTTTGCGCCCCCTGCTGGATGCTCTCCGTTCCCGAAATATCCAATATCGCTGGAAGTTCCCCTTCGCCCTATCTGCGTCCGCCAGGGGACGCTCTGCTTTACTCCGCACCCCGGAAGATCTACAAAGTTTCTGCGACCAACTCGACCTTCCTAACATTGAACTACCGGAATGGGGCTCTTTCTACTTTCCAGCTGAACCGTGGCTCCCGGTGTCGCTCAACCCCTCCCCTAAAGCACAAAGGCAGCGATCGCGCAGACACCGAACAGATAGATCTTCTCCAACCCCAAGATCGTCTCGTCGGGATTTGTACCAGCGAGGTCCAAGTTCCCCCGCCTCACCCCCAGGGAGAAGGGCTCCACCGGAAGCATGAACCGCACACCACGACACTGCCATGGACTACCGCCTGTGAGTATGACCTCAAGTTCAGAGACATCTTACCTGCATCACCACCTCCTAAGGGAAGCTGATCCCCGGACATACTCCGTACACTCCTAACGTTACATCGTACGCCCGCGCTCTTAAGTCCCCCAACATATATCCCTCACTCACTGGGTAGTTTGGACGCGACGCGGCCATAGACATAACAATGTGTTTTGCTTTTTGCTTTTGTTCTTGATGGTTTTTTTTTTTTTTTTTTTGGTGCACATAGCACACACCTGGACCGTGTTCCACCTAAAGTGAGAGAAGAAGAAACATATGCTTTACTGATGTCTTACCTACCCCACCACACATTGTTGGGCTCCGCGGAAAACAAACTTATGGCTCTTCCTTATCTAACATAGGCTCCATTCAAGGAGCAACTTTAACCTTTGTTTTATCCCCTAGGTTCTACCACGATCGTGACAGATGACATTGATCTTTCCACCTGCCTTAGAACCTTTAACTACTTGCTCGAGCAAGAAATAAGAACCAGGGGGATAAGTACAAACATAATCCTGTTTCCGTTTCTTTACCTTTATCGCTGAACATAAAGGGTTTCGTAGAGATAACCACCTGATGGTATAGCATTCACAAATATGTACCTGTGCAGTTAGCTGTCCCATAAACTTGGGAAATATTGGGGCAAGAAGTGACACCTGGAATTATGTTATTAGGTCTAGAGAAACATTGTGAAGCATTTCAGCCTAGGGCGACAGGTTTTCGATCCCCCTGAGAGTCTAAATGGGAACACAGAGCTGAACGGGGAAAAATTTAAAACTCAACCTTTTAACAATATTAAGTGCCTCCCTACCCCCTCAGCCCACCATCTACCATCCCCTTCCCACCCCACACTCTTCCCCACCTTCCCCATACCTACCCACTCCTTTCCCCCTTGCCCTCCCCTCCCTCTCCCTTGCTCCTACCCCTCCGTCCCTCCCCTCAGCCTTTTCCAAAACCTATTCCCCTCAGGAATTTACTCTAAATTACTCTAAACTACTGATAGTGATTAGGAGGGTAAGATAAGATCAATAATATTATTATTATTAACATTAATTTTAATAGCAAGGTAAAAATTTTAGGTTGTACTCTAACTTTGGCATTGGAAATCACTATGGTGATCCCTGGTAGTAGTCATGCCCAACATAGATTGTTTGTTCCGACCGGTATTATTGTTATTGTTTTTATTATTTTAAGTGTTATACCGGACCCTGTATTACTGTATTATTGTTATCGTTATGAGTTAATAACATAGATAATAATATGCTAAATCTTGGCTCATTTATGATATCACTCTTGCTATGTAGTAGGCTCTCTATACATACCCTTAAGACCACCATACCAGATTCCTGGGTCGTAGACGACCTGTGATTTCCGTTCATTCTCTCACCCCCACACAGCAGTCCAATCGTGGACGTTAGCTGACACCCCAGATTTTTCTCCTCCAGGTGGACTAGATACTCTATTTCCACCTCTGGTCTAATTTACTTTCCTATTTGCACTCCCTCCCCCCTCCCCCTTTTTTTTTTTTTTTTTTCTTCTTCTTCTTTCTGTCTGCTCCGTCCTTTACCCCTGGTGTCTAACTTTAATTCTCTTCAGTGGACAATTCCACTTTACCCTCTATTTTCTTGGACCCGCGCGGGCCCCCCGGACCCATCCCCCGGAGGTTTTCTGACCCACAAGATAGCGGTGGTAGAGTGACTGAACTGATTCAAATTAACTATGAATTCAAAAAGAGCAGCAGCTTGCTCCCTGACATTGAAATGTATCTCCCTTAATGTTAAGGGTCTAAACCAACCGGAAAAAAGGTCGCAAGTACTAATGTCTCTCACTAAACACAAAGCACATTTTATTTTTTTACAAGAGACTCATTTTAGATCTGATGCAACCCCTAAACTCTCCAACCACATATACCGCACTGCAATCCACGCTACGAATCCTGAGGCTAAAACCAAAGGAGTCTCAATACTTATCGCTAAAAATGCTAACTTTCACCTAACAGACTCCCTCATAGACCCAGAAGGAAGATTTATTTTTCTTAAGGGGACCTATGCCTCCAAACCAATTACCCTAGCCAACATTTATTGCCCTAATGACCATCAAGTGGCATTCTTTAGGAATATATGTGACCTCCTAACCTCTTTTCGGAGAGGATTGGTTGTGTTGGGAGGGGATTTTAATGTCCCTCTACACCCGTTACTAGACTCCTCCTCGGGTACATCTACCATAACATACAGAGCACTAAGACACATTAAAACGCAGCTCCATAACCTAGCCCTCCATGATGCTTGGCGGACCTTGTACCCCTCAGTCAAGGACTACACATTTTATTCAGCCCCACATCAGAAGTACTCTAGGATAGATTATTTCTTTATTTCCCAGACTGATTTGCCCACCCTCCACCAGTCCACTATAGAGCCCATGTTCCTCTCTGACCACCACCCGGTAACACTTACTTTGTCCTTCCCTGATACAGATTTCAGAACTAAGATCTGGAGATTGAATCCTTCTTTACTTAAGGATGAAGTTGCTCTAGAGCACATTCACACAAGACTCCGACAATATTTCGCTGAAAACATGAACCCAGAAATCTCACCAATCTCTATCTGGGAAGCCCACAAATGTGTTATAAGAGGGGAACTGATTTCACTAGCTGCAAAAGCTAAACGACAACAACAAGAAACTATTAATTCCCTTTTGAATACAATTAAATCTTTAGAGAAAACCCACAAACTGACACAAGCACAATCCACTCTTCAAAGCTTAACACACGCACGCACTCAGTTGCTGGAGGAGTTGGACAGAGGTGTTAAGAGAAGATACATTCTTGGCCAGAGAGTTTTCTATGAGCAGGGCAACAAGTGTGGCCGACTCTTGGCTCGGTCAATACAAAATTCTAAAAGCTCATCTATAATTCACCACATTCGGGACCCTGGGGGAACTCTCCGGACCAAGAATGAAGAAATAGCCAAGGAATTCGAGAAATTCTATTTTGGCCTTTATAATCTACAGACCAACCATTTGACTCAAACCACTCCTGAAACTCGCTCTAAACTCATTAAAGATTTTCTCTCGCAATACAGTCCAAAACCAATTACCCCCCAACAGACCCTTGACCTTGAGAATTGTATCTCGACGACAGAACTAAAGACGGCCTTGAAACAAATGAAAGTGGGCAAAAGCCCAGGCCCAGACGGTTTTACGCTCCAGTATTACCAAGCCTTCACTGATACCCTTACGCCTAACCTTATAGAGACCTTCAATGCCTTTTCAGACCCCCAGACTTGACCAAAGGACATGCTGAAGGCTCACATAACAGTAATACCTAAGGAAGGTAAGGACCCAGAATTGGTCGCAAATTACAGACCGATATCACTTTTAAATGTTGACGTCAAATTATACGCAAAAATCCTGGCCAACAGGTTATCGCCCCTCATTCCCAACCTCATCTCTCTGGACCAAGTGGGCTTTGTCCCTGGCAGAGAAGCCAGAGATAATACCATCCGCACGCTGAATCTACACCACTGGCTCACAACATCTAAGACCCAGGGATTTCTCCTTTCATTAGACGCTGAGAAGGCGTTCGACAGGGTGGCTTGGGACTACATGCGGGAGGTCCTCCTAGCTATTGGGCTGGGATGCCGCATGCTGTCGCATGTAATGGCTCTATACTCCGATCCCTCTGCAGCTGTGAGGATTAATGGCCACCTGTCGAGCGCCTTCCCTATCAGCAACGGCACGCGCCAGGGATGCCCCCTTTCCCCTTTAATTTATATTTTGACTTTAGAACCCCTTCTCAACAGATTGAGAGATAATCCAAACATACAAGGGATAACAGTGAAGGAGAGGGAGTTTAAGGTAGCAGCTTTTGCTGACGACATTCTTCTATCACTAAAAACGCCCCGCATCTCCCTACCAAACCTCCTCAAAGACCTACAATCATTTGGGAAAATTTCCAACCTGAAAATTAATTATTCCAAGTCCCATGCTCTAAACATCACACTTCCTTACCAGGAAATGACCCACTGCCAGGACATGTTTCCCTTTAAATGGGAAAGGAGTGTGATCACATATCTGGGCATCCAAATTCCTGCCCGGCTGTCTGATCTCTACCTTGTTAACCATCATCCGGCAATTATGAAGACCCAAAAACTCCTAAAGGAGTGGTCAGGTTTAAATGTTTCATGGTTTGGTCGCTCTGCCCTGATCAAGATGATAATTCTACCTCGTATACTTTACTTAATGCAAGCAGTCCCGATCTCGTTATCAGCATCTTTTTTTGCGACCTATCGGAGGGCTTGTACTGCCTTCCTTTGGAGAAATTCTCCTCCTCGCATTAAATACGCACGCCTCACGTTAGCCAAATCGAAGGGAGGGATAGGATTGCCTGATTTATATAAGTACTACATGGCTTGCCATCTTACAAGAATAGCAGACTGGAATATCCATGCTCCTCTCAAGTCATGGGTATTCCTTGAAGGTGCCTTTGTTTCTGGGTCGCTACATCTCCTTCCTTGGCTCCCCTCCAAAAACTGGTTACACCCCGTCTTGTCTCACCCGCTCATTTATCCATCTCTTTTAGCTCACAAGAAGTCCTTGCTAAGCGACAACTCTACTTCTTCCCCAAGTCCTCTAACGACCCTCAGAGGAAACCCAGAATTTCCACCTGGGATATCCAGTAGCTTTCTCAAACAGGAATGGCCCTTTGAGGACGTGTTGGCTCAACAATTCTTCTCCAGTGGAAAACCAATCTCCTTAGAAACACTGAGGGCGCTCTCTAGAACTTCCTCCTTTTCCTTCTGGACCTACAGACAAATTAGACATTTCCTGGAGACTCAGGCCCCACTGACAAAATGGACAAGACACCTCACACCTTTCGAGACCTTATGCCATCGCAAAATACCGCAGAGACACTTAATTTCTCTCCTACACACCCTGATATCGGAAGCACCTACCGAGACCCCGACTCCCTCACAACTGTCTTGGACCAGAGACTTGAACACTCCACTGACGACGGAAGACTGGAACACTATTCATGACTACACACATAAAGGGTCGCTAAATGTGGCTATCCAAGAAAACTGCTATAAAGTAATCACTAGATGGTACAGAACCCCTTCTCGTCTACACAAGTTCTCGCCTGCCATTCCTAACACCTGTTGGAGGTGTGGCACGGAGATAGGCACTATGCTGCACGTGTGGTGGAGTTGCGAGATCCTTCAACCTTTTTGGAGGGAGGTCCACAGTATAATCACACACGTCACGACATTTAATTTGGACTACACCCCAGCCCAATTTCTCCTACATCATACTTCTATCCCTAGAAGGGACTATTTTAAATCTCTTGCCATGCATATGGTCAACGCGGCCAAACTTTGTATACCCAAATTGTGGCAGTCCACTCGTGCTCCAACAATCAGGGAATGGCTCACAAAAATATCAAATATTAAAGAGATGGAGGAACTGATTCATATCGCACAAGACAGAGTTCATAAATTTTCTACGCTTTGGGCCTGCTGGACACACTTTACTACTACCGAGAGATACCGTCAATACACCTCGCGAAGCGGTTAGATGGCTTCTAAGGGTCCCCCCCTTCTTTCCGGAGGGATACCCGGGGGGTGGGGTTGGGGGGGGCAGGCGTGGGTCCACTTTAATTGTCTTTCCCCGTTTTCCCCCCTTTTTTTTTTTTTTTTTTTTTTTTTGCTCTTCCCCCCTATAGATTCCCCTCTCTTTCTCTCTCTCTCGTTCTTACTTTCCATTTCTTATCCCTTCCTCCTTAGTCCCCTCTTCTGTCTGTACTTTCCTGTCTCTATTCCTTCTATTTCTTTCTGTTGCTAGATATATTTTCTTATAAGATGCTAAACGAACATACATGCTTTACTCTACGGTATGGTACCCTCCTTTTGATACCTGGTTAGCCTCATACGGATACACATAGCATTATTTGTTAGTCAAGAATGAACCACTTGTCTGTCCCCTTATTTGGTCAGCACCCAAAGGGGGAGGGGGGGGAGGTGAAAAAATGAGAAAGAGATCCTCTGCCCCCACACACTATTAGTATTTTATAAGTTCAATTCTTGTTCATTATGTATCAGAATGTCTCCTTTAGTATCTTTAAAAAGTGCCATTTTGATGTCATATATACATTTTGTTATAAAAAGTATGTATCGGACTTGTTCTGTTTATGTATGTCTTTAAACTGAATAAAATCTTTATGGAAAAAAAAAAAAAAAAAAAAAAAGATTTTTTGGCTGGAGCTAAACACGTTAAAAATGTACCCGTTCAAAATTACAAAGAGATTCTACTTAACAACAAACCTACAGCCTGTATACTGCTGTTCAGAGTATATAGGGCCTGGTGGCCCCACACCTTTCCTTATTTTAATTTGGGTGCGGGGTTCCCCTTAATATCCATACAAGACCCAAAGGGCCTGGTAATGGACTGGGAGGTACCCATGCCGTTTGTCTCACTGATTTTCATCCATATTGCCAGGACCCGACATTACATTAAACCCGCAAGCAGTTTTAAATGAGATTTTTTCCTTTAAAAATGACATTTGGTGCAGGGACTGTTCTAAACACGGGAAACACGCGTCACTTTACAGGCATACTATAGACACCCCTCAGGTACGGTATTTAAAGGAATATTTCACTTTTTTTTTTTTTACTTTAAGCATCATTAAAATCACTGCTCCCAAAAAAACGGCCGTTTTTAAAAGTTTTTTTTGCATTGATACATGTCCCCTGGGGTAGGACCCGGGTCCCCAAACCCTTTTTAGGACAATACCATGCAAATTAGCCTTTAAAATGAGCACTTTTGATTTCGAACGTTCGAGTCCCATAGACGTCAATGGGGTTCTAACGTTTGTGCGAACTTTCGGTCCGTTCGCAGGTTCTGGTGCGAACCGAACCGGGGGGTGTTCGGCTCATCCCTACACACTAACAGTGGAGGTGCATACCTTCAGCTCATATTACTCTAACAATACACCTGTAACCTAATTAACCTAATTAACATGGGCTAATTAACTAATCCCTTTGAACAGCCTAGATGACTCAGACATGACCTTTAGGCCAGACTGGCCGTCTTGTAGCTTAGAACCCTCAATCAACATTATCACAATAGCAGAGTTAATTAAACACAAACAACAATGGGGATCTAATGACTCTTAGATCCCATACTAGAGACTTATTTACAATACACATTTTAGCAGACAACAGACAGGCAGCTGGAATTGATGACATTAGCATTTAACAGTAGGAGTCCCAACGGTATGAATCAGTCACTATTCCAATATGGCAAATCCAGGGTCCCCAGAGTCTGTGTGTTCTGGGGGACCAGGACCCAAATCCACAGTAATACCACCTCAAGGGTCCCCAGGCATACAGCTCACAAAGAGCACCATTCCCCCAAATGCCAGGGCCCATGATCGATCGGCAAGAGGCTAGCATACAGTCCCCTCCAAAAGTCTCTCTCTCGGCTAGGTCTGTCACATTTCTCCCCTTTCGGCAGGAGACTAACACAGGAGGAGACCCCAGACGGGTTGACTCCGAAGTTAGTCAGTAGTTCCAGTCCTCTAATGCCTGTACCCACACAGTACCCCAAACAAATTGTTCCAAACAAAGTATTACTCACCCAGCCAACCTCTGCCTCTCTCAGAGAACATATCTGCTGCTGGAGAGAGGCCTGGACTGGCCCTTCTCCCTGGAGTCCTTTCTGCCGCTGGAGAGAAGACAGGGTGTCTGGGCTTACTCCGTCATGCTGTTGGGGATCTGGGCCGACTGCCCAGCATCCCTGGGGTATACAGGTGGAGACTGAAGTCCCATCCACCTTCACAGGAAATCCATCCTTTGTTAGTTGAGAGCAGAGGCCAGCAGTACTCGGCCCTGTTGCCAGCCCTTCTGCTGGAAACCCCACACCATCTGCTCTGGCTAACTGTTGGGGAGGGAGGCCGACTGCCCAGCCTCCCTGGAACTCTGTAGTTGTTGCCGGTACTGGGCAGAGGTTGGTAGCACTCTGCCCTGTTGCCAGCACTTTTGCTGGGGACTCCGCATCCTCCGCTCCAGCTAACCGTTGGGGCAGGAGACTGGCTTCCTCCACTCCCAAACTGTGTAGCTGCCATTGGGGAGGTGAGCCGGCTGCTTCCTTTTCCATTCCCTCATCTGGATGTTGGGACGATATGTCTGTGGTACTGTCTCCCAGGTGCACGGATCTTTGCTGGGGAGGAAAGACCACTTCCTCCACCCTGGCCAACTGTTGGGGAGGGACGATGAACACCTCCTCTCCCTTCTTCCCCTGTATCCTGATCTGCTGCTGGGAAGTGACCACCTCCTTCTCACCCTGAGCCTCCGGAACCGCCGCAGGTGTAGGGCAGAGATCTTGGACCCTCTGTCCGGTTGCCAGCGCTTCAGCTGGGGAAGTTCCTTGTAACTTCACAGATACTTCTGTTGGTGCTGGGCAGAGTACAGTTAAGTTTGGCCCTAATAACAGCTCTTCTTCTGCTGGAGGCTCACCAGGTTGTTCTTCCTCAGCAGAAAAGTCTATCAAATCCCCTGTCTCTGCAACTGGTGTCTGGGGATAAAGGTTCACCATCTCCTCTCCGTGGAACCCAGAAGATGCTATCAGTGCTGGACAAAGCACAGTGAAGTTTGGCCCTAATAACAGCTCTTCTTCTGCTGGAGGCTCACCAGGTTGTTCTTCCTCAGCAGAAAAGTCTATCAAATCCCCTGTCCCTGCAACTGGTGTCCTGGGGATAAAGTTTCACCATCTCCTCTCCGTGGAACCCAGAAGATGCTATCAGTGCTGGGCAGAGCACAGTGAAGTTTGGCCCTAATAACAGCTCTTCTTCTGCTGGAGGCTCACCAGGTTGTTCTTCCTCAGCAGAAAAGTCTATCAAATCCCCTGTCTCTGCAACTGGTGTCTGGGGATAAAGGTTCACCATCTCCTCTCCGTGGAACCCAGAAGATGCTATCAGTGCTGGGCAGAGGTTGGCAGAGCTCTGCTCCGTTGTCAGCACTTCAGCTTTGGGGATAGCGATCTCCAGATTTTCCACTGCCGATTCTCTGGCATTCTGCTGGACAGGCACATTCCTCCATCCAAGATCATCCAATGCAGAAACAGGTTCATCAAGGTCAGTCAGTACTTGCTGCATCCGCCATAAGACCTCCGCCTCCATAGCTGCGGGGGCAGGTTGGCAAAGCACACTGTTACTCTGCCACATTGTCAACTCTTCAGCCAGGATTTCAGAGTTGTCAACTAGTATTTCCTGATAGTCCTAGGCAAAGGGAGCCCCACTCTGCTGCTGCGCAAAGTCTAACAGCTGTCTGTAGGCCATCTCAAGCTCCCATTCCTGAACAGCAAGAAACTCCAAATCTTCCTGTGCCCAGTGCACTTCCGAGACATTCAGTCTTCGCTCTCTGTGCTCCATTATTTCCTCCAAACGCCACTCCCAATCATTCCCAAAGTCAGGGTCACTGGACAGCCTCCAGTATAACAATCCCAGGCCATCGTAGTCAAAGCCTTCCGTGGGGCTGTCATCCGCTGTCCACGGGCACACTTGGGCTACATACCACTGGAGGGCTCTGTAGCTCTTGTCCAACCGCATTTCTGCCTGGATCAGCCTGCTTAACTCGGCTGTCCACTCCTGGTTCGGCTGTTCCCCCAAAAACAGCATTCGCACTTCATACTGTGACCAGTACCTCACATGGATGGAGGGGAGAACTTTTCCCTGGTGTCCCTGCTCATGGGCTAGCACTTCCTTCCAGAGTTCACAGCGGATAGAATCAAACCATCCTAGCAGGACCTGCTCTGATACTGGTCCTCTGTGCTGTATTTGCATCTCTCGCAACCTCCTTCTGAATTCCTCATCCATGGTGGCTGGTATCTCTCCTCTCCTGCTATCTGGACCTTAGATTCAGATGATAGTTTGGATGTGTTCATGGCAAGGAAGCACGATCCCACCATTCCCTCCACGGCTCTTAAGTAAATCTTTCAGTGTGGCTCTCCTGCAGGCTGGTTTGGAGTGTCCCAGTAACTGTAGAGCAAATCCCACGGCTGCCAACCAATGTAATGAGCCCCTTGCTCGCTCGGTTCCACTCTCCCGACACTCCTCTGCTGCTATAGAATCAGATTGCAGATCGCAACATCTGATTGTTCGGTCATCCAATGCTCTACACAGCTATGTGCCGTTCTAACCCAGTTGTGATAGCTCAGAACAAACACCAGGCAGGCTGTATGTAAGTTCAACCAGGAATCTCCTTTATTCAAAAATACAGGCTCTTTTATACACTAACAGTGGAGGTGCATACCTCTGGCTCATATTACTCTAACAATACACCTGTAACCTAATTAACCTAATTAACATGGGCTAATTAACTAATCCCTTTAGACAGCCTAGATGACTCAGACATGACCTTTACGCCAGACTGGCCGTCTTGTAGCTTAGAACCCCCAATCAACATTATGACAATAGTAGAGTTAATTAAACACAAACAACAATGGGGATCTAATTACTCTTAGATCCCATACTAGAGACTTATTTACAATACACATTTTAGCAGACAACAGACAGGTAGCTGGAATTGATGACATTAGCATTTAACAGTAGGAGTCCCAACAGTATGAATCAGTCACTATTCCAATATGGCAAATCCAGGGTCCCCAGAGTCTGTGTGTTCTGGGGGACCAGGACCCGAATCCACAGTAATACCACCTCAAGGGTCCCCAGGCATACAGCTCACAAAGAGCACCGTTCCCCCAAATGCCAGGGCCCACGATCGATCGGCAAGAGGCTAGCATACAGTCCCCTCCAAAAGTCTCTCTCCCGGCTAGGTCTGTCACAGTTTCTCCACAACACCAGTCGCCATAGGAATTTGGACTGTCGTGTCTGCATGAAGGGAGGACAGAACGAAAACATTCTTATTATCCTTACACTTCCAGTGAGCAAGTTATTACACTTCAAGCAGCTCTCTCCCCTAGCCTAAGACGGGAATCTACAAGCCTCTGGGGTAAGCCCCGGCAATTAGATCGCACGGTGCCACATGCGCCAATCTGATGATCAAACAAGTGACTAAAAAGTGTCACGTTCATGTAATAATTGTCCACATACAAATGGTACCACCTTCCGAATAAGGGTGACACCACGTCCCACACAATCTTGCCAGCGCTCCCTATGTAATCTGGGCAGTTTGGCGGCTCTACGTGACTATCTCTTCCCTCGAAAACCATAAAACTTTATGTATAGCCTGTGGCCCTGTCACAGAACTTATACATCTTGACCCCCTATCTGGCACGCTTGCTGGGAAGATACTGTTTGAAAGACAAGCCAGAAAACTTAATCAGGGACTCATCAATGCAGACAACTTGATGGGGAGTAAACAAGGCTGCAAAACATTGGTTTAAGTGGTTTACGAGGGGCCGAATTTTGTAGAGCCGATCGTATCCAGGGTCTCCACGAGGACGACAGAGTTCATTGTTGTTGAAATGCATGAACTGCAAGATCTGCTTGTGTCGTGCCCTGGCCATGGAGGCAGAGAACACGGGCATATGGTAAATTGGGTCAGTGGACCAATATGACCGCAACATACTCATTTTAACTATGCCCATGTCGAGGGATAGGCCCAGAAAAGTCTTAAATTCGGAAACTGTATTTGGTTTCCAATCTCCGGCAAGGGAGGACTGGGGATTAGCAGCGATGAATTGACCAGCATACAAATTACTTTGGTCCACAATAGATCTATAAAGATCTTCCGTGAAAAACAGTGAATAAAAATCAAGTGACGTAAAATCAACGGTTTCCACCTGAATTCCGGGTTGGCCAGTGAATGGGGGAAGTATGGGTGCTGCAGAAGTGGTGGGCCCCCAATTAGAATTGGCAAATTCTGCAGGAAGGACACTATGGGCACGACGGGCCTGTCTTTGTCTTCTTGGTGGCAGCGGGACACTACTTGTGCTTGCCACCTCGCCAGCTTGAACTGCACTTATGAGACTCGCCACGTCACCATGTGATACTGCAGTTCTGGATGTACGACCAGGGTGTACTAGGCCGCTGGTGCTTGCCAGTTCACCAGAAGGATGAGCAGCACTAGTACTTCTCTGCTTCATATGAGAGCCCTGCCGTTCTTGCACTGCAACAACAGCAAAAGAAGATCGGGGTCTGGTAAGCCTGACCTTGGCAGAGACCAAAACTCCGTCGTCAGAGCTATCTGTCATGGAGCTGCTGTGGTCTACAGGATCGTATTCTGAGCTGAATCTGACAGATGAGTGACTTCCTCTTCACTATCTGACATGCTCAGAAATGGGTAGGCCTCTTCACTACTGTACCTTCAATTTGCCATTTTGGGCTCTAAATTTACCGGTACAATACTGAGACTCACAGGTAAAAAAGCTCCTAGGCAACTGTCAGCAACTGTATCAAACGCTACCAAAAAAACTGTTAGGGATTGCAGGGATCAGGCCTGACTCTGCAAACACTGCAGTTATATGTTTAGTGTTTTGTAAGTGACAGTGATCGATTGATACTGCACTTGGGTGGGCTGGGCTGGGCTGGGCGGAGGAGCAAAACGCAGGTGCTAGCAGGTATCTGGGCTGATCCCGCTAACACTGTGTTTTTGGGAACCCTAAACTGCTGGGGACGCTAGTATAGATCTGATCAGATCAGATATTGATCCGTTCAGACACTATACCACTAAGGGAGGTGTATGCTGCGTGCGTGGGTGTTAGCGGTACTGGCACTAATCTGACACTGAGAAAAAAGAAAAGGGGGCAAGAGGAGGCCTCCTAAAAAAGATGGTCCGCTCAAGAACAAACTGTTGTGAACCTGAAAAAACTTTATTGTGTCAATTTACTAAATAGAAACATAATCCACTAACCATGTATATTTAAAAATAGGGCAAAGAAAGTCCTATTGTGTGCTGGTGGCCACCACAGACATTACACATACATCAAAATTTCATGCACTCCCACTCATCAAATTAATGTCACTGAAGACCCGGGTCTGTACAATTTTCATGGGATTCCAGAGCAAGGAGATGGCTTCATGAATAATAGACATTCGGTCCTTCTAGGATAAAGTGCAAGTGCTGGTGAAAAACAAGGGTCCCATACAGATGTGAGCCAATGGCTGATTAGGCATATATGTGTGTCAACCGACAAGGAGAAAGGGGGGGGGGAAGAGCGTCCTGATTGATTAGTGAACGACTGCAACTCCAAGGGGGGGGGAGGGGGAGGAATGGTGGAGAGGGAGCAGCCTCACATGTATAGCATTGAAGATAGACGGAGGATAGCCATAAATAAAGTGCCTCCTATATGTAAGGGTACATTTTAAGCTCACCGTCTGACGTCTTCAGTAAAGTCAAGGGCTGCTGATGACCTCACTCATGTGGGTAAAAGACACGTTCATGCGGCGTATATGTTTATTGTAGACGTGAGCTGTTACTTCCAGGTATCCTCCAGCAAGATGTGCGGTGAGTCACAAGGTTCAAACATACTGACATTTCATACCTAGTAGATTAAGCAGTCATAGGGAACACTCAGAGTCAATGTTCACCACAAAGGCTCCGTCTGATGTCCAAGATCAGGTTGAGACAATTAAAATGTTCACATCCAATTTCGGGAATATCCTTGTTGATGTGTGAAAGTCTGTGTGCCACCTGCACATAAGTCAGATGCTGAGCGCTTTCGCTTGTTTCCAAGCTTCCTCAGAGCTGAGCTCTGAGGAAGCTTGGAAACAAGCGAAAGTGCTCAGCATCTGACTTATGTGCAGGTGGCACACAGACTTTCACACATCAACAAGGATATTCCCGAAATTGGATGTGAACATTTTAATTGTCTCAACCTGATCTTGGACATCAGACGGAGCCTTTGTGGTGAACATTGACTCTGAGTGTTCCCTATGACTGCTTAATCTACTAGGTATGAAATGTCAGTATGTTTGAACCTTGTGACTCACCGCACATCTTGCTGGAGGATACCTGGAAGTAACAGCTCACGTCTACAATAAACATATACGCCGCATGAACGTGTCTTTTACCCACATGAGTGCGGTCATCAGCAGCCCTTGACTTTACTGAAGACGTCAGACGGTGAGCTTAAAATGTACCCTTACATATAGGAGGCACTTTATTTATGGCTATCCTCCGTCTATCTTCAATGCTATACATGTGAGGCTGCTCTCTCTCCACCATTCCTCCCCCTCCCCCCCCTTGGAGTTGCAGTCGTTCACTAATCAATCAGGACGCTCTTCCCCCCCCCTTTCTCCTTGTCGGTTGACACACATATATGCCTAATCAGCCATTGGCTCACATCTGTATGGGACCCTTGTTTTTCACCAGCACTTGCACTTTATCCTAGAAGGACCGAATGTCTATTATTCATGAAGCCATCTCCTTGCTCTGGAATCCCATGAAAATTGTACAGACCCGGGTCTTCAGTGACATTAATTTGATGAGTGGGAGTGCATGAAATTTTGATGTATGTGTAATGTCTGTGGTGGCCACCAGCACACAATAGGACTTTCTTTGCCCTATTTTTAAATATACATGGTTAGTGGATTATGTTTCTATTTAGTAAATTGACACAATAAAGTTTTTTCAGGTTCACAACAGTTTGTTCTTGAGCGGACCATCTTTTTTAGGAGGCCTCCTCTTGCCCCCTTTTCTTTTTTCTCATATATATCTTTATGGTCCATTGAACAACTATCTGATAGCTTGTTAGCTACACACCATTGAGTTAATTGACAAATGATTTGGGTAACCTTAGGGGTATAATTAATTTGATTAATTGTTTCATTGGGTGGTAAATCCCCCTTTCCCCTATCCGTCTTCCCCTGAACCTATTCTTGGATGAATTAAAGGGGTTGTAAAGATGTTTTTTTTTTTTTTTTTAAATAACAAACATGTTATACTTACCTTCACTGTGCAGCTCGTTCTGCACAGAGTGGCCCCGAACCTGGTCTTCTGGGGTCCCTCGGCGGCTGTTTCAGCTCCTCCCCGCAAGCATTTACCACCTTCATGCGAGCTCCCTCGCACGGTGGTGAGTGCTTGCGGGCGCGCTCCCGTGATACAGCCGGCGGCTATAGCCGCTCGCTGTATCACTCGGCCCCGCCCCCCGGCGCGCCGCGTCATCGGATGTGATTGACAGCAGCGCGAGCCAATGGCTGCGCTGCTTTCAATCCATCCACTGCAGCCAATCAGCGACCAGGCTGAGCTGCAATGAAGCTGACGAGGACGAGGAGCGAAGATTCGAGGCGTCAGGTAAGTAAAACGGGGGGGCTGGGGGCGGCGGTACTGTCAAAAGTTTTTTCACCTTAATGCATAGAATGCATTAAGGTGAAAAAATTTTTACCTTTACAACCCCTTTAAGGTGTCCTCTCCTCTTTTTTCTGTATATGCACTAATCTGACACTGCCTGGGGCGACGCAGACCCTGACTGACACTAAAACCTAACTGATATCACCCGCCGGACGATCAGGGGGTTAAACCTTTATTGGGTAATAAACGGCAGGTATAAAAAACAAACTAACCAGCGTCACCCATAAAACTTATACGGTGATCGCTGGTGAAAGGGTTAACTAGGGGCAATCAGGGGGTTTAAACCTTTATTAGGTAGTATATGGGGGTTCCTTGATGCTATAAAAAGCTGACGGTGAACCTAAATAACTAACAGGCTAACTAGCTTCACCCATAACACTTATACGGCGATCAGAAAAATGATCGATTAGTGACACTGGCGACAGGGCGTGAAAGGGTTAACTGGGGGGTGATCAAGGGGTTAAACCTTTGTTAGGGGGGGTTAAGGGGGTACCCTAGACCTAAAGGGGCCTACCACTAATTGACCTAACACTTATAACAGTCACAAAATGACACCAATGCAGTAATCAGTAAAAAAATCAAAACTGCTATTGGTGTCACTGTGACAGGGGGTGCAGGGGGGGTGATTGGGGGGTGATTTGTGTGCCTATGTGTACTGGTGTTAGTGTGCTGTTGGTGCAAACTCACATTGATGTCTTCTCTCCTTGGGAGCCGGAACAAAAAGGCTCCACGAGGAGAGATGACATTACTTCCTCTGCTTCTGTTTACATTTCAGAAGCAGAGGAAGCTTCCCATTCGACAGGAGCGATCGTGAGGGAGAGGCCATGAATCAGTGGCCTCCCGCTCAGGAAGGATTGCTTCTGCAACGATCCCGACCGCCTCGGGCCCTGGGGGGGGGCGTGATCGCGCCCCGTGCCCACGGGAGGGGAGTAACGTACCCAAACATTACTCTGCCTGCCAATGCCATTCTGCCACAGTATATCTGTGTGAGGTGGTCGGCAAGTGGTTAAGGGAATGTGAGCCCCTGACATGCCACATTCGGCATGTCATTTTTTGGGGGGGGGGCGGAAACCCTCTTTTTAGAGGGTTCCATCTCCCACTTCCTCCCGGGGCACCGCAGCGCAGGAAGTAAGTTCACCTCTCCCCCCTCCCTCTTGGCAATCGTCTAGGACATGTCACAGGTCCCAGATGATTGCCTGGCCAGTCACAGCACACAGCGCGGCTCGCGCATGCGCAGTGCGTACCCAGCTGTGAAGCCACAGCTGGGCGCCCACAGTGACAATGCCGGCGCCGCAGAGAAGAGGGGGAGATGAGCGGGGCTTCATTCCCCTGCATCTCTGGACCCTGGGGCAGGTAAGTGTCCGATTATTAAAAGTCAGCAGCTGCAGTATTTGTAGCTGGTGATTTTTAATTATTTTTTTTAGTTGGAATTCCGCTTTAAAAACAACCCTACAGACCCTATTTTGTTTGTTACTCGGGGACTGCCTGTAATGCCGCGTACACACGGTCGGACTTTTCGTCTACAAAAGTCCGACAGCCTGTCCGACAGACTTCCGACGTACCTTCGGCGGACTTGCGGCAGACTTTGTTACGAACGGACTTGCGCACACACGACCACACAAAAGTACGACAGCCTAGTACGCGGTGACGTACACCAAGTCCGACGAGACTATAAAACGGAAGTTCAATAGCCCGTACGACACCCTTTGGGCTCCTTCTGCTAATCTCGTGTTTATCTCGTGTTAGTAGAAGTTTGGTGAGAGACGATTCGCGCTTGTGAGACTCGTATTTTTCAGTTCGTTTTAACTGTTGTTCAGTCTGTGCTTGTGAGGTTTGTATCTGCTTTTCAGTGCGTTTGGTCAGTTGGCATTGAGAAATCTTTGTTTTATTGGCCGCTCGTTCCTGATTTTCAGGTCGTTCTTCACAGGCCTTGCTGTTCTTCAGTGCGTTCTGTTTAGTGCGTTCTGACCAGCCGACCGTTTTGAAGCCATGTTACCTGTACGTACTCGTCGTCGAGCTCGTGCATTGTATGTGCTTGGTGCTGTAGTTTATTCTTCAGCCCAAGACCAGTCCATGAACAGGGCGAGGAGGAGTTCATGGACCAAGAATTGGTTGCTTCAGCGTGACCAGTTCTGTCACATGCCTTTGCTCCGTGAGATCCGTGAGAATAATCCTGAGGATTTCAGGAACTTTCTCCGGATGACGGACCCCGTTTTTGACCGTTTGTTGGCTTTGCTGACCCCCTATATCAGCAGGCAGGATACCTGCATGAGGCAAGCCATCACTCCGGAGCAGAGGCTGGTCGCTACCTTGCGGTATTTGGCCACAGGGAGAAGCCTGCAGGACCTTAAGTTCTCGACAGGCATCTCCCCCCAGGCTCTGGGGATCATTATCCCAGAGACCTGTTCTGCCATCATACAGGTCCTGCAGAAGGACTATATTAAGGTAAGATATTTTTCTTTTATTAGCATCACATGTTCTTTTATGTAATCTTTGATAATATAATGTATTTCTTGCTTCAAACACTACTTACCATCATTGCAATATAGTGTGAATGTCCCCTTTTTATCCTCACACATGCTGGATTTTTTTCCTGTTATTTTTTGTCATGCATGTATATTTTCCTTCAATAACCTTCCCAGCATGAAGTGATGGGAACATATCCACCTAGTCTACTCATTTGGAATGTATTTTGTTTGAGTGTATTTAGTTTGCTGCTAATGAGCAATTATCTAGATTTCACAACCCCCCCCCCCCCCCACCTAAACTCACTCCAAATAGTTTGCTGCTAATGAGCAATTATCTAGATTTCACAACCCCCCCCCCCCCCCCACCTAAACTCACTCCAAATAGTTTGCTGCTAATGAGCAATTATCTAGATTTCACAACCCCCCCCCCCCACCTAAACTCACTCCAAATAGTTTGCTGCTAATGAGCAATTATCTAGATTTCACAACCCCCCCCCCCCCCCACCTAAACTCACTCCAAATAGTTTGCTGCTAATGAGCAATTATCTAGATTTCACAACCCCCCCCCCCACCTAAACTCACTCCAAATAGTTTGCTGCTAATGAGCAATTATCTAGATTTCACAACCCCCCCACCCCCACCCTCGTTAAAATTTGCTGGAATGTTCTGTGGTGTTGATTTGTCTAAAGCAAATATATGTGGCACTTTGCAAAATGCATGTGCACTCTACAAGTGCATTTGTTCCAGTGCTTTAGTAAATGAGCAGAAGCTCTGCTGATTTCCATCATCAAATCATATGCAAGCCTCAAAGTGTTTTCATTAATTGCCCTTGCATGTGATTGTGTACTCCTTGCAACATGAATGCCTTTTTACATTACCTCATTTACTGTAAGCTGGTTAGCAACTGCACCTGCAGAGTGCGACAACTGCAGTCTTGTAGCCTTTTTAGTCCCTAAATTCCTGCGTGTCCTAAAAGTAATTTTTTTTAGGGATTTCACAACCCCCTAAAATGTAATCAATGTTCCATCAGAGGGGGTGAGCAATCTGATAAGTGTGCCTTTCCATATTAGTTATTCCAGAACAATTAAATTATTGAATGTTATACTGATGCTGGGGAATAATGTTTTTAATTGTCTAATTTTCTTGCAATGTTAGCTTACAAATTAATTGATTTTGGTTTTCTTTTTTGATTTCCCAGTTTCCTTCAACGCCACAGGAATGGCAGACTGTGGCATCCCATTTTGCCAGCCGTTGGGACTTTCCCAATTGTGGAGGGGCTATAGATGGGAAACATGTCCACATTGTGCCACCACCCCATTCGGGGTCATATTATTTTAATTATAAGGGGTTCCACAGTATTGTTTTAATGGCGGTGGTGTCGGCACACTATGATTTTTTATATGTGGACGTGGGGAAGAATGGCCGGATGTCGGATGGAGGAGTATTTGCCCAGACGGAGTTCTGCCAGCGTCTCCAGAGTGGTGGCCTGGGATTGCCACCTGATGAGGATAACGTGGAAGGACTCCCCTTTGTCTTCATTGCCGATGAAGCCTTCGCTCTCAGCAAGCACCTCATGAGGCCATTCCCCCAAAGAACACTCACCCCGGAGAGGAGGGTTTTTAATTACCGGCTGGCCAGAGCTAGAAGAGTGGTTGAGAATGCGTTTGGAATTCTGGCCAGCCGGTTCCGCCTGTTTCAAACAGCCATTAATTTGGCGGAATACAAACTTAATTTTATCATTTTATCGTGCTGCATTCTGCACAACTTTTTAAATAAGCATGCTCCAAATTATATAGGCACAGTTGGGCCTGAGGCCGGACAAATAGAAGCCAACCTTACAGGCCTGGATACTGTCCGTACTGGCTTGGCCCCCCAAAGTGCCCGTCAAGTTAGACAGCAATATGTTAATTATTTTATGGGTAGGGGGGCCATTGCAATGGGCCAGGATATATAATTTTTGCCAATAAAAAAATTATTGATGAAATCTTGCATTATATTTATTGCTTGCCTTTCTTTTGGGCTGTCTCCTAGGTTATGGTCGAGCAGTTGTAGTGCCAACTGTATTGTAATTTTAAATGTCTAAATAAGCTCCATTGCCACTGTAAACAACTTTTTTACAATTATAACTAAAATGATACTGAGCCTTGAAATAACAAACCACACATTTATTTAATTCCTATAAGGAGATGTTTTTATTAATGGTTGTTATGCATTCAGTTCTGCATTTAGTATAAAATGTTCATTGACAAAAATAGAATGATATCTTAATAATGTAGCAAAATATAATTATATCTAAATATTTATACCTAAATCCACAAAAAATTATTTTTGGCTTTTTGATTTTCACAAACAGGCTTTTTTTTTGGTTTTGGGAAAATCAAGTTTTGTTTTGTGTTTTTTTTTTTTTTTTGTTTTTAAAGCAATTTTTGTGTTTATGTTTTTATTTTTTTAGCAAGTTATTTTTGTTTTTATTATTTTTTTTTGAATAAAGTTTGTATATTTTTGTTTTTTTGGTTTTTTCAAATCAAGTGTTTTTTAATTTTTTTTTTTTTTTTAATCATGTTTTTTATTTTTTTTTGGTTTTTTAAAATCAATTTTTTTATTTGTTTTTTGTTTTTTTAAAATCAAGTTTTTTCTTTTTTTTGTTTTTTTAAAATCAAGTTTTTTCTTTTTTTTGTTTTTTTAAAATCAAGTTTTTTCTTTTTTTTGGTTTTTTAAAATCAAGTTTTTTCTTTTTTTTGTTTTTTTAAAATCAAGTTTTTTCTTTTTTTTGTTTTTTTAAAATCAAGTTTTTTCTTTTTTTTTTTTTTTTAAAATCAAGTTTTTTCTTTTTTTTGGTTTTTTTAAATCAAGTTTTTTTTTTTTTTTTGGTTTTTTTAAATCAAGTTTTTTATTTTTTTTGGTTTTTTAAAATCAAGTTTTTAATTTTTTTGGGTTTTTTAAAATCAAGTTTTTAATTTTTTTGGGTTTTTTAAAATCTATTTTTTAATTTTTTTGGGTTTTTTAAAATCAAGTTTTTTATTTTTTTTATTTTTTGTGTTTTTTTGAAAATCAATTTTTATTTTTTTGTGGATTTGTGAGGTATTTACAAGAAACAGCCCTCCTTTTTTACATTAGCTTAAACAGCCATTTATGTTCTGGCCAAAACAAAAAAGAGAAGGCCCAGAATGGGGTCAGCAAAACAGGAAATGAAGGACATGATTGATGTTTTGGGGTTTAAAAAAGGGCATTTAGATTCGACCCAAAACATCAATCATGTCCTTCATTTCCTGCTGCATACGATCCAGCCGATTCCGCATTTGATCGATCTCCCCATTCCAGGCCATGATTTGAGCAATTAGCCGTTGGGCACTGTCTGGGGTAAAATAGTCAGTTGGACCTAAAGTGGAATGAAAAA